>NC_057853.1:1223125-2443750 GCF_015237465.2 Chelonia mydas
CCCCCCAGCACCCCCTCCCCCGCCTGCCTGCCGGTGCCCCCTCCCCAGCATGCTCTCCCTTCCCCCCTACCTGCTGGTGCCCCTCCCCGCACAGCACCCCTCCCACCCACCTGCTAGCCCACACCCTTCCCCCCCGCCCACCAGTCTGCTCATACCCCTCCCCCTCCCTGCAGCAGTGGGCCGTGGGCCCCGCGCCCAGAGGGCCGGACCCTGCGAGCCTGGCGCTGGGTGTCAGCCTGTCCCCTCTGCCCCCAGGCGCTGGCGGAGGCGGTGCGGCAGCACGCGGCGCTGCAGAGCAAGGTGGGCGGGCTGGCCGGGGCGTCGGACGCCGCGCTGCGCCGGGTGACGCGGCTCCTGCAGGAGGCTGAGCAGATCCTGGACAAGGCCAGCGGCAGCCAGAGGAAGCTGGAAGGTACCCGGGCTGCATGGCTGGGGCAGCAGGAGCAGTGCCCAGCCCCACGCACCCCCCCCGGGTCCCTCTGGCCCCCCACTCACACCTGCCCGGCCCCACGCGCTCCCCGAGGGCCCCTCTGGCCCCCCACTCACACCTGCCCAGCCCCACGCACCCCCCCCGGGTCCCTCTGGCCCCCCACTCACACCTGCCCAGCACCACGCGCTCCCCTCTGGCCCCCACTCACACCTGCCCGGCCCCACGCCCCCCCCGAGGGCCCCTCTGGCCCCCCACTCACACCTGCCCGGCACCACGTGCTCCCCTCTGGCCCCTCACTCACACCTGCCCGGTCCCACGCGCCCCCCGAGGGCCCCTCTGGCCCCCCACTCACACGTGCCCAGCCCTGTGGGCTCTCTGGGAGGGGTCCGGGCACATGCCACTTGGAGGGCTGCAGGCCAGGCTTGTGCGACGGCTGGCTGTGCCATGCGAAGGGCCTGGGTCCCCGTCGGTGCTGCGGCCATGCTGGGGGGCTCACCCCTGTCTCCGCCTGTCTGCAGAGCTGGAGCGGCGCTTTGAGGAGGGCGAGGAGGCGCTGGAGGCCAAGGCCACGCGGCTGCAGGCGCTGGAGAGACGGGTGTCCAGGCTGCTGGAGGAGATCCAGGAGAAGGCCAATGCCTACGCCACCTGCTAGTGCCAGGGCATCGCCCACCGGGCCCGACGGCCAGTCTGGACCTCTGCGCCTCCCCTCCACGGTGTCCCCCCCCGCCGGGCCGCACTGTCCTGCCCCTTCCTCCTCCCCGGCCGGGCCATGCTGTCCTGTCCCCCCGCCCCGCTGTGCTGCGTTGTCCTGCCCCCTCCGGGCCGCGTTATCCTGCCCCCTCCCCCGCCGGGCTGCGTTGTCCTGCCCCCTCCCCCTCCGCATCCCAGACATTCATGGGATTATTTCCTGCCCCTCCCCCACAGCACAGCAGGTGGGGCTGGGGAGTGCCTCACAGGGAGGGCAGAGCCAAGTGCCCGCGCTGCCTTGGGGCTCAGAGCTGGCCTGCAGGCCCCTCCACCGGCAGGGATGCCCCAGCCACCCCACAGCCCCCATACGCTGTGCCTGCCATAGGGGGAGCCAGGACTTCTGCTGGCAGCCGGTTCTGTGCCCCGTTGGTGCCCGCCCTGCCCATGGGCTGTGCCAGCTGGCAGCCAGGGTGCTCTGGCCTCGTGGGCAGGCGGTCCCGTGGGGCCCAGCAGTGTGCTAGGGAGCAAGTGGGAAGCCAGGTGCAGGCCCCACCTGTCAGGGGCCCCCTCATGCGGCTCCAGGCTCTGCCCCAGCCAGCGTCTGTAGCAGCCCTGTACTCTGCAAATAAAGGCCTGAGCCCGTGGCCCTGGCTGCTCTGTGTCACATGCCAGCCTCTGCGCCAGGCTCTGCCCCAGCACCCAAAGGGAGCCGCGGCCCCATGCTGACTGTGCCCCACAGTCCCCGGGCGATGCTCTGGACCTGCTCCCTATGAAGCCGGGCAGGACTCTGGGGGAGCCTCCTCTCTCGGAGCAGACTGTCTCCAGGGCAAGAAGCTTCCCCAGCTTCCACCTTCCTGGGTCTGACCTCAGAGCATTCAGCATCTCCTGCCCCTCCGTGCGCTTCCTACAGCGAGTCCGCCCAGGCAGGGTCCTGGGAAGCCAGAGGGTCCTGCCCCCCAACTCCGCAGACAGACGTGACTCTCAGCCAGCCGGGGAAACAGAGGTTTATTAGACAACAGGAACATGGTCTAACACAGAGCTTGTAGGTGCAGAGAACAGGACCCCTCAGTCAGGTCCGTCTTGGGGGGCAGGAGGCGAGAGCCTCCTCTGGCCTCCCTCCATTTCCCCAGCCAGCTCCAAACTGAAACTCTCCTGCCCCTCCTCTGACCTTTGTCTCTTTCCCAGGCCAGGAGGCCACCTGGTCTCTTTGTTCTCCAACCCCTTCAGTCCGCCCCTTTGCAGAGGAGGGGCCCAGGCCATCAGTCGCCAGGAGACAGGGTGTCGGCCATTCTCTGTGCAGACACCATCACACTGGCCCTCTAGGGCTCTGCCACAATCACACCCCCTTATCCCCCCACCTAGAGACTTAAGAAATGCCATGGGGAAACTGAGGCACACACAGTATTCAGAGAGAACATTAAGGACATTCCCACTTCGTCACACCCGCGGGCCCCGTCCCAAACCCACCCAGCCCCCCCATGGCACCAGCCAGGCTGCAGCCGGGTCTGGGGCCCATGCGCCCAAGAGAGGGCAGCTCCGAGCAGGGATATTTACTGGGGCCCAGACCCAAGGGCTCAGTGTCCACTGCCCAAGCAGGGCCGGTGCCGCACTGCCGGCCTGGGCCAATAGCTCAGGGTGGCCCCATCCAGCACCGTGGGGTGTTAACACTGACCCGTAAGGACCACAGTAGCTGGCACGGCTGGGAACCACTTCGCTGCTGCTCTTTGTAGTAAGAATATCCAACCGCCGCCCCCGCCCCTGGCTCCACGCAGGCTGCAGCCAGCTGGGCAGCACCCACCCCCTGGCATGGGGTGGGGACAGCGTAAGGCCGGCAGGTACCAGTGTGGTGTTAGCTGCCCCGGCGTGAGGCTGGACCGAGTCCTCAATGCCGTATTAGTTCAACAACACCCCTCGTTCCCCACTGAGGCGCCTGCCTCTGGGTTTGGGGGTGGGGGGTGGTTATCCAGGGACCCTTTGCCCGCTGCTGAGATGCAGCTGGCTCTGTGGCAGGGCGCAGGGGCTGGTTACACAGGGGCCCCTTGCGGGGCGCTGAGACAGGCCACTGGGGAGGGTGGGGCCTGAGGAAGGGACGCAGCTTCCCAAACCCTCCGGCTGGGCTGTAGCAGGCGGGGTGGGGGCGGGATTTGGCCCAGCCGCCCTTGACTGAAATCCGGCCTTGGCTGCCAGCGTCTGTCCTGCGGCCTCCCCCCACCGCCGGACTTGCATTCCAGCCCGGCCCTGCCAGCGCGGGGGGAAAGCGGGAGCCATCTGGACAGGAGCTGTGCCCGCAGGCCCGCGCCCCCCAACTCCCCACGTGGGCGCCCGCTGGCTCCACTGGGCCCGCGCCCCCCGACTCCCCACGTCAGCGCCTGCTGGCTCCCCTAGACCCGCGCCCCCCGACTCCCCACGTCTGCGCCCCCCGGCTCCCCTGGGCCCACGCTCCCCTGACTCCCCACATCAGCGCCTGGCAGCTCTCCTAGACCCGCGCCCCCCGACTCCCCACGTCGGTGCCCGCCGGCTCCCCTGGGCCCACGCTCCCCTGACTCCCCACGTCGGCGCCTGCTGGCTCCCCTAGACCCGCGCCCCCCAACTCCCCACGTGGGCACCTGGCAGCTCCCCTAGACCCGCGCCCCCCAACTCCCCATGTAGGCACCCGCCGGCTCCCCTGGGCCCACGCCCCCCGACTCCCCACGTCGGCGCCCACCAGCTCCTCTGGGCCCGCGCCCCCCGACTCCCCACGTGGGCGCCCGGCAGCTCCCCTAGACCCGCGCCCCCCAACTCCCCACGTGGGCGCCCGGCAGCTCCCCTAGACCCGCGCCCCCCAACTCCCCATGTCGGTGCCCGCCGGCTCCCCTGGGCCCACGCCCCCCGACTCCCCACGTCGGCGCCCACCAGCTCCTCTGGGCCCGCGCCCCCCGACTCCCCACGTCGGCGCCCACCAGCTCCTCTGGGCCCGCGCCCCCTGACTCCCCACGTTGGCGCCCACCGGCTCCTCTAGCCCCCCCCGACTCCCCACGCCCGCCGGCTCCCCACAAGCGTGCTGGCTGATTGGCTCCCCGGGACTGCGCCCGCTGGCCAGGGGCACTGGAGCAATGTGCCTGGGGCGGGGGCAGGCTGAGCCATGGAGCCAAACTGCAAACCCTGGATACGATGGAAACCACGTCACGCCAGGGGGTGCTGCAGCCCCCCAGTTCCAGCCCCCAGGCTACGGCTCCCTGGGCCTGCGCCCCCCGGGGTCCCCACGTCTGGGCCTGCCGGCTGCCTGCAGGGGACTGGCACCCCCCGCTGCAGCCAGGGCCAGGATGGGGCGGGGCTGTGTCGCTCGCCCCATTGCACCCCGAGCCAGTGTCCCTGTCCCAGGGTGCTTCGTGCCCCCGGGCGTGGTTTGGGCACGGCGGCCCCTGCCCTTTCTGGAGCCCTGTCCCGGCCCGAGGGCCTTTGTCCCGTTCGCTCCCGGGACCTGCCCAGGGGCGAGCGGGGGTGAGAGGCGATGAGGGGAGGGGGAGAGAGGGGGGCGAGAGGCGATGGGGGAGGGGGGTGAGAGGCGGGGGGGGGCGAGAGGCGATGGGGGGGGAGGGGAGGGGGGAGGGGCGGGGTTCTGGCGACTGCCCCCGGCCGGGGGTCCCGTTTTCCCTTTGGCCCCCCTACGAGGCGCCGCCCCCGGGAGCCCCCCCGGCCGGGCTCCTCCCCTGGCCGCGGCCCCGGATCCCAGCGGCGGATCCGCCCCGCACTTTCCCTCCGGCCCGGCGCCAACTTCTCCCAACTTCGGGCCCGGGCACAGCGGGGCCGAGCCGAGCCGCGCCGGACCGGACCGGACCGGAGCGGGCAGGTGAGCGGGGCCGGGCTGGGCGCGTCCCCGGGGGTCTGCGGGAGGCTCGGCCCGGCCCGGCCCGGCCCCGCTCACCGGCTTGTCCCGCAGGGTGGAAGAGGAGCCTGCGGCGAAGGGCGAGCGGGACCCGGGCTGCCCCGATGAGGCTGTGGGGCTGGCTGCTGGCGGGTGAGTCCGGCCCGGCCTGCGGGGGGCAGCGGGACCCCGGGGGCCCTGAGTGATGCCCAGGACCAGGGAAGCCCCGCCCGGCCCCAGATGTGCAGCCCCGCCCCGCCCGGCCCAGATGTGCAGCCCCGCCCCACCCCGCCCCAGATGCTCTGTCTCCTGGGTGGGTGGTCTAGGCTCTGGGGGGCAGGGAAGCTGTAGCTTGGCAGAGGGTGGGGGGTTCCTGGGACATCTGGGGCAGGGCAGCTCCTCCCACGGCCCCTGCCCCTCAGTTGCCCCCCCTTCATCCCCCCAGGTCCTGTGGGCCCCCCCGGTCCCTAGCCCCTCGCTCCCTGCTGCCCGGCTGCCCCCTGTGCAGATGGGCCACGGGGCACAGCCCAGTCAGGGGGCAGGGGAGCTGCGGTGGGGCTACCAGGTGGGGGTCGCGCTGGCTCATTCCCTGCTGGCACCCTTGGGGCTCGTGCTTCATCTTTGGCCCCATCCCCCATGGGGCGTCAGTGCCAGGCAGTGGCCTGGCCCCATCCCCTGCAGGGAGCTGTGGGGCGGGGAGGAGCCTGCAGGCTTTTGGGGTGAGCCCTGGGCCTCTTCCCTGAGCTGGGTCTCCTGGGTCCAGTCCCAGCTGTGCCCCCTGCCTTGCTCCTCTGCCAACTGAGCCTGGCGCTGGCCTCCACTCCCTTGGCCCTGCTCCCTTGTTACCCTGTGCCCAGTGCCAGCTGCCAGCCACCCCTCGCCCCCCAGGGCGGCCCCAGAGCTCGGTAAATCGCCACAGCCCTGCCGGCCTGGCTCTGTGCTGCCCCCTTGCCATGAGCTAGGGAGAGGGGTGCAGGCCGTGCCCCTGCCGGGGGGTGGGGGGCAGTGGGTGGGCCACACCCCAGGGCAGCCGGTTCTCATCTGCCTTTGAAGCTCAGTGGTAGGAGAGGGGGCAGGGGAGGGGGCTGGCCGGAGCTGGCTCGGTGCCCAGGACTAGCCTGCGGGGGCGGGGCGGGGCTGTCCCCTCCCGTGCAGGGTGAGCAGCCCCCCAGCCAGAGGGCAGGGAGTGTGCTGGGGCACGGCGCGCCAAGCTCCCCTGCAGCCCTCCCCATGAGCAGTAGTGTCGCAGGTCGGGGAGGAGGGAGCCCGAACTCCTGGGTTCCAGGCCCGGCCGCCCACCCCCGTCCTGGCCCCTCTTCCTGGCTGGGCGGCCAGCGCCCTGCTCGGGGCAGCACGGTCAGGGTCCTGGGACCCCGGGACGGCGGCTCAGGGCCTTGCTGTATGCAGCAGCCCCCACCACCAAAGACACCCCTCCCCTGGCTGCCTGCCTGCCGGGGAGGGCGAGGGCCTGGCTATTTCCAGCTGGCAGCTGCTTCTGCCCGAGCCAGCGGAAAGGGCTCGGCCTGCCACATTCCTGGCCCTGCCTGAGGGGCAAGGGCAGGTGGCCAAGGGGGGCTCAGAGCAGCCTGGAGCCAGACCCTCGGCATGGCCCCCACCCCTGTCTGTGACCACCAGCCCCTGGCTCTGGCCCTGCTCTGCGCCAGGGAGCCCCAGTTCCTGGGTGATGGCAGAACAAAGGGAAGCAGCGCGGTCCCGGTGCCCATCAGTGTCTGTACCCCTGCAGTGCCAGGGCAGCCCCCCTCTGCCCCCACCCCCGTGGTACCAGGGCACCCCCTGTTCCCATGCTAGGGCACCATCCTCCTCCCCGGCACCAGGACAGAGGCCCTGGCACCATGCTAGGGCACCTCCCCCCCGTCCCCAGGCGAAGGCAGATGGCTCTGTGCAGACAGGGAAGCCCTGGGCTCACCAGGAAGGCGAAGCAGACAGCTCTCGGCTCCCCAGCATGGAAGGGGCAGACCCAGTGTCCTCCATGGCTGGCAGGGAGGTGCCCCACTGCTCCAGGACAGGGCACGGACCCCCATCTCCCTTGCCCGGGGTGGGGTGCAGACCCCAAACTTCCCTGCTGGGGCAACCCAGAGCTGCTCCCCTCTCAGCTCTGACCTCTCTCCACAGTGTTGGGGGGGGGCCTGTGCCAGTACCCCGAGCCCCCACATGGCTGCTCCCTGGGCAGCTGCTACCCAGTCACCGGGGACCTGCTTGTGGGCCGAGCGGAGCGGCTGAAAGCTTCCTCCACATGTGGGCTGCAGGGACCCCAACCCTACTGTATCGTCAGCCACCTGCAGGTGGGGCGGGGACATCCTGGGGAGAGGGGCACCGTGGGGTGGGGGCAGGCTGAGGCGGGGGGCGCTGCAGGTTGGGGCATGCTGGGGAGGGGGGCTGCCGTGGGACAGGGGTATGCTGGGGTGGAGGGCGCTGCAAGGAGGGGGGATGCTGGGGCGGGGGCAGGCTGGGGTGAGGGGTGCTGTGGGGCAGGGGCATGCTGAGGCGGGGGGCACTGCGGGGTGGGGGCATGCTGGGGCACCACGCACCTTGGAGCAGGGGTATGCTGGGGCCGGGGGCGCGGCAGGCTGGGGCGGGGGGCACTGCAGGGCAGAGGTATCCTGGGGCCGGGGGCGCAGCAGGCTGGGGCGGGGGGCACTGCAGGGCAGGGGTATGCTGGGGCCGGGGGCGTGGCAGGCTGGGGCGGGGGGCACTGCAGGGCAGGGGTATGCTGGGGCCGGGGGCGCTGCAGGCTGGGGCAGGCTGGGGCGGGGGGGCACTGCAGGGCAGGGGTATGCTGGGGCCGGGGGCGCTGCGGGCTGGGGCAGGCTGGGGCGGGGGGCACTGCAGGGCAGGGGTATGCTGGGGCCGGGGGCGCTGCGGGCTGGGGCGGGGGGCACTGCAGGGCAGAGGTATCCTGGGGCCGGGGGCGCGGCAGGCTGGGGCGGGGGGCACTGCAGGGCAGGGGTATGCTGGGGCCGGGGGCGCGGCAGGCTGGGGCGGGGGGCACTGCAGGGCAGAGGTATCCTGGGGCCGGGGGCGCAGCAGGCTGGGGCGGGGGGCACTGCAGGGCAGGGTATGCTAGGGCCGGGGGCGTGGCAGGCTGGGGCGGGGGGCACTGCAGGGCAGGGGTATGCTGGGGCCGGGGGCGCTGCAGGCTGGGGCAGGCTGGGGCGGGGGGCACTGCAGGGCAGGGGTATGCTGGGGCCGGGGGCGCTGCGGGCTGGGGCAGGCTGGGGCGGGGGGCACTGCAGGGCAGGGGTATGCTGGGGCCGGGGGCGCTGCGGGCCGGGGCAGGCTGGGGCGGGGGGCTCGTGGGGCAGGAGTTGCTGGGGAGGGAGTGGGGCGGGAGGGAGGAGGTGGGTGCATGCTAAGGGCTCTGTTGCAGGAGGAGAAGAAGTGCTTTGTGTGCGACTCGCGCCGGCCCTACTCCCCGCTGGCCAACCCCGTCAGCCATGGCATCGAGAACGCCATCCCCTCCTTCGCGCCCCACCGCAGGAAGGCCTGGTGGCAGTCAGAGAACGGTGAGCCCAGCCCTGCCCCCAGCCCGTCCCCAGCCCCCCCCAGCTCAGCCCCCCTCTGGACCCCAGCCCCACCCCCTGCTCGGCTCAGCCCTGCCCCCAGGCTCTGCCCAGTCCCCCGCGGTGACCCCCCAGCTCCCTTGCAGAGAGCCCCATTGTCCAGACTGCCTGGCCCGTGTATGTGGGGCCAGGCTCTGCCTGCTCCCCCAGGAGTCCTGATCTGCTCTGCCCCCCGGGCCAAGCCATCCCCATCCAGCCCCTGGGGTAGGTGGCAGCCTTGTGGGGGCTGGGCCTTGGGGTCCCCCCACCACAGAGACGGGCCAGGCTCCGACTCAGTATGGCCCCTGTGTTCCCCTAGGCAGGAGAGGGGCTGGCTGCCAGCGTGGGGCCCATGGGCTGGCTGCGGCGGCGGTGTGGGCTGGGGGTCCCTGGGGCCCTCTCCTTCCCTTCCCTCCCACGCGGGGAAGCGCTGACTCAGCGGGCCGGACCCACCCTGGCCTGGCTTTTTGCCACCTGGCCCCCTGCCCGGTGGAGGTAGCCGAGTCCTTGACAGCAACCGGGATCCGAGGGGGCCTCGCCCTGGCCCCACTGCAGCCCCCACAGAGCTCACAGCCCCGTCTCCGCAGGCGTGGAGCACGTCACCATCCGCCTGGACCTGGAGGCCGAGTTCCACTTCACCCACCTCATCATGACCTTCAAGGTGGGTCCCTGCCTGGGGCGGGCACGGGGCCCCCTCGGCCAGGCCAGGCCTCCCCGGGACATGGGGGGACATGCCAGGCCTCCTGGGAGCCACCAGTCCTGTCCCTTCACCGCCCCCAACCTGTCCCCACGCCCTGCCCAGGCCAAGCTGGGGGTACACCCAGCTCCCCTCCGCCACGACACCCCGCCCCGGGCCATGCTGGGGACTCACCCAGCTCCCCTCCCCCACGACACCCCGCCCCGGGCCATGCTGGGGGCGCACCCAGCTCCCCTCCCCCACGACACCCCGCCCAGGGGCATGCTGGGGGCGCACCCAGCTCCCCTCCCCCACGACACCCGCCCGGGGCCATGCTGGGGGGCACCCAGCTCCCCTCCCCCACGACACCCCGCCCCGGGCCATGCTGGGGGGCACCCAGCTCCCCTCCCCCACGACACCCCGCCCCGGGCCATGCTGGGGGGCACCCAGCTCCCCTCCCCCACGACACCCCGCCCAGGGGCATGCTGGGGGCGCACCCAGCTCCCCTCCGCCACGACACCCCGCCCCGGGCCATGCTGGGGACTCACCCAGCTCCCCTCCCCCACGACACCCCGCCCCGGGCCATGCTGGGGGCGCACCCAGCTCCCCTCCCCCACGACACCCCGCCCAGGGGCATGCTGGGGGCGCACCCAGCTCCCCTCCCCCACGACACCCGCCCGGGGCCATGCTGGGGGGCACCCAGCTCCCCTCCCCCACGACACCCCGCCCCGGGCCATGCTGGGGGGCACCCAGCTCCCCTCCCCCACGACACCCCGCCCCGGGCCATGCTGGGGGGCACCCAGCTCCCCTCCCCCACGACACCCCGCCCAGGGGCATGCTGGGGGCGCACCCAGCTCCCCTCCCCCACGACACCCCGCCCCGGGCCATGCTGGGGGGCACCCAGCTCCCCTCCCCCACGACACCCCGCCCAGGGGCATGCTGGGGGCGCACCCATCTCCCCTCCCCCACGACACCCCGCCCAGGGCCATGCTGGGGGCGCACCCAGCTCCCCTCCCCCACGACACCCGCCCGGGGCCATGCTGGGGGCGCACCCAGCTCCCCTCCCCCACGACACCCCGCCCCGGGCCATGCTGGGGACTCACCCAGCTCCCCTCCCCCACGACACCCCGCCCAGGGGCATGCTGGGGGCGCACCCAGCTCCCCTCCCCCACGACACCCCGCCCAGGGGCATGCTGGGGGTGCACCCAGCTCCCCTCCCCTACGAGACCCCACCCGGGGCCATGCTGGGGGTACACCCATCTCCCCTCCCCCCCCGAGACCCTGCCCGGGGCCATGCTGGGGGTGCACCCATCTCCCCCAGGTCTCTCCCCACAGACCTTCCGCCCGGCGGCCATGCTGATCGAGCGCTCGGCGGATTTCGGCCGCACCTGGAAGGTTTATCGCTACTTCGCCTATGACTGCGCTTCGGCCTTCCCCAGCGCTGCCCCCGCGCCCCTGCGCAGGGTGGATGATGTCATCTGTGAGTCCCGCTACTCGGACATCGAGCCCTCCAGCGAGGGGGAGGTAAGCAGGGGTCCTTGGCCGTGGCCCCGCCTGCCCTGGCCCGTGGGCTGACTGCGGGCCTATGAGATCCTGCACCTGGCGCGGGCGTGGACCTTTCCCCGATTGCGAGCAGGCGGGGGCGGGGCTGGCCCTGCCACGGGACAGGCACTGGGGGTCAGTGCAGACCAAAGACCTGCTGAGCAGGAGGGACGGGAAATCGGCCACCCACCCTCGGGGGTGGGAAATGCGGCCTATTGGTGGGCTGGGCTGTTCCCCCAGCCCTCTTCTGGGTCCCCCGAGAGAGACCCTGGGGGGAAAACCTGGCTCCTGGCGTGCGCTTCCACCCCTCCGTGTCCTGGGACCCCAGCTTCGCCGTAACGTCACTGGGCCTTCGCTGGCCCGGTCCCGATCCCGAGGGCCGACCCCATCCTGAGGGCCGGCCCGATCCTGATTCCAATCCCAAGGGCCGGCCCTATCCCTAGAGCCGTCCCTGTCCCGATCCTCGTCCCTAGAGCCGTCCTGACCAGACAAAGGAGGGAGCCAGAGGACGTCCCTTCCACAGCTCCAGCTCGGTCCCAAACAGCCAGGGAAAGGGAGACCTGCCCCTCCCCCCGCCCTGTGTGCCCCTTTTCTCCCCCACCGTCTGTCTTGGGGTCTAACCGAGGCTGTCTGGGCCGGGGAGAGGTCGGTGGGAGCAGGGCTCGGCGCGCCTGGTGCTGGGCCGTCTGGGGCTGCTCGGCCGGCTGGTCTGTGTCCCCGCTGGCCCGGGAAGTCAGTAGCCGAGCCAGCAGCTGCATTTTCTCTCTGCTGGTCCGGTCTCCCCCTCCCCTCCCGGGTGCTTGTTGTTTGTCTTTGGGGGACGGGAGGGGACAGCTCCAGCCCCAACCACATCCCTTCTCCCCATGGGGCGGCTGGCAGCAGCCAAACACGGGAGCTTTTCCTTCCAAAGCCTCCCAGCTAAGGGGCGAGGGGCCATGCTGGGCTGAGTCTGCTTCCCCTCTGTCCTGGGGCCCAAGCCTGGTGTGCGACTGGCCGACGCCGGGCAGCACCTCCGGGCCCCTTGGTCCCGTGAAATGAGCACGGCAGGCGGGCACCCCACCCCGCCGGGGCCCCTGGACTGTCCCGCAGCCGGCACTCGGGACTGAGGGGCGTTTCTCTGTATTGCAGGTCATCTACAGAGTCCTGGACCCGGCCATCCCCATCCGAGACCCCTACAGCCCGGCCATCCAGAGTGAGTCCAGCTCTGCCCAGCGGGACAATGCCCAGGTCCCAGACAGGTGCAGGGAGATCCCGGCCCAGATCTCAGAGCAGCACAGGCCGGGGGATCCGGCCCTGAGCACAGGCCCGGCCTGGGGAGGGGTGGTAGGTCCTGGGGAGGCACGAGGGGTCCTGAGGTGGGGCGGAGGGATCCTGGGGGCGCACGGGGTCCTGGAGAGGGGCAGTGAAGTTCCTGGTGGGGGAGGTCCTGGGGAAGCAGGGTGGGGGGATCCTGAGGCGGCACGGGGGGGTTCCTGAGAAGGGGCGGGGGAGGTCCTGGGGGAGTCCTGGGAAGCAGGCCATGGGGGGTCCTGGGGAGGGGCAGGCGGCTCCAGCCCTGAGCCTTCGCTGTACCAAGCCCAGCTCGTGTCTGTCCCGGGGCCTGTGCTGCTCTGTTCTGTTTGGGGCTGGGTTCTTCTGGCTGCGGCTGCTTTTCGCCCTGGTCTCCTGGGGTCCCCCGCCACGGGCTCCCCTGGCCGCCCCCAGGAGATGGGCTGGGTGAGCTCCCCCCCACCCCGGCATTGCGCTGGAGCATTGCAGCGGGTGACATCTGCCCCCAGATCTGCTGCGCGTCACCAACCTGCGGGTGAACCTGACCCGGCTGCACACGCTGGGCGACAACCTGCTGGACTCGCGGCGGGAGATCCAGGAGAAGTATTACTACGCCCTCTACGAGCTGGTGCTTCGCGGGAGCTGCTTCTGCTACGGCCACGCCTCCGAGTGCGCGCCCGCCCCCGGCGCCCACGCCAACCTGGAGGGCATGGTAGGGGCTGCGCTGCCCGCCCTGCCACCTCCCCCCATGCTGGGAACTCCCAGATCCAAGCCCCACGGGCTGTGTGGCCCTGCCGCGCCTGGGGGCAGAGCCCTTGCTGACGGGCATGGGCCGGGTTGGGCCGTGGTGGCTGTGGGTCTTGGCAGGGCCTGGCCCCAAGAGCCCCGGCTGCCTGGCACGGCTTGGCCCTCTGTTTGCAGAGCGGAGTCTGAGAACTGACCGAGCCTGGAGACCAAGCTCCCCGGGAGTCTGGCTTTGGGCAGCAGGGACATGGGCCCGGGCTGGGCGTGGCTGGGGCTAGCAGGGCCGTGGCACGTCTCTCACGCCTGCCCCCTCGGCAGGTGCATGGCAGGTGCGCCTGCAAACACAACACGCAGGGCCTGAACTGTGAGAGGTGCAACAGCTTCTACAACGACCTGCCCTGGCGCCCGGCCGAGGGGCGCAGCACCAACGCCTGCAGGAGTGAGTGCCGGGCGGAGGGGCCAGGGACGGGCGGCAGGGCTGGGGGCTTGGCGGGGGGCTGGGCCGGGGGCAGGGTGGCATGGTTGGGTGGCGGGGCTGGGCAGCAGGGCAGGGGACCGGGCGAGGGGCCAGGGACGGGTGTCAGGGGTGGGGGCTGGGCTGGGGGCTGGGTGGCGTGGTTGGGTGGGGGCTGGGCAGCAGGGCTGGGTGGCATGGCCAGGGGTTGGGAAGCAGGATGGGGGGCTGGGGGCGGGGCCGGGGCTTGGGCAGCAGGGCGGGGGGCCGGGTGGTGGGGCTGGGTGGCGTGGTTGGGTGGGGGCTAGGCAGTGGGGTGGGGGGCCGGGTGGCGGAGCCAGGGGCTGGGGGGCCTGGCTGGGGGCTGGGCTGGGGGCCGGGTGGTGGGGCTGGGGGCTGGGTGGCGTGGTGGGGTGGGGGCTGGGCAGCAGGGCTGGGTGGTGTGGCCAGGGGTTGGGAAACAGGATAGGGGGGCTGGGGGCGGGGCCGGGGCTTGGGCAGCAGGGCGGGGGCCGGGTGGCGGGGGGCCAGGTGGCGTGGTTGGGTGGGGGCTGAGCAGCAGGGCAGGGGGCCGGGTGGTGGGGCTGGGTGGCGTGGTTGGGTGGGGGCTGGGCAGCGGGGCGGGGGGCCGAGTGGCGGAGCCAGGGGCTGGGGGGCCTGGCTGGGGGCTGGGCTGGGGGCCGGGTAGGGCACCAGGCGGCGTGGCGGGGGCTGGATTACCGGATGGCTCCGGTGTCTCGGCAGGGTGTAACTGTAACCAGCACTCTCGCCGGTGCCACTTCGACATGGCCGTGTACCTGGCCACGGGCAACGCCAGCGGGGGCGTCTGTGACGACTGTCAGCACAACACCATGGGCCGCAGCTGCCAGCTCTGCAAACCCTTCTACTACAGGGACCCCGGCAGGGACCTGCGGGACCCCGGGGCCTGCCGAGGTGAGGGGCGCCGGGGCCGGGGGTGGAGAACAGGCCCCGAGCCCTCGCTGCGGGGGTCTGTGTCCAGCTGAGCCCTGTCTCGGGGAGGGGGGTCAGGGGGGCCTTTCCCTTGGGGGGAGGGCATGGCTTGGGGGCTGGGCCCCGTCTGACTGCCCGTTTGGGGCTCCGCAGCCTGTGACTGTGACCCGGCCGGCGCCCTGGACGGCGGGATCTGTGACGCCCACGACGACCCGGCGCTGGGGCTGCTCGCCGGGCAGTGCCGCTGCAAGGAGCACACGCAGGGCCCACGCTGCAAGCGGTGCAAGCCGGGATTCTTCGGGCTCAGCGCGGACAATCCCCAGGGCTGCCAGCGTGCGTACCTCCGGCCACGGGGCCAGCTGCCAGTCCCGCCTCAGCCAGCAGGGGGCGCTGTGGGGGCGGGGCAGGGTGCTGGCTGGGGGGGGGAGCTCCCAGCAGGGGGCACTGTGGGGGCGGGGCAGGGTGCTGGCTGGGGGGGAGCTTCCCAGCAGGGGGCACGGGGGGGGGGCAGGTCGCTGGCTGGGGGGAGCTCCCAGCTGTGGGGGCGGGGCAGGGCGCTGGCTGGGGGGGAGTTCCCAGCAGGGGGCGCTGTGGGGGCGGGGCAGGGGGCTGTCTGTGGGGTGGGGCAGGCCTGCGACTCCCTCTCACCCACTCTCCACATCAGGCTGCCAGTGCCACCCCCAGGGGACGGTGTCGGGCGGGACCCAGTGCGACCCCGTCAGCGGCGACTGCTTCTGCAAGCGCTTGGTGACTGGCCAAAGGTGTGACCAGTGCCTGGTGAGTGCCGGCCTACGGGCCCTGCGGGCAGCGCCTCCCCACAGCATCGGCCCCGGGCTGCCACCTCAGGCCCCCCCAGGGGGTGTCACGGGCTGGGGGTGCTTGAGGGCTGTCCCACTGGGCCCCTTCCTGGGGCTGTGCCTGGCCTGGCCTGCCGGGGCCCCGCTCCTGGGATTCGGTGTGCTGCCAGGCCCTGGCCTGTGCCCGGGGATCGGGGGTACTGGCTGGTGGGAGGAGGAGTGGAGCCAGGTGTCTCGCAGTCGCAGGCTGGGTACTCTGGAACCGCCCTGAATGAAGTCAGCCAGGACCCTCTGGCTGGGGACGGGCTTCAGCCATCAGTTACCCGGCTACAGTGCAGCCCGTGGCACTCCCACCTGCCCTCTAGGCATCACTGCCACGATTATACACCCTTAACCCACCACCTGGACACTTGAATAACACACAGGGGAAACTGAGGCACACACAGTATTCAGAGAAAATAAGAACATTCCCAATTTGTCACACCAGGGGGCAGGGGCTAGGCCAACTGAGCGGGGCAGGGGGCAGGCGGGTGGGGCTGGGCAGGGCCGAGCCCAGGTGGGTTGGGTGGGATCAGGGCCTGGCAGGTTGGGCGGAGCAGGGCAGGGGTCAGACAGGTTGGGTTAGGCAGGGCCTGGCGGGTTGGACGGGGCTGGGCAGGGGTTGGGCAGGTTGGGTTGGGCGGGGCTTGGGACTGGCGGGTTGGGCGGGGCCGGGCAGGGTCTAGCAGGTTGGGTTGGGCGGGGCAGGGCGGGGTTGGGCAGAGCCGGGCAGGGTCAGGCGGGGTTGGGAGGAGCCGGGCGGGGTTGGGCAGGGCCGGGCAGGGCCTGGAGGGATGGGCGGGGCTGGGCACGGTTGGGCAGGTCGGGTTGGGCAGGGCCTGGCGGGTAGGGCGGGGCTGGATGGGGTTGGGTTGGGCGGAGCCGGACAGGGTCAGGCGGGGTTGGGTGGGGCTGAGCAGGGTTGGGCAGGGCCGGGTAGGTTTGGGCAGGTTGGCCAGGGCCAGGCGGGTTGGGTTGGGCGGAGCCGGGCAGGGTCAGGCGGGGTTGGGCGGGGCCGGGCAGGGCCTGGCGGGTTGGGCAGGGTTGGGCGGGGCTGGGCAGGGTCGGGCAGGGCCTGGTGGGGTTGGGTTGGGCGGGTTGGGTTGGGCGGAGCCGGGCAGGGTCAGGCGGGTTGGGCGGGTTGGGCAGGGCCTGGTGGGGTCGGGTTGGGCGGGGTGGGTTGGGCGGAGCCGGGCAGGGTCAGGCGGGGTTGGGCGGGTCGGGCAGGGCCTGGTGGGGTCGGGTTGGGCGGGGTGGGTTGGGCGGAGCTGGGCAGGGTCAGGCGGGGTTGGGCGGGGCTGGCCAGGGTTGGGCGGGTCGGGTTGGGCAGGGGCGGGCAGGGCCTGGTGGGGTCGGGTTGGGCGGGGCGGGTTGGGCGGAGCCGAGCAGGGTCAGGCGGGGCTGGGCGGGGTTGGGCGGGGTGGGCAGGGGCGGGCAGGGCCTGGTGGGGTCGGGTTGGGCGGAGCCGGGCAGGGTCAGGCGGACCGGTGACTAACGCAGTCTCTGTCCCCAGCCCGAGCACTGGGCTCTCGGCCACGACCCACTCGGCTGCCGCTCCTGTGACTGCGACGTGGGAGGTGCCCACAACAACCAGTGAGTGGGAGCTGGGCCTGGGGCCGTGGCCTCACCCTGGGCATGAACCCGTGGGGCTGGGGGCAGGGGGCTGCTCACGGGCAGGGCGGGGCCCGCTCTGCAGGGGCTGGGGGTCACGCCCTGTCCGTGGGCAGAGGGGCCCAGCGCTCCTGCTCTGACCCGCTCTCCTGCCAGGTGTGCCGTCGAGACGGGGCACTGCCCCTGCCGCAGCCACATGGTGGGCCGGACGTGCAGCCGGGTGAAGGCCGGCTTCTACCTCGCCCGCCTGGACCACTACACCTACGAGGCGGAGGAGGCCCGGCTGCGCCAGGTGAGACGGGCCGGCCCCGGCGTTCGGCTGCCAGCGCACGGGGTGGGGCTGGGCCTGCCCCGGAGGGCGCCCGGGGGAAACCTGGGCCGGGGGGCGCCCGGGGGGCGAGCCACTGGCAGCACCCGCAACATCTGGGCCAAGGATCCAGAGCCCCGGGAGCCGGGCCGGCGGGCCCCGCTCAGCACCCGGCAGCCCGCTGGGAGAGCGGGGGGCCAGGGCAGGCCCCCTTGGGACACGCGGAGGAGGGGCCATTCCTGACGGCTCCTTCCCGGCAGGGCGCAGTGGTGGAGCGGGCACAGCCCCCGGGCCGGCCAGCCACGTGGACGGGGGCTGGGTTTGCCCACGTACCAGAGGGCGGTGCCGTGGAGTTCCTGGTCAGCGACGTGCCCGCCTCCATGGAGTACGACGTGGTGATCCGCTACGAGCCCCAGGTGAGCCCTGGGCCAGTGCCCCCCAGCTCCCGCCCGCGGCCCCGGGCCTCTGCCCCCCACCCTGGGTTCCCGCCCGCGGCCCCGGGCCTCTGCCCCCCACCCTGTGTTCCGCCTGCAGCCCCGGGCCTCTGCCCCCCACCCTGGGTTCCGCCTGCAGCCCCGGGCCTCTGCCCCCCACCCTGGGTTCCCGCCTGCGGCCCCGGGCCTCTGCCCCCCACCCTGGGTTCCCGCCTGCGGCCCCGGGCCTCTGCCCCCCACCCTGGGTTCCCGCCTGCGGCCCCGGGCCTCTGCCCCCCCCCCTGGGTTCCCGCCTGCGGCCCCGGGCCTCTGCCCCCCACCCTGGGTTCCCGCCTGCGGCCCCGGGCCACTGCCCCCCACCCTGGGTTCCCGCCTGCGGCCCCGGGCCTCTGCCCCCCACCCTGGGTTCCCGCCTGCGGCCCCGGGCCTCTGCCCCCCACCCTGGGTTCCCGCCTGCGGCCCCGGGCCTCTGCCCCCCACCCTGGGTTCCCGCCTGCGGCCCCGGGCCTCTGCCCCCCACCCTGGGTTCCCGCCTGCGGCCCTGGGCCACTGCCCCCCCCCGGCTCCTCACTCTGGCCCCAGGCCCGTGCCCGCTGCCCGCTCTGACTGGCTCTCCCGGCTCTCAGCTCCCGGAGCCGTGGGAGGAGGTGAAGCTGTGGGTGCTGCGCCCCGGGCCCATCCCCACCGGCAGCCCCTGTGGGAACACCATCCCTGCTGATGACCGGCTGGCCACGGCACTGCCGCCCAGGGCCAGGTGAGCAGGTGGGCAGGGTGCCCGGGGGGAGGGGGTGCCCGGCATGGTTCAGGGAATGGGGGAGCGTAGTTGGGTGGCTAGGGGTGGCTGGTGGCTGGTGGCCGGTGGCCAGGCACGGGAGAAGAATTTGCCTAGGTGACGCTGGGCGGGGAGTGCTGCCGGGCTGGCAGGTGCCCGTGGATCTGGGGGGGGTGCCCCCATCCCGAGGCTAACCTGAGGGCAGCTGAGCCTGGCTCCCATCCCTGCAGGTACGTGCTGCTGCCCCAGCCCGTCTGCCTGGAGCGCGGCGTCAGCTACACCCTGCGCCTGGAGCTCGCCCGCTACACGTCCCGCCCGGCGGTGCCCGGCGCCAGCATCCTGCTCGACTCGGTGAGCCTGGGGAGCTGGGGGGCTGTGCCATGCTGGGCCTGGCTGACAGGTCCACGGCGGGTGTGGGTGATGGGGGGGTGCCGGGCCACGCTGGGCGGAGGGGGTTGTTGTGCTGTTAGGACAGGGCCGTGCCGGGGGGGGGCCGTGGGGAAAGGGCCGCACCTGGCCCAGCTGTGTGCCGGTAGGCCAACAGGGCATTGCGGGGCTGGGGCCGCACTGGGTGCAGGGCAGGGGCTGGGGCCGTGCCAGGTGGGTGCCAGTAGGACAGGGCCTCGCCGGCGAGGAGAGCAGGGGGGACAGGGCCGTGCGAGGCCCGGCTGGGTGCCAGTAGGGCAGGGCCATGCCGGCGAGGAGGGCGGGGGGGGACAGGGCCACGCCGGCGAGGAGGGCGGGGGAGACAGGGCCGTGCCAGGTGGGTGCCGGTAGGGCAGGGCCGTGCTGGCGAGGAGGGCAGGGGGGACAGGGCCATGCCGGCGAGGAGAGCAGGGGGGACAGGGCCGTGCCAGGTGGGTGCCGGTAGGGCAGGGCCGTGCCGGCGAGGAGGGCGGGGGGGACAGGGCCGTGCCGGCGAGGAGAGCAGGGGGGACAGGGCCGTGCCAGGTGGGTGCCGGTAGGGCAGGGCCGTGCCGGGGGGACCAGCACGCCCCGGCTCTGGCTGACCTCTCTCCCCTCCAGCTGGTGCTGGTGCCGCGCTATTCCTCCATGGAGATGTTCATCGCGGGCGACGCGGGCGCCATGGGGCGTAGGGAGGCCTTCGAGCGGTACCGCTGTGGCCAGCACGCCTGGCCCGTGGGCAAGGCACCCGCCAGCGACGTGTGCACCAGCCTGCTCACCAGCATGTCGGCCATCATCCACGGCGGGGCGCTGCGTGAGTGCCCCCGCCCGCCATGCACTCCCTGGGCAGCGCCAGCCAGTGCCAGGATGGGAACGACCCTTGCCATCTGCTAGCCTGGTTCTGGGGTGGGGGTGGGGTTTTCAGGTAGCATATATCGAGGGGGGGTCCCCGGTTGCAGGCAGTGTATTGGGGAGGGGTCCCCAGTTCCAGGCGGTGTATTTGGGAGGGTCCCTGCTTCCGGGCACTGTATTTGGGAGGGTCCCCGGTTCCGGGCAGTGTATTTGGGAGGATCTCCGGTTCCGGGTGGTCTATTCTGGGGGGTCCCCAGGTCTGGGCGGTGTATTTGGGAGGGTCCCTGCTTCCGGGCGCTGTATTTGGGAGGGTCCCCGGTTCCGGGCAGTGTATTTGGGAGGATCCCCAGTTCCGGGCGGTATATTTGGGAGGGTCCCCGGTTCCGGGTGGTCTATTTTGGGGGGTCCCCGGGCCTGGGCGGTGTGTTCCAGGGAGGGGGGTGCGCCCTGTCCCTGGGCTGGGATGCCTGGGCACAAGCTGCCCCCTTCCCTCTGCCCATGGGTCACGCACTCGTCTGTCTGCCCACAGCCTGCCTGTGCGACCCCCAGGGCTCGCTGAGCTCCGAGTGCCAGCCCCGCGGGGGGCAGTGCCAGTGCAAGGCCGGCGTGATGGGGCGTCGCTGCCACCGCTGCTCCCCAGGCACCTTTGGCTTCGGGCCCAGCGGATGCCGAGGTGAGTGACGCCCTCCCCACCCCCCCACCCCCGATGAGGGCTCCTCACCCCCATCCCTCCCCCAGCAGGCTTCCCCAGAGGAGGGGTCCCAAGCCTCCCCCTCACACCTGTCTGCGGGACTCTGTTCCACGGTGAGGGTCCCCGGTTCCCAGGGGATGGACTCTGGGTGGGGGCGTCTCTCCCACCTGCCCTGTGCCCCGGTGAGTGCCCTGGGGCCCTGGCTGGGCTGGGTGGGCAGTGCCCGGGCAGTGCCCAGCCCCTCTCACGGCCTCTCCCTTGCAGCCTGCCAGTGCAGCAGTGACGGGGCCCTGAGCAGCTTCTGCGACAGTTTCAGTGGGCAGTGCCCCTGCCGGCCGGGCGCCTTCGGGCCCCGCTGCGACCGCTGCCAGCCTGGCTCCTGGGGCTTCCCCCACTGCCAGCCCTGCCAGTGCAATGGGCACGCAGAGGAGTGCGACCCACGGACCGGCAGCTGCCTGCACTGCCGCGACCACACGGATGGCGACAGATGCCAGAGGTGACGGGCCGCGGTGCCAGGGGGCTCTCCTGGGGCGGGGGCCGCGGTGCCGGGGAGCTCTCCTGGGGCGGGGGCCGCGGTGCCAGGGGCTCTCCTGGGGCGGGGGCCGTGGTGCCAGGGGCTCTCCTGGGGCGGGGGCCGCGGTGCCAGGGGCTCTCCTGGGGCGGGGGCCGCGGTGCCGGGGGGCTCTCCTGGGGCGGGGGCCGCGGTGCCGGGGGGCTCTCCTGGGGCGGGGGCCGCGGTGCCGGGGGGCTCTCCTGGGGCGGGGGCCGCGGTGCCGGGGGGCTCTCCTGGGGCGGGGGCCGCGGTGCCGGGGGGCTCTCCTGGGGCGGGGGCCGCGGTGCCGGGGAGCTCTCCTGGGGCGGGGGCCGCGGTGCCGGGGAGCTCTCCTGGGGCGGGGGCCGCGGTGCCAGGGGCTCTCCCTGGGCAGGCGCTGGTGGGGGTCTCCCAGGGTGGGAGCCGCAGTGCCAGCCGGGCTCTCCCAGAGCATGGACCATGGTGCCAGGGAGAACATCAATTCCCTCCCCCCAATGGGTGGCAGTGCCAAGGGGCTGGGCACAGAGATACACAGAGGGTTCATACCCCATTGTGCTCACGACCCGGCTGGTGCTGGCCCAGTGGGGCTGGGGCTCTGACATGTGGAGCAGCAGGGAGGGAGGGTGGGGCGTGGCCACGCAGGCCCCCCCTCGGGGAAGGGGTGCAGTCGTGTCCCCAGGGCTGGGCCTCCCCCTGGCTCTCACTGCCTCCCCCCACAGGTGCGCAGCTGGCTACTACGGGAACCCCACACTGGTCTCGGGGGAGCGCTGCCGCCCCTGCCCCTGCCCCGATGGGCCCAACAGCGCCCGCCACTTCGCTGCCTCCTGCCACCAGGACAGCCGCTCCCGCCAGGTGATCTGCAACTGCAACCCCGGCTACACAGGTGAGTGCCCCCGCAGGCCTTGGGCATCCGCCAGAAGCACCGCTCCGGGGCCAGGAGTGCCAGGCCCTCCCCAGCCCCCTCTGCCCGGCTCCTCGGCCCTGGGGCCCCCCCGTCTGCCCGGCTCCTCGGCCCTGGGGCCCCCCGTCTGCCCGGCTCCTCGGCCCTGGGGCCCCCCGTCTGCCCGCTCCTCGGCCCTGGGGCCCCCCGTCTGCCCGGCTCTTCGGCCCTGGGGCCCCCCGTCTGCCCGGCTCCTCGGCCCTGGAGCAGCAGCCCCAGTGGTGGGCGTGGCTGTGCCAGCACCAGGCAGCTCCACCCGGCTGCACTGGGGACCCCCAGGGCCGTGGGGCAGCTCAGCCCCCTGCAGGGCGGTGCCAGGTGAGGGCACGGGGGGGCACAGCCCTGCACAGCCTTCGTCCTCCTGGGCACTGCAGCTCAGTGCTGCTCTGTCTGAGCCGGGAGCCCCTGCCCCACTTCCTGGCTGTACCCCCTTGTGACGGTGCTGCCCGTGAGAGCCAGCTGAGGTCACTCATAGAATATCAGGGCTGGAAGGGACCTCAGGAAGTCATCTAGTCCAACCCCCTGCTCAAAGCAGGACCAATCCCCAACTAAATCATCCCAGCCAGGGCTTTGTCAAGCCTGACCTTAAAAACCTCAAAAGGAAGGAGATTCCACCACCTCCGTAGGTAACCCATTCCAGCGTTTCACCATCCTCCTAGTGAGAAAGTTTTTCCTAATATCCAACCTAAACCTCCCCCACTGCAACTTGAGACCATTACTCCTTGTCCTGTCCTCTTCTACCACTGAGAACAGTCTAGAGCCATCCTCTTTTGAACCCCCTTTCAGGTAGTTGAAAGCAGCTATCAAATCCCCCCTCATTCTTCTCTTCCGCAGACTAAACAATCCCAGTTCCCTCAGCCTCTCCTCATAACTCATGTGCTCTAGACCCCTAATCATTTTTGTTGCCCTCCGCTGGACTCTTTCCAATTTTTCCACATCCTTCTTGTAGAGTGGGGCCCAAAACTGGACAGGCCTCACCAGTGTCGAATAGAGGGGAATGATCACGTCCCTCGATCTGCTGGCAATTCCCCTACTTATACATCCCAAAATGCCATTGGCCTTCTTGGCAACAAGGGCACACTGTTGACTCATATCCAGCTTCTCGTCCACTGTCACCCCTAGGTCCTTCTCTGCAGAACTGCTGCCTAGCCATTCGGTCCCTAGTCTGTAGCGGTGCAAGGAATGGGAGAGATCCTGGGGCATCCATGGCAACGTTGGTGGGTTCGAACTTCCCCAGGTCACCAGCTAAAGTGACCCCGCTCAGTTCGGTCTCGAAAGGGGGAGAGATGTGAGGAAGCGGGACTGTTCTTAATGTTTCCTCTGAATACTGTGTGGATGCCTCAGTTTCCCCTAGGCATTTCTTAAATCTCTAGGTGGTGGGATAAGGGGGTGTAATTGTTGCAGAGCAAAGGGCCAGGGTACATAAATGGCCGACACTCTGTCTCCCGGCAGCTGATGGCCTGGGCCCTTCCCCCCTACAAGGTGAGAGCTAAAGGGTTGGAGAACAAAGGAATCAGGTGCCCTTAAGGTCAGGCTTGACAAAGCCCTGGCTGGGATGATTTAGTTGGGGATTGGTCCTGCTTTGAGCAGGGGGTTGGACTAGATACCTCCTGAGGTCCCTTCCAACCCTGATATTCTATGATTCTATGCCCTCCTGGCCCGGGAAAGGGACAAAGCCCAGAGGAGGGGCTGGAGAGAGTTTCAGTTTGGGGCTGGCTGGGGAAGAGGATTGAAGGGCAGACGTGGTTGTCTGGCTCACTGCCCCCCAAAATGGACCCGGCTGAGGGGTCCTGTTCTCTGCACCTACAAGCTCTGTGTTAGACCATGTTCCTGTCGTCTAATAAATCTTCTGTTTTACTGGCTGGCTGAAAGTCACATCTGACTGTGGAGTTGGGGGGCAGGACCCTCTGGCTTCCCCAGGACCCCGCCTGAGCGGACTCGCTGTGGGAAGCGCACGGAGGGGCAGAGGAGGCTGAATGCTCCGAGGTCAGACCCAGGAAGGTGGAAGCCGGGTGAGCTGTGTGTCCTGCAGACAGGCTGCTCCCAGAGAGGAGACTTCCCCAGAGTCCTGCCTGGCTTCATAGGGAGCAGTTCCAGAGCATGGCCCGGGGACCCTGTGACAACTCCATCCTAAGTGCATTCAATCAGGGTGAACTGCAAACAGACCGGGGCAGACAAACCCCGAACGCCGGTGGATATTCCACTCCTTAGAGTTACCAAACCAGCCTCTGTATCACCTTCCTGGGTACTCAGACGTCCACACAACGCAGTGCCCGCCCCAGGCCTCCATCCGGACACACATAGAATATAGAATCTCAGGGCTGGAAGGGACCTCAGGAGGCCATTGAGTCCAACCCCCTGCTCACAGCAGGAGCCATCCCCAATTTCTGCCCCAGATCCCTAAATGTCCCCCTCAAGGATTGAACTCACAACCCTGGGTTTAGCAGGCCAATGCTCAAACCACTGAGCTATCCCTCCCTCCCTCAGTGAATGTCACACACGTCAGATACGATGATGATTACTGAAGATCTTCTCTCATCATATAAGAGAGCAGGTTCCCCCAGTCCCAAAGGATCAGGCCCCAGACCCAGGTCCGATGATAACTTAGATCTTACCCCAAATACGCGCTGATAGCCAATTCTCGTTAACTAAACTACAGTTCATTCAAAAAGAAAAGGGAGAGAGAGTTGGTAGAAAGATCAGTCTACAGACCGACCTGAGTTCAGTTCTTGAGGTCCCGATACCGAGCAGAGATGGTGAGTGTGTAGTGGCCAAACGTCCTTTTAGAAACAGCCCAGAGGTTACAGTCCAATGTCCATGTTCAGGGTGACTCCCGTCAGTGACCGGGGATCTCAATCCTTATGGCTCAGGGTTTCCCCTTCTTGAAACCCAAAGCCGATCTGAGATGAAGAAGGATCGTGTCCCAGGGCTTTTGTACATTTCCAGCAGCCTCTTGGCCTGAGAAGACAATAGGCTCAACCTTCCTTCTCCCAAACATCCTGGCAATTAGCCCAGGGTAATTTATCATTAAACGGTTCAGATACAGGTTACCCCAACCTTCCCCGAGACAGAGAGACAACAACACTATTGCCCTCCAGTGTCTTCCTAGATCTTCACTCTCCTGTTTTGATCTTTGAATCAAAGCCGTGGCAATAGACAAGACTCGTTTGCTGACATCACAAGCCCTGAGCCAGCATCTCCCCTTCTCTCTCTCGAACAATGCAAACTTGCATTTCAAAGCTCTCCTCGTTTCCACCTCTTCCTAAGCAGTCTCTAAAGTTGGGCCCTGGGTCAGGTCAGTCTGGGAGGTCATTAACTCTTTCTGGCCCTGTGTCACCTGTCAATGAGATATTATATTACATTCCTAACGTCACACCCCTGTCACGGGGTCCCGGGCGATGCTCTGGAACTGCTCCCGATGAAGCCAGGCAGGACTCCGGGGAAGGCTCCTCTCTGGGAGCAGCCTGTCTGCAGGACACACAGCTCACAGGGCTTCTACCTTCCTGGGTCTGACCTCGGAGCATTCGGCATCCTCCGCCCCACCATGCGCTTTCCCCAGCGAGTCTGCCCGGGCGGGGTCCTGGGGCAGCCAGAGGGTCCTGCCCCCAAACTCCGCAGTCAGACGTGACTCTCAGCCAGCCGGGAAAACAGAAGGTTTATTAGACGACAGGAACATGGTCTAAAACAGAGCTTGTTAGCACAGAAATCAGTAACTTTCAGCCAAGTCTATCTTGGGAGTCCTGGACCAGGCAGCCTGGATTCCCCCCTTCCTGCCCCCCCACCCCCCCTCCAAGACTGCCAGCCTCCAGCCACCTGACCTCCCCCCTCCCCCCGCCCATTGCTGCTCCCCTTCTCTTTGTCTCGCTTTCTGGGCAAAAGGTGTCACCGGGTTGCACCCCCGTCCTGGGTCTCAGGTTACACAGCTGCAAACAGCTGGGCAGGCTCACCTTCCCTGAGGGCCTCAGCAAAAATCACACACCCAGTTCCCACCACCACAGTACTGGTGCAGCACACAGGGAAACTGAGGCACACACAGTATTCGCACAGGACAGTGAGACTCACATGCAACATAACAAGGTGAATAAAACCCCACTTCGTCACACCCCCTTCTTCCCACATGGCTGTACCCCCTGCCCTCCCCCACTTCCTGGATGTACCCCCTTCTCTGCCCTCCCCCCACATCCTAGCTGTGCCCCCTTCCCTGCTCTCCCGGCTCCGTATGGAACCCCCCTCAGTGTGACGGCCCTTCTCGGGGGCGCTCTCTCTCTCGGGGGTTAAGCCTCTGGGCTCCAGCGCCTCCTGGAATCACACCTCTCAGAGCCATCAACAGCCTGGCTCTGCCCTGGGCCCCCTGCGGGAGTCCACTCGCTCCGGACCCCCAGCCCCCGTGAGGGAGCAATGCCCCCCATCTTTACCCTGCACGGACTCTCAGCCAGCATCACATAGGAGGTTTACTGAGTGTCTCAGCCCAGGCAGCTCTGAGGGCCTCGGGCCTGGCCAGCTGGGTCTGTCCCCCTCCCAGTCCCAGGGCTGCTCCTTGTCCCAATCCAGCCCCACCCCTGCTTCCAGCCGAGCCCCCATATCCCCTCCCCCACAGCCCCTCCTCCACCCTTTGTCCTCCGCCCACCAGGATCTCCGGCCTTTGTCGCTGGGTCCCCATGTGAGGGAGTAGGGAGTGTGACCCGGGAATGCTGCGTGGCACTGTCTCGGCGTCCCCGGGCGATGCTCTGGAACGGCTCCCCATGGAGCCAGTCAGGACTGTGGGGAAGTCTCCTTCCTGTGAGCAGCCTGTCTGCAGGACACACAGCTCACCCGGCTCCACCTTCCTGGGTCTGACCTCGGAGCATTCAGCCCCCTCTGCCCCTCCGTGCGCTTCCCCCAGTGAGTCCCCCCAGGCGGGGTCCTGGGGCAGCCAGAGGGTCCTGCCCCCCAACTCCGCAGTCAGACGTGACTCTCAGCCAGCCAGTAAAACAGATGTTTATTAGACGACAGGAACATGGTCTAACGCAGAGCTTGTAGGTGCAGAGAACAGGACCCCTCAGCTGGGTCCATGTCCCAGCCAGCCCCAAACTGAAACTCCCTGCAGCCCCTCCTCCTCTGGGCTTTGTCCCTTGAGGTCACCCGTGATTCCCTTGTTTTCGGACCCTTTAGCTCTCACCTTGCAGGGGGGAAGGGCCAGACCATCAGGTGCCAGGAAACAGGGTGTCGGCCATTGTCTGTGTCCAGACCCCTGCACACACCTGCCCTCTAGGGCTCTGCAATGATCATACACCCTTATCCCACCACCTAGATACTTAAGAACTACATAGGAGAAACTGAGGCACCCCCACACTATTCAGAGGAAACATTAAGAACAGTCCCACTTCATCACAGATACCTGAGCAGGTAATCTGAGCCAGGAGGGGGTCGGGGCCAGGTGACACCTTCTGCCCGGGAAACTGGACAAAGTCTGGAGGAGGGGCGGGGGGTGGCTGGGTGAGGCTGCTGGAGGGGGTTTCAATTTGGAGTTGGCTGGGGAGATGGTGGGAGGCCCAGAACCCAGGTCTGGGCTTCTCCCTGCCCCCCCAAGATGGCCCTGACTGAGGGGTCCTGTTCTCTGTACCTACAAGCTCTGTTTGGGACTGTGTTCCTGTCGGCTAATAAACATTCTGTTCTACTGGCTGGCTGAGAGTCACGGTGAATCGCAGGAAGTGGGGGGTGCAGGGCCCTGACTCCCCCACACTCAGTGACACCCGATCTCCAGGACATTATCTGGGGTCCCGGCTGCTAGGCAAGGTCACACCTGGTCCCCTAAAACAACAAACCTTCTCCTGCCACCTCGTTACACACGCAGCAAATAGGGAAACTGAGGCACGCACCATATTCCTGCAAAACACTAAGAGAACCCCCCACTTTGTCACAATCTGTACCCCCTTCCCTGCCCCCCCACATGGCAGTACCCCCCCCTTCCTTCCCAAGGGAGCCCCTAGACCCAGGCCTGAGATGACACTTTCCCACAGGGATCCTGTTTCTACTTAACCAGGGTATTGCTGGCTTCTCCAGCCCAGCATCTGCTAGCTGTGACTCTGGGGGGGGGGAGAATGGGGTGTTGGCGGGGGGCGCTGCCCAGAGGGGGCGCTGGCCGGCCTGCGGGGCGCTGCCAGGCCCCTCCAGCCCGTGCTGCGCCCCACACTGCAGCGTTCCCGGCACTGATCCCCGGCGTTCCCGCAGGTCTGCGCTGCGAGGAGTGCGCCCCTGGTTACTACGGAAACCCCTCGCAGGCCGGCGGGCGCTGCCAGCCCTGCCAGTGCAACGGCAACATCGACCTGCTGGACGCGGAGGCGTGTGAGCCACGCTCGGGGCACTGCCGACGCTGCCTGCACAACACGGAGGGGGCACACTGCCAGCACTGCCAGGCCGGCTACTACGGGGACGCCACCCGCCACAGCTGCCGGCGTGAGTGCGGGCCGGGCTCGGGCACTGCGGGGCTGCTGGCCTGGGCGGGAGGCGCCTGCCCGGCCTCCCCTGCTCTGTCCTGCCAGCCTCCTGGACCACGCTCGTCACCCTCGCCTCTGAGCGCCCCCGGGGACCGGGAGCACTTCCCCCTACCCGCCCGGGACCAGGCGCACAGACCCCCCCCCTTCCCTCCTGGGGACCGGGCGCACAGACCCCCGCTCTGCCCACGGCCCCCGGGGACCAGGCGCACAGACCCCCCCCTTCCCTCCTGGGGACTGGGCGCACAGACCCCCGCTCTGCCCACGGCCCCGGGGGACCAGGCGCACAGACCCCCCCCTTCCCTCCTGGGGACCGGGCGCACAGACCCCTGCTCTGCCCACAGCCCCGGGGGACCAGGCGCGCAGACCCCCCCCTTCCCTCCTGGGGACCGGGTGCACAGACCCCCGCTCTGCCCACGGCCCCCGGGGGACCAGGCGCACAGACCCCCGCTCTGCCCACGGCCCCCGGGGACCAGGCGCACAGACCCCCCCCTTCCCTCCTGGGGACCGGGCGCACAGACCCCCGCTCTGCCCACGGCCCCCGGGGACCAGGCGCACAGACCCCCCCCTTCCCTCCTGGGGACTGGGCGCACAGACCCCCGCTCTGCCCACGGCCCCGGGGGACCAGGCGCACAGACCCCCCCCTTCCCTCCTGGGGACCGGGCGCACAGACCCCTGCTCTGCCCACGGCCCCCGGGGACCAGGCGCACAGACCCCCCCCTTCCCTCCTGGGGACCGGGCGCACAGACCCCCGCTCTGCCCACGGCCCCCGGGGACCAGGCGCACAGACCCCCCCTTCCTTCCTGGGGACCGGGCGCACAGACCCCCGCTCTGCCCACGGCCCCGGGGGACCAGGCGCACAGACCCCCCCTTCCCCCCTGGGGACCGGGCGCACAGACCCCCGCTCTGCCCACGGCCCCCGGGGACCAGGCGCACAGACCCCCCCTTCCCTCCTGGGGACCGGGCGCACAGACCCCCGCTCTGCCCACGGCCCCCGGGGACCAGGCGCACAGACCCCCCCCTTCCCTCCTGGGGACCGGGCGCACAGACCCCCGCTCTGCCCACGGCCCCCGGGGACCAGGCGCACAGAACCCCCTCTGCCTCCCCATGAGGACCGGGCGCACAGTCCTCCCGATGGGTACTGGGTGCCAGTGCCATGCGGCCAGGCCCATCCCATGCCCTTAGCCAGGTCTCAGCAGGGCCCCCCTTTCCTGCTGATGCCCCTGCTGTCTGGGTTCCCAGGCTGCTCCTGTAACATCCTGGGCACAGAGCACAGCGAGTGCAGCACGCAGGATGAGTGCCGGTGTGATCGGCGCAGCGGGCAGTGCCAGTGCTTGCCCAGCGTCCAGGGGCAGAGCTGTGACCGCTGTGCCCCCAACTTCTGGAACCTGGCCAGCGGGAAGGGCTGTGAGCCCTGTGCCTGCCACCCCCAGCACTCGCTGGGCCCTGCTTGCAACCAGGTGAGAGCCAGCATGGGGGTGGGGTGGGGGGCACTGGGCTGGGGAGAGGGCGGGAGGCAGGACAGGGGAGTGTCATGGCCCCCAGGAGTGGGGCTACGGATCCAGGTTTTACTTCTGGGGGAATTCTGTGCCGTTGCACATCCACATAATTTATGTCCCCCGCGGATTTCTTTGCTTCCCCGCAGAAAAATGACTTTCTGATGGGGAAGCAAAGGGAAGCCGTGAATGCTCATGTGACCCTCCCCAGCAGTATGTTTTGGGTGCCCAGGGCAGCCAGCAGAGAAGTAAATCACTGTGGGGCAGGGGGCGGGACTGGGGAGGACCCTGCTGGTGGCTCCTACCCTGCACCAGGCTCAGCTGCTAGTCCCGGCTGGGCTGGGGTGGACGGGACTTCCTCTTCCCTGCATGGCATCCGGGGCTGTGTCAGACTGTGACGAAGTGGGAATGTTCATAATGTTTTCTCTGAATACTGTGTGGGTGCCTCAGTTTCCCCTATGCAGTTCTTAAGACTCTAGGTGGGGGGTGTCACGGAGTGTGGGGGAGTCCAGGCCCTGCACCCCTCTTCCTGGGATTCACTGAGACTCTCAGCCAGCCAGTAAAACAGAAGGTTTATTGGACAACAGGAACACAGTCCAAAACAGAGCTTGTGGGGACACCCAGGACCCCTCAGTCAAGTCCTTCTGGGGGAGCAGGGAGCTTAGACCCCAGCCCTGGGGTTCCCTGTGTTCCTCCACCCAGCCCCAACCTGAAACTAAACCCACCGAGCAGGTTCCCTTCTCCAGCCTCCGTCCACATTCCTGGGCAGAGGTGTTACCTCCCCCTCCCCCTCCTGGCTCAGGTAACAGGCTCTCAGGTCTCCCGTCCCCAGGGCACATTCCCAGGTCAACACTCCCCCCTCCCTGCTGCGTCACATCGTCACAGGGGGATAAGGGGGTGTGATTGTGGCAGAGCCCTGGAGCGCCAGTGTGATGGTGTCTGCACAGAGAATGGCCGACACCCTGTCTCCTGGCGACCGATGGCCTGGGCCCCTCCCCTGCAAGGTGCAAGTTGAAGGGGTTGGAGAACAAAGAGACCAGGTGGCCTCCTGGCCCGGGAAAGAGACAGAGGCCAGAGGAGGGGCTGGAAAGTTTCAGTTTGGAGCTGGCTGGGGAAAGAGAGGGAGGCCCAGACGTGGGGTCTGGGCTCCCTTGCCCCAAGATGGACCCAACTGAGGGGTCCTGTTCTCTGTACCTACAAGCTCTGTTTTAGACGATGTCCCTGTCGTCTAATAAACCTTCTGTTTTACTGGCTGGCTGAGAGTCACGTCTGACCATGGAGTTGGGGGGCAGGACCCTCTGGCTTCCCCAGGACCCCGCCTGGGCGGACTCGCTGGGGGAAGCACACGGAGGGGCAGAGGGGGCTGAATGCTCCGAGGTCAGACCCAGGAAGGTGGAAGCCGGGTGAGCTGTGTGTCCTGCAGACAGGCTGCTCCCAGAGAGGAGACTTCCCCAGAGTCCTGCCTGGCTTCATGGGGAGCAGTTCCAGAGCATCGCCCGGGGACTCCGGAACACAGACCCACCCCCAGATTTCTCCCCCGGCTGTAGGAAGCTCTGCCAACTCCCCCACACACACAGACACACACACACCCGCTTCCTGCACCCATCGCTCCTCAGCTGCAGGGGGAGGGATCCCTGTACAGGGAGCTGCACCCCCCATCCACCCAACCCCCATGCCGAGCTCTATCCCCCCCACAGCCAGACCCCACCCCACTGAGCCCCAACACCTTCACCTGGACCCCCCTGCAGAGACCCATTACTGTTGCACCCAGAACCCCCCAACAAGTCCCTGTGCACCCAGATCCCCCTCCGTATCCAGACCCCCCACTGAGCCACCCACACCCAGATTGTCCCACACAGAACCCTCTCAACCCACACCTATACCACGCACACCGCGCACGGTAAGCCCCTCCACACTAAGATCCTGCCTTGCTGAGCTGCCTGCCCACACCTGGTCACCTGGCAGGGAGGGGCAGGGCCCTGGGGTGTTTCTGGGGCAGATCCAGTCCTTGCGCTGTGTCAGGGTTGGGTGCAGCCTCGTCGCTGAGTCCATGTCCCTGGGGGAGCTGCACAGTGATCTCCCGCCTCTGGGCAGCCAGGGAGATGCCATGCTGGAGCCTCCCCAGTGCCACGCTGGAGCCTCCCCATTTATTTCACAAATACAATCTGCAGAATTTTAAAATATCGTACGCAGAATTTTTAGTTATTTGGTGCAGAAAGCCCTCAGGACTAAGCAGCTTTGGGACCAGCTCTGGGGGCCCCCTGCAGCGGACCAGACCCTCAGGGTCAGCCACGTGGCCTCCCCGCCCCCTTACACCGGGCCTCTGGGCTCCAGCCCCTGTTCCGCCCCGTGAGCTCTGCCCAGCTAGTCCCCCTGAGGCAGAGCCAGGCAGAGCCCTGCCCACTGTGCAGGGCCCGATGCCCCGCGCCCAGCGGCTGCAGCGACGCTCACCCCGCGCTGTCCCCTGGCTCGGCACAGAGACGTGAAGGTTGCAGCATCGGCCACCCTGCTCAGCCAGCGCCCAGCCAGCTGTAGGGAGCCCCTTGGTGCACGCTCTGGCTGTCCGCCCTCCTTCGGCAGAGCCCAGGGGAGAGCCCAAGGTCTCCCCCCCCCACCACCAGTGCTTTGATCTCAGCTGGGGATTGTTCAGCCCCCCAGGGGCAGCAGGGAATCCAGGTCCCTCTGGGGCGTTGTGTGCTCAGTGCCAGTCGCCAGTGTCTTCTCAGACCCCCCACTGACATGGGGAGCAAGGCCCAGATGCCCACATCGCTTTGCCTGCCCTGAGAGCAACCAGCCCTTCCCCACCCACTGGGAGCCATGCAGCACTGCGGGGAAACCGAGGCACAGACAGGCCTCATAAAAACATGACAGAATATTCCCATGTTGTCCCGGGGTTTGGGGCAGGGTGGGCGGGGCCTGGAATGGGTTAGGGGCTGGTATGATGAAGAGACCTTGGCACCTGGAGGAGAAGGCGAGGGCCCCAGACCGCCCGTGGTGCGACCCCTAGCTGAGAAGGTCCATCCCCTCCCTGCCCCCTACAGGCCTGCCCCCAGGGTGGGGAGGGGCTCAGTGCCTGCCTGATGTGTACTCACATGCACTGACCATGGCCAGTGTCTGTCTTCAGTTCACAGGGCAGTGCCCGTGCCAGCCGGGCTTCGGGGGCCGCACCTGCGCCAACTGCCAGGAGAACCACTGGGGTGAGCCCAGCCTGCAGTGCCGAGGTGAGTGTGGGGGCGCGGGCTGGCTTGGGGAGCCCTGCACCCCCCCAGCACTGTGGGCAGAGCGGGCTGGGGGCTCCCTGCTGGCAGAGTGCAGGAGGCACTGGAGGGAGCCGGGGGAGGGTGCCATGCAGGCCCCCATCTCTGCAGTGCCAGGCCCAGCTGGGGTGGGGCTGGGATGGCTCCGGGCACACGACTGACGTGTCTCTGCTTTCCATAGCCTGTGACTGCGACCCCCGCGGTGTTGAGAGCTCCCAGTGCCACCGTGCCACTGGGCACTGCTCCTGCCGCCAGGGGGTGTCGGGCGTCCGCTGCGACCAGTGCGCCCGCGGCTTCTCTGGCGCCTTCCCCGACTGCCAGCCCTGCCACCAGTGCTTCGGGGACTGGGACCGCGTGGTGCAGGACCTGGCTGCCCGCACCCGGGGCCTGGCACTGCGCGCCAAACACATCCAGCAGACGGGCATCGCAGGTGCCTTCGAGAGGAACTTCCGCCAGCTGGAGGAGAAGCTGGGCAGAGCCCGGGCCATTGTGGACGCCCGCAACGCCACCGCGGGGGCCGTGACCCAGCTGCTGCGCACCATGGAGGAGCTGCGGTGAGTGGGGGGAGCGGAGACGCCTCGCCCAGCGCCTGGGCACTGCCTGGGCGTGGGCCACGGGCTGAGCAGGCGAAGGGCCCTGGGGTGGGGCTGAGCCAGGCAGGGATCAGCGTCCCGCAGGTGGGGTGGGGAGGGCAGGAGCGAGGCTGGCGCCGTGCCCCGGGGCCTCACCCTGCCCTGCCCACAGGCAGCACGTGGGCGAAGCCACGGAGATGCTGACCCAGCTGGAGGGCGAGCTCACCGCGGCCCAGGACGAGAACTACAACGCCAACCGCGCCCTGGGCACGCTGGAGCGCAGCGCCCGCGGCCTGAACCTCACCCTGCTCGACCTGGCACGCCAGCTCCACCTGCTCAAGAACTCCAACTTCCTGGGTGAGCCGGGCCCTGGCGGAGGGCTCTGGGCTGGCACCAAGGGGGCAGGAGGCTCACTGCGAGTGGCACCAAGGAGCTGCAGGGGCTTGGGGGGGCGCCGGGGGCCCCAGAGATGAGGGCTTTGGCGGGGCTGGCACTGAGGAGGCAGGAGTCTCACTGGGGGATGGCACTGGGAGACTGGGGGGGCTGGCACCCAGGGGGTACAAGTCTCACTGGAGGCGCTGGCACCGAGGGGCCCTGAGAGCAGGGGGCGGTCTTTGGGGGGTTTGCACAGAGGGGGGCCCTCGGGGCATGGGCTGTGGGGGGTCTGGCACCAGGGGGCCCCGGGGGCAGGGGCTCTGCGGGGGCTGGCACCAAGGGGCCTGGGGCAGGAGTTCTTGGGGGGGCTGGCGCCGAAGGGCTCCCGCGACAGAGGCTGCAGGGGGCTCCCTGCCCTGGGTAGGGGTCTCACAGGTGCCCGCCTGCTCCTCCCCAGGTGCCTACGACAGCATCCGCCAGTCCCATGCCCTGTCACGGGCAGCTGAGCGTGATGCCAACGCCTCCAGCCTGGCAGTGCCCAGCGCTGTGAGCGACTCAGCTGCCACCCGGCGCCGCTCGGAGCAGCTGATGGCACGGAGGAGAGACAACTTCAACCGCCAGAGCGCGGCCAACCGGCGGGCACTGGGCGAGCTGGCTGCCAGGGCCGAGACTCTGCAGCTGCGTGACATCAATGAGAAGGTGGGGGGAAAGTGCAGGGGATGGGGGCTGAGGGGGAACTGGGACAGGTGGGAGAGGGACAAAGTGGGGTGGGGAGGCGGGGATGGGCAAAGTGGGGCAGGCGGGGCAGGGGACAGCATGCCCGTGGCACAGCAGCTCCAGGCGGCTCCCCCCAGCTCCTGGGGTGGCCGGCCCACAGTGCCCTGTCTGCCCACAGGTGTGCGGTGCCCCCGGGGACGCCCCCTGCGCCAGCAGCCCCTGCGGGGGGTCCAGCTGCCGGGACGAGGATGGCAGGCGCCACTGCGGGGGCCTCAACTGCCAGGGGGCGGTGACCACGGCCAGCAGTGCACGGGAGCGGGCCCGGAACGCCCAGGCCGAGCTGCACAAAGCCATGGGGGAGGTGGACGAGCTTTTCCACAAGGTACGCGGTGCGGTCAGGGATGGGAGCGCGGGAAGGGTGTGGGCAGCAGGGGGAGCTGGCACGGAGAGGGACCCAAGGGGCAGTGTGCGGGCTGCAGCTCTCCCACTCGTGGGCAGGGGCTGTGGAGGGCATGGGGGCTTGGCTCCTCTGTCCCGTTGGAAGTGCCCACGGGCAGCGCGTGGCTCCCCTGTCCGTGGGCAGTGCCCGGGGCGGCGCGTGGCTCCCCTGTCCGTGGGCAGTGCCCGGGGCGGCGCGTGGCTCCCCGGTCCGTGGGCAGTGCCCGGGGCGGCGCGTGGCTCCCCGGTCCGTGGGCAGTGCCCGGGGGCGGCGCGTGGCTCCCCTGTCCGTGGGCAGTGCCCGGCAGCGGCGCGTGGCTCCCCTGTCCGTGGGCAGTGCCCGGCGGCGGCGCGTGGCTCCCCTGTCTGTGGGCAGTGCCCGGGGGCGGCGCATGGCTCCCCTGTCTGTGGGCAGTGCCCGGGGGCAGCGCATGGCTCCCCTGTCCGTGGGCAGTGCCCGGGGGCGGCGCGTGGCTCCCCTGTACGTGGGCAGTGCCCGGGGGCGGCGCGTGGCTCCCCTGTCTGTGGGCAGTGCCCACGGGCGGCACGTGGCTCCCCTGTCCGTGGGCAGTGCCCGGGGCGGCGCGTGGCTCCCCTGTCCGTGGGCAGTGCCCGGGGGCGGCGCGTGGCTCCCCTGTCCGTGGGCAGTGCCCGGGGGCGGCGCGTGGCTCCCCAGTCCGTGGGCAGTGCCCGGGGGCGGCGCGTGGCTCCCCTGTCCGTGGGCAGTGCCCGGGGCGGCGCGTGGCTCCCCTGTCCGTGGGCAGTGCCCGGGGTGGCGCGTGGCTCCCCTGTCTGTGGGCAGTGCCCGGGGGCGGCGCGTGGCTCTCACGTCTCTGCGGCAGGTGGCCGAGGCCAAGGGGAAGGCTGACGAAGCCCGGCTGAGGGCGCAGGTGGCGCTGGACAAGGCCAACGAGACCAGGGCGCGCGTGGAGCGCTCCAACATGGCTCTGCGCGAGCTCATCCACCAGATCAAGGGCTTCCTGAGCCGTGAGTGCCCGGCCCCCCCCGCCAGCCTGCCCCCCCCGTGCGCCAGCGGCCTGGGGCTGTGGCACTGGGTACCCCCAGGGCAAGATGGGTGTTGTCGTGGGGCGGGGATGGAGGATGGCAGGGCACTGTCGTGGGGCGGGGAAGGAATGGGGGGTTGGGTTGGGTTGGGAGGGGCAGGCACTGTGTGGGGAGCAGGCCGGGACTCCCAGGCGGTGTCTGGGCTGGGGGGTGGGCACTGTGTGCGGGGTGGCAGTGTCCAGGCGGTGTCAGTGAGGGCACTGTTTGGGCATGGGGCAGGCACTGCAGGGGCAGTGGCATGGAGAGCATGGTCTGGGGTGGTGTTGGGGTGGGGCAGGGCAGGCACTGTTGGGGGGCGGGGCAGGGCGGGGCAGGCACCGCGGGGGCGGGGCGGAGCAGGGGTGGCAGTGCTGACCCCCTCCCCGCCCTGCAGAGGAGGGGGCCGACCCCGACAGCATTGAGGTGGTGGCTGGGCGGGTGCTGGCGCTCTCCATCCCAGCCTCGCCCGACCAGATCCGCCACCTGGCCGAGGAGATCAAGGAGCGGGTCAGCAGCCTGGCCAACGTGGATGCCATCCTGGAGCAGACGGCGGGTGATGTGCGCCGGGCGGAGCAGCTGCTGCAGGACGCCCGCAGGGCCAGGTGACACCATGGGGCGGGGGCCAGTCACACTGGGCCTGGGGCTACCCACGGTGACACCTGCTTCCCGCCCAGCCCCCGTGCCTGCGGCGACACTCTGGGGACCCCGCTGTAACGGGCAGGGCAGGTGGGCTGGGCATGCGGGGCACTCCCCGTTCGGCAGCCACCGGCCAGGCCCTGGGCGGGGCGGCTGGGCGAGGGGTGGGGCGAGCCCAGGGCCCCATGTGTTGCCTTGTGCCCGGCTGCAGGTCGCGGGCGGAGAGCGTGAAGAACGCGGCTGAAGTGGGGAGGCGGGCGCTGGAGGATGCCAGGCGAACCCAGAGCGCTGCTGAGAGCGCCATCCGCAGTGCCAGCAATGACATCCGCCACACGGAGGGCACCCTGAGCACGGTGAGCGCAGCCCCAGCCCCCCCGGGGGAGCCTCAGCCCCCCCGGGGGAGCCTCAGCTGGGGACCCCACAGCCGCACGGCCAGGGGCCGGGCAGCTCTGTCCTCCCCACAGGGGCTGGGAGGGAGCTGAGCCTGTGCACTTCCCCAGCCTTCCCTTCCGTGGGCTGGGTCCCCGGGGTCACATGTGGCCTCCCCACCTCTGAGCCCAAGCCTCTGGGCTGCAGCCCCTGCCTCCCCCGGGAGCTCTGCCCAGCCAGGCCGCTGAGCGAGCCCCCGCTCGGAGCATCCCCCTGTGCTGCGCCAGCCGGTGCCGGGTTCCAGTCCTGGCTCATCGGAGAGGCAGCCAGAGTCCAGCCTGGCCAGCCCATCTCGGCCTCCTTCCTCATATTTCCCGTGTCCGCCAGCCCCCGGCGAGTCCTGCGCCTAGCCCCTCTCCCTGCAGACCCCGCTGGGCTCCCAGCTGCCAGCCTAGTTCCCCCTTGTTAGGGGTCAGCTGGCCGGCCGTGGGGCTCCTGTGCCTTTCTTGTTGCTGTGGATCGGTTCCAGCCAGTTACCTACCCAACAGCTCCTGCCCCCTGCGGTGCCCAGGGGCATTTGAACCCTTCTGCACCATGGGGCAGCGATGCCCAACACTGCCCGGTATGCCGTCCCCACCAGCATCACAGACAAGCCCCCCTCGGTCTGGGAGATGCCAGGGCTGGGCACAGGAGCAGCGGTGGGGGGGCCATGCCAGGGATGGGGGGCTCCCGGGTTGACGCAGCTCCCCTCCCGGGCAGATCCAGCTGCAGGCGGCGAGCACAGAACGCCAGCTGCAGGGTGCCATGGAGCAGGTGGGGCGGCTGGACAGCCAGCTGGGCACGCTGAAGGTGAAACGGGCCAATAACAGCCTGGCGGCCACGCGGGCCAAGAACACAGCCAGCACCGCGCACGCCCGGGCCGGGGAGGTCAAGCAGGTGAGTGGGGGCAAAGGAGAGGAAACCCAGCTGGGGGGCCTGGGAGGGGGCTTGGCTCTCTGGTTCAGGCCCTGCAGGCTGGAGGTGGTGGAGAGTCCGGGTAAGGCCTGTGGGGGGAGCTGTGTTGGCTCTGCCTGGGGGGGCACAGTCTGTGTTGGCCCTGTGGGAGGGGCAGCTGAGCTGGCTCTGTCGGGGGGCGGTGACAGTGCTGCCCGTGGGAGCCCGCTGAGGTCACTCAATCAGGGTGAACTGCAGACAGACCGGGGCAGACAAACCCCGGATGCCGGTGGATATTCCACTCCTTAGAGTTACCAAACCAGCCTCTGTATCACCTCCCTGGGTACTCAGACGTCCACACAACGCAGGGCCCCTAAAGTGCCAGCCCCAGGCCTCCCTCCGGACACACGTCAGATACGATGATGATTACTGAAGATCTTCTCTCATCATATAAGAGAGCAGGTTCCCCCAGTCCCAAAGGATCAGGCCCCAGACCCAGGTCCGATGACAACTTAGATCTTACCCCAAATACGCGCTGATAGCCAATTCTCGTTAACTAAACTACAGTTCATTCAAAAAGAAAAGGGAGAGAGAGTTGGTAGAAAGATCAGTCTACAGACCGACCTGAGTTCAGTTCCTGAGCTCACGATACCGAGCAGAGATGGTGAGTGTGTAGTGGCCAAACGTCCTTTTAGAAACAGCCCAGAGGTTACAGTCCAATGTCCATGTTCAGGGTGACTCCCGTCAGTGACCGGGGATCTCAATCCTTATGGCTCAGGGTTTCCCCTTCTTGAAACCCAAAGCCGATCTGAGATGAAGAAGGATCGTGTCCCAGGGCTTTTGTACATTTCCAGCAGCCTCTTGGCCTGAGAAGACAATAGGCTCAACCTTCCTTCTCCCAAACATCCTGGCAATTAGCCCAGGGTAATTTATCATTAAACGGTTCAGATACAGGTTACCCCAACCTTCCCCGAGACAGAGAGACCACAACACTATTGCCCTCCAGTGTCTTCCTAGATCTTCACACTCCTGTTTTGATCTTTGAATCAAAGCCGGGGCAATAGACAAGACTCGTTTGCTGACATCACAAGCCCTGAGCCAGCATCTCCCCTTCTCTCTCTAGTTCACAGCTCTCCTCATTTCCATCTCTTCCTAGGCAGTCTCTAAAGTTGAGCCCTGGGTCAGGTCAGTCTGGGAGGTCATTAGGGCCAGAAAGAGTTGTGTCACCTGTCAATGAGATATGATATCACACTCCTAACCTCACAGGGGGTCCTTGTAGGGCCTGCAAGGCGAGCCGTGCTGGCTCCGTCTGGGGGTCTGTGCTGGCCCTGGTGGGGGGTCTGCGCTGGCTCTATCCGGGGTCTGCGCTGGCCCTAGGGGGGGAGCCGTGCTGGCCCTGGGGGGGGTCTGTGCTGGCTCTGTCCGGGGGTCTGTGCTGGCCCTGGGGGGGTCTGCGCTGGCTCTGTCCGGGGTCTGTGCTGGCCCTGGGGGGGTCTGCGCTGGCTCTGTCCGGGGTCTGCGCTGGCCCTGGGGGGGGCAGATGCGCTGGCTCTGTCCGGGGTCTGCGCTGGCCCTGGGGGGGAGCCGTGCTGGCCCTCGGGTGCCCTCTGACTGGCTGTCTCTGTCTGGGTGTGGCGCAGCTGGCAGAGGGGCGGCTGGAGGCCGGGTACCAGGCAGTACAGGAGCTGGTGCAGAGCCAGGCGCGGGGTGCGCTGCAGGCCAGGCACCGGGCGGAGCGGCTGCGTGATGAGGCCAAGGCCCTCCTACGGGATGCTCAGGGCAAGCTGCAGCGCCTGACAGGTGAGGAGTGGGGCGGGGGCGCTGCGGGAACAGCCCTGGGCACTGCCCTCGCCGGGCTCCCAGCAGGGGAGGGCTCACCCTGCATTGTGTCTCCCCAGCGCTGGAGGGGTCGTACCAGGAGAACGAGCGGGTGCTGGAGGAGAAGGCGGCCCAGCTTGACGGGCTGGAGGCCAAGGTGAAAGGCATCGTGGGTGCCATCAACCAGCAGATCCAGATCTACAACACCTGCCAGTGACCCCGAGCGCCCACTGACCTGTCGCCCCCCTCCCCCAACCCAGACAGCTCGTCCCCCTGCCCAGCCCCCCTCCATGTCTGCCAGGGCCTGGGCTCCCCTGCATGGCTCCATTCCCAGCACCAGCCCCTCCAGGAGAGCCCTGTCCCCTTGGTATCGTCACCGCTGGGGCAGTGCTGAGAACTCCCTCCTGGCACAGCCTCGGGACGTCCTGGGCCCCTGTCCTGGCTATCATGGTGCCCTTTCCCAAAGCCCAAGGCTCCGCTGCTGCCTCTGGCCAGGGGCACCGGGACCCTGGCCCAGCGCTAGGCTGGGGGGCTGAGGGGGACTCGCGCTCTCCACAGTGGGCAGGGCACAGGGACTTGCACCCTCTGGCGCTTTGCCCTGGCACGTGGCAGGGGCAGCTTGTGTGTGAATAAAGCCCTTGCCTGGCACTCGCTGCCTCTCCGTGTGGATCATGTGCTGGTGACTGCCGTGCTGCCAGGTGCCAGGCATGTGCTGCCCTGGCATGCCCGCAGGGCCAGCCCTGGGCCTGGCACACACTGCCCCCCGCTCTCATGCAGACCAAGGCAGCCAGCAGATTGCATCCTCCCCTGCTGCCCCAGGCAGCTCGGAGCTGGAGCTGGGCCTGGCCTGGGCACACGGGAGGGGAAGGAACCTGATGGGTTGGAAGCAGAGCTCCAGCTGTGCACCCACCCCAGTCATGGCTGGTGCCTGGGGCCACAGCACACTGCACAGAGCCAGCATGGGCAGACGACTGCCCCAGCCAGCCAGTGGGAGCTGCCAGGCCGTGAGGGGGAGGGACAGTCCTTACACCCCAGCTCCTCTGTGCCCTCTAGATCCTGTCGTAGCACATCCCCTCTGTCCAGCCCCATAGAGGCCCTGTGCCCACAAACAGCCCTACAATACAGCCATGCAGCTCATCTAGCCTGACCCCTGCATGGTGCAGGCCACCGAGCCTCACCCACCCCCTCCAGGGATCGACCCCAGCCTCCGGCTGAGTCACTGACATCCTCAAATCCAGATTTAAAACCTTCCAGTGAGAATCCACCATTGACACGAATTCAAAACAGTCAGTGCCCTGTGCCCCATGCTGCCGGGGAAGACGAAACTCCCCCAGGGTCTCTGCCAAGCTCACCCATGGGAAAGTTCCTTCCTGACCCCAGACGTGGAGATTGGTTAGACCCTGAGCACATGCGCAAGACCCAGCAGCCAGCCACCCGGGAGAGAACTGTCTGCAGTAACCCAGAGCCCTCCCCAGCTCGTGTCCCATCTCCAGGCGTTGGGATATTTCCTGCTAGCAGTCGCAGAGCGGCTCCCTGCCATCATAGGCAGCCCCATCACACCATGCCCCTCCAGACACTTCTCAAGCTCAGGCTCGAAGCCAGTTAGGTTTTCTGCCCCCACTGCGCCCCTCGGGGGCTGCTCCAGAACATCACTCCTCTGATAGCTAGAAACCCTCTCCTAATTTCCAGTGGAGACTTTCACTCAACTGCAATAACTCCTCTCCCTGCCTGGTGTTATCCCTCGCATGGATTGCTGGACAGCGAGCAGCTCTCCCCTCGCCTGCGTTTGGTCAGGTTAAACAAGCCGAGCTCTTTGAGTCTCCGCTCCTGAGGCAGGTTCTCCACCCTGGTGTCATCCTGGCAGCCCTGCTCTGCACTAGTGGGTTCGTGCAGAGCCCGGGGAAGTCGGCTAAGGGATGCACTCACCCTCCAGCCCGCTGCTTTGCCACGCACACCTCCCCCGCTGCGAGCTTGGCAAGGGGCTGAGACCCCTTCCCCATCCCACAGGTATTGCAGCTCCTTGGATGGGCGCTTGCTGAACGTGTGACTCCAGTTCTATTAATGGAGCCCTTTCCTTTCCCCGTGCTTTAGGCTCTTGGGATTACCATGCCCCCGGCAATGGGACGATGTGCCTGGATCACCCCAGCACTTTAGGGCAACTTGACATTTCCAAGTCGTTTCCCTGGCTGGCAGGAATCGCCCCCTGCTTCCTCAGCTGGCAGGGACCTGCCCCGGGAGCTAGTATAACATTTGCCAAACCCACTGTCAGCGGTTAACCCTCCGCTCTTCTTTGCCACGAGTAATTGGGGTCAGGCCGTGGGTAACCACTCTGGTCCCATCGCAGTCGCATTAGCACATTCGGGGGGGCACATCGGTGACACCGTGGCCCTTGACTGGGTTCCTTTGTCTCCCCTGACTTCGGGGCATGGCACCGTGGCAGCATCCAGCCTGCACTAACAACGCTGTGGGAGCGGGTCTGAGCTGTGAACAGCGCCCGGCAGGGCCAGGGGGCCGAGCGTGCGGCGCGCCCGACAGGGCCGGGGGGGCCGGGCGTGCGGCGCGGCCGGCAGGGCCCCAGCCCATGGCCCTGGGTACTACGGGAAATGAGCTGGGCCTGCCCTTCGGGAGGCGGTGGGTGACCTGGGCTCTTTGCTGCCTGCCCCGTTGGGGCTCAGTGCTCTGGCTGACAATGGCAGCCCCCTGCTCCCAGCTGGGACCACGCTGGGGCCTGAGCTGTAAGTGCCCAGAGCCCCTTCTCCGCAGCCGCCCCGGCTCCCCCCAGGCCGTCCTGCTGCGCTCCGGGGGCTGCGCTCGGCCGGGGCACGGGGCAAGGCGCCGCGTGCCCGGCCAGGACAAGCTGCCCCCGAGCCGCAGGGCACGACCCCAGCTGGCTCAGGGGGGTCTTGCCCCTGCGGCAGGGCGGGACTTTTGTAGGGTGCCCAGATGTCCGGATTTTATAGGGACAGTCCCGGCCCCCCGCCCCACCCGGCTGGTCCCGTCGCTCCGCGCCCCGGCTGCCGGGGCCTCCGCCTTCCCCCTCCGCGGACACGCAGCGCGGCGCTGCGCAAAGTGCGCAGGGAAACTGAGGCACGCACACGGCTCAGAAGACTCCCCAGCCCCCTGCGCTACAGCCCGCCGCGCCGGCCCGGAAACCGGGGGGGCGGGGCGGGGCCGCGCCGGCCCGGAAACCGGGGGGGCGGGGCCGGGCTCCCAGGAGCTCAGAGCGAGCGCGGCGGGTCCCCCCGGGCCCCGCCCCCGGCCCGCGCGCTCCGAGCCAGCCAGTGGTTGGGTCACGGGCCCGCGCGGCCCCGTCGCCATGGCATCACCGTTGCTGTCGTCATGGGGCCGGCGCTCTCACCGTCATGATGTCACACGAGCAGCGTTCCCAGGGCGTCACTTCCGGGGCTGGCCCCGCTGCCGTCCTGTCGCCCCGCTCCCCTGTCACGTGGAGCCGAGGCCCGGCTTCCGGAAATGCGTCACGGGCTCGGGCCTGTCTCCTGCTGAGTCCGCCCGCGCGGAACTTCGGCTCGAACCAAAACAAACCGCGGAGCCGCCGGGCCGGGGGGTGAGCGCCGGGGGCGGGGCGGGGAGCGCTGGGGGGGCTGGTCTGGGGGGGCGGGGAGCGCTGGGGGGGCTGGTCTGGGGAGGCGGGGAGCGCTGGGGGGGCTGGCCCGAGTTGGGGGGACTGGTGGGGGGGCAGGGAGACTGGTCTCTGGGGGGGGGCGGTGAGTGCTGGGGGGAGCTGACCTGGGTCGGGGGGGGCAGGGAGAACTGGTCTCTGGGGAGATGGGGGGGCGGTGAGTGCTGGGGGGCTCGTCTGGGGGGTCTGGGAGCGCTGGGGGGAGCTGGTCTGGGAGCGCTGGAGGGGCTGGTCTGGGGGGGCTGGCCCGGGTTGGGGGGACTGGTGGGGGGGCAGGGAGATTGGTCTCTGGGGGGGGGCGGTGAGTGCTGGGGGGGAGCTGACCTGGGTCGGGGTGGGCAGGGAGAACTGGTCTCTGGGGGAGATGGGGGGGCGGTGAATGCTGGGGGGAGCTGGTCTGGGGGGTCTGGGAGCGCTGGGGGGGGGGGACTGGCCCGGGTCGGGGGGACTGGTGGGGGGGGGCACGGAGACTGGTCTCTAGGGGGAGATGGGGGGCGGTGAGTGCTGGGGGGAGCTGACCCGGGCTGGGGGGGGGCAGGGAGACTGGTCTCTGGGGGAGATGGGGGGGAGGTGGTCTGGGGGGTCTGGGAGCGCTGAGGGGGGGGCAGGCCCGGGTCGGGGGGACTGGCCCGGGTCGGGGGGACTGGTGGGGGGGGGCAGGGAGACTGGTCTCTAGGGGGAGATGGGGGGCGGTGAGTGCTGGGGGGAGCTGACCCGGGCTGGGGGGGGGCAGGGAGACTGGTCTCTGGGGGAGATGGGGGGCGGTGAGTGCTGGGGGGAGCTGGCCTGGGTCGGGGGGAGGAGCTGGCACGGGTCAAGGGGGCTGCCCCGAGGGAGGTTGTGTTGTCCCCCAAGGGCTCCCCTCCCCATCCCCCCTGTGGGCTGCTTCTGTACCCGTCTCCAGTCCCTGGCAGCCATTGCGCTGGGCCCCGCCGCCCTGTTCACGGGGCTGCGTGTGGCTGGTGCTGGCCCATTTGCTGGGGACACAGTTGCTTCCCTGCTGCTTTTGTCCGTCTTGGAGCCTGTTCTGCATCTGAACCAAAGACCAGGGGGCAGGTGGCGTGGGCTGCCAGAGGCTCCAGTGCTGCTCTTGTGAGACTAGGGCGGACTTGGTGCATGCCTGGAGCCTTGGTCCCTGCGGTCGCCCGTCAGTGGCATTGCCTGTGGTCCTGACGTGGCTGGCAAGGCTCCTGGGGGCACAGGGGGTAGCGCGGACAACCCAATAGTGCATGTGGGAGGAGGATCCTTCTTGGGACTTCCAAATAAAGACTTCCGAGGAGCAGGCAGGAGGTGGAGACTGAAGTTGATAGAACATGTGCAGGGTAGGCTGTCTGATCCCCAGTGGGGCAAGGAATGGAGAGTACAAAGTGCAGTAGATCAGAGCTGTCAGACTAGAATGGCACCTATGCATGGGGCTGAACAAGTCCGAAGCAGTGCAGGGCCTAGAAGGGTTTTAGTTGGAGAGTTCTGTCAGCTGCAGTCAACAAGCAAGCCCTGGGCAGCTTCTGTCCTGTGTCCCCAAGGTGTGTGGGGCCTGCTGTAACCTGGGGGAGCCTGTGTGAGCAGGCGGGGGGATGGAGTTCTGGTGGCAGAATCACAGAAGAGACCTGTTGGCTCACCTAGTCCTTCCCTGGTGCCGCCTGGTGCTCCCTGCAGCTCATTCTCCAGGGCTTTCTTGGGTCCAGCTTGAAGGGACTTGGATATGGGGCTTTCAGCTACTGCTAGGAGGCAATTCCAGTCTGATCTTCCTACCTCATAGGTGTGTCTAAGGCTCTTATCCCTATGGTCCATAAATGCCAGTGTGCAGAAATGGAGCAAAAGGGGCTGGCGTCGCTACAGGATGTGTCTGAAAAGGGTCCTAGAAGCTAGGAGTAGGCCCAGGCTCTCTGGAGCAGACCAGGCCCCAAAGGTGCATGTTCCATTGTCCATGGGTCTTCCAGGCAGGCAGCAAAGTGAACATGCTGAGCAAGTGTGAGAGGCAGGCAAGGAGCAGGGTGTTGCACTGCCCTCCCCACAGACCTGCTCCAAACGAGCAGGCCAGGTGTAACTCCTTGCAGGCCGAAGGGGTGTCTTGGTGACTTAAGCACCATTGAACATGCGCAGAATAAACTGCCAAATCCGGCTGCACTGCTTAGACACATGCTGGGGTGCAACTGCCAGTCCTCACATGGGGGTGGGGGTATGGGCCTTGCTGCACTTTCCTGCCTCGTCCCTCATGAGCTGCTGTGGATGCTCCCGGGTGGGGGTGGCCATCTCCCCTGCAGGACGGGAATACAACTGACTGGCCACTTGGCTGGAGCCCAATCCTGCTCCTCCTGGATTTTTCACATACAGGCCTTGGCCACACTAGGAAAACTGCCAAAAACCCTTGCCACCATTGCTGAGCCTGGTGCTAGGCGCTGTAGTGTAGACGGACCTTGTTCAGCGTGGCTCCAGCTGCCGTGGGGTTGCAGTGGCAGCCAGTGGCCTGCCTAGAGCAGGGCTCCCAGCATTCCTGCCTGCTGGAACGCATGAAAACTCCCTCTCATGCAGCCGGCTTAGAGTGTTAAAATGACCTGGGCAGGCACTGCCGGGAGGCAGTAGCTTCTGGCTGGGAGTGGCTTGGGCATGGACCAGCAACGATCCCTCGCTCGACCTGGCAGTGCACCTCACTCCGCTCTCCACCATTAGCTGCTGTGCCCAGTTCTGCATTCCCTTCCTCTACCTGTGTCAGGGCTTCTGAAGGGCCTAAGTATGACCCGCCTGTGCTGGGGGGGAGGGACTCAGCGCTGGCTGCTCCTAGGGCTTGGTGGAGGTCTGATTGCTGGCGCTCGGTTCATTCAGCGTGATGATCTGGGCCTGTCCTTGGGTTAGAGTGCCTGGGAGCAGCGCCGTTTGCCCTGTGGGGTCCCTACAACGTGCGGAGGTGTCATGTGGAGTCCGCACTTGCTGGCTTAGGCATCTCTAGAGCACGAGTGCCCCAGTCACTAGCTGGGCAGCAGGAAGCCTGCAGCCTTTTTGTCTTTACCTCCAAGATTGGGCTCCCTGTGTACATGTGCAGGCCTGCCAGGAGTGACCAGCAGCTCGCTACCCGACTCGCACTGTCAGCTGTTCTCTTGGGCTGCTGCTCTCCCCCTTCCCGCCCCCAGGGACTGGCGCTGAACATGCCACAGGTCTGTCCCCAGCTGCTCCAGACAGCCTGTCCCTGGGGTGGGCCTGTTCTCAGGGACAGCCAAGCTCAGTGCTGGAGAGTGAAAGTGAAACCAGGGTCTGGCAGCCAGAGCCCAGAGAGCCAGGGTGACCTCAGCCAAGTACAGAATGTGGGCAGGGAGTCTCCTGCTGAAGCGGGATGCATACACAGCCCAGAGGACACCTCACTGCCTGTTCTGACCGGGTCTCGTCACCACACCCAGTCGCTGCTCGCTGCTGTAACTGAGCAGGGTGTGCCTGGCGAGGGCAGGCTCTCTGCGCATGGGCTGCAGAAGGGGCAAAAGAGACTGGCTCTTCCTGGAGCGAGCGGCTTCCATCCGTTCCACTGGGCTGTCCCAGGAGCAGAGCGATTCTTTCCTTCCTTCACTGTTTTCAGGCTTCAGCCCCCAGTACTTGTGGATCCAGTTTACTTAAATGGCCACTCCTGAAACTGTGCTCTCCTGCCATGGCCATGTGCCAGGCGGTCCCGCTAAGCTCCGATGGGAGTGCTGAAGTAGTGCCCCTGTTGCTCACACCCCTCACCTCTGGAGACATCTCCACGCCTAGCCAGTGCTCTGGCAGGCTTCTCTGGGGACCACTGTTCCCATGAGGGGCCAGGCAGCGTTAAGCCTGCTCCCCAGGCTTTATGGACTTGGCACACCCGTGCATCAGGCCCTGCTAGCTCCTCTCAGGAGCACTGACAGGCCCATGTTCTCTGGCATCAAGCAGCTGGTTAGACTTTGTTACTCAGGGTCTGAAGAGCATGGGGCATTTTGTACATCCGAGCCCTGGGTGAAGATAAGCCATCCTCTGGCCAGCCAGCTTGGATTGCACTGGGGCAGGCATCACTGCTGCCCGTTAGCTTGGTTGGGTTCTGTCTGCATCACTTTGAGAGTCTGGCTCTGCCCAGCCCAGGCAGCCCTGCCACTTCGGGGGAAGGTAAAATCCCCCACCTTTGTTAGGTTTTCAGCAGTTCATACGTCTTGCTGCCCCTGGGCTGCGGGTGAATAAAATTGGCTGGAAGGGCGCCTCCCCGTTGGGGGTGAGTAAAGTCGGCTAGGAGGGTGCCTCGCCCGCCATGGGGGATGGGTAAAGTCGGCGGGAGATCCTGTTCTCCATTGATAGTGATGCCCTGAGAGCCTAGTCTAGAATGCGACTTTTTCAGCATCTCTGAGTCAGCTGGAAGTCAACTCTTGGGTTCTTGGGGCCAGGCCAGGCACTCCGGCTGTGCTGGGGGGATGCCGGCGTTCTGGCATGCTGCTCTGGGAAGTACCCTGGCATCCTGTAGGCATGGCTGAGCTTTAAGTTCACAGGGCCTCTGTCACGAGCCTGACTCAGAACCTGTTGCCCATGCCCTTCTCCAGCCCAGCCCCACTGCCACGTCCGTTCACTTGTGTGCTCTTGTCTCCCTAGGTCACTTGTTCCTTGCCAGAGAGTTTGCCCACAAAGAGTCGCCAAGATAGCTGGGCCAGGAAGAAAGCGTCGAACCCCTGACCCAGACTCCATCACTGACCCCGGCGGGCCGTTTGTCTCATCCAAACGGCTGAAAATGTCCAGCAGCACCAATGCCCCAGGCCAGAGAAGAGCGTCCCGGGGGCTGGAGGATGCAACCAACAAGAAGAAGCAGAAGGACCGAGCCAACCAGGAGAGCAAGGAGGGAGAGAGACCTGGCAGCGACCCTAAGAAAGGTAGGGCCCGGGGTGCGGCTCTCCCGCTGCTCCGCCTCTCCACAGCCGTCTGCTGTAGGATAAGCAAATTTGACGAAGCGCTTCCACTCGCCAATGTAACATGCTCCAGTGGGCACAAGTCTCTGAATCTTAATCTGCTTTTTGAGCTGCCACTTGGCGCCATGTGTGAGCGCAGCTCAAACCTGTCTCCAAGCGAGCCAACTCCCTGCAGCTTGGAGCTGGGTCTTTCCTTGGCTGGCCTCTCTTGTAGCAGCAGATACCCTAGGGACGGCCTTCAGGGGCCTGAGCTGCTTACCTGCTTGGGCTGAGTAGGAAGCTGGATTGGAGCCTGGAGCAGCTGGTCCAGCGTGATGCTCTGCAGCAGGACCTTTAGCTGCCCCTCACCTGCAGTGAGTGTTGCCACGTGATCCAGTCAGGTGAGCCAGGTGCTCTGCTGGGAGGTGACTCGCTCCAGTGTCTAAGAACATTGGACTGGCCATGCTGGGTCAGACCCAGGGGCCATCTAGCCCCGGATCGCCTGCGCCGATCCTGCACCCCCAACGCAGCATGCACACAATATGGGAAGGAGGGAGGAGTGTGGGTTGAAAGCGGACTAGCTCTCCAGGAATAGCTCCCTGTGTAGACAAGCCCTAAGGCTGCCAAATGTCCAAAACTCCGCAGCTGCGCAGAGTGCGGGCCCACTGGTACTGGACAGGAAACAGCGGAGTAGTCAAGTGCACGGAGCAGCCAGACTGGCTTCTCTGCGGGGTACACACTGAGATGGCACTTCAGTTCGTGCCTGGTGAACTATGGTCCTTGTGATTTAACTATGGGTGCGGCCGTGCTGGGATTCGCACTAGAGGAGCACAGTAAATCACTGGGATAACTCTCCATACCAAAGCCTTGTAGGACCTGAGGTGGCAGGGAGATTTGCCCCATGGGAATCAGGCCTTCCTACCTCATAGGGAGGAGGGAAGGTGCAAAGTAACCTCCTCCTTTTCCCGGGGGTTACCTAGAGCTGTGCTGGCAGCTGTGTGTCCCCAGCAGACTCCTCATGCAGGTGTGACTCGCCAGGCGCTGGGCACAGGTGGGCTGTGACAGCCCCTTGCTGGAATTGTGAGTAGAGCCTTGCTGGGTGTTCTGTGCCCTCCCCGAGTGGCCTAGCGAGGTCGCTGCAGGCTGCCAGCATGCGATAACTGGCACGGGGTGGGGCATGGTGCCGGCCCATGTGGGATTTGGAGGTTCTCTAGGGGCCTTCGCACTCTACCCTTTTGCTGGGTCCTTCTCCACAAGCTACTCCAGGGACTGCTGGGCTTGCTCGGGCAGGGGAGGTCTTGTAGGTGTGCTGGGCAGACCCCGTTCCTGGGAAAGGCCAGAGCCCAACCCATTTCCCCAGATTCCCTTGAGCTGCCATCTGAGGTTCCCATCTTCTGGCCCTTTGGCAAGCTGTTCCTGTCCATTTGAACCCCTGCCTTCACTAGCACTCGCCTTCCCTGGTGTATTGTAGGAGCGCTGGTTACCATGACCAGCTGGTCTCCCTTCCAAGGAGCCCTGTGTGCCTGCGGTGGGCACTCTGCAGACCTGTCGCCATCGGGGCTGGTTGGTTTAGCTTGTGTGCACAGGAGCAGCTCTGCTGGAGGGGTGTGAGGAGGGGTGCAGAGCCCCTGACCATCTGGAGTGGCTCTACAGGTTAGCCCGCTGAGGGGGACTGCTGACACTGGACAGTGTGCGCTTGCCAAGGCTCCCATGTCTCTTTGGGATAGCCGCATTCAAACGGTGGCTCACCCCAGCTGATCCAGAGCAGGGAGCCCTCAGACTCTGGCAGCCAGCAGGGTAGAGCCAGCAATGGCTGCTCCTGCTCTAATTTTTAATCACTTCCCCGCTTTTCGAGAGCAAACCCCGGCCTTAAGAGCTACATTGGAATGCCTCTCCATGCAGCGTTAAGGTCGTACATTGAAGGGCTGTGGTCAAAAATGACTGTGGAAGTCGCTTCCCCACTATGTGCGCACGTCCTCTCACTGGCCTTTCCCAGTGCGAGCATGTCTCAGATACAACTGCCTGGAGTCCAGATATCCCCCTCTAGTACCGAGTGCCTGGGGTGGGCCAGACTCGCTGCCTCACCAGCATCCCAGCATGCCCTGAGGATGTGGCACTAGCCGTTTGGTGTGGCGCAGCATTTGCTCTCACTGAGCAATGAGTCGCTCGTCACCATGGCGGTAGCTACCACCCGCCGCCCTCCCCCGAGCCCCTTCACACCCAGGCTGAGATCACCAGTGGGGATCCCGGTATCTGGTTCCTCAGCAGGTGTTTCTCTGTAACTTGCTTTCCGTGTTGCACCGCACATTCAGCAGAGTACACCACTGCATGTCCGGCATCTTTGCTGGAGCTGGGCCCCCTATGGGTCAGCGGGGCCTGCAGGACTTGCACCTCTGAATGGAGAGCTCCTTCTCCTCACCCCTGCCGTCTTGTTGCCCCCTGCAAGGGGCCATGCCATCCTGTGTGTATTGCACGGTCCTGGCACAGCAGGGGTGCTGCGAAATAATGTGTGTGACTCTCACCGACAGGGTCCCAAGATGTCTGGAGCTTCATCTTAGAAGCACTCCGGGGTCTGCTGGGGAAGCTCTCTCTGAAATCACTGGGGTGGGGTAGCAGCTAGCTTGCGGAGGTCTCCAGAGGGAATGCTCTAGCTTGGCATGGCTAGAACACATCCACACTGCACCCCATCAGACAAGGCCCTGGGGGAGGAGCCCGTCCAGAAGGGGGGTGGCGGAAAGGCCCTGGGGTCACGGACGAATGTCAGCGAGCAGGCGCCCAGCATGCCGTGCGGCATCCGAAGGAGGGAATGTTGCGTGGAGCAGGGATGCTGCACTGCCTCGTCAGCAGCATTGGTGGGACCACCACTCGAACACTGTCCACTGCGGGTCCACGTTTGAAAGCGCTGTTTCATCAGAGGCTTGCTGGTGGGAGGAGTGGGGAAGCTGCCTTGCAGGGCGAGTGAGAGGGCAGCCATTGAGAGAAGATGTGCCCAGTCTCTGTACCTGGGGCGGAAAGAGAAGACTTGGTAGCAGCGGGCTGTGCAATTCACTAGTTGGAGTCAGTCATTCAGACTGGAAATAAGGGGTCACCGTTTGCCAGCAGGGATAATTAACCACTGCCCCAGCTGCTCTGAGTGTGTGGTGCATTCTCCGTCACTTCGGCTGGATGTCCCCCTGTCACAGGGTCCCCGGGCGATGCTCTGGAACGGCTCCCCACGAAGCCAGGCAGGACTCCGGGGCAGTCGCCTTCCTGTGAGCAGCCAGTCATCAGGACACGTAGCTCACACGGCTTCCACCTTCCTGGGTCTGACCTCGGAGCATTCAGCATCCTCTGCCCTTCCGTGCGCTTCCCACAGCGAGTCCGCCCAGGCAGGGCTCCTGGGGAAGCCAGAGGGTCCTGCCCCCCAACTTCGCAGTCAGACGGGACTCTCAGCCAGCCAGTAAAACAGAAGGTTTATTAGACGACAGGAACATGGTCTACCACAGAGCTTGTAGGTGCAGAGAACAGGACCCCTCAGCTGGGTCCATTTGGGGGGGCAGTGAGCCAGATAACCCCGTCTGCCCTTCACTCCATGTCCCGGCCAGCCCCAAACTGAAACTCTCTCCAGCCCCTCCTCCTCTGGGCTTTGTCCCTTTCCCGGGCCAGGAGGTCACCTGATTCCTTTGTTCTCCAACCCTTTAGCTCTCACCTTGCAGGGGGGAAGGGCCCAGGCCATCAGTTGCCAGGAAACAGGGTGTCGGCCATTCTCTGTGTCCAGACCCCTGCACACACCTGCCCCCCAGGGCTCTGCAAGGATCATACACCCTTACCCCACCCCCTAGATACTTAAGAACTGCCTAGGGGAAACTGAGGCACCCCCACACTATTCAGAGGAAAAATTAAGAACAGTCCCACTTCGTCACACCCCCATCACAGTTCCCTGGCCTGGTGCTCTCCCACCACTCTGTAATGGTCCCTGGACCCTTTCAGTGTATCAGCCCTTGGGGGTTGCACACTCTTGCTGAGCTAAACCTCGGAGCCTTCCGCATGCAGGAGCCCCCCTCGGTGAACGCCCTTGCACTGGACCCTGAGGGAGACTTGCACACACAGAGGGAGCAATGCAACCCCAACCTCTTCAGACTGGAGAGGCTGTCAGCCGGGGCTGTAAAACAGAAGGGTTTGCTAAGGGTACATCTACAGTGCGAAATTATTTCGAAATTATTCTGTTCGAATTTTTGGAAGCAATTTTATACATTCGGTCTCGTGTCCCCCCACTAAAGTGCGTGTATTCGGCAGTGTGTTTCCACAGTACCGAGGCTAGCATTGAATGTCGGAGTGGTGCACTGTGGGTAGCTATCCCACAGTTCCCACAGTCCCCGCGGCCCATTGGAATTCTGGGTTAAGCTCCATTTTGCATGATGGAACAAAAACATTCTCTCAAGTGTTTCTGGGTGTGTGTCGTCAGTCACTCCTCCCTTCATGAAAGCTACAGCAGACAATTGTTTCCCGCCTTTTTGGCACGCAGATGCCATACTGCTTTCAGCAGACGGTGCAGTACGGTGCACTGCTTCTCTTCTGGTACTATGAATCCACCTCGCATTTCCTCTCGTCTTTCTGTGGAATCTCTACAAGTATCTGCTCTTTCTCTTCCTCATCGACCGCTTCCGCTGCCAACTCTGCTCGGCCATCGTGAACCGAGCAGCACAGCTTCCGCTGCCAATTCTGCTCTCCCGCTCTTGCCGCACTACCGAGCTTCTCCATGTTGACTGTCCTGGGCTACCGCCTCCGTGAAAGCTACAGAAGACAACCATTTCCCGCCTTTTTCAGCTATCGTGAACCGAACAGCACCTCTTCCGCTGCCACTCTGCTCTCCTATGTTTTGCGGCCTTTTTCCAGGATTACCTGTGCAGGCGCCGTAGCGCGGCAAGCATGGAGCCCGTCAGATCTCCGCGGCAGTTTTCACCATTGTAAATACCTCGCGCGTTATCCAGCAGTGTGTGCAGTACCTGCAAAACCGGGCGAGGAAGCGACGACAGCACGATCACAATTGTGATGAGGACATGGACACTGATGTTCCTAGAAGCACGGCATGTGGCGATTGGGAGATCATGATGGTGTTGGGCCAGGTTCATGCCGTGGAATGTCGATTCTGGGCCCGGGAAACGAGCACAGACTGGTGGGACCGCATAGTGTTGCAGGTATGGGATGATTCCCAGTGGCTGCAAAACTTTCGAATGCGTAGGGCCACTTTCATGGAACTTTGTGACTTGCTGTCCCCTCCCCTGAAGTGCAAAGACACCAAAATGAGAGCAGCCCTCATGGTTGAGAAGCAAGTGGCCAAAGCCCTGTGGAAGCTTGCAACGCCCGACAGCTACCGGTCAGTCGGGAATCAGTTTGGAGTGGGCAGATCTACTGTGGGGGCTGCTAGTAGCCAGCGCAATCATTGACCAGCTGCTATCAAGGGTAGTGACTTTGGGAAATGTGCAGACCATTGTGGATGGCTTTAACGCGCTGGGGTTCCCTAACTGCGGTGGGGCGATAGACGGAACACATATCCCTATCTTGGCCCTGGAACACCGGGGCGGCCAGTACATAAACCGCAAGGGGTACTTTTCCATGGTGCTGCAAGCACTGGTGGATCACAAGGGATGTTTCACCAACATCAACGTGGGATGGCCAGGAAAGGTGCATGACGCTCGCATCTTCAGGAACTCTGGTCTGTTTGAACAGCTGCAGGAAGGGACTTACTTCCCAGACCAGAAAATTACTGTTGGGGATGTTGAAATGCCTATAGTGATCCTCGGGGACCCAGCCTACCCTGTAGTGCCGTGGCTCATGAAGCCGTACACAGGCACTCTGGACAGTAGTAAGGAGCAGTTCAACAATAGGCTGAGCAAGTGCAGAATGGTGGTAGAATGTGCGTTTGGACGTTTGAAAGCACGCTGGCGCAGTTTACTGACTTGGTTAGATCTCAGCACAACCAATATTCCATTTGTAATTACTGCTTCTTGTGTGCTCCACAATATCTGTGAGAGTAAGGGGGAGATGTTTATGGCGGGGTGGGAGGCCAATTTCACACAGCCAGACAACAGGGCGATTAGAAGAGCGCAGCAGGGCGCACTGTGCATCAGAGAAGCATTGAAAGCCAGTTTCATGACTGGCCAGGGTACGGTGTGACAGTTGTGTTTGTTTCCCTTGAAGTTACCCGTCCCCTATATATGAAAGGAAATAAAGTCACAATTGTTTAAAAACCATTCTTTATTATTTGTTGCACAAAACATTGAGAGAAATCAGAAGCTAGACGGGGGGGGGGGGGGGGTATTGGGTTAGAGGGGTGGAGGAGGAGGGAAGGACAAGTCCAGAAACCAAATCTAAATTTAGGATATGCCAGCTTTCTGCTGCTTGTGCAATCCTCTAGGGTTGAGTGTGTGGGTCCCCGGAGCCTCCCCTCCGAGTTCTTGGGCGTCTGGGTGATGGGGCTATGGAACTTGGAGGAGGGAGGGCGGTTATTCAGGGGCTGCAGCAGCAGCCTGTGGTCTTGCTGCCTTTCCCGCATTAGATCCACAATACAGTGGAGCATGTCAGTTTGCTCCCCAATGAGCTTGACCATAGCATCCTGCACCTACTCTCATCGCGTGCGTCCCTCCTCTCTTCGTGTTCATGTAACGCTTACGCGACTCCGCAATTGTTTGCCTCCACACATTCAACTGGGCCCTATCAATGCGGGAGGACTGCATGAGCTCGGCAAACATGTCGTGCCTAAGTTCGTTTTTTCCACCTTCTAATCTGGACCAGCTTCTGGGACGGAGTAGATAAGGGCCGCATTGAAACATTTGCACCTGCTGCAGGAGGAGAAAAAGGGAGGGTAGTATTTTAAAAGATACATTTTAGAGAACAAAGGGACACTGTTTCTCAGTGACACAGGCAATTCATAGTACACAGCACATGTTCTTTCTGTACAAGGTCTCATTTTGCTTCTTATACTGAAGTGCCTGCCACTTTGGTGTGAGTAAGCCATCTCATGCGGCCAGGCAACAGAATTCAGCTTGCAGGCAGCCGTGGTAAGCCTTAGGGGCACGCAGGGTTCTGCTTCTTCCGCATTCATTTAAATGCTTTCAAACTGCCAGGCCCCCTATCCCATAGCAAGCAATGCCTGGTGGGTTTGCCATTTCAAAGGAGGGCCTGCAGGCTCTCTGGGATGATCGCCCCACACACACACACACACAAAATCTGACTCCGATGAGGCTCTGAGCAGGGATGAGCCCTTTAAACTAAACACGAACAGCCCAGCATGGCTGGGTTTCCCCCCACCGTGTGGCTCCCATCAGGCGCTCACTCATCAGAAGTGCCTTCTCCAGCGTCGGGTCTGGGAGCCTGCCTTGGGAGTGGGGGAGGCTATTGGGTCCAGCGTTAAGAATAGTTCCTGGCTGGGGGGGGAACAGATTCCCCACTTGCCACCTGTGCACTGTCGTCTTCCTCCTCCTCTTCGTCCTCCAATAACTCATCTTACTCGCTCCATGCAACTCCCTCCTTGCAGGTGTGCACGGACAGTGGTGTCATCATCCCCCATAATTGCATGCCGCTCATGGTAGAAGCGGCTTGTATGGGGCTGTGACCCAGAGCGCCCATTCGCCTCCCTGGCTTTTTGGTACGCTTGCCTGAGCTCCTTGATTTTTGTACGACACTGTTCTGTGTCCCTGCAGTAGCTTCTTTCTATCATGGCCCTGGACACTTTAGAGTATGTATTTGCATTCCTTTTTTTGGAACAGATTCATAACAGATTCATCTCCCCAACATGCAATGAGATCCAGTACCTCCTATTCGGACCATGCTGGAGCTTGTCTGCGAATCCAGGACTGCGTGGTCTCTTGTGATGGTGGACTGTGCTGATGGTGACCAAACAGGAAATGAAATTCAAAAGTTCCCCGGGGCTTTTACTGCCTACCTGGCTAGTGCATCGGAGTTAAGAGTGTTGTCCAGAGTGGTCACAAGGGAGCATTCTGGGATAGCTCCTGGAGGCCAATAATGTCAAATTGCATCCACAGTACCTGTAACCCGGAACTGCAATCTCGATTTTATCATAGAATCATAGAATATCAGGGTTGGAAGGGACCTCAGGAGGTATCTAGTCCAACCCCCTGCTCAAAGCAGGACCATTCCCAACTAACTCATCCCAGACAGGGCTTTGTCAAGCCGGGCCTTAAAAACATCTAAGGAAGGAGATTCCACCACCTCCCTAGGTAACGCATTCCAGTGTTTCACCACCCTCCTAGTGAAAAAGTTTTTCCCAATATCCAACCTCAACCTCCCCCACTGCAACTTGAAACTATTACTCCTCGTTCTGTCATCTGCTACCACTGAGAACAGTCTAGATCCATCCTCTTTTGAACCCCCTTTCAGGTAGTTGAAAGCAGCTTTCAAATCCCCCCTCATTCTTCTCTTCCGCAGACTAAACAATCCCAGTTCCCTCAGCCTCTCCTCATAAGTCATGTGTTCCAGTCCCCTAATGAGTTTTGTTGCCCTCCGCTGGACGTTTTCCAATTTTTCCACATCCTTCTTGTAGTGTGGGGCCCAAAACTGGACACAGTACTCCAGATGAGGCCTCACCAGTGTCAAATAGAGGGGAATGATCACGTCCCTCGATCTGCTGGCAATGCCCCTACTTATATATCCCAAAATGCCATTGGCCTTCTTGGCAACAAGGGCACACTGTTGACTCATATCCAGCTTCTCATCCACTGTAACCCCTAGGTCCTTTTCCGCAGAACTGCTGCCTAGCCATTCGGTCTCTAGTCTGTAGCGGTGCATAGGATTCTTCCGTCCTAAGTGCCGGACTCTGCACTTGTCCTTGTTGAACCTCATCAGATTTCTTTTGGCCCAATCCTCCAATTTATCTAGGTCCCTCTGTATCCTATCCCTACCCTCCAGCGTATCTACCTAGGAGGGTGGTGAAACACTGGAATGCGTTACCTAGGGAGGTGGTGGAATCTCCTTCCTTAGATGTTTTTAAGGTCAGGCTTGACAAAGCCCTGGCTGGGATGATTTAATTGGGGATTGGTCCTGCTTTGAGCTGGGGGTTGGACTAGATGACCTCCTGAGGTCCCTTCCAACCCTGATATTCTATGATTCTATGATACCTCTCCTCCCAGTTTAGTGTCATCTGCAAACTTGCTGAGGGTGCAATCCACACCATCCTCCAGATCATTTATGAAGATATTGAACAAAACCGGCCCCAGGACCAACCCTTGGGGCACTCCACTTGATATCGGCTGCCAACTAGAGATGGAGCCATTGATCACTACCCTTTGAGCCCGACAATCTATCCCGCTTTCTGTCCACCTTACAGTCCATTCATCCAGCCCATACTTCTTTAACTTACTGGCAAGAATACTGTGGGAAACAGTGTCAAAAGCTTTGCTAAAGTCAAGGAACAACACGTCCACCGCTTTCCCCTCATCCACAGAGCCAGTTATCTCGTCATAGATGGCAATTAGATTAGTCAGGCATGACTTGCCCTTGGTGAATCCATGCTGACTGTTCCTGATCACATTCCTCTCCTCTAAGTGCTTCAGAATTGATTCCTTGAGGAATCATGATTTTTCCAGGGACTGAGGTGAGGCTGACTGGCCTGTAGTTCCTAGGATCCTCCTTCTTCCCTTTTTTAAAGATGGGCACTACATTAGCCTTTTTCCAGTTGTCCGGGATCTCCCCCGATTGCCAGGAGTTTTCAAAGATAATGGCCAATGGCTCTGCAATCACATCCGTCAACTTCTTTAGCACTCTCGGATGCAACACATCCGGCCCCATGGACTTGTGCACGTCCAGCATTTCTAAATAGTCCCGAACCACTTCTTTCTTTGCAGAGGGCTGGTCACCTCCTCCCCATGCTGTGCTGCCCAGTGCAGCAGTCTGGGAGCTGACCTTGTTCGTGAAGACAGAGGCAAAAAAAGCATTGAGTACATTAGCTTTTTCCACATCCTCTGTCACTAGGTTGCCTCCCTTATTCAATAAGGGGCCCATACTTTTCTTGACTTTCTTCTTGTTGCTAACATACCTGAAGAAACCCTTCTTGTTACTCTTAACATCTCTTGCTAGCTGCAACTCCAGCTGTGATTTGGCCTTCCTGATTTCACTCCTGCATGCCCGAGCAATATTTTTATACTCTTCCCTGGTCATTTGTCCAATCTTCCACTTCTTGTAAGCTGCTTTTTTGTGTTTAAGATCAGCAAGGATTTCACTGTTAAGCCAAGCTGGTCGCCTGCCATATTTACTATTCTTTCTACACATCAGGATGGTTTGTCCCTGTAACCTCAATAAGGATTCTTTAAAATACAGCCAGCTCTCCTGGACTCCTTTCCCCCTCATGTTTTTAGCTCTACTCCACTTGCTGAGGTTGAGTACAGAAATCGGATTAAAGAGCCCTTTAAATCGAAAAAAACAGTTTGGTCGTATGGACGGAATCAGTTTTATTTCGAATTAACCCGGCTAATTCCAAAATAACCGTGTACTATAGACCAGACCTAAGTGTCTGGAGCACCGCGTTGGGAGCCCTTAGGTTAGCACAGAACAGGAAGTTACAGCCAAGTCCGTCTGGGTCTGACCGAAGCCCAGGGCTTACTCTCAGCCCCCAGTCTAGAAGCACCTTGCTTCTCGCAGACCACACTTAACTGACCCACCCTGCTCCTCCTCCGTCCTTTGTTTCTCTTCCAGGCAAGGGGGTCTCCTGGCTCGCTCTTTGTTCTCCAGCTGGCCAAACTAGCCCAGAGAGCCAGGGTCTTCACTTGTTAGATCACCGGGCTATTGTCTGGGCTCAGGCCCCCACCTAGATATCTGGATTCTTCTGCAAAGAAACACCCCACTCCCACCCCCACCTAGCCCATCATGCAGTACCTAGTGGAAACTGAGGCACACACTGTATTCATGTAAAATGTTCTGAAATAAATCCCACTTGGTCACACCCCCTAGTCACCACAAGCTGCTAGGTTCGCTGCAGGAATTTCTGGGGGAGGGGGTCTGGCCCAGTGGATCTCAACCAGGGGTACGCAGAGGTCTTCTGGGGGAACATTAACTTATCTAGATATTTGCCTAGTTTTACAACAGGCTACATAAAAAGCACTAATAAAGTCAAGGATTACTTGTGGCACCTTAGAGACTAACCAATTTAAATAAATTTTCTTTTCTTTCTGCGAATACAGACTAACACGGCTGCTCCTCTGAAACTAGTAAAGTCAGTACAAACTAAAATTTCATACAGACAATGACTTGTGTCAAGGTTCCTCCCCCACTGTGAACTCTAGAGTACAGATGTGGGGACCTGCATGAAAACCTCCTAAGCTTACTTTTACCAGCTTAGGTTAAAACTTCCCCAAGGTACAAATTAATTTTATCCTTTGTTCTTGGAATATCACTGCCACCACCAAACTCTAACTTGGTTTACTGGGAAACGTAGTTTGGACACGTCTTTCCCCCAAAAATCCTCCCAACCCTTGCACTCCACTTCCTGGGAAAGGTTTGGTAAAAATCCTCACCAATTTGCATAGGTGACCACAGACCCAAACCCTTGGATCTGAGAACAATGAAAAAGTCTTTTCTTACAGGAAGACTTTTAATAGAAATAGAAGTAAATAGAAGTAAAGGAATCACCTCTGTAAAATCAGGATGGTAGATACCTTACAGGGTAGTTAGATTCAAAACATAGAGAATCCCTCTAGGCAAAACCTTAAGTTACAAAAAAGACACACAGACAGAAATAGTCATTCTATTCAGCACAGTTCTTTTCTCAGCCAATTAAAGAAATCATAATCTAACGCATACCTAGCTAGATTACTTACTAAAAGTTCTAAGACTCCATTCCTGTTCTATCTGTGGCAAAAGCAGCGTACTGACAGACACAGACCCTTTGTTTCTCTCCCTCCTCCCAGCTTTTGAAAGTATCTTGTCTCCTCATTGGTCATTTTGGTCAGGTGCCAGCGAGGTTACCTTTAGCTTCTTAACCCTTTACAGGTGAGAGGATTTTTCCTCTGGCCAGGAGGGATTTTAAAGGGGTTTACCCTTCCCTTTATATTTATGACAACTTGTTTATACTGCTTTATCTACTGTACACTGAAACATAAGGACAATATTTATATTTCAGTTGATTTATTCTATAATTATCTGGCAAAAATGAGAAAGTCAGCAATTGTTCAGTACTGGACTAGTGTGCTGTGACACTTGTGTTTTTGTGTCTGATTTTGTAAGCACGTCATTTTAAAGTGAGGTGCGACTTGGGGGGTTTGTAAGACAAATCAGACCCCTTAAAGGAGACTGTAGCTTGGAAAGTTTGAGAGCCGCTGGTCTGGCTTGCGTTACCCAGGGGTCAGGCTCAGGGAGCCCTGCTCCTTGCTGGCTGAGGTGTACCCGAAGGCAGTGTGCAGGCGGGAAGGCAGCTCAGCCTGGCATTGTGACCTGCCCGTGGGATGCTGGATGAACATAGCTCCTAGCGCGTAGCCGGTCTCGGGTGTGGTCAGTGTAGGCCAGCAGGTGAAGGTGGCGAGCTAGGAGAGAGGCATGGACATAGCCTCCTTTCCATGCAGTGCCCCACTCAAGGAGAACAACCTGCACTAGTGCCGAGCGAGCGTCCTGAAGAGAGAAGAGTTGGAGCGGGCACTGGCCACCCTGAGAATGTCCTACAGCTTCAGACATTGTATTCCATGCAGCTCGCCCCTTGCGCCTCCCCTGCTCACTTCAGCATGCTGGGGCAGTCCGAGTTAGCGCCGCTCTGTCCCCTCCACCTCCAGTGCAGACGTGCCTGAGCTAGGCTGCACCTTGGTGTGCTGGGCCAGGCAGGGCCAGGGTGCCACCCACTGTGGAGGGAGCGAGCCAAGAGGGCTGGCCAGGAGCGCGGGGGAGTCTGCGCTGGAGTGGGGCTCTGTGGTGTTCATGGGTCAGCCCTGGTACCAGTGTCCGAGCTGCAGACTGATCCTGTGTGCGTCTCTGCTCCCTGCTGCCTCCCCCGGCAGGAGAGGGGCTGACGGGTGTGTGCTAGCCCCCTGCGTGGCCGTGGCTCAGAGCTCAGGAGAGGGGCTGGCAGGTGTGTGCTAGCCCCCTGCGTGGCCGTGGTCAGAGAGGTCAGGTCCCTGCCCTCGCAGGTACTGCTCCAGTGCTGCCTCGCTCTGCGTTCTCCTGGCCAGGCTTAGCAGCAGGGCAGGGATCGGCGAGCCCCCAGGCGTGGCCCCGTGTGCTGGCTCGCTGCAGGCAGTCCTCTTGCCCCTTTCTAGGCAGGCTGGGGGTCCCACCTCCCAGCCCTGAGCTGTGTGGGCCCAGTGTGCTGCTCTGTCGGGGCTCCTGTGGCGGGGGGGACACGAGCAGGCCTGGCTAAGCTGTGACAGGCTATGGCTGGCCACGGGTCTGGCAGGTGCCAAGCTATAGCCCCGCACAGAGCCTGCAGGATCCGGGGCAGACCTGACTGGATGGCGAGAGTGCTGCTGTACCACTCTCTCCAGCACAGCCCCCTGGCCCGGCCCCCCTGGGGAGGTAGTGGTGGGCTGCTGGCATTCGCCTGCCTGGGATTGCTAATCCGGCTGCTCAGCGAAGGGAAACAGCGACCTCCAGCTGCAGTGCGAGCCCGCATGGGCTCCGCTCCATTATGGAGCAGGAACGGAGCAGCTCACATGGGGAGAGCCCCTCCTCCCTTGCAGGCGCTCTGGCATCTTGGGGCGCTGTGTGGGGGGGCGATAACGATTCTGCCTGGCTCTGTGCCCGTGGGGCTTCCCAGCTGCACCCGTACTCGCCCCCTTCCCCATGGTCTCCCATTAACCCCTTCCTGGAGTGTGCTGAGTGCCTCTTTGCTCCCCAGACCCAGAGCTGCCATTGGGTCCGGGGTTGTGCTCCCCCGGCCACGGAGCTGGCAGCTCAGTGCTGCCGGGCCCCTGGGGTTTCCTGGGCAGGTGAGTGACGCTGTCCCTCTGTTGTTGCAGACCTGCTGCTGGACTGGAAGCAGAACGCTGACGAGGTCATTGTGAAGCTGAACTTGGGCAGCGGGCCCCTGAAGGTGGAGGAGGTGGATGCTGCATTCACAGACACCAACTGCATAGTCAGGCTGCCAGGTAACAGCTGCAGAGCTGGCAGCAGGCAGGATCGCGGCCAGCGCCTGGAGAAAGACACAGCAGCTCCCGGTGAGCGGGACGCCCCGTCCCTGGCTCACGTGGCTGTGCTGGGCCGTGTCCTCCGCTGACCAGAGCCCAGCACCATGCAGGGCAAAGGGGCGGGGGGAGAAGAAAGCACTTGATAGCATAGGTAACCCAGAGCAGTGCCTGGAGCTGGGCTCCTCTGCACCTGCCACATACTCTGTGCTCCCTGCAGACCCCGCCCCAGGTACAGACACCGTCTGGCCTGCCCAAGATCCACTGACCTCGCTGGGAACAGCTAGCTCTAGGGTGCCAATGGGAGAGGCTGCTCGCGGGTTGGTTCAGGGCATAATGGAGACATCGCTCCTGGTACCTGCCCAGCCTGTCGGGGATGCCCCCTCTGCACAGGAGATGACAGAACATGGAGGCTAGTCCCAAATCAAGAGCTGAAACCTTGAGTTGGTCTGGGGGCCCATCCCTGTGCGGTCCCAGGAGGCAGGCGTCCCCAGCCAGAAAGGAAGCAGCAAGTAACCCATGCGTGGCTGAGCAGTGAGGGCTGAGGTGGCTCTGCTGGGGAGCGGCCGGGGGCGGAAGATGTGGGGTGTGATCCCGAAGGGAAGAAGTGGTGCTTTGCCTAGCAGCAGGTGAGCTGCAGGCCCCGCGTAGGCAGGGGAGCAGAGGAGGGAAGCACGCTGCAGAGCGTGGGCGCAGGAGGCGTACGGCACTCTCGGGAGATGGCGTGCAGCAGCGGCCCAGGCCCAGTGGCTGGAATTCGCCCCCCTACGCGGCAGTGGCAGAATCCCTCCCCGTGGCTTACGCTGGCAGGGCTGTGCGGGAGCAGGCGACGGGGCGGGGTGATGCGGAGATGGGGTTGGCGATGGCTGAGAGCCACTCAGCCCCTCTGCAAAGGCCGTGTTGGGCCGGCCAGCGGCAAAGGGGAGCCGGCTCGCTGCTGCAGCACCTTTGGCAGAGTCCCCGGCAGGAGGCGCTGAAGGCCTGAGCTCTGTCCCGAGCCCTCTTTGGAGGCACTAGGCCCCACTGAGCAGAGCCCCATAGCCTGCAGCAGCGCCTGCCTGTGCCCAGCCCAGCTGCGAGGTCCCATTTGTGCCCACAGATGGCCGCCAGTGGAGTGGCGAGTTCTACGGGGAGATCGAGAGCTCCTGCAGCAAAGTCCACGGCAAGAAGGGCAACTTCCTGCAGCTGGTGCTTCAGAAGAAGATCCCCCTGCACACCTGGGCTTCGCTCCTGGTAAGGCTGCGGCAGACTCTGGCCGCGCACCTCTCTAGGCCCACGAACCTGCCGCAGGGCCCACTGGAGATGAGGGGAGAGGGGGCTGAGCTCACACTTCGCCCCCAGCTCTGTGGGCTGCCTTGCCTGGGCAGCAGCCCTGCTGAGCTCCCCTGGGCTGGGAGGGCACCATGGGCATCCTGGTGCGTCCCGCGGACGGAGAGGCCCGGCTGAGCTCCTCTGGGCTGGGAGGGGAGGGTGGGCACCGCGGGCGTCTCTGTGTGTCCTGCGGACGGAGGGCCTGGCTGGTGGGAAGCTGGCCATGCCTCTGCCGATGGCATGGTGCTGGCAGTGCCCCTGAGCCCGCAAGCAGCAAGGCTGGTGCAGGTCCGTGTCCATGGCCAGGGGAGGGCCCCATTTGGCCCAGTGCCCTGGCTGTGCAGCTGTCCCAGCGGGCCCCATTACACTTTCCAGAAGAAGCAGAAGGACGGATCCAAGGAGCTAGCCAAGGGGACCGTGAGCCAGGAGAACGGGAAGGAACAGCCCCCGCCTGCACAGGCTGCCCCCGAGGAGCAGGCAAGGAGCAAACGGGAGTTCCCTAACTCGAAGCGAGCTCCAGGGAGGGGTGAGGCCCCAGAAGGGAAGAGCCCAGCCAGCCCCGGGCTGCAGAGCTGGCCCAGCGCCAAGCGGTCCGGGTACCTCAAGGTGGCTCTGATGGAGGAGGAGCCAAATGCCGAGGTTGCTGGGGGCTTGGAGCCTGGCAAGGAACCCAGTGGGAGGGGGGGCAGCCGGCAGAACAGCCGAGCAGCCCACGGCGATGCTGCCACGGACCTGACCCCGCCTCTGGTGAAGGTAAGTGGGGGCACTGGGGAACCTGCTGCCCCCCTCACAGGTGTTGTCCTGCCCCATCCCCTCTCCCGAGGATCTGGAACCCCTCATTCTCTTGGGGGTGGCAGGCTCCCAGTGGTGCTCCCGGCTGGGCTGGGGCATGGCTCCATGGCAGCAGGAGGATGGGAGCGGGAGGGCCAGCCTGCCACAGACTCGGGATGTTAGGCTGCTCGCTTGAGCCCCGGCTCGGGTTCTCTGTCCGGGCTGAGGCAGGCGCCCTGGGGCGGGGGCTGTGAGGGGGCTGGGCGTCATGGCTCCCAGCAGGCTAGATCCCAGCAATCTCTTGGCCCCTGACAGCTGGCTGGCTTACCAGGCTCGCACCCTGGAGCCAAGGAACCCCAGAGCCCAGTGGCTGCCTGGCTCTGGTCTCTGGGCAGAGGGAAGGTGCCTGCCCAGCAGGAGCAGAGCTCTTCCTCCCCCGCTCCTGGCGTGGCGCTCTGCCCCTTGGCAGTTGTGTGGGTAGGAGCCCTGGAGCACACCCCAGGGCCCCTCCTGTGCCCCAGGAAACCCGTCACTCCTGCAGTGCAGAGTGAGTGCGGGGGGGGCAGGGCAGGTGGGAACAGAGGGGGCTTCCCTTGCTTGGCAGTGGCTGGGGCCGAGCTGGTAGCGTGGCTATTCAGGGCCATAGACCAGAGCTATGGCTGGAGGGGGGCCGGCCCAAGTTCAGGGGGACCCTCCATGTCTCACCTTCACCCTCTGCCTGAAAAGGCCGAAGTGCTGCAGACGGAGCCCGTGCTTGTGGGGATGCAGCTACTCGCTGCCCCTTCAGAGAGCTTCCCCCATCACATGGCGCCCTGCCTTGAGAAGAGACCCCTGCAGCCGGCTGCCTCCCAGTGCCTTCCAGCCCTTGGAGAGGGCCCCGAGGCTGTCCAGGCCCCTGCCTCCCCTCCGCTGGGCAGAGACGCTGAGAAGAGAGATTGGTCCAAAGAGGATGTTGCCCTGGAAGCAGCAGCTGATGGTAAGTGCCGAGGGGAAGGGAACCAAAGCGCTAGGTGGCAGCTCCCCGGGCCCCTCCTGTTAGCAGCAGCCTGCTCCGTTTCCTTGCTGGCCAGTGGGCTGGGAACCAAGGGCGCCTGGCTCCCTGAGGGGGGGTGCTGCCATCCTGCAAACAGGGGCCTGGGGCCAGAGCAGCCCACAGAGCTGTCTCCTGCGGCCTTGGAGCTCCCAGCCTGGCAGGCTCCCCTCTGAGTCCTGGGGCCCGTCTGCCTGCAGCGCTGGTGGGGAGGGGCTCCCAGGGCACAGCCGCCTCGCGCCACCACCTGGCCTTGTCCTGTCCTAGAGCCAGAGCCCATGGTGAGCCTGACCTTGGTGAAGAACGACTCGTACGAGAAGGGCAGTGATTCGGTGGTGGTGCACATCTACGTGAAGGAGATCCACAGGGAGACCTCCAAGGTGCTGTTCCGGGAGCAGGACTTCACGCTGGTGTTCCGGACCAGGTACTGCTGAGCGCCGGGCCCGGCTGCGCCCTGCGGGGGCTGCAGCACACCAGGTGCTCCCCGGGGCCCAGGCACAGCCACGTGCCCTCTGATCGCCTTCTCCTCTCCTTGCAGTGACGTGAACTTCCTGCGACTGCACCCTGGCTGCGGCCCCCACACGGTGTTCAGGTGGCAGGTGAAACTCAGGTACCAGGCACTGGGCCCTCAATATCCTGGCACTCCCACCTGGGCAGCTCCTGCTCTCCTCAGCCAGGCACAGAATGGGGACGGGACCCCTGGGTTCCATCCCCACTGCCCCCGGCCTTGTGCAAGCAATGCCCCTTTGGGCGTCAGGGGTGGAGAGCACTTGCCCCGGATGGCACTGCACACGGCAGCTCCGTCTGCGCTGACCCAAACCAGGGGGAAGTCACTGCGGCCTGCGAGATCCCCTCGTCAGCTGGGCCAGCGGGGCAGACAGGAGCCGCAGAGCCCTGAGAGCGCCCGGCTGGCTGCACTCACTGCCCTGGTATGTGCTGCCCTCCGCCGAGGTGCAAGCTGCCTGGCACGCGCTCCCAGGGAAGAGAGCCCACCACAGGGTGGGAGTGGGGGAGCAGGCAGAGCCTAACCGATGTTGGAGACAACACGCCAGACCCCATCACTCCACCACTCGGGGCTGGGCGGGTCAGTGGTGGCAGTGAGCTGGCAGGAGGCTGGCCCGGCCACGGCGCCCCCACGCTGCCGACCACCTACCCTGCCAGAGATCCCAGCTGTATCGGAGCGCAGCGAGCCTGCCACGGCGTAGCCCTGGCTCGTGTCTCCCAGCCCTGAGGCTGCTGTCCTGCTCCCAGGAACCTCATTGAGCCGGACCAGTGCACGTACAACTTCACTGTCTCCCGCATCAACGTCTGCCTGAAGAAACGCCACAGCCAGCGCTGGGGGGGGCTGGAAGCACCAGCTGCACGAGGTCTGCTCCTTGGCTTCCCCTCGCCTTACCTCTACGGGCAGGGGCTCAGTTCCCATCTCTGAACGGGCCGGGGGAGACGCTGCCCACATACAGCACGGGCTGGGGGTGGGGGAGGGAGCTTCAGTAGGGGCCTGGGGGGCTCGGGCGGCTGGGGGCCCTGCCAGCTGTAGGGGGAGAGGGCCAGGCGGAGGGGGAGCTCGCGGGGGGCCTGCTGGCTTTGGGGGGGGCGGGGGAGCTCGGGGGGCCCTGCAGCGGGCCGTGGAGTGCCAGACAGTGACTGGGGATGGGAGCGTGAGCTGCTCCGCCCATGCCCACACCGCTGCTAACCACAGGCCCACCTGTCCCTCTTTTTAAGGTGCAGTGGGTGGTGCAAAGGTTGCCATGCCAACAGCCCCTACCCCTCTGGATAAGAGCCAGCCGGGCAGCAACCAGCACCCCCTGTCCAGTAAGGAGGAGGCTCGGGCAGGGGAGAAGGAGATGCCCAGAGCAGAGGACGGTGGCCTGGAGGGTGTCGTGGCCCGGACGGCCACAGAGCACGTCACAGTGAAGCAGGAGCCGCACGTCCCCTCGGTGAGCACTTGCACGCTGGCGTGAGCAGGCGAGATTGACGGGGGCCAGACACCAGAGGGATGCACTCAGCTCCCTCACTGCCGGTGCTGAGGGGAGAGCTCCGCGGCGGGCACCTGCAGACCCTCCCACAGCACCTTCCGCTCTGCGAGGGGCAGCACCTCCCACGGGCAGGGATGGTTCCTGCCCGCAAGGCACTGAGGCCAGGGCGCTGGCTGGAGGAGAGCTCCCAGCAGGGGGCGCTGTGGGGGTGGGGCGGGGCGCTGGCTCTTTGGGGAGCTCCCAGCTGCTCCGGCCTGCCCCAGCCGAGCTCCTTGCAGCAAGAGGCCCCACTCAGACCTGTCCCTCTCTCCCATCGGCATTGGCAGCCGAAGCCGATGTGCATGGTGCCGCCCATGACTCACAGCCCGGTGAGCAGCGAGAGTGTGGAGGAGGACGAGGAGGAGGAGGAGAAGAAGAAGGTGTGTCTGCCGGGCTTCACGGGGCTGGTGAATCTGGGGAACACCTGCTTCATGAACAGCGTCATCCAGTCCCTGTCCAACACGCGGGAGCTGCGGGACTATTTCCATGGTGAGCAGGAGGCGGTGGCTCTGCCCCTGGGGCCGGGGTGCTGCTGCGAGGGACCTGGTTCACCCCGGGGTGCTGCTGCGAGGGACCTGGTTCACCCTGTCCTGCGTGTCTCCTGCAGATCGCTCCTTCGAGGCTGAGATCAACTACACCAACCCGCTGGGGACGGGGGGGCGCCTGGCCATCGGCTTTGCTGTGCTCCTGCGGGCGCTCTGGAAGGGCACGCACCACGCCTTCCAGCCCTCCAAGCTGAAGGTGAGGGGGGAGCCCCCGTGCCTGGTGGGGTCATGTCATTAGTGCCAGTTCACCTGGACTCCCGGGAAATGGACTGTCAGACTAGCTGGGTTTCCCTTTTGGAGGCGGGGGCAGGTGGGTTGCTGAAGGCAGTCGTGCTGACGTAATAGATGTTGAATACTGCAAGGCCGCACAATAGTCTGCTTAGAACACGATAAAATGAAATGGCTGAAAAGCCAGCTAACTGAGAGGGCTCAAACTGTCATGTAACTGGGGAGTCATCGGGCGAGTGTTTCCCCAGTCAGGTCCTACTGGGAGCAGTTCTTGGCCCTTCGCTAGTTAACGTTTTTATCGGTGACCTGCAAGAAAACATCAAATAATCACTGATGACGTTTGCCGATGGCCTGAAAATTGGGGGTGTGATAAATCATGCAGAGGGCAGGTCAGTGATACAGAGCAGTCTGGGTCGCTTGGTAAACTGGGCGCAAGTAAGCGACGTGTTTTAATACAGCTAAACGTAAACGTAGCCATCTGGGAGCAGTGTTGGGGGGGCTCTATCGTGGGAAACCGCGATTCTGAAAAGGACTTGGGGTCGTGGGGGATAATCAACTTTACATGAGCACCCACTGTGTCGCTGTGGTCAGTGAAGCTAATGCAATCCTGGGCTGTGTAAATAAGGGAACCTCGAGCAGGAGTAGAGGGAAGTTCTGTTACCTCTGTGCAACCGCCGCTGGGATCCGGGGTCTGGTTCTGGTGCTCCCAAGGCCAGGAGGATGTTGATAAATTGCAGAGGGCACAGAGCAGGGCCAAGAGATGATAAAAGTGTTGGAAACCTGCCTTGTTGTGACAGAGGCAAGGAGCTCAGTCTGGTTATCTCCCCCACGAGCCAGGCCAGGGTGAGGGAGCCCAGCCTGTCCATGCCAACTTGGGAACAAATCGTGGGCAAGGGGCAGCAAAGGGATAACCGACCCTGGGGCTGGAGGCTGATGCTAGACACATCCAGGTGCCAATTTTGGACAGGGAGGGGAATTAGAACAGTTTCCTTGGGGGCGTGGAGAATTCTCTATCCCTGGCCATGGTTCAGTGGGGAGCGGGTGTTTGCTAACAGCCCTGCTCTAGGGGCTACAGGGGGCAGGTCTCTGCCCTGTGCTGGGCACGGGGCCAGACTAGGGGATCACAATGGTCTCTGCTGGTCTGGGGATCTCAGGATCCAGGAATGCCCGGCTAGCTGGGGCTGCTGCTGGGCTTTCCCTCTGCCCCTGGGCTGGGTTCCTCGGGGCTGCTCTGCTGTGTCCTGGGGCCTGTGGCAGGCGTGCCCGCAGCACTGAGCCCGGGCGCAGAACTGGTGCTCGCCAGCTCTAGCCAGCCTGGTGGTGCCGAGGGGCCTGCGCTCATGACCATTCCTGCCCACAGGCAATTGTGGCCAGCAAGGCCAGCCAGTTCACGGGCTACGCCCAGCACGATGCCCAGGAGTTCATGGCCTTCCTTCTCGATGGCCTGCACGAGGACCTGAACCGCATCCAGAACAAGCCCTACACGGAGACGGTGGACTCGGACGGGCGGCCCGACGAGGTGAGTGCAGCTGCTCGGGGGGCGGGCGCTGCCTTGGCCAGTGGGGCCGGGACACTGACCTCTCCCCTCCCCTCAGGTGGTGGCAGAGGAGGCCTGGCAGCGGCACAAGATGAGGAACGACTCCTTCATCGTGGACCTCTTTCAGGGCCAGTACAAGTCCAAGCTGGTGTGCCCGGTGTGCGCCAAGGTAGGGCCCGGGGCCCAGCGAGCAGCCGTCTCTCCTTGGGGCGATGGGCACAGCCTGCTCGCTGCAGGGTCGCTGGGCCGGCCGCGGTGTCCGCTCCCACAGCCATCTGGAGCCTGCTGGCTCGCACTGCCCTGCCAGCAGAGGTACTGGGTTCCTTGGCCATCACTCCTCCCGCCCCAGTGCCCAGTTGTCGCCACTTCATCTGACCCCAGGGCCTCTGCCTGCTCCTCCACCCCTTGCCATCTGAGCCTTCCAGCGCAGGGCCCCTCCTCTGCGGCAGCTCTGCCCCGGGCTGATTGTTCTGTCCTGTGCACTGCAGGTATCAATCACGTTTGACCCCTTCCTGTACCTGCCGGTGCCCCTGCCCCAGAAGCAGAAGGTGCTGACTGTCTATTACTTTGCTAAGGAGCCGCACAAGAAACCTGTCAAGGTAAGACCAGCCCTCCCACCATGTGGCTTCGCTGCTGGCCAGCTGGGATGGCTGGGGGTGCTCTCGGGGCCCTTTCCGGGAGCCCATCGTTAACCGAGGCGCCATGGCTCCTGGCTGGGCTCATGGGAGGGAGGTGAGCGGGGCTGGGCGGGGCCTGGCTGACGGTCCTCTCTCTCCGCGGCAGTTCCTCGTCAGCACCAGCAAGGAGAACTCCAGCGCCGCTGAGGTGCTGGACTCGGTGGCCCACAGCGTGCGTGTGAAAGCCGAGAACCTGCGCCTGGCAGAGGTGAGCACAGCTGCTGTGGGCTCAGCCACAGGCCTGCACCACACCCCTTTGCGCCTCGCTGCGCTGATGCCATCGTCTGTCCAGTCCCCCTTCCCTGCAGAGCTTGGGGCTGCCCCGCTGCATGCGGGGCGTTGTCCTGTGGCACTGCGGAGTCACGCCAGGTGGCCCTCTCCTGTGGCAGCTCCTTGCTGGAGAGCGCCCGCAGCCATGCCTTGGGCGCCGAGTGGTGCTGAGTGGGGAGGGCCGGTCCGTATGCCAGCAGGTGGGCCAGGCAGCCTGCACGCAGGGCCTCACTCCCTTGCTTCCCCGGCAGGTGATCAAGAGCCGCTTCCACCGCATGTTCCTGCCGTCCCACTCGCTGGACACGGTCTCCCCCACAGACCTGCTCCTGTGCTTCGAGGTGCTGTCCCCAGAGCTGGCCAAGGAGAGGGTGGTGGTGCTGCAGGTCCAGCAGGTACGCAGGCTGGAGGGGGACTGGTCTCTTCAGCCACAGGCAGGGCCGAGCTTGGGACCAGACAGCTGTGGGCAGTGCCAGCTGGGAGGGCAGGGCCAGTGCCCAGCTGCCCTCCTAAAGGGATCACTTGCCCAGCAGATGGGGCTTGCTGGCACCTTGCCGTGAGCCCGAGGGCTGCTCCTAGTCTGCACCACAGCTTCTCAAGTGTGGCCACCAGTGGCCTTTCTCCTGGGCAGTGATGGGGGGGACAGACACAAAGCAGCAGCCCGTCCCCGAGGCCGCCAGCCAGGGTTGGTGTCCTCCGCAGCCTCTGAGGAGAAACCAGCTGGAGGGAGGAGCAAGGTGAGTTTCCCCCCACCTTCCCCGGGGCTGTGGGGCTCAGGCTTCAGTCCTGGGTGATAGGATGCCAGGCACCAGGGCTGCAGGCACGAGCCCTCACCACCTCCCCCATCACCTCTGGACCCCGCTGCCACCCCCTCACCTCCTCATCTGGGGCTTCATTTCTCCAGGGGCTTGCTGTGAAAGTGATATGAACAAACATGCAAGCATCGCATTTTTAACTTTACTTTCGAATTGTGGTACAGACAACCACCTCTTACCAAAAAAGCAAAAGGAACAACAACAGAAAAGATAAGAATGTGCCAAACACTGTTTTTGTGTTTCTGTTCTGTTCAGGTCCAGTAAGAATAGAGACAGCTGTGTGTTATTTTTACTATTGAGTCTGCAAAGCCCCAACAGAAATGAATTGGGCACGTGTATGTGTATATTGATTGGTTTCCTAAAGTTGATGAAGTATTTTAGGAACGTGTCAGTGCAGCCACCAGTAAGAGTTGGTAGCCACACTCTGAGGCCACCGAAACCTGTGTCGTGAGAAGCCCTGCACTACACCTCCCAGTCTGTGATTCCCCGGGGCGGGCGGGGGCCGCAGTGTATGCTGGGGCCAGTCACCTCCCTGGCCCACAGCTCCGCGGTGACGGTGCTGCAAGGATCCTTCCCTTGGGTGGCAGCACGCCACTGGGTAACCTTCTCCCTCAGCGTCCCCAGGTGCCCAGCGTCCCCATCAGCAAGTGCGCAGCCTGCCAGAAGAAGCAGCAGTCGGAGGACGAGAAGCTGAAGCGCTGCACTAGGTGCTACCGAGTGGGCTACTGCAATGTGTGAGTTGGTGCATGTGCCCAGAGGGGCGGGGGCGGGCGCTGGCTTGTCTGGGGGCAGGAGCAGGCTGTGGAGAGGGCCCTGGAGAGACTCAGCGGGCTGTATGTTACAGGGGGTGTCAGAAAACGCACTGGCCAGATCACAAAGCCCTGTGCCGCCCCGAGAACATCGGCTTCCCCTTCCTCATCAGCGTGCCGGAGTCGCGCCTCACCTACTCCCGCCTGGCCCAGCTCCTGGAGGGCTACGCAAGGTAAGGGCGGCCGTGGGCACTGCGCGGGCACCGGCTGGGCAGCTCCCCGCACGGTAACGCCTGCTGCCAAGTCGCCTCTGCACCAGGGTCTCGGGCCGCGCTGCCATTAGCCAGGCCGGTCACTGAACTCTCCCTGGCAGAGAGGTGAGGGAGGGGAGTTGCAGCCTCCAAAGCGTGGGGGTCGGTGTGGCCTGGCCCGTGGCCCCCGCCATCGCCGTCTCCGACAGGACAGAATTCCGCTCGACGGGGGCTCTGCGCTCGCGGGGCTGAACAGGGGCTTGGCCTGGAGCGGGCTGTGCGCGTGCTCTGATGGGGACGTGCGGAGCTGCTTCTGGGCGCTGCAGCTCGGTTCGTAGTCGCCTTTCGCAGCCTGACGGCTCTTCCCTCCTGCAAGGTACTCGGTCAGCGTGTTCCAGCCTCCTTTCCAGCTTGGCCTGCAGCCCCTGCTCCCCGAGAAGCTGGACCTGCCTGCAAGGAGTAGCTGTGCGACTGCCACCCCCACCCCAGAGTCGGGGGATGGGGACTGGGCCCCTCACCGGCAGGAGCCCCAGCTACCCCCCCACACCCCGGAGCTGCACCCTGAGCTGGGGGACGCCAGCACAGTGCCCAGCTCAGATTCGGGCTGCTCTGAGCGCTCCCTGGAGGCGCCGGGCGAGAGCTGCTGGGAGAAGGAGCCGTCCTACGAGCGAGGCCCCAAGCCCGAAGGTAGGAGCCCTAGGGCTGCTCGGCTGCCCTGCCAGCCCCTCCCTGCCCGCCTCTCCAGTGCCCGGGCTCGCCAGCTCCCTGTGAGGGGATGCCCCAGAGCTCTCCAGGCAGCCCCTGGGGATGGCAACCCTTCCTGCTGCCCAGGGCACTCGTAGGGCAGCAGAGCCCCTCGCCTTCCCATCCCGCTGCTCTGCCCTGCTGCGGCCCAGCCAGGGAGGAGGGCTGGAGGAGGCCTGTCCCAGCCACCTGTCACTCGCCCCTGCCGCAGGACAGCCTGGGAGCGAAGGGAAACTCTTCCTATCCCAGCTCCCCTGCCCCCGGCTGCTGCGGGGTAGCTCCTGGCCCACCAGGGAATGGTGGTGATCTGCCCGGGCAGAGGGAGCATTTGGTACCCACAGTCCTCCGGGGTGGGGGCCCGGAGTGTGGCAGAACTGCTCCCCTCCAGACGGGGGCCCTGCTGCTGAGCACTCCCTGAGCGGCTGCCTTTGCCTGACCCCAGCTGCCATCCCCGGATACCAGCATGTGCCCAACGCGCTCAGTGCCCACGCCACCCAGTTCTACATCAACAAGATCGATGGAGCCAGCCGAGAGCACAAGCTGGAGGAGAAAGGTGAGCCTGGCCCGTCCAGCCCTCGGGGCCCTGCAATTCAGGTTGCCTGGCCGTTCAGCTGGGGAGCCTCCCCGGAGATCTCTCACCCCTGCCTGTTGGCTGGCTAACAGCTGCCCCGGCCGGAGCTCCCCTCCACAGGGCAGAGGCCCGATGCCCATGCACAGGGGAGGAAGCACAGAGCTGGTTCTTTTCCTGGCTGGCACGCACTATTCCTGTGTCAAATGGGCAGGTTCTGCCCTGCCTGAGCGGATTTCCATATGCACACCCTGGCACCTGTGCAGAGAGGCCTGGGTCCTGGGCACAGCCACACTGCATGGGTTTGACTGGGAGCCCCAGCTGGGCTGGCCACTCCTCCCTTCCCTGGGGCAGCTGCAGGGAGGGGAGTGGTAGTCCTGGCTAGCAGCCATCAGTTGCCAATTTCCAGCCAGGGGGAGGAAAGCCTGATGCCAGGCCAGCTCTCCCCCTTCTCCGCCACTGGCTGGACCCTGGGGTGAGGATGTGGGTGGCTACCTTGGTGTCAGGGGGCTGGTGTCTGAGCCCCTGGGCAGGGACTGACGGCGGGGCCCGGGGAGCTGGTGGCAGGGCCCCTGGGCCGGGACCGGTGGCGGGGCCCGGGGGGCTGGTGTCTGAGCCCCTGGCCATTGCAGGCGATGCCCCGCTGGAGCTCACGGACGACTGCTCCCTGGCGCTGGTGTGGAAGAACAACGAGCGCCTCAAGGAGTTTGTGCTGGTGGAGTCCAAGGAGCTGGAGTGCGTGGAGGACCCGGGCTCGGCCAGCGAGGCGGCTAGGGCTGGCCACTTCACGCTGGGCCAGTGCCTCAACCTCTTCACCAAGCCCGAAGTGCTGGCGCCCGAGGAAGCGTGGTGAGAAGGGGCCGGGGGAGGCCGGTGATGGGCTCTGAGCCGTGGGCGGGCTGCAGGGTGGGGAGGGCCGTGACCGTATGCCGTGGGGCTGTGCTGCTCCGCCCCATGCCTGCCTCTGGCTGCCAGCGCCGCTGGGCTGGGGGGAGGCACCCAGGCAGCCTCCAGGCCCCGAGAAGCCTGGGCCCCCGCCTAGGGCTCTCTGGGGAGGGGGCAGGGGGAGCCCAGCCTGCAGCGGTAACCAGCCCTGCCCCCCCCAGGTACTGCCCCAAGTGCAAGCAGCATCGCGAGGCCTCCAAGCAGCTCTTGCTGTGGCGCCTGCCCAACGTGCTCATCATCCAGCTCAAGCGCTTCTCCTTCCGTAGCTTCATCTGGAGGGACAAGATCAACGACATGGTGGACTTCCCGGTCCGGTGAGCCAGCCGCGCCCAGCCCCGGGGCCTCTTTCCCCAGCTCAGGCTGATCGCGCCTGCCCAGCAGCATTGAGGCTCGGGCAGGCTGGGGGCCAGGCCGAGCATGGGGCAGGTTGGAGGGCCGGCAGGAGCCAGGCCGGGGGACAGGAGCCGGGGCGGCCGGAGGTGGGGGGCAGGCCGGGGACAGGAGCCGGGGCGGGTGGAGGCGGGGGGCAGGCTTGGGACAGGAGCCCGGGCGGGGGGAGGCGGGGGGCAGGCCGGGGACAGGAGCCCGGGCGGGGGGAGGCGGGGGGCAGGCCGGGGGACAGGAGCCCAGGCGGGGGGCAGGCCGGGGACAGGAGCCGGGGCGGCCGGAGGCGGGGGGCAGGCCGGGGGACAGGAGCCCGGGCGGGGGGAGGCGGGGGGCAGGCCGGGGACAGGAGCCCGGGCGGGGGGAGGCGGGGGGCAGGCCGGGGACAGGAGCCCGGGCGGGGGGAGGCGGGGGGCAGGCCGGGGGACAGGAGCCCAGGCGGGGGGGCAGGCCGGGGACAGGAGCCGGGGCGGCCGGAGGCGGGGGGCAGGCCGGGGGACAGGAGCCCGGGCGGGGGGAGGCGGGGGGCAGGCCGGGGACAGGAGCCCGGGCGGGGGAGGCGGGGGGCAGGCCGGGGACAGGAGCCCGGGCGGGGGGAGGCGGGGGGCAGGCCGGGGACAGGAGCCCGGGCGGGGGGAGGCGGGGGGCAGGCCGGGGACAGGAGCCCGGGCGGGGGGAGGCGGGGGGCAGGCCGGGGACAGGAGCCCGGGCGGGGGGCGGCCGGAGGCGGGGGGCAGGCCGGGGACAGGAGCCGGGGCGGCAGCTCATGGTTCCCTTGTCTTCCCAGGAGCCTGGACCTGAGCAAGTTCTGCATTGGGCAGAAGGAGGAGCAGCAGCAGCCCATGTACGACCTGTATGCGGTGATCAATCACTACGGCGGGATGATTGGCGGGCACTACACGGCCTACGCCCGGCTGCCCAGCGACAAGAACAGCCAGCGCAGCGACGTGGGTGAGGAGCCGGGCCGGGCCGCGCGCTGTCCGGCCGGGGCTGTGCGGGCCGTGCGCTGACCCCGCTCTCCTCTCCCCGCAGGCTGGCGGCTCTTTGATGACAGCACGGTGACCACGGTGGACGAGAGCCAGGTGGTGACGCGATACGCGTACGTCCTCTTCTACCGCCGGCGGAACTCTCCCGTGGAGAGACCCCTGCAGGGGCGCCCCCCGGAGCACCGGCCAGACATGGCCTCCGCCGCCGAGGCAACCGCCAGTCAGGTGAGAGCTGCAGGGAGCGGCTCGGGCGCTGCCCCTGGCCGGGGTACCTGTGTGCGGGCTGGAGCAGTGCAGGTCGCCTGCCCGTCTGCCGGGGACTCCGGGCAGCCTCTCTCCCCTCGGGAGGCTGTGGTGAAGAAAGCCGAGCTTTGAGGGAGAATGTGGGGTGCAGCCACAGGCTGGGACAGAGCCGGGGGTGCTGGTCTGCAGGCACCATGGTCCAAAGGGTCCAGGACAAGTGAAGGTGCATCGTGAGAGGCCCAAAGCCTGGAGCTGGGGAGAGCCAAGGGATGAGGCAGGCGAGGGGGCAGCAGGGCCCCTCCATCCTGAGGGCTGCGCTGCGGGGAGCCCAGAAGGCCCTTGTGAGAGTTATGGAGCCTGAATCCCTGGTGAGCCAGCTGTGGAGAGGGCTCAGCAGGGTGGGAGGTGGAGGGGCCTGCAGGGAAGGCTGAAAGCAGCCCGGGGAGAAGCCAGCCTGCCTAGCACAGTGCTGGGGAGACAGGGTGACGCGCCCCTGGAGGGGCAGCCAGTGCTGCAGCTCTTCACGTTCGCAGCAGGAGGCGTGGCCCCAGGTTCCCCTTCTTGGCCTGTGCACTGCCCAGAGACCCGCCGGCCCCGTATGACTCTGCCGGCCTGCACCACTTCCGTTCATGCCAGGAGATGGCGCCACTCAGCCAGGCTGCTGGCCACTTGCCCTTGCTGCTCCCCAGCCCTGCGTGGTCTCGGAGGGGGGCTTGGCTTGGCGCCCGGCACACCCCATGCCAGGCTGGCTCCTTGCCTGGTTCCTCACCCAGCTGGGTCTAGCTCACGCCAGCTCCTCGCGAGGGGCTGTCACTCAGCGCTGGTCTCCGCTGCCCCTCCGCGGCCGGGGCCTGGAGCAGGTGCTGCAGGAGCGCAGGCGGGAGTCAGGCTGGCCGCGCGGCCCCTGTGCTGAGCAGGCCCAGATCCGTGCGCGCAGCAGCGGCTAAGGAGAGGAACTTGCAGATCATCGACGGCTAGGGAACCGCTCGCCAGCTGGAGGCAGGGCAGGGGAGCAGCGTGCAGGGGATCCCCGGCACCTGCTCTCTCAGCGTCCTGGCTGCCTGCAGCGGGGCGGCACACGGCTGCTCGGATTCCCATCTGCAAGCAGCAGGAGGCACCAGGCTGCTCCCCCGGGTCACCGCCGCCATGCTGGGCACTCGGTGAAACATACCTGTAGAAACCGAACTGTGACTGGCTGTTCCAAGCTCTCCTGTGGCTTCGGGTGGCCATCCCTGGAATAATCCTCCTGTGAATGGCTGTCGTCTGATTGATTCTTGGTTCCCACCTGCAAAAGCTGGGCTCTGACTGGCTGTCATCTGACTGATCCTCTTGTATCTGGGCTGTGATTGGCTGGCGCCTGTGCCCCGCGCTCCTGGAGCCGCTGTTCTAGGATTACTCAGTCACTGCTGGGCGCTGGGAGATGCCGTCCTGCAAAGCCAGCCTCGACTGGCCGCTGGCCTGGCTCCTCGGCTCACCCCCGAGCCCACTGAGACGCTGACCCTGCCTAGCGCCTGTCTCTGCCTGCTGCTGGAGCCCAGGGAGGGGAGACGGCGCGGGGCCCGCTGCCTGCCCGGATCACAGGCTGTGAAGAGCCGGGGGCAGCTGCGAGTACTGGTGGCCGGGGGGGTGCTGGCTGGCTGCTAGATGGCCAAGCTGCGCCCGGTGGGGGATGGCGAGGCGGGTTGCTGGGTATGTTCTCCCCAAGTGCTGACGCAGGTTTCCACATCGCAGGCTTCTCTGATCTGGCAGGAACTGGAGGCCGAAGAGGAGCCCGAGGCTCGCAGGAGGCATGCCAGGACTCCCTGCAGGCCCCGTGGCCAGAAGGCGAGCCAGGCCGCCCGGCAGCACCCTGACGAAGGCTGCCTCCGATACGTTGTGCTGGGCACCATGGCAGCCATTGTGGCACTCTTCCTAAACGTCTTCTACCCCCTCATCTCCCAGAGCCGCTCAAGATAGGCGCTGGGGGGCAGCCGAGCTCCGCAGGGGCAGTGGCTAGCCCAGCCCTGAACAGTTCCAGCCGCCCTGGCGAGGGCTGCTCTGCGCCAAAGGCATTGGGACACCTCGCCAGGTAGGTGCTGGAGTGAGCCCTGCTGCCATGACACCCAGGCCTGCTCGCGACCATGGAGACCTCGCTGGGCAGCCTTCGTTGCAGGATCCCGCTCTGCAGAGTACACAGCCAGGCTCCGTCCGGCTCCTGGGGAGCGGGGACTCTCCAGGCCGCTCTGCCCTCCGGCAGCATGTGCTCTGGGGTGCAAGCAGCCAGAATGGCGGACCAGCGGAGCGCAGCTGGGCCTGGCACATGCTCCTAACCTGGGAGGTCGGATTGCTGCTGGGGCTGCCAGCCCTGGAGATGGTGCGCACGGACTTGGGCAGGCCTTGCCCAAGCAGTAGTGAGGCTGGGACTGATGCGAGGCCTCCCTGCGTGGGTCCCCTCTACTGCAGAGCGATCTCCCGCTGAGCCTAGCGCTCCACCTTGCTAGCCGTGGGCTCTGCTCCTGGCATGCTGGGTCCTGTGTGCCCGTGGCTCCAGGCGTGGTGCTGCCCGGAGGTTGCTGGCAGGCTGGCCTCAGGACCTTCACATGGGCACGGGCCCCGTCACACGCAGAGGTGTTTGGGCTCATGCCCACTGGACTTGGCTGCCTCCTTGACAATTAGCCTGCTGGCTGTGGCCTCGTGACTAATAGTCCCCAGCGTGCAGCAGGCCTGCCTGCTCCACCCTGCACCTCCGCTCGCCCCCGAGTGCCGGCCGGGAGTCCCACGGCCCGTGTGGGCTCAGCATCTGCCACAGTCCAGCCGAGTCCAAAACGAGCTGGTGGGAGGTGGGGCCAGTCTCCCTGCGGCTACCTGGGGGTGGGACCTTGGGAAAGCATGCCCAGCGCTGGACCCGGGGTGGGGAGTTCCTGCCAGGATGGCAGCAAAGGGCCCTCCGTTGTGTACTGTATGGACCGTATTAATAAATCCGGGCTGTTCCAACCGTGCGGTGCCCGTCTCCTTTCTCTGCGCCAGGGAATGACTCACCGGGGGCCAAGGGAACTGGCACCAGATCCCCCATCTCTGCCATAGTCGCGCCACTGTGTGCCACACTCTGCTCAGCCATCCTTGGGCTGCCCCTGCCAAGCTGCTCCTTACGCTGAGGCAGGGACTGCGCCCATGCTGCTGCCCAGCCTGCGGGGAGCTCATGCTCATGGCTCTGCCAGGAGCCCGCTGTCCCCACTTCTTATGGCGAACGCTCCCCCGCTCTGCGTGAGCCTGACAACTGCATGGCAGAGCCAGCCCCCCCCACGCTGCAGCTCCACTGAGAACAGGGCCTGCCAAGCGCCAGGGCAGAGCTCGCCCAGGCAGGTGGGGAACTGGGGCTCCGAGCGTGTGTGCGCTGGGCTGGGGTGGGAGAGAAGCCCTGCTAACGCTGCAGAGGGACGTGCCGGGCTGGGGCTGGCAGTGAGGGACGTCAGCAGAGCTGTGGGCTGAGCTAGGAGGACTTGGATGTGCAGAGTGGTGCTGTGCCAGTGGTCTGCGCCCCAGGACGGAGGCGGGTCGCTCAGCATGGCTCGAGGTGCATGGCGTTCTGTCCAGATTTGTGCGCTGCACCCCCACCCGAAGCAACCCCGGCGAGTAGTCTGGCGTAGGGTGAGACGGCCCCTACGGCAGGCGATGGCAAAGACCTGGCCATCACCCACCTGCTGCAAATGCAGCACCGCGGCCCCAGAGTAGAGCCCACTGTTGGCCTCGCCCCCGTCCCAGACTGCCTGTGCGCAGCCCCTGCTGTCGCGTCTGGAGCTTTGCGGGGGCTCTGCCCACAGCAGGCTCTGGCCTGGGACGGGCCGTGCCCTTGGCCCTCTTCTGGCTTCGCAGCCTGAGCTCCTCACTGCAGCGTGGCTCCTTCGTCAGGGCTGGGGCTTGGCCTTCAGCGCTCTTGGCAGCCTAGGCACACTGCGGGGCACCTGGCCGTGTCCTGCTGCTTGTGTCCCGCTCCCAGCCAGCCAAGGCCACAGGGCTCGAGTGCTGACCCTTGTCTGGAGTCTGTGAGGGAGACCCCTGCCCTCGAGTCCCCTGCCAGCCGAGGAACGCTGCACCGGCCTCTAAGGGGGCGACTGGCCCAGGGCTTTCTGGATTCCGACCCAGCGCTGAGCCATGGTTCCTCTGTCCTCACGAGGAGGAAGAGGCAGGGCTGGGGCAAGTCTCTGCCCCAGCACTGGCTCCTCTGGGTCTCGGGCCTGGTCAGTACAGGTTCCAAGGACCTGCCATGGGGGCAAGGGACAGCTCTGGGTCCGTAGGAGCTGCAGGGTCTTGCTCTCGGCCTGTGGCTTTGGCTGATCCCCACCCAGCTCCGATAGAAGAGACTGAGGGCCCTGCGAACCAGTGCACGGGCGGCCCTGTGGCAGGGGGGCGTGCCCTGCTGGCACACCTTCGGGGTCCTGGGCACTGCCCACGCAGCTCCACATCCAGCCGCGGCCAGCAAGCCGAGGAGTGGGCTGGAGAGCGTGCTCACACTGTGGCGTGGCCAAGGGAGATGGACGCCCGCACTGGGCCACTGCACTCTTGCCCCAGGCAAGGGTCTGAGGTCTGGCCACGGAGGAGCCTGGAGCCCCCATCACGTAGCCCAGCAGGGCCTAGCATGCTGCTTCCCCCCAACGCCCAAGGCTGGCATGCTGACAAGGAAGCAGCTGCCCCATGTCCGGCCAAAGCAGATCCTGCCCCTCCCTTGGTCTCACGAGGCAGGCCATGAGGATGGGATCCTGGCTTCTGCTCTGCTTTTCCCTCGGCACTAGCTGTTGCAGGGCCGAGCTCCTGTGGGGATGTCACGGCCAGGCGGGAGAAACACTCGTGCTCTGGATCATGGGGGCAGCCATCTGTCAGAATCCAAGGCCACAAGGGATCGTTGTGATCATCTCGTCCAATCGCCGAGAGCAGATCCTTTAGGAAAACGTCCAGTCTTCAGTTCTGAAGTTCCAGGGATGGAGAATCCACCACAACCCTGGGAGGGGAGACTGTCCCATCAGTTAATTCCCCTCTCTTGTTTCCCCTCTGACTTCGTCTAGCTTGAATTTCCAGCCACAGGATCATGTTAGACCTTCCTCTGCTAGACTGAAGAGCCCTGTTATTCAATATACCGGACCCAGGATCCCAGCAGCGGTCGCACCAGGGCCAAATACTGAGGCAAAATCACGTCTCTGCTCCTCCTCCAGATTCCCCTCTTTATACATCCCAGGAGCACATTAGCCCTTTTGGCTACAGCTTCCTATTTGGAGCTTGTCACGGGGTCCCCGGGCGATGCTCTGGAACTGCTCCATAGAAGCCAGGCAGGACTCTGGGGGAGCCTCCTCTCTCGGAGCAGCCTGTCTGCAGGGCAAGAAGCTTCCCCAGCTTCCACCTTCCTGGGTCTGACCTCGGAGCATTCAGCATCCTCTACCCCTCCATGCGCTTCCCACAGCCAGTCCGCTCAGGTGGGGCTCCTGGGGAAGCCAGAGGGTCCTGCCCCCCAACTCCGCAGTCAGACGTGACTCTCAGCCAGCCAGTAAAAGAGAAGGTTTATTAGACGACAGGAACATGGTCTAAACCAGAGCTGGTAGGTGCAGAGAACAGGACCCCTAAGTCAGATCCATCTTGGGGCCAGGGAGCCCAGAGCCCCATCTGGACCTCCCTCTATTTCCCCAGCCAGCTCCAAACTGAAACTCTCCAGCCCCTCCTCTGGCCTTTGTCTCTTTCCTGGGCCAGGAGGCCACCTGGTCTCTTTGTTCTCCAACACCTTCAGTTGGCCCCTTTGCAGAGGAGGGGCCCAGGCCATCAGTCGCCAGGAGACAGGGTGTCGGCCATTCTCTGTGCAGACACCATCACACTGGCCCTCTAGGGCTCTGCCACAATCACACCCCCTTATCCTCCCACCTAGAGACTTAAGAACTGCATAGGGGAAACTGAGGAACCCACACAATATTCAGAGAAAACATTAAGAGCATTCCCACTTCGTCACAGAGCTTATGCTCAGTGATTATCCACCAGGACCCACAGATCTTTTTCAAAGGCCCTGTTCCCAGGATAGAACCCCCCAGCCTGTGAGTACGGCCAACACTCTTTGTTCCTAGGTGGATACGTTTACCTTTAGCTGCAGTAAAATGCATATTGCTTGTTTGAGCCCAATTTGCCAACCGATCCAGATTGCTCTGTATCACTGACCTGTTCTCGTTATTTGCTACTGCCCCAATGTTTGTCATCTGCAGACTTCCAGTGATTTCGTTTTGTTCCAGTTCACTGATAATTTTAACTAGCGAAGGGCCAAGAACCGCTCCCTGCAGGACCCCACCAGAAACACTGATAGTTCCCTGCATGCAATTCCATGTGAGACCTATCAGTGAGCCAGCTTTTAATCCATTTAATGTGGGCCATGGTAACTCTCTAGCATCCTAGTCTGTTAATCAAAATGTTGTGCAAGGCCAAGTCATGTATCTTAGAGGTCTGTACATCAGCACTATTGCCCATAAGAACGGCCAGACTGGGTCAGACCAAAGGTCCATCCAGCCCAGTATCCTGTCTGCTGACAGTGGCCAATGCCAGGAGCCCCAGAGGGAGTGAACCTAACAGGTGATGATCAGTGATCTCTCTCCTGACATCCATCTCCACCCTCTGACAAACCGAGGCTAGGGACACCATTCCTTACCCATCCTGACTAATAGCCATTAATGGACTTAACCTCAATGAATTTATCTAGTTCTCTTTTAAACCCTGTTATAGTCCTAGCCTGCACAACCTTCTCAAGCAAGGAGTTCCACAGGTTGACTGTGCGCTGAGTGAAGAAGAACTTAACTTCCTTTTATTTGTTTTAAACCTGCTGCCCATTAATTTCATTTGGTGGCCTCTAGTTCTTATATTATGGGAACAAGTAAATAATTTTCCCTTATTCACTTTCTCCACACCACTCATGAGTTTATAGACCTCTATCATCTCCCCCCTTAGTCTCCTCTTTTCCAAGCTGAAAAGTCCAAGCCTCTTTAATCTCTTCTCATATGGGACCCGTTCCAAACCCCTAAGCATTTTAGTTGCCCTTTTCTGAACCTTTTCTAATGCCAGTATATCTTTTTTGAGATGAGGGGACCACATCTGTACGCAGTATTCAAGATGTGGGCGTACCGTGGATTTATATAAGGGCAATAAGATATTCTCCGTCTTATTCTCTATCCCTTTTTTAATGGTTCCTAACATCCCGTTTGCTTGTTTGACTGCCGCTGCACACTGCGTGGACGTCTTCGGAGAACTATCCATGATGACTCCAAGATCTTTCTCCTGATTAGTTGTAGCTAAATTAGCCCCCATCATATTGTATGTACAGTTGGGGTTATTTTTTCCAACGTGCATTACTTTACATTTATCCACATTAAATTTCATTTGCCATTTTGTTGCCCAATCACTTAGATTTGTGAGATCTTTCTGAAGTTCTTCACAGTCTGCTTTGGTCTTAACTATCTTGAGCAGTTTAGGATCATCTGCAAACTTTGGCACCTCACTGTTTCCCCCTTTCTCCAGATCATTTATGAATAAGTTGAATAGGATTGGTCCTAGGACTGACCCTTGGGGACCACCACTAGTTACCCCTCTCCATTCTGAAAATTTACCATTTATCCCTACCCTTTGTTCCCTGTCTTTTAACCAGTTCTCAATCCATGAAAGGATCTTCCCTTTTATCCCATGACAACTTAATTTACGTAAGAGCCTTTGGTGAGGGACCTTGTCAAAGGCTTTCTGGAAATCTAAGTACACTGTGTCCACTGGATCCCCCTTGTCCACATGTTTGTTGACCCCCTCAAAGAACTAATAGATTAGTAAGACCTGATCTCCCTTTACAGAAACCATGTTGGCTTTTGCACAACAATTTATGTTCTTCTTTGTATCTAGCAATTTTATTCTTTACTATTGTTTCAACTAATTTGCCAGGTACTGACGTTAGACTTAGGTCTGCAGTTAGACACTTTAGTTAGGTCTGCAGTTGCTCAGATCACCTCTAGAGCCCTTCTTAAATATTGGCGTTACATTCGCTATCTTCCAGTCACTGGGTGCAGAAGCTGATTTAAAGGACAGGTTACAAACCATAGTTAATAGTTCCGCAATTTCACATTTGAGTTCTTTCAAATGTGAACTTGGGTGAATGCCATCTGGTCCCAGTGACTTGTTACTGTTAAGTTTATCAATTAATTCAAAAATGTCCTCTAATGACACTTCAAGCTGTGACAATTCCTCAGATTTGTCACCTACAAAGGACGGCTCAGGTTTGGGAATCTCCCTAACATCCTCAGCTATGAAGACTGAAGCAAAGAATTCATTTCATTTCTCTGTGATGACTTTACCATCTTCAAGTGTTCCTTTTGTATCTCGATCATCCAGGGCCCCACTGGTTGTTTAGCAGGCTTCCTGCTTCTGGAGTACTTAAACATTTTGTTATTACCTTTTGAGTTTTTGGCTAGCTGTTCTTCAAATTCCTTTTTAGCTTTTCTTATTACATTTTTACACTTAATTTGGCACGGTTGATGCTCCTTTCAATTTACCTCACTAGGATTTGACTCCCACTTTTTAAAAGATGCCTGTTTCATCTCTCACTGCTTCTTTTACATGGTTGTTAAGCCACAGTGGTTCTTTTTTAGTTCTTTTACTGAGTTTTTTAAATTTGGGGTATACATTTAAGTTGAGCCTCTATTATGGTGTCTTTGAAAAGTGTCCATGAGCGTGCAGGGATTTCACTCTAGTCACTGTACCTTTTAATTTCTGTTTAACTAACCTGCTCGTTTTTGCATAGTTCCGCTTTCTGAAATTAAATGCCACAGTGTTGGGCTGTTGAGGTGTTCTTCCCACCACAGGAATGTTAAATGTTGTTATATTATGGTCACTATTTCCAAGTGGTCCTGTTATAGTTACCTCTTGGACCAGATCCTGCGCTCCACTCAGGACTAGATCGAGAGTTGCCTCTCCCCTGGTGGGTTCCTGTACCAGCTGCTCCAAGAAGCAGTCATTTAAAGTATCGAGAAATGTTGTCTCTGCATTTCGTCCTGAGGTGACATGTACCCAGTCCATATGGGGAGAATTTAAATCCCCCACTATTATTGAGTTCTTTATTTTGATAGCCTCTCTAATCTCCCTTAGCATTTCATCGTCACTATCGCTGTCCTGGGCAGGTGGTCGGTAACTGATCCCTACTGTTATATTCTTATTAGAGCCTGGGATTACTATCCAGAGAGATTCTATGGAGCACGTGGATTCATTTAAGATTAAGAGTCCATCAAACTTGTAATCCCATCAAAAAATCAAGTTAGTTTGACAGGATGTTTTCTACAAACCCATATTGACTGGGATTAATTCCATGATCCTCCTTGAGTTCTGCATTAATTGAGTCCTGTGTCAGCCGCTCCGTTCTCTTGCCCAGGATCGGTGACAGGCTGACAGGCCTATAATTACCCAGCTCGTCCCATTTACTCTTTTTAAAACCTGTCACAATATGAGCTTTCTTCCAGTCCTCTGGAACTTCCCCAGTGCTCCAGGACTTACAGAAAATCCGCATTAACTGTCCAGCAGCCAGCTCGTCAGCCAGCTCTTTTCAAACTCTTGGATGCAAGTTATCTGGACCTGCTGATTTTAAAATGTCTGACTTTAGTAACTTCTGTTCAACATTCTCCAGAGATACTGGTTTGTGGGTAGTAGCAGCGTGACTGGATGAAGCAAAGGTGGTAAAGGACTCCGAACGGAGGGTGCAAGACGCCATCAGAAGGCGCTTTGCGCTAATATCCGATATTACCAAACTGGCTGCTGGTTGTTTGGCTCATCGTGGGGGTGTACTGTGTTTTTCTAGGCTGACCTGCAAGGAAACCTACGGGGTGCTGAAAGTTTTCTTGGGAAATGTGATCCGTGATGCCATCACTTACCCTGGCCATGCTAAATGGAAGCCGATGATGGCCAGGGACATGGTTTATGCTCTGAAATGACTGGGTCGTACTTTCTAAGGATTCAGTGGCTAAGCCTTGCCCCTGCTGTACCTGTAAAGCCAAACCATCCAGAGAGAGGTGTGGCATGGAAAGCGTGTTATTCCCACAGGAGACTGTGTTTACAGGGTTTTCCACCAAATACAGAGCAGAAATATTTATAGAACTCCTCTCCCTTTTCTGCATGTTTATTGTGAATTCTACCATGTCCATCTAGTAATGGACCACTACCATTGTCAGGATTCTTTTGGTCCTAATACACTTCAACTCCTCCTTATTGTCCTTAACTCTGCAGGCCATAGATTTCTCCTTGTGTCCCTTTGCTTCCCTTACCAAGTTTCTACAGTTCCTAGCTTCTGATTTATATTGATTACTATCAACTGCCCCTTTCTTCCATTGGTCGTGTAGTTTTTTAAAAAGTATATAATACATATAGTTACCTTCACTTCCCCTCTGAACCAGGTTGGAGTCTTAACCAATGCAGCCTTCTTCCTTGCATGTGGCTTTTTGAGCACCCAGGACAGTGATCAGAAACCATTCCCAATGATCAGGCACGTTTCGGATTAGAATTCTTCCTTCCAGCTGATTGGCTCAGTGTCTGTCTCCCTGAGCTGGACTTGGCCCTGAGTTAACATGAATGCTGAGTTCTGGGGTCAGTCCCTCTTTCTCTGGCCAAGCCAGGCCTAATGTCCGATTCCCAGGGGCTGGATCAACGTGAGGAAATTGCCATGTCAGACAGTACTGGCCTGGCTGTTCAGAGTGTGCCCCCTGCTGGTGGCGTGCTGCGACGACGGCTCTGTGTGCCTGAGCCCCTCCTCCGCTGTAGGGTGCTGCCCTCAGGGCTGTTCCTTGGGAGCCCTCCTGCAGTGCTGGCTGGCTCCGTCTGCGTACCACCCCCTCCTGGGGAGCACTGCGCTGGCACGGACTGCCTAGGAACGACCCTCCCGTTGTCGGCGGTGCCCTGTGCTGCTGAACCCCCTGCGGGGGGCCCCAATGCAGGAGCAGGGCTCCCTGGCCCCCTCACCATTGCCTCAAACCCTGGAGGGGCGCAGGGAGGCGTGGCTGCAGCTCTGGGCTGTCGGCTGCCCGGTCTGTGCCCGCAGGAGAGCGTGGGCCTGGCCCTGGCGGCCGCTCTTCTGCCCCGGGCATCCTGGCCCAGCCGCCCCCGCCGGCGTGCAGAGGGTTCTGCTGTTGGAGTGGAAAGGGGCCGGGAGTTGCTGCTGGGGCCGGGTCCCTCAGCACTGCTGCTGGGTCCTTGCCATGTCCTTGGGACGCCGGCTGCTGTCGGCACTCAGGGCTCACTGCCCCAGCCTTCCGTCCACGCCCCCATATGTGGTGCCGCTGGGGCTGTGCTCTGAGCCCCCCAGGGCGCTCACCCTCCTCGTAATGCTGCTGCCCAGGGCCCTTGGCCTCACGGCTGGGGGGCTGGGGGAAGATAGGAGCCAGCTGGGTTCTGTCCCCAGGCCAGGGGGGCTGTGCTCGCTGCAACATGGGCATGCAGTGGGGAGGGCAGGGCAGGGCTGCCCCCTCTGACCTCCTTGTTCTGTTTGCAGGGCATGAACCCCGTGTCGTTCGGCTCCAGTGTCGCCCCGGAAGGAGGCCCCCCGCTGCCCCCCGCTGGGCTCCCGGATCGCTTTGCCAGCCCTGTAGAGCGCCCCTCCCCGTCCTACAGCAACATGGAGGAAGTCGACTGAGGCGCTGCTGGGGGGGCCGTTCTGTGGCTTTCCCCCTCCTGCCCCGGGCGGGGGGTCCCTGCCCCTCAAGCCGGCCCTGCCATGGCCCCTTCTCAAGCACTTTCCGCTCGGTCCTGCAAGCTGCCCTGCCGGGTAACGGTTTCATTGGCTGCCAGGCGGGGGGGTTGGGTAGGAGAGCCTGGGGCTCCTTGCTGGGGATCACCTGTCCTCAACCCTCCCTCAGCCTGTGGGCCAAATGGGGACAGAACCTGCTGCTCCTTGGTGGGGCTGGGGCTTTTCCCCCTTCCCCAGGGCTTTGCAGCTCCCTGGCATGGTAGTTGGCAGGGTGGGTGTGGGGCAGCCTGGGCACTGCCCTCAAGGGCAGGCTCCTGCTGCTGGCCCGGACCTAGGCAGGGCCTGCCTAGGGAGGCTTTGCCCGCTCTCCGTGGTGCCCATGCAGCAGTGGGAGCCTGGCACTGGGGAGGGGGGGTTGCAAAACGGCCCTGCTGCAGTTCTGCCAGTCCAGGCTGGGCAGGGTAAGAGGAAGGCACGTGCTCCTGGGACAGCCTGACTGGGCACCTGCTCCGCCCCAAGCCCCGCAGCCCCTCCCCCGGGTGTGTGCCCCCCTCCCCATTCTCCTGTGCATTGGCCCCTTCTCTTCGGCCCTTGGCACCCGACTGCTGCTGTCTCCCTCGATTCTCCCCCAGGCAGAGCTGCTGCCCCCCCTCACTTTGTATAAAGTTGGTGTTTGTCTTGAGTCATTAAATTCTACTGAACTCTGCCCGGGGCTGTGGTGCCCGTGTGTGGGGCGCTGGGCTCTGGCCGCCCAAGGGGGGTGCTGCCCTGGTCCTCTGCCGACCCGGAATCGTAGTGAAACGCCCTCGCGCCCTGCAGCGGGCCAGGCCCGAGTCGGGCAGCGGAGGGCCGGGCGTGGGCGCAGCGATGGAGCCCTGCAGAGCCGCTTCTAGCTGCGGACCGTTTTCACCGCGCTCTGGAGAGCAGCAGGAGTGGGGCTTGGGCTGGGATAGGGGCGGGGGGCTTGCAGGAGGAGTAAGGCTTGGGCTGGGATATAGTGGGGCAGGCCAGGAGTGCGCCCTGGCTGGGGGAGGGGGGTAGGCAGTGCTGGGCTACAGGGTGTGAGGAGTGGGGCTGGGGTTGGGCTAGCGGGGGGAGGGGGGCCAGAGTTGGGCTAGCGGGAGGGGCAGGGCAGGAGGAGGGGGGCTGGGCTAGTGGGTGCTTGCCCCCCACACTTTCACAGCCCTGCAGCCCATAGGGGTGGTGCCAGGGGCCGCCCGGCTGCAGCTGCCGCTGGGTCTTGGGGCCCGGGCACAGCGATGGCTCCAGCCAGGCTCTGTCAGTGGGGCGCGGCACCAGATCCCCACGGGTGGACCGAGCCGGGCCAGCCCCAGCTGCCGCCGGAGGTTCTTCCGCTTCGAGTGCTTTGGGGATTGTTTTGGAGCCCTCAGCCTGGGCCGGGGGAAGGGGGCAGGAGCCGAGGGCCAGGTCAGGTGCTGTGGCCCGTTCCATGAGCAGCCGGGGGCAGGAAGGGCCAGGCACCCTGCGAGCAGCCCCGGGGCAGGGACGGCCTGGCCCGGCACCCATCACCCTGGCCTCGGGCCTGGTTCTGCCTCACCAGCCCTGAGGTGGAGGTGCATGGGATTCACCAAGTCACACTGAGCACAGGGCAGGAAAAGGGGCTCCCCCTCCAAGTCACCTGGGGGGCCGGGCCGTGATGTCCCTTCCGAGCCCCCTGTGTAAATCCCCCCCACGCCGGGTCTGCTCCCTGCCAAGGGGGCCTGTCAGTGCAGGGGGCCCCGGTTGCTGCCCAGGTTTGCTCCAGCCCCCCTGTGGGCTGGCCGCACGCAGGCCTGTGGCACCCCCAGCTGGGAGGGATCAGGACCCACGGTGCCCAGGGCATCCTCTGCGGGTGGGGCTGCTGTATGAATTCGGGCACTGGACGGGGTGGGGTGGTGGGGTTGCCGGACCTGGTCCTGCCCAGGGCAGTGGGTGCTCACAGGGCACTGAGCCAGCCGGGGCAGGAGCAAGCCATCGCCACCCCCTTGGTGGGGCCCATGGGCCCCATGAACATCCCCATCCCCGAGCGGGAGATCTGGACCCACCAGCTGGATTTCATCGTGTCCTGCATGGGCTTCGCCATGGGGCTGGGCAACATCTGGCGCTTCCCCTACCTATGCCACAAGAATGCAGATGTGGGGGGCGGGGGGAGGTGGAGAGCTGGGTATTTCCCCCAGCCGGCCAGGTCTGGGGGCTGCCCAGGCACCTGGTGTGGGAAGCGAGCCGTCCCCCATGCACTGTAGGCCCATGCAGAAGGGGGTCCCTGGGTCCCTGCAGGGCTTGCACCCCACAGCTCTGAGCTCCCCTGCAAAGCTGGCCCCACATGCGGCTCTAATCCTCACAGAGACCACTTAGCGCCTTTCGTCAGTCGATCTCGGAGCCCCTCGCAATCGGCAGTGCCTGCGGCCTCGCACCCCGTTCCCTGGGAGGGGAACTGAGGCACAGCGAGGCAAAGGGACTGGCCCACATTCACAGGAGTCAGGAGCATCTGCCACGTCTTAGGCCTGGATCCTAAGCCCCACGCCAGCCTTCCCCGCGCCCCGCTAGCTGGTGGGCTCAGGACTCAAGCTCAGCAGCACGAGGCTGCCCCAGTCCTTCGATGGGAGCCCCACGGAGAGCCGGGGGCTGTAGGGAGCAGTGGGGATGGTGGAAGCCATTGGGGGGTGTCCCTGGCAGTCATCACTGAGCCTGAGGCCCCACTGCCATGCTGGGGGCCTGTGCTGCAGGAAGCGGGAGTCAGCAGGGGGCGCTCTCCCCTGGCAGGCAGGGCTGTCCCCATGGCGGTGCTAGGGGGCGCTGTGCTGCGGGGAGCGGGCAGCAGGGGGCGCTCTCCCCTGGCAGGCAGGGCTGGCCCCATGGCAGTGCTAGGGGGGCGCTGTGCTGCAGGGAGCGGGGTGGGGGCAGCAGGGGGCGCTCTCCCCTGGCAGGCAGGGCTGGCCCCAGGGGGCGCTGTGCTGAGGGGAGCGGGGCGGGGGCAGCAGGGGGCGCTCTCCCCTGGCAGGCAGGGCTGGCCCCATGGCGGTGCTAGGGGGGCGCTGTGCTGCAGGGAGCGGGGTGGGGGCAGCAGGGGGCGCTCTCCCCTGGCAGGCAGGGCTGGCCCCAGGGGGCGCTGTGCTGAGGGGAGCGGGGCGGGGGCAGCAGGGGGCGCTCTCCCCTGGCAGGCAGGGCTGTCCCCATGGCGGTGCTAGGGGGCGCTGTGCTGCGGGGAGTGGGGCGGGAGCAGCAGGGGGCGCTCTCCCCCGGCAGGCGGGGCTGGCCCCATGGCGGTGCTAGGGGGTGCTGTGCTGTGGGGAGCGGGCAGCAGGGGGCGCTCTCCCCTGGCAGGCAGGGCTGGCCCCATGGCGGTGCTAGGGGGCACTGTGCTGCGGGGAGCGGGCAGCAGGGGGCGCTCTCCCTTCGCAATGTGTCCTGAATTGATACTCTCAGTTGTGTCCCGCCAGAGGCAGCGTCCTTCCACCCTCCAGGATTATGTGGCCGGGGTCGATGTTAATGGAAGTGCCAATGTTCTCGCTGATGCTTTATCACAGAAAGGGGGCCCTGAACATCCCCAGGTCACTGGCTGAAGTGGCTCCCACATAGTTCGGTCTCGAAGGGGGAAGAGACGTGATGGAGTGGGAGTTTTTCATAATATTTTGTATGACGACTCTGTGGCCGATGAAGTGAGCTGTAGCTCACGAAAGCTTACGCTCAAATAAATTGGTTAGTCTCTAAGGTGCCACAAGTCCTCCTGTTCTTTTTGTGTGTGCATCAGTTTCCCGTTGTGACGAAGTGGGACTGTTCTTAACGTTTCCTCTGAATAGTGCGGGGGTGCCTCAGTTTCCCCTAGGCAGTTCTTAAGTATCTAGGTGGTGGGGTGAGGGTGTATGATCGTTGCAGAGCCCTAGAGGGCAGGTGTGTGCAGGGGTCTGGACACAGACAATGGCCGACACCCTGTTTCCTGGCACCTGATGGCCTGGGCCCTTCCCCCCTGCAAGGTGAGAGCTAAAGGGTTGGAGAACAAAGGAATCAGGTGCCCTCCTGGCCCGGGAAAGGGACAAAGCCCAGAGGAGGAGGGGCTGGAGGGAGTTTCAGTTTGGGGCTGGCTGGGGAGTGGAGTGAAGGGCAGACGTGTTGTCTGGCTCACTGCCCCCCAAAATGGATCCAGCTGAGGGGTCCTGTTCTCTGCACCTACAAGCTCTGTGTTAGACCATGTTCCTGTCGTCTAATAAACATCTGTTTTACTGGCTGGCTGAGAGTCCCGTCTGACTGCGGAGTTGGGGGGCAGGACCCTCTGGCTTCCCCAGGACCCTGCCTGAGTGGACTCACCGTGGGAAGCGCACGGAGGGGCAGAGGATGCCGAATGCTCCGAGGTCAGACCCAGGAAGGTGGAAGCCGTGTGAGCTGTGTGTCCTGCAGACAGGCTGCTCAGAGGAAGGCGACTGCCCCAGAGTCCTGACCTGCTTCATGGGGAGCAGTTCCAGAGCATCGCCCAGGGACACCGTGACAACTGGTGGCAGCGGTGGGATGTACTGCACCCCGTGGACGGTGCTTCCTGCAGTAAGTGACGGGGGAGCAGTAAAACGAAGGGGGATTGACGAAGACCAGGCGTGCTGCAGGCTCAGAGAGGAGTGGTTTCGGGGGGCGGTTAACCCCTGGGAGTGTGTGACCAGCGAGAAGGACTGTGCAGTAACGGGGTCCCCCTGGGGACTGTGGTGAGCAGTCTTGGGGCGGAGGAGTCTGCAGCTCGACCCTGGCAAAGAGGTGGTGACCTTGAGAAGGGCTGGCACACTAGGGGTTCACCCTGTCACCGTCTGCTGAAGAAGGACATTGTAACCCTGTGCAGAAAGAGAGCGTTGCACATTGGAAAGTTCACCAAAGTACAGTTCATCGTGCAGCTGGAGGAGGATGACCGCTCTAAGGAACAGATTCCTGACCCCAACTGGGGCTATAGCAGGATCTGGGAGCAGCTGGAGTGGGAGCCAGGCACTCCCAAGACTCCTGTCCCCGACCAGACGAGGGTCTTCACGATCGGGTTCCCCATCGGGCCATCGGGGGATCGGAGACAGATGGGACTGGAGCTGAGTCCGAGAGAGCAAGAGGACTGTGAGAGACAGCGAGAGCCCGAGAAAGAGCTGCAGGAGACGCAGCAGCATGAACTGGCGGTGGGGGAGCGGAGAGGCCTAGGGGACCTCCCAGGGGTGAGTGGGGAGAGACCCCGGGGGGCCAGTTCCGCAGGGAACCTCGAGACTAAATTGCTGGCCCTGGTTAAGGAGGGGGGTATGTGGATTCCCACCTCACAGCCTTTGAGCAGGCTGGCGATTTGAACCAGCGGGACCCTGCGGAAAAGCCCCGGTGTCTAGCTCCTTGCTGGGTCCCAAGGCCATAGACTCCGTCAGCCAGATGGGTGGGGAGGTGGATGGGCTCCCACTCCTGACCCCAACCTATATGTCTGTGTGGAGTTTCCTGGGGCCAGGTCCCTCGGACCTCCTTTGGGAGCGGAAGGTGATGGTCAATGGGGAGACATTCCTGGGGTGGCGAGATCCTGGGACAGAGAGAACTGTTGTCAGGCCCTGGGTGGTGCAGCCTCAGATGCTGAGGTGCTGTGTGAGCTGGGTGAGGGTCCCAGGGACGAAGCCCCTCGCCCTGCCTGTGGCCCAGATCCCTGTGCAGACACAGGAGGGTCGGGCTGGCTGGTCGTTGGGGTTCTCCAGGATACCAGCTGCGAGACCCTGTCGTGGGGTGACTGTCTCTCTTTGGGACAGGATCCAGGCCCTGCTCCTGTAGCTGCCGAGGGTTTGAATTTGAATCCAGGGAACCAATCGGCAGAGAGGGAAATGGTCAGTGAAAATGCAGATGACCTGGCTGGCAGGGGGGAGGAGCGGCTAGGCTCAGGCTACCTGCCTGCCTGTAACCAGTCCCCTGGGGCTGGGTGGGACAGAGAGATGCTTCCCACCCCCCTTGCACACCGGAGAGGGGGCTCAGGCTGGCTCTGATGCACTGAGGAAAGCAGGGAGCTCGCTGCCTGCCCCCACTGGGACAGCAAGGGCAGCGCTGAGCACAGTGGGAGCTGAGACCCCAGCTGAGTGGGGGAGACACAGGCAGGGCAGGGGTCTGTTGGGAGTGGCAAGGTGCTGGGTAAGGAAAGTCTGGATGAGCCTAGCCAGCCTTGTGAGCTGATGGCTGTGTCTAGTCAGCAGTGTGGGAAGGCGAGGAGAGTGGAAGATGAGTGTCCCTGGACCTTACCTGTTATCTGTGTCGAGAATTGTGACAGTGAAGGAAATGTGTCTGGGTCTGTCAGGGGTATTGACTTGCCTATGGTGGGAGCTACCCCGTCTCCAAGCAGTTGTCTGTGACCAGCCTTGTGTGCTGGGACCAGGGGAATGAGATCCCAAGCTGTGTGTCTGGGAAAGGAGAAAGTGTGTCCGGCTCTTCTTTGTCTGTGGAGCAGACAGAAGGGGCCTTTCAGCCTGTGATGGTTGAGGATAGTGCAGTTGTCTCAGAGTTGGTTCTGGATTCAGCTAAAGCCCAGGAAGGGAAGGGTCCTAAGTTTGTGTCTGCTCGGGAGAATGGCCCTGTAACTAGGTCGCATCCAGTTAGTGTCTATGCAAAATCCCAGAGCCGAGACAATTCTGGTGCTTGTATTTTGCCTGTTGCTAGTGTGTGGCTGGGAAAGGGTGGAGCAACTCTGTCTAATCAGGGTGAGATCCTAGCCAGGGCACAAGGAGAGCATGAAGGTGATGTGATTGTGTTACCTACTGAGGGTGTGGAAACCTGTAGCAAGAAGGAAAAGATTCCTGAGCTTGTGTGTGGCAAAGGGAAGGAGAATGCTTCTGACCTGTTATCTAGGAAGTCTGTAAGTCTGCCTGAAAGGGGATTGTGTAGGAATCCGCCGGATGGGCTAGAGGTAATTCTGGATGTAAAGGAGACCCAGAAAGAGTCTGTTGTTGCTCAGGAAAGTGTTCCTCTAGAGCAAGCCCTGGGTGAAGAGGGTAAGAGCAGAATTTCTGTGAGGGGTGAATTGTTGCATAGAAAAGCCCCAGGGAAAGGAATTCTCATGGAGTCTTTGCAAGCAGTTTACTGCAACTGAAGGGTGTGAAAGTGATGTAAACAAGACAGTTTCAGTTCCTAACAGCCAGAAATTTTCTGTTGTGAATGGATCCACTGACTTTCCTGTTGAAAGACCCAGTGTGGATAGCTTTGAGAAGGTCTCAGATGAAGTGAAAACTGTTAAGAAAGTTAAACAGTCCTATAACCAAGTGGCTGTGTTTGGCCAGCTTGTTGGGGAGAAGACCCAATCCCAGTTTGACCCCCTGGGGTTTTGGGGTGGCCAAAGGGCACGGGCCGCATAAACCTTCCCACATGTGGCCTGCGAGTGCTATCGACCACCTCCGACCTAAGGGAGGGCGTGAAACTGGAAGGGCCTGGTGTAACTCCTACCAAGGAATGGGAGAGATGCTGGGGCATCCATGGGAACGTTGGTGGTTTCGAACTTCCCCAGGTCACTGGCTAAAGTGACCCCGCTCAGTTCGATCTTGAAGAAGGGAGAGATGTGACGAAGTGGGACTGTTCTTAATGTTTCCTCTGAATAGTGCGGGGGTGCCTCAGTTTCCTCTATGCAGTTCTTAAGTATCTAGGGGGTGGGGTAAGGGTGTATGATCACTGCAGAGCCCTAGAGGGCAGGTGTGTGCAGGGGTCTGGACACAGACAATGGCCGACACCCTGTTTCCTGGCACCTGATGGCCTGGGCCCTTCCCCCCTGCAAGTGAGAGCTAAAGGGTTGGAGAACAAAGGAATCCGGTGACCTCCTAGCCCGGGAAAGGGACAAAGCCCAGAGGAGGAGGGGCTGGAGGGAGTTTCAGTTTGGGGCTGGCTGGGACATGGAGTGAAGGGCAGACGCGGTTGTCTGGCTCACTGCCCCCCCCAAATGGACCCAGCTGAGGGGTCTTGTTCTCTGCACCTACAAGCTCTGTGTTAGACCACGTTCCTGTCGTCTAATAAACCTTCTGTTTTACCTGCTGGCTGAGAGTCCCGTCTGACTGTGGAGTTGGGGGGCAGGACCCTCTGGCTGCCCCAGGACCCCGCCTGGGGGGACTCGCTGTGGGAAGCGCACGGAGGGGCAGAGGAGGCTGAATGCTCCGAGGTCAGACCCAGGAAGGTGGAAGTCGGGGGAGCTGTGTGTCCTGCAGACAGGCTGCTCCCAGAGAGGAGACTTCCCCAGAGTCCTGCCTGGCTTCATGGGGAGCAGTTCCAGAGCATCGCCCGGGACCCCGTGACACCTAGCACCCGAGATCTCCTGCCCAGTGCATGGAGTCTGGTCCAGCAGTGCCAGGGGCGTGATAGTGCCCGGCTCAGCGTGGTGGCTGAGTGTGTGAGCCGTGCGGCTCGTGGCTGCTGGTGGTGACTGGCAGCCTGGCCGGGCTGCTGCTGGTGGCTGCAGCCTCCCCAGGGCTCTGGTCTCTTGGCCCCCGTCTTGCTGAGGCACCTGGAAGAGTCACTCCTGGCTCTTGGTTCTCTCTGCAGCAGGTGCTAATTCCTGCCTCCCGGCTGCCAGGCTCCCGCCCTAGGAGCGTGGGAAGCGCTGCAAAGCCAAGCATTAAATTAGTGACTGAGCCGCGTCCCCTGACTCAAGCCTCAAGCCGGCGTCACCACAGCTGCCCCCTTGTCACACGCAGCGTTGCACAAGGGCCCGGCTTGTCTCCAAGTGCCAGGCGCTGGCCCGGCTGGCGGCAGGCCAGGCGAATGAGTGTCCCCGTGCAGGGAGAGGCCAGTGGGCTCAGGGGTGGTGCATCCTGCTCCCCAGGGCGTGGCTGGCAGCTCCCTGGGCCACGTGGGTGGGGGTGTTGTCAGCAGCCCTCGATTCAGGTCCTGACAAGATCAAAGCCCTTCCCGCCCCTCTTAAAACGGCAGGGAGGCGGGTGGCGCAGTGCTGGCTGCGGGCACGAGGGAGCTGCGACTCGCTGGACCGGGCTGGCTCGCTCTCACGGACAAGGGCTGCGAACTCCCAAGGTACGAGAGCTGGCTGGGGGCGAGGGCTGGGGGTCAAGCAAAAGGCCTGGGAGCCTCTGTGGGGCAGCAGCTGTCTCTGTGCTGTGGGTTTGTCCCACGGCAAGGGGTCCCACCTGAGCCAGGCACTGTTAGCGGTGCTAGGAGCTGGGGCTGGGAGTCAGCCAGCAAGAGGCCAAGGCCCAGAAAGTCTCTACGCCCCGCGGTCAGGCTGGGGCTGGCGGGGGCTTGGATAGCTGCTGGCTCAGGGCTGTCCCAGGGCACAGCGCAGCCTGGAGGGCGTCTCTCTGAACCGGGCGTCTGGTCACTTTCCAAGGGGCTGGGAAGGGGCTGGCCACCGGGAGCAGAACCCTGCTGAGCTGGGGGACACTCGCCGGGGCGGGAGATGGCCCTGCTGGCAGCTGTCCAGGGCACCTGGCACCCACCTTGCAGCAGAACGGTCCCCTGCCCGGCCCCACCCACCCCGAAGGGAAGTGGCCCCTGCTGGTGCTGGGAGCCGTGGGCAAACTCCCAGCCAGCTGCACTCACGGCAGAGGGGAAGAGGAGGCTTCCTTGTGTCCCGCCACAAAGCCTGCTCCATGGAGGGGAAAGGGGGTGCCACTGTCTTCCCCCCCACATGTGGGCTGGGGGGAGAAGGGGCAGCCAGGGAGCTGGGGGAGGGGGGTGGACAGATGCAGGGAGTCTCAGGTGCGTGCAATGAGCTCAGCCAACAGATGCTACAATTCCCCGCCCCCCCCGGGTTTAACAGAGCTGCTCTGGGGTGGGGGGACTGAATTCAGGGCACTGCCCAGTCAGCCCGGGCAATCACAAGGGGTCCTGGGGCTCCAGGTCCTTGCAGCCAGCCCGAAGCACGCTGGCCCGAGGCGCTGGCAGGGGCTGCAGGGGCCGCTCCCTTGAGCGGACTCAGCGCTGACAGAAGGGAGCAGCCCCACGAACCTGCCGCGGGGAGCAGCCCTGCAGTGGGCCATGGCAGGGCCTGCGTTTCGTCGCGGCCGGCTGCGTGGGGCAGCGGGGCAGCAGCATTCCTGGCCTGCCGGAGGCTCCTGGGGCAACTGGCTAGCGCCTGCCCCCGAGCACTGGGGGGAGTGGGCTGCAGAAGAGACGCGACAGCCATGGGGTGGCTGCAGAGACCAGGTTGAGGCAAGCTGACCAGAGCCGGCTGCCCCCTTGACCCACCGCAGCCAGAGGGGCTGCAGTGAGCTGCCGGGCCTGCGCCCCGGAAGAGCGGGTTTGGAGGCAGGGCTGAGCAGGAGTCTGGGGGCGGCACCTGGGCTGGGTCTCGGGGCCCATTTGCTAACCGCACAATCTGGTAATTCCTCCTGTCCCCTGGGAGGGGCTGGGAGCTCCTGGCTGGGGTAAGTCCCGCCTGGCCTGGCCAGCGCCCTGGGAGCGTGGGGTGCAGGGCCCAGCCCCGAACAGGCTGCCCTTCCCCTTCGCAGCACCTCCCAGTGGAGGCGACGCTGCCGGAGCTCGCGAGGCCCTGGGGAGCCTGGCGCTCAGGGACTCGCCCTCCAGCTGTTCACCCTTTGCAGTAACATGGCGAGTCCCAGACTGTGAGGCCAGAAGGGCTCGGTCTGCCCTGCCCAGAGCCAGCCCCAGAACCTGCCCTGGGACTGCTGCGTCCAGCCCAGAGCCTGGGGGTGAGTTAGAGCCATGGGGGCCCTGCCAGATTCCTGCCCACTGGCTGCAGGCTGCCATGGGGGGCAGGCAGGGCATGTGCAGCCCAGGGGGTGGGGTGCAGTGGTGGGGATGGTGCAGGGCTGCCCAGAGCACGGGCTGCGCCAGGGAGGAAACCCCCTCCCATGCTCGCTGAGGCAGCGGGTGACGTTTTGCACCTTCCTCCCGGCAGAGCGTCTCCCTGGGCCAGCGATGGCCCTGCCCAGCATTCAGCTCTCCGACGTGCACCGGGACTCGCCCGGCCAGGCCGAGCTGCAGCACCCCACGCAGCCCGGCATCAACAAGATCATCGTCTATGAGCGCACCGACTTCGAGGGGCTGAGCCGAGAGTTCACGTCCGACGTGCCAGACCTGCACGAGCTGGACTTCGGGGACTGCATCTGCTCGCTGCGGGTGGTGGGGCAGCCGTGGATCGCCTACACGGCCCCCAAGTACGAGGGCGACGCCTACGCCCTGGAGGAAGGCGAGTACCGGACAGTGGAGAAGAACAAGGCCTTCTCCGCGCTGCGGCTGGTGCCCCACGACCTGGCCGACCCGCAGATCACCCTGTACGAGGAGCCCGACTACGCGGGCCGGAGCAAGGTGGTGACGGAAGAGACCAACCTCACCTACGGCTACTTCAACGACCGGGTCTCCTCCCACGTGGTGCAGCGCGGCGTCTGGCTGCTGTACAGGCACCCGGACCGCGGGGGCTGGTATCACATCGCCTGGCCTGGCGAGCGCCTGCCCGACTACAAGCCGCAGCTTGGCTTCCAGAACTGCCTGTCCCACCTGCGCCCGCTGGTGCCCGGCCGCCCCGCCGTCACCGCCCGCGTCCTGTGGGGCCAGCGGAAGGTGGAGGACGAGCGGGATGTGCTGATTGACGAGATCGTGGGGGTGAACGCCACGGACCTGGAGCAGACGTTCACCACCTGCAGCAGCCGGGAATACATCACCACCACGCTGCAGAGCTTCCGCTTCAGCAACGCCACCAGCCTGCGGGCAGGGCTCTCCTTCACGCTGGCCGTGGAAGCCGCCAACGTCTTCACCGTGGAGAAGGGGCGCAGCGAGTCCAGCACCCGGCGGGATCGGGTGGAGGTGCTCCTGCCAGCCAAGATCCCGCCCCGCACACAGCTCACCATCCACGTGGTGAGCAAGGAGACCACCGTCTCGGTGCCGGTGGAGCTCACCGTCAGCCAGAACGAGCGGACCAAGACGGAGCTGGGGGAGTACCGGTGCGTGTCAGGGCGCACCGTCAGCACCAAGTACACCATGAAACCGGCCCCGCCGCCGGGGGGGGAGCAGGCCCCCGCTCCCAGCACCCTGGGCCATTGAGGAGCTTCCAGACCTGCTCCAGGCACTGAGCCAAACTGGCTGAAACCTCAGCAGGGGGAGGGGATAGGGGGTGATGGGGGTGAGTGGGGCAGGGGTGGGGGCGGTTGTGGGGTGGGGGGTGATGGAGGTGAGTGGGGCCGAGGTGGGGCGGGTTGTGGGGTGATGGAGGTGACTGGGGTCACAGGGCAGGGGTGATGGAGGTGAGTGGGGCGCAGGGGGGCATGGAGCAGGGGTGATGGAGGTGAGTGGAGCGGGGGGGTGATGCAGTGGGGTGATGGAGATGAGGGGGGGTCACAGGGCAGGGGTGATGGAGGTGAGTGGGGCAGGGGTGGGGGCGGTTGTGGGGTGGGGGGTGATGGAGGTGAGTGGGGCCGAGGTGGGGCGGGTTGTGGGGTGATGGAGGTGACTGGGGTCACAGGGCAGGGGTGATGGAGGTGAGTGGGGCGCAGGGGGGCATGGAGCAGGGGTGATGGAGGTGAGTGGAGCGGGGGGGTGATGCAGTGGGGGTGATGGAGGTGAGGGGGGTCACGAGGCTGGGATGATGGAGGTGAGTGGGGCGTGGGGGTGATGGAGGTGAGGGGGGTCACAGGGCAGGGGTGATGGAGGTGAGTGGAGCAGGGGGGGTGATGCAGTGGGGGTGATGGAGGTGAGGGGGGTCACGAGGCTGGGATGATGGAGGTGAGTGGGGCGCAGGGGTGATGGAGGTGAGGGGGGCGCAGGGGGGTCATGGGGCAGGGGTGATGGAGGTGAGGGGGGCGGGGGGATCACAGGGTGGGGGTGAAGGAGATGAGGGGGGCAGAGGTTGGCAGGGAGGCCAGTGGGTCCCCTCCAGGCAATGTCGATGAGAAGGGGCAGCCTGAGCCCTAACCCTGCCCCTGTCACATGCCGGGCTGCTCAGGTGCCCCAAGGCGGCTCGTGATTAGCCCCCGTGTCCGGGCTGGGCCGGCGCCGTGCTCTGCACAGCTGGCTGGTTCCCAGCTGGCCTGCTGCGGCAGCCGGACGGTGCGGGCGTTCTGGGCTGATCCCGCCCGTGCTCGGTAGGGACGGGAGGGTTCTGTCTGTGGACGGTATTCACAGACCGGCATGGGCAAGGCTGGGCTCTGAGTCGCACACTGGAGGCTTGATGTCTGCGGACAGCCCTGGGCACCTCAGTGGGTATCTGCTTGGTGGGGGCCCTGGAAATCCTTGGAGGCGGTTTTGCTTGCCTTCTCACCCATGCTGCATCCTCTTCAGAGCTACTTGCCCGAGCTCTGGGCAGGGGTCAGGCTGCATGGGGCCCTGCATGGGGCTGCCCCTGCCCCTTGGCCTGGCAGCACTCTGAGAACCAGCTTTGTCACCTCTGCATTGTCCGTTACACCTGTTATCCCCCAGAGAACGTCGAAGGGAGCCCCCCGTGCTGGCAAGGGTCACAGACGGGGCCAGTTCTGTGGGCAAGTCCCACGCTGACGGCGTGGGTGACACAATGTACCCGAGTCGAACCCTATGTGCTATTGCAGTGATATTTGTACAAGGTGTGTCTTGGGAGGTGTCGTGCGAAAACTCATCATTTGCTCGCCCACGTTGTCCTGATGAAATATGTGTGGCAACATTGTATGTGAAATAATAAGATTCCACTGTATGGTGTGATGAGCACATCCCAACCCGAGGCTTGCAGGCAGGTCTGGCTCAAACAAAGGCATGTCTTCTCTGCTTGATTTGCATTTTAAGCAATACACAGAGTCATCCAGCAGGAAGGGGAGACAAAGAAAGCTCAAACAGGTGAGAAAAAAGCAGCAGGGACCATCCTTCAGCGTCAACTTCTTGTCTCCTGGTGCCCAGCATGTGTGTGTGTGTGTGTGTGTGTCACACACACGAGGCCCATTGAGTCTCTGCACCTGAAGCAACAGAGGAAGCCTTTACTGGATTCTGGGAAAAGGTCTCTTGAGCGAGTGGGTTTGGTCAGTAAGATGCTGAGATGATGTGGTGAGAAACGTTCTCAACTCTGATATCGTTTGTTAGGCACCGGTAGCATTTTAACTTGATTTTCTTGTAACCATTTCTGACTTTTACGCTTCATGGCTTGTACTCAGCGACAATCTCTCTCCGTGTAGTTAATAAACTTGGTTTATTGTTTAATCGAATCCAGTGTATTTACATTGAAGTGTTGGGGAAACTCCATTTGGGGTGGTAAGTTTTGCGCAGGTTATTTCTATAAAAGAGACAACGGACTTATAATGTGTCCTGGGGAGGGCAGGGCAGTACGGGACATACAGGTCTGGGGGGACATCTAAGACTGGGGCTGTGTTGGGGGTGACCCTGCAGTATAACCCAGGCTGGTGAGAGCCAGGCTGGAGCTGGCAGGCTGAAGTTACACATAGACACTCAGGGTGTGGCTTGCATGCTGGAGGACTGTTTGTGAGTGGCCCAGGTGGGAGCTGCTTCAGCCAGGCATCGTAAGGCATCCAAGGACAAGAGTGGCACAGCTGCTCCTTAAACTAGCTGTACCCTGGTACGTCACAGGGGGTAGAAGGACGTCAGTCTGTCTTCACTGCCCAGTCAGAAATGATTCCTCAGGCAGCGGCCGGCCTGTGGGTCTGTCTGTCCAGCGCCTGGCACAACAGGCCGGCCTGTGGCTGGAGCGCTGAGGCAGTACCATAATACAAACCAGAAAGTGACTGGGAGCAGAGGGCAATGCGGCGAGGCCGTTGGCTTGGATGGGGGTGTGGATCTAACTACTACTCCAGCCAATGGGGTCCATTCCTTCTTGGCTGTTGCCGTTCCACCAAGGTTTAAGGCTGGAGTCCTAGTTCTGTGAAACACAAGGGTGAGCCTGGCTGGCACTTCTGGCTCAAGCCCACGTTAGAAGTCGCTGCAACCGAACAGCATTCCTGTGTGCCACCTGCTGCCCGGACTGCTGGGCCGTAAGGGCTGCCCGGGCTGTTGGACTGGACTGTGACGGGTGCAAATCAAACTATGTTTTAAAATCCAAGATCTCTTTCCTGAGTGGTAACAGCTAATTCAGACCCCATCCTTGTATATGTAGAGTTGGGATGATGTTTTCCAATGTGCATCACTTCGCATTTATCAACACTGAATTTCATCTGCCATTTTGTTGCCCAGTCACCCCGTTTTGAGAAATACTTTTGTTGCTCTTCGCAGTCTGCCTGGGACTTAACTATCTTGAGTAGTTTTTGAATCATCTGCAAACTTTGCCACCTCACTGTTTACCCTTTTTTCCAGATCATTTATGAATATGTTGAATAGGACTGGCCCCGGTACAGACCCCTGGGGACACCACTATTTACCTCTCTCCATTCGGAAAACAGACCATGTATTCCTACCCTTTGTTTCCTATCTTTTAACCAGTTACCAATCCATGAGAGGTACCTTCCCTCTTACCCCTTGACTCCTTACTTTGCTTAAGAGCCTTTGGCAATGGACCTTGTCAAAGGCTTTCTGCATACCTAAGTACACTATGTCCACTGGATCCCCCTTGTCCACATGCTTGTTGACCCCCTCAGAGAATTCTAGTAGATTGGTGAGGCAGGATTTCCCTTTACAGAAACCATGTTGACTCTTCCTCAACAAATTATGTTCATCTCTGTGTCTGATCATTCTGTTCTTTACTATCGTTTCAACCCGTTTGCCCAGTACCGAAGTCAGGCTTACTGGCCTGTAATTGCCGGGATCACCTCTGGAGCCTTTTTAAAAACAATCGGCATCACGTTAACTACCCTCCCATCATCTGGTTCAGAGGCCGATTTAAGCAACATTTGGGTTCCTTCAGAACTCTGGGGTGATACCATCTGGGCCTGGTGACTTATTACTGTTTAATTTATCAGTTTGAAACAAACTGATAAATTAACCTCCCTTATTGCACCTTAATCTGGGACAGTTCCTTGGTTTTGTCACCTGAAAACAATGGCTTAGGTGTGGGAATCTCCCTCAGACCCTCTGCAGTGAAGACTGATGCAAAGAATTCATTTCATTTCTCTGCAATCCCCTTGTCTTCTTTGAGTGCTCCTTTAGCACCTCAATGGTCCGGTGGCCCCACGGATTGTTTGGCAGGTTTCCTGCTTCTGAGGTACTTAAAAAAACCAGGCCAGGTAATGTGATCCAACGTGCTAGTGCACCCGAGGCTCAGGGTGACAGTAGCATGTTATTGGGACGCAATGGGGATGCATAAGCCCCTGGCCCTCCTTGACAAACCTCCTCTAATGGGGAAGGGGGGGCTCCCTGGCACTTAAAGAGCCCACAGATCTGTCTGCAGTGTCTGAGCTGGTGCTGTCAGAAAGGACAGAAAGCCTGCACCAGACCAAATAAGGCCAGGCTAGAGAGCAAGCCCTGCCCGAGGAGCAGAGTGTCAGCACGGTGTGGGGTTCATGGCTGCTGCTCTCAAGGTGCATTGGGCGCAGCAAGGGGAGCTGAATGGCTCCTTGCAGGGCTCTGGCTGGAAAGCCAAGCCAGGTGTTAACAGCCATGGCTAGCTTGTCCAGCTCTCTGTAACCCTCCCTGCTGCAACCCTCTGCTCTGCTGTCCACACCCTCTATTCTCATCACCCAGCTCCCCAAACCTCTCCTCAGGCATCTTTCACCGGATCCCACTGCCCCACACCCTTCACTGGCCTGGCCCAACCTCTGCCCCAGGCACACCATCCACTCTGCTCTCAGCTCTGGGCCCCGTGCTTGGAGCCATCTCCCCCTCCCGCCTGCTACGCACTTTCTCTACTTCACGCCCCTCCACGAACGCCATGTCTCCTTCCCCAGCAGCCGCTCATGGCTGCGAGCACCCCCCGCTCAACACAGCAGTGTCCCCCCACAGCGCAATCCCCCCTGAGCCGTTTCATCATCTCTCTGATTGCACTCTCCCGCGACAGAGCCCTATCGAGTTGTCAGCCCTGTAAGGCCTGGCAAGATGCTAAGCAGTAACCTCGGGGCGTGTCCTTCGGCTGCCCTGCTGATCACAGCTTGGAACAGAGCCGATGGGATGGTCCCCACGGGGGGACCACGCACCTGGCCAGTTTCCATCCGGAACGAGGTGAACAGCAAGCCCCCGTTCAATACAGGAGCAAAATGTGCAGCGTTAAACGTCCAAGTTATTTAGGTGAGTCGGGCCCAGCGACTCCTGTGAGGAACTTCAGTGAGACCTCAACAAACGTGGTGAATGGGCACCAGGATGGCAGGGGAAGCTCAGTGTTGATCATTGCAAAGCACTGCATCTCGGAGGAGAAACAAACTCCAGCACACCCTGCTAACTGCATCAGCTCAGCCACGGAGCCTGGCCAGCGCCGGGGGGAACTCGACGGAGACCTCTGCTCCAGGTGCAGCTGCGGGCACAGATGCTAACTCGATGTCAGGGGACGTACGGAATATGGAAATATTCTCCTGCCTTAATATAAATCAGTACCCCCCTCGGGCCACCCCACTGTCCGCAGGCTGGTAGCCCATCTCCCATGGATAGCGCAGAGCTAGAGGGGCTCAGAGAAGGGTGATGAGAACGATCAGGTGGCTGGAAAACCTCCCCCTGAAGAGAGAGTGCCAAAACTAGGATGGCTCCCTTGGAAAGGTGAGTAAGATGGGACATGCTGGAAGTCTATACCCTAGGGCCTTGTCTAGAGAACAGACCCTGGACACTTCTGTCCTCCCTGGCTCCTACCACACAAACAAGGGGATGTTCAATGAAATGAACGGGTGGGAGATTAAAATCTGATCAAAGAAAATATCTTTCCACACACCCACATTACACTGTGGAACTCCCTGCCACAGGAAGTCACTGAGGCCACGAACACTGACTCCTCCCCTCCACCCCACAACATGTTCTAGTATTATTTGCTTTGTATTTATTTAGCCACAGAGAGGCTAGCATGGCTGTGAGTCCCAGCCTGTGTCTTGTATTGGGCACCTACCCAGCTCCGTGCCATTCTGGGCCAGTGAGAGGTGCCCTTTGCTTTAGACCTAAGGCCTTGTCTACACCACACAGACTCTAATGAGACAGCTAGACTGTCACAGCCTCTAGTGTAGACACTGTACAAGGAGAGAAGGAGTTGTGTCAGCACAGCACCACCTCTTCTCCGAACCCCTTGGGCTAAGCCCACCCAAGCATTGCTCTGCGGGCAGAGCTGTGTCTACACTGGGGATTTGCCAGCACAGCTGTGTTTCATAGATATTTAGGTCAGAAGGGACCATTATGATCATCTAGTCCGACCTCCTGCACAACGAAGGCCTCAGAATTTCACCCTCCACTCCTGCAAAAAACCTCACACCTATGTCTGAGCTATTGAAGTCCTCAAATCATAGTTTAAAGACTTCAAGGAGCAGAGAATCCTCCAGCAAGTGACCCATGCCCCATGCTACAGAGGAAGGCGAAAAACCTCCAGGGCCTCTTCCAATCTGTCCTGGAGGAAAATTCCTTCCCGACCCCAAATATGGCGATCAGCTAAACCCTGAGCATATGGGCAAGATTCATCAGCCAGATGCTACAGAAAATTCTTGTCTGGGTAACTCAGATCCCACCCCATCTAATATCCCATCACAGGCCATTGGGCCTATTTACCATGAATATTTAATTACCAAAACCATGTTATCTCATCATACCATCTCCTCCACAAACTTATCAAGTTCAATCTTAAAGCCGGATAGATCTTTTGCCCCCACTGCTTCCCTTGGAAGGCTATTCCAAAACTTCACTCCTCTGATGATTAGAAACCTTCGTCTAATTTCTAGTCTAAATTTCCTGGTGGCCGGTTTATATCCATTTGTTCTTGTGTCCACATTGGTACTGAGCTTAAATAATTCCTCTCCCTCTCCGATATTTATCCCTCTGATATATAAGGTACTTGGCTGGAGTGTCACAGCCCCACTGACATAGCCATGCCAATCTGACTTAAGTGGTGGTGCCCAAGGGCGAGCCCTGCGTACCTCCACCCCCACAGCTTGCTTTGTGCCCCCATCCTGTCTGGGGCTGGCAGCAGGGTGCTCTGTCCCTTTAAGGGCCAGCCAGCCCTGTTCAGTTTTCAGTCCCAGTGCAGCTGAGCGCTGCAGGAGGGAGGTTGGCTGTGCCGTGGAGTGGGCGGAAGGTGCAGAGTACGGGGCGTCCAGCCCCTGCAGCTGGCCTGGGGAACAGGCTTGTTACTCTGGGAGGTTTTTGTCTGAATTATTAAACTGTGCCCCAAGGGAGTGGCCTGAAGGAGACTCAGGCAAGGCATTAGTCCCCCCGGGCCAGGGAGAGTGGCCAGCAGCGAGCACCATGCCCTCTGTTCTGCCAACAATACCAGCCTCTGCTTTCCCTGCAGCGCTCTCTGTGCTTTCCCCAAGCAGCCCCCGGAGCGCCCTCCCTGTGCTGGGGCACAAAGCTACTCCTCTTGCCTCCCTCCCTTCCCTCCTGCAGGTCCATGTCTCCCTTCAGGCCCCCCAGGGGACGTCTACACTGCAACCCCCGCAGCAGCGAGTCTCAGAGCCCAGGGCAACTGACTCGGGGGCTAAAAATGGCCATGCAGACGCTCCTGCTCCAGCCCCGGCTCTGAAACCTGGTGAGGGGGGAGGGTCTTGGAGCCCAGGTGTCAGCCTGAACCTGAATGTCTACACTGCTCTCTTTAGCCCCATGAGCAGGGGTGAAAGTGGGCCAGGCCGGCGTACCAGTAAGAAGTGGCCGCCGGTCCCGGTCCCTACGCAGCTGACGTTAAAGCGCTGCTGGGCTGCTGAGGCCAGGGACAGAGCCAAGCCGGGCAAAGGCCACAGGCCTTTCGGAGGCATAGGAGGGTCAGATCGGCCCCTGTGGTGGCTCGGCTTTAGGCTTCTGTTGATGCATCTAGTCTGCAGGGAGGCTTGGGCTGCTTTCAGGTTGTTGATATGCCACTGCAAGGTGCTGGCTCGGTTTCTTTTTGCTCTTTGGACCCAGTCAGGCCAGCGCTTTGTGATTCCCCATGTCAATTATTGATTCAAAAGCCCAGCTGGTGGCCTGACCTCTTGCAGAACTGAAGTCCCATAAATGCTGGGGAGGGAGAGGAAAACCTGCCCAGATACTGAAGCTGTCCCTGGCTTTTTGCCTCACTGCGGCAGCAGCTGCCCAGCTGACGCACAGCACTGCAGACACTAAGGCACCCACGCCCCAGGCTGACTCAGGCCAACCCACCGACAACAGCGGCAGCCCATTTGGCAGGCCGCGGCCTCCTGCACAGGGCCATGGCTAGCCGCAGCCCAGTGGTTTTGAGAAATGGCTAATTCTGTTGTTTGCTTCTGGGGAAACGAGCCATTCCCAAGGGCAAGGCGGTGGGCTTTCCGGTCCCCGGGCGCACCGCAGCCCGGCTGTCACTTCTGAGAATGCCGCAGACCCCCGCGCCTGGGAGCGTCAGCCCTGGGCCGGAGCTCAGCGGCTGCCCTGACGGAGCGGAGAGACGGCCGGGGCCTCGCGGGGAGCCTGGCTTCGCCCAGGACAGCGGGCGAGGCTCCCAGCGGCGGGGGCAGCCGGGCTGGGGAAACCCGGCTCCTGGTGGGGCCCTGTGACCTCGGCCAGCTCACTCCCCACTCCGCCTCCCCTCCGCCCAGGGCCTCGCCCTGCCCCCGCCGGCGGCCTGAGCGCACCCCGCGCAGGGCGGGGCTAGTGTAGACGCGGCTCCGCTGCCCGCTGGCCCGGCACTTGGCACGGGGGGGGGCGGGGTCCCGGGGGCTCAGCTCCCTCCCCGCCCTGAAGCCGCCCGCGCCCGGCCGCCCGCCCCGCCCCCAGGAACTGGCCCCGCCCCCTTGCCGCCCCGCCCACGTGGCTCCCGCCTGGCGCTGGTCCTTTAAATGATGCAATCGGCCGCAATCCTGGCTCCGCCCCCTCCGGCGGCTTCGGTCCCCATTGGCCGGGTTGCCGCGGGGCCAGATGCCGACGTGCTCCGCCATCGACGCTCAGGGCCGCCCTCGCCGCTGATTGGTGGCGCCCCCCGCAGCGCCCGCCTCCTGCTCGCTGACTGGGCGGCGCGGGCCCCGCCCCCTCGCCGGGCGGGGCAGCGGCGGCAGCATGGCGGCGGGGCCGGACGCGCTGAGCCTCTTCGCGGCCATCGGCCTGAGCGAGCCCAAGGCTCGCGAGACCCTGAAGAACGAGGCGCTGAGCGCGCTGCTCCGGGAAGCCGTGACCCAGGTGACCTCTGACCCCGCCCGAGCTATGCCTGACCCCTGACCCCTGACCCCTGTGCTGGCCGGGACCCCCGGGCCACGCGAACCCTGACCTCCGACCCTCTCGCTACCCTTCCTCTAACCCGTCCCTAGCGCCTCCCTGAACGGTGCCTGACCTCTGACCCCGGCCATGACCCTCTGCCCACACAGGCCGCGACCTTTGCCCTCTAACCTGATCCCTGCCCCAGGCTCCTCCCGGAGCTGTGCCTGACCTCTGACCCCTGTGCCTTCTGGCAGTTGTGCCCTTCCTTTGACCCTTGACCCCTGCCTTCTGACCCCTGCATCCTCTGATCCTGCCCCTGTGCCTTTCACCTTAACCTCTGACCCCTGCACTCTGTCCCTTGACCCCTGCCCTGCACCCCTGGCCCCCACCGTGACCCCTGCCCTTTGGCTTGAACACAGCCCTTCCCCCTCCTTGCCAGGCCCCCCTTTCTGCAGCCAGTTTCCTAGCCCTGCCCCTGCTGTGCGCCCTCTGTCCCTTCCTCTTACCCCCTGCTGCCCCAGCAGCAACGCGCCCTCCGCCGGCAGGGGCAGCTCTGGAGAGCGCCCACCGGTCCCCAACGCACCCCTGGTGTCTGCAGCCTCTGCACCCCCGACGTCCCTGGGAGCTGGGCCTGCTAACGCCTGGGCTGATGTGGCCCAGGATGCGTGTGGCTCACGGTAAGGGTCAGGGCCTGGCTGCGGGTTGCAGACGCAGGGTGGAATCGTTACCATCCGAGACACTGTGCGCAGAACCAGAGAAGAGTTTTCCTCAAACTAACCGAGTTGGCAACTTCCTTGCACTCTTCCTCTGCCTTCCCCTCCCGCTGCTCTAGCGCGCCCCAGGATGAGGGCACAATAGCGTAGGGTGCATGCACTCTTTGTGGCCCAGCCGTGTTCCTCTCTCGAAACATCCACCAACCCGTTATCTTTGACAGCTGAGCCCGGCTCTGGGTGTGTGAAACCCAAGCCCTGCAGCGCTGGGAACATGCAAGTGACTGCATTGGCTTCTCATTGCCCGCACAGGGAGACTGGCTGGCGCACACAGAGCATAACCAGGGAGCTGGATTTGTATCGTTTGTGTGTTTTAGCACTGTAAGATGTGGTCAGTGACCCGACTGTTTACCACACAGCCTTTGTTGCATCCGATGAAGTGAGCTGTAGCTTATGCTCAAATAAATTTGTTAGTCTCTAAGGTGCCACAAGTCCTTCTTTACTTTTTGCAGATACAGACTAACACGGCTGCTCCTCTGATACGTAGCCTTTGTATCTGGATGTGCCCCTTTCAGGGAGGTTGTGTCAGCTTCAGTTCACAGAATGCTTCTGTAACTGCCATAGCTGAATGCCGAAACTAGTGCTTCTCCCTAGTGTGTGACAGGACCCCTAGGCGTGGGGGTGGGTTTATGGGAGGGAGAGGGTGGGCTTGTAGTGTTCAGATGTTTGATTTTACAGTGGGATTCTTTGCAACAAGCAGAAACCGAAAGTAACTCCTACCCGTACAAATCAGATGCCATTTAAACTCAGCACTTCCTGGATAGCTCTGTCTGGGAGTCCTTGTGCTGCTGAAAGCAGGGCTTGGATAGTACATTTTTAATGGTCACGTGGCCTGCTTACCTAGCTGTGACCCTCAAACCACAGCGGGAGCACAGCCCCAGAGCCCCACCAAGGCATGGCTGAGTTTGAGCTCTCTCCTCTCTCACCACCCTCCCTAAGACAAGGAGAGGGGTTTGCCCCGGCTGCCCCACTCCTCCCCACTGGCCTGGTTTTCACTCTCTTCCTTCCCCACCCACCACACTAACTTCACAGACTTTTTCCCTTTGGGTTTCTCAGAGGAAACATCCCTGCCCCTTCCATGCCAGGGTCCTGCTCGACTCCCTTTTCATGCTGGCTCAGGCCTGGTCTACACCCAAAAGTCAGGGTGACCTAGTGTTGCTCAGGGGCATGAAAAATTCAACCCTGAGCACTGTAGTTAAGCTGACCTAAGCCCTGGTGTAGACACTGCTAGGCTGATTGAATAATTCTCTTGTCGACCTCGCTGCCCCCTCTCGATGGGTGGGTTTACTACAGCCACGGAAAAGCCCCATCTGTTGCCGGAGAGAGAGTCCATGCCCCAGCAGTGTAGCCCTGGCAGCAGTGGTAGTGAAGAGATAGTGTCGCTCTAACTATGTCCTTCCTTCCTGGTCTTTAGGCACAAGGAATCCTGGGCCCAACTGTTGACAAGGCAACTGGTACCCTCTTGTACAATGTGGCTTCCCGGCTTAAGGACCAAAAGCGTCTTCGTTTCCTTGTGGGCTGCATCACCAGCAGGAAGATCCTCACAGACTTGCAGCTCAGTGGTATGATACGGGAGGCAGGCAGCTAGATGTGCTCCCCTGCCTTCCCATGTACAGCGTGGGCTCTGCTGACCCAGCCTTGGCCTGAGATCTAGCAGCTCAGCTTCGAAATCCCTGCTCCCTCTTCCGGCCAGGCTGTGGCATGCTCTGTGCATGCAAAGTGCTAACCCCAGCTCCCTTTGCTGAGGCTGAGTCTCACCCCCTTGTGCCTACAGTTCAGTCTGTGGGGGTGATTCCCAGTGTAAATCTGACGTTTCAGCCCCTGCCCAGCAGGAGAGTGTGTGTTCCCTCCCGAGCCTCAGGCTTTCCCTACCTCATCTGCCAAGTGGTCTAACCACAGCTTAGCCTGGTCACTCCAGGCACAGGCGTCTGGGGGTCAGCACAGGCTCCTCTGTGGTGGTCTCTGCCCGCCCCTGGCAGTCAGACCCCGAGGCTGCTTCCTTTTGGTGCTGCTTGTCTGCGGCTGCATTAACAAGGAGGAGCTTTTCCTCGTGGATTGGTCTCCCCAGGGAAGGGAGGAGAGCACCTGTCACGCAGGGCCTTTAAACAGGGCTGGACAAAGACCTGAGAAACACGCTGCAAGGAGCATCCTGCTCTGGTCTCTGGGTGGGAATAAGGAGCCCCAACAAGTCTTGTTGCCTTGGATCCCAACCTCTTCCGCGTCCTTGTACAGCGAGCTGTGTGAGCTGCTTGCTGCAGGGTTCAGATGAGGGTGGGAGTGCAGGGCCCATATTCTGGTGGCTCTAGCCCCAGTGTGCATAGTGGGAGGGTCCCCCTGGACCAACACATCCCGTGTCTCAGCTGAGCAAGCGTGCTGCAGTGAGCCTGCAGAGCGGACCCCAGGACCTAGCGGCACATGGGAGAGCTTGGCAAAGCCACGAGCCCCCTTAGAGTTCAGGAAGTGGCCCGGGTTTGTACCAGGATCAGATCTGGAGGCAATGTGACAAGTCCAAGGCAGCAGCTAGGGAATCTGGTACCGGGGGGGTGGAGCAGGAGCCAGTTGGCCGATGTCCTGCCTTTCCTTCCACTCTGCCTGGTCCAGGCTTGTACTGTGAGAGCTGGGCACCTCGCCCTGCTGGGCAACATGAGCCTGAAGCCCCAGGAAGGGGGCCAGCTGCCGCTGCCTGGGTGCAGGCCATGTGTCTGTGAGGCCCTTGTGGACAAGCAGGGACCCCTATGGGTCTGGAGCCTGGGTGAAGCAGCCCACGGCGCTGCATGGAAATGCCCCCTGCCTGAGCTGCCTGTTTGCCTCCCCCAGCTGCCCTGGAGTATGTGCGGAGCCACCCGCTGGACCCCATCGACATGGCAGACTTCGAGCACGAGTGTGGCGTGGGGGTGGTGGTGACCCCCGAGCAGATAGAGGAGGCCGTGAGTGCAAGGGCCAGGGGTGGGGTGGGGACGAGCTGGTGGGTCCCGGAGTTGCTGGGCCGCGTGGAGCGGTGGAAGGGCAGCCCATGGCTTGGGGAGCCAGGAGGCCGTGTTAATGGCATCCCAGGAGGCGCTTCCTGGTGGGCTGTGGGTGGGGTCCCTGCTCCGAGCAGGGGTGGGGGGGCTGGCAGGAGGCCATTCCTGTTAGCAGGCTGCTCTCGGGGCCTGGGAGAGAACGCTCCTGTTTCAGGACTCGCCGCTGGTCCTCCTTTGCTCCTGAGGCTGACGCCAGCCTGAGACCGGAGGTACCCGGTGTCCGCTGTGCTTGCAGGGCTGCTGGGGCTCTGTGCCAGCGAGAGTGGATGGCTGGGGGTCCGGGCGAGCTCTGCAGGGACTGCAAGGCAGTCCCGGGGCACAGAGCAGATAGTGCCCATTGCTGTCCATGTCAGAGCCCCGCCAGTGAGGAAGGGGCCAGCCCTGCGGACAGGCCCAGGCTGGCCTGTAGCCCTTCCTGCCTGGGCCTCTCTCTAGAGGAGATGAGGGGCCCTTGCTGCGGTGGGAGCTCCCTGCCAGCATGGCCGTACCGGTAGCTCCCTTGTGTGTCTGAGCCCAGCCCGTCTGGCCCGTGCCGGTTCCAGCCCCTCCTTTCCCGTCGCCGATCTCATTCCCTTAGGGAGTTTGTCAGGGCACCAGTTACAAGTGAGTCTCTGCTCTGCTGCCCTGCAGCCTGTGTTCCCCGCCCATTCCTGCCCGGCTCACCACTTGGATTCTCCTGCTCGCTCTAGGTGGAGGCGGCCATTAACAAGCACCGAGCTGAGCTGCTGTCGGAGCGGTACCGCTTTAACATGGGGCTGCTGATGGGTGAGTCTGCAGCTCAGGCGGGCCGGGGGCTGGGTCTCCGGGGGGTGACCTGTGTGTGGTTCTCCATGGCATAGATCAAGAGGTACCTTCCCCTTCCCCCCCAGCATGTCCCTTGGCTCTGTTCCCTCCCCCTGGCCTGGGCTCACTCCTTGTGCTTCTTACAGATCAGGTGCAGCATCCCTGTGCCCATCTCCTCTGTACCTGCTCGCCTCTGTGCCTCCTCTTCTGATCCCCCTCCCAGAGCACCCTGCTTTCCCAGCATCCTTCTGGAACTACCCCACTGCTCCCCATGCCTGCCCCTCATCTGCCAGATTCCTGGGGGCTGGAACAGGGCTGTGAGCACTGCTCTGGGAGCTAAGCCGCAGCGTGTGCTCTGCTGCTGCCCTGGTGACTCGCTGGCTATGAGGGTGGCAGGCACCCGAGAGCCACAGCCAGAGCACCCGCAGGGCCAGGTTCAGCCACAGCTTGTTGGCCATGAGCCTGTAGAACAATTCTGGAGCTGAGCTGGTGGTGGCTGTGTCTTGGACTAGGGGCATGAGCAGGGCAGGGCCTGGGAATCGGCCGGCGGGATCTGACCCTGTGCTGGTTGCCTCTGTCCCTCCTGACCCTCAGGCTGGCTGGGCTGGCAGGATCTGGTTTGAAGGCTAGCTCCCTGGTGGTGCTGTCGTGTGTGCCCCTTGTCTAGAGGATTCCCTTGGCAATGCTTCTGAGAGCCTGTGATGCAGCAGGGAGCGGGGAGTGTTGACCTGGGGCAGTGTTGACCTGGGAACGTGGCAGGGGAGTTTCACTGGGGATGGGATACCTGAGAGCCTGTAACCTGAGCCGGGAGGGGGGTTGGGGCCAGGTGACACCTTTGCCAGGGAAACTGGACAATGGCTGGAGGAGGAGCTGGGGGGAGGCTGGTTGGGATGCTGGAGGGTTTTTCTTTCAGTTTGGAATGGGCTAGGGAAGAGGGGAGAGCCCCAGAGTGGGGGGTCTACGGTCTCTATCTCCCAGAAGGACCTACCAAGGGGTCCTGTTCATGCCTACAAGCTCTGGTCTGGACTGTGTTCCTGTCGTCTCTAATAAACCTGCTCTTCTACTGGCCAGCCGAGAGTCACGGTGAATGTGAATCGCAAGAAAGAAGGGTACAGGACCCTGACTCCCCCACACTTCATGACAGAGCCATGTGGCTGCGAGCAGGGCTCCTACCCTGGCACTGGGCTGCCTGCCCAACTGGGCACTCTGTTGGGCTGCATTGCGGAGATTCCCTGGTCTGTGGGTCTGGCTCTTGCAGTGATGTGTGTTGCGCCATCGAGGGCAGAGGTGGCCCACGCTGGCGCGTTATCTGGAGTCCCCCCTCCTGGTCTCCTTGTGTGTGTGACTAAAACCATTCCTGGCTCACTGCCTTGGCTCCGGGCCCCTTCTAGTGCTCACACCCCTGCAAACAGGAACTTGTTTGAAGCAAAGTCAGAGAGTTTAAGGCCAGAAGGGACCACGAGATCATCCTGTCTGAGTTCCTGTCTAGGACAGGCCGCCCGCCCCGCTCAGCCCCCGCACGCTGAACCCAACAACCGGACGGAAAGCCAATACAGGGCTGGCAGTTTCTTGGGAAAAAGTAATGTAGGGCAGGGCGCTGCCACATACCAGCCTAAACTCGCTTGAACCTGGGAAAAGAACCGCATCAGTGTCCAGGAAGCAAAGAACGGATCTTTTCAATCTTCGCATACATCCATTCGCACCTGAGGAACAGGCTCTGCCTAGCCACTGCATCACAGTTGGTCTTCTGATGGGGCCTTGCACAGCCAGATGGACCTGGACTGGCAACCTGCAGCTCGCCACGCCCCTGATCGCCCCCTGCCTGCAGCTCGCCACGCCTCTGATCGCCTCCCGCCCCCCGCCTGCAGCTCGCCACGCCTCTGATCGCCTCCTGCCCCCTGCCTGCAGCTCGCCACGCCTCTGATCGCCTCCCGCTCCCCGCCTGCAGCTCGCCACGCCTCTGATCGCCTCCCGCTCCCCGCCTGCAGCTCGCCACGCCTCTGATCGCCTCCCGCTCCCCGCCTGCAGCTCGCCACGCCTCTGATCGCCTCCCGCCCCCCGCCTGCAGCTCGCCACGCCTCTGATCGCCTCCCGCCCCCCGCCTGCAGCTCGCCACGCCCCTGATCGCCTCCCGCCCCCCGCCTGCAGCTCGCCACGCCCCTGATCGCCTCCCGCTCCCAGCCTGCAGCTCGCCATGCCCCTGATCGCCTCCCGCCCCCCGCCTGCAGCTCGCCACGCCCCTGATCGCCTCCCGCTTCCCACTTCCCGCCTGCAGTTCTGCGTTATCGGCCTTTTCATGCAATTAAATGGGTTTGTTTCGATAATATTGAAATGAGTCACGAGATGTGTAACTTCCTTCAGAAAACACTGACCCAAAACATACACGGGCGTTGGGCTGCTCAATGCTACAATTACACAGCGTGGTGCTTCGCCTGCTGCACTTTTACTTTTTATTTGTACAGCCCTAAATTAATCCCCGACTGCGGTCTTGTGAGTGTGGAATAAGAGGAGGCGCAGTGGCTACGAGACAGTTTTTAATAGAAAATGCCTTAAACTGGGATTAACTAGGTTTCCTGGGGCTGTAAAACCATGATTTCACCCGGTAAAAGTCACCTCTGGTACATTGCTGCCGAGGGCCCCAATGCCTGAGGCCCCCCGTGGCTGGGAAATGATTCAGTGACCTGCACCGCAGGCCACAGAGGAAGTCAAAATCCCCCAAGGTCACTGCCCCCTGCCCTGCAGGAGACTCCTTCCCCACGCCCTGCGGTGCTTGGTTAGCCCCTGAGCAGGTGAGCGAGAGCCAGCCGCCCAGCACTGCGAGGGAGGCTGCTCGGTGCCCCTCAGGGTCCTGGCCCTGCCCAGTGCCCCGTCTTCTCAGAGACGATGTCCTCCTTCCTTGCGGCTCCTGAGCCAGCTGGGCAAATGTACGCCTGTCGCCCACCAGCTGTGTGTGTTGCTAGCCGGGCTGGGAGCTGCCACGCAGGACGGGCCGTTCGCAGCACTGACGGTGCTGGCTGCTGTGCAGACGTCTCAGCGCAGCCCCTGCCTGGGAGAGCTGCCCGGCCCCTGCCACGAGCGGGTGTGCAGCGGGGAAGCCCAGCAGTACGAGATCCCTCCAGGGTGGCCTGCTGACACAAGGGAGCTCTGCGAAAACATCCCTGCCATGGCTAACCTCTGGCGAGCCGCCCTGGGGGCAGCGGCCCTGGGAGCTCCAGTGTAGACGGGGCCCAGTGTTGTGCATGCCAGCGCTCTGCAGAGCTGTGGACTATGTGGCAGTTAAAGGCCCGGCAGCCTGTTGTCTCAGGGCTGCTGGTGCTTGGCTCCCAGCCGGGGCCCTGCTGCACCCGGTGGCTTTGGGGCTTGTCCAGACTGGCAGCAGAGAGGCTGCTGGAATCTGCCCTTGGCCAGCGGCTGGTGGCCTGAGTGAGGCTGCGGCCCTGACTCAAGGGGAAGGTGCCGTTGCTTGTCCCAGGGGGATCGCTGAGCTGGGGCCTGCCAGCCTGTCTCTTGCCCACACCCGTCCCTTTGTGCTCACTTGCAGGCGAGGCGCGCAGCAGTCTGAGGTGGGCGGATGGCAAGAGCATTAAGAACGAAGTGGACCTGCAGGTAGGTGTGGCTGTGCGGGCTGCCTTTGAGCCCAGCGGGCGACGGGACCTGGCTTCTGAACGCAGCGCTGGCCCCCAGGAGCCCTGCGCCTGGCTTGTGTCCCACGCGGGAAGTGCCTGGGAGCAGGCCCGTGGCCCAGGCAGGGCAGTGGAGGGATGGTCCTGCTGGCCCTGCCGAGGAGAGGGACCACTGAGATGGGGGGGCTGGTGGGGGAGTGACTTAGCTCAGACTCCTGCCCCCCCTCCCCTTGTGCAGCCCTGTTCAGGCCCCACTCCCCTCTCCTGCAGGTGCTGCACTTGTTGGGCCCAAAGACAGAAGCTGACCTGGAAAAGAAACAGAAGGTACCGTGTGAGCAGGAGGGGTGCCCCGAGCCTGGCTTGCTGGGGGTGTGCCCTGGGCTATGGGGGAGGGGCTAGGCAGTTGGTGGTGCCCTGGGCTATGGGGGGGCAGGGCTGGGCGGTTGGCGGTGCTATGGGGGGTGGGACTGGGTAGTTGGTGGTGTCCTGGGCTATGGAGAGAGGGGCTGGGCGGTTGGCAGTGCTATGGGGGGCAGGGTTGTTGGCAGTGCCCTGGGCTATGGGGGCACGTATAGGTCACTGGAGCTGAAGGGGGCTGGAGCCCTTCCCCAGCGCTGCCTGGCCAGGGCCCTGGGCTCATTCTGACTGCGGGAAGCAGCGTGGCGGGAGACGTGGCCCCTGGGGAGGAGGCTGGGCTTTGCGGGGCCGGTGCGCAGTGTCCAGTCTCCGCTGCGGGGGCCGGGCTGGCTGGGCTCAGGGCCCCAGGGAGCGCTGAAGGCTGCTCCCCTTCTGTCCCTGCAGGCTGGGAAGGCCAAGCCGGCCGAGGTGGAGAGGCAGCAGAAGGCAGTGGAGGAGAATGGTGAGCTTGCTGTGCGGGTCTGGCTGGGCAGGGTCTGGGGGCTCCCCGCATCCTCGTCTGCGCCCTCATGGGTAGCCACTGAGCTGGGGGCCAGAAACAGCCCGCGGCTGGGCCTGCTGCACTGGGGCTGGGGAAGGTGCCGCCCGGAGAGCCCTGGCCTGGGCTGTTCCATGTGCCCCAGAGAAGATGCGGGGGGGGGGGGGGGGGGGGTGGACTGTGAGGACAGGATGCCACTTAGTGCCCGGCCCCCCGAGCGGCCCAGTCCCTGGCCACACTGCTTGGTCCTGGTGAACTGCATTTCAGTGTGCCCTCCCTTGCCCCCGGGCCTGGGACAGCTCCTCCTGGGTCATGGGGATGCCCCCCACCTACCACCCCCCGGCCCGGGCCTGGGACAACTCCTCCTGGGTCGTGGGGCTGCCCCCCACCTCCACCTCCCCCCAGGCCTCAGGGAGCCCTGAGGCCGATTGCCAGGCCAGCCCCTCTCTGGAGCGCTAACCGCGCACACAGCGTCCTGTGGCTGTGGGGCTCATGTGCCTGCCCCACCCCTGGAGTGTCAGTGGCCTTCATCCTAGGAGCCGGGACGACCCTGCTGGTGGATTGGCACCCTGCCTTCAGCTGGGAGCTGGCGTCCTGGGCTGGGCCCTGATTCCTGCTGCCCAGCGCCCCCCGCCCTCTGGTTCTGGCCGCTCCTGCTGTCGATGGGGGGGCAGAGGGGACCGAGGCCTATCCCCACTAGCTCCATGGTCCTTGCTGCATGGCCGACAGCGCTCCGGCTCCATTCCCTCTCTTCTGTGCGGGTCTCGGCTCTCGGGAAGGGAAGGGAAGAACGGGGCTGGGAATCGGCCTGGGCTGGCAGGGCAGTGCTGCTGGGCCGGCCTGGGCGGGCGCCCTTGGGGAAGGGCCTTGGGCCGGGCGGCACCGGAGGTCTGCGAGCGAGGGGCGGGGTCCCTGGGGCAGAGGCTAACACACTTCGCCCCCCTGCTCCCACAGGAGGAGTGACCCTGGAGACAAAGTCGCTGATGGAGCAGCTGAGGGGAGAAGCCCTCAAATTCCACAAGCCAGGTGAGTGCGGCCTGCCTGCTCTGGGCTCCTGGGGCCTCGGCCTGGCAGGCTCAGCGCGGGCAGGCCCGGGGGTACTCAGGGGCTCCAGACGGGAGGGTCCGTCCCACGCTGGCTGGGCAAGGTCGGGCCCTGCTGTTAGTCCTGCCCCAGGTGTTCTGGAGGCTGTGCTGGGGGTGCCCAGTCTGAGCCTGGCTTCCCCGGGGGCTGGGCAGTGGTGCTGGCTGGGGCACTGGAGCCTCCTGCCCCAGCCTAGCTCCGGTGCCCCAGCTGGGCAGCCCAGCTGTGGAGCCCTGGGGCAGTTGCTGGGGCGCACCAGGCTGTGTCCCTTCCCACCACAGGAGGGTGCAGCCTGCAGCCAGCAGGGTCCATTAGCAGAGGGGCAAGTGTGTGGAGTCCCATGCTTCCCTCCCTGCCGGGGGCTCGTGCCCAGCACCAGGGCAGGGGCCTCCCCTCTCTCTGACTGGGGCACTGCGCCCCAGCCCTCCCCCCTCCCCATGCTCACAGCTCCCTGCTCCCCCAGGTGAGAACTACAAGACAGAAGGCTACGTGATCACGCCCCACACCATGGCCCTGATGAAACAGCACCTGGAGATCACCGGCGGGCAGGTGGGTCAGGGTCTTCTCCCAGCCCCCCTTCATCCTGCGTGAGGCAGGGGCTCTGCAGTGTGTGTGACTTGCCTGCTCCTGTCACTCACTAACCACAGTAACGAGTGCTGTCCACCTACTCATTAACTCCCTCAATGGGCCTCAGAAGCCATTAGGCCACAGGGGGAAACTGAGGCATGGGTAGGAGAAGTTTGGTGGCAAGGTCAGCAGAAGAGCTGAGGGACAGACCCCTCCAGACCCTCCTTTGGCCGGCTTCATGAGGAAGGGGCGTCAGACACCCCAGAGATTCTCCTTCCGGCTGTTGGCACAGGTCAGAGCCCAGAGCGGGGCTGAGCACAGCTTGGAGGGGGGGAGAGCCCAGGGGCACCGCCCTGCCCTGTCACTGCTGGGAGCCAGTTTCTCTCTGTCTCTAGGCCCTTCTCGCTCCATCACTAGAGCCCACTGTCCCCAGGGGCTGGAGGCTGCCAGGGCTGTGGGCCAAGTCCCGTGGGGGTGGGGCGGGGGTCTGGGTGCCTGCGAGGGACATGAGGCTGGCGCCTTTTCACCTCGCGTGGCCTGGCCCGGGGCCAGTAACGCTCCGGACACTGACCTAGTGGGTCTGGGAACTCCTCTCCCCTCAGGTGAGGACGCGGTTCCCTCCGGAGCCCAACGGCATCCTGCACATCGGCCACGCTAAAGCCATCAACTTCAACTTCGGCTACGCCAAGGTGAGCTCCCCCATCCCCTCTGAGCCAGCCGCACCCCCCGGGGCACCTGGCTACGCCAGGGTGAGCCCACCCATCCCCTCCGAGCCAGCTGCACCCCCCGGGACCCCGTGGCTATGCCAAGGTGAGCCCCCCATCCCACGCCCCGAAGCCAGCTGTACCCCCCGAGGCCCCCCAGCTATGCCAAGGTGAGCCATACCCCTCCCCCCCAAGCCAGCCGCACCCCCCGGGACCCCCTGGCTACGCCAAGGTGAGCTTCTGCCTTGACCCCTGGGACAGATGCGTCCTCCCAGCTCCCCCATGGCGCAGAGCCACTGCACTTTGCTGACAGGCCCCTGCCAGTGACACCCAGTCTGAGCTCAGCCCAGCACTCTCACGCCCGACCCCCACACGGGGCCGGCTCCCGGAAGCTGCTGGAGAGAAGGGCGGGGGTTTGGAGACAAGCCACATGCTAAAGGCCTTGAGCCCCATCAGCACCCAGAGCTGCCCTGCCCCATTGCCAGATCCAGGCCCCTGGCCTGTTCTGGCCCTGCCCTCTCCCCAGCGTGATGGGCGATGGGGCTGGCGGGTGTGGGCGGGGCTGCGGGCATGGGGGGTGCTGGGCGCTGGCAGGGTGCTGGGCGCGGGGGCTGGCGGGTGTGGGTGGGGCTGCAGGCAAGGGGGGTGGCGGGCGCTGGCAGGGGGGTGAGCGCAGGGACGGTGGGTGTGGGCGGGGCTGCAGGCACAGGGGGCTGCTGGGTGCTGGCAGGGTGGTGAGCGCAGGGACGGTGGGTGTGGGCGGGGCTGCAGGCACAGGGGGCTGGTGGGTGCTGGCAGGGTGGTGGGCGCGGGGGCTGGCGAGTGTGGGCGGGGGTGGCAGGCGCCGGCAGGGTGGTGGGGGCGGGGCTGCGGGCGGGGGGGCTGGTGGGGGTGGGCGGGGCTGCAGGCTGGGGGGTGGGGGCGCCAGCAGGCTGGTGGGGGTGGTGGGCGCTGGCAGGGTGCTGGGCGCGGGGGGTGGCGGCCACAGGGGGTGCCAGGCATGGGGGGTGGCGGGCGCTGGCAGGGGGGTGAGCGCAGGGACGGTGGGTGTGGGCGGGGCTGCAGGCACAGGGGGCTGGTGGGTGCTGGCAGGGTGGTGAGTGCAGGGACGGTGGGTGTGGGCGGGGCTGCAGGCACAGGGGGCTGGTGGGTGCTGGCAGGGTGGTGGGCGCGGGGGCTGGCGAGTGTGGGCGGGGGTGGCAGGCGCCGGCAGGGTGGTGGGGGCGGGGCTGCGGGCGGGGGAGGCTGGTGGGGGGGGGCGGGGCTGCAGGCTGGGGGGTGGGGGCGCCAGCAGGCTGGAGGGGGTGGTGGGCGCTGGCAGGGTGCTGGGCGCGGGGGGTGGCGGCCACAGGGGGTGCCGGGCGTGGGGTTAACCAGGCCGTGTCCCCTTTCAGGCCAACGGGGGCGTGTGCTTCCTGCGGTACGACGACACCAACCCCGAGAAGGAGGAGGAGAAGTACTTCACCGCCATCCGGGAGATGGTGGAGTGGCTGGGTACGGGGCCTGGGGGAAAGTGGAGGGGGTTGGCTGGGGTGGGGGCAGGGGGGCAGAATGGCTGGGTTCCAGGCACGGGGGACGGGAATAGCTGGATACAAGGGGTGGGGGCAGTGGCTGGGGAGGTAGCGGGAGTGGGGGATGAGGGAGGCAGAGCAGGAACCGCTGGGGTGAGGAATGGGGGGGATGACTAGGAGGTTGTGGGGGGAGCAGCTGGGGTGGAGAGGGGACCAGCCGGGTACCCAAGGGAGATGCCAGAGCTCCCGCAGCTGCTGCTGGGTGAACAGAACCTGCTGCCTTTGCCCAGGGGGTGAGGTGGGGGGCACTGGCCTGGCCCCTCCCTATTTCAGTCAGCTGCCTCCCGGAAGGTCCCTGCATGCTGCCAATGGGGGGCAGGGAGTGACGGGGGCCATGCTCTGGAACTGCTCCCCATGAAGCCAGGCAGGACTCTGGGGAAGTCTCCTCTCTGGGAGCAGCCTGTCTGCAGGACACACAGCTCACCCGGCTTCCACCTTCCTGGGTCTGACCTCGGAGCCTTCAGCCTCCTCTGCCCCTCTGTACGCTTCCCACAGCGAGTCTGCCCGGGTGGGGTCCTGGGCAGCCAGAGAGTCCTGCCCCCCAACTCCGCATCAGACATGACTCTCCGCCAGCCAGTAAAACAGAAGGTTTATTAGTCGACGGGAACACAGCGTAGAACAGAGCTCGTTAGCACAGAAATCAGTGACTTTCAGCCAAGTTCATCTTGGGAGTCCTGGGCCAGGCGGCCTGGATTCCCCCCTTCCTGCCCCCCCACCCAGACTGCCAGCCTCCAGCCACCTGACCTCCAAACCCCCCCCCCCCCCCGCCCATTGCTGCTCCCCCTTCTCTTTGTCTTTCTTCACCTGGTCACATCCCCCTCCAGGGTCTCAGGTTACGATGGGCATCGGCCATCGCCTAAGTGCAGGCAGCCGGAGCCACCTCACCTGCCCCCGGGGGTCTCGGAAAAGTCACACACCCCTGTCTCCATCGCCGAGGTATTGATGCAGCACACAGGGAAACTGAGGCACATACAGTATTCATGCAAAACTGTAAGATTCACATACATGATAACAAGAAAATCCCCATTTCGTCACACGGGGCAGCCCCCCGGCACTGGGGCAGAGCGGGGGTGAGGCTGGTGCTCCGAGTGGGGGCAGGGAGGGAGAGAAGGAGGGAGGCACTCACTCATGGGCTCGCTCTGCCCGTAGGCTACAAGCCACATGCTGTGACACATGCCTCAGACTACTTCGACCAGCTGTATGCGTGGGCCATGGAGCTCATCCAGCGGTGAGTGTGCGGGGCACGTGGGGGCCCATGGGACAGGCTTTGCACGGGGGGGTGGAGCCCTTCTGAGGGGCAGGGTGTGCCTGGCTGCTGTGGGGACAGTACGGAGCCTGATGGGGCTCCCTGCGAGCAGCCTGGTCCCCCTGGGCTCCCTGCCAGTGCCAGGCCGGCGGGCCCCGTGCTGAGCAGTCACTCGGCCATGTCCCCGCTGGGCGTGTGTGGGGCGGGTGTGACGTCTCTCTCCTCCCCAGGGGCCACGCCTACGTCTGCCATCAGAGGGTAGAAGAAATCAAAGGCCACAACCCTCCGCCCTCCCCATGGCGGGATCGGCCCGTGGAAGAGTCACTCCTCCTCTTCCAGGTATATGGGCCTTGCAAAGGGACTCAGCGCCCCGCTCTGGGAGCTCAGCTCAGCCCCCTCGGTGATTTCTTTCCCTGGGCTGGGTGCTCGCACGGCCCCCTCGGCAACCCCCCCGCCACCGCTGGGCGCTTGCCCCACCCCCTTGGCGACCTCCTCCCCCCCGCTGGGTGCCTGCTTGGGCCCCACCCCCCGCTGGGCACTTGCCCTTCCCCGCCCCCTCGGCACCCCCTGCTAGGAGTCCCTCCTGCCCCCTGCCCGCCCCCACAGCGCCACCTGTGTGCAGAGGCTGCAGGCTGTGGCTGATGGTCCCCGCTGGTTTCTCCCGGCTGTCGCTGCAGGGGATGAAGAAGGGGAAGTTTGAGGAGGGGGAGGCCACGCTGCGAATGAAGCTGGTGATGGAGGACGGGAAGCTGGACCCTGTCGCCTACCGCATCAAATACACGCCACACCACCGAACCGGGGACAGATGGTATGCTGGTCCCCGCCCGCCCGCCGGGCTCTGCCCTTTGGCCCGACCCCACCGGAGAGGGGCTGGGACCAGGGTGGCAGGGGCCTGGCTTCCCCGGAGATGCAAGGACCTGCCTAGAGCAGTGCAGGGGACCTGGATGCAGGGGCGGTGACTGGTGCCGGCGAGGGGCTGGTGTCTCAGGGTGAGGGGGGGAGTGGGCGCCGGCGAGGGGCTGGTGTCTCGGGGTGAGGGGGGGAGTGGGCGCCAGCGAGGGGCTGGTGTCTCGGGGTGAGGGCGGGAGTGGGCGCCAGCGAGGGGCTGGTGTCTTGGGGGGGGGGGAGCGGGTGCCGGCGAGGGGCTGGTGTCTCGGGGTGAGGGGGGGAGTGGGCGCCGGCGAGGGGCTGGTGTCTCGGGGGGGTGGGAGCGGGCGCCGGCGAGGGGCCGCGTGTCCTGCCCTCAGGCCCTGCCTTGCATTTCAGGTGCATCTACCCCACGTACGACTACACCCACTGTCTGTGCGACTCCGTTGAGCACATCACCCACTCGCTCTGCACCAAGGAGTTCCAGGCCCGGTGAGGCGGGGCTGGCGGGCTGTGGGTCCGCTGTGGTTGTGGGGGCAGTGCCTACGGCTGTGGGGAGCTCAGCACAGCTGGGGCTGAGCCCAGCTGGCAGGGGGGCAGCGGTGTGAACGGCAGGGCATGGGGGGATGTGGGGGGGCCGGGCAGGGGGTGAGCGGCAGGGCCTGGAGGGGGTGGAGGGGCCGGGCAGGGGGTGAGTAGCAGAGTTGGGGAGCAGTGGCAGGCAGGGGGTGAGCGGCAGAGCCTGGGGGGGGGGCGGTGGCGGGCAGGGGGTGAGCGGTAGAGCCTGTGGGGGGGGCGGTGGCAGGCAGGGGGTGAGCGGCAGGGCCTAGGGGGGCGGTGGCGGCAGGCAGGGGGTGAGCGGCAGGGCCTAGGGGGGCAGTGGCGGGCAGGGGGGTGAGCGGCAGGGCCGGGGGGGGCGATGGCGGGCAGGGGGTGAGCAGCAGGGCCTAGGGGGGCGGTGGCGGCAGGCAGGGGGTGAGCGGCAGGGCCTAGGGGGGCGGTGGCGGGCAGGGGGGTGAGCGGCAGGGCCGGGGGGGGGTGGCGGCAGGCAGGGGGTGAGCGGCAGGGCCTAGGGGGGCGGTGGCGGGCAGGGGGTGAGCGGCAGGGCCTAGAAGGGCGGTGGCGGGCAGGGGGTGAGCGGCAGGGCTGGGGGGGGGCGGTGGCGGGCAGGGGGTGAGCGGCAGGGCCTAGGGGGGCGGTGGCGGGCAGGGGGGTGAGCGGCAGGGCCGGGGGGGGGTGGCGGCAGGCAGGGGGTGAGCGGCAGGGCCTAGGGGGGCGGTGGCGGGCAGGGGGGTGAGCGGCAGGGCCGGGGGGGGGCGATGGCGGGCAGGGGGTGAGCAGCAGGGCCTAGGGGGGCGGTGGCAGCAGGCAGGGGGTGAGCGGCAGGGCCTAGGGGGGCGGTGGCGGGCAGGGGGGTGAGCGGCAGGGCCGGGGGGGGGTGGCGGCAGGCAGGGGGTGAGCGGCAGGGCCTAGGGGGGCGGTGGCGGGCAGGGGGTGAGCGGCAGGGCCTAGAAGGGCGGTGGCGGGCAGGGGGTGAGCGGCAGGGCCTAGAAGGGCGGTGGCGGGCAGGGGGTGAGCGGCAGAGCCTGGGGGGGCGGTGGCGGGCAGGGGGTGAGCGGCAGAGCCTGGGGGGGCGGTGGCGAGCAGGGGGGTGAGCGGCAGGGCCGGGGGGGGGGTGGTGGCGGGCAGGGGGTGAGCGGCAGGGCCGGGGGGGGGGTGGTGGCGGGCAGGGGGTGAGCGGCAGAGCCTGGGGGGCGGTGGCGGGCCGGGGGTGAGCGGCAGAGCCTGGGGGGGCGGTGGCGGGCCGGGGGTGAGCGGCAGAGCCTGGGGGGGCGGTGGCGGGCAGGGGGGTGAGCGGCAGGGCCGGGGGGGGCGGGGGCGGGCAGGGGGTGAGCGGCAGGGCCTAGGGGGGCGGTGGCGGGCAGGGGGTGAGCGGCAGAGCCTGGGGGGGCGGTGGCGGGCAGGGGGTGAGCGGCAGGGCCGGGGGGCGGGCGGTGGCGGGCAGGGGGTGAGCGGCAGGGCCGGGGGGGGGCGGTGGCGGGCAGGGCGGTGGCGGGCAGGGGGTGAGCGGCAGAGCCTGGGGGGGCGGTGGCGGGCAGGGGGTGAGCGGCAGAGCCTGGGGGGGCGGCAGGGCTGGGGGGGAGGTGGGGGGCGAGGCGAGGCGTGACCAGCTGCGTGGCTCCCCCAGGCGCTCCTCCTACTTCTGGCTGTGCAATGCGCTGGGCGTGTACTGCCCCGTGCAGTGGGAGTACGGGCGCCTCAACCTGCTCTACACCGTGGTCTCCAAGAGGAAGATCATCCGGCTGGTGGAGGCGGGCGCCGTCAGGTGAGGGCTGCGCGGGCTGCTGGGGGGCGGGCGGGGGCTGGCTCCACGCCGCACCCTGCTGGTCACGGCTGGCGTTGCCGTTTCAGGGACTGGGACGACCCGCGGCTCTTCACGCTGACGGCCCTGCGCCGGCGAGGTTTCCCCCCCGAGGCCATCAACAACTTCTGTGCGCGGGTAGGTGCCCTGGGGCGGGGGGAGCGGGGGCTGGCCGCCCCTCCTGGGCGGGAGCTGAGCGCAGCCTGTCCCCGCAGGTGGGGGTGACGGTGGCGCAGACGACGATGGAGCCCCACCTGCTGGAGGCCTGCGTGCGGGAGGTGCTGAACGAGTGTGCCCCCCGGGCCATGGCTGTACTGGAGCCCCTCCGAGTCACCATCACCAACTTCCCCACCGAGAAGGTGAGGCTGGCGCGTGGGAGGGGCGCCTGGGGGGGCTGGCCCAGGCCTGCTGCTCTGGGGGGCTGGTAGGCCAGGCGCTCTCCTGGCTCCAGGCCTGGGGTGCAAAGGGGCCCAGCATGGTCCCCTGCTGGCGCTGACCTGCTTGCTTCCCCTCCAGGCCCTGGAAGTTCTCGTGCCCAACTTCCCAGCCGACGAGACCAAGGGCTTCCACAAAGTCCCTTTCCAGGCCACCATCTACATCGAGCACAGCGACTTCAGGGAGGTGAGCAGGGGCAGGGGGCACCTGCATTGCCCTGGCTCCAGGGCACGGACCCACTCCTCCCTGTGGGGAATGGGGCGTGGGGGGATGGGCACTGGGAGCTGGGGTCCAAGCAGGGAGCCGGGCTGGGCTGGTCAGTCGAGGCCCCTGCAAGCTGCCGAACGGGAGTGCCCAGCCGGAGCTCGGCTACGGGGGGGGGTGGGCCGGGGCTGGAGCTCGGCTGACGGGGGGGGCCGGGCCGGGGCCGGAGCTCAGGTAACACGGGCCGGGCCAGGGCCGGAGCTCGGCTACGGGGGGGGGGCGGGCCGGGGCTGGAGCTCGGCTGACGGGGGGGGCCGGGCCGGGGCCGGAGCTCAGGTAACACGGGCCGGGCCAGGGCCGGAGCTCGGCTGACGGGGGGGGCCGGGCCGGGGCCGGAGCTCAGGTAACACGGGCCGGGCCAGGGCCGGAGCTCGGCTACGGGGGGGGGGCGGGCCGGGGCTGGAGCTCGGCTGACGGGGGGGGCCGGGCCGGGGCCGGAGCTCAGGTAACACGGGCCGGGCCAGGGCCGGAGCTCGGCTACGGGGGGGGCGGGCCGGGGCCGGAGCTCGGCTGACGGGGGGGGCCGGGCCGGGGCCGGAGCTCAGGTAACACGGGCCGGGCCGGGGCCGGAGCTCGGCTGACGGGGGTGGGGCCGGGCCGGGGCCAGAGCTCGGCTGACGGGGGGGGGGGGGGCCGGGCCGGGGCCGGAGCTCGGCTGACGGGGGGGGGGGCCGGGCCGGGGCCGGAGCTCAGCTGACGGGGGGGGCCGGGCCGGGGCCAGAGCTCAGGTAACACGGGCCGGGCCGGGGCCGGAGCTCGGCTGACGGGGGGGGCAGGGCCGGGGCTGGAGCTCGGCTGACGGGGGGGGCCGGGCCGGGGCCAGAGCTCAGGTAACACGGGCCGGGCTCTCCCCTTGCAGGTGATGGACAAAGGCTACAAGCGGCTGGCACCCGGCCAGCCAGTGGGGCTGAGACACGCCGGCTACATCATTGCTGTCCAGAACGTCATCAAGGTGGGCTGGGGCCAGCACGGCCACTGCCTGGGGTCGCCTGCGGTTACACTGATGTGCCAGGGGGCTGCCTGGTGCGACCTGCCTCGTCACCACCAGGGGGCGTGCCTCCCGGATCACTGTCAGCTACCTGTCCAGCAGTGAGCAGAGGGTGGGGGAGCCAGGACGCCCGGGTTCCGGGGGCGGGGCAGGGGAGCCCGGACTCCTGGGTTGTGAGGAGGGTGGGGTGGGGGGAGCCAGGACGCCTGGGTTCCGAGGCGGGCTCGGCTGTCACTGGGCCTTGCTGCTTTGTGGCGCGGCCTCCCCTGCAATAAGGAGGCCGGAGCTCGCCAGGCGCAGCTGCTCTCCTGGAGCCGCGGGAAGCTCTGCAGAGGGGCGGGAGCTGGCACAGGCGGGCGGGAGCTGGCACAGGCAGCCGGTGGCCTTGGCTGTCCAGCCCCCAGCCGCTCGGCACGCAGCAGAGCCCCCTTCTCCTCATGCTGGCTGTGTGGTGGCCAGCGGGCCGGAGACCATGGGGCCCCCCGGTGGGGCGTTGGCCCCTGACGCTCCTCTTTCTCCTTGCTCAGGATGCTGGCGGGCAGGTGATGGAGCTGGAGGTGACGTGCACCAAGTCGAACTCTGTGGAGAAGCCCAAAGCCTTCATCCACTGGGTGTCGGATCCGCTGGTCTGCGAGGTGCGGCTCTACGAGCAGCTGTGAGTACGGGGGGCGCTGGCTCTGGGCTGTCTCAGAGCGGTGGGGGCGGGAGCCCCAGCCCTGCTGTACGTGTGGAGCCACGTGCTGGGCGCAGCTAACGCCACCCAGCTTCACCTAGTGGGTGAGCCCGGAGCTGCCCCTTCAGCAGCTTTCCTGCTCTCACCAGCTGGCCTGGCAGCCGCAGGCAACTCTGTGCCAGCCCCTGCCTGCTGGGAAACACACCAGCCGCCAGCCCCACATGCCCAGAGATCTCTGCGCTTCCCAGGCTGCTGCGGGGGGAGGGCTGCAGCCCTGGTGGCCACTGCTGGGGCTGCTACGTCAGTGGGCTCGCCTGGCTCAGCAGAGGGTGGCTGGAGGGTTGGCACAGGGTAAGACCCTGCTAGGCTGAGCAGCTGGTCACCGCAGGGGGCTGGGGAAGGATTTCAGGGATTCCAGCCCAGGGACTTGGTCCTGCTTCGAGCAGGGGGTTGGACTAGATGACCTTCTGGGGTCCCTTCCAACCCTGATATTCTATGATTCTATGACTCCTGCCCGCAGGGTCCCCCGCCCCACCCCGCCAGCCTGGGGACTCCTGCCTGCGGGGCCCCCACTTCGGCCCTGACTGGCCCTGTCTTATTTGCAGGTTCTTGCACAAAAACCCCGAGGACCCTGCAGAGGTGCCAGCTGGATTCCTGAGTGACCTCAACCCCGTGAGTGCTGGCAGGTGCTGCGGGCTCGTCTCCAACGGGCTAGGCCTCGCTACTGTGACAGGGTTACTCGCTAGCTGCCCTGAGCACAGCCCTGCGGCCAGGCCACTGCCGTGGTTTCCCTCCTCTGGCTAGGGGCCTCTCTGGCTGGGAGTGCAGGGCCATCAGCTTGGGGCCTTGCCGGGGGACTCCTGGAGTGGGAGGGTCTGAGCACGACCTGCCAGCTGCCAGGACAGGTTCCACCCAGCCTGGGAGTGAGGAGAGCACCCCTCTCCAGGGGGCCATTGGCACAGGGGATACGGACACCCCCCCAGTTCTCTGCACTCCCGCAGCTCAGGGCTAGGGACAGGGAGAGTGAGAGATACCAAGCTGAGGAGCCAGGGAGCCTGCCCTGCGGACCCCCCCAGGTCTCCCTTCCCTCTGCCGCTGGTCATGAGTCATAGACTTTTAAGGTCGGAAGGGACCATTACGATCGTCTCGTCTGACCTCCTGCACAACGCAGGCCACAGAATCTCACCCACCCACTCCTGTAACAAACCCCTCACCTATGTCTGAGCTATTGAAGTCCTCAAATCGTGGTTTAAAGACTTCAAGGCGCAGAGAATCCTCCAGCAAGTGACCCGAGCCCCACGCTGCAGAGGAAGGCGAAAAACCTCCAGGGCCTCTGCCAGTCTGCCCTGGAGGAAAATTCCTTCCTGACCCCGAATATGGTGATCAGCTGAACCCTGAGCATATGGGCAAGACTTACCAGCCAGGCACCCAGGAAAGAATTCTCTGTAGTAACTCAGATCCCACCCCATCTAACATCCCATCACAGGCCATTGGGCATATTTACCACTAATAGTCCAAGATCAATTAACTGCCAAAACTAGGCTATCCTATCATACCATCCCTTCCATAAATTTATCAAGCTTAGTCTTGAAGCCAGATAGGTCTTTTGCCCCCACTGCTTCCCTTGGAAGGCTGTTCCAGAACTTCACTCCTCTGATGGTTAGAAACCGTCGTCTAATTTCAAGTCTGAACTTCCTGATGGCCAGTTTATATCCATTTGTTCTTGTGTCCACATTGGTACTGAGCTTAAATAATTCCTCTCCTGCTGCTGGGCTCTCCCCTGCCACTCCACTTGGAAGGCCCTGGCTGTTGGGTGAGCCGCGTGCCAGGAGCCCAGCCGCTGAGCAGTGCCGCTCTCCCCTGGCTGTTGGGTGAGCCGGGGGCCCAGCCGCTGAGCAGTGCCCCTCTCCCCTGGCTGTTGGGTGAGCCGGGGGCCCAGCCGCTGAGCAGTGCCCCTCTCCCCTGGCTGTTGGGTGAGCCGGGGGCCCAGCCGCTGAGCAGTGCCCCTCTCCCCTGGCTGTTGGGTGAGCCGGGGGCCCAGCCGCTGAGCAGTGCCGCTCTCCCCTGACTGTTGGGTGAGCCGGGGGCCCAGCCGCTGAGCAGTGCCGCTCTCCCCTGGCTGTTGGGTGAGCCGGGGGCCCAGCCGCTGAGCAGTGCCCCTCTCCCCTGGCTGTTGGGTGAGCCGGGGGCCCAGCCGCTGAGCAGTGCCCCTCTCCCCTGGCTGTTGGGTGAGCCGGGGGCCCAGCCGCTGAGCAGTGCCGCTCTCCCCTGGCTGTTGGGTGAGCCGGGGGCCCAGCCGCTGAGCAGTGCCGCTCTCCCCTGGCTGTTGGGTGAGCCGGGGGCCCAGCCGCTGAGCAGTGCCGCTCTCCCCTGGCTGTTGGGTGAGCCGGGGGCCCAGCCGCTGAGCAGTGCCCCTCTCCCCTGGCTGTTGGGTGAGCCGGGGGCCCAGCCGCTGAGCAGTGCCGCCCTCCCCTGGCTGTTGGGTGAGCCGGGGGCCCAGCCGCTGAGCAGTGCCGCTCTCCCCTGGCTGTTGGGTGAGCTGGGGGCCCAGCCGCTGAGCAGTGCCGCTCTCCCCTGGCTGTTGGGTGAGCCGGGGGCCCAGCCGCTGAGCAGTGCCCCTCTCCCCTGGCTGTTGGGTGAGCCAGGGGCCCAGCCGCTGAGCAGTGCCGCCCTCCCCTGGCTGTTGGGTGAGCCAGGGGCCCAGCCGCTGAGCAGTGCCCCTCTCCCCTGGCTGTTGGGTGAGCCGGGGGCCCAGCCGCTGAGCAGTGCCCCTCTCCCCTGGCTGTTGGGTGAGCCGGGGGCCCAGCCGCTGAGCAGTGCCCCTCTCCCCTGGCTGTTGGGTGAGCCGCGTGCCAGGAGCCCAGCGGCTGAGCAGTGCCGCTCTCCCCTGGCTGTTGGGTGAGCCGGGGGCCCAGCGGCTGAGCAGTGCCCCTCTCCTCTGGCTGTTGGGTGAGCCGGGGGCCCAGCGGCTGAGCAGTGCCCCTCTCCTCTGGCTGTTGGGTGAGCCGCGTGCCAGGAGCCCAGCGGCTGAGCAGTGCCGCTCTCCCCTGGCTGTTGAGTGAGCTGGGGGCCCAGCGGCTGAGCAGTGCCCCTCTCCCCTGGCTGTTGAGTGAGCTGAGGGCCCAGCGGCTGAGCAGTGCCCCTCTCCCCTGGCTGTTGGGTGAGCCAGGGGCCCAGCCGCTGAGCAGTGCCGCTCTCCGCAGGACTCGCTGCGCGTGATGGACAGCGCCCTGGCTGACAGATCCATCCGCTCCGCCAAGCCCTTTGACAAGTTCCAGTTTGAGCGGCTGGGCTACTTCTCGGTGGATCCCGACAGCACGGAGGGGAAGGTGAGTCCTTGGGGTCTCTGTTGCTCGGCTCTTGGGCGCTGGGCCGGCTGGCGTCCCCGCCCCGGGGCCTCCCAGGCTCACTCAGTGCCTCTCCCTCTCCTCCCACAGATGGTGTTAAACAGGACGGTGATGCTGAAGGAGGACCCTGGCAAGGTGTGAAGGAGCCACTGCTGCTGCCTTGCTGGCTCTGGCTGTGCCCAGGCCCGTCCTAGGAGCGCCTGGTCCCTCTGGGCATGGGGAGAGCGCGACCCATGAACAAAGGGCCTGGCACATGCACGAGGGCCACAGCTGCCTTAACACGAGCCCCGCGGGGCTGGCACATGTCGCCGCAATAAACGAGCACTGGAGCCGCCTTCCCGCCTGCGTCACTGGGATGGGGTGGGGACCCAAAGGCCTCTGTGCTGGAGGCTCCCCCAACCTTGCTGCCCCCCAGGCCTGACCATGGGGAGGAGCCTCAGGCTGGCCCTGCTGGGGGAGCTGCCCCTCCCTCCTGCCCCACCATGCCAGGCTGTGCTGAGCTTTATGGGCTGGAATCCTGCCCCTCTCCTGGCTGCAGGGTAACCCCCAGCCCCCAACAGCTCGTGGGCTAAGGCACCACCTGCCTTCCTACTGCCTGTCCCTCACACCAGCAAGAGGGGACGGCCAGGCCTTGGGCCTCCTTCTGGGGCAGCGTTTCCCTGGGTGGGGTGCAGGGGGTCCTGGCCCCTTTCTCTGGGGGAAGTGGGCTGCAGGGGGGGGCTGTATGATGGGTGCTGCCCCTTCTGGGGTTGGGGTGCTGTAGTCGGCAGGGGTTGTGTGGGTGAGGCTCTCTACCACCCCTTGCTGGAGCCGGGCCCAGCTGCAGAGCTCAGCACGGCCCCGGGCGTGGGCTGCTCCAGTCAAAGGCGAGATCACAGCCACTCATGCAGCCTCCTGGGAGCCAGGGATTAGGGGCAGCCCCCTTCGGAGGAAACCCCACCTGGCTTTACGTGGCACACCACAAAGCAGGGCACCTGGCCACAGTCCTTGGGCTGGCTGCAGGGCCACCCCATTGCCACCCCTCGTCCATCCCAGCGGGATCCCTGGGCTGAGCTCACAGCCGGGCTCCGGGAGGACACTGGGGGGCTTTAAATCGCCACCTGCATCCAGGTCCCCTGCGCTGCTCTAGGCAGGTCCATCCCGCAGGAGGCTGGGAGCTACCGACACCGTTCGATCCAGGGCCGGCCCCTGCCTGCTGGCAGCAGCTTCTGTGCCCCAGGCCCTGCAGCTCCTCCTCGGAGCTGGCAGGGCCCTCGCAGGCAGGGCGGGACATGCCCAGCTGGGGCGTGTCTGGGCACCAGGCAGAGAACCGGCCGAGGAAGCAGCCTGGGCTGCCCACATGAGCTTCAGGGGGGAGCAGAGTCGCCCCAGCGCACCGTGCTGCAGCTTGCTGGAGAAGGCACCTAGGGGCTCCAGTCCCCAAGTGTGGGCAGGAGCGTCCCAGCTGTGCAGGGCCCGGGGACCCAGGAGAGCCACTCAGCCAGGCACTGCCGGGCCATGTGGCCTGGTGGAGAGTGAGGATGGAACCAAACAGCTGTGCTGGGAACCGGGGGAGACCCAGCGCCCTGGCTGGGGGGAACGGACTAAAACACCGTTCCCCCTTCAAGGAAACCACAAGCTCCGGCTCACGCCCTGCATGGGTCCAGGGCTGCAGACCTGTTGCCCGGGAGGGAGAGGGGGAACAGCATGGGGAGGAGCTGCGGGCAGCCTGCTTGCAGCAGTGGGTGAGGGTCACGGGGTGCCAGGCTCAGCTGGTGCGTGAACCTAGCGCTTCGACACGCGCTGCCTCAGGGGCTAGCATGGGCTGAATGCCCCCCAGGGCCAGACCTTTGCCGGGGCAGCTCACAGGGTTCTTGGGAGGGGAGGGAAGTGAAAACGGGGAAGTGGGGGAGTGGGGTGAAGCTAGGAGCCCTGCAGCAGGCCGGGGGTGGGAGGGAGGGAGAGGCCAGCTTACCTAGCGTGGCATTTACCCCTGTCCTGAGAGCCGGCCGGGCCCAGCCCGCTCCATGGCTTCTGTTGTCATGTGCCTGGGGCATGTGGTTGGGTCCAGCCCCGTTCCTGGCCAGCGGTGCCTTGGGCATCCAATGGGGCTGGAGCACGGGAGAGGTTCTTGAAGCTGGGTAGAAAAGCTAATGTGCCTATTTTTAAAAAGGGTAAATGGGATGTCAGCCTGACAGCCATCCCAGGCACAATAATGGAACAGCTGCTATGGGCCTCCATTACTAAGGAACTAAAGGAGCGTAATGTAATTAATGCAACTCAGGATGGGTTTATGGAGCATAGATCCTGTCAGACTAACTTGATACCCGGTCATGATGAGATGGCAAGTCTGAGGATGAAGGTAACAGTGTAAGGCTTTGATGTAGTAGCACGTGCCATTTTGGTTTTAAAAAGGTAACGTTACCATGGCCCCCGCATCACAGGGGTTGATGCATACTGGCATTAGAAAAGCTTCAGAGAAGGGCAACTAAAATGATGAGGGGTTTGGAACGGGTCCCACTGAGGAGCGATTAAAGAGGCTTGGACTTTTCAGCTTGAAAAAGAGGAGACTAAGGGGGGAGATGACAGAGGTCTATAAACTCATGAGTGGTGTGGAGAACGTGAATAAGGGAAAGTTATTTACTTGTTCCCATAATAGAAGAACTAGGGGCCACCCAATGAAATTAATGGGCAGCAGGTTTAAAACAAATAAAAGGAAGTTCTTCTCCACACAGCGCACAGTCCACCTGTGGAACTCCTTGCCTGAGGAGGTTGTGACGGCTAGGACTATAACAGGGTTTAAAAGAGAACTGGATAAATTCATGGAGGTTAAGTCCATTAATGGCTATTAGCCAGGATGCGTAAGGAATGGTGTCCCTAGCCTCTGTTTGTCAGAGGGTGGAGATGGATGTCAGGAGAGAGATCACTAGATCATCACCTGTTAGGTTCACTCCCTCTGGGGCACCTGGCATTGGCCACTGTTGGCAGACAGGACACTGGGCTGGATGGACCTTTGGTCTGACCCAGTCTGGCCGTTCTTAGGTTCTTATGTTACAAACTGGCTAACTGCTCGGTCTAAGATGTAACTAGCTGGGGAATCATCACAGAGCAGGTCTGTTTCCCCGGGGTCCTGCAGGGTTCACTAGATTTTTGTCAATGACCTGGAAGAAGAAAAAGTCGTCACTGATAGTTTGCAGACAACACAATTGGGGGAGTGATAACTAGGGAAGAGAACAACGCACTGCTACAGAGCGATCTGGGTCACTTTTTAAGCTGGGTGCAAGGAAACACTGTGTTTGAATACAGCTAAATGTAAGTGCACACATCTAGAACATAAGAACGGTCCGACTGGGTCAGACCAAAGGTCCATCCAGCCCAGTGTCCTGTCGGCCGACAGTGGCCAGTGCCAGGTGCCCCAGAGGGAATGAAAGAGCAGGTGATCATCAAGTGATCCATCCCCTGTCACCCATTCCCAGCTTCTGACAAACAGAGGCTAGGGACACCATCCTTGCCCATCCTGGCTAATAGCCATTGATGGACCTACCCTCCATGGACTTACCTAGTTCTTTTTTTGAATCCTGTTATAGTCTTGGCCTTCACAACGTCTCCTGGCAAGGAGTTCCACAGGTTGACTGTGTGTTGTGTATGTGCCCCGGGTGTGACCGTTGCTGGGATCCTGGGTCTGGTTCTGGTGCCCACAAGGCCAGGAGGATGCTGATAAATTGCAGAGGGCTCAGAGCAGAGGCCAGAGATCATCCTCTTAGGATCCAGGGCCTGCCCACTGCTAAAGGATCCCCCCTCCCAGCCTCAGGGGGGATCCACAGGACCTGGAAGCCAAGTGATTTCGGGGGACAAGGAATAATATAACAGGATCAGGAGTGCGGTCAAAGGGTCAGCGAAAGGGTCGGAAACCCGCCTTGTCCTGACAGAGGCAAGGAGCTCAGTCTGGTTAACTCCCACGGGCCGGGGTGAGGGACCCCAGCCCGTCCCTGCGGACCTGGGAACAAATCGTGGGCGAGGGGCAGCGCAGGGGTACCCGACCGTGGGGCTGGGGGCTGATGCTAGAGGCCTCCAGCGGGATACGAGGCCCACGCTGTGGCCGGGGAGGGGAAGTAGCGGTGGGGCAGTGGCCGGAGGTGGCGGCGGGGTCTCCAGGCCTGGCTGGGGCTGGGGGCGGGGGATGCTCAGCGCCCTGCTCTGGGGCTGGCTGCGGGGAGGGCTCTGCCCTGGGCTGGGCGGGGGCAGACCGGGGAGCTCGCTGGGCCCGGCCGGGGAAGCCGATACCCGGCCCCACCGAGCCGTGCTCGTCTCAGCGCCGCTGTGTGACGGCGATGGCGGCCGCCCGACCCAGGCCCGGCGCGGTAACGATGAACCGGGAGCGGGGGAGCGAGCGCGGCTCGCGGGCGGGGCTGGCCGGGCCGGGCCGGGCCGGGGGAGCCGCCGCAGGTCACCGCGGGGCCGGGCTGCTCCGGGGCGGGGCGAGCCCCGGGCAGCGCCGGGAGCTGAGCTCGCAGCCGGGCTCCGGAGGACGCTGCGGGGCTTTAACCCGCCACCCCCCGCGAGCCTGGCGGGCCCGGCTCGCCCCCTGCCCGGCTCGCCGTGCAAACACGGGCCGCGCTTAAGGTGGGCTGGGCTGGGCTGGGCTGGGCTGGGCTGGGGGCGGCCTGACCCCCGGGCGGGGCCCGGGCTCGCCGGCCGCGCTGGCAGCCGCCGGCGGGTTTGGGCCCCGGGCGCTGGAGGGGGGCAGGTTCCCGGGGGGGGGCTGCGGCAGCGGCCCCCGCGAGCCCCACGGGCCACCTTAAGGGGCTGTGTTGGTCCTGCCGGTGGGAGGCTTCGGCGAGCACATGGGGCTGTTCAAGGAGCCGGCCCGGCCCTGGGGAGGGGAGCCCGGCTCGGCCCCTCCAAGGATCCCGGCGCGGGTAACGGGGGTGGGGCGAGGGGTGCAGGGAGCAGCCTGGGCCCCGCTGGGCCGGGGGGACCTCGCCTCCGGCCGCGCTGGCCCCAGCAGGATGTGCCTTAACAAGCAGCCCGTCTCCTGCCCGAGCCCCCGCCCTGCCCCGCCGACGCCCCCGCGGGCAGCCACAGCCAGCGCCCGTGCGTGGGCCGGGGTCCGGCTCCTGGCAGGCTGGGCCCGCAGCCGAGAGGGAGCAACTGCCTCCTTTCCCGTGGCAGGAGAGATCCCTGGGGGAAGGAGCAAAGGGAACAGGCCTGCCAGGCGCTGCTCTGGAGACCTGGGATGGCCCAGTGGTCGGGGCACTCGGCTGGGATTGACCTTTCAGTTCAATTCCCTGCTCTACCCAAGGCCTTGCATGGCTGGGAAAGTGGCCTGGGCCCAGACCCTGGAGGCAGGGAGATATTTTTGGAAACCAATGGAAGGCTCTGGGCCTCAGTTCCCATCTGTCAGTGTGGGGATGATGCCCAGCCTGACCTCCCCCAGGGGCATGAGGATCAGTGCATTGGAGTCGGGAGCTGCCCAGGTATCCCGGCGATGAGGGCCATGGATTGTCCTTCAGTAGCATCTGTACAGGTCCAGAGTGGGACAAGCTCCAAGGCTGCTGTGAGCATCTCACGGCCACGACACAGCAAACATCTTCCTGACCCTGGGCGAATGCGCCTGGCGGAACCTGCAGACAACTCCATGGGCTCTCACGACCCAGAACTATCTCTGGGGCCCAGCTGCTTACAGTTAGCCCTCGGGGTTCCCGACTGGGACTGTGTGGGAATGAAAGTGAGCGCACAGGGGCTACACAGGGTGGGGTGGGAGGCTCATTCTCCCCTGGTAGCCTGAGGGTCCTGGGAACTTTCACAAGTTCTGTACTTAGTAACTGACTGCTCGAAGATCCTCGCATGTGGACAGGGTAGATGCCATAGGCAGGGCCTGCTGTTCCATTTCCTTTTGCCAGCTAAAAGTCTGTCCCCTGACTCTCAGGTAAGCTGTGGCAATTACCTAGGGGAGGGGGGTAAATTATGTGCTCTGCCTTGGCAGGGGGACTGGTTGTACAGCCAAAACCAGGGCTGCTGTGTGTGTGCACAACTCCCATGCTGACATTGGGGCCAAAATGGCTCTGCTGGCCTCCAGCTCTTCTTTAAGGAGCTTTAATTGCTGTGGCCTGCCTCTGAGAATCCCTTAGGGCGTCTGCTCCTTGATAAGGAGATTCTGGATTTGCACAGTGCCCTGTACAACTCAGTTCTCCAACCCAAGGCAGAAGTACCCACAGCCAAATTCACTTTTCCTGGCCTGCTTTAGGCCACAACAGCTGTGGTGAGCTCCCTGAAGCCTAGCTGCAGTAAGGTGTTAGCAGGTCACCACCAATGGAAACTGCTAAACAGTGGGCCAGTGTAATCTCTGGTGTAACTCCATTAAGTTAAAGGAGTTACTCAAGGGCTGAATTAGCCCTGTGTTTTTCTTAATCTCTGGGTTACCTAGTCTCACTTGCTAGTCTTTAAATTCACTGTGTGTGGGATGTTGCCAGGTGTTTTAATGAAGCAATTAACCATTTGCTTTCCAACTCACCCAGCCTGGCTGCCTTGTAGCAGGGAGGGGAGTTAAGATACTTGGACCAATCAAATCCCTCTTTGTGATTGTCCTTCCACATTCTTTCCACACAAACCTTATCTAACTCATTGCAGTGTGGCTGGTAAGGCATTGTGGAGGGACCGTGCTGCCGTGCAGAGCCCAGGATACTGCTCCTAAAGCCAGGAAGCAAAAGGAGAGCATGCTAGCTGCAGGGCTCCAACAGGTGATGCATGGGAGGCGAGGGACAGTTTTCAGACAGCTGCATGTCATCTTCACAACTCTGGGCCCAGTAAGGATAATACCTGCTACGTGGAGCACCTCCTGGCTTAGGTGCTGTAGGGACAAGCCCTTCCCAAGCCCACTGCAGTGATTGGGAGGTGTGCTGGAAGTTGCTTCTGTTCTGTAACACTAGAAGAAAAGGAGTACTTGTGGCACCTTAGTACTCCTTTTCTTTTTGCGAATACAGACTAACACGGCTGTTACTCTGAAACCTGTAACACTAGAGTTTGTCCTGAGGGGGGAGAGCAAGACAAAGTCGCTTCCCAACCACACAACGCTCTCCTCCAAAGCAGCATTCCAAAATGCTGTGAAGCAATGTTTGCTTTCGGGAAGGCCTGTAAGCTTCTCTGATGCATTCTCCTGCCCCAGGCTATTTGATTTGACCTGTCAGTGTTTTGTTTCCGTTATTGACAGTGATTGTGAAATCCATGTCTCCTTCCACTGCTCAGCTGTGAATATTCTAGACAAAGCAGGTGTGGATGTTATCTCTAAGCCTTACTAATATCATGGCTGCTTCAACTGGAAATAGAACTGTGGCTTCCAAAAAACCCATTCCTCTTGTATATCTACAGCTCCTGATCTTATTCTCTTTGCCTGAGTGCAGCCAGAACTGCTCTTTCTCTCCTACCAATGGGACCCAGTATCTCCTGCCTCTGTTCTCTTCCATGGAGTTGTTTAGCCTGCTCCATCCATAGTGGTCAGCACTCTTCCTTCTTCCTCTCTGAATTCCAGTCACAGTTACTCTCCTAATTGTCAAAACTCTCACCGGGCATTTTCTTTTACGGGCATAAAAAGCTGCTGCCAGAGGATCTCTGTATTGCCCTGACTTGAGAACTCGTTCCTGGACTGCGTCCCTTCCTTATTCTCTACCTTCTTTCCTCTTTGTAAAGATAGCAGGGAACCTCAGAACGGCCAGACTGGGTCAGACCAAAGGTCCATCTAGCCCAGTGTCCTGTCTGCCGACAGTGGCCAATGCCAGGTGCCCCAGAGGGAGTGAACAGAACAGGGAATCATCAAGTGATCCATCCCGTCGCCCATTGCCAGGCTCTCTCTCTCCTGGTTATAGAAAGGTCTATCCTATCAACTAGCAGGAAACTCCCCACCCCTAGTGCTGACAACTGTATATAGTAATTGTTTTATATGAAACCAGTGTTGGTGATATATGTAGGATGGAATAGGCTCTTTAGCTAGGTTTTCTACCTCCCCAACCAACTCTTTCTTCCCTAGATACATAATGTTTCTGTCCTATGCTGAAATTCTATCACAATAGATACTGTTGTCAGATCAGTGAGGGCACAGGGGTTGGGGGCCTATTATTTGTTTTTAATTCTTATTTCATCCTCCTGCAGGCTTGACTTAGTCTTAAAAGGACAGGATGTTGCTTGACTTTATGGGGAAAAAGTCAACTTTCAGCTTTCATTTCTCACATATCTGCCTTTTCTACCATGAAGGGTGTGGGGAGAAGGTGTTAAATCAGACATGTAGGGCTGGAAGGGGTCTCAGAAGGTCGTCTATACCATTCTGCCGCCCCCGGGGCTGGCATGCAGAACTAAACATTAAGTTACTACTGAGCAACCCATGGACGTTGGGACCAATGTGTAAAGTAGAGGCTAGTCTCAAAGGCACCTAGGCAGTGATATCAATAGCAAGAAACTAAACCACAGGCCGGCTCTCTTTTGTGTAAGGAATGACAGTCTCTTCCTGCGCCTGGCTTTCTCCGGTCCAGCCGGACGTTCGGGTTCTCCCATTGCAAAGCGCTATGTGACCGTTGGGTTAAAAGCGTTCCCGGGAAGCGGAGCCTGGGGCTGGCATGGGACGGGCTGAGGCTGTTGGCCTTGGCTCGGGGCCTGGCCTTCCCCCTGGCAGGGGCTGGCGCTTTCTCCAGGGCAGGGTGGTTGATGACCTGGCTGTGAGGGGCTGGGGCAGGGCGCTGTGCAGCGCCATGCACCTGGCCAGGCCTGGCCCAAGGCTTGCAAGGGGCCCCCAGCCCCAGTGCGGTGAGACGGGGGGCTCTGGAATCTGCCCCACGCTGGGCCGGGCCAAGGTGCCCCCGGGCGCTAGCAGCAGGCAGGGCGGAGCCTAGGGCCCCCAGCCCCGGCTGCCAAGAGCCCAGCCCGGCGCACGGCCCCTTTAAGGCGCAGGGCGGCTCCGGGCGCGGAGCTCTCGCGGGGCTTGGGGGCCGCGCTCTCGCGAGGCCGGGACTAAGCGCTGATTGGCTGCGGGGGGTTGAATGTAAGATGGCGCCCAGGGAGCTGTGAGGGGAAAAGAGTCGGGCCGAGGCGGTGGCGGAGCGAGGCGGCGGCGGGGCCAGGGTGAGGCGGGGCCGGGCCGGGCCGAGCGGCGGCGGAGCGGGGTTTGCCAGGCCGGGGGACGTGGGCTGCGGCGGCTGGGGCGGGCGCGGCCTCCCCTCACGCGGGGGGAGGCGGCGGCGGCGGTGGTGGTTCCGGGGGCGGCGCGGCCCCGACGGGGAGGCGCGGGCCCGTTTGTTGTGTGGCGCTGCCGGGAGCGCGCGGCGACCCGAGACACCCTGTGCCCGCGCGAGGCCCGTTGGCCTCCCGTGAGAGGAGGGGCGCGCCCCCGCGCGCCCACCCCTCCCCCAGCCGCGGGGCGGCCCCTTCCCCCGCCGCTGTTGCTGCCGGACACGCGCACGGGGCCGCTCGCTCCCGGCGGCGGGGGCGCGCTCGTCTCCCTGGGGCCTGGCTCGCCCGGCCCGGGCATGCTGGGGGGGCGGGGGCGGGACTGTCCCGTCCCGGGGGGGCGGGGTGTTGCTCTGCCGGGCTGCGCCGAGCACGGCGCCGGCGGGGCTGGGGGCGAGAGCGGCGTGGGGCCTGCTGCCGCCGCCGCCGCGGCTTGCGCCGGGACCCGCCCGCCAGGCCGCCGCTGCGGGCTCCGAGCGCGGCCCCGGAAAGAAGCGGGGTCTGGGCCGGGGGTCAGCGGCGGGTCAGAGCGCCTGTCATTTCTCACTCCGCATCCCCGTTGGCAGTCGGTCTGGTCTGGAGACTGCTTTGGCCTGCAAGTGGTGTATCGCCACCACGACCTGCTACAGTGCGACTGGGTCAACTCTTGCTTTTAAGAAACTTCAAGAGAAGATATACAGTACATCTTCAGACCAGGCCTGGTATATTCAGAGTCTTTTAAAGATCCAAGTGCTAAGGCTCCTGAGTCCAGAAATCTCTACTTTAGAGACAAAGCAAGGGTCATAGTTGCTTATATGCAGTGAAAACTGTTCAAGATCAACCTTACTAAGCAATCTCCTGTCCTAGGGGACCCCTGCAAATTAATTGAGTACAATCTTGCTGCTCATTTATTGGAAAACATCTCCAGTAAGCATCTGATGTGTCAGTCTCTTGAGTGGTCTCTTAAGAAAGTTTTGCTGTATTGCACAAAACCTTAGTATATTTTGTAAAGTGGATGAGTGGTTCAGTAAAGTACTAATTAAGTCTGTTTACAGTTGTGTTTATTAGCTGCAGCAAGAGAAGAAGATATTTTATATAACTAAATTAAGAAGGTTTAAAAAACTATTGAGGTGTAACCCACCATTTAACAGATATGTATGGCGTTTAGCCTTCTCTTCATTTAACAAAGTGACTTTTTTTTAAAAAAAGTTTTTATCTCCTCAGAGAGCCTTAATTGGACTACTGGTCCCCAGCTCTGCCTAGTTACTCTGTTCTACCTTGAACACTTGTGAGGAGAAAGGAGCAAGAAAAGGCATCTGGACCTTATGGCAATATTTGTCTCCCCACTGCCTTGTTCTAAGTTTCAGTAACTCCAGTGTCCATTAAAAGTTATGTAAGTTCCAGCACAGTTCTCTGTCTTAGAGAAGAACATTCTGCACTATGCAAAAGATGTACATGGAGAGATGTTTGTCTTAATATGTGTTCTTAAGATCTGGAAGTAAAACGAACTGGTTAGGAATTGGGCATGTCTTGTAATAATTAGTTAGGAATTCTCTATTAAGGTTGTAGCATTATTATGATAATATTCATTTTGTGTTTGTTTCATTGTCTTTTTAAAATACAATTTAACTAAAAAAAACCCAAAAAACTGGGGATAGAAAGGGCTTCTTTGTTCTGTCTTCTCCAGAATGTTACAAGTCTAAGAGCTCAGGACAAGTGCAGCAGAAATACCTGCAACATGGTGACTGGTGAGTCCAGATAGTCCACCTGCTGCAAATCTGTGTGTACATTTTCAGTATCTTTAGTCTCTAAGTTTTATGAACTAACCACTTATGCTCATGAACTTGGACTATTTTCCAAATCCTATTTAGTGGAAAATGCAATTAAACTGAAAAGGGAGGATTTATATCCATGTATCCAAGCAGTAACCTTTGCTGAACAGTTTGAAAATGCATTCTGCCAAGTTTTAGTAGTGATGAGTATTCACTTCATTTTGAAATGGACTGTACATAATGGATAAACTGATCTATCCTGATATTTTAATAGCTAATGGTAAAGGTGTTGTCTGCCTGCCAGTACAAATTTGCGTACGTTGTAGTATAAATGTTTTTTGCTGTTGAACGCAATACTAACTTTGCATAAAGAGAATTGTATTGTGTGTGTGCTTGGAAACCTGTAGAAGTTTTTATTTTAAAAAATAAAAATATATTTGTTAATGCTGAGTAGTAAACATGCCTGTGGGGAGGTGGTATGTTAGGTGGTCAAAGGGAGAGGCTTAGTTCTTTTTGTGATTTGTTTTTTAAACAACTTCTCATTACAATGGAAAAAGAAGGCTTCAAAACATGTTACCTTCCTGAATCTAGGGCCAGCACTAATAACTCTGCTGTTGCTCATACTTTTGCCAAGGGGCAGAAGAGTGAAACTAACAAGATCCTGATCAGTTTTACTGCAGTTCCATATTTCTGTAGATAGCCTTGAAATTGACAAGAATTTGGTAAGGTCAGTTTAGCTCAGCTGCTGATTAGAAAAACTGAGACTTGTTTTTAAATTCTCAATATAAATAAAAAGGGAGACTATAGGAATGGAGCACTAGAGACTGCAGTCTGCCTCTTTCCCAATCTCTCAGAACGTTGGGAGAGGTAGAATAGCAGAGACTCCCCAACGCTTTGGTGCAAGGACCATCTGTTTGTACAGTGTCTAACATAAGGGGGTCCTGGTCCATGACTAATGCTCCTATGCACTCTGAATATATGTATATTAGATAATACTCTGAAGGTGCTTAGATACCACAGTGATAAATGCAATGTAAGAACTTAGTAGAACAGCTGTTAGGCTCTGGGATTGGGAGGGAGAGAAAAAGGAAAGCTTCCTTCCAGCAGACTGTAGGGGAAGTAAGAGTGGGCTTCTGATTTTAGGTGACTGCTAGTCTGAATCTAATTGAGAGAGTGAACACCTGATTGAGGTCAAGAGATAGTAAGTAAGAATCCCAGCACTTGTTCTACTTCCCAGCTATTGGAAGTAGTGGATGGAAGCTTGGTTCTCAAGCCCCTAGACCTCAGTGGTGGTGGGTCTCTCCTACTAGGTACAGGCAGATTAAAAATTAAGATCTAGATTTCTGGTTTTTGCGTTTGTTTTGTTTTTTTAAGCTCTGCCACAGAGCAGTCCGCTGTATATGTGAAAACAGCTTCCAGCACAAGGATCAAGATTTTTCACAAGTAACTAGAAATTTTTTTGTGAGGGTCAGTTTTTGGGTGCCAATCTTGAGACATTTTAGAGGAGTCTTTCTCAAAAATGCTGAGCACCTGCCTTCTGAAAGTCAGGCCCATTGAATGCATCTCAAATTGGGCACCCAAAGTCACTATTCACATCTGAAAGTCTTAGTCAAGGTACTCGGGCCAAATCTCTGCAAACTTCAGTAGGCTTAAATTCCAGCCAAACACACACACACGGAAAACTTAACAATTCTCTACTTCAAAGTATCATACTGGGTTTCTGTTTTCTTTCAGTGAGGTTTAATGCTCATTTCGGAATTTGTTGATGAAGGCTTGGTGGTCTACTGCAGCACTGAAAACATTAGCAAGGCCAGGGTTTCTGTTGGTTTCAGCATAGGTGTAGATAGTGTCAAACTTTTTCTTCCTGAGAGAAGGTAAACCGTTGAAGATGTTTGGACTGTGTTCTTGGTGGCTTCTGGGGAAACTTGTCACTGAGTCAGCAGTGACATGAATAGCTTCATTAGTTGCATGTCACGTGTAGAGCTAGTTAGAAATCTTGTCAAAGTGTAACTTCAGTGAAAGACAGATAGTTGTATGGAAGCTTCTGCATGCTGTGTTATAAAACATTGTGGCCAAGGTACGGTGGCAAATGCAGCTATGCTGTATTAACAGCCTTCTCTTAAATAAGTGAACAATGTAAGTTTGTACTTTTTATTTGTGTAAGCACAACCGTATAGTTGTCTGTTCACTATAAATGCTTGGATTTTTCCACAGGAACCCATTGCAGAAACTTGTCACTTATTTTTAAGGTCCCATAAGTTATGTTCTGCAAGAATTGCCTCGCACACATTCTCTGCCTTTGGGATCCATACCTCTCTGACCCATGTGCTAGTAGTGACTTGTATCTATGACCCTTCCTGCATGAAGTGTCATGGGTGTGGTGCTGCCTGACCAGGTCGGAGTGGGTTTCAGACCAACAATGGAAGTGATTTAGGGTCTGATCCAGCTCCCATTGCTAGAACTCTGTTGCACTTAATGTTGACAGCCTATTACTAAACCTCCTTTTGTTTGCACACTGCTTTAGAAATAACACTTTGGGCCACCTTGTTGAACGAATGTAGTCAGTCTCTTGTGACCAAATCAGTGCTGAAATGTCGTACAGCTTTTTTTCTCATCTATTTTTTCTGTAGTCCCAATCACCATAATAATGTGTGTGTATATATAGTGTTATCTGTATGTGTCCTTTTTTCTTCTGTATATATAATTAGGCCCAGTCACCCAAAGTTCCCTATCCTGGTAATTGTGGCTGCAACCCCGTATCTCCACACAGCATTGCATGACCACATCAGTAGTGGTAAGGTTACCATCTAAATGTGTTTACCCTTCACCATGAGTTATTACTGCTCTAGAAACAAGAATACACTCACGCTCTTACTTTCTCCCTGGTCTTGTTGGTTTCTTTTGCTCTGTTTCCCTTTCTTCACCTTACATGTATGTCCCTCCTACTATACTGTGCTTCATGCTGATTTCTTCCTTCTCATATTTGGTAATAGGAGTGTGAGGCCTGCTGTTGCCCACTTTTTCAAGACCTCACAGCTTCTTTCCAGGTGCACCAGTCCCACTTAATGGAATCTTTGGATTCCAGTGTTCTGTCCTCTGTCCTTTTAAAGAAGTCTGAAAATTCTGCTCAGCAAAGTGAGAGAATAATCCCAGTCCTAATCCCAGTGTAAATGTAGAGATACAATCACTTCCTACTTCCTTATCTCCTCCTTCCTGTTAGTTACCACAGAGTGTTGTTTTGCCTAATGGGTTATGATACTTGGTTCTGTCACCTCTGTAGCTATAAACCAATCCCATAGGCAATGGCATCTCAAATGTTCTTGATACTATATATAGCATTCCATGATGTAAATGAACAAATAAAATTCAATAAGGGTTAATTTAGCCTATTCAGGACTGCTCTGGCCTGAGACTGAGTGCATTACTATAAGTCATCAGAAGGAGACAACACTCTGGAGAGAGCTCTTTATACAAGGCAAGTAAGCCTGAAGGGTAGCAGTGTGCAGTTGTGACTCTTAACAAGGGATTAATTAAAGAAATGCTTGCTGCATAAAATGGCATGTAAAACTACAGCATTTGTCTCTTAAGGCTTCCGGGTGTCCATGTTTGTCATGCAGAAATCCAGTGTGTGTAAGATATTAGCCACTGGCTTCATGTGTACCCTTGTACAATATAACTATGAAAGTTGTGAAACTACTATGAAAGTTGTGAAACTAGAGTCTTAACTTTCTCCTTTAAGGAATCCTAAGGACCTTGCAATATGAATAATTCTCTGGAGAACACCATTTCCTTCGAAGAATACATCCGTGTGAAAGCACGAACAATCCCTCAGCACAGGATGAAGGAGTTTCTTGACTCTCTTGCTTCCAAGGGGCCTGAAGCTCTCCAGGAGTTCCAGCAGACAGCCACCACCACCATGGTATATCAACAAGGTGGAAACTGCATTTACACGGACAGCACAGAGGTGGCCGGATCTTTGCTTGAGCTTGCCTGTCCCGTTACAACCAGTGTCCAGCAACAAACGCAACAAGAGCAACAGATACAGGTTCAGCAGCCACAACAGGTCCAGGTAAACATCTGAATGATCATTTTGAATTTATGCATTAACTTGTAAGTCAGAGGTACAGGTGTCTATACTGGGGATGTGCAACATGCAGGTCAGAATGTAAAAAGTAGGAAAACTTTATGAACACTAGTCTGTGGACACCTAGCTCTCCATGTATCAGAAATTATTTAGTTTTCATATGAGAAGTTTGGTAGATAATGTCTCATGGCATTACTTCTGCAGAGTCCCACTATTGGAGGAGTTCCATTCCTAGCAATGAGGTGATGCCAACTTTCTGAGAAATAGTTAGCAGTTTTGGTATGTGCGCATCTTCCTCAAACCCTAATTTCATAGGAAGTGGCTGTAAATACCCCATCCCCTCTAGTGGCTTGTTAATTCCTCTTTGCTTGCTGGAATAGTTATGGAAACAACCTCATTTTTCTGTTCTTTTCATAGAATAGTTCAGATAGGTGTAGGATACACCTGATAATTTTGGCTTAATTGTTGTTTTTGGGCTGTTTTGAAGTTTTGCTGGTTTTGGGTTACCTTGTGCCTTGCCCAAGCTGCTAAGATCTATCTAAGAAAAGTGAGAGGCATTCTCCTTGCCCTGATATTTTCTTTGTTTCTTATGGACCTGAAAAGTGCTTTTTGTGCCTTGGGTATGGCCACTCAAACCCAGGTTGAGATGTCTGCAAGGACTTCTCTGAAAGCCTGAGGAGAACTGACACTTTCCAGGGGTATCCAGGATTGTGAGGGACCTCGCTAGCCCCTGTCCTTAGCATGAGGAAGCCTTGTCTGTGCCTGCCAAGGGTCAGCTCCCCAACAAGCACTCCACTCCAGACCTACTCAGCCTCTACTCCCTCTCCTAGGTTAGCAATAGGCACACTCCAACCCTTGAGTCTTCCAAGCCTCCCTCTGGAGTGACAAACCCCTGATGCATCAGTCACTCACTGAATTCACAGACCCACTGCTCCCAAAGAAACAGTAGACACCAGCTTACCAGTTTCATTGTTCTGTTCAACACACAGCACTCAGATCTGTTTATAGTGAAAACAAGTGAAAGTTTGTTTAATGAAGTATAGAGATTCAAGAAGTAGTAAGTCAGAGTATTGTAAACAAATGGTTATATATGCAATAAAATCATGATATGCCTTCTCAAGCCTAGATTTAGGTAACAAGATATACTGTCTTGTCTAATGAATTAGCTTACCTGGTCTTTGCAGAGTTTTCCAGCCAGATTGGTTTTGACCCTCCTTGCATAGAATAGAACATGCTGACAGTTCATCTCTCCTCAGTGAAGGACGAAGGGTGCCTTTTTGCATCCAAAGGTATACCCCCAACAATCCATTGTCTTTACTTGTAAACAGGACAACCCCCACCGCCCCCCATGCTAGTATTTTTTTCCTGCGTGCTGCTTTCTAGTTGATTTTACAATATCGATTAGCATTCGGCTCAGACTATAGATAGACCACCAGACAATATGCATATGACCAGCCAGAGAGAGATGCGCATCTCCTCTTCCCTCCTACCTGACAGGAGAAAATTTATCACCATTTGGTGACTTGCCTTAACTTGCATATCTTAACATAATTTTCAGCACAGAAACATAACTTCTTGAATATTACCTGGAGATACATTTCACAATGACTATTGATTCTCGGTAGAGTCATAGAATCATAGAATATCAGGGTTGGAAGGGACCTCAGGAGGTCATCTAGTCCAACCCCCTGCTCAAAGCAGGACCAATCCCCAATCAAATCATCCCAGCCAGGGCTTTGTCAAGCCTGACCTTAAAAACTTCCAAGGAAGGAGATTCTACCACCTCCCTAGGTAACGCTAGGAGTCCTTACTCCTAGGACTCCCTAGGAGTCCTTACATCCCACCCTCTGGTGAATTATTATGCCTATAAGTGACCCAGAGGATCCCTGTAAAACCCAATGAATCCCCTGGGTTCCCTCTGTCAGTTGGCATCAAGAGGTCCCTGGGTCACAAGGACTATGCTGTGGACTCTGTCCCTGCAAACGGCTGATAGCCTGTGAGTTTAGGAGACCTTTCTTAAAATGCACCCCCTGGACACAAGTGGCATGGCCCCTGTGCCTCCCTTAGTGCAAAACCTCAATGCAAATCCCAGGCTAAAAGGGGCCATTCTCTTGTAAAGATATCCTGTAGGGAACCTTTGAACTGTTTACAGGATGTTTCCAGGGCCTGAAGCTGGGGTCAAGGAAAACCCCTCTTGTGTCTTTCGGAAACCACTGATACAGTGTGGAAGGAAGGAGGGGCTCCAGCAAGGATCCTGTTGTTGACTCTAACCAGACACCATGGAAATGGCTTTCCAAGATCTTGATGGTCACAAGAAGGGTAGGATTGTCTTATGAATGGTCCAACTGACCCAGATACATACGGAAGGGCGACCACTGGTTCACTGTGGCCAAAGCACCAATAGTCAACACTCTTTGAAGGCTCTGGTGGAGGGAATGTCAACATTTGAAACCATCAGTGCTAAGCCTACTAATTCTATGTGGAGTCACTCTTGGCTCCTTTGTACCTCCTCCTCAGATGTTGTCTTAACCACTTTCTTCTGTGCTCTGAGTGACACCAGGGCCTTTCAGAACACAGTGGGCCAAACAGCATAGCTCTGGGGATTCCTCTGGCAGCTTTACGCAGAAAGTCAGACGCTGACATCTTGGAACTCCAGGAGAAAGTAGCCCTCCTATCAACAAAGATCTTCTGGAACCGTAACCTCTCTACTTCCTTGATTTCTAGGGAGCTGCATTCTTTCTACTGGGTCCTGACTGAAGGGTTTGAATTATCCTTCCAGCATCCTCCCTCAGGATCACTTCTGGTTTTGGCTACAAGTGGAGTAGTGGTATTTACTTCTGGGGAAAGGACTATATGTCAGAACAGCTTATTCCTCTACAACAGTGACATTGAGTCTCTAACTGCTATCTTAACTGTTATGGCCCAGTATAGCTTTTTATAGTCTAGGATAACTATATATGGGCCCAGCTCATACCAAGGGCAAAAATCAGGAGGGCATTGAAATTCTTAAGACAATTCTGAGACATTTAAGCATTTTCTAAGGTGGTCTTACACATCCCAACACCGCTGCCAGGTCACCTACCGTGGTTGTGATTCTCATCCTCTTGGCAGCAAAGTTCAGCTCTTTCCATAGTTTGAACCAAAAATAATGGATTTTTCCCTCTTAAATAAACTGACTTCAAAATCTAAGACAGATGCCATTTTTGAGAAATAACAGCCACAAGATTCATGGCCAGATTGCTTGGATTGGGACAAGTATCTCCCCACAGTCATCTTTAAACTGCTTTGGTTTGCTTACCAGAGTGTTTTGTCCCCATCAGAGCAAACAAAGGTCTTCATCCTATGCTGTCTCAGCAGCAGGTGGGCTGTGTCGAAATAGCAGATTTGAGAGAGAGAGAGGGGGAGGGAACCAGAATCCATGGTAAGATTCAGTTCCTTATCGTTACTCTTCTATCCCTCCCTTTAAGAACCATTAGTGCCAGACTCTTCATGGATGATGAGCTACTGCTCTTCATCCTGCTGGGGCCTGGGGATCCTGGAATGCTCTTTGGTTACAAGTTTCTTCAAAGCTCAAATCCCCTTCCCTTTCAGAAGAAACTGCTCCTGACCCTGTTGAAAATGAGTCATAGAAACTGACAGTCTCCCCAGAGGAAAGGCTTTGTTCCTCATGTTTCCTGATCCCCAAAATAAAGGTGGCAGGTGCCCTGTATAAGACCTCAGCAAGTTGATCAGGTATCTAATGAAGATCAAATTCTGCATGATTTCTTTAAGGAACATAGTTCCTACACACATCCGTTGGTCTGGGGCCCTTTTACTTCGAAATATCTGCCTCCACTTCTTGAAAAGGCACAGACAGTATCTCTGGTTCATGGTGGACAGTATAAGATGCTTCCCTTTGGACTGGTAGCATCTAGTGCTTGATGGTGGCTGCAGCTTATGTGCAGCATCAGGGTCTGCAGGCTTACTCATACTTGGACAACAGGCTCATAAGAGCACAGTCTTGTAGCAGGGGTAGTTCGGGCCCTGGGAGACTTGCACCCTTTTTTGTCTCTTGGGGTGAGAATAAACAGAGGAAGTCTACATTGGTCCCATCTCAGCAGCTAACCTTCATAGAGGCCATCCTAGTTTCTATAAGGGCTTTAGTGTTCCTGCCTCAGGGCAGGTTCCAAGTTCTCCTCTTGGCAGAGGAACTATTCCGGTTCAGAACAGAAGGCCTAGTGAGATTGTCTGTAGGTGTTAGAACTGATGGCACTTGCACCTTTTGTTCCGTCCTGTTCAAGGCTATGGAGGTGACCCTTGCAAGGGTAGCTGAATTAGTTGTGCAAACCAAGTTTGCACAACTTAGGCACAATAGAAGTTCTCGAGGAAGGAGCTGATTTGTCAGCCTGCTGCTCAGAAAATAGCTCGAGTCCTTGGTCTGGGTCCAGGAGTATATCTAGGATCTGACTGTTGATGGTGTCTGAAAACCTAGAGAGTTGAGGCTCTACATAAATAGAGCTCTACGCAGATATAATTTTGTTTCCATGCAAGGCTCTACGCACAAATTTGATAGAGCCAAGAATTTTGTGGCTAGTTCTGACTTTCTCCTATGCTTCTGGAGGCAACCAGTGCATAATGTCATACAACATGGTCACAGTGTACTATGTGAACTGATACCAGGGAGCTTTGTTGCCTTTGTGTCAAGAGGTGATCCATCTGTGGAAAAGGTGCACTAGGACCAAAGGGACACCTCCCCTCTCCATTCATATGTGCCAGGTGCAGTCAGACAAAACTTTAGCCAATAACCTGAGTTGTCTGGCTGTTGCTCACCACATGTAAACTTGTTTGAGATTGTTTGATAGCAGGTAGGGATCCATAATGTCTGTTAGTGTCTTCCATTGATGCTTAGGGAAAAGGGGTCCTTTATGCTTTCCTCAGTTTCCTTTCTTACCCGGATAGTGAGGAGGATCTGACCGAATAGAACCAAGGTGATTTTCATGGCAGTGGCTTGGGCATCAACAGGCCTGGGTCTGACAGTCCGGGCCAGAGATCATCCATTTTTCTTGTCCTCTCCTGTGCCAGCAGAACAGAAGGTAGTTCATCCAGACCTTGCATCGGACCTGCTGAATTTCTAGGTTAGGCTATCTTGTGCTTTCCTGTGGGGCGTTCAAGGCAGTTCTGTTAAAGTGCAGAAAGTATTAGGCTCTCAAATGAAACTGTTAACATTTGCTTAAGGCAGATGTCTTGATCCTGTTTCTTGTCGTGTTCCAGTTATTTTGCACTGTCTTTGTTGGTCATCAGGGCTCTCTGGGTACACTTAGGTCTACCAAGCTGCTAGTTCTGCTCTAACATGTGCCTATGAAAGAGGTCAATGTTATTGCTCCACCCCCAATTATTTTTTTTAAAGGGTCTTATCAGACTTCTACTCTCCCACCTGGAAGCCTACTAGTTCCCAGCACTTGAATTTGTAACCAGCCTCATGGAAGGCCCCTTCAAATAATTGTTCTCTTGTGCCTCTCATTGTGTGGTCACCCTTTGCTTAAGGGAATTTTAATGGCCAACAGCATCAGTCAGGAGGGTCTTGTGCATCAAGAGCTGGCTTCGGGAGGGCAGTGCTTCTGTCCTGCTCAACTAGAAGGATTCCTCAGCCCATTGTGCCCTGGAAGTCACTGGTAGCTGGTCTCTCATAGTGGGAGTCTGTAGAGGTGATGTCATGCAGGAGAAAGGGGCTAATTAACAGTGACTTGTTTACAAATCTTGGCCACAGAGCTCTGCTCTAGAGACTAGTTCTAAATAGGGCTTCTGGAGGTAGAACAACTGAAAACATTAAAACACTCTAGAATAGTGAGCTTGAGGGAGAAACTACAGCTCAAAAACCTAGGTCCGCATCGCCTTCCTTTGCAATGTGTGGGTGAGATTGTGGGTCATTTGCCAGGATTATCTGGGTATATCTCACTTAATCATTTCCCTGACATTTCCCGGGCCTTGTGCACTGGTGCGTCTCAGTCCCTCCTACTCTCTGCTTGTGGCATGTCAGAGTAGGCTCCTGTGGGGTGTAATACTTTTTGTTGGATTTAGTGTGCAGGTGCTGAGTGATGGTGGGGGCTTGTGCTATACAGGAGGTCAGACTAGATGATCTGATGGTTCCTTCTGGCCATAAACTCTTATGACTTTGGCTAGGCATTCCACTTCTCGTACACTGGGGGGTCTGGAGGCTTCATGTTTTGGAGAGAAAGTTACTGTGGATAAGTAACTGTTTTTCCCCCTGCAGTGTAATTCCTTTTTTTCCTTTCCCCATACCATCCCTCCTGAACACACAATAATAGTGGGAGAGGTTTTAGTTGTTGCTCTTGTTTACAGCCCATGTCAGTGTCAGAATGTCATTGTGAAATTGAGATCTTCCAGGTTTGTAAGATTCTTGACGCTCCTATGGCTTCAAAAACTGGGTTATTCAGTTTCTGACCTCTAAAGTTCTGGAGCCTGAGGGTCATTTGCTCATGTTACTGCTGCAAAGGGACTGCTTTGATACAATTGTATAGAAAAGGGTGAGGTAACTGCATCAACTGAGAAGCAGTGTGTGCTGCTCTGATGGCACATCTCCTTGTGGTTTTACTTTTGTCTACTCTCCTTCAGTCTTTTTCTCCTTTAGCTGCAGACATATCTTGTTCCACAATTTCAGACCCATTATAGAGACACGGTAAGTATACACAAAAAGAAAAAGGAGTACTTGTGGCACCTTAGAGACTAACAAATTTATTTGAGCATAAGCTTTCGTGTAGCTCACGAAAGCTTATGCTCAAATAAATTTGTTAGTCTCTAAGGTGCCACAAGTACTCCTTTTTCTTTTTGCGAATACAGACTAACACGGCTGCTACTCTGAAACCAGTAAGTATACAGGGAATGGGAGGTGGAGAAAGAGGCAATTGAGAAGAAGCTGGAAAGACCTTAATCTTGTTGCTACAGAAGTGCATGATTCTAGAAAAGAATCAGCAAGGAATGCATTCCTCTTTTCACTAATTAGGTTCTATGACTTGCTTTTTCCTACCTGAATATCTGCAGAGTAGTTCAGTCTGCTTTTTGAGATGTTTCCTAATTTAAACCCCTATGGCTTTGAATCATTAACCAAAATCATGGTTTCAAAGCTTTGGGAAAGAGTACTGTGTAAATGGCTCCTTCTTACTCAGCAGATCTGTTCCCTGCAAATATTTGGAATCAGATCTATTGACTTCAGTGGCAAAAATAAGCAAAGCAGCTCTGGGAGAGGGATCTGGGTTTTTATCTCGTTTATGCATCAACAGAATGATTACATTCTAAATACAGGACCAAATTCTATCATTAGGCTCACCTGTGGAACTTGAAGGCAGTGATTTGGGACAGTCAAAATGGAAGACAATCTTTTGTGGTGGGTTTTTCCTTGTTCACCAGCTTGACTTTCAGAACTCAGCATGAGATTGCAGGGCTGCCAGTTAAACTTTGAGAGGCTGACTTATAGACTCCCCACTTGCTATAGGACTTGTTCACCCAGAGCTTGCTTTTTGTGATAGGTAATAAAGTATTTCCTTTAAAGCAGTTGTATATCATCCTGTATATTTCCTGCTATTCAAGCACTGCTTAGAATAGAGCTTTAGTCTAACCCTCAGTGCTTCCAAGATCTTTTTAGACTTACACACACACTAAAAAGAGCGTCTTTCCGTATGTCCTAGGTGCCCATGACGCAATTTAAAAATATTAATTATAGTATTTGACTCAGTAACTTAGGACTGTTTTTGAAGAACCATGTCTTATGTTGTTTTTATGTCCTGTTGTCTGAATGTTACTTTTACCCCCACACAGTGGGATAGGGAGCTTAGTATGAAGGGATCTTGACAGTGGTGAAGATTCTCTGGAAGCCTGCAGAAACCACCATTTCTGCTTACTAGAACACTAGCCTTGCTATGTTGCTCTTGTCCTGGTGAAAGCCTGACTTGGCTTGTGGAGTCATCGGCCAGCTATTACATGCTAGAACTTATCTGTAGATAATTTTGGTCACTTTAGTCGGTCTCTTGATGCCAGTGGGCTTGGGATGCCCTGGCCTATAATGGCTCTATGCTGGGAACTCCTAGCATGGAAACTGCTGTTCCTGTGCTACCTCCTGAGTGCTAAAGCAGACAGTATTTCTCTGCTGGGCTTAGCCTGCAGGCTGACAGAGGCTTGAATGTATCTTTTTCTAAAGTCAGCCACAGAATTTGTTTGTCCTGTACAAAAAACACCACTTCATCCTTTTTTCCCCTAATATGTTGGCTTTTTCACAGCTCGTAGCTGTTTCAGAGTTAAAGGCAGTGAGAGGCCAGACTAGCAAGTTTGGATCGTGGGCAGGGAGGGGTACTCCTGGGGGAATTTGTCACTGTGCATGTGCAGAAATTGTCCCCCACAGATTTCTTTGCTTCCCCGCAGAAAAATTACTTTCTGATGGGGAAGCCACAAGAGCGGTCTTGCGACTCTCCCCAGCAGTATGTTTCATGTGCCCATGGCAGCTGTCAGAGGTAAATCGCTGTGGGGCAGGACTGGGGAAGACCCGGCTGGTGGCTCCTACCCTGCATTGGGTTCAGCTGCTAGTCCTGGCTGGGCTGGATGGGACTTCCTCTTCTCCTGCACAGCATCCAGGGCCGTGTCAGACCCACCCCCAAATTTCTTCCCTCGGCTGTAGGAAGCTCTGCAAACTCTTCCCCCCCCTCCCCCTCTAACCACTTCCTGCACCTATCGTGCCTCAGCTGCGGGGGGGGAGTCATTGTAAAGGGAGCTGCTCTCCATCTGCCCAGACCCTCCCGCCAAGCCGCCCCGTTCCCCCTGTACCTGGACCACCCCAACAAGCCACCCAGATCCCCACCCTATCAAGGCCCAACCAGCTGCACTTGGATCCCCACCCCACTGAACCCCACCCCCCCAGCATCTGGATGCCCCCACCGAGCCCTCAATACTCAGACCCCCCTTCCGAGATGTCTCCGTGATCTCCCACCTCTGTGCAGCCAGTGGCCTGTGCTCCCGATGCCATGCTAGAGCCTCCATGTTTGTTTGACAAATAAAATTTGCAGAATTTTAAAATATTGTGTGCAGAATTTTTTAATTGGCACAGAATTCCCTCAGGAGTAGAGAGTTTTGGGAATGCTTTGAAGTATGAGCCTTGCATTGCTCTCTAGCAACCCCTTCTAGATGACTTAAGGAATGGTGTTGGTTACACTAGCAGGGAGTGGGTTGCTACAATGTAGGGCTGTTGGAAGGAGAAAATATTGAAGATTTATTATTGGAGAGAATGGGAGGGGGGAATGGTGATGGGAAAGCAAAGTAGGAATATCTTCAGTATCCCGTTACTTAGTTCCTCACTCAGTATCTCAGTTCAGACTTTGTCACCAAAATGACGGATGTTGTTGTTTTTCCTTTGGCTCTGGAGAAGTTGTAAAGAATTAACAGCTCACTAAGTGTGATCCTTTACCTGTGTCATCCTACCTTCTTCCTGGATCTGCCTCTTACATCTCTGGATATCTGGAATAATGGCTACACAAACATAGGAACAGTTTTACAAGACGTGCTAGTATATTAGTAGTTAGGATTTAGCTCTTGGGGAGTAGCAGATTAGTGAGTGCAGGATCAAGGCCCGAGAGAAAGCTAATGAAGCGCCTCCCTCCCCGCGTCCCTCCCCCAATTTCAGTAGGTATATAATCAGGCTCTAAAAGAAGGGTTAAAATAGGAAAATGCAGGTGGCACTGCCCTGGCTGTTTCTAGGAATGGAGATGGCTTTTGCTTTGAAATAAACCAGTCTTGCCACATTTCTAGCTGCACTTTCCTACGGTTGGAGACTGCCTCTTAGTATGTAATAGGAAGCCTACTCCCCTCCAATGAAATTAGAAACAAAAGTAGTGCCTTCTCTTGGGGACTAGTAAGAGGTGCAGAGCATTGTGTACATTAAGGCAATGGAATAGACTTTATGATCTGAAAAAGCAAATATAAGGAAAGCAGTGGATACCCTGAGAACATGAAGCACACAGCAAAATATCTTTTTAAATGCAAGGGACCTGTCAACCTGATCAGGCCCCGCTGTGTGCATTGATATCTATCCAGCATTCTGGGAGTGGTTTCTAGCTGCCCTCTGCATACACCACTTCATTGTGTGGCGGTCTCTGAGAAACTGGAAGATTCTTGTCCTATCAGGTTTTCATTCACATTCTTGTTTTGTGCGAAGCTGTGAAAATAACATTGCTTTTTTGTTTATTTCTTATTCTATCTCTGCATCATTGATATCTGGACCGCTCTAAAATGAGGGCTTACGTACAGTTAGTGTATTTTAAGTAGCTGTGCAAAAATTAGTGCTGGGTGGTGGGGGTTTTTTTGGTCTAAGTATCTCTCACTTTGTGTTTTGAAAATCCCAGGCTAAAGAGCACCTGAATGACTTAGGAGCATAAGTCCCATTGAAAGTGCTTCTAAGACACTTAGATACTACCCACATTTTGATCTCTGCCTCCTTTAAATATGGACAGTAAAGAGTGATTTTTGTACATGAGCTGAATATTGGTGAGTAAAGGAAAAGAAATTACAAGCTGTGAAACATTAGCTCATGTAAGACTTAATCTATTTCAGTTAACTGCCTGGTCAGATCATTCATTGATGTAGCTTTAACTTGTGGTGTTGGCAAGAGGCCAAATGATTCTTGTTACCTTGTAGGAAATTTTATATCAAATCCACATCTGCATTAGTGTGTTTCACACTGCTCTAGCCCTGCAGTAGGAACGCTTAAAGTTCGTTCTACTTCCTATGAGTAGAATCAGCTCTTCTCAGCAGGGGGTGACTTGGAAAAAATGGTTCTGTGAATGATGCCTTCTTGTCTACCTCCGTTTTCCATGGCATCTCAAGTTATTGCAAACGAATCCTTGAAACATTTTAATAAGACCTTTTGGAACTCTGAGCTTTTGGGGGAATGGGCTGTTTGGGTGAGGATCACTGTTTGGGTGCTACTACAACACACACAACACAAAAGTGAGAAACAAAGTCTCCAGTCAGTGCTAGATCCCCATTTTGCAAATGACGGTCCATGCCCCAAAGAGCTTACAGGATAATTTTGAATCTGGTAGGTGAGGCAAATAAGAGGGAAGGATAAGGAAAATAAGAGCATGCAGTTACATAGCTTAGCTCTCAGTTCCAGATGGCTCCAGATTATCAAAGCTTTAAAATAAATTCGCTACCCCTGACTAATGTGTTCCATGGCCATCATTGGTTCCCTGATTTCTTCTAAACATCATAGAAGTGGGATTTGGGGGAGGAGAGAGTGGTGGCCTTGTAGATTAACTCACATGAGGAGTTCCATGCAGCCCCTTATGCTGGGAAAGAATCATGTGGATGTTTGTGGAACAAGCAGAGAAATGGCCATTCAAGGCTAGTATAATTGGTAGAGCGATGGGGCGGGTGCAGCATGGTAACAGGAGCAGATGCGTACGGAGGGGCAAAGTTGTAAAGGGCCTTGAAGATGAGGACAAGTTTTAATTTGGTGCAGTGCGGAGCCAGTAGAGGATTGGAAGTCAGGATGACATACTTTCATAAAAGTGTAGGGTTGGAAGGGACCTCGAGGTTGTCTAGTCCATCTGCCTCAGCAAGATGGGGACCAAGTAAACCTAGACCATCCTGGATACACGTTTGTCTAACCTTTTGTTAAAAATCTCCAACAAGAGAGATTCCACAACCTCCCTTGGTAACCTGTTCCTGTACTTAAATGTCCTTATAGTTAGAAAATTTTTCCTACTATCTAATGAGTATCCAACATGGCCAACGACAGGCCTGGAAGAGTATTTACAGCTGTTAAAATCAGAATAATTGAATCTTACATTCCTGTCAGTCATGATACTGGTAGAAGAGGAGTTAGCATGTACTCTTTTGGGCTTCTTCCAGATACTATAGTGAAATGTAATGTCATCAGTGTGTCTGTGTGAAGTTGCTTCTCCTCAACAAGGGATAGGTGTCTTAGTGCATAGGTGAACCTTACAGTGATACCTTGGGGTAGTTTTGGCTCCATAACTTTAGGAGAAAGAGGAAGGTAGGATTCTTTTTTCCTAAACTAAAAATCAAGATTGTTCTTCGGGTGTAAATCTTCCTTTGCATTATTTCAGGGGTCGGCAGCCTTTCAGAAGTGGTGTGCCGAGTCTTCATTTATTCACTCTAATTTAAGGTTTCGCGTGCCAGTCATACATTTTAACGTTTTTAGAAGGTTTTCTATAAGTCTATAATATATAACTAAACTATTGTCGTATGTAAAGTAAATAAGGTTTTAAAAATGTTTAAGAAGCTTCATTTAAATTTAAATTAAAATGCAGAGTCTCCCAGACCGGTGGCCAGGATCCGGGCAGTGTGAGTGCCACTGAAAATCAGCTCGCGTGCCGCAGGTTGCCTACCCCTACATTATTTCAAACCAAGACTATGCAATGTATTGTGTAAATGCCTGAGAACCTGAAAGTGAAATTGAGCATGTTTTTATTGTCTAAGCAGAGTTAAATGGAAATGACAAAAAGGTAACTAGACTCTCAAAATTCCTCCAGTTCTGAAAATCTGTGGCAAAGATTACTTAGTTAAGAAAACATCAAAAAGCCATTTTTACCCTATTAGCGTCCCTTGCATTTAAACCGCAATGTGTCCGAAGTCTGCAGTTCCTTCCAATGTGATACCCATTCATTAGTGCTACTCTTAGTCCCAAGATTATGTAAGTAGACCTCAGTTTCTATGTATAAACACTATACCATTCCTTTAAGAGAGTTATCCTAATTTACTTTAGTTAGTGCCCATTGTGTGTGTGAAGTGACATGATGGTTTTGGGGTACTGAGCGGGGAACGAAACCTATTGCCTCGTTCTTGAAGCATCCTACAGATGGAGAGAGTTGTTAGTCAAATGTTTGTATTTTGTAGCAAGGTGAATATTAAAGAATGTTAACACAAGCATTATGATTAAGGCTATGTTTTAGTCATGGGTATTTTAGTAAAAATCACGGACAGTAAACAAAAATTCACGGCCTGTGACTAAAACTTGGGGACCTGGGATTCCTGCTGGGGCGGCACATGGCCCAGGACCTCTGCTGGCTCTCTACCTGGCTCTGGGCCTCCGTTCTCTCCTCCTCCTCCTCCTCCTCCTCCTCTCCCCCCTCCCCCCGCACACACAGCAGCAGTTGGGGGGTGGGGTGGGGCGGGGTGGGGAACTTCGGCCAGTGGGAGCTGCAAAGCCAGCGCTCTGGGTGGAGGCATCGCACAGAGCTGTCTGGCCATGCCTCTGCCTAGCAGCTGAGCAAGGGGGATGTCGCCACTTCCAGGGAGCCCCCAGGTAAACACCACCCAGTGCCCCCTCATCCTATCCTGTGCCCCTTCCCCCTCTCACACCCAAATTCTACTGCGGGGGCACGGTGGCCCAAGACTGCCCCAGCAGTGGCCAGTGCCCCTGGTGCAGGGGCTGCCTGCCGCTGTGGAGGTCACAGAAAGTCACGGAATCCGTGACCTCTCTGATGTGTTTGCATCAGGCGTGACCTTATGTTGATTTGCTATGAGGTAGGCTGGATTTCTGATGGTGCACATTCTATCAATGCTGACAGTTCTGAAGGGTATTCTTCAGCTTCCTGGGATGCCTGATGTCTGTTTTCCCAAACAACTCCAGTCTATAAGTGGTATGTGATACAGTTTGTGAACTTCTTCCGTTGAAAAGTGCAATGAATTGTGCTGAGGAAATCCAGCATTCACTCTGCCTTCCCTTTGTCAGATACCTTTGAGATCTCCTTAGGCAAGATGCTTCTTTATCTTTTCCTATACTTCCTCTAGGATCTTGTTGATCAGGATTATATAATAAATTAATACAAAACTGAGCACATCAAAGAGCTCTAGAATATAGACCGTATTGTCTGTTCATGGTGTCACCATTGAACTAAAGTTCTTGTGTATGGGCACTAACTATTGAATCTTTGCTGTTACAGGTACAAGTCCAGGTCCAGCAGTCCCCGCAACAGGTCTCTGCCCAGCAGCTCTCTCCCCAGCTCACTGTCCACCAAGCCTCAGAGCAGCCAATACAGGTCCAAGTTCAGATCCAAGGCCAGGCACAGCAGCAGGCATCCCAGACAATACAGAGTCAGTCTCTTCAGAGCCCTAGCCCATCTCAGCTGCAAGCAGCTCAAATCCAGGTGCAGCATGTACAGACTGCCCAGCAGATCCAGGCCACTGAGATCCAGGAGGAGCACATACAGCACCAGCAGATCCAGGCCCAGCTTGTGTCTGGACAGGCCATTGCTGGTAGCCAACAGATCCAGATCCAGACAGTTGGGGCACTGTCCCCTCCACCTTCTCAGCAGGGCTCACCACGGGAAGGCGAACGGCGGATCAGCACCGCTAGTGTCCTTCAGCCAGTGAAGAAGCGTAAAGTAGATATGCCTATTACTGTGTCATATGCTATTTCAGGGCAGCCAGTTGCCACAGTGTTGGCTATTCCTCAAGGCCAGCAGCAGAGTTATGTATCTTTAAGGCCGGACTTATTAACAGTGGACAGTGCTCACCTATACAGTGCCACTGGGACCATTACTAGCCCCACTGGAGAGACTTGGACCATCCCTGTTTACTCAGCTCAGCCACGTGGTGACCTTCAGCAGCAAAATATAACCCACATTGCCATCCCCCAGGAGGCCTACAATGCTGTCCACGTCAGTGGCTCGCCAACAACACTGGCTGCTGTGAAGCTGGAGGATGACAAGGATAAGATGGTGGGAGGTGCATCTGTAGTGAAAAACTCACAGGAGGAAGTGGTGCAAACTATCGCTAACTCACTCTTTCCAGCACAGTTCATGAATGGCAACATCCACATTCCAGTGGCAGTGCAGGCCGTGGCAGGGACATACCAGAATACAGCTCAGACGGTGCACATATGGGACCCGCAGCAGCAACAGCAGCCCACACCCCAAGAGCAAGGGCAGCAGCAGCAGCTCCAAGTGACTTGTTCTGTGAGTAAAACTGCTTCTGTTATGCCTGCCCTTGATTTTAATGACATGTTGATGGTGTGGGGAGAGAGATGCTGTCTGTCAGGTATCCTGTGCTTCATAGGATCCTTCTAAATATTGCATGTGTGACACTGAGCATTTGACCAGTCCCCAGCTGTGCATTTGTGTCACGTCAGTCACTTTGGACAGGGGCATGATTATGGCAAGAATCAGAAGGTGAAACTGCTGTTCTGGCCTCTAGTGTAAATGAGGCAGTATACTTGTAGCAGGTATTCTTAATAGTTCAGTACTCTCCTGTGCTGAGTTAATGTTCTGAGCTGTTCTAGTTACTCTATTGGAATAGTTAGAGCTCCGCCCCAGTGGAACTAATGTGATACACCAGACGCTAGCCACTTCACCAGTCACTTTGAATCACTCCGCTCAGAGTAGCGCAAGACACTTGACAGAGAGCTGAGGGTTTGACGGCTGGTCAGCTGATGAAACACATCTCACTGATGATCAGATGTACCAGTCTGTCTCTACGCCATGCCCTGTTTCTAGTCAATGCTTGGTGTGCAGAAATACAGACGCCATATGAACGAGAACTGGAAACTAATTTAATTTAAACAGCGTCTTTTTTTTTTAGAGTGCTTGGTGTACACAGTGGCCAAAAATATTGCTGTCTTTACAGGGAAATAGGGGAGCCTCAGAGCCGAACCTCTTGAAAAACATTTTTACATTTTAGCTTTTTTAAATTTCATAAATCCTTTTGTATGTAAATGTCTGTTACTACACGCATACAGACAATGCCCGCTCTGAACATTGTGCTAGTCCACAAGAACAAGAAAGTGACTAATATGTCACTAACTGAATTGCAAAACCCATGCCCAAAAATCCACCAGCATAAATGTTTTTAGAGAAAAGATTTTTAAAACTTAAGATGCTAGTAACAAAAGCGAGGAAGCAGCATTTAAAAAATAATTTAAACTTGACTGCAACCTTAATTCCATAATGCACGTGGTGGTGGGAATATCCCTTCCTTCTTGCTAGGTATCAGACTAATAGCCGTATGCCTCTATTGAAGTAAATAGGAGTTTTTCCACTCACTGCAGTGAAGCTAGGATTTCACCCATAGGTTAAGGTCAGAAGGGATCGTTTTAATTAATCTTATCTGACATCCTGCATAACACAGGCCATAGAATTTCACCAAGTGATTCCTACATCAGTCCTATAACTTCTGGTTGAGGTAGAGTATCTTTTTAAAAGGATATCCAGTCTTGATTTAAAAGAACTCACCACATCTTTCAGTAAGTTCTAGTGGTTAATTACCCTCATTAAAACCTGCCTTATTTCTGGTCTAAATTTGTTTAGCTTCAGCTTCTAGCCATTGGATGTTCTGCCTTCATCTGCTAGATTACAGAGTCTCTGATATCAAATCTCCCCCAGCCTTCCATGTAGTTACTTTAGACCGTGATCAAGTCACCTCTTAACCTTCTCTTGGAGAAACTAATAGGTTGAGCTGCTTTAGCCTCTCCCTGTAAGGTAGATTTTTCCAGACCTCTAGTCAGTCTTGTAGCTCTCTTCTGAACTCTGTCCTATTTGTTGACATCTTTTGGAAGCGTGAACCCAAGAACTGGAAGCGACCATTTCAGTAATGGTCTGACTAACCCCTCCTACAGGAGTAATAACACCTCCCTACTTCTACTTTGCATTCCTCTGCACAGTGGTACAGCACACCTAATAGCAACGTTGGCTGTTTACTACTAATTGCACCTTCTTGGTCTGCTGGGGAGTAGTGTGTCCCCTCTAGTGCCAGGAGTATCTAGGCAAGTCAGAATTCAGTCTTCCATTTTAGAGGAAGGGTGATAAAGCTGCCAGGATGACTAAACCTCTGTCCTTTTGGGCCTGTCCTGAGGCCCACCTGTAGAGTTATCCTATTAGATTATTACTGGGAAGGAAAGGGTGGGTCCTTCTGAACGCCCTTTGCTGCTGTAGGAGTATCATGAGGAGTTTGACCTGCTACTGCTGTGGAATGAGCTCCTCAGAACCCAGAGCTTTTCCCAGTACTTTGTACTCCCCATTCACCTGCTTCTGCAGCATTGATATGCCCCCCCGAACCATCTAGCTGCTGGCTGGCTGGGCTGGTATGTTGTTCACGAGTAAGGAAAAGTAGAAGCATGTCAATCAGTTCACTGCACTGGAAATTGCTTTTTACCCCAGCCTGATTGCCAGCCCTCTGACTGAGAGTGATTGTGAGGTACTCGCAGGAAGATAGCCAGTGCTGCTCTTCTGCTAGACTAAGTGGCAGTGAAAACTTTATCATTTCATGGGGAGCAAGGAGACAGCATTCAAGAAGTTGGTCTGCAAATGTGGAGGCCATGCCTCACCCCTGAGCTCTTTCCCCAAGACCGTTGTTTGTTTGTCAAGTTAAGCTTCATCCCTGTCTGCCCTGATGGTAAAAGCAGAGCCCCTTCAATGAAGGACTTGGTCTCAGATTCTGCCCTAGCTCCACTTTCTGTAATATAGGTGCTGTTGTGTAAACAGCAGGTGATGCAGGAGAGCTGACACTGGGATGCACTCAGTCTGTCTAAAAACTCATATCTGAGGTTATTACAGGGTTTGTGCCTTTAGCAGACTTGTTTTTCATTGATGGGTAATGCTGTGGATTTCTCCCTTGTAAACCTTGCATTGTCTTCACCATAGTTCTGTGGAGCTTCACAAGAACGAGACTTCCAAAGGAAAGCACGTCCGCAAACATACTTTGAGTGATTCTTATTTTATTTTTTTTTTGGTGATACCAAATCAAGCAATTTATTATCTTAATTGTAGCAACTCTTCCATTTTTTGGGTGTGCATGTGGCTCCCCTTTTAACTTGCCTTTTCCCTTCTATAATGGGAGTGGATGTGAAAAGGGGACCCTGTATTGGCTAAGAATCCCTCACTTGTAAATTTTCAAGGTAAATGAGATGAGAATACAGCCCTTAATCAAATGAACAATTAAAGCTTTGTCTGAATCCCATTAGCTTTCAGTTCAAGTAAATATAAAAGCTCTGTATGAGGAGGAGGAAGTGTAGAAGGGGATTAAGTGTATCCCTTCCTGTACTGCTTGTAAATAAGGGTCAACTTGCATAGGTGGTGCTGGATGAACAGGTTGGAGTGACTGCACATAGGGCACCATGTTGTGAAATAATGTCTGCCGCTTGTGGTGACAAAGCTTTGACTCTGGGGCCCTATTGTCAAGGGAAGACTCCTCTTGCCGTGTTTTTGTTAAACTTCCCAATAGATGCTGTGACGTTTTCCAGAATACATGCATAGATTAGCAGATAGTTTTTCAGTAGGTTGGAAGCAGTATCCTGAATTGTTAATGAAATTGCCTGGCATTTTAGTATCGGTGATTTGAGTGTCACTAAATATGAAAAAACCTATTCATAGGGTAACAATATGCAATTCTGAGACACTTGGCAATTGACAGATGAAATGGAGATTTTCACATTATCTGCCTTTTTAAAGAGGGACCATACTAAAGGTGGTAGAGATCCCTATGTAGATTGCATGGTGTCTCTGTTCTCTAGCTGCTCCTTCATGTAAATAGGTGAAACTGACACAAGCATCCTATTCTTGCAGGATAAGGATGGAGTAGGCTGTCAACAGGACACCACAATGTACCTGTATGTTATAACGTACCTAGAGCCTGGCTTTTCTAGTGGTCTGTTGCGCACCTGGGATTATAACAGTGTTGCAACTGTGTTTGTGTGTTAATTGCGTCAGAATAAAGACAGGTTTCGGAGGAGCAGTCGTGTTAGTCTGTGTCCGCAAAAAGAGCAGGAGGACTACTGGCGACTGTAGCACAGAGCTGGTGAGGTGGAGAGACGGGGCCCTTCTGAGAGAACTGAAAAGTGTTTTTTGTTTTGTTTTTTTTTTGTTTTGTTTTTTTTAAGTGTTGCCACCTTGCTACTGTCTCCCACTAGAGGGCAGCCTTTCTCTCTCAAAGCTCCAAATACCTGGCTTCTGAGACCAATCCTCAGCATGCACTGTTCTGCTGTTAACTCTACATCCAATACAATGGTTTTTGAAATACTGTTTAAGCTAATGGTCCCCTGTCAACCAGGGAGAAAGTGATGAAGCTAAAAGGACCTGATAAATCAATAGATTCACCCATTCTATTCATGAATAGAGGAAAAAATTACTCTGAGAGGATCTGTGTCCTGTAAAGTTCTTTACCTTTGGTGAAAATTATTTGCCTCTGTGTGCATGTGTAAGTAAAATATAAATGATCTTTATGATCTGGATGAATGGCTGGGAACACTTCCCCTGGAAAATTTTGCAATACTGGTTTAAACTACCCACATGGAATGGACTGGAGGCTTTTCAAAATACCTGCCTGAAGTGAAAATGAGCTGGTCTTGGGGATCAGAGAATATTTTGGGTTGTTCACGCATGATCACTGATATGACACTAGAGTCCTCCTTTTAGGTTTATATACCATGCCTGTCACTGAGATATGAGTGAGTTGCTAGTCATCATGGCAACATTCACTACTGGGAGTGAGGAGATGGTGCTACAAGACAAGAAAAATGAGGCAAAAAAGAAATGTCCTATTTTGGCTTCCTTGTTGCATCTCGAAGGAAACGTGACTAGAAGTGGTTTTCTTTCACAGGCTCAAACTGTTCAGGTAGCTGAAGTGGAGCCACAGCCACAGCCTCAGCCTTCACCTGAACTCTTGCTTCCGAACTCTCTGAAGCCAGAAGAAGGGCTCGAAGTGTGGAAAAGCTGGGCACAGACCAAGAATGCAGAGCTGGAAAAGGAGTCTCAGAACAGGCTAGCCCCTATTGGCAGTAAGTGTCATGGGAGGGGGTTATCTGGCATGGTATGTTTTACTCCAGGTTTTCACCAGTAGAAGTTGGTTTCAAGTAGGGATCAGGTAGCAAATGAAACAAGACTACACTTGGTTCAGACTAGAGCTACCTATCTAGTTTTCCTAAGGTCCAAATCTCTCTCAACCCTTCCTTACACCTTGATTTCAAGGATCATTTTCCTGTTCAGCAGAACCACTGCAATGTTCCATCTCTTTTGTTAGAAAAACTCTCTCCTGGTTTGAGTGGTGATGGTAGTTTGGGATCTCCAGTTCAATTTGTCACAGTGTAATGGTTAGGCTTGGCAGAATTGAACTTCTGTATCTATAAAACTTTAAAGGATAATATTGATTATTGCAAAGTATTTTTCCCTAATTTTTATTTATTTTATTTATTTATATATAATATAATTTTTTTTTAACTTTCACAGTTGTAAGAAATCCTGGGGGGCACAGCACAGTAATTATTTAATAACAGTAGTCATTGAGATTCAAAAAAATAACTTTTTTCAACCATTAAACACAAATTGTCAACATCACGTTAAAGCATACACAAATAATATCCTTAAATCGAACTCAAAGTATGAAATGCTGCTTACCTGTAAATTTCAATGATTATCAATGGAAATATTTTTCATTAGTTTGTCTGTGTACAGTGAAATTGACATTTACCAAATAAAAATCTAATCCTTCCAAGCCTAAGAATGGTTTCTTTGCCAGCTGCATCATGAAACATTCCAAGAAGTATTTGTGTTCCATATTGAGCTGCTAGCTCAGGAACGTAGTTTGGTGGCCGCAGATCGGTGAGTGCCAGTTACAGGAACAAAATAGCCCCATACACCAGCTACTTAATGAATCAGCAAATGCTGTTATGGTTTTTTTTTTTTTTTTTTCTGGCTTTCCCATTGCTGTAGGAAAAATGTTTCATTGCAGATAATATAGGAGATGATCTTCATGTAGAATGAGTGGTGCTGGTGTCAGTTTTCTCTAAATGTCTTTCTCTGCTTCTGAGTTGATTTATGAATGCTTAAGGTCTCCATTGCTCCCACTGTTGATCTTATGGTGGGGCATGTGATGTGCTAAGGGAGCTGTTCAGAAGTGGGGAGAGCATATTGGGAGGGAGGGGTGGACAGTAGTGAAATGGAAGATTATGTTTGAAAAATGGAGTCTGCTTTTTTTTTAAGCAAATTCATCATGACATTTTTGCTTTGCAGGACGCCAGCTGCTGAGATTCCAGGAAGATCTCATCTCCTCTGCTGTGGCTGAGTTGAATTATGGGCTATGCTTGATGACACGAGAAGCTCGCAATGGTGAAGGCGAACCATACGATCCAGATGTACTCTACTATATCTTCCTGTGTATTCAGAAGGTAGGATCTCTTATTTCTTCTTATTTTATGTAGGGTGCACGCAACAAAACTGCATATGCTGTGATCAGACAGTGTTTGTAGATAGCTTTCTCTTTGTAAGACCTAGAATGAAGGTGGCAGTTGCTATTAATATCAAGCTCTCCAGCTTTGTTTTATATATGGAATAGTGAATGAATTTGGGAAACCTCTTCTGTGTTTGATGGAACATGCAACTTTAAGAGTGGACAGTTGGTGGGAGGATTTTTTAAAGGGATACCAGCATGCAATTAAAAACAAAATAGTTGCTATTAACGGAATGAAATAATGTGGTGAGAATTTAATGGGAAAGTTTTTCAAGCAGAGTGTAATGCTCTAGACCTAGTCTGTCCTGCTTAAAATCAGTGTTTCAGCTTTGACGTGCCTGAACTGTGAATGGAGGCCTATTGCTTGGTATAGAGAAGAAAGAATCTGGGTTTGCAACAGTATTTTTCTTTTATTGTACCCTAAAGAAACAATCCCAGTGCATGCAGGGCAATAATTTAAATGTAAAATTTCAAATAAACTCATCCTTTTGTAAATAGCTGAGGGCCAGCCATCTTTGCTTTTAAGACTCTTCCTCTTTTTTGTTATCCACTCGTGCAGCCGTAATTGTTTGTTTGTTTTCTGGTGCACTGTCATCAGTACAGGGGTATTGGTACTCTCCAAGGTGCACTCTGTGGAACCTCCCCAGCAAATGACTACAATAACACAGGAAATACATAAGCCTGACTAGTGCCTGGGCCTTGAGCCTGGGAGGGGGCTCATTCCATCCCAAAGAGAGAGATCCTCTGACAGGAGTTTGCTTGATGCCATTATATCAGACTGTGTTGTGAATGTCTTTTGCAGTATCTCTTTGAAAACGGACGAGTAGATGACATTTTCTCAGATCTCTATTATATACGGTTTACCGAATGGTTACATGAAGTTCTCAAGGATGTACAGCCCCGGGTCACCCCTCTTGGTAAGCGCCTTTTCTCTGCTTTAGGAAGAGGCCTCTCAGACATGCTGGGGTAGGGGTGGGATGCGAGAGAGCTTTAAGCTTGCTGGTGTCGTCGTGTTTCTGAAAGCTGTGATTAGAACAGAGATGGGCAAACTACGGCCCGGAGGCCACATCCGGCCTTCCAGATGTTTTTAATCTGGCCCTTGAGCTCCCACTGGGAAGTGGAGTCTGGGGCTTGCCCCACTCCACATGGCTCCCGGAAGCAGCAGCATGTCTCCACTCTGGCTCCTACGCGTAGGGGCAGCCAAGGGGCTCTGCATGCTGCCCCCACCCCAAGTGCCACCCCCAGAGCTCCCATTGGCCAGGAACCACAGCCAATGGGAGCTGCAGGGGCGGAGCCTGCATGCAGGGCAGCATGCAGAGCCACCTGGCTGTGCCTCCGCATAGAAGCTGGAGTGGGGACATGCTGCTGTTTCTGGGAGCAGCTTGAGGTAAGCGCCGCCCAGAGCCTGCCCCCGACCCCCTCCCATGCCCCAATCCCCTTCCCCAGCCCTGACGCCCTCCGAACCCCTTGGTCCCAGCCCAGAGCACCCTCCTGCACCCCCAACTCCTCAGCGCCCCCCACCCCCCGAACCCTAACCCCCAATTTTGGGAGCATTCATGGCCCACCATACAATTTCTATACCCATGGCCCACCATACAATTTCTATACCCAGATATGGCCCTCGGTCCAAAAAGTTTGCCCACTCCTGGAGTAGAAACTGATCTGAAGAAACACTTGAGCAGAGGAACATTCCTTAACTTTCACTGAGCGGGGAGGGAAGTTCTCCAGAGCCTGCAATAAGTACAAATATTTTAGAGGGTTTTGTGCACCAGACTCCCATCCTGACTTCTTTTTTAAGGGTTTAGTTAGGCTTGACTCTGTGCACCATTTAACTTACTCTTTAAGGGGTTCTGAGAACTGGTTAATCTTTCGGATGTTGGGAGTGTGGGGTTGATGCCCCTTCTAAGGAATGCATGAGTTGTTGAGCAGAGATGGATTCATAAATGGCAGATGAAATTCGATGTTGATAAATGCGAAGTAATGCACATTGGAAAACAGAATCCCAACTATACATATAAAATGATGGGGTCTAAATTAGCTGTTCTCACTCAAGAGAGAGAGCTTGGAGTCATTGTGGATAGTTCTCTGAAAACATCCACTTGGTGTGCAGCGGCAGTCAAAAGCGAACAGAATGTTAGGAATCATTAAGAAAGGGAGAGACAAGACAGAAAATATCATATTGCTGCTATATAAATCCTTGATACGCCTGTGTCTTGAATACTGCGTGCAGATGTGGTTGCCCCATCTCAAAAAATATATTGGAATTGGAAAATGTTCAGAAAAGGGTGACAGAAGTTATTAGAGGTAAGGAACAGCTTCCATATGAGGAGAGATTAATAAGATTCAGACTTTTCAGCTTGGAAAAGGAACAACTAAGGGGGGGATATGGTAGAGGTCTGTAAAATCATGACTGGTGTGGAGAAAGTAAATAAGGAAGTGTTATTTACTCCTTCTCATAACACAAGAACTAGGGGTCACCAAAGGAAATTAATAGGCAGCAGGTTTAAAACAAACCACAAGAAAATATTTCTTCACACAATGCATAGTCAACCTGTGGAACTCCTTGCCAGAGGATGTTGTGAAGGCCAAGACTATAACAGGGTTCAAAAAAGAACTAGGTAAGTTCATGGAAGATAGGTCCATCAATGGCTATTAGCCAGGATGGGCAGGGATGGTGTCCCTAGCCTCTGTTTGCCAGAAGCTGGGAATGGGCGAGGGGATGGATCACTGGATGATCACCTGTTCTGTTCATTCCCTCTGGGGCACCTGGCATTGGCCATGGTCGGCAGACAGGACACTGGGCTAGATGGACCTTTGGTCTGACCCAGTCTGGCCGTTCTTATGTTCTTATACTGCCTCCTAGTGGCTTACCTTTGGTGTTCACGAGGCAGGCGATCTGATCGGAATTGGCAATGCATTTTGCTTTTAGTGCCACTGATGAGAGACTAGAGCAGCTTCAAGTGATAAAACCAGAGATTTGCCCTAAGGCTTGGCTTGTTCTGAAGCTTAGTGGATTTTGGAATCCATTTGTGGGTACTTTTAGGCAGAGCCTTGGAGATGTTGCAGCCAAAAACTTCTGAACATTATACCCTTCGTTCAGAGTAGGGTCGGGGGGTGTGTAGGCTTCACTGTGTACATGGGAGTGTCATCTTGTTCATGCAAGGTCTGTTCCTTTATGCCATTGCTGCAGTAGGGAAGATTACACCTATTCACATGAGAACTAAAGGATCACATTTTCAAGGAACAAATCTGTTTCTTCAGATTTTTATTCCTCTTGCTCTTAGTTTGGTCTGATCATCTGTCAATCCGTTTTACATTTGTGCTCAGATGCTTCTGCTTAAGTAGTGTGGCGGGTTTCAGATCCTCTTTTTCCCTCTGTTTGATTTATTCTTTGTTCTCTGTGCCATTGCATGAGCTCTGGGGTTCATACTGTTTGTGGTGTTGCTGTGTATCTAGGTGTTTGGAGTGAAGAATTACTCTTCTGTACAAGGGAAAATCAAGAGTGGACACATCCAAATAGTGTGTTTGACTCTGTATGTTGACTGAGGATGCACATAAGGCCAATAGCTCAATTTGTTCCATTCCATCAGCTTGCTCACTCTTGCTGATTAAAGGTTGATGTAAAAATGAGCAACTCTGAAATGGGAGAATTAATCTGTTTTCCCTTCCCCAAGGAATCTCTCTTTTTATAGTATGCATCCCTGAAAGTGCCTCTTGTGTTCATATTGTAACTTGGTCGGTGATGCTGACTTTTCTGATTGTTGCAGGTTATGTCCTCCCCAGCCATGTAACAGAAGAGATGCTGTGGGAGTGCAAGCAACTGGGAGCTCACTCCCCTTCCACCTTGCTCACTACGCTGATGTTTTTTAACACAAAGTAAGTATTTGGGGCAGTTGATTTAAAAGCCAAGGAACTTCCAGCATCCTTGAGAGGACTGACAGGAAACTGTATTGGACTAAGATGTGGTCATTGCTTTTTAATGGTTAGGGACATGGGAGCAAATCCCAGAGCAGTCCCTTTATACAAGAAATTACATGCAGTAAAACAAGGAAGTGAACTAACAAAGAGAAACCTGGACTTGCATCTCCCTTTTCTTGTGTTCTACTGCTCAGAATACCACCTGACTTTCAGATGCTGGTTTGAACCCTGGCTGGCTCATAGACAGTAAAGATCGCCACTTCACTGTCCGATGAAAGGCTAAGTAAGGCTTTGTTTGCCCCATAAATGTCCTGTGTCCTCTTCTTGCTGCTCAGGTACTTCCTGTTGAAAACGGTAGACCAGCACATGAAGTTGGCCTTCTCCAAGGTCTTGAGGCAGACCAAGAAGAACCCTTCCAATCCCAAGGATAAGAGCACGAGTATCCGGTATCTGAAGGCACTTGGTATACACCAGACAGGCCAGAAAGGTAAAGTGTACATGAGAGGAGAAGCAAGCCTTCTTGAGAATGTCTGGGATTGACTGACCTGGTCTGTTTGTACTAGTTTTATAAAGAGACTTGCAGGTGCCTTCAGGTGGGGTGCAAGAAATCAATGTCTTTGACAATAAGATCCTCCCCCAGTAGCTCAGTGATCAGAGATAAAGCACATCTGTGTGCTCTGTGAGCACATGATGTCTTCTGACCTAGGGTTGAGTGGCTGTGAGGCACACAGGCCTCCCAGCAGATGGGGTGGGGATTGGTTTCCAGTCCCACTCTCCCAGGCAGAGGCACTGTTGTGATGCAGGGGTCTCTGAGCAAAGAGAGTAATAAGAGTGGAGCCTTGTTCTCTTCTCTCCATGAAAGCCCTTGACTCCTGGGAACGTTCATGGAGTTTAGAGGTAGAATATGGCCTGTTGACCCAGGCTTCCACTGGCTCAGGTACTGGCGTTTCATTTAACCAGACTTCCTGCCTTTCAAAGGTTATAGCTAGATGGTGGGTTAATGAGTGGGTCTTGCTGATAAAGCAGATAGCCAAAAGCAATACCTGGAGGTTTCTGGCTGCTAACAAGTGAGCTGTGCTTTGGGGCAGCGATCTGGATCCTTTTACCTTTCCTGCAGCTGGTAACTCATGAGATGTTGTAGGATGACATAGGATTTGAAAACATTGAGGCTGCTTGACATTGCTTATTTTATTATCTGCTGTTCTACTACAAACAGTTTCCTGTACTCAGTTTGACACACTGTGGTTTTCGGGGGGGGGTTGGTTTGCAGTTACAGATGACATGTATGCAGAGCAGACTGAGAATCCAGAGAACCCCCTGCGGTGCCCCATAAAGCTCTATGACTTCTACCTCTTCAAATGGTGAGATCTTCTGTCACATGGGGTTGCTTATCTTCTATAAATGTGGACCTAGACTGCATTTTATAGCTGCAGAAAGATAGCTAACTTTGTCTTCGGGACAGTATTTCTCTCCTTAATATCGGTACAGTTTGTGTGTCTGTTAAATATGTTAACTATATAAGGGACTTCTTCAATAGGAGGTGCATGCCCATAATAGAGGGCAAACTTTGGTCCAAAGCTGCATTTAAAAAAAAATCACTAAAATCCTGTTCTGCTCAATATTTGAAGGGGCTAAATCATGAAGTGTGAATTGTCGTAAGTGTTGATCCCAGGGTTTACTTATGACATTAGACATCAGAGCAGTTGAGCTTGTGCAGTGGCCCCTTCGCCCCCAGGTGCACTGCTGGCACATGTGATGGAAGTGCCCTCTGCTTTGGATGAGATATTGGTGAGACCCAGGTGGTGGCAGCTGCAAAAATGGAAGTTTGTTCTGAATATTAGAGATGAGAGAGAGAGGTCTCTTAGTAGCTGCATTTGTATATGCTTCCCTCCTTCATGGACGGCACCATAACTAGCTTACTGGGGTGAAAATGGAGTTTGAGAAGAAAACTGACTCTTAAAAGGCTAACTGGTAACCTTTGGTACCCAAGTGAAAGGAGTTTAATCTTTCCTAGTGAATATAGGTCCACGTGATAGCTGGGGGGCCCCTTTATTGTTAACCTTGGCTTAGTCCAGTGGGTGAATGAGTCACTGAGACAGAGCTCCCCTCTTTCCCCAAGAGGAGGACTGTCTAGAGCGGGGTGGGACCCATTGGTAGGAGAAGCTTATCCTACCATTGCCCATAATTGTATCTGTCCTGCAAGTAAACTTCCATAGCTCTCCTAGTCTTGCACCTTTCATCAGCCCAGCATTCACTGTAAGGATTCTTAAAGCCCCAGAATGAATAGGGTGATGTTACTTGTTCCAGGACATGTTACTAACCTGCCTGTTTCTGATTTTGTCCCCCCCCGCCCCCCTTTCAGCCCCCAGAGTGTGAAAGGCCGGAATGATACATTTTACTTAACTCCGGAGCCGGTGGTAGCCCCTAACAGCCCGATCTGGTATTCCATCCAGCCAATCAGCAGAGAGCAGATGGAGCAGATGCTCACTCGGATCCTGGTGATACGAGAGATTCAGGAAGCTATTGCTGTAGCTAATGCCAGCACCATGCACTAAGGCATCCTTCCCAGCTCAGAAGGGGGTGGGGTGGGGCAGTGCGGTGGGGGGGGATGACGAGCAACGATAAATTGTACAGACTTTTACACTAAAGGAGATGCCTACGTTTTGTTTTTTATTGGTGTAGTTATGAAGCCCTTTTAGGCTTCTTCTGTTTAAAAGAATCTAAAAGGAAAACCTACCCAATGTGTATCCTACCAAACACACTGAGCTGTTAGACCCATTGGAGGCTGCATTTCTCTGCCAGCTCAGAGCTGTTGAAACCGCTGGTTGACTTTGGTTTTTTATGATGTAGAAAACAGAACATGAGCTATGGGATTGGCCTGGATGGCTGGGGCTTCTGATGCCTCCTCAGAGCATGTGCAGCCTGGAGAGCGCAGAATGATGGATGGACCTGCTCAGCCAGCCAGGGAGAGGCAGCTGTCTCTCCTTTGTGCTCAGACATTCATATGCTGTTGTCCTGGAAGGAGGAGGAGAGAGTGAACTGCAATTATGATTTCTAAAAAACAATTTCTATTCAGACCTTTAAGTGACATTTTTAGATGTTAAAAGTAAAAAACAAAAAAAAAAACAAAAAAAACTTTACCACACTTTTTTTTTTTGGCCTGACATTGAGGCCTTAAACCTTGAGGCTCCTGTGCCTGATGGAGTTCTTGTACCATACACTTGTGTATCATATAAAGATACCACCCTGTTTCTCTTATGTATTCTTACTCTAGTTGTTTATTAAGAATGACGAGCACGTCTTTTCAACATGCCATTGAACAGTGTGTCTTTATTTGGGGAAGAGCGCAAGAGCTGCAAGAGGGAGCATTTTAAAAAGATCAGTGTAATTGGGTTGTTCTCATCTCCCCCACATATGCTTTTCAGTGTGATTCCCCTTGGACCCTTTTTCTCTTTCCCACACCTCCAAACTTTGAAGGTCTGAAGGAATTCACTCCTGTTAGGGTGTCCACGTCCTCCTTTAGTGTTGCACATTGTGTCAGCCTTTTTCTTCAGTGCAGTAACTCACTGAGAGAAACCAGTTTGCTGATAGAACTTCAAGTGTCCAGCTAGGAATGTGGGATTTGCTATTGCACCAGATCAGCTTATTGGTCCATCCAGACCAGTGTCCTGTCTGCAGCAGAGGCCAGTATGTGGGGCTTCAGGCACAGGCAACCTCTCCCCCAACCCCAAAGCACCTGACCGGTGGCTAGAGGGTTAGGGGAGAAAATGCTTTTCAGGCTGTATGGATGGCTGTCTCGCATATCGGTATTGTGGTTGTATAGTTTCAGGAGTTGTCACGGGTCATTCTTTTTTAAATCAGACCCATGGTGCCTGCCTCACTGCATCTTCAATGGCTGCTGTATTTTGACATCATAACGTTTCTGGTGGCTTCCAAAGAGACTAGATTGTCCGCTGTGCTCGAAACCAGAGCTCACTCTAGTGAGGCTTGAGGTTATTGAGCGACCAGCTTCTTGGACATGAGGAGATGACGCTTCTTGAATCTGCCTTCCCCTCTTCTCCCTCTATTGCAGTCCTGTAAATGGAAGCTCCTCCATTACTGTACAAGAGTCTTAAGGCTTCCATTTGTTGCCTCCCTGTTTACATTTGCAAGTAGGGTGTGTCGTCCCTCTGATCTGTACATGTGCACCAGGGATAGAATGTACGCCTAAATCAGGACTGTCCACAATGTTACCTGCCCGTGTGCCCTCCTATTTGATGTGCAGGTATGCTTGGTGAAGACTTCCGGTCCTAGCATGTGATACTTGAGCTTGATGGAAGTCTCCTTGCATCAAACAGTCAGAATGCAGATATGCCTGAGAATATGAAAATGAGGAGGGATTTGCTCCTGAAGAGAACTTTTTAGAAGCATAATTTGGTAAGAAATGTTTGGGTAACTGCTGCAGGAAGTCGTGCATCCCCTGTGCAGTGGGTTTGATGCTCCCTCTGTTCCTTACTGACATCAACACCCAGAGAGGTGATCTAAGCAAAGTCCACTGAGTTAGCTCAAGTCCCACCTCAACGACTGCCTGGTTGGTGGTAGTATCTGGCTGAAACGCTAGTCCCTGTAGGGCAGGAAAAGAGACTGGGGACAGGTGGAGTGTAAAGCTGCCATCATACCCTCAGCTCAGTGCAGCAGTTGGGAGTATCCGCAGCACTTTTCCTCTGGCAGGGAGGTGTCAGTGTTGGTAACACTTCTCGGTTTGGCTACTCTCAGGTGCTATAACCCTGTCACTGTGTTCCAATGCCTGCCGTATTCTCCAGGCTCCAGTTGATTATTTAAGGGCATAGTTATGGGCTAGGTCGCTGTTGCTCTGTTCAAGGGAGTAGAGACGTGCATGTTGTGCTAAGGGTGTCTGGGCCTGCATGGAGCTAATCTCTAGATCGCTTGGGTAAACAGCTGTCCTGAATGTTGGATTTCAGAGGGGAGCATCCTGCCTTCTGCACAGAAAGCAAGTGACCTTGAGGAATAAGCATGTGCAGGCTAAACACCCATACTCAAGTCACTGTGCCCTGGAATGCCGCATAGGAAACAATCCAGCCTTCCCAGAGGTCGGAGTGTGCCCATCCACTGTTAGTTAAATCTGAGAGCAATATGAAAATGGAAGCTGACTGGCTATTCTTTCCTCTGCCAAGTACTAAGTGGATGGAATAGTTTGATATATGGCTTCACATAACATCTTTGTGTAAGTATAAACTTGCCAGAGCTTAAAACAATTTGGCAGACAGACGAGACCCAGCAATGGAGTAACAGGGGATGTTGCAGGTTAGGATTGAGTTGAGGTACACTGGCAGAGCTATGTGGTCACGCTGTATGCCATGTTGCTTAAAAATGTACCTGATTCTAATGTATTTGTTGCTGTTCACTTGCTTCTGTAAAGAGCAAATGAATCAAAAAATGTACCTGGTGGAGAGTCAAGTAATTCTTTAGGATCTCCACTCAGCCTGGAGATGCACAACTCACTGTAACAGTATCGGGAGTTTAGCAGGCACAGAGGGCCACACAAACCCCTAAATCTTTACTGGGTTTGCCCGAGCAAACGGACTGAGAATTTTCCATCCCTGTCCTCTTTGATTTCTCCTGTGTATGGAAGATGAAGGTGTTGACTTGAAGATGTACAGTGTTCTCTACTGTCTGGTATCAAAATGTCTTGTACCACTTTCATTTCTTAGGAGACTATCCAATATACTGTGCTTTCAGATGACTCCACAGAACTTGTTTCTCTTCTGCATAGCTGTATGAAACCATGTCTGCAGTATTTCTGGAGTTTAAACTCTGTACCCTCTGATAGTGAAGAGTGATCCAAACTTTCCTTTCTAGAAAGGTCACCCTAAGTCCTTATTTTTAAGGACTCCTGGAAGGAACTCTATCCAGATTAGGCAACAGTGCTCTGTTGGCCTAGGATCTTACCCAGGTCATTGGCAAATCTGCTCCTGGTTAAATGATGTAAAATAGCTCTCTTTAGCACGGTTTTGTGTATCCAGTTTGTTTCCACTCTCTGCTTGAGTTTCAGTGATGGACATTCCATTTAACACCTCTGGAGTACCAAACAACTTGCTGTTGTACATATTTAACCCAGAATTCACTCCCTTCCTTTGCCTTGTATGTGCAACTGATACAGGGTTAGCCTTGCCTGTTATATCTCAGCTTGGTTAGTTATTTAGCCTGAGGCCCCCCTGCATTGTTTGGTTTTTTTTAATTGTTCTGTGCCCATCTTGTCTCCACAGAAAGTGTAGCAAGATTGAACGTGGCTGCTTTGTGAAGCTTCTTGTGTTCTAACTTCTGACCTCCATGTATTGTCCTCTCTCATGAAATTTCAATATAACTGCTCTCTTACAGGAAACTTAGTCTGTTACACAGACTTGGTGTCCACTGTGCCATCGTGTCCTTATTTCCTTTTTTGGAGGTGATGGTCACTACTGTAAAATTGGAATGACCAAAGTAGTGGAGGACAGCCTGTGGCAAACTATCATCCCCCGGCCCCTTGCTGCAGGGGGAGGGAAGAAGATGACAATCTAAGTGTAACTTAATATAGTTCCTTTTTTTTTTTTTTTAATGATTCCTAGACTCTTGTGTTTCTGGGAGGAGGTAGGCTCCTGTATGTCTGAAGCTGTTTCCCAAGCATGCTGCCTTGGCCTGATTCGTTGTGTGAGCTAAAACATCCATTTTAGGATCCAGAACCTGAAAGTGACCCTAAACAGGAGTCCTCCTTTGCACCAATCCTCACAGGGTGGAAATGAAAGGGATTGCTCTGACCTAGGAGAGAACAAGTCCATTTGCCCTGGTCAACGTGGAACCACACAAAAGCTGTGTTCACCATCCCAAGTTCTCTGTCGCTAAATAAAAGAGAGGTGACAGTGCCTGAGAAGAGCCCTTTCCTGTCTGTGTGGGCTGGAGGGTTTTCCTGTGAACGTTCTCACTACCCTTCTGTTTGCTGGACTGTCTTAGGGGTTGCATGATGGCTGCACACTAGGTGTAACCTGTTGAATAATGAAATGGTTAATCTTAATGTTCTGACTCTTACTTCACTGTTAAAATGGGATAGAAACTGCTACAGCCTCTGATGTGGGGCCCTTCTCCCAGCCACACATCCTGAGCTGCTAGGTTCCAACCGCAGCCTACAGAGACATTTCCTTCCCCAGATATTTTGGGGAATGCTCCTTGCCCTGTCATTTCAGCCTGTTCCATTTCATTGGAGCCAATGCATAGAAAACATCCAAGCTACTGCTAGCCACACTAACAAGCACCTTCCTACCATTAGGAGCATTTCAAACCCTGTTCCAGGAAGGGATGATTAATGTACTGGGGGTGGGGGATATTAAGCTGCCAAAAGACGTGTGATGCAATGGGTGTGGCACTCTGCCCGCCACTCCCTTCCTCCAGGGTGGCTCTGGCACAGCTCGGCACTGCAGTAGACATTTTGCACAGCAGCCACGTTCCAGTTGCCTGCTTCCATCTGTTCTTGCTACTGAGTTAATCAGGAGGGGTACGGCAGGACTGAGCCCAGCATAAAGTGGGAATAAATTGGGTCTTGGCCTCTAATGAGGGAATGTAAGAAAATAACACATCCCCTACCGACCCTGTATCTCAGTAGGGCTGGTTCTAGTTGCAGCCCAGATCCGCCCTTGGTAATGGTGCAGCCTGCATGCCAGAAATGTCTTGTCCATCCTCCCCTGTTGAATCCTAGTCTGAACAGCATATGTCATTGCCATCCCGCAAAGTGACCTTCCAGCTCGCCAGTAGCTTTCGCCCCGTGAGTTACTCACACTGCAAATCATTTTAAAGAGATGAACTCAAATATTTTTTTAATTTAACTTTACTCTTATACCCTCTGATCTTTGTAATCCCCTTGGAAATGAAATGTCTTTCCCTGCAGCCTTTGTAGTCTGTTTGACAACCATTAAACCTTGCCTTGTGTTTCTAATGGAACAGATGCTAACTTGCCTGTTTGTTTACTACTTGGTATTCTAGTATCACTGCTGAGGTTAACGTAAATGTGCCTTGCATTGGAATAGGGCAGCTGCACCACCATCGTCCTTTCCTTTAAAACAACAAAAGACATTCTCACTTCTGCCACTCTTACAGTAGGCAACATTTACTGTTGGTAGAATGTGTCACACTTTAAAAGCAAAAAAAATACATGTCTAAATGCTCTTCTGCCTGAGTGCTCAGTAAGACCAGCTGGAACAACTGCCGTGATGTCACTACTCCAAGCCACTTTTGGTTTGTCAGTCAGGACATCAGTGAATTCAGTAAGTCTACATAGAACAGCTTTAGCTGAGAAATGACCAAGAAACTACGCACAGATGTGTAAAGTCATAGCCAGGGATGTTATGAAACCCAAGGGCCATACTTCTCTTAAGTTGCCACCCTACAACAAAAACTGAAAACTTCACATTGCACAACCAGAAACAATATTAACTCCATGGCTGAAGAAAAGGAGTTTAATTTTCCTTCTCTGTCTTGACTGAAATGATACAGTTCTTAGTACTACGTACAGCTAGCACAGAGTGTGCGGCCCCTGTTCAGGAAAATTGGGAATCGCTGAAGGAAAACTGCAGTGATCAATTTCTGCAGTGACTACAGCCTTCAGTTATAAGAGCAGCTTAACAAACCAGTCACTGAGACACCGTGCAATACGCAGTATAAAAGATGTGCTGCTGCCCTTAACTGTCAGGTTATTGGAAAAAAGTAAACACAATCACCCAAAAGCGAAATTAAACTCTGCCACCCCCATGACAGGCTATTGGCTGTGAGAGCCCTGCTGCCAGAACTGCAGAATCCCACCCTGCTGTGCTGTCATTAAAAGAATCCCATCCAGTCGTAACTAGTTTGATGTGGTAGCAGAAGGAGTGGGACTTGTAAAACCCCCAACGTCTTGAGCTTTCTTGAAAATCTGGCCCCAAGCGTGGCATCCCCTGTTGATTTAAACTGAATAATATGAAACTTTTTTGTGACTGCATTATTTTTCATAAAAAACAGTCCAAAAAGGTGCATGACTTAGTTTAAATGTTTTCAAATACCCTGTCCTTCACAGGATCTCCAGCAGAACTCTGCAGTTTTACAAATCAGCACTGCACCATGTGTTTGGGCGAGGGGCACCCGTAACGAAATAGATAACCGACCTGAATGGGAGGCGAAGCGGTGAGGTGGAATGGAAGTCTGGTGGTGATTGAGCCATCTCAATGGATTTTATTTTTTTAAATCCAAATGTATCTAGAAATGGGGTCAAAATTTCTTCAGATACATATAATTGCTATGTCAATAAGCTATTATTTCTTCAGCTGCTAATTCATGCAAGTCTGAATACCACTTCAGAGGAGGGTGTAAAATGGGATAATCTGCCCCCTACATTGGCTGTCATTCTTTTAAATCCTAAAGTATGAAGTTTTAATATTCCTTCTAAAACCTATCCTAAGTAGACCTTATTTATATAAAGGTCAGTCCCTTTTGGCATCTTCAGCTCTTGACCTCAATGGCTGCCTGTGGCAATAAGTTCAACAGCTTTTCAAACATTGTGTAACTGACACTGTTCCTTTTACCCAGTTTTTTTCCCACCTTTTTAATTGCATGTGCTCTTTTAAGGAAGAGCACATGCAAGAACAGAAATTCCTTATTTTAGAGACTTTTATTGTGTCCCATCTTATTGCTCTGGTTTCTAAGGTAACAATCCCAAACTCCGTCAATCTCTCTTCATGAGAGAATTTGCCTAGGCCCTTGATCATCCTCAGTGCTTCTCCGAACACCTGTAATATCCTGTCTGAGATAGGGTGACCAATCCTGCACACACAATCCAGCTGAGGCTGTGCTGTTGATGGTGTATTCTCCACCTCATGCCTCAGGCATCCTAAAATCTTTGGGGTTTTTTAGCACAGATGCACAATGAGCTGTACTATGATGTCCAGGTTCTTTTACTGTGTTGATACAGCTTACAAAGGTCTAAATTAACTGTATGAGTAGTTCATTTCCCACCTCTACTGTGCATTGCTTTGTAGTTATCTGCATTGACTTTCATTTGCCATCACGTTGCCCATTCACCAAGCTTGTTTAGGACTCACTGTAGTTCCTCACTCTTCTGTCCTAACCTAAATTACTTTGTCATCTGTAAATATTGCTACTTCATTAACCACCCCCTTTCCAGATCATTAAGAACAAATATTGAACAACATGGAACCTATCATGGAACCTTGAGGCCCTGTGCTGTTAACCTTTTGCCAGGATGAATATTGACCATTTAAACTTTTCTGTTTCCTAGCCAGTTTTTGATCCATGACAATAGTTTGCCTCACTCCATGACTACTTCATAGTCTCTTGGGTGCGCCTTGAGCAAAGGCATTTTGGAAATCCTAATAAATTATGTAAACTGGTTCTCCCTTAGCTACTACAACATTGCATTCTGAGAGATTACTGAAACATCATTTTCCTTTGCAGAAATGTTGGTTAAATGCTCTCGTGATGTTTTGTTCTGCTTTTAATTACGTTGCAATGGATTTTTCCAGGCACACATGTAAAGTTCACTAGTCTCTTTCCCAGGATCACTGCTTAAGACTTTTAAAACAAAATAGTGGTACATTTGCTACTCTCTAACCCTCTGGAATAGTTGCTGGTTTTAATGACAGGTTTCAGAGGAGCAGCCATGTTTAGTCTGTATCCTCAAAAAGAACAGGAGGACTTGTGGCACCTTAGAGACTAACCAATTTGTTTGAGCATAAGGGCAGGTTTCAGAGTAACAGCCGTGTTAGTCTGTATTCGCAAAAAGAAAAGGAGGACTTGTGGCACCTTAGAGACTAACCAATTTATTTGAACATAAGCTTTCGTGAGCTACAGCTCACTTCATCAGATGCATACTGTGGAAAGTGTGGAAGATCTTTTTATACACACAAAGCATGAAAAAATACCTCCCCCACCCCACTCTCCTGCTGGTAATAGCTTTTCTAAAGTGATTGCTCTCTAAGTCATTATGCAAGGTAACCTATTTCCCCTTGTTTTTTCCTACCCCCCACGCGTTCTTGTTAAACCCTGGATTTGTGCTGGAAATAGCCCATCTTGATTATCATACACATTGTAAGGAGAGTGGTCACTTTAGATAAGCTATTACCAGCAGGAGAGTGGGGTGGGGGGAGGTATTTTTTCATGCTTTGTGTGTATAAAAGATCTTCTGCAGTTTCCACAGTATGCATCCGATGAAGTGAGCTCTAGCTCACGAAAGCTTATGCTCAAATAAATTGGTTAGTCTCTAAGGTGCCACAAGTCCTCCTTTGGTTTTAATGACACTGCATATATTTTGCTAGCAGTTCAGCTATTTCATACCTAAGTTCCTTCCTAACTCTTGGATATACTGTCTGGGCCTGGTTACCTACTGCATTATCAATTTGCTTCAGCACCTCACCTGAGTCTCTGAGGGCACCTCTTTTCTATTACCAGAGAAGAGCTGTGCTCAGGCAGGGATTTCCCCAACATTTTCTGGCAGTGAAGAGGAAGGTAAGATAATTAAATTCTCAGTGGTGTCCTACTGTCCTTCTCTGTCTACTTGCTCCCATTTTATCTCCAGTGCTTCAATGGACTTATCTACTCGGGCACTCTTCCTGTTCTGTTATAGTTACAAAAACAATGAGGAGTCCAGTGGCACCCTAAAGACTAACAGATTCATTTGGGCATAAGCTTTTGTGTGGGCAGGAAAGCTTATGCCCCAATAAATCTGTTAAAGGTGCCGCTGGACAACTTGTTGGTTTTTGTGAATTCAGACTAGCCTAGCTCCTCTTCCGCTACTCTTTCTAGTTAAAGAATCTCTCGTTGGTGGTTGGGTTTTAAACCCTTAGCTGTTTGAGCTTTAAAATCCGTGTTGGCCCCTGCACTTTCCCCTTGGTGGCCTGCTGTAATTTAACCCACGTTTCCCAAAGGTGGGCACCGGGGCCGGGAGGCCGGGGCGCCCTGCGCTCCCGGGTGCCTCGCCCGGGCGCTGGGCTCAGCCGCCGCTCGCAGGCCCAGCCATCGCCTCCCCGCGGGCAGCAGCCGGCCCGCGCACCCCCCACCTTCCATGGGGCGCGGGCCCCCGGCTGCCCCCAAGGCCACGGCCAGGGCCGGCTCTACGCTATCCGCCGCCCCCAGCAGTGAAAAAAACCTGCCGCCACGGACGGCAACGGGAGGAGCGGCCCCCGCCTTGCCACCACGGGAGCCCCGCCGCCCCCTCCCGCCTCGGCCCCTCGCCCCCGCCCCCGGCCGCCCCCGGCGCCACGGGTCCGCGCCGGCCCCTGCGCCCAGCAGCCCGACAGCAGGAGACGTGTCCCCGCTGGGGCGGGGCCGGGCCGGGTTTGGGGGTGACTAGGGGACTGGCTGGGGCTGGGGCGGGGTCAGGGGCCGGGTGTGGGGCGGGGTCTGGGGGCTGGGGCGGGGGCTGGGGCCGGGTGTGGGGCGGGGTCTGGGGGCTGGGGCGGGGCCTGGGGCCGGGTGTGGGGCGGAGTCTGGGGGCTGGGGCGGGGGCTGGGGCCGGGTGTGGGGCGGGGTCTGGGGGCTGGGGCGGGGGCTGGGGCCGGGTGTGGGGCGGAGTCTGGGGGCTGGGGCGGGGTCAGGGGCCGGGTGTGGGGCGGAGTCTGGGGGCTGGGGCGGGGGCGGGGGCCGGGGCCTGGGGCCCGGTGTGGGGGGGGGATCGGGGTTTCCTGAGGCGGCTTCAGGGGTTGGGGAAAGGGAGCGCGGCGGGGGGCGGGGCTGCTGTCCGCGCTCGGCTCCCGTAGGGGGCGTGGCTGGGGGCGGGGCCCGGGCCGCGCGCGGGTTTATCTCCGGGGCGCGCGGGGGGGCGGCTCTTTCTGGGCCACGCGGCGCAGCCGTTCGCGGAGCCGCCATGGCCGATTACCTCATCAGCGGCGGCACCGGCTACGTGCCCGACGACGGGCTGACGGCGCAGCAGCTCCTCAACTGCGGGGACGGGCTGACCTACAAGTGAGCCGGGGGGGCGCTGTGCCCGGGGGGGGGTGCCCGCGCCCGTGCCCGTGCCCGTGCCCCGGGGGGGGTGCGCGCGCCCGTGCCCGTGCCCCTGGGGGGGGGTGTGCGCGCCCGCGCCCGGGCCCCGGGGGGCGGGTGTGCGCGCCCGCGCCCGGGCCCCGGGGGGCGGGGGGGGGGTCTGTTCCCGGGGCTGCTGTGCGGGCTCTGGCGCGTTCCCAGCCCAGTGGCTCGGGCTCGCCGTGGAGCCTGCTGGGGGCCCGGGTTTGCGCGGGGGTCCCTGGGAGGTGCAGCCCGGCTGTGCCCCGCCTGTCGGGCGGTGGTTGCAGCGCCCCCCGGCGGGCGCAGGCTGCGTTATCCCGCTCGCGCGGTGCCAGCGGCTCCCTGGCGTGGGGGCCCCGGGACCGAGGTCCGGCTGGCGGCCCAGGCTGTCACCGTGCTGGGCCTGTGACCGGCGCGACCTACGTGAGACTAGCCCCAGTCAGTGACCCTGCCCCAGTGTCCCACCCTCATTTACACCGCGGGCACCGCACCCAGAGCTTCCGCGGGCTCGTCGCCTGCGCCCAAGGACTTTGGCTTTTGTCTGGCTCTCGAGAAGCCCAGCGGTGAGGGGAGCTGCCTAGTGTCTGAGCGTTTCTGAGCCTCCATCCCCAGACACCAAGGCAGGAACTTCTGATTGCTGGGGGTGGTTTGTGTGACTCGGGGCCTGGCTACACTGGCACTTCACAGCGCTGCAACTTTCTCGCTCAGGGTGTGAAAAAACACCCCCCTGAGCGCAGCAATTTCAGCGCTGTAAAGCTCCCCTGCGCTGGGAGCTGCACCCCTCCTGGAGGGGGTTTTTTAGAGCGCTGGGGGAGCTCTCTCCCAGCGCTGCGCCGCGACAACGCAAGCCCTGTTAAAGCGCTGCCAGGGTAGTGTCTGGGGCCAGTTTCACTGAAATGCAGTTGATTTCAGTTTTTCTCTTTCCATTCCCTCTTCTAGTGACTTCCTTATTCTTCCTGGCTATATTGACTTCACTGCAGACCAAGTGGTGAGTATAAAGGTGAAGTTTGCATTATCTGGAATTAATGACTACAGGCTGGCGCTCCCTGACCCCAATTCTTTGCTAACAGGCTCTTCTTGTGTCTGCTTAAGGGGCCATTGTAGAAGGAGAAAACTACTTTTATTTTTAATATCTTGGCTGCCCTTGGAGCTAAACTCTTGGAGACATTGGTGCCCCTTTGAAGATTCATGGGAACTAAGAAAAGCACTTTGTTGTAAAGCAGTGGTGTGTGGTATATGAAGCAAAAATCCATGCTGGTTTCCCTGGTTTACAGGCCCAGGTAGAGTTGCTTTGGGATGAACTTGCGTATCACCACAACAAACCTTTTCTTCTTTTAGGACCTGACTTCAGCTTTGACCAAAAAGATAACCTTAAAGACTCCCTTGGTTTCCTCTCCTATGGACACTGTGACAGAGGCCAGCATGGCCATTGCAATGGCGGTGAGTGCCCAGGGACAAGAGCATTAGAAGGTGGGAGAAGTGAATCTTGTAAACTGAAGAATAACTTTTTAATACAGATGACATCGTTGGTGTTAAACTTGGTTTAAAATGGACAGTTTAAAATAATGTGCTTCAGTGTTAAATAAGCTGTCCTGAACTAGGCTCACTATTGCCAGCTGCTGTTTTTTCAGATCTCCTTAAGCTGGTCTTGCTGTTAGTGGGTTGGATCTTATTTCTCTGTATCCTATTGGAGCTTTATCACTGTGTTCCCTTAACAGTCTAGCCTCTCAGTTGCTGTATTCCTATTCCGAACTCTGTAAGGAAAAACAAACAGTTTGATGTTAAATCATCTTAAAAGGAAATTGGAGCATGTTTCTGGCCTGAATATACTCCTTACATTGGTATCCCATAAGTAGCCAGGGGGGTGGCAGGCAAGTCATGTCTTTGGATAAGGAAATCCTGGCATTTATACTATTCAGATTCTGCCCTCAGTGTCTCTGAGCTCCCCATTAGCAGTGCAGTTTGCTCTGCTACAGTCGTAGTCTGTCGTCTGTACCTGGTTGTTGAATTCACCAAATAAAGTTGAGGGACCCTATCATTGCAGTCACTTACTGCTGCCTCTGTGTGTTCTCAGCTCACAGGTGGGATTGGATTCATCCATCATAACTGCACACCGGAATTCCAGGCCAATGAAGTACGGAAAGTTAAGGTAAAGAACAGCTGAAGCAGGAAACTGGGAGCTGCAGCAACTGGGCAAGTCACTAAATGTCCAAAGGGGTCTGGCTCCAGTTGAGAACCATGAAGTAGGCTTCAGCAAAGGAGAACTGGCAGGCAGTAGTTCCCCTTGTACTCTAGTCTCTTAGAGCAGTGGCACTGGTCAGTGCAGGTGGACACATCAGCTCTTCTGTCTTGCCATATCCCACAACAGCTAGGGACACAAGAACCTGCTTACTGAGTGTGGGGGAATGTTGGCCAGGATGCTGGGGTTAAACTCCACCTGCCTATTTTGAAAAGCGTCAATGAATTTATCCCCATAGATGGGCAGAAAGGAGCTTGACTTGTTTGATGCAGCATCCTTGCTATTGCAGTCACTAACTCCAAATGCGTATGTGCAACGGACTCCAGTGATATGCTCTGTCAGCTTGGGGAGGGTGACAGACCTTCACAGCTCTCTTACCATGAGGAATGCTAAATGCCCATCACATTACAGCTCAGTCTATCCATGTTGTTTACTTTGCTCTCTGAATGTGCTTGTTTCAGAAATATGAACAGGGATTTATCACCGATCCAGTGGTGCTGAGCCCCAAGGACAAAGTGAGAGATGTGTTTGAAGCAAAAGCCCGTCATGGGTTCTGTGGCATTCCTATCACAGACAATGGAAAGATGGGGACTAAGCTGGTGGGGATCATCTCATCCCGAGACATTGACTTCCTGAAAGAGGAGGAGCACGACTTGCCCCTCAGTGAGGTTTGTTTGTTGAGGTCCTGCACTCCTGGTGGGAGAGGGAGGGTTATGTTAGGAAGTGCTGCTGCGTGTGGTGATGACGAAGACTCAGTGCTTGAATGAGGTTTCTGAGCCAGCCCGGCAGGGACAGGGACCTGGCTCTTTGTTTTATTCCAGGTTTAAATTAGTCTCTCTGTTGCTTATTGCTCTGTGCCTGTTACTAGCGTGTCCAGTGACTGCTGGCTCGGGTTTACCATTTGGCACCATCTGGCCATGATCCTTTTTGCTTCCTACAGCAGACATCAGGGTTGCAGGAATGTGGGGGGCCATGCATGGCCTTCTCACTGTTTGCCACAGGCCCTTCCCCTTCTATTCCCCCATGAGACCCCATCGCCGGGCCGGAAGCTGGAGCCAGGACCAGGTGAGAGTGGCCCAGACAGCTGTGGGGAGCTGCGGACCCTTCACCTGCCTGGGATGGGGGGCCTGAGAGCTTCTGGGGAAGGGGCAGGACCTCATCCATCTGTCCCCCATACTTTTAGGAAGAATCCGTCGCCCCGGCAGACATTCACTATTGGTTGTAGCTATCATGTCTCTTCTGGTTCTGTATTGGCTACTGCTGCTCTCCTGTAGTGACCTGGCTGTTGGAAAGGTGACATCATTGTTTGAATGCACAAGCCAAAGCCTCCAAGCTCCCATTCACTGAATAGTGCTTTCAGGCTCCTGGTATAATCCCTTTGGCTGGGACTTGCACCATGCAGAATAACTCCTGGGCTCAGTAAAGTCATGCTTAGCATTTACACAGTGCTTCATAGAATCGTAGAATATCAGGGTTGGAAGGGACCTCAGGAGGTCATCTAGTCCAACCCCCTGCTCAAAGCAGGACCAATCCCCAACTAAATCATCCCAGCCAGGGCTTTGTCAAGCCTGACCTTAAAAATATCTAAGGAAGGAGATTCCACCACCTCCCTAGGTAACGCATTCCAGTGTTTCACCACCCTCCTAGTGAAAAAGTTTTTCCTAATATCCAACCTAAACCTCCCCCACTGCAACTTGAGACTATTACTCCTTGTTCTGTCATCCGCTACCACTGAGAATAGTCTAGATCCATCCTCTTTGGAACCCCCTTTCAGGTAGTTGAAAGCAGCTATCAAATCCCCCCTCATTCTTCTCTTCTGAAGACTAAACATCCCCAGTTCCCTCAGCCTCTCCTCATAAGTCATGTGTTCCAGTCCCCTAATCATTTTTGTTGCCCTCCACTGTACTCTTTCCAATTTTTCCACATCCTTCTTGTAGTGTGGGGCCCAAAACTGGACACAGTACTCCAGATGAGGCCTCCCCAATGTCAAATAGAGGGGAACGATCATGTCCCTCGATCTACTTATACATCCCAAAATATTATTGGCCTTCTTGGCAACAAGGGCACACCGCTGACTCATATCCAGCTTCTCGTCCACTGTAACCCCTAGGTCCTTTTCTGCAGAACTGCTGCTGAGCCATTCGGTCCCTAGTCTGTAGCGGTGCATTGGATTCTTCTGTCCTAAGTGCAGGACTCTGCACTTGTCCTTGTTGAACCTCATCAGATTTCTTTTGGCCCAATCCTCCAATTTGTCTCAGTCCCTCTGTATCCTATCCCTACCCTCCAGCGTATCTACCTCTCCTCCCAGTTTAGTGTCATCTGCAAACTTGCTGAGGGTGCAATCCACCCCATCCTCCAGATCATTTATGAAGATATTGAATAAAACCGGCCCGAGGACCGAGCCTTGGGGCACTCCACTTGATACCGGCTGCCAACTAGACATGGAGCCATTGATCACTACCCGCTGAGCCCAACAATCTAGCCAGCTTTCTATCCACCTTATAGTCCATTCATCCAGCCCATACTTCTTTAACTTGCTGGTAAGAGTACTGTGGGAGACGGTGTCAAAAGCTTTGCTAAAGTCAAGGAACAACACGTCCACTGCTTTCCCTTCATCCACAGAACCAGTTATCTCGTCATAGAAGGCAATTAGATTAGTCAGGCATGACTTGCCTTTGGTGCATCCATGCTGACTGTTCCTGATCGTTTTCCTCTCCTCTAAGTGCTTCAGAATTGATTTCTTGAGGATCTGCTCCATGATTTTTCCAGGGACTGAGGTGAGGCTGACTGGCCTGTAGTTCCCAGGATCCTCCTTCTTCCCTTTTTTAAAAATGGGCACTACATTAGCCTTTTTCCAGTCGTCCGGGACTTCCCCTGATCGCCATGAGTTTTCAAAGATAATGGCCAATGGCTCTGCAATCACATCCGCCAACTCCTTTAGCAGTCTCGGATGCATCGCATCCAGCCCCATGGACTTGTGCACGTCCAGCTTTTCTAAATAGTCCCGAACCCCTTCTTTCTCCACAGAGGGCTGGTCACCTCCTCCCCATGCTGTGCTGCCCAGTGCAGCAGTCTGGGAGCTGACCTTGTTCGTGAAGACAGAGGCAAAAGAAGCATTGAGTACATTAGCTTTTTCCACATCCTCTGTCACTAGGTTGCCTCCCTCATTCAGTAAGGGGCCCACACTTTCCTTGACTTTCTTCTTGTTGCTAACATACCTGAAGAAACCCTTCTTGTTACTCTTAACATCCCTTGCTAGCTGCAACTCCAGGTGTGATTTGGCCTTCCTGATTTCACTCCTGCATGCCCGAGCAATATTTTTATACTCTTTCCTGGTCATTTGTCCAATCTTCCACTTCTTGTAAGCTTCTTTTTTGTGTTTAAGATCAGCAAGGATTTCACTGTGAAGCCAAGCTGGTCACTTGCCATATTTACTGTTCTTTCTGCACATGGGGATGGTTTGTCCCTGTAACCTCAATAAGGATTCTTTAAAATACAGCCAGCTCTCCTGGACTCCTTTCCCCCTCATGTTATTCTCCCAGGGGATCCTGCCCATCAGTTCCCTGAGGGAGTCAAAGTCTGCTTTTCTGAAGTCCAGGGTCCGTATTCTGCTGCTCTCCTTTCTTCCCTGTGTCAGGATCCTGAACTCGACCATCTCATGGTCACTGCCTCCCAGGTTCCCATCCACTTTAGCTTCCCCTACTAATTCTTCCCGGTTTGTGAGCAGCAGGTCAAGAAGAGCTCTGCCCCTAGTTGGTTCCTCCAGCACTTGCACCAGGAAATTGTCCCCTACACTTTCCAAAAACTTCCTGGATTGTCTGTGCACCGCTGTATTGCTCTCCCAGCAGATATCAGGGTGAGAGAAGTCTCCCATGAGAACCAGGGCCTGCGATCTAGTAACTTCCGTGAGTTGCTGGAAGAAAGCCTCGTCCACCTCATCCCTCCGGTCCGGTGGTCTATAACAGACTCCCACCACAACATCACCCTTGTTGCTCACGCTTCTAAACTTAATCCAGAGACACTCAGGTTTTTCTGCAGTTTCATACTGGAGCTCTGAGCAGTCATACTGCTCCCTTACATACAGTGCAACTCCCCCACCTTTTCTGCCCTGCCTGTCCTTCCTGAACAGTTTATGTCCATCCATGACAGTACTCCAGTCATGCGAGTTATCCCACCAAGTCTTTGTTATTTGCTTCATTAACAAACTTTCCTTTTCACAGTAACCTTTTCTCCCTCTTGCTCCCTCACATCAGCCTGCAGTATGCACTCTAAGCCTTCTGGTGCTAATTCTGTTGTTACTGGCACTGCGGTAGCTCTGTAATTGTAGCTCTTCGGTGTCATCAGATATAAGCATAGTTTTTAGTGCTTCTCGGCCAGTGCTTCCCTCCTGACTTAGGTCAGCATGAGCTAAAGATAGACCCAGCTTGACATTACATTCCTGTCCCAACTCCATTTTCAATCTCCTGTTACTAGCCAAAGAGACGCTGACAGTGTCACTTCAAGAATGGTACCAAAGAGGCTTGTGTTTCTTCAGAGATGCTGAACTATTCAGAATATCGAACGGTTGTAATGGGTCAGACCAATGGTCCCTCTCGAACAGCACTCTGTCTCTGACATTGGCCAGTCGAGATTGTCGCCATATCTCCTGCTTAGGCCTTTTAGGCCTGGGCTACGCTAGGTGGGGGGATTCAAACTAAGATATGCAACTTCCACTACGCTATTCGTGTAGCTGAAGTCTAAGTATCTTAGTTCGAGTTACCTGGCCGTCCTCATAGTGGTGAGTCGACCGCGGCGGCTCCCCCGTTGACTCCACCTTGGCAGCAGGAGTAAGCGGAGTACCGGTGTCGATTCGGGGATCCATCGATCACTACAAGCTGGCGGGTACTGAAGACGTACCTTTAGCATCTACACTGCAGAACTGAAAGCCCCTTTCCTATTCTTGTTTGAAACATTGAATCCTATGTATGCAAGAGAGTTTATTTCCCTAGTGTTTTGGCCTCTCTGTAACAGCCCTGGTTCTCATCCCACTTATGATTCAGCTCTAACGTCCTGCTCATTGCTCTCATAGGCTCTCTTCAAGTAATCAGTGTTGGGTGCTATTCCTCCTTCTCCTCCCCTTTCTGGAATTCCTTTCTGTGCACCAAACTGAGACCAAACAAACCAGCCCCCTGCACCCCAGTTTTGGGTGAGATGTTACTCCCCTGAACTCGGTGAAAAGAGAGCTGTCTGTCTGTCTCTTCAATATGTACCTTATGAGCCCTGTACAGATGCACACTGGTGCTGGTTTGTCAGAGTGGACACAGGCAGGCATGTTCATTTAGATTATGGCTGTCAAGCGATTAAAAAATTAATTGCGATTAATCACGCTGTTAAATGGTATTCTGTTTTGTTTTTAAATATTTTTGGATGTTTACCACATTTTCAGATATATTGATTTCAATTACAACACAGAATACAAAGTGTGCAGTGCTCACTTTCTGTTTATTTTCTATTACAAATATTTGCACTATAAACAAAAGAAATAGTATTTTTCAATTCACCTAATACAAGTACTGTAGTGCAATCTCTTTATCGTGAAAGTTGAAAGTACAAATGTAGAATTATGTACAAAAAAACCTGCCTTCAAAAATAAAACAATGTAAAACTTTAGTGCCTACAAGTCCACTCAGTCCTACTTTTTAGTCAGCCAATTGCGCAGACAAACAAGGTTGGTTACAATTTGCAGGAGATAATGCTGCCTGCTTCTTGTTTACAATGTCACCTGAAAGTGAGAACAGGCGTTCGCATGGCACTTTTGTAGCCGGCATTGCAAGGTATTTACATGCCAGATATGCTAAACATTCGTATGCCCCTTCATGCTTTGGCCACCATTCCAGAGGACATGTGTCCATGCTGATGATGGGTTCTACTTGATAACAATCCAAAGCAGTGCGGACCAACACATGTTCATTTTCATCATCTGAGTCAGATGCCACCAGCAGAAGGTTGGTCTTCTTTTTTGGTGGTTTGAGTTCTGTAGTTTCCGCATCAGAGTGTTGCTCTTTTAAGACTTCTAAAAGCATGCTCTGCACCTCATCCCTCTTAGATTTTGGAAGGTACTTCAGTTTCTTAAACCTTGGATCAAGTGCTGTAGCTATTTTTAGAAATCTCACATCGGTACCTTCTTTGCGTTTTGTCAAATCTGCTGTGAAAGTGTTCTAAAAACGAACAGGTGCTGGGTCATCATCCAAGACTGCTATAACATGAAATATATGCAGAATACGGGTAAAACAGAACAGGAGACATACAATAACCCCTCTTCCCCCCCCCCCCCGCCCCCCCAAGGAGTACAGTTACAAATTTAATTGACGCATTATTTTTTTAACGAGCATCATCAGCATGGAAGCATGAAGGGGCATACGAATGTTTAGCATATCTGGCATGTAAATACCTTGCAATGCTGGCTACAAAAGTGCCATGCGAACGCCTGTTCTTGCTTTCAGGTGACACTGTAAATAAAACGTGGGCAGAATTATCTTCCATCAATGTAAACAAACTTGTTTGTCTTAGCGATTGGCAGAATAAGAAGGGGACTGAGTGGACTTGTAGGCTCTAAAGTTTTACACTGTTTTGTTCTTGAGTGCAGTTATGTAACCCCCAAAAAATCTGCATTTGCAAATTACACTTTCACGATAAAGAGGTTGCACTACAGTACTTGTATGAGGTGAATTGACAAATACTATTTCTTTCATTTATCATTTTTATGGTGCATGTATTTGTAATAAAAAATAATATAATGTGAGCACTGCACACTTTGTATTGTGTGTTGTAATTGAAATCAATATTGAAAATGTAGAAAAACATCCAAAAATTTGCGATTAATCGCGATTAATTTTTTGGAGTTAATTGCATGAGTTAACTGTGATTAATTGACAGCCCTAATTTAGATGTGAATTCTTCCTCCCATCCCCTGCTCTTATTCTGCAGCATCAGGCACTCCCAAGCAGAGTCCTCCTAAAGCCAATGTGCTAGGGAGCGCTGTCTGAAAACAAGCCCAGTGACTGGTGGAGTTTCTGCCAGGAACAGTAAGAGGCTGTGATTATATCAGGCAAATGAGTGCTGAAATTAGGTTCCCTAACCTTTTAAAAGTACTTTGGTCTGGATTGTGTAGCTATTGATGTGAGGGGAGTCTGTGCTGGTGAAATCCCAAATAGAGGGTGTGAGGTTCTTCCTTCTCTCAGGGTGATCTCACTGGGTCGCCCGGCAGTATGGAGATACAGCCTATGGAGACAGCTGTGTGCCGGGCTCCATGTGGATTTGAGTGGACTGTTTGAATGGGTATAGAGCACTGCAGGCTGAGGATTTATTTCCATGGGCTGCTCCACTCTATTGTGTGCTCCCGCATCCATTCCATATGTCGCGTTTAGTTGGGACCCTCTGGCTCCTAGCAAGTGGCCACTGAAGCATCTTTGCTTGGCAGCTTGTGTTTCCTGTCCTGGATCAGGTGGGAAGGAGCTCTCACTTGTGTGTGACTTTAAATTCTTTGCCCCCTTTTCTATCAGATTATGACAAAGCGGGATGATCTCGTTGTCGCCCCTGCAGGGGTAACATTAAAGGAAGCAAATGAAATTCTGCAGAGAAGCAAAAAAGGTACCGTGACTAGCTGTGTGTTGTGTGGGAGAGCTGTGTATGGCAGAGAGCAGGGGTAGGATGGGAGCACACATTTGTACGTGCATGTAGAAATGCTCTCATGCTCATGTCTCCACATATTCCGTTCCTTTCTCAATGCAAATGTTTTTCCCTACAATAAAAGATTATGATGCCAGGTGTCCCCATGGGGTGTTCCTTCCAAATCTCCTTGGGGAGAAGGGGATGGTAAGGACAGGCACGTCCTGGAGCCCCAAATGAGCGTGACGACCTGCCAAAAGATTAAAACCTTCATCTGAGTCTGTTTAGAACTTCAGGGATTCCTGCCAGTCAAGGTGCTGAAAAGTTGTAAATGCCAAGAGTGCACTTGGCTGCAGGCTTTTAATTTTGTATCCAGTTTCTAGTGTCTGGTTTCAGAGGCTTATGAACAGCTCAGTTCCTTTGGGGGAGTCTGGAGTGACTCGAGTACAAGAGCCCTTTTTGAATTAAAGGCTATGTAGCACAATCAGGATCATAATACTGAACCCTTTCCCAGTCCTACTGACTTCTCATTCTGCCAGCTGGGATGAGAACCAGAGTCTGCTGGGTTTCAAAAGCAAACCCTGTTCTGGCTGTCAGTCATTCTTTGCATCTCTGGCATACAGTGTGAGCTGGGTTCCTTTAACTAGGAACTCCTGCCCTGAGGGCCAGTCTGGTGTGACACCTATCTTGTGAGAGGCTCTGCAATGACGGTGTATTTGTATTTATTTCAAGGTAAGCTGCCAATTGTTAATGAGGAGGATGAACTGGTGGCTATAATCGCTCGCACAGATCTGAAGAAGAACCGTGATTACCCGCTGGCATCCAAAGATGCTAAGAAGCAACTGCTCTGTGGCGCTGCCATTGGGACCCACGAAGATGACAAGTACCGTCTGGATCTCCTAGTGCAGTCTGGGGTGGATGTCGTTGTGTTGGTGAGCTCCAGGGCTTGGCTTCTGTTTTAGTCGAGTGGATTCAACACACCCTGAAAAGTTTTTGACTAGCATCCCTCTTCATAGCATAGCTTTATCATGGACGTTGTGATAGGCACATTGGCACAAGGTGGCTAAGCTTGGACCTGCGGGGCAGGAGGTAGACTCTAGTCTAAATGGCCGGTCTGTTCATGGTGGGGCATTCTGATGGCATGTGTGTTGATCTAGATACTGGTCTGCTAGCATGTGGTGATTTGTGCAGCTAGCTGTATTGAGTTCAGGCTAGATGGCTGTAATTACAAAGGTGCTCTGTTTGCTTGATGTCTGTCACTGACCATTGGACTAATGTACAGGCATGTGTTGGACTCCTGGTGTGAAATAACAGTGTTGTGTCCTTTAATTACCTGATAATTAAAACAAATAACACAGAGGGACCAACATAGTACTCCTCAGCAGTCTGTCCTGTCAGCCCCTTGTGTCTGATCATTTGGGCACAGGAGTTTGCACGTGCCCTTGTTGTTGATAGGTTAGTCTGAGAGCCCATCTATAAAGGAAATGGGAGATATTCACAGAGCATGGTTATACAGTGTTCTACCAGAGAACACTTGTTTAGTAGGCCGTGTTAGTTAGCTGGATTAGTCAGAATCACCTTCCCCCTCCCATTCTAATGAGGGGGGCCAGTGCACTTAATGTGGAGCCTCCATAAGCAGGGACTGCTCCTGCCCTGGGAAAAAGGTGACTAGCTTTCCCTGTCCTCTTAAGGTGTGTCTTCACGACACAGGTAACTTGAGTTATAACCCATTTTACCCCTAACTTGACTCCTGTCCACATGCAAAAATCTCTAGCTGGAATTAAGCAGTGCTTTAAGCTCAAGCTCGCTTTCTCATGAGGTGGATGGGGAGGTGGCACTCCAGGGATGCTGACTCTGGAGCTAGTAATGCAGTGGGGATGTAACGGCTCAATTTATATCTCCTCAATAGCTAATCCAATTGCTCTGTGCTACTAATGAGCTCTCTGTGTAACACCAGTGTTGTTTTGAAGTGTGGTTGCTGTCAGGCCTGGCCTTAAAACCTAGCTTATCAGAGCTATGGTGTTCAGAGGTGTGAAAAATCCCACGCCTGAGTGCCGTAGCTATGCTAACTTCCGTTAGTTCGAGGGAAGAATGTTGCCATTGCCCAGGGAGGTGGAGTTCCTGTGGTGACAGAAAAACCCCTTCCATGGCTGTGGTCTGGTCTGGTCTACAGTAGACATGTAGGTCAGTTTAACTACGTGGCTCAGGGGTATGAAAAAATCCACACCCCTGAGTGGTGGTGGTGACCTGAGTCCCAACATAGACAGTGCTAGGTTGATGAAAAAATTCTTCTGTCGACCTAGCTACTGCTCCTCAGGGAGGTGGATTACCCCGTGCCGAGGAGAGAACCCCGCCTGTCAGCACTGGCTGTGTCCACACTGACGTGCTGCAGCGTTTCAGGTGTCGCCGAGCTCCGTGTCTGCGCAAACAGGGTTACGGCAGTACCGCTTCGGCGCATGTAGGGTAGACGTGGCCTCGCTCAAGGCAGGCTGGTTCCGGCACTGTAACCAGAGCGCTAACTTGTCGGAACTGGAGCGGACTGTGCTGTGAAGGCACACCCAGAGTAAAATGAGTGACAAAAACCAAACTGCCTGCATGGGAGTTGGGAATAGTCTTCCTTGAACATCTCAAGAGTCTCTTTGAATTCAGCATTCGATACTTCGGGGGGCCCGTCACCTGACAGTCGTCGTCAAGTTTTTATCTTCACGACGCCTCTGAGGCCAGGCAGTGCTGCCATTCCAGTTCTGGGGGTGGGAGACAGGTATAGTGATGTTAAGTGACAATTTGTGGCAAAGCAGGAATTGAACCCTGGTCTCCTAGCCAAGGCCAGTGCTCTAACCATGGGACCATCCTTCCTCACTTGTGTAGACTGTAATGTGGACATGTGCGGTTTTTTTGGGGGTGGGACAGGACCATTTGGAAGATGAGGAATAGACAGGTGGCTAGCTGCCATTCCAGTGCTAAGGGCTTGGACTGACCTCCCCACACCCTTTCTTTCAGGGAAATATTAGTGACCTCACTCGGGATGAGATTGGCAGCCCTCCTCTTGTCATGGGGTTCGCAAGTTGAGGCCTCAAAACACAAATAATTCTCTAAAGAATGCAGCTCTTAGATTTGAGAGGACTGGAATCTAGCCCTCAGTGTGAGCTGTTCTAATCTCTGGGAGTGTTTGTCTGTCTTGTGAGACCTGCATTCATTAGGCTGAAATGTCCTGTAAGATGGAAGTTTGTGGTGGTTTTCTCTTGTGGCTCGTGTCTTCGGGGCCTTCTGAGCCTGGGCAGTGGGGTCTTTCAGTGCTGAAGTGAATTAATCACCTGTTTGCAATGTGCTGAAGTCTCTGTGACTCTCCTAGGACTGGATTTAAAATCCTTTATAGCTATTTTGGTTGATTTTTGTTTTTCTTTCTCTTCTAGGATTCCTCTCAGGGCAATTCCATTTTCCAGATCAACATGATCAAGTATATCAAGGAGAAATACCATAACCTGCAGGTCATTGGAGGCAATGGTAATCTGCTACATGGGATTTTAGCTTCTAGACTTTGACTGTTTTCAGTTGCAGTGAAAGATGTGTTGAACTGCTTTAAATGAGCATCCCTGTCAGCTGTACAGTGGGACTTTTGACCGATGTCTCAGATGTATAGAATATGCTACAGCCCCTCAGCACCTGAGGGACACTTCTTTTCCATTCTATGTAAAAACTTCTCACTCAGGGTTAATGCCGTGTGTGCAGTCCCCTGCAGTTCTCTTGTTTCCAGCCTTGATCCTTTTCTCTCTGGGCTCTGTAACATTGGTTAGAAAGCCTTCTAGAATTTCAGGTGTCTGGTTCTTGGAGGACTCCTACTTTGTGTGGAAAATAAATGGAAACATCCATGTGAATCTGGCTGAGCAGAGTTTAACTCTTTTCCTCTTGTTTTTATCTGCATTACCAAATGTGTTGCTAACGCACCATAGTGTCTCCTCCAGCCTTTTGTCCCCTGCATGGCCGTAAGCATGTCTCATGCTTCCTCTGCCATTGTACAATGCATTATAATGGCCTTACTAGTCTAGCTGCAACACTGAGTCCCATGCACCATTGGGATAGATGGGAAGCACTTTAACATCCAGAACTTTGTGGATTCAGCAGCCAGTACAATGCCAGTGAAAAGGGCAGTAGAGAAGCATGGCCCTGGGAAATCGGCCAGACGCGAACCATGTTGGGAGGGACCATGTTAGGCTAACCCCACCCCTATCCAGGCTCTGACATCAGGCTGATCCTCCCATCCCCCTTGAGGGGCAGCTGTGTAAGTGTAAAGCTAACCCCTGGTCCCTGCACACCAAGATGGTAGGGTTTAACAGTTGGACATCAAGGCCCGATTGTCAGCCAGGTTCAGTGTGCACACGCCATGGCTGTGGTGACTGGTGCATGCACACATTTGTCGGTTGGTTGAGAACCAGCCCTTTGGTGCCGGATTGCTGTTGAGATTTTAAACTGACTTTGTGCATGACCTGTTGTGTTACCATGCACACCGACACCATGGGCCTGCCTCCAAAAGGGAGCACTCTCCAGCCCTAGATCGCTGCGGGGCTGCGAAGCTGACTCGGGTGCTGTTTGTGGAAGCCATTTTGAGATGCCCGAGTGGAAGGTGCTGTGCAAGTGGAGAGGTCCCTTTTCCTGCAACCCACCTCAGGGAGGAAGCACCTTTGCAGGAAGCTAGGGCAACTGGTTAGCTACTAATGGTGAAAGGAGACAATGTTCTCATTTTAAAACTTTCGTCTGTTTGCTTCAGTGGTGACGGCTGCTCAGGCAAAGAATCTGATCGATGCAGGGGTCGATGCTCTAAGGGTCGGGATGGGCAGTGGCTCCATCTGCATCACGCAAGAAGGTAAAGAAAATGTTTAATATCTTCTCAATAGCTAGAAGAACAAATATCTGCTAAACATCCACTTCAGATCCAGAACCCACAATAAGTCCGTGGAGCCAGAGTCCTTGAGTTCTGGTGCTGTTGTGGTGGTGGTGACTGTCTGCCGCAGGGCCTGTGTAACTGCGATAGGATTTTATAGCTGTGTAGTGCCAAAGACACGCCATGGCTGGGTGTGGGAGCGTAAAAGTGCCACTCATCTGATCTCCACCCAAATGAGCAGGGCAAAGGAGAGGGCATCGGGTACAGACATCAGGGGGCGTGGGTAGGGGTTTCCATTTGCCCAGCATAGCTAGGAAGGCAGCTGAGAGGATGGTGATAAAACTCCCAGGGTGGTTTGTGTGGCCCTGCCCTGTGGCAGCTGCAGCTGACAGTAAGATCCTTGTGCGTTTAATGGAAAGTTGGTCTGCTGGATCGGTGCCAGTTTGCAATCGCCCACCGAAGCTGAGGTTTTTGAATGCAGCTATGGCAGTTAGCAGGATCCCAGGGGAGCCTGTGCCAGGCAGGCCGTGTTTCTAGGGCATAGCTCTCTGGCTAGCCACTAGACTGAGTGGCTGGGCGTGTCCTGGAATGAAGACTAGTTTTAAAGCTGCAACTGGACATCACAGTTCCAAGTGCTTCAAGTGAAACAAACAGAAGCAAGGGTGTGGATGCCATCTGAAGGGCCATCGCTGTTGCAGTCTGGCTGCAGAGCCCCTCTTGTGCTTCATCAGTTGCCTTTGCTGTAATGGACCTGAAACAAGCCGCTGATTAGTAAAAGCAGCCCTTTGCTGTACGCATGCAGGGTCTTCCTGCAGATTCCAGCAGCAGTACTTGGGGCCCCACGAGGACCCTGGGGAGAGGTGACACCCCCTTGGGGACAGTCCCCTGTACCGAGGATCTGTGTTTTTGCTCTGCCTGCTAAGGGAGCACCTGCTGCTTGGAGACTGTCCCAGGTGTTGCACTGGAGAAACTGTCTTGTCTCTTTCGTGTAAGAATGTTTTATTCAAGAGCCGCCCTTACCCTACCCAATCCCCGGCCGCACCAGCAATTCCTGGTCTGGGACAGGCCATTCAGGCTCTGCTGGGAGCACGAACAGCACTTTCCTGCTTCTTTTCATTCTCCCTTTGGTGCTCTCACCCATGGAGAACTGGAGAAAATGATGGCAGATTCCAATACTACAACGTGTTTAATACAGCCTGACTCTGGGAGCTCTGTCCCTATCTTGGCAGCAGTGGGATAGAGGGGGCTGCAGAGACAAAACATCTGTTCTTCACAGTGGATGTTGTGTGGCTGGTGTTTCAGGACCAGAGGTCTATCCAGCCTTAGCTTCCCAAACCTGTTAACCCTCTCAGTGCCAGGAAGGCCAGGAGGCAGGTTGAGGATCCAGTGTTTCAGCATCAGATGGATTACTCCCTGAAATGTCCTCGGAGTAGGGAGAGCATATGCCAAGTGCCATGATGTGCTCCCTGGACATGGCCTTCAGCTTAGCATCCTTCTCCGTGGATTCGACTAAGAGGGACCCTCGATGTCCGAGCTGTGGCTCAGTTATCCCAGGCTTGGCCTGGTAAAGTCACTGCTGGGGGCCTTTATTCTGCTGCTGCTGTTCGTTTCTAAATTGTGTTTGTTTGTTTTGTTTAGCTGCTCCACAGATCCCTCCAGAACTAAAGTCCCACAGCCCCAAGTGCCCGTCTTCTGTCATGGGCACCTATAGTAAGTCACTTGCCCTGTTGTCAACCTTAATTCTGTCTTGAAGCAAGACCCTGATTGGCTGCACATGGCCCCTCTGCTTGTTTGAGAATAAGTGGGTTGTAGATGCACTTGGGGTTTTGTGGCTTTGGATACTGGTAGTTGACCCAAAAACTGATGCTGAGAAGTCTTTTGGATTTCTAAAGCAGGGTTCTGAATTGTCCTAATCAAGGCCACCTGGGCTCATCAGTGTCTTTAATCCAAACCCAATTTAAAAACCTGATTGAGCTTCCTCAGTGGTACTGCTGAGCCTCTAACTGGAAGGTGCAGCAGGTGGGAGATGGTGCCTATGCAGAGCCTGCAATTCTGCTCTGAATCTGCTCTGGTCTCTGAATGATGGGAGAGGTTCCACCTTAGCTCAATTTTGCCTTGTGTGAACTAGCCATGCTGTGTGAATGTGACTTCAACAGGGACTTTCACCCTGTGGCAAACTTGGAAGGCACATCCCAGAACCATGCCCTTTGCCAATGATTCTGATCTGCGTGTGTGAGGAAGGGCTCTTCTCCCTCTCACCTTGCAAGCGCTACTTTTTGATCTTGTTACAGGATCAAGTAGGTGACCAAGATTAATCTTGGCTTTTGCCCTGTTTGCTATTTGTGAAGCACTTCAAAGGGAAAGACGTTTCTGTTTTGGATCCTGGGTTGTACCCACTAGTATGACCGTCCTCTCTCAGCGCCACCCCTTACAAGCCTTTGCTCCGAGTACAGGGGAAGTGTGCGTACATTTTGAACCCTGCTTTGGAAGCCTGCGCCTCCTGTTTAAGTCTTGGCACTGGGAGCTGGGACAGCCAAATACAGTCCTGTGATGGTCCCATGTGCCCCGTGCCAAGAGGTGAATTATAAAGGGCTGGTCTCAGTGATTACTTCTATAATATAGCTACAGATTTCTGTTCTTGGGTAGAGAATAATGGGATCCAGAGGCTTGGGGCCCTGGGTTTCTTTGAAATCAGAGGCTTTTGCACAGAAGAGATGGTGCTGTCACAGGCTGCTGTAAAGGCACCCTCAGTCTCTTCTTCGGCAATGCAGTACCAAATGAGACCATCTCTTTAACACTAACAGCATTCACATTATTGCTAGCAGATGCTTCTTCCTGGCTGGCTGGGTCCAATTAACATTGACTCTTTCACGATCGCCACCTGGAATTCTCCTCTCAACCTGAGCTGCTGGTGCTGAGCACAGGGAGAAATATGTGTGAGCCAGTGCAAAAATTAGTTTGTAAAGACTCCCTCTTCTGGCAAAGCACCAGTCTACTAGGAGTTGTCACACCTGATGCTGCTCCAAAGTGGCAGCCTGAAACCCTGCATCAAACATGATGTTTGCACCCTGAATTACTAATCTTGCATGTTCATAATCCCATCTGAACCATTGTGCTAATTGTGATTGGAGGAAAGGCCTCCTGGTGATTGTGTTGCTGGGGGAATCTGAGGGATGGGAAGGTTATTGTGGCATATTTGCATGCACTTGGCTGTTAAATGTACCCGAATACATGTCATTCAGTGGTTTCCCTTCAGGGGTTTCTTTGTACAGTCAAAAGCCTGAAGTTGCTAAAGCACTGGTAAATCTGAGACCAATCTGTATTTGCCCCCACTGATGGCTAAATGTTAGAGGCCCTGCTATGCTGTGGAAACTTAAATTTCCAGCACCACATCAATCCGCCCTGTGTCTTTCCTTTTCTGTTACATATAAACAAACTCTCTCCTTTTGGTCAGATGCCTCTTCCTGCCAGAGTCAGTCTGTCAGGAGGCTGACATCCCATCATTGTGATGATCAGCAGTGCTGGGAACACAGCAATCATATGGGGACTCACTGGGCTTGGGTTTCTTGGGTCTGGCCCTGCTTCCTTCTGTGTCTTACTAGAACTCTGGCTGAACACTAGGTGGTGAGTGAATCAGCGCCCTTAAGGACTGATCAGCTGGTGTCCATGATTTCACCAGGTCTCTTGGCTCATTCTGTAACCACTGCAAAAGCTTCTCTATGGCATTGGGGCAGCAGTTACTTCATAGCCCCCGTTCACCTGCCTTCTGGGACTTGGGGCCAGGGCTGCTTGATTTCGTGTGGCTTATTCCACAGGGAGAAGCAGACTGGGAGGTCTGTGTGTGACTGAAAGCTGAAGGGCCTTTAACCAAGGGGGACTGCTGCAGCACCTGGTACTTGACCGTTCACCCTTTCTCTTCCTCGATCTAGTCTTGGCCTGTGGCAGGCCCCAGGCCACAGCGGTGTACAAAGTGTCTGAATATGCCAGAAGATTTGGGGTCCCAGTGATTGCAGATGGAGGGATCCAAACCGTGGGACATATTGCCAAGGCCCTGGCACTAGGTGCTTCCACAGGTGAGGGGGAATGAGGGTTGGGTGGAGGCCGGGGGGAGCTTAGGGCATTCAGAGGGGTGTCTCCTTTGTGGGTGATCTGCTTTTGCCATTGGAATATCAACCCAATGAGTGAGCTTCTTACTGACTGCAGACTACTATGCAGAGCTCGCTTGGCAGTGTTACGGGAGCTCTGCAAGGGCAGTAGCATTGAAAAGCCCTGACCTTGTCAGCATCAGTGCCAACACCATCAGACCAGGGCCAGGCGCGGGAGATTGCTGGTGTATTTACATTGTGCATAGGGCACTGATCACACTACTCTAGTGCTCCGGGCAGGGAGAGACTGCCAGGACAGTGCAGCATTCTCCTGACAGGTCTGCTGGTGCCCCATAATCCTGAATTGCCAGATGCCCCGTGCACTAGGCTTCTTCTAAGCAGAGTGCCAAACAAACCTGGCTGTGTCTTGGCTCCTTCGTGATCTAGACCATTTTGCCCAGCGGTAGGAAAGACTGGCTAGGAAAGAGACTGAAATCTAGGACCTCTCTGGTGGCATTCTCAGAAATGCTTCCAATTCAATGTGCAGGGCCAGGTAGGCAGGCAGAGCTTCAGAGTCTCAATGCGTGGATGAGATGATGGTGTAGAGAGGAGGGGTTTAGATTTATTAGGAACTGGGGGAACTTTTGGGATGGGGGAGCCTGTACAGGAAGGATGGGCTCCACCTAAACCAAAGTGGATCCAGCCCGCCGGCATTTCAATTAAAAAGGCGGCAGAGCAGTTCTTAAACTAAGAGATGCGGGGGAAGCCGATAGCTGCAGAGGCGCACGTGGATCAGCCAGAGACTTCTCTTAGAGGAGAGTCTATTGAGAGAGAGTCTCTAGGGTTTAGTCATGAGGAGGGGATGGAAGAGGATAAAATATGGGCCAGATCAGATGAGAAACATTCACATAAAGAATCTGACACATCAGAAAAACAGACAAATAAACAGTGACAAGTTTTTAAAGTGCTTGTATACAAATGCTAGAAGTCTGAATAATAAGATGGGTGAACTAGAGTGCCTCGTGGTAAAGGAGGATATTGATATAATAGGCATCACAGAAACCTGGTGGAGTGAGGATAATCAGTGGGACACAGTCATTCTGGGGTACAAAATATATTGGAGGGACAGAAGAGGTTGTGCTAGAGGGGGTGGAGGGGAGGGAAGAGTGGCACTATATGTGAAAGAAAATGTACAATCAAATGAAATAATCTTAAATGAATCCACGTGCTCCATAGAATGTCTCTGGATAGTAATCCCAGGCTCTAATAAGAATATAACAGTAGGGATCTGTTATCGACCACCTGACCAGGACAGCGATAGTGACGATGAAATGCTAAGGGAGATTAGAGAGGCTATCAAAATAAAGAACTCCAATAATAGTGGGGGATTTCAGTTCTCCCCATATTGACTGGGTACAGGTCACCTCAGGACGAAATGCAGAAACAACATTTCTCGATACTAAATGTCTGCTTCTTGGAGCAGCTGGTACAGGAATCCACCAGGGGAGAGGCAACTCTCGATCTAGTCCTGAGTGGAGCGCAGGATCTGGTCCAAGAGGTAACTATAACAGGACCACTTGGAAATAGTGACCATAATATAACAACATTTAACATTCCTGTGGTGGGAAGAACACCTCAACAGCCCAACACTGTGGCATTTAATTTCAGAAAGCGGAACTATGCAAAAACGAGCAGGTTAGTTAAACAGAAATTAAAAGGTACAGTGACTAGAGTGAAATCCCTGCACGCTCAGACACTTTTCAAAGACACCATAATAGAGACTCAACTTAAATGTATACCCCAAATTAAAAAACACAGTAAAAGAACTAAAAAAGAGCCACCATGGCTTAACCACCATGTAAAAGAAGCAGTGAGAGATGAAAAAGGCATCTTTTAAAAATTGGAAGCCAGATCCTAGTGAGGTAAATAGAAAGGAGCATAAACACTACCAAATTAAATGTAAAAATATAAAAAGAAAAGCCAAAAAGGAGTTTGAAGAACAGCTAGCCAAAAACTCAAAAGGTAATAACAAAATGTTTAAGTACACCAGAAGCAGGAAGCCTGCTGAACCACCAGTGGGGCCCCTGGACGATCGAGATACAAAAGGAACACTTAAAGACAATAAAGTCATTGTGGAGAAACTAAATGAATTCTTTGCTTCAGTCTTCATGGCTGAGGATGTTAGGGAGATTCCCAAACCTGAGCCATCTTTTGTAGGTGACAAATCTAATAGTCACTGATTGAAGTGTCATTAGAGTAGGTTTTGGAATTAATTGAGAAACTTAACAGTAACAAGTCACCGGGTCCAGATGGCATTCACCCAAGAGTTCTGAAAGAACTCAAATGTGAAACTGCGGAACTATTAATTATGGTTTGTAACCTGTCCTTTAAATCAGCTACTGTACACAATGACTGGAAGATAGCTAATGTAATGCCAATATGTAAGAAGGGCTCTAGAGGTGATCCTGGCAATTACAGACCGGTAAGTCTAACATCAGGACCAGGCAAATTAATTGAAACAATAGTAAAGAATAAAATTGTCGGACACATAGAAGAACATAAATTGATGTGCAAAAGTCAGCATGGTTTCTGTAAAGGGAGATCAGGTCTTACTAATCTATTAGAGTTCTTTGAGGGGGTCAACAAACATGTGGACAAGGGGGATCCAGCGGACATAGTGTACTTAGATTTCACTGTTTGTTCAGATCACAGGGTCAGGCTGCCCCCCTCCAAAGATGCAGGCTCTGCCCCACCCCTTCTCCCCAGTGGCTGAACAAAAGCCTTGCTCCAGTGTAAGCTCACCTGCTGCATCTCCACATTGAGCATTGCACACCCCCCTCCTGCTCCCTGAGCTGTCACTAATCTTCTCACTGACTTTAGTGATGATGGGCTCTCTCCTGGCTGCAACCACGGAAGCCCCTGGAGAGTACTTCTTCTCGGACGGAATTAGGTTGAAGAAATACCGGGGAATGGGATCATTGGATGCTATGGACAAGAACTTGGGCAGCCAGACCCGATACTTCAGGTAGGAGAGACCTGGCATGAGGGGCGGTAGGTCCCTGAGTCTGTGAGATCACTGCCTTAGCCTGCCAGGTCTGGTTTGGTCCATGGGCCTTTTGTTTTCAACCATCCACAGTGAGACAGATAAAATTAAAGTGGCCCAGGGGGTCTCTGGTGCAGTGCAAGACAAAGGTTCTATCCACAAGTTCATCCCATACCTGATCGCTGGGATCCAGCACTCCTGTCAGGATATCGGCGCCAAGAGTCTGACCCAAGTCAGGTAAGACACCTCCCCGCGTGTGCACTCGGCTAATCCTCAGTGCCTCCATGGAGCTCATCTTGTCATCCCTGAGCTAGTGTCTGGTAACTGGCTTCTTGCAGCTTGTAGTCAAGGCCCACCATGTCTCATAGACCCTGATCTCTGTGGCGCAACTGAGCTGGAGCCCCTTCTCTCCTCTCAGTCCCCAGTGGGCACACCCTGGAGGAGTTGTGCTGGGAGGGAGAGCACTGCCCCTTGCAGTCTTACTGAGGGAGGTGCTGGAGCTGGCTGCCTGGCTCTGCTCCTGCCAGAAATGGAGGGGAAAGGAGGCAAAGCCTTGCTCTTCCTGTGCTGCAGTTGGTGTGAAATCTCCTTGCCCCGCTGCACAGTACAGTCTCTCCCCAGTCCTGCAGCTCCTCATGGCACACTGAGGGCCAGAGGCCTTCTAGCTGCAGCCTGGGGGAGCCTGACCCCAGATCTGCTTTCCCTTGGCAGAGCCATGATGTACTCAGGAGAACTGAAGTTTGAAAAGAGGACAACATCTGCCCAAGTGGAAGGAGGAGTTCACGGCCTCCATTCGTAAGTCCCCTGCCAGTGTGGCCCAGCATACGTCTAATGCTGTCGGCCTTGCCCTTGCTGTCCCTGTATGCAGTGGTACATGCTGCATCCCATTGGCTTGCAGTGAGCTGGGCTGTTGTTTTTTGGGGGGGTGGTTACTGGCTTCCCTGTTTGTAGCAGCCAGAGCTGTTCCATGATTGCACTGGCCTTGGATTCTCCTAACAGAGCAGATCTACTGCAACTGACTGTCCCAGCACAGAGGACCTCTGGTGTACTACTCCTGGGGCCACCAGGCCCAGCTCTGTATGTGTCCCCCCTTTGCTAGCAGGGGTCTGTGTGCTGGGCTGGGCAGGCCTAGAGTTGGAGGGGCCAGTGCCCATGGCTAACTTTCCTGTCTGTTTAGATATGAGAAGCGCCTCTTCTGAAGGAGGGTCTGTGCCTGTACTCAGCATCTTGCTGCTCTGCAGCACTCAGCTGCCATGCACCTGAGCTGCTCCTTTCACAGAAGTGCCATTATCCTGCAAGCTCCTGCTGCTTCCTGGGTTCAGCAGCTGTTCTCCTTCCCTGTGAAGACATCCGTCCAGTGCTGCCTGTGCCATGGGGGCAGCAGGACGCGGCCCCGGCCTGTGTTGGACATGTGTTACAATAAAAGAAAAGAGGTGGGACTTCTCTGCCTGTCTGTCTCACCACCTCAGGCCTCCTTTCCCCAGGTTGCAGTCCCCGACTCCTGTCCCATGTGCTGTTTGAGGAGTGATGCTGTCACACTCACCCCTTAGGCTGGTTTTGTTGCTGGTCTCTGAATTTGCTCTTTTTTTGTGAGAGCAACCCTTGCCCCCATGTACTCCAGTCGCAGTTCCAGGCCCTGTCTGTCCTGTGAAGCCCTGCTGCTCTCAACCTGACCACCACAGCTTGCTCGAGTGCCTCAGGAGGGTTTTCTACTGCCAAGTGGAGGAACTTCTGCGGCAGGTGCCCCGCCACGATCCAGCTGCAGCCTGCGCAGAACCTCTCACGCTAGGCTGCCCAAAAGCAGAGTGGAAGGGGCAGGTCCTAGTAAGGCAGCGGATGGCGAGAGGAGTTTCAGCCCAGCTCAAGGCAGGTCCTGCCACTAGCATTCCTGGGGCCAGGGACAGAGAGGCTTTGAGTCAAGGCTACAGCCTGTTCCAGGAACAGTTCTGCACCAACATGGGGGTAGCTGCCCCTGCAGCCCTTATCTTCCTTTGCATGGTCCCCAGCAGCAAGCCCCCACCTGAGTGAGTGGCCAGGCCCAGCACAGGAGGAAGGAAGCCAAGGATGGGGATGGCCCGCCCAGCGGTTCAGACAGACACCCAGAGCCCTGCACAGCCGGTCACAGTTTATTCTGAACCATTTTCTGCTTCCTATTAACAGTTCATGTTCTGTTTCCAGGCCCTGTCCTACCACAGTGTGGGTGGTGTTCCTAAGGGCCAGTATCATGTCCTGCCACAGGGGCTCAGCTGCTTCTACATCAGGGCTCCACCAGCACGCGGGGGGATGAGGGCAGCTGCAGTTGCTCGACCTTCACTTGTCAGGAAGTTGAACGTTGCACAAGCGTTAGGCTGTGAAAGAGAAGGCAGAGGCCCAGAAACCATCAATGACTAACGCAGAGCCCTTGGCCATGTGGAACATGTACCCAAGCCCCTGTCTTCCTGGAAGCAGGGGAGAAGAAGCCCACATACCCTGCCCTTAAGCCATGTTCTCATCTCTGCCCACCTACTCCCAGACCTGCCTTTCACCGCTAGACACGTGATCATTAGCCCAGGGTCTATGGTGCAGGGAACAGAGTTCCATGCCTGTCACTGCACCTGAGGGTTCAGCTCATGGTGGCAGGACTGCATCTCAAGCAAATAGCCACCAAGGCACAGATGCCCTGTCCCAGCATGTGCCCAGGCCCACACCCGTTGCAGAGCTGTGTGCGTGATCACAGGGATGCTGTCATTGCACAGTCCAGTGAAATGATGTGGTGGAGGGCACAGGGGGCCCAGTAACTGGGTCATGCTTCACACTCCCTGGCCCTGCAGGGTCACTGGTGGCCTCCACCCATCTGAGCAAGGGGCCAATGCATAGGGCAGGGCCTGGGGGAGGAGTGGTTACCTTCGCCTCAGAACATGCCCCTTGTTCTGGGCTTCCTGAACAGATATTCTGAGCTGCTGCAGACAGCCCTGAGGTAGGGGCCTGGCAGGTCTGCTCAGCTTCACCCATGTTCCCAGCATGTCCCCCCTACCGTGTCCTGCACCTCCACAGCGATTCCACATTCCCTCATGAACTTCAGGACGTCGGGCTCCAGCCGCTCCACCTTGTCCCCCATGCCCAGCACCAGGATTTCTAGTAGCAAGAGACAAGCCCAGGGGAGAGAGGCTGTGTTAGCCCCATGGCGAAACCCAGCCCTGCCCCTCGCCCGCCCCACATCGTGGTGGGTGCACAGCACTTACAGCTTCACCCGCAGCACACAACCAGTACAGCCAGCCTGGCGCTGGCCAGTCCCAGCCCCATCCGTCCATTCAGACTACAGTGGCCAAAGCCTTGTGAGTAAGACACTGAGTAATCCCAGCCTGGCTGCCCCACTCCCGACACTCATTGCTGGGCAGTGTCTGGGGAAGGGGAAGTTCTGCTTTGGCTCAGACAAGGGCAAGGTAGCAGGACAGGTGCCAGCACACGCCAGGGGCAGGTCAGAAGTGTGGCTTGGCCAGTGCAGCCCCTGCTCCTGGCTCGCTCTGGGGACGAGCACACCCACCCAGTGCCTGGCTCGTCTCTGTGCCTCCCACCTACCTATTCTCGGCTCCAGCAGCCGGAACAGTACCAGGCTCTCCTCGGTGATGTCCTGGTAAGAGCCAACCTGAAGGAAAGAAAGGACACTCAGAGACAAGACCCCTCCCTGTGCACCTCTCCTGCTCACAATGCCACCTGGCTTGGAATGCAGCCTGTGCCCTGCATGGGGGAGATGCCCCACTGAACCATCACGCCCACACTAGTCCAATAGCAACCTGCCCCTAGAGCCTGCTGCTGCCTCGACCGGGCAGGTTTCGACACACAGCCAGGGAGGCCCAGGTCAAACCACCTGCACACCCCCTTGGGGGCAGGGAAGAGTCAAAGTGACGGACATGTTCCCAACCAGGCCTAGCTCCCTGGGTCTCTCACACACCCACCCCCAGGACTGGACTGGCCGCCTGGGCATGGGGAACTCCACTGCCCCAGGACTGGGAGCTCAGCACAGTGGGGAGTTGAAGGCCCAGGCCCTGTGGGGAGGGGGAGGACCCCTGGGGCACTCACATTCCACTGCAGGATGGCACGTGGGATGATGGCGCAGGGCCCCACCACCTTGTCCCCATTGATGGTGAAGCCCCGGCTGCTGTAGCTGTCTATCAACATCATGCTGGAGGATTCCCGCTCCAGCACCTTCAGCGTTGTCTTCTGGTAAAGCTCGTCATCTGCAGGGGTGAGGCGGTGACCCCGGCGCGGCTGCCTGTCACAGGAAGGCTTGACTGAGACCCACCAGCCAAAAGCCCCAAGACTTCGCTTCCTCACCCGCAGTCCCCCCACTGTGCATGGTGGCTGGCTCCCCTACTGCCGTGAAGGGCCTCATCACCGCAGGGCTGCCCAAGGCTCCCAGACAGCCTCTGAGTGGCCAGCTCAAGCGCCACCACGCAGGGACTGAGTGCAGGAGCAGCAGCTGGGCCTGGGTAAGAGGGGCCATGGGCATTGCTGGCCAGCTCTGTCTTGCAGCTAGAGCACCGGCCAGCCTGGACCTGGCCTCATTCCCCACAGTGGCCTGGCTCTGCGAGCTGCTGAGGACGGCCTCTCCCCGGCAGAGGGAGGTCAGGCCCGCGCTGGGCCGAGGGAAATCCAGGGAGAGGTGGTGCTGGGCCCCACGGGGCGCTCCCGACCTTACCAGTCCGGGGCTCTCCTGGCAGCTGCCAGCCTCCAGCTAGGGGCTAAGCCCCTGCGGCAGAGCATCCTCACGGAGGCCAGAACCATCCTGCTGCAATGAGACGGAGAGAGGGGTCAGGGCAGAGCCGCGGGGCGCCTGCCCACAGCCCGCCCGGGGCCGCAGCTGGCCACCCCAGCGCACCGAGAAACCGCCAGCGCCAGCTGTGGGGAGAGCCCTGGGCTGAACCACGGAGCACTGTGGGGGTGGATGGAGGGGCACCGGCGGGGGCAGCCCAGGGCTGGGGTAGCGGGGGCTGCAGGTCGGGAGTGAGGGGCACCGCGGCGAGGCGGGGGGGCTGCAGGTCGGGAGTGAGGGGCACCGGCCGGGGGGAGCGGGGGGGGACGGCTGCAGGTCGGGAGTGAGGGGCGCGGGGGGGGAGGGCTGCAGGTCGGGAGTGAGGGGCACCGCGGGGAGGCGGGGGGGGCTGCAGGTCGGGAGTGAGGGGCGCGGGGGGGGGCTGCAGGTCGGGAGTGAGGGGCACCGCGGGGAGGGGCCCCGGCTGCACGAGCCCCGCTTACCCGGCCTGCAGACGCTGCCGAGGAGCAGCGCGGCGGGAAGAGCGGCCGGCCGGGCCCTGCCGCCGCTCCCGCTGCTGCCCCCTGCTGCCCGGCGCTGGGAGCTCCCCGCTGGGCTCGGGGAGCGCTTGGTGCTGCCCAGGGTCTGCCGGCCCCTGCGCCCCCAGCCCCACTGCTCCGCGCCGGTCCCCGCCCCTCGCCCCAAAGCTCTGTGCCAGCCCCCAGCCCCACTGCTCCGCGCCGGTCCCCGCCCGCCCCCAGCCCCACTGCTCCGCGCCGGCCCCTCGCCCCCAGCCCCACTGCTCTGTGCCAGCCCCCAGCCCCATTGCTCTGTGCCGGTCCCCGCCCGCCCCCAGCCCCACTGCTCCGCGCCGGCCCCTCGCCCCCAGCCCCACTGCTCCGTGCCGGCCCCCCGCCCCATTGCTCTGTGCCGGTCCCCGCCCGCCCCCAGCCCCACTGCTCCGCGCCGGCCCCTCGCCCCCAGCCCCACTGCTCCGCGCCGGCCCCTCGCCCCCAGCCCCATTGCTCCGTGCCGGCCCCCCCGGCCCCCAGCCCCACTGCTCCGTGCCGGCCCCCCGGCCCCCAGCCCCACTGCTCTGTGCCAGCCCCCAGCCCCACTGCTCCGCGCCGGTCCCCGCCCGCCCCCAGCCCCACTGCTCCGCGCCGGCCCCCCGGCCCCCAGCCCCACTGCTCTGTGCCAGCCCCCAGCCCCACTGCTCCGCGCCGGTCCCCGCCCGCCCCCAGCCCCACTGCTCCGCGCCGGCCCCTCGCCCCCAGCCCCACTGCTCCGTGCCGGCCCCCCGGCCCCCAGCCCCACTGCTCTGTGCCAGCCCCCAGCCCCATTGCTCTGTGCCGGTCCCCGCCCGCCCCCAGCCCCACTGCTCCGCGCCGGCCCCTCGCCCCCAGCCCCACTGCTCCGTGCCGGCCCCTCGCCCCCAGCCCCACTGCTCCGCGCCGGCCCCCAGCCCCATTGCTCTGTGCCGGTCCCCGCCCGCCCCCAGCCCCACTGCTCCGCGCCGGCCCCTCGCCCCCAGCCCCACTGCTCCGTGCCGGCCCCCCGGCCCCCAGCCCCACTGCTCTGTGCCAGCCCCCAGCCCCACTGCTCCGCGCCGGTCCCCGCCCGCCCCCAGCCCCACTGCTCCGCGCCGGCCCCTCGCCCCCAGCCCCACTGCTCCGCGCCGGCCCCCCGGCCCCCAGCCCCACTGCTCTGTGCCAGCCCCCAGCCCCACTGCTCCGCGCCGGTCCCCGCCCGCCCCCAGCCCCACTGCTCCGCGCCGGCCCCTCGCCCCCAGCCCCACTGCTCCGTGCCGGCCCCCCGGCCCCCAGCCCCACTGCTCTGTGCCAGCCCCCAGCCCCATTGCTCTGTGCCGGTCCCCGCCCGCCCCCAGCCCCACTGCTCCGCGCCGGCCCCTCGCCCCCAGCCCCACTGCTCCGTGCCGGCCCCCCGGCCCCCAGCCCCACTGCTCTGTGCCAGCCCCCAGCCCCACTGCTCCGCGCCGGTCCCCGCCCGCCCCCACCCCCACTGCTCCGCGCCGGCCCCTCGCCCCCAGCCCCACTGCTCCGTGCCGGCCCCCCGGCCCCCAGCCCCACTGCTCTGTGCCAGCCCCCAGCCCCACTGCTCCGCGCCGGCCCCTCGCCCCCAACCCCACTGCTCCGTGCCGGCCCCCCCGGCCCCCAGCCCCACTGCTCTGTGCCAGCCCCCAGCCCCATTGCTCTGTGCCGGCCCCCCAGCCCCACTGCTCCGCGCCGGCCCCTCGCCCCCAGCCCCACTGCTCCGTGCCGGCCCCCCCGCCCCGAGCCCCACTGCTCTGTGCCAGCCCCCAGCCCCACTGCTCCCTGCCGGCCCCTCGCCCCCAGCCCCACTGCTCCATGCCGGCCCCCCGCCCCAAACCCCACTGCTCCGTGCCGGCCCCATCTGCCCCCAGCCTCACTGCTCCGTGTCAGCCCCCAGCCCCACTGCTCCGTGCCGGCCCCACCTGCCCCCAGCCCCACTGCTCTGTGCCTGCCCCCCCGACCCCCAGCCCCACTACTCCATGCCAGCCCCCCGCCCCCAGGCCCACTGCTCTGTGCCAGCCCCACCTGCCCCCAGCCCCACTGCTCCGTGCCTGCCCCCACCTACTCCCAGCCCCACTGCTCTTTGCTGGCCCCCCGCCCCGAGCCCCACTGCTCTGTGCCGGGCACCCCACTACCACTCTGCACATTCTCCCAGTCCCTTCATGGTGTGCTGGGGCGGGGGACCCCTATGCACTGGGGGGCTGTGGTGCTCCCCAAGCCCAGGCCAGGGTTGCTGTGGCATGGCCAAACGGCAGCATCAGGGCTGCTCAGACATGGGGCCTGCAGCCTTCCCTGCAAGCCCTCAGGTGTCTGCTTGGCCAGAGCAGAGGAGGAGCCTGGAGTGGATTTCACTAGCCCCCCCACCCCGGGACCTGGCACTGCTTCCCCCACACCTGAGCCCTCACTAGGGTGGGGCTGAGCCAAGTGCCAGGGCTGCTGGAAAGCACCTGCCCCTGGGGACCAGGGGGCTTTTCCCGGGTGTCAATTAATGGACAATGAATCTCTCAGCCTCAGCAGAGCGGTGTCGGCTTGTCCCCTCCCAGGGCGGTGCTGGCAGATGGTTGCACAGATCACTTCCAAGCTGGCCTCGCAATTGTCAGAGGGGAGATGGGCTGGGGGCTCCCAACGTTGGCCCCTGGCTAGTGCCCCGCCTGAGGGATGGTCAACTGAAGAGAGCCCTGGCACAGAGCATCATGGGTAAAGACAGCCAAAGCAGCTTCGGAGGAGGGCTGGGTGCTAGCCGGGACCTCTTGCACTGGAGAGGTGGGCTTTGCCGGCCCAGCTCCTGACTTCAGAGCCACTGCGTGGGTGGGGCAGGCCCAGGACTTCTGCAGATTGGGTCACAGCTCCAGGAGCCGAGCTCCAAAAGGCAGGGGCCTTGCAGACAGTGCGGCCAGCCTCTGCTCGCTGGGACTCACTGGGATGGCGACAGAACTCCAGAACATTCCAAAACCAAAACTGGTTCCAAAGCTGGGCCAGGTTGCTCAATGACACCAATGCTGCCTTAGCACAGGGGCAGAGTTCGCCCTGATCACAGGCTGAACACGCTCCTTACTGAGGACAAAGAAAGGCTAATGGAGCCTGGCTGCAAACTGTTCTCCGGAAAGCCAGCCTCCTCTCCCTACTGCACTACACACCTGCAAGCCTGTACAAGCCCCCACGGCTTCAGCCTCACAAACAGGCCTGCACTGCCTGACCGCAGCATGGGCGCCCGTTAGCACTCAGCTGGAGGAGGGCATCACACTGGCTGAAACACGGTGTCCAGCAGGAGACCCCTGGGGTGTGGGTTTTGCGGGTGCTCAGCACAAGGCCCTGTGGGCTGTGGCTAGGCAGGCAGGATGTCCTTGTGGCTAAAACGCTCTGGGTTCAATGCTGTGCTCTGGCCCAGATTCTCTGTGCTTCACAGACACCCTCACCCCTCCAGAAGCAGCAAAGATATTTGCCTCCTGGGGACTGAGGGGCATCACCTGGGCTCTGTGGGGACGAAGAGGGGATCACAATTACCTCCATTACTCCCCTCCTCCCCCCAAGATGTCTGCAAGGGGCTTGCACTGGATCCAAGTAGCCTAGGGCTGCTTTGGGAAAGCAGGAAAGTGGCTGTGGGTGAAGCTGGGGGCAGACCCCCTCCCCACCAAACACCTGCAAGCTGGACCTGAGCCACTGCAGAAACCCAAGCCAGCTAATCCGCTTGGATTTCGGGCTCAGGTTTCCCTGCTTGTCCCTGTAAAACAGCAGCAGGGCTGGGCTGGGCCAGGTCCCATGTGCCAGTTTCCGTCCCTCTCTGCCTGTCAGTGTTATTCAAGACGCCTCCCCTGGCTTGTGCGGCTACACCCTGCTAGGGCGGAACCGCCTCTCCCAATGCCACAAGTTGCAATTAGCCAGCCCTGAAAGCTCAGCACAACTGGGGGCGCCGCACACCAGCTGCTTTCCCTGGCACCGTACACAAGCGGACTCGGGGTATAGTTATTTCTAGGACTTTCCATGGCCCCATTGCTGGGGTAGCCTCCCAAAGGACATTTCTGCAAGTTCCCTGTGAGGCATGCAGTTCTCCCCCCATGTTACACAGAGGAGACCTGAGGGGCTGCACTATGAAGGGACCAGCACAAGGTTGCACAGGAAGCCTGGGGCAGAACTGGGGACTGAACGCAGACTTTGGGGGTCCCAGGCCAGTGCCCTAAATACAAGGATGCCCTCCTCTGACTCAGGCTTTGGCAGTGGTGCTGTCCCATTCTCCCCCTTCCCCTCGTTCCTCAGTGTTACACAGGGATGGATCCCCTGCATGGTGCAGGCCACCGAGCCTCACCCCCCCCTCCAGGGATCGACCCCAGCCTCCGGCTGAGTCACTGACATCCTCAAATCCAGATTTAAAACCTTCCAGTGAGAATCCACCATTGACACAAACTCAAAACAGCCAGTGCCCTGTGCCCCATGCTGCCGGGGAAGACGAAACTCCCCCAGGGTCTCTGCCAAGCTCACCCATGGGAAAGTTCCTTCCTGACCCCAGACGTGGAGATTGGTTAGACCCTGAGCACATGCGCAAGACCCAGCAGCCAGCCACCCGGGAGAGAACTGTCTGCAGTAACCCAGAGCCCTCCCCAGCTCGTGTCCCATCTCCGGGCATTGGGATATTTCCTGCTAGCAGTCGCAGAGCGGCTCCCTGCCATCATAGGCAGCCCCATCACACCATGCCCCTCCAGACACTTCTCAAGCTCAGGCTCGAAGCCAGTTAGGTTTTCTGCCCCCACTGTGCCCCTCGGGGGCTGCTCCAGAACATCACTCCTCTGATAGCTAGAAACCCTCTCCTAATTTCCAGTGGAGACTTTCACTCAACTGCAATAACTCCTCTCCCTGCCTGGTGTTATCCCTCGCATGGATTGCTGGACAGCGAGCAGCTCTCCCCTCGCCTGCGTTTGGTCAGGTTAAACAAGCCGAGATCCCCTCTCATAAGGCAGGTTTTCCATTCCTCAGTTCATCCTAGTGGTCCTTCTCTGCACCCATTCCAGCTAGAAATCATCTTTTGTAAACACGGGAGACAAGAACTGCACCTAGCATTCCAGATGAGGTCTCCCCTGTGCCTTGTACAAGGTATTAACACTTCCCTGTCTCTGCTGGAAATACCTCACCTGGGACTGCATTAGCCTTTTTCATGGGTGCATCCCACTGGTGGCTCCTAGTTGTGGACAAGAATGGGAGCGAAGCCAGCCACAGAGCATTCAGACAGCAGGAGTGGAGTGGACCATTGGGTCAGGTTCAGTGTAGAAGTCCCCCTAGATCCGTGTTCCCTGCTGACTCACCCTCCTGCCATCTCCACGTGTCCAGCCCAGCCTATGACTCACTTTGCCTCTTGGGAACAAAGGCTCCTGATGGCCACATACACAGTACATGCACACTTCAGCTTCCCGGCTGGCTAGGTAAGTGGGGCCCTGGCAGCTGCAAGAATGACCCAACCTCAAACCCTGAAGGCCCAGCGACTTGGTGACAGTGACCCTGGCCCACAGGACCCAGCAGCACGGGGGGAGGGGGGGCAGGGGCTCTTGGGAAGGCACTTGGCGAGAGCATGGTGTACAATGGTTGTAGGTTACCATGTGACCCTTGATCATGGATCTGAGCAGCCCCATGGCAGAGTCTATCCCCCCAGGGGGTGGGGAGGCCGACATGGGAAGAGGCTTTCAGCTATGTGCAGAATCGTGCCAGCGCAAATACTTGGCAATGGCCATGGTGGGGTTAAAGGAACATAGAATCTCAGGGCTGGAAGGGACCTCAGGAGGTCATCTAGTCCAACCCCCTGCTCAGAGCAGGACCAATCCCAACTAAATCATCCCAGCCAGGGCTTTGTCAAGCCTGACCTTAAAAACCTCTAAGGAAGGAGATTCCACCATCTCCCTAGGTAATGCATTCCAGTGCTTCACCACCCTCCTAGTGAAATAGTTTTTCCTAATATCCAACCTAAATCTCCCCCTCTGCAACTTGAGACCATTCCTCCTCGTTCTGTCATCAGCTACCACTGAGAACAGTCTAGATCCATCCTCTTTGGAACCCCCTTTCAGGTAGTTGAAAACAGCTATCAAATCCCCCCACATTCGTCTCTTCCACAGACTAAACAATCCCAGTTCCCTCAGCCTCTCCTCATAAGTCATGTGTTCCAGCCCCCAAATAATTTTTGTTGCTCTCCGCTGGATGCTTTCCCATTTTTCCACATCCTTCTTGTCTCAGCCCAGCTCCATTCCCAGACTGAACATAGGTTGTAGACTGGGTGTAACCCAGCTTGGCTCTGTTATCACCCAAACTGAATGGTGCTGAGGCCAGCTGAAGGGCTGGGGAGACAGGCCCATGTGCTCCCTGGCCCACCCTAGCTGAGCTCCCAGCAAGGGGGCAGTGGGCTCACAACATTCAGTTCATTTGGTTTGTAAACGTATGCGGCAGGTGGAAATCCCCAGCCCTGGTCCTGGCTCAGGACCCAAAGCCTGGCACCTGACACAACTGTGCCAAAGCCACGGAAGGAGACACTGCCGCCAACAGCCCCTGGCCTTTGGCTAGATGCCCCAGAACCCCTCTGGTCAGCTGGCCCCTCACTGCTCACAGGGGCAGCAGGGCCCCTGCACGTGCCCTGAGGCAATGGCCAGGCCCTGCAGAAAGGGTTGGGCTCTGTGCGAGGGGCAGGCACGGCCAGGGATGACCAGCCCCCAGCATAGACAGCAGGAGGGAGGCAGAGCGAGGGGCTGCCCTTCCCTGCCCTTGGGGGAGCCCGAGCCTGCACCCGGCCTCGCCAGGCAGCACAGGGCGAGCAGGGCAGAGTAATAGCAAAAGTGAAACTGCTGCTGCTTGAAAAGGGGAAGTTGGGGGGGGGCTCGTCCATGATTGGCTGCCCTGGGCTTCCCGAGAGGGACTCGCCTTGGGCGTCTCTGCATAAAGCAGCCAGAGCTGGAGGGGCAGCCTGGCGAGCAGGGACAGGCACCGGCTGGAGAGGGAGGGAAGGAGCCCGCCTCCCTCCCAGCCCTGCCTCTGCCTCTGGGCAGCCTGGGGCCACCCAAGCGGACTCCACGCTCAGCTGGCAGCCCTGGCTGCAGGCCTGCCCTGCCCTGCTGGGCTGCCTCCTGCCCCGCCGGGCTGCCTCCTGCCCCATGCAGCATTCTGCGGGGGGCTGGGGCGCAGCGGGGGAGCCTGGTGCCCAGAGGACCCTGCGCAGCCTCCAGTCCTACCCGGGGGGCTGGGGAAAGCTCCCGAACCTGGCACAGGCCGAGGACGGCTGCACAGGACAACGCTCCCGCCCTCAGGACTGGCAGGTGAGAGGAGGGAGCTGGTGCCCTGGCTGGGAGAGCTGCACTTGACTGGCACAGCCGGGGGCTGGCATTTGACCCCTGACCCTGTCCAGCCACTTGCTGCGGTGCAGGTTTGAATCCCGCCCTGAGGATTTCCTATTTGCTCCCTGTGCCGCGGGGGTGTTCAGGGCTCCTGACTGAGCAACCGACCGAGGGGTGGAGGAGCCAGACGCATCCCAAGTGCCCCTGGGCTGGCCCTGCCATGTGTCTGGGGGCAGGAGGAAGCTGTCAGCACCACAGCTGGGGTGTGGCCCATGGCGGGGAGCCCGGGCAAAAAGGGCGGAAATGAATCGGAGCGAGGAGCGTGCAGGCTGCCCACCTACCTGTGCCCAGGTTGGGAAGCCAGTGCCCTCGGGCAAGGGGACGGGAGGGCTTCGATTAACCTGCTACCCTGGCTCCCTGCACTGTGACCTGGTGCTCAGGGTCACAGTGCTGCACAGGGTTTGGCCTGGCCACGAGTCCGACCCTGGGGCCTCCCCTCCAACAGAAGTGTGTTTGCCTAGGCCAGGGCCCGGTGACAGGTTAAGCCAGCCCCGGACATGGCAACCCCTCTAAAACCTTCTTGTGACCCACTGCTTGGGATACACGGAGCTAGGGGAGACACCGCTAGCTTAGTCACTCCTCCCTTGGGCTGGAATTCCCCCTGGGGAAGGTTCCCAGCCTAGCCCCACTTCTGACCCTTGGAACGGAGAGAGGGACCTGCTGAACACTTTACCAACGCAGGCACTTGCAGGGCTTAATTTGTGCCAGCTCAGAGCCCCGGCACCTCCAGGCCGGGCAGCTCAGAGCCCCGGCACCTCCAGGCCGGGCAGCTCAGAGCCCCGGCACCTCTGTGCCTGGCGCGTCTGTTACGAAAGTAAAAAAACTGCTTGAGCCCCAGCACCCCGCTAAACGCTGGACACTTGTCTTTGTTGGGCATGCCCTGCTGAGACAGGCCAGAACTGGAGTAGCCAGCAACTCCCCACAGTACCCCCCATTGGGAGAGGGTGGGGCTAGAGTAGCCAGGAGCTTCCCGCATGGCCAGCACTCCTGCCCCCCCCCACAGTGCCCCCTGCTGGGAGAGTCTGGGACCAGAGTAGCCAGGCTCTCCCCCCAGCTCTCCTGCCCCCATCCCGCCCACACCGTGAGCACCCTTGCAGCTAGTGCTGTGAACTTGTGCATGCTGCCGCGCTGTGCGCTTTGCTCTGTCGCTGCAAGCTGCAGCTAGCTCACACGAAAAGTGTGTCAAAGCTACTGTTGCTGGTCTGGATTCCCCTCTGCCCCACACACCACTGACTCTCCAGTTCCTGTTTCCCATCTCCTCAGCTCCCCACAAGCATTTCCTCCTTGCAGTTGCTCTGCCTGCCAAGAGCGCTCAGCCCCACCGTGGGGAAAGGCCCAGGCAGCAGAGAGCAGGGAGGGGGCTTCGAAGGCAGGTGACAGAGAGAGCACGCACCGCGGAGGGGACTGGCTGGGGGGGGCAAGGTTGCCTGGCCCTGTCGCACTGGGGCAGGCAGAGATGGGGCCCAGGTTACAGCGATGATGTCTTAGTTATACAGCACTCCAGAGTTGCAAATAGGTGGTAGAGCCCCTGCTCCAAAGAGCCTGCAGCCGGACTGATGCCATTGGGGGATTAGATAGGGAGCAGTGTATGTGTGTTTAGCTGCCCCCCCATGTCCCGCCTGGCCCACACACCCACCGTCCCTGGCCCAGTGTTCCTGCTGGTCGGGGGGGGGAGAGAAGGGGTTACAGGGAAGGGTCCTGGGAGGATCCAGTGACAGATGAATAACAATTAGGTATTTGCAATTTGACCCTCTGCGCTTTGCAGCCTGGCTGCGCTGGGCTGGGGACGGGTGGCCCAAGCTGTAGGTACTTCAGCAGTGGGCCAGGGCACAACGCAGACCAAGGAGACAGGCTGCCTCGCTTCATCTAGCCGGGCAGGCCCTCCCCAGACCTTAGGGGCCAGGCAGCGCCGGCTTGTCAGGGGAGGGGGGTTTGCAGACAAGCTCCACTAAGGAGGCAGCTTCTCTGTCTGGTGAGTGCCACCTGAGCAGGACTGGGAGTGGTGCCCTCTCCTGGCAGGGCTGAGGGAGTCCTGGGACACAGCAGGAAGCCAGGCAAGGACTGGACTGTGCCGGAAGAGAAGCAGGACTGGAGGGGTGCAATCTGGGCAGACGTGGCTCCTCAGTGCCTGTCTGCCCCGCCCCACTGAGCTTGCTAACATTTGCACTAGAGCCTGCCGTGCCAGTGCCTGTGAGGAGGAAGGGGGGTGGGCAGCGCCAGGGGGCCTGGAGAGAGCTGAGGGGGAGGAGGGGTGCAGAGAAGCGGGGGCACGGTGGCAGTGGTGCTGGCAGAGAGAATCTTGGGGTGTCTCTCCCTAGGTATTTGCACCATGCCCGCACCTCCAGCCAACACCTTCACCCAAGTAATAACCCATGATTAGCATGGCCCCCAGCCTCTCCGGGCAGAACCCACTGTCCTCCCCTGCATCCTTCACTCCAGCCACAGCACCCAAGGACTGCGGGAGGGGACCCTGCTGGAGCTGGCTCCACGGCACTCAGGGCTCCTGCTGACAGTGCTGCTGGTAGTGTACATCCCAGGGCAGTTCTCACCCCCGAAGCACTGGGATTTGCACTAGCATTGCCCATTGAAACCACGCTCCTATCACTAAACCCAGGGGACTCGCCACTGACATCGAGCCGCATGGAGGCCAGCCAGAGTTCACAGGCCCGACTGTTCACAGGCCCCAAGGCTCAGACTCAGGCCCCTGGCATTCCACAGCCCCTGTCAGCGCCAACCCATGCCTCCCACCACCACTCAGAGGCACCGCCGGAGCCTTCGGGGTGGCACAGACGGTCCAGGGCAGAGCCGAGTCCAAGCGCCATCTTTCCCAGAGCCAAGCCCTACCTTGTGCCAGCTTGTGGCTGTGACTCACTGCTGAGGGGTCCGGGCACTGGTCACAGCTGACTTTGTGCCCCTTTTCAGAGCCTGCCCTGGAATTACCCTGGGCACGCGGGGGAGGGGGAGCAACTTCACTTCCTGCGCCTCCCTCCATGTGCAGCAGGGGACTCCCCCAGAGACCCGACTGAGGGCACAACCAGCTGGCTCCCCTTACTGAGTGGAGGGCCAGTGGCCTGCAGGCCAGAGCAGCATGTGGTCGTCGGGGCTGGTCACACCTTGCTAGCAACGGACTGTGAAACGTTCAGAGAGGCGCAGAAGAGAAGAGATGCCAGGTCAGGAATTCCTCTGGGCTCGTCACCCCCCTTTCCCTTTAACCCCCCTCACAGACCCTCCTTCTACCCGCGCTGGTGCTGCTCCCTGGGGCTGGCTGTGTGCTCAGCAACCGGCAGCTGAACCCTGACTCCCGCTGCCCAGCTCAAGCTGGCAGCCCTGGCTGCATTTCCTCTCCCTGTGTGAGCCCAGCCAGCCTGTGTGAGGTGCTGAGCGCCCCTGGGCCCCCTCCCTCGCCATCACCAGGAGCCACAGGTGCCTAAGCAAGGATGAAAGGACTGGGGGTGGGGATGGGGGGGGCTGTCTCGGGTTTCCAGGCATTAAACAAGCCTCTCCTACAATGCCAGATGCTCCTTCCTTAGGAAAGGGCTGTACCACCCAACCAACCTCCAGGTGAGCTCTTTGTTCTCCGCTGTCTAGCTTTGCAGCTTCAGCCATCCTGTTCAGAGCCCCTCCTGTTGGGAGCAGGGCCAGGCCAGCAGCGCCAGTACCAGCCTCTTCTTACCACCAACACACTGACTCCCCCACCAGAACCTCTTCCAGCACTGCACTGGCTGGGCTCTGCCCCATAGCCAGTGTTTCTGCCCTGTTCTTTGTGGAGCCTCCTGCAGGGAGTGGAGCTGCTGCAAGATCCCTCTCCCCCCGTTACAATTGTATCCCTACAGCTCCTTCCCTACGCCAATCCCTTACAAACCATGCATGTGCTCACAGAGATTACTATACCCACCACCAGAATGCAGCCCCCTCTGGGGTGGAGCACAGAAACTCTCTAACAGCACCCAGCACCAGCTTAGCAGGGGGGAGTGAAGAAGTATCCCTTATCGAACAGAAAGGGCAAAAGGAATTTAGCAGAACATAATTACCCACATGGTACTTTGGCCAAGACACACACCAGGCGATCTTTAATAACCCTGCGTGGCCAGGCCCTTGGGCAGGTCTTACTGGAAAGAGGACACCTCCGGCAGCCCATGCCCCATAGGATCATGGTCACACACTGGGCTCACTAATGACTCCAAGGGATGAGCACCACTTTACATCACCACTTATTGCCGCTCCCTGGATTTCTAAAACCCAGCGAGTGACCCTGCGCAGAGAAGCTTAGCTTCTGAAGTCGCAGCAGATCACAGCTCCAGCAGTGAGTGGGGCGGCTCCGTTCCTCGGCCCCTCGGCCGGGATCAGAGGCTTCTCTGCTCCACGTACACAGTTTCTATGGCTAGTTTGCATGACGGTGATGGGTCTGCAGCATTAACTAACCATGCTCATGAGGCCTTGATTCTGGAGGAGTTCCTCTTCCTACAGTGATCTGCTGCAGGCTTGTAGACCCCGGGAAGAGTCTGCTTGGTGAGTTCAAGACAGTCTCAACGCTCCCTCGTGTGTGTCCCGCTGTTGGCAGCTGTGGTAAGTGATCGTCCGCTCCTTGGTGTATCCCATGGACGGTTTGACTGTTTGCAGTGCTGTCGTAGCCATGCTATTTTACATGGTGTTAGTCTGTTGCTCTACACCCACCCCAGGAATCTGAAGATGGACTTTCCTGCTGGGCCTGGTTCCTGGGGATTGTTGCACCAGATACCCACCTGCCTACTCGATAGCGTGACAGCAGGCAACGGAATCCCAAAAGCAGCTGTCTTCCTCTGAGCATCCCAGCTGCGGTTGGATTTCGTTACCTGCTCTCCTGCCCGGGCATCTGTCAGCCCATCCTGCACTGGGGCAACCTCACACCAAGGGCTCATAGCATCATATGCATTTTCAAGCTCTCTGCCAGCCCCCGAGACACTGCTCCAAGGAACATTACTGACAGGTAGGTACTGACAGATAGAAAGTGTGAAAAATCGGGACGGGGATGGGGGGGTAATAGGAGCCTATATAAGAAAAAGCCCCAAATATCAGGACTGTCCCTATAAAATCGGGACATCTGGTCATGCTACTGGTAGGCACTGGGTCTTCCTGGGTTACAGAATGCAAGTCTCTTCCTTTGTGATAATGGTTTGTTCTAATGGACTAGAAGTAACTCCTTCCCTTCACAGCCTCTGCAGGACTTTCTTGGAGCAAAGGGACCTTGGATGGTTTGCTGCTCTCTGTGTACTCCACAAGAGCCAGGCCAGTCTCAGGTAGTTACACAGACAGCTATTTGGCTGCTTTAAACAACGGGCCAAGAGTTGGGTGGGATAGAGGCATAGTGGTGACAGGAACACAGACCACACAAGTTCCTGTAGCGAGTTAGGGTGAGAGCAACGGGACGCACCAAGACAGGGAGTGAGGCCTATGGCTTTACACAGTAACCTCCTGGATTGAGGGGAGTTTGGTTCTTTCCGTCTTGCAACAAAAATCTCTGCACAGACAACTGCGGCCAACTGCTCAGGAGTGGGAGAGCTGGAAAGCAGGGGCTGCAGACCAGAGCTACAAGGCGGTGGCCCTGCCGGTCTGTGGGCTGGTATTGCTTCACAGCAGGAGAATGAGGGAGACTGGAATACCCCAGGTGGTGGGAGTCAGGAGTTTTAAACTCTGCTCTTTAACATGCCCAGGCTCCTTCTTGCTGCGGGGCCCCTGCGGCTCTGGGCAGCCACTCCCATGAATGAGCACAGCGAGTGCTGCCACTGTGGCTGCATGCCTTGTGCTGGGGAAGCAGAGACTCTCTGCAGGCGGGAGAAACAGGAAGTGAAGGCAGGGCCTGAACAAGCGAAAGAGAAACCTCCAGTCCCACCCAACGGTTACTGCAACAGGTGCTTGGCTGCAGACCGGTCTTCCAGCCAGGGAGCGTCAAACAAAGCCAAGAGACCCCACTCCTGGAGAGGAGGGGACGGACAGACAGGCTGGCACTCAGCACTCTGCTGGGTAAAGTGGCCGGTTCCTGTCAGCCAGGAAAACTGGGACCTGCAAAGGACTCCACACAGGGCACACGCCCACCCAGGCACTGTGTTGCCTTGCCACTGTACTCGAAAGCCCCACCTCAAAGGACATGTGGTTTTGGGACCTACTGCAGCAGCCATGCTGGGTGGGGCAAAGTGGGCACCCCACAAACTGAACCTAGTTGCAGTTCAAAGGCAGGTCCCAGATTGCATCTGGGCTTGCATGAGCAGGGGAGAGGCACAATACGTCTCCCCACCCAGCAGGGCTCCCTTTGACATGAGTGAAGTCTGGTTCGATCAGGGAGGAGCTGGCCCCCAAACTCTGGCCCTGCTTCCTCACTGCAGGCACTGAACCAGCTGAGCAGCAGGAGGCTGAGTCCACAGGGCTCTCCTGCAGTCCCGTGCTCTCGCTATCTAAAGATAGCTGTGCATTTCCTGGGGAAAAACCACCAGAAGAGTCTCTGCAGAAGCGGCAGCCACAAGCTGCCGGCCACAATGTGGATGTGGCCACCTGCAGCAGGCCAGAGAGGACCCCAGCAGGAGGCTGAAGTCACAAGACACATGCACGTGCTTCCTGCTGCTGTGAGTGTAACTCAGGCTGGAGGGAGGAGGGCTCTTCCCCAGCTCTGCGCCACAGGCTGGGCCTTGCACGCGCTAGTGCTCAGAAAAGTGACACAGCAGGAGGCATCCAACCAGCCCAGCACTGGGAGATAGAGAACTCCTGGGCAGAGCCACAGGGGGATGTGGATGGGAAAAGCCCAGGGTCATGTCTACAAGGACCTTCCCGTTATCTACTGGAGAACGGACTGGCCTTGCCTGCTAGTGGGTGACTGCACTGTCTGTAGCAGGTCCTCTGTGCAGGTGGTGCACAGGTGCAAGTAATGTGGCACACCCCGAGGTCCCAAATCATGGGATGCCACAGGGCTCAACTGGGCACAGGTGAGTCCAGACTCTGGAGAGCAAGCCTCCACAGTGCCTCTCCCCTGAGACATGGCATCAGCCTTGGGCAGGAGGGACACACCCAGAACCAATTCCTCTTCCCCTAGCAGGAGGCTCCCTCCAGCCCGGGATGGAGAGTTTGGGCAGGACTTCATGATCCTGCTGCCCTTTCGGTTTCAAAGCTGCCTGACCTCAGACCCCAGATGCCCAAGGAAAGAGCTGAGGGCAGACGAAATGTTCCTAGACAGCCACTGAAGGGAAGGAGGTGCTCACAGGCACCCAGCGGGCTGGTGAGGGCTGGATCCAGGTTTGGGCTGGAAGCAGCAGTAGTCGAGAGGAACGGGAAACTAAGGCAAGGGAAGACCAGTGAGGACCTGAAGCTCCAACCAGAGCCTCTAAGCTAGTGCCATGAGCAGGGCAGCAGTGAGATACACCAGGCAAGTCCACGGCAGCAATCTGCCATGCAGGGAGCAGCGCAGCTGAGGTGCTAGCACATAACATGTTTGTCTGAGATTCCTCATCCCTTCTATACGCGGGGCTGGTGGGGGGCGCTCTCTGCTCTCCAAGCTCCAGGCGTAGGAACCAGGGTGACACTGGAGCCACTGTCAGGACAGCGGGGGGCAGCATGGTCTTCCATGGAGAAGCAGCCATGTGGGTGATTTGAGCTGGAACATGACAGACTCTAGTGACCCCGCCGCCATCCAGCCGCTGGAGAGAAATTGCTTTGGAATGACACGATCACTCCCGCTGAGCGAGCAGCCAGAGAGCCATCGGGAATGTCGTGTCCGTCCAAAGCTCTTTCGGCACCTCCTGGAGGAAGACTGAGTGCTATTAGCCCAGCATGCGATCCGGAGGATCCCACCCTGCCTGAATGTAGCTCTGTGACTGAAGGCAGACTGCTCTCCCACTGACTCTCTCTCCTGGTCTGTGGCCTTCAGTCCACGTGTGCCTGCCTCTGGAAAAGCTCTCAATACAGTGTGCAAAATGACTTGATACGTGGCTCATCATTTTCCCCAGCCAGTGTAACCTAGTGGGCAGAGGAGGCTGGGCGTAAGGACTCCTAGATTTGGTCTAGCAGTTGAACAGGGGATGTGGGCTCTATTCCAGCCCTGCCACTACTTTGTCAGGCCCTTCTCTGGGCCTTCATTTTCCTGCCTGTCCCATGGAGATGATAGACCCCTCCCAGCCTCCCACAGGGCCATCAGTCTTCACTACTGACCCCCCAGAAGGGACTGGATCCAGGCTGTGTTGGCCTGTTTTCTTAGTGCCCCCCTCGCTTTGCTGTCTCAGCTGGAAGTGCCCAGTCTGGTTCTGAGTCAGTTCCCAAGTCCATGACAGCCCGCATGCCCTCACCACATACTGCGTCATGGGAAGGTGAGCAGATCCGTGCACTGGGGGAGACCCTCAGGAGGTCCTGATCACCACACCCCAACAGCTCTAAGCCTCCTGCTGAGCCATGTGCCCCCAGCACCCCGACTCCCAATAATGCCTCGTCTCCTTTGTCTGCCCTACCGAGTCCCCTGAACCTGGGCTGCTTGCTGGGCTGGAGTGGTTCCTCCCTGCCTGCGCTGCAGCCATATGCGTTGGTACCCACAGAGTCAGGACAGAGCCAGCCCTCCTGAGGCAAGCCCTGCCTGGCCTCCCAGCTGGCCAGGGGACAGCTGCTCCTGCGCACTCCCCAGGGCAGGGGAGCAGCCCGAGCAGGGTACTTTTGCTGGTGGACTTTGCACCCTCTGCACTGTGCTCGCAGCACTGTGCGCCCACCAGCGCATCTCGCCCAGGGGAAGCAACAATGGAAGCCCCAGTGCAGATGTCGCGCTGGAGTTTTCACCACTGAGATGTTTAACCCTGCTCAGAGCAAGCCCAGGCCACACAGTGGCTAGCACAGCGCCTCATCTGTACTAGAGCCTGAGCGTTGCCACCAGCTGTGGCACGGCAAGGGTGGAAAATGTGCAGACCCAGCCTCATGCCTTGTGATCGCTCTCTCCTGCCTCTCCTCTCTTCTCAGGTTGGCCACGGCTGGGCCCGCAGGCTGGAGAGCCCAGCAGAGCTAGGCAGGAGCAGGGGAACACCCTGAGGCACACAGGTCTCTTCCTGTCACTGCAGACAGTCAGTAGTTGGTCTGGCGTGAGCAGGAATTCTCAGATCACCTCTTGGCTGTGAGTGGTGGTGCAGAGAGCACTGCACCTTTGCTGCATGTCAAGCAAGGGAAGACGACATGGAGGGGACAGAGAGGTCTCTCCCATCTTTAACCGGTCTGTGGCTACAGGGGGATCCAGCATGGTCCAACCCCCAGGGCTGGCTACTGGCCAGACATGCTGTCTGACTGCAGAGCCCTCCAGGTGCTAGCCCTCCAGCGAACGCCCCTTCATTCACATCTCTTGTTACTCACAAACCCAATGCGATCAGATCTCCCTCATACTGCCCATGGGAAGCTGCGCTCCAAGGTGGGATTTTCCCTCCTTTTGCCCCACGTGCCCTCCATGGCTTACTGACCTTTGAGCATGGGTTTGGCCTAGCGTTAGCTGAGATGCCCTTTGGGGCGGGGAACTCATCCTTCCACCCACCTGGTAGCACCAGGGCCACTGAGAGCACTATACACCTAACAACAGTATCCCTCGAGCAAACATGGAGCCCCGAAAGGGGACTGTCCACCATATCAAGGGGAGCCAGACTGCCAGCTCTCATAACAAGCAGCACTCACCAGGACTGGGAAAGCAGGGCAGACCCCCAAGCCTCAGCACACACTCTGTAGCTACCATCTGGGGGGATATGATAGAGGTCTGTAACATCATGAACGGTTTGGAGATAGTGAATAGGGAAGAGTTATTTACCCCTTCATATAACACAAGAACCAGGGGTCACTGATGAAATTGACAGGCAGCAGATTTAAACAAAACACAAGGCAGTACTTCTTCACACAACACACAGTCACCCTGTGGGACTCATTGCCAGGGGATGCTGTGAACGCCAAAGTATAACTGGGTTCAAAAACTAATTAAATAAGTTCAGGGTAGATAGGTCAAGCCATGGCTATTAGCCAAGATACAACCTCACACTCTGGATGTGCCTAAGCCTCTGATCGCCAGACGTCGGGACTGGAAAACAGGGGATGGCTCACTTGATGATTGCCTGTTCTCTTGATTCTCATTGAAGCACCTGGCACTGGCTGCTGGCAGCAGACAGGATACTGGGCTAGATGGACCTTTGTTCTGACCCAGCATGGCCATTCATATGTTCTGTGGCCCAGCGAATCTCCCCAAGTTTCTGCTGGGAAATATCCTGTTTGTGCATCAGCTACATGTCACCTAAGGAAAGAGAGCTCAATGGCACTTTGGGCACCCATGTCAATGCCAACCACCAGTGCCATAGTGGCAGGAGAGACCAGGATGCAGGGAGAATGTGCCAAAGAAGGCTAAGCTGACAGGCTTCAAATCCCCTTGGCCTGCCTCTAGATCCTGCTGCTGGAGGTCCTTGATTTGCTTTGGGCCTCTAGGCACTACTGTACCGCACAGCAGGCAGTCTGCTGTGGAGAAGAGTGGGACTAAGTGCAGCAGCTGTGGTCAGTTCCAGCTTGGGCCGTGAAATCCCCCCTTCCTAAATTCCCATCTCATCTCCGCTGGGTTCTGCCGCTTTTCTGCAGTTTGCAAAAATACCAAGCTACTGCACAACAAACAGCATAGGGCCTAATAACGGTGACCCACCTTGGTGAAGCACTTTGAGATCTATAGATTAAACGGCTACCAAAGTGCTAAGCATATTAACAATTGTTACAGGCAGCAGAGGACTAAGAGTTTTATTTGCTCTAGGACAGGGCAATATATGTCTTTCTTTGTCTAAAGATCCTCCACTGGGAAGCAATGGGTAAAGTTCCTAGATAGTGACCCTTCTGCCCCCACAGGGCCTGCTCTGTCCACAGACTGTTAGCCCACAGGGAAGAGACATGGGGAGGAGGAGAATGAGGTAGGGGAAGGAAGTGGAAGAGGGGTAGAGGTTTTTTACCCATGAAAGCTTATGCCCAAATAAATCTGTTAGTCTTTAAGGTGCCACTGGACTCCCTGTCGTTTTTTTGGGGTAGGTGAGTGGCTCTAGTGGTTCCAATTTCTTTGGAAGCCATCTGTTGAGCAAATTCAGCCATTGCCCATGGCCTTCAGTGGTGGGCTTCAACTGGCCTGAAGTTTGGGCTGCCCAAGTTCCATCCCAGGACTGAACGAGTTCTGTTAAACAGGAATTGGGAGGTCAGACTAGCTGCTCACAATGCTCTAAGACCTTCGGTTCTGTGACTATAAACAGGCCTTTGAAACGATGCCAGGAGGAACATAGCGGTGTAGATCTAATGGAGAGTCTGACAGCACATTCTGATCGTTGTCTATCTCCTTTCCTGTCGTGCCTGATTAACGAGATGTGCTGGCTCTCCCCTGAGCAGCCTCCCCCTCCTCAGCAGTACTCTCTGTGAGTTATTGCCCCCACGCATGGGAACAGGCCAGTGTAGAATATTAGTGATCTCAGAGAAGGGAACAGGCTTGTGAGTGTGTGGAGGGAGCTGGAGCAGGTTTCTCTTTGTAGACAAACTCCTTTATGGCTGAGAAAGAAATAGACCTAATGGAGTTTCAGTAAAGGGTTTACTTGGCCAGCACATGGTCATGTCCTTCAGTGGGTCAAAGGCCCAAGCTGCAGAAGCCCATGCTCAGAGTTGTTAGGGTCACAACAGCTGTGTCTGTCCCCATAGCAGATGCTAGCAGGTTCCTCTTAGATCAGCAACTTCAGCACCTGTTCAGTCACATTCAAGCCACCTACCTTCGCCCAAAAGTTAGACACACTGTCAAGTTCCAGATTTCAACATGCAGCATATTTCCCACCTATATTGCCATTAACCTCCGAGAGCCTGCGAGGTGCCAAATGTCCCGAACTCCCAATGACTTCAGGGCAGTTATTTGGTCTGTAAAAATGCTCAGCATCCTTTTGGGCGCCATAAATAATACATTAACCAGAAAAAAGCCCATTTCCTGGCCCCTGTGTTGCACAGGCTGGTTGCATTCCTCTCAGCTGGACAAGGAAGCTGATTAGCCCCTTTCACTTTTGTTTCTGATCAGTTTCAAATTGTTTAATTTTCTGAGTTGTGAACACCTCAAGATCCAAACAAATAACTGTCTGTTCTAGAGTCTACGAAATCTGTGATGAAAACATTTCAGCTGGTCTTTGGTGTCCTGGCATGTTCCTTTAACAAAACCTGCACGTGAGGCTTTTAAGGACTGATGACAATGAATGGATAGGATCCGACCAAATCAGACAGGGTAGACTTCAAGTGTGGCTGCTGCACCTTAGAACCCAACTATTGATAGTCCATTCGGTCAAGAGCAAGAAATGAAATCACAGACCTAACCCTTAACAACTGAGGTCTGTACAGGACAGTGTCTCCACATTCAGCAATCTGAGCTCAGTAACATTACAGCTCTGTCAAGGCGGGGAGGGGACACCAACATTCATGACATATCTGAAGGGAGCAGCACAGTCCCTCTTAGTAAGAGCTTGGCCTTCATGTCTTAATCCGTCAGCTCCTCAGAGAGACACACTGCCTGCCTGATGCTAATTCCAAGCGTTGTGTGTGTCCCCTAGGTGGAAAGAACACCGGGGCTATGAAAGGAGCCCCAACCCTCGGGGGACTATGCTCCACAATCTCAGGCAGTACAAGCCCCGGCCTATTGTCGAAGAACTGGCATCTTTTCAGTATTCCCATCCCCACATGTTCAAACAGCAGAAGCAGATTCCAACACATCACGAGATGGTTTTGAAAATCATGTGGTTTTAACAAATGGGGCTTTTAATCTGCACCCTGAATTCTGAGCCTTTAGGTGCAAACTGCCTGCACTCAAATAGTGGGCAGGGCCGGATTAACCTTTTGTGGGCCCGGCAATGGAGCCTCGTGCAGGGAGGTTGGTCCCCGGAGCTAGGGGGTAGCTAGGGGAAATGGGGTATGGCATGGTGCGGGTGACCCCCTTCACCCAGCCCAGTGCGAGGGCACTGTTTTACAAACCGGCAGAAGCTGGCCTGCCCAGCCCTGTGCTGCCAGCGTGCCCCTTCCCCTCGGGGGCAGGCCCACGCCCTGCCACACAGCCCCGCTGCCCAACACCCCCCGACTCTCTATACCCAGCGCCCCCCAGACCCACTATGCCCAGTGCCACTCCCTACCGACCTCCCCACCACAAATGCACAATGCCCTGCACACCACTATCCCTGCCCAGCGCTTCCCCACCCACAGCCCCACCACAATGGCCCAGCACTCCACACAGAACCCCCACTCCCTAGCACCTCAAACACACAGATCTCCCCCACCCGCCACTGCCCAGTGTCCTTCTCCACAGCCCCACCACAAGTACACAGTGACCCACACAGACCCCTCCCTCACTGCTCAGTGCCCCCCCAACAGACCCTCCCACTGCCTAGAACTCCAAAACACACAAACCTCCCACCTGCCCAGCACCGCCCTACAGATCCCCCCAGACCCACTCCTCCACGCCCTGCCCCCCAAGCGCACTCATTGGCCCTGCGGAGCCAGTGCAGAGCAGGGATTCCCCCCTCCCAGCACAATGCTAGGGAGCAGGATAGCTGAAGCTTGGGAGTACAGAGCAGCCCCGTCCCACAGGACCTCACCCAGCCCTGCCCACCTAGCGCTGGTGCCCAGGTGAAGGTGACTTCCCCAGCCTGCGGGTTCTGCAGTGTGGCAGGGAGAGGTAGGTCCCGCCCCCAGGAGCCCGAAGCGGACAGTCAACCATCCCAGAGCAGCAGAGCCTAAGGGCTCCTCTCTACCGGGGGGGGGGTGGGGGGGAGGGGAGAAGGGGGGAGACCCAGCCTGTGAGAGGGGGCCCAGGGCGGCTGAGAGCAGCGGTGGGGGGAGAGGAGCCAACAGCGCAGGGCGCAGTGCAAGTGCAATGGGCCAGGCTGGGGCCCCTTTTGAGCATGGGCCTGGCGCCATGGTAAACCTGGTACTGATTGCGTGAGAGCATTTCACATTCAAAATTCACACACACACACAAATACAGGCTTCCTATTGGCTGCTTGGAGGGGTTTCCATGTGCACTCTCCTGAGCCTGGGGAGAGGGACCAGCTAGGCTATTCTGCCCCTCTCCATCCCCCTCTCTTATCACTAGCCTGTCTCCTCTTCCCCAGTACGCTGGCCCTACGTTTTCCCCCTTTCCCTTCGCAGTATCCTGCCCGTACATCTTCCCTCTACCCCTCATTCTCTGGCTTCTCCCCACAATCCACTGCAATCCCTCAGCCTCCCTCCTGCACCCCACATCTGATCCACTTGCCCCTCAGTCTCCTTCCATGAACCATGGATCCCCAAAAACACACTTCAGTCTTTCCCCTGCATCCCTATTCCTCTCTCTCCTACTCCCCACATGCCCCTGCACACTTCAATCGCTCTCACAACCCCCGCACCTTCCTGCAGTCTACACTCCCAACTCCTCGGTTTCCTTAGGAGGCCCCTCACCATGGCGTGGTAGCCGCCCAGCTAAAGACATTCTGTCTCCGGTTTAACCGGAAGCAATGAGATGGTGGCCGTGGCCATCTTCCCTTGGGGCAGCCTCACCTCTACATGCAAAGACTATAGGGAAATTGTGGTCATTTCAACTCAGGCCAACTTGGCTTCAATCCTCTTGAAAATTACAGATGGCAGCCATTTTGATTGGGGAAAATTCAGGAGTTTGACACTAGTATTCCTAAGATCATGGGCAGCTGAAAAACCTCACCAACTCATGATATTTGGTGACTGTGTTTGAAACAACTCACTGCATGAGTCTCTCTCATGTAGGCAACGGTGCCCTCCTCTCCAGCCTTCTCCAGCTCAGTCTGTTCAGCAGCCAGCAGCTGAAATTACTGCTGTTTCCCACAGCTCGGCTGCTGTGCCCTTGAGTCCCACTGCTGGCTCCCTGCCTGTGCATGAAGATCAAGTTCACAGTCCTCATCTGAGGCTCTGCTTTGCCCTCAGCCCGTCCCCTCCCATAGCGCTGAGGTTGTCTCACCGAGACCTTCCCCCCACCATGTGCCCTCCCTCTCCCCCTGCAGACCCATGTCCTTGGGGTCCTTCCCCTTCCCCTTCCCCTCCCCAGGCTGTCTGACACTCCAGCCTCGGCCCAGGAGCAGGCCGGCTCTGTTGGGCACCGCTCACCCTGCGCCCCAGCCAGTTTGGCAGGTGGGTATCGGGCGAGCAGGACACTGGGAGGGCTGGGAGCCAGCACTGGGGGTGGGGTGGGCACCAGGCCAGTGCTGGTGGGGGGATGGGCACTAAGCCAGTGCTGGGGGTGGGAAGGGCACCAGGCCAGCACTGGGAGGGGTTGGGAGATCGGCATTAGGCCAGTGCTGGGGGTGGGAAGGGTGCCAGGCCAGCACTCGTGGGGTGGGAGGATGGGCACTAAGCCAGTACTGGGGGTGGGAAGGACGCCAGGCAAGCGTGGGTGGGGGTGGGGGGATGGGCACTAGGCCAGTGCTGGAGGATGGGAAGGGCGCCAGGCCACGGCTGGGGGGCGGTGGGGGGATGGGCGCCAGGCCACGGCTGGGGGGGCGGTGGGGGGATGGGCGCCAGGCCACGGCTGGGGGGGCGGTGGGGGGATGGGCGCCAGGCCACGGCTGGGGGGATGGGCATTAGGCCAGCGCTGGGGGGGGGGATGGGCGCCAGGGCTGGGGGGCGGTGGGGGGATGGGAGCCAGGCCACGGCTGGGGGGCGGTGGGGGGATGGGCATTAGGCCAGCGCTGGGGGGGGATGAGCGCCAGGGCTGGGGGGCGGTGGGGGGATGGGCGCCAGGCCAGTGGAGGTGGGGCATGGCGCCAGGAAGAGGGGGCGAGGCCCATGCCAGATGGGCCGGGAGGCGGCAGGGCCGGGGCCTCACAGCCGGGGCGGCTGCCCCCAGACCTAACCTGGCAGCCGCCACAGGCTACGGGCAAGATGGCAACCGCCCTCTTCCGGCTACACCCAAGATGGCGTCCGCGGAACTTCTCGCCACACCTAAAATGGCCGCCGTCACCTGCCTCCACATCCAAGAAGGCTGCTCGACTGTGTGACGCCACTTCCGGTTAGACAAACAGGGAGTTGCTCAGTATCCGTTGCCCCCGAATCCCTGGCGGCGGGTTCCGGTTTCGGCAGCTGCCTCGGTCCCCATGGAGACGGGCGGGGGCCGGTTCGGGGTGTCGGAGACCCTGGGGGCCCTGAACGCGGCGCTGAAGAAGGAACTCGGCCCCCCCGCCTCCGTCTGGTTCAAGGAGAGCAGCGCCCGGAACCTGCGGAGCCGCGACTTCCTGGCCCCCCAGGCCGCGCTGCGGGCTCTGTTCGCGGGGGGGCCGGTAGGCGGCGAGAGCGAAGGGGGAGGGGCTCAGGGCTGGCGGGGGCGGGGCCTGTGGGCGCGGGGCGGGGCCTAAGGCCACGCGGGGCGGGGCCGAGAGGTGCAGCCCCGGCGGCTGGGGGATTCCCTGGGGCCCGGGCTCCCTGCTCCGGTTGCAGGGCAGGGGGTCGGGCAGGGGGCACCTTGTCTGTGGTGTCTCAGTCACAGGCACCGCCAATGGGACGGTGCCCCTTTTACTCCTGGGACACGCTGCGCCGAGCCACTGAAAACCGTGCACTAAAAATTAAAACTTCTGCGCACAGTATTAAAATTCTGGAAATTTTGTCTGTCAAAATCGCACGACATAATCATGCCAGTTTCAGTTATTTTGGTAATTTATTTCAAAATACTGGTCAGCAAGTATATCTGTAACAATATAAGCACACACAAAAATTCACCCCCCTCCCCCGGAGAGTTAAAGAATCCCCTATGACGTTCCAGTTCCTCTGCCCCCTTCCCACCCTAGAGCCCAGCTGTGGGGGCTAGATACCCACAGCCCCTGCCCCCAGATTGCACAGCTTCCTACATTCCCTCAGGACGTGCTGGGAACTGCAGCTGCCAGGAACCCTGGAGCTCCCTTTTCCTCTCCCCAGCAGTGTCGACTATGTGCAAGCTGGGCTTAGGGAGTCCGGTAGCGGCTCGCAGCACTGCAGCCCATTTCTGTGGGGGAAAAGGAAAGTCTGCATGCACAATGTTAATTTCTGAAAAATTCTACACTGCGCAGTGGCGCAGAATTCCCCCAGGTGTCCCCCTTGCACCACACTAGGGTCCTAGGCTCACAACTAGCACTGAAGGGACAGCAGCCCCTACCACCATGGGCTGCAGTAACTGCCTGAAAGTTTATGAATCTAACCTAGACTGGTGAGATTCCAGCTAATTTCTGTCAGTAAGAGTGAGGAATTTCCAAGATGGCACACTGGTGTTAAAGAAGGTGTCTCCAAGAGGAGCTTTTCATGTGTCTGTCTTGTCTTCTTGCAGGTTCCCAAAGGCATCATAGAGGATGTGATTTCATTAAAATGCCCTGGAGTACCACCTCTCCAGAGCTGTCAGCAGACCCCACTGGGGCTGACTGTTCAGTTACAGAGACCTGCTGCCTTCCAGCAGGTCCTGAATTCTATTGCTGAGTTCACAAAGCCTTCCCAGGCAGCAAGTGGGCAGAGTATCATCCTGAACTGCACACCCCTCTGGGGCCGGAGAAGCCTGGACATGCTTAGCCTGACCAATCTGAGAGCCATTCTAGTAACTGACCACTTGGCTGAAGTGCTCAGAATACAGGGGTCAGTGGATTGAATTCTCCAGCTCTTTAAATGCTCTTCCTTGGATGTTGCACCAGCTCATGCATGGTGAATGGTGTTTGTATTTGATTCTAGGATGAATGTCCACCTGGTTCCTGCTGTGCCCGATGAAGGAATCCAGAAGTTTCTGCACCAGCTGAGAGTTGACTGGCCCTCAGAGCTGGAAACAGCATTCATTCCTGAGGATGTTTTGGCCTTGAAGCAAGTCCTCAGCCAATGCCCTTATGCTACAGTCCCAGGGCTGGAGCCACAGCAGATGAGGCTGGCTGATGATGTAATATATAAAGTCCATTTGAAAAACTTCCTGGCGCAGCAGAGCTTGGAGGGCTATGACCCCAACCTAGATGTCTGTCTTGGTAAGCGTCACATGTTTAACATTTGCTATCTGACTGGGTGGGCACAAGGTTGCAGTTGGCTCTATTGCCATATAGAAAATATGGGGTGTTTAGGCTCAAATCCCCCCTTTCCACTCCCATTGCTCTTTCCTGGTTCTGGCGCACCAGCCTTTAGCAAGTCATAGCCCCACAGGACACTGACTGAGGCAGCAATGGCTGGGGTGGAGACAGGGTGCAAAGAGTCTGTACCTCCCTTTTTGAGTCCTCTCCTCCTCCTTGGCAGTGACTGAGGAGAAGCTGCGGGTCCTGGCAGAGCTGCGGCAGATGGCCCTGCGCTGTGCGGTGAGTAACCCTGCTGCCTGTGGGTTTGTGCTGCTCTGGTAAACAGGGAACCCAGAGCGCCTGCCCTGCTCCTTTCTGTGCTTGGTGGGAGTACATCTAACCAGGCTGCGCTTTGCTGCAGGGCACGGGACCGGCAGGCTGCTGCAGGGTGGTGCATGTGGTGAGCTGTAAGGGCGAGTTCCAGCAGCAGCAGGTGGATTTGCTCTGGAGGATGTTGGACCTGGGACCTCACACAGCCTTGCAGGTGAGGCACGTCTCTGACTCCCCCATTGCTGCCTCCCGTGGCAGCACCCAGCAGAGGGCAATGATGGGAAAGTGTTTTCTGCTGCTGTGTGAAGTTGTCTGGGTTGGGGGTAGGGGTGTCTGAGCATGGCTCCCTCTGATTTCCCCCAGGAAGAACTCATGGTGAAAGGAGACCTTATCTCCTTGAAAACCTTCCTTTTCCTCCTCTGTAGCCTCCCCCTGCCCTTCTTATCTGTAGTGCTCAGTCAGAAAGGCAGTGTCCCTGCCCCTGAAGACCTTGATGCTAAGGTGATAGGGCATCGGGGGGAGGAGGGTAGACGAAACTGGAATCACTCACAGCACGGCTGGTTTCTTTTGACTGAATAAGCTGTGACATTACAACGGTCTGGGAGCACCCATTAAGAGCCGGGGCTCAGGTTGGTCTGTGGTGCCTATCACCCTGGGATCTAAGCACAGCTGAACGGCTGTGCTGTCTGGCGTACTCCGTATTTCATGCATCCCAATACTGCCTGAACGGGCAAAGCCCTTGGTGAAGTGCAGAAGGTCAGGGAGCTGTTTGCCCCTCCTTTGTCCCAGGATTCACTCTCTCCTCCTCTCTCTCAGAAACACCTCGTCTGTGGGCCAGTGAAGGTTGCTAACTCCCCCTCTCCTGTGGGGGCACCCCAGTACTTCCAGTAAGTTGGCACTTAGCAAGGACTCTGCTGCAGCTGTTCAACCGAGCGCGTTTCCCTGCGTTCTGCTGAGGTGGCTGATAATCAGGGTGTTTTTTCCTTCTGTAAAAGTGCTGCCCAAGCTGCTGGCGCTGTAGAATATTCTGTAACCCTTGCAGTGCTTCTTCAGCCCAACTCCTCTGAATGGCACGCAGCACCTTACAAAGGTGGCTAGGATGGACAAGGAGGAGGCTTAATCGAAGTTGCATAGCGAGCACTGGGAAGAGAAACCTGGTGTCCTGACTTCCAGTCTCCTCTTCAAGCCATTAGCCGTGCTTCTGGCAACCCTGATCTGCATAGCCCTGCAGGGCTACAGCTCATGTCCTGAGGAGCAGGCCTTGACTCTGCACTACCTGCACTGTGGAGGGCTAGTGCTCTGGGGTGGGGTCACAGGGTAATGCTGTGGGAAATGGAAAGAGAGGGTAAGCCCTTCTTACAATGTCTGTCCTGCAAAGACACGGTGGGGAGGTGAGGACAGAAGCAGGCAGGCCTGATAGAACTAGGCCGGGATGTTGGTGCTGGATGGACAGCTCACTGCAGCATCTTTGAGGGGCAGGTTTGGGCATGGACAGTTGTGTGTCCAACCTGCTGTCTGCCCCCGTTTCGGCTCTGGCCAGAGATTCTGCCGATCCCTGCATCAGTGCCATCAGCCAGGGACCCGGGCAGGAAAGAAGTCTGCATCCTTAGGATTCTGATCAATGGCTTTCTGATTTCCTCAGCCATTGAAAGGCGAGAGAGGCCGCTCGGAACTCCTCTCTTCTGCTTCCTGTGAGGGGCCCAGCTTGAGGTGGTGCTCCAAAGGCCCAGCTGCCCTCACATCATGAATCAGCGTCCCATGTTACTGGTTCAGTAGTAGAGGGGTCCAGTCTCTGGTCAGGAACACAACCTTTCAGGGAGCTGGTTTCAGTTTGACGCTGTCCTTGCTGCATGGAGCTCCGCCCCAGGTTGTTGGGTTGCCACTCTGCCGCCCAAGAGAAAGGAGACCTGGTCTCTTAGCCCAGCCTCTCTGGGCTGGCAGAGCTGGAGCCAAAACCCTGGCAGCCAATAGGAGTGGGCAGAGATGTGACCAAGGGGGGATTCATTGCTACAAGTCAATAAGAGTGCCCCTTTCTGCTGGGTGGCTCTTTTGGACACTGTCTGATCCCCAGCTTTGTTGGGTGGGCATTGCCATTGTACTCAGATGGGCCAGGGCGGTGCCAAGTGCAGCTGAGAGCTGGCAAGGGGATGATAGCCCTGGGCTGTCTTGCATCACTGCATTTATTCCTCCCAGCCTCCGCAGGTGCCAGATGTACGAAGCCTCGGTCATGAAGTATGGAGACCTTGTTCAGGGTAAGGCTTCATGCCTTTGCTTGGCCAGGGGATGCTTCCTCCTGCTCTTGTGCCTTCATTGACCCAAGGAGACCAGGCAGCCCCTGGAGCCTCCTCACCCGCAGGTTGCATTTGTGCAGGCAGCCTCTCACCAGGGCTAGCGTCACCTGCGGCTCCTCTTGCTGCACGTTAGCTGCTGTGTGTGTGAAGTCACAGGCGTGAGAGCCCAGCCTCTGGGAATTAGCTGCTGGAGGACTAGCACTGGTGGCTCTTCTCTCCCCAGCAGCATGTACACCATGCTGCCGCAGGCCTGCTTTTCCCAGAGGAGTTCAGAGCCCTTTAGTAGCACCCCCGCATCCAATCCGCGAACATGGTCTGTGGATTTCAAGCAGATTTGCAGGGCCCTGACTTTCGGTTCTCCCAGTCCAGATCAGCAGGGCCTGAAAGTCATTCCCACGATGGGTGTTCATCCGGTGAGGAGGCATCCAAACAACCATCACCAGGCTAATAGCTGGGGCCTCAGCAGAGACCAATCACTTCACAAGCAATGGTCAGCAAACTCCCTCTTGCCCCCGGGGCGGCCTCCTGGGCAGGGCTGAGGCATGCTGATGGGGAGCATGCCCAACCAGTGCCAGCATGGCGTGTGGGGAGAGGGGGAGCTGGCCCCCACAGCTGTACCCCAGCCTCCTGCACCTGCACGAAACTCACAAAGCCCACATTTCCCAGGTGGCGGCTGGGCTGCCCCCCCGACATGCCCTCCTCTTCTGGCAAGAAGTTGACTGGGGCTGAGAGATATGTCCCAGCTATGACCATGTGCAGGCTTAGCGGGTGGCATGGCTGGTGGGCTCAGCCAGGCCCTTCTAGTTGTATGTTCTTTGCCACGTTTTCTGCGCAGATGACTCTTGGACTGAGATCATCAGCGTCTTGACATCAGCTGCCATCAGGTTTGAAATGCTGAGTACAGCCCATCAAAGTCAGGTAAGCGCACGAAGGAACCATGTTGCTTTTCCTTCCTCGTCACTAAGAAGCAATCCCTGTGTATGCTGGCCCCTGGGCCTTACGGGGACAGGGAGCGAGCAACATCCCACTGTCTACAGCCAGCAAATGTGGGAAAAGACAGTCACTACGTTTCAGGGAAAGGACTCTGAGACATACAAGAACCTGGGAAGCCATGACCCTGAGAGACCTAGGAGATAGCACACAGCAAATTAGATAGGAGCTTCTAATGCGATATTGCAGTGGAACAAGCTATTCTGAGCTATAAACCCAGAGCAAGAAGTCGACAGCAAGTCTCTTGACAGTCAAGTGCAGCATCGGTTTTGGGTGTGGCTCTTGGCACCAGGAGGAGGGGAACAAATTAGAGGGAACTCGGAGACAAGTAACAGAAATGGGGCAGGAGAGGGTTCTGAGAAAAGGTTAGAGCTCGACAGCTCTCCCTTGGGCTCCCAAATGGCTAAGGAGCAGGCATTCGAAGGAGGTTGACGTGGGGAGGAAAAGGCATTGGTCAGGGTGTGACTACGAACAAAGGGATGAAATGAAGCAAAGGCAAATGGAGGCTGATGATCAGGAATCCTTTGCTAGCAGTGAGCTCTTAGACCATGCATTGCTCTCCCAAAAGCAGGGACGGGAGCCCTATTGCTTGGAACGTGTGAATGGACTGGGGAAATCTGAGGCAAATTTGCCCTGAGGAAGCATTTCCTAATGGTCTCCAGGCTGGGGCCTAGATGCAACCTGGTACTTGCCCAACTCTCCTTCTTCCAAGAGAAGGCCAGGGTCAGATGCCACCAGGGGAAGTGGTGCAGGGGCTCATGAGAATGGGGAGGAAGTAGGTATTGCTGGGCGGACCACTGAGGAAAAAGTGAGAGAGGAACGGAGCTGGTTTCCCCCTTCAGATTATCCTTGACCTGGAGGACAGCAGCATCTCCACAAAGGGAACGAAAAGTGGAGCCTTTGTGATGTACAACTGCGCCCGACTTGCTACGCTCTTCAAAACTTACCAGCAAGCTGTGGAGCAAGGTGAGTGCCGGGACAGCCTGGCTGATCAGCTGCAGGCAGGACATTCCGCTCAGCTCGGGCCACTGCTGAGCAAGACTAGCCCCAGACCGATGCAGTGAGCAACCCCCTGGGAGCGACGGCAGCAACTGGCCAGGCTGGGCCTTACTGCTAGTCAGGGCCCCCCAGAGGTTCCAGGGGCTCAGGCTGGATGGACTCGTAGCCCTTGGTCTGACTGATCCAGAAGGCAGAGAAAATCCTTTGTGGATGGTCTTTGTGGGTGGGCCTGCGACAAACTGTCTGACAAAGCCGCTCCAAGGGGTGGGGTCCAGCAGCTCAGGCAGGCCCAGCCCACTCACCAAGCACAGCATTCAGGCCAACGGCCCCAGCATCAGGGCAGGAAGGTGCAGGGGAGGCCTTCCCCCTGCAGCAGGCTGGAAACCGTGACAAAAGCAATGGATGATGTGACTGAGCCAGCTTCGATTGCTTGGAAGAATCTTTTATGCTAGGTGTCTCCAGGTATCAAACCCCTGCCCATCTCTGAGCTGCTGCCAATCTCGGCTCTTCCCCAGATCTGTGCTGCCACAGGTGTGTAACCGGGCTCTGAACTTTTATTCCAGGTGCATACCCGGCCTTCCCCCCAGCATCAGAACTGAACTTCTCCCTGCTCAGAGAAGAGGTGAGTGGGCAAGGGCAAGGGCTGGGACCCATGGCTGGGACCCATGACTGGAGGGGCTGCCAGTCAAGCTTATCCTCACTCCGCCCCACAGTCATTTCCTCCTGCACGCCCCCCTCGGAAAGGGCCCAGGCAGTTTAGCAGGAGCATTTGGGAGGGTCTGATCCATTGGGCCACTGGAATCTCAGACAGCCCAGAGTTCAGACTGGCTCCCAGGAGAACCATCACTGGGCCTGACGGCTGTCCTCCCCCGTCCTGGCTTCCAGTCCAGTGGGACTACCTGAGCTGGCCATGGGGTGAGGGGAGAGAGCTCCGGAGGCTGCTGGGAGGTGACTGACATTTGTGTTCCTTCCATAGGGTGAATGGCTTTTGCTGTTCAACTACATCCTTCCCTTCCCAGAGACCCTGAGCCAGTCAGCACAACTGCCCCTCTCCAGCAAAGGGATTCGAATCACAGCCAGCACTGAGGCGGTGAGAGCAGTGAGGCTGGGTGCTGGGAGGATCTGCAGGCTCTCACCCCCCGATGAGGGCTCTGGCCAAGCTGGCTTACTGGGGACAGAGCCCCAGGCGGGTGCGAGGGCTGCTCCTGGCTGGCACCAGCCTGGAGGTTTGCAGGTTGTCTGTGGAGCACTAGAGAGGGCTGCTTTGGCGCTATAGCCACCGTTCTTGAAGAGATTCATTAGACAGCCAACGCCTAGACGTCCCAGTTAGAATCGGGGCCTGCTGAGCCCTGTAGAGTTAAGTCTGATTTAACACAAGCTGCAAATTAGTTTGGCAAACAGGAGGTGCAGGGAGGAGTAAGCAAGTGAGCTTGGCTGCTGCTAAATAACCCTCTTCCAAACAGCTGCAGCCCTTGCTGCCTTGCGGGCGGCACAGCTGTGTGTCCGGCAGGAGGGGGGTTTGCAGGAGGAGAGCATGCTGCCCTTACACGTTAATTCGGGGCGGGAGGGGGGAAGAGGGACAGCGACTGCGATTACAGGGCAGCAGTGAGAGGGACGAATGGGTGTCCCAAGCTGACAGGCCTAGCAGCGTGGAGGGGCAGGGCCCTGCCAGTAAGGACAATGGTGGAGAACAGGGAGCTAGTCCCTCGTGTCTGCCTCCAGGGCATTGCCCCAGGGGGACTGTTCGAGAGGAGATAACCCCAGCAGTCTGACCAGCCGCCTCAACAGCATGGAGAATGAATGATCCCAGGCAGAGGCAGGCTGGCCACAGGTCCAATGGAGGCAGCAGCACAAGCTGCCTTGCTGGGAGCAAGAGGAGCTCATGCTCTGTGGCCCACTCAGTCCGTGGCCTCTCTGCTGAGCTGGCCAGGCCCGGGGTGCTGTGCAGGTGTGGGTGACTGTGGGGCCCTGGCCACTGCTGTTACAGGCAGGGGGGCTTGCTGCCTGTTCTGCAGGGCTTCTCCCGGATGTTCATTCCATTGGCACTTCAAAGCAGTTGTGCAAGCCAGCCTCTAATTGTGGTTCTCCGCTGGGACTGAGCCCAGGCTGCTTCCCACAGCACCTCCTCTGGGGGCCGCTGCTGCTTTCCCATCCCTGGGCACCCAGCAGGTGTCAGCAGGAGCCCCGCGTGGGAGGAGACAAGCATGGAGCCGCTAGCTGCAGCCCTGGCAGCGCTGGCCGTAGGGGCAGAAGGCCTGGAAAGAGGTGCCCAGGACCGTGATGGGGTGATCGACTAGGCAGAGTGGGATGGGTGTCACTGTGCGACCACCTAGCAGGGAGCGTGCACATGGTCTCTGACTCCCCCTGCGGGAAGAAAGGTCTCTAGCTGCTCTGCTTTGTGTGGCAGGTGTGCAAGTTCCTGATCCACCTGAGCATGGACTTCAGCTCCTACTACAACCGCGTTCACATCTTGGGGGTAAGCAGGGACCCTCCTGGGAAACAGCCTGCCCTCCCTCCCACAGTAGCTGCTCTCTCCAGGGAGCCAGAGCAGCACCCTCCCCTGCAAGCTTCAGGGCCCAACTGGCCAGGCCCCTCCGTGGGAAGCTAATGGGATGGCAGTGCACCAACAGGGGTGCCCAGCTAGGAAAGCCTGGCTTGCTGGCTAGGGCACGCTTCCCCTGCCCAGCGCTCAGTGGCCTCAGCACCATGTGGCGAAGGGCACCCCATCCAGCAGGGGGGCTGAGAGCATGGGGAGGAAAGGAGGAAGGGGTTCTAGGAAGCCCTCCCTACACTGAGCAGGAGCTGCAGGGAGCCCTGCCCCGGGAGCGCAGGGAAGCTGCAGCCTCTGCTCTCACTTGCTGCCCCCTCTCTTCCAGGAGCCGCTGCCTCACTTGTTCAGCCAGATGTTTGCTCGGCTACAGCTGATGAGAGGAGTGAGAGACGTGATCCACAGGGCCCTGGCTACCCTCCACCTGCCTCCTCTCAGCCAGATCTGAGCCCTGCGGGCACCACACATTAGTGCCGAAACGGTAGCACAGGGGGAGGGCAGAGTCTGTTCTGAAGCTGTTGTTCGGAGTTAAAGGGCTAACCCTGTTTTAGAGGGTGGGGGCGGGGTTCCCCCCAGGTTTAGTTGCTATCTGGAGGGGCTGGTTGTTTTGGAACAGAAGGGATTAAATGCCCTTCCCACAGCTAGTGCTGGGGAGGAGGCAGTGGCACTGCGGGCACCTGGCCATGGGCTCTGCCTCCTAGCCACTGATGCCAAACTTGCCGGCCTCCTGCCGCAAACTGCCCAGGAGCAGGAGAGGCCGTGTCCCAGCCCCTGTCAGCCCCTCAGAATCTGCCTGCCTTGCCGTGAGCCCCCCGCCCCCTGGGGTGGAGTCGGGCACCCCAGCAGGCCAGGCCTCAGCCTTGGTTGTGTTGTAACAAGTGGTTTTTTGGCTGTTTTGCTCTGAACTGGCTGAGGTCCCCACGGGCCCCAGGGTCACTTGCCCCTACCCTGAGGGGGCCAGCATCCTTGGTGTTGGATCCAAATACAGATTGTTATGGAGCAGCTGCTGTTTTCTTGTTTAACCCCCCACCATTCCAGTCCTGGGCCCCCAGCTCCGCAGCACCCCGCTCCAGACCCCCCACCATTCCACTCCTGGGCCCCCAGCTCCACCTCGCCCCGCTCCAGACCCCCCGCCATTCCACTCCTGGGCCCCCAGCTCCACCTCGCCCCGCTCCAGACCCCCCGCCATTCCAGTCCTGGGCCCCCAGCTCCACCTCGCCCCGCTCCAGACCCCCCGCCATACCACGCCTGGGCCCCCAGCTCCACCTCGCCCCGCTCCAGACCCCCCGCCATACCACGCCTGGGCCCCCAGCTCCACCTCGCCCCGCTCCAGACCCCCCGCCATTCCAGTCCTGGGCCCCCAGCTCCACCTCGCCCCGCTCCAGACCCCCCGCCATTCCACTCCTGGGTCCCCAGCTCCACCTCGCCCCGCTCCAGACCCCCCGCCATTCCACTACTGGGCCCCCAGCTCCGCAGCACCCCGCTCCAGACCCCCCGCCATACCACGCCTGGGCCCCCAGCTCGACCTCGCCCCGCTCCAGACCCCCCGCCATTCCACTCCTGGGCCCCCAGCTCCACCTCGCCCCGCTCCAGACCCCCCGCCATTCCACTCCTGGGCCCCCAGCTCCACCTCGCCCCGCTCCAGACCCCCCGCCATTCCACTCCTGGGCCTCCACCCACAGCTCTGCCTCAGGCCCTTCCCCCATTGCCATGCCTGCACAGCTCTGCCCATGCTCCGTAATCCCGCTAGTCCAGACCTGTCAGCCCAACGCAGCCTGGCGGGCTCAGCAGCAATTGAGCCACGCTGAGGACCCAGCAGCGAGCGGAGACCCTGGGCTCTACATGCGTCAGCATGGCACTGGCTGGGCTGCTGCGACCAGTACCAGCCTGAGAGAAAGAGAAGCTGCAGCTTTCCTGCCCCAAGGAACACAGACTCCCCCAGTCAAACACTAGCCTGTGCAGCCCCCAGGGAGGTGCCCTGGCACTGAGACAAGGCTGTACCTGTCCTGGCCAGCTGGTCCCCTGGCACCATCTTCCCTGTTTCTCCCAGGCCCATGGCTCCTCCCCAAGGATGGGGTCACGTCCATCTTCGGGGTGCAGCCTGGCCAGCTGGTGACTCCTGCTGTGGGCAGTGCTGACCCTCAGCCAACTGCACTGGTCACGGAGCAGTGTGCCTGTTGCCTGCAGCCTCCATGCCTGCCTAGGCTCCTCCAGGGGCTGTCCTTTGTTTTGCTCTCCTGAAGAGCCACCTCTGGAAGGTCACTCGGGCTCTGCCCTGTCTCCCTGGATGGTCAGTGTGAGGCTAGTGTGGTGCGAGGGCACAGAGCAGCGCATGGGCCACCTCCCCCTGAGGTGCAGTGTCCCTCGGTCTGTGCTGCTCACTTCCCCTCAACTCACCCCACTTCACAGCCAGACCAGCAGCTCACCAGAGTGGACTGGCCCAAGGGCCACGGAGCTGTCTGTGCACAACAGCTGGGCTGCACCAAGGGGCCTGGCACAGCCTCTCCAAACTGCAATCCAGAGCTATGCAATATGCCTGGGGCACTCGGGGAGCAGGTAACCGCAGCCAGCCCAGGGTGCAGGGCCCAGAACTACTGAGCCCAAGCCGGAGAGGAGACAGCAGCACAAAGCATCTCCTTCAGCAAGTCCCAGCGCAAGCACATTGGCCCCAAACCTCCCGGGCACGGGGAAACATGCAGGCACCACCCACCGGAGGAGCCTGAGGATGGGGAACAGAACTGCTCAGTGCAGTGCCGCTCAGGGGGTCTGCTGGGCCCTGCGCCCTGTTAGTGGGTTCCCCAGCAGCTGCCCATCTCAGCCTGGGGCTAGGATGTCTCCTCCATCCAGGCGGTGCTGTCAGGTGCTGACACACCCTGACACCCAGCAGTGGGACCCCTCCAAGGGCTCTGCAGTCAGGACATGCTGCCGGGCACAGCCAAGCCAGGCAGCCCCTGAACATCCACGGTCACCCCACATCCTGGAGCTGAGCAGCTGGCCAGCACACAACATGCCGAGTCTACGCAGGCAGGGGAAGAAGTGCAGTGGTGGGTACAGCAGGTCACTGGGTGTCACAAAGCCTGGGTTCTGTTCTCAGCTCCGTGGGTCCCTGCTCGTCACTCCCACACCATGCCTCAGTTTCCCACGTGGGACACCAGGATCGAGCTGACTTGCTCCAGCTCCCAAGCAGTGTGGGGCTTCATCAGCATGTCAAGGGCTTCGAGACCCCTGGGCTACGGGGCTCCAGAACAGCCAAGTGTTATTAGGGTCACTGGGGGGGCCTGGGCAAGGCCCTGCTGGGTTCCCAGGCTGCTCTGACCAGAAGGAACTGCCAGCGTTTGAGATGCATCCTCAGCTGACATGCCAGCTCCCCGGGGACTAGGGCCAGGGTGAAGCGGCAGGATGGGGTGCCAGCTGGAGAGAGGGTTTAGAGGCCTGGTCCCCTTCTCCCAGCTGTGGACAATGGAAGCAGAGGGCTATGGAGGCTCTGCGGTTCCTGTGGCAAGCAGGCACCCCACCCCGCACCAAATAAGGCAGCTGAGGCCTTGCCATGTGCTCCCCTTTATTCCAAAGCCCTGGAGGAAGGGAGCTGCTGGGGACTCGCTCAGGCCATGCACCAGACAATCTCTAGGCCCTGCCCGCAGAGCACACAGCCATAGCCCCGCTCCTCGCTTCCCCAGCAATCCAACTCAGCCACATCTGCCACGTGGCAGAACCTGCTGCCCCGGAAGACAAGGCTGTCCTTGCGCAGATGCCAAAGCGTCAGGCGCTGGTCCACGGAGGCGGAGACCAGCAGGTCTGGCCGCAAGACCCTGAGTCCTGTCACATGGGCCGCATGGGCACACGGCCTTGAGAACGCCTCCAGCAGGAGAATGCGAGCCCCGGCACTGGCTCCAAGGGGCACTACGTGCCAAGGAAGGGAGGGGGACGACTCGGTCAGGGCTGTATCCACAGCAATGAGACAGATGTGGATGGAGCCATCATCACTGCCACTGGCCACAAGATATCGTCCTGCCGCTGTCTGCCGAACATGGAGGCCGTTCACGCCACAGCTGTGAGCCTGGACAGCCAGGGCCGGGGCCCCCAGAGCTGAGAAAAGAAGAGCTCAATGACAACCAAGGGCACGCAGCAACAGACACCTCCGCTGCAAAGGAAAGTGGCTGCTGCCATGGCTGCCTGGAGGTGTCCCTGGGAGGCAGTCCCAGGCACTAGCTGCAGTGAGCCCCAGAGGACACTTCTAGCAATCAGAGCAGTCAGGAAAGCTGGGGAAACACCTACCGAGGGGCCGCAGCTCTCCACTCGCCAACTCCAGGGCGGCTGCAGCATGCTCAATGGTGGCAGTTATGTCCCAGAATGCAATACTCCCATCAGTGGCAGCGCTGCACAGGAAGTGTCTCCTGGGAAACCAAATACATTGGGGGAGGTTCCTGGCTGAACTAAGGCTAGATTCCTGGGCCCCGAGGTTCAGTGCACAAACCAGCTGCCCTGGGTGGCACGCAATGGGGGAGTCTGCAGCGAGTCCAGTCCCTGCAGTGAGCAAACCCTTGGATCTAGGCTGCTCCGGTCTCCAGCGTTTAATCTGACCACAGAGCCATAGCACCCGAAGCAGTCACAGTGCGGCTGAGGCCTGCAGCTGTCCTAGCCCTGGGTTGCTGGTGAGGGTAGGTTTGCCAGGCCAGCACAATCTGCACACAAAGCATCCCTAGATCCCTGCAGGACGGAGTATATGGGACCACGTTGGCTCCTACCCGTGCAAGCTCTGCTAGGATTAATTCCCCAGTTCAGATGGGAGGTTTGGAGGCCAAGACCCGGGGCAAAGCTATCCTGTGGGTGAGGGGTGCTGGTCAGAGGGGGCATGAGCCTCCCTGTACCCCTCCTCTTCGTCTGCTCTCCTCCAATCACAGCTGAAACCATCTCTCCCCATCTAACTGCAGGGATGTCCGATGCGGCACAGTGCAAACAGTGCTCACCTCCTGTCTCCCGCTACCCTGTGCATAAATGTCTCCACTTTCAGGACGCAGCGCTGGTGGTGAAAAGACTCGGCCACAAGCAGCAGCTTCTGAGCAGGCTCCAGCATCAGGAAGATCCTGCAGTAGCAGCAAGGGGAAAGCAGTCAGGGCAAGGGAGTGGGGGTGCACAGATTTCACTGCAGCTCTGCCCGGGCGCCCATTCTCCTGCCCCTCTGTCTAGATTCAGGGTATGTTCTCCCAACTCAGAGAGGAGGGGAGCAGTTGGGAAAGGAGGAGCGCTTTCCAGCCCCTGCCTCACAGACTCCACACAGGAGTTAGGAAGACCAGGGGATCAGCTGCTTTTGCATCTCTTCCTCCAGGGCTTTGCTCCCTCTCTGGATCACACTGTGTCTCCTTCCCCTGGCAAGCTGGAACAGCCCACTGGGGGAAAGCAGGTCTCTGGGATCAGAGCTGAGACTCCTCCTTACCGGACAGATCCATCACTGCAAGCAGCAGCCAGGAATAGGCAGGACTCATCAGTACCAGCCACAACGGCAATGGACATGTACCTGGAGCAAACACAGCAACCAGTCAGCCCATTGGCTAGTCTCCACAGGACAGGCAGATGGCCAATCCTGTGCCGGGGCACCACAGGGCAGCCCCACAGCTTGACTACAACCCCCAGCACAACACACTGCATAGCTCTGGCCTCTCAGAGGAGACAACAGTAGGGACTGAGTCCACACCCTAGTCCCTGCCTCCACACTGGGAGCAGCAGAGCCCTGCCCTGATCTGCAGACTGGGAAGCAGATCCCACCAGACTGGCAATCTCCAGGTCGACCGGAGGTATGAGGGACATGGGGTGAGCTCTCTAGGACAGGAGGGCAAAGTCCCTTTTCAGCTGGGCCCTCAGCTATGTGACTGGGGTGGGGGAGAGAGGGGAGTAGGGCTCAGCCGTCCTGAAGTCTCAGCATCAGCAGAGCTCTGGCCTGGACTGAAGGGCTGAGGACTGCAGGGGTCTCAGGCTCTCTCTCCAGGGCCCTGGCAGGAACTAGCTCCCCATGTGGCCCCAGCCCACATCCCTGTTTCCTTGGGGAATGCCGGGGTGTTACCTGGTTTCCGGGTCCATCTTGATGACTCGGTGCTTGTTCCTCATGCGATCCCAGTGCTCGTCCAGCTGGTGGGAGGCCACGTGGACGACCTGGCAGGCCACGCCACTCCTGGCATCGTGGTCACAGCGGAGCAGGAGCCTGTAGCACTCTATCTCAGCCCTGCCCCCTGCAGAGAACAGGAGAGCAGACCAGGCGGCTGTCTCCTCCTGCCAACTGCCACTGGCCACGGCCAGAGCTCTCACGCTCGAGATGTGGTCGCCGATGGCTGCGAGTGGAGCCAATGAATAGGATGATTCGCTGACGGCAATCACATTGGCAGTCATGTCCTCACTGCTGGTCACAAGGATATCCACCGGGCAGCACCCACGGGTCCTTATTGTGCCCACATGCCGCACGCACGTCAACTCCCGCCCGTGCAGAGGCTCCCTCAGCAGGTGCTGCCTGCTGGGCCCGCCCCTGCTCTGATAGACCAAGACGTCCCCAGACTTGATGTAAGCAAAGACCTCGGAAGCAAGCCAGCGGCCGTAACTCCACGAGCGGTGACCCCCGCCACATGGCACACAGTGCAGCTTCTCGTTGGTCCGGGAGCTCCACAGCACAAAGTGGCTTGCATGGAAGCCCAGCACCAGCAGGTTCCCACCAGGGGCGAAGTGCAGCTGTTCGATCCACTCCAGCCCTTTGCATGGCTTCAGCTTCCTGAGCACCTGCAGCTGCCGGTCCTGCACTCGCAGCTGGCGGTAGCAGCCGTCCCTGCCTGTGCTATAAACAAAGCCATCATGGCAGGTCACTGAGGTCACACCCAGCTTCCCATGAAGCCCAAACAGCAGGGAAATGGGACCTTGAATGGGGCGGTTTCCTTCCCCCTGGGAAGAAATCAAACCTGGCTTGTCACCGGAGTCTTTACAGACCAAACCATGACCCACAGGGTCATCAGCAGCATCCCCTTGTCCCTGCACAGAACAGATGCTAAAGGCAGATCCCAGAGCTGTGCTGCAGGGAAACAGCAGCAGCGAGCCCCTGCGGTCACCACAGACCAGAAGCCCCTCCTCGGGCAAGAAGGCCACGCTTGTATGCCACCTGTGCCTGCAGACTGGCAAGAGATAGCAACATTTCTCCACCACGGAAGCCACTCGTCCGGAGGAGCAGCATGAGACCTCCAGCCAGAGCAGAACACCCCCTGAGCCAGAGGCAAAGAGCGCATGCCGGCTGGGATCCCCACGTGGGCATGCGGCCCAGCTCAGGCTGTGGACCTTCCCCTCATACAGCCTCTTCTCCTCACTTTCCGTGGGGCAGCAGAGGGGAAAGACTTTGACATGCCCCGTCAGATTGCCCATGGCACATAGCACGATGCCGTTGGCTAGTTGCACAACTTCCAGGAGACAGTAGGACTGATAGTTTGCATCCTCCATGACCAAAGCCCAGCGTTTAGAGGCCAAGTCGTAGCTGTAGATCGCCCCCGCATCAGTCATCACTAGGAGATGGCTTGCGTCTACCAGCTTTACGGCCTTGGGGGATCCATTCCTATGGGGCGGGCTGAAGTTTAGTTGCACAAGGCCATTCCCATTGGGTTCAGGTCCTCTAATGTGCCAGAGTCTAACCCCAGTGTCAGCCCCACCTGTGGCCACCCAGCCCCGTGCCTCATGGACAGCCACTGCCCTGACACTGCGCCCTTGGTGCCCTCTGAAGCTCTGAACAACCTCTCCATTGTAGTTCCACACAATGCAGGCAGCGTCCTCCCCGATGCTGATGAGATAGTCACTCAGCAGCCTGACAGACCACACCCTTGACTGGTGGCCATAACACACCAGGAGACAGCGCACTGGATCACGAGGTGCTTGCAGGTCCCCAACATCCCACACCCTAATGCTCCGGTCATCCGAGGCTGAGGCCAATATGCCTTTGCTCTTCAGGTAGCAGATGCTAAAGATGACTCCGTCGTGTCCACTGACCCTCCTCTGGGGTTTTATCCTTGCTTCTTCATTGCTCCCGTCAGCCATGCGCCAGACCACAAGCTGGTTAAAGACTGTGCCAGCCACTACCACCAGCTCATCCCAGCTGTCTCCAACCAGATAAGCAGAGTAGAGGATGCACTTCTCCTCGCAGTGCACCTCCCGCAGGGTCCTGTGACTGGCATAGTCATAGAGTGCCACAGAGTTATGGCCAAGGGCTAACCCAACGTGAGTGAGGGTCCCTGTGCTGCCTGCCAGCCACTGCAGATCCCATATCCAGTCGTGCAGCTCACAGAGCTGGCAGAGTTCAGTTAAACTCACTTCCTTCCCTCGCACACACAGCTCCAGGACAATGAGACCTTTGCCCCCAAAGACAGCCAGAGTCCTCTGCTCAGCTTCTGAGGAGGGACTCCTCCGCTCCTTGATCCCGTGGATACAATGGTTCCGAAGCACCCTCTGCCAATGGCTCCCCGCTGCTCTGCCGTCAGCATCCAGGCTGTACACAACCACGTTGGGTCCTTCACCTAACAGGCGGCAAGTGATCAGAGTTATCGCCCTTCCCAGCAGTGCCCTCCCTGGGCCGGCGCAGCACCCGCCACCGCACCGGGCGCCCCGTCCCTCCACAGCAGCAGTTGGTGCCGCAGCGAAGGCTGCACCGGAACGTCCCCTTGTCTGCCAGAGGCCTGTCTGTCTGTCTGCAGTCATGCGACAGAGGGGTCCCGCAGGCAGCAGCCGGCAGGAGACGCCTGGCCTGGCGGAGGAGATGCAGGGCTGAACGTTCCCAGGAAGGGCCGGCGGATGAGCTGCACCCAGGGCGGGCGAGCGCCAGACACGGGCTGACCAGCCCAACAGTGCAGCCCCAGGCTGACAGGCACCGTGTGTGCGGCTCTGTGGTCGCCCCATGGGGATACGCAGGCCTGTCTCGCCCCGTCCTGCCCTCCGCAGAGTACCCAGGCCCTCCCCCCTCGGGGTACACAGCCCCCCTCTCCCAGCTTATCCCCCAAGGTACCCGGCCCCCCTCCCCCGGCTCGCTCACTCCTTCCCCCTCCCAGGATACCCGGCCCCCCTCTCCCAGCCCCCCTCCTCCAGCTCGCTCACTCCTCCCCCCCCCGGGGTACCCGGCCCCCCTCCCCCGGCTCGCTCACTCCGCCCCCCTCCCAGGATACCCGGCCCCCCGCTCCCAGCCCCCCTCCTCCAGCTCGCTCACTCCTCCCCCCCCCCCCGGGGTACCCGGCCCCCCTCCCCCGGCTCGCTCACTCCGCCCCCCTCCCAGGATATCCGGCCCCCCTCCCCCGGGGTACCGGCCCCCCCGCTCCTGGCTCGCTCACTCCTCCCCCGGGGTACCCGGCCCCCCTCCCCCGGCTCGCTCACTCCTCCCCCCTCCCCCGGGGTACCCGGCCCCCCCGCGCCCGGCTCGCTCCCCCCTCCCCCGGCTCGCTCCCTCCGCCCCCCCCCCCCGGGGTACCTGCCCCCCGCGCCCCGCTCGCTCCCTCCGCCCCCCTCCCAGGATACCCGGCCCCCCCCGGGTACCTGCCCCCCGCGCCCCGCTCGCTCCCTCCGCCCCCCCCCCGGGGTACCTGCCCCCCGCGCCCCGCTCGCTCACTCCGCCCCCCCCCCGGGGTACCTGCCCCCCGCGCCCCGCTCGCTCCCTCCGCCCCCCACCCCGGATACCCGGCCCCCCCCCCGGGGTACCTGCCCCCCGCGCCCCGCTCGCTCCCTCCGCCCCCCCCCCAGGATACCCGGCCCCCCCCGGGTACCTGCCCCCCGCGCCCCGCTCGCTCCCTCCGCCCCCCCCCCCCGGGGTACCTGCCCCCCCGCGCCCCGCTCGCTCCCTCCGCCCCCCCCCCCGGGGTACCTGCCCCCCGCGCCCCGCTCGCTCACTCCTCCCCCCTCCCAGGATACCCGGCCCCCCCGCGCCCGGCTCGCTCCCTCCGCCCCCCTCCCAGGATACCCGGCCCCCCTCCCCCGGGGTACCGGCCCCCCCGCTCTTCTTCCCCCCCCGGGGTACCCGGCCCCCCCGCGCCCGGTCCCACCTGCCACGAGCCGGGCTCCCCCCACGAACCGCAGGGCCGTGACAGGCGCCCGCAGCAGCCGCGACTCCATGGCGGGGGCTGCCCGGGGAGGCGCCCTGGCCCCGCGCGGCCCCTGTCGCGAGCCCCGAGGCCGGCCGGACACGGGGGATCAAGGCACCTCCCACGCCTCGGCCCCGCCCACATGCCCACCCACCAATGGAGAGGCTCCTTACTGGCCCGCGGGGCGCTCCGCGTCCCGGTTCTCTAACGCTGCACCCAATTGGCCGGCGGTCGCGAGGGCGGGTGCGTGCCCTAGTCTCAGCGTTCGCGGGGCCAAATCCGTGCACCTGGGCCCGCTGCCCACGTGGCCGGCCCCCCTGACCCCCCCCCGGAACTGCCCAGGCTCCCGCTTCTCTCGTGCCGCCAGCCCCTGTACAGCGCCGAGCACCCCGGGCCCAGGCACTCCTGCAGTAACAGGATTGATAGGTACATGTCATAGCCACCTGGGGCACTTCTAGTGGCCAGCGCTCTGTGAGCAGCCCAGTCCTGCCCCTGCAGCGTTTACCCAGTCAGGTGCATCACACCGCAGTGCAGCATCGCCCCATGGCACCCCCTTGCGATGGGATGACACAAACAGGTGGCGGGGGTTCGGAAACCTCACGGGGCTGGGAAGGGTGGAGGTTTGCAGAAACCGGCAGCACTGAGAAACACTAACATCCTCGGACTCTAGCATTAGTAGTTTTCAAAACTTTATCTTCAGGACAGGCAGCTTCTTTGCACATGAATACAATACAATAAATTAAATAAATATTAAATAAGGGATGAACAACTTCTCAGGTGCACACGAGGACATGGAAAACAGAAAACCAAGTGCAGACAATGGTCAGTCACTTGCACATGCAACTGACAGTGCCAAGTCACTCAGACGAGCTAAGAGTAGCAAAAAGATTGATTGCAGGCTTGAACTTGGCAGATCCAATAAAAAGTCATGCCTTCTGAAGAATACATAAAACGACATCACATCACCCTGTGAAGAAGGCATCTGAGCTACATCATCTTAAAAAAATAACGTATAAAATCCTCCATTCTTAGATTAGTCTCTGCTGGTAAAGTGGAAAGAACACAGGAAGGGGCAGCAACATCCCCAAAGCACACACCAAACCCCAGAATCCCTGTCAAGAACATACAGCTAGAAAAAAGAAAAGGAGTACTTGTGGCACCTTAGAGACTAACCAATTTATCTGAGCATAAGCTTTCGTGAGCTACAGCTCACTTCATCGGATGCATACTGTGGAAACTGCAGAAGACATTATATACACAGAGACCATGAAAAATACCTCCTCCCACCCCACTCTCCTGCTGGTAATAGCTTATCTAAAGTGATCACTCTCCTTACAATGTGTATGATAATCAAGTTGGGCCATTTCCAGCACAAATCCAAAGATCTTCTACACTTTCCACAGTATGCATCCGATGAAGTGAGCTGTAGCTCACGAAAGCTTATGCTCAAATAAATTGGTTAGTCTCTAAGGTGCCATAAGTACTCCTTTTCTTTTTGCGAATACAGACTAACACGGCTGTTACTCTGAAACCATACAGCTAGAAAGGGTTCCAACTGGTCACATTCAAGCTGCATTGAACATGACAGGTCATTGGAGTCTTGTTTCTATTCCTGCTACCAAACAACTACGGTTACTCTCTTCCAGAAGACCCTTTACAATACACTCCTGCTATCCAGCTACCTGCTCACTGAAGTGGCAGCAGGTTTCAAGTGTGCACCTGGAAGAGAGCAGAAATGCAATAAACACACTGTTAACCCTTTGCAGTGCCCCTGGTAGGAGATCCCCTACTGCAGGCTTGTTTCTGGATGCACCTTCCTTTGAGACACAGAATGCTGATAGGGTCCCTCTTGGTCTCCTTGTCTGGGAGGGTTGCATGGTGACAACATGCATCACTAGCCTAGTGCATCTCATATTTCTACTTGAGTAACAGTATAGTAACACAGTAATAAATATTAGCAACATACCCAGTTTCCTAGTGCTGGGGCTATAGGACAACCCCCATTCTTTGGGGCTAATGTTCTGCTGAACATTTCAAACCGCTCCCAAAACGCAGAGAGCAATAAAAGGGAATTAGATTTCATAGCAACACTTCCTCCCTCCCCCGCCTTCTGTCATGGCTAATCTCCTTGCTAGGCAGGGTAACTTGCAGCAGGACTGTCCGCAGATTTCCGTGATGCAATAAGTTCTCTCTCACGAGCGTGGCATGTAACCTAATACTATCACACTGAGACAGAGCTGTGATCATCAGTGCATCCACCTGGCCTTAGGCCTGAACACCAGGCACTGAAGTAGCACACTGAGCCCTCTCCTCAGTTCAGCAGCCTTTAAATAAATAAATAAGCAAGCCAACCAACCAACCCAACTCTCCTCGGCCACAACTCCAGCCACATCCTCAGCAGGTGGCTGCACATCCAGCAGGCTCACTCAGCCATGAGGGCTGCATGGACCTTCACTTGTTGACTTTCTGGATGTACTAGCAGTGAAGAAATCCCATCTCCAGAGCTTGCAGTCATGCATTCAGCACATGCCCTGTGCTGTGGCAAGACAGGGGTCTGTTCCACTCCTCACTACATTTCAAATTGTTTCCCTCCCACAAAAAAAACACTGACTGAAATCTACAGCAGTTAGGGAAGAAAACGCTTCAAGCTGAGGCAAGCTGGGAGTGACCAACTCCTCAGCACGTGAGGATCAGATGATGATACACGGAGACGTCTACTGTTCAGTTGTCTGGAGAGAGGCATTGGGAGTCACTCCCCCTTGTGCTTCCAATTTGCTACAGACACATTGGCATATATACGTAGCTCCATGACTGGGGGGCAAATGAATCACTTGGCAGAAGGAACCTTCACGAAACAGCCAAAAACCTAGCAAGGCAACCACACAAATCACGGGGTTAGAGTGAAACTCTCCTCCGCGCCCCCCCCCCCCCCACTTACCCCAGCCCTGCCGCTATTGCACATAAAAGCTTCCCTTCTCCCTGATAATCAGCACAACGTAAAAGCATTTCAGAACCACATCAACCCCTGAGAAGGATTCACCATTAGCATTATACTGTAAGATCTCCATAGTCACACAGCTGCACCTGCAACACTTCCCTTCCTCCTAATACAGGAGCAGTGACACCCTTCTGCCCCCTAATCAGTCTCACATCATGGGACTGGAATTTAGGAAAGTGGCTTAATGCAGAAGCTCAGTGACCCCACTTCCCTTGTTCCCTCCTGGATTATACAGCCTCCATACCAGAGGGCTCAGGCTTGGCTGACAGTGCTGCCAATTACTGGTCAGGAGAGCCGAGCTGATGCTCTCATGCTCTGGAGGGAGAAGGGAATAGCAGCAGGATGCTCTAGGGACAGAAACTGGCAGGTGCCAAGGAAACCCCTGTGGAGGCAGCTAAAGAGAGACTGAATCCATTTCAATGGGAAAAAAACAGAGACCCAGGATTAAGAGGGGTTGAAAGCCTGCAGACCCACTGACAGCACCTTTCCCCTGCAGAAGGCCCTGCCTGGAGAGGCAAGAAGCCTCAGCTGGGCAGGGCTCACTGATACTTGGACCTCCCCCACAAAAAAACCCCCTGAAATAAAAATACATGTGTTATCAAAATCTTCCTCAACCTCTGTCTCATTAGCATGAGGCCTGCTTCCCAGTATGCTCGTTACTGGAGTGCTTTTCCCAGTCTGACCAACAGAGATGCAGGTTACAGCTGAGCCTGAGACTTCTGCAGGGATGTGTGTGAGGAAAGGGGGAAGGGTAGAATACCAAATATAAATCAATATAAACTAAACTGGCAAGTGCAAAAAGGGTCCCACAGTGTTACTGAAGAGGCACCTCCAAGCCCAGCTGCGCTGGGACACTACAATTCCACATGCATGTTGCTGTAGGATTTATCTACAGTCCATTCATTCTGGGCCTCATCCCCCTCTTTGGCATAGCGAGCCATCTCCTGCTGGAATTGGAGCTGGCGCCTCTTATTGGGATCTACATTGATCCAGTTGTTGGCAATCCATTTGGTTCCTTGAGTGACGAGGCAGCCTCCGTGCAGGGAATATTCATCCAGGTCGCCAACCCAGCCTGCAGAAGAAAAATAAACCATAACTGTCAAGTTGGGAAGCACTGCACTCTACTGTACCTCACAACCCTGCAGTGTCTCTCTAGGGCAGTGGAGTGCAGACAAACATGTGGCCGAGGACTAACTTCTGGCCTGCACATATTATTCTCCTGTTGACAAGTACAACAATCCAGCCCAAAAGGAGATTCATAGATTCATAGATATTTAGGTCAGAAGGGACCATTATGATCATCTAGTCTGACCTCCTGCACAATGCAGGCCACAGAATTTCACCCACCACTCCTAAAAAAGACCTCACACCTATATCTGTGCTATTGAAGTCCTCAAATTGTAGTTTGAAGACCTCAAGGAGCAGAGAATCCTCCAGCAAGTGACCTGTGCCCCATGCTACAGAGGAAGGCGAAAAACCTCCAGGGCCTTCCAATCTGCCCTGGAGGAAAATTCCTTCCCGACCCCAAATATGGCGATCAGCTAAACCCTGAGCATATGGGCAAGATTCATCAGCCAGATACTACAGAAAATTCTTTCCCGGGTAACTTGGATCTTACCCCATCTAAAAACCCATCACAGGCCATTGGGCCTATTTACCATGAATATTTAATTACCAAAACCATGTTATCCCATCATACCTCCTCCATAAACTTATCGAGTTTAATCTTAAAGCAAGATAGATCTTTTGCCCCCACTACTTCCCTCGGAAGGCTATTCCAAAACTTCACTCCTCTAATGGTTAGAAACCTTCGTCTAATTTCTAATCTAAATTTCCTAGTGGCCAGTTTATATCCATTTGTTCTTGTGTCCACATTGGTACTGAGTTTAAATAATTCCTCTCCCTCTCTGGTATTTATCCCTCTGATATATTTATAGAGAGCAATCATATCTCCCCTCAACCTTCTTTTAGTTAGGCTAAACAAGCCAAGCTCCCTGAGTCTCCTTTCATAAGACAAGAGATGTCAGACCATGTCAGCTCCTATGATTTTAGGACAGCGACTTGGTTTAAGGGAGAAATCCAGGGATTAGCTTTGCCATAGCTAGCTAACTAATCACTACCTGTGGACTTAACATTGGTGGATGTGAAGAACAGTTTTCAAAGCAGGACAGAAATGACAGATGTTGCCAGTAGAAGGCAAAATCCCATGGCTGCTGGAAGGTAAAATCTGTATTTTAAAATAATTAATCGTATCATGTAAAAGAAACAACTGACTTTCCAGCAGCTATGGCCGATCCCCAGCACTTTCCAACAGCACCGCTGATTCTCTCTGACCTACTCCGCATCAAACTCACATCAGCAGCTATTCTTTGTATTCTGTTTGTTTGCTATTGAACAGAGCCACTGGGATCTCAATTACAGCACACTGAGGCTCTCCACAGTCTTGTGCAGTGGCTGGAGCCCAGACCTGTCCTTCAGTCTCCCCATGGCAGTGGTGCCTCATTACCCTCTGCTGGGATTTCCTGTAGGTGAAACCACAGGCTGCTCACAAGGCAGCTGTAATCCCCTTTCCTTTCTCCACCACGATCTCAAAATCTAGTGTAGTGTGTCTCAAATGCGGCCACCGGGGGCTTTTCTTGGGGCCACAGCCTCCTGGGCTGTGATTGGGGGGCGGGAGAGGAGGACAAAGTAGCAGCCCCTCCCTGCTGTTCCTGGATGCACCGCCTTGGCGTTGGTTGCTGGGACCCTGTGGAGAATCTGGGGAACAATGCTGGAGGATCAGGCAGCCAGTGAGTTCCCCACCTTCCCAGGGGCAGTGGGGTTCAGGCTTTAGGCTTCAGCCCTGAGGTGGTGAGGCAGAGGGCGGGCAGGCTCTGGCCACTGAGCTTGGGGCTCCAGCCCCCACCCCCCGTCTTCCCCCCCACTGCCCCTGGCCCCCAACACCTCCCCCAACACCCCCCCACCAATCCAGGGCTTAATTTGTCCCCAGGCTTGACAGGGCTGAGTAAGTCTGCTGTGAAAAGCGATACCTGTATGCTTGTTAATATCACTTTTCACAACAGACTTATTAGCTGGCAATAAATAAATGACAATGATTTGGATGTGTGCATGTGCATATTTATTTGTTTTTCCTAAAGCTAATTAAGTATTTTAGGAAAAAAAGTGAGAGCACGACCACCAGCAAGAGCAAAAAATGTGCCCTGAGAACTCCTGATCTAGTGTCCCAATACCCTGGGTTACATGCACCTGCAATTAGGAAGATTCAAGCATATCCCAACCCTCTGTTTAGTCTGACTAACAGACAATAGAAGACCAGTATAAAAGGGAGCAGGCATTTACCAAATATGTTTTTGAAGTGTTAAGAAATTTTCATCCAATGGAGTCTAATAGGAATCAAGAGGTGCACAGGAAATCCACACATGCCACTCTGAACAAGTTAGTTCCGAGTATTATGGACTAGATTTTCAGACAGACGTGGTACGCAGCACAAGCATACATTCAAGCGTCTGATTAGCTAATGCACTGACCCCTATGTGTGTGCAATCATGGTAACGGCATACACACTAACACAGAGCTAGACTCTCTGAAAACAATATCCTGTGAGATAAGAACAGTGGTCCCCAGGATTAATGCCTCTGCACCAGCGTCAGCACCTTTGGCTCTTGGGACTGGTTTCCTTTGACTGTGCCAGCTCTGACTCCTCATGGAGCTTTGGCTTTGACATAAGCGTAACGCTAAGCTACGACATCAATGACTATAAACTTGAAGGAGGAGAATGCAAAAAGAGGAGTGACTGTCTCTCAGCAGTGCAAACAGCTACACCCCATACTTCATCCAATGGTCAACATGCAGGGGGCAAAGAGGTACTCCGGTTATCAGGAATGAGGAAACCTGTGCTGACCACAGGGAGTAGGGACACAACTGCAGGTATGATATCAAGTCATGGGGAAACCTGATGTTGGAGCAGGAATGGATGGAGGGAGATTAACCTCACAGCAAAGTCCTGTGTAGGCTGTATTTTTCTCCCCACATCCAAGATCCGATGGCTCTCTCCCTTTCTATCACACTTGGACAATCTGTATAACGCATCATGCCAAAAGGACACACTTAGAACTGAAGCCCAGGTTCCAGGATGGGTTAGAGCTCACACAGCTGAAAGGAAAGCAGCTAGCAATGGCTGGTACAGCCAAGGTCTTAGGCTGCTAATTGGGGAAGTTTTCCAAAAAAGTTAGGAACCATTGATCTTCTGGCTGTAAACACAGGAAGATTCAGCCCAGCTACTACCAAGGAGAATTCAGCAGTGCTCATCAGTTCCTGGCTGCTGTTCCTTGGCCATCCTTTCAGAATTCATGTGAAGAAATGCCCTGACCCACAACACATAAACAGCAAGGCCCAAAGAAACAGGCTGCTGTCCTCCCAAATTCTCTCTTCCCCTCCCAACAGGCATAGTGCTGAGGGGGGACAGTACCTTCCCCATCTGACAGGTAGTTGTACCAGAAGACAGCAGTGCCTTGCTGTGGCTTCACTTGCAGGTTGCCCTTATCACAATTTTTCCGCGTGTCTCGTAGATCAACATCATTCTGAATCAGAGACTGAGAAAAAGACACGAGAATAAACATTACCCCGCAAATAGGACTGGGATGAGGAGCCTCTGCCCCCCTCCATCATATCCCCCTTTGTCAGACCCTCCATTAAAACAGCTCTGTTGCATTAAGTATTAAGAACAGGAGGCTCCCCTCACATTTGCAGCAGCCAATTTAGGCAGTACAGAAGTCAGTGAGCTGCTCGCCCTCCCCACCCTGCCCCAGGTGCTCTGCCATCCTTCTGGCCACGTGAATAGTTTCCCGTTCCATTTGTGCACCAGCTAGAGTGACAGCGAAGTGCATGCAATGAGGAGAGCTTTCATCCTCCTGTGAGGAAATCTGCCAAGATGCAAGAAGAAAGCAGAACCGGTGCTAGGGCACTGGCTCACTCTCCCCAGGAGGCTCTCCAATGTCCCCCTGTTAGACACAGCCCTGTACTAGTCTCTTCCTTTTCGGCTTTGCCACATTCATTATCACTTGGTTTAAAATGTTCTCTTTTCCCCTAATTAGAGAGTATAGCATGTGTAAACCCAAGCCCCAAATCCGCCTTTCCCCAACCACAAACAAACTCAGGGGCCAGCAAGAACACAGACGGGGGCAGGTGGGGGAGAGGCTCCTTTACCATCTCTTCATAGGTTCTGTTATCAGCTATAGGGAAGATGGTCTCTCCTCCCCCCGTCACATTGTTCAGGTAGAACAGCACTGTCACATAGCTGTAAAACAGAGAGCACAGCTGCTTACAGGGTGCAACTGGAATAGTGAAGATACCCATAGGCCGTGGCACAAGCCCTTCCCTAAACTCCCTATCCCCACAACCAATGGGCTAGATTTGCTGGCATGTGCATAGGGGCTCAAGGATGTATTGCCTGGCCCAGCACCTGAATAGACTGTTCTCCAAGGAGAAGGCTAACAGGGACCATCTCATCTGCTCCTAATGGTGTGGCTAAAATGGAGGATTATCCCCACTATGGAGCACTGTTCTAGCCTCCAGTGGGGATGGGCCAACAGCCTCCTGGAGCCAGTCAGTGCCTCTCTTGTACTGGCCAGAGGGATAAAAGGGGTTAACCCCCTCAGTCTCATTTCAGTTGAGCAAGGTAGCAAGCAAACCCACAATCTATGTGCAGTGAAGTGAGCTGCCTTCAGCCCCACATCTCACACCCAGATCACTTTAGATAGGTCTCTTTTTAAATGTGATCCCAGACTGAGCCCGGTCACCAAGCTGGCTTGGTGTGAAGCTAACAGCTAAGTGCACGACTCACCGACAGGAGGTCTCAAAGGGAGCGCTCTCATTGGCGATCAGTTTGGTGTGGCTACAAGCTGTCTCTGGGAACACCGGCCCGCTGTCCACGTGAGCATGGTAGTGCCCTCCCTGGTCATATCGCACAACCTGCAGGGGCTCGCTGTGCTCCACAATCTCAGGAGGCAGACGGGTCAAGCGCATCACCCTGGGGAAGCAGGAATGCAGGTCGGGGAGAAGCAGAACAAGCCAACCTCCATCCGTAGAGGTTTTTAAGGCCCGGCTTGACAAAGCCCTGGCTGGGATGATTTAGTTGGGGTTGGTTCTGCTTTGAGCAGGGGGTTAGACTAGATGACCTGCTGAGGTCTCTTCCAACCCTAATCTTCTATGAATCCCACTATGCTCACCAGGAACGTGCACAGTGCTCTACAGACAGGGAGATGCTTCCTGCCTCAAAGAACCTATCTAAGAGGATGAGCAGAGGAGAAGAGCTGCAGCAAGTGGGCCCAGTGATAACTAGTCAAGGCCTTGATAAGACAAATCGATGGTTCTCAAGTGTATAAACTATCCCACGGCCTCTCTCCCTGGTCTTATGAGTTGGGGACTTCACACAGGTGTTAGGGCAGAAGAGTCTCCAGGATGGATCTAAGTGCAGGGAAGCTGGTTCCTCCCTTTTGAATCCCTCCTGTAGGATCCAGCCTGCCTCACAGCCTGTCAGCTCCAGCACCCGGTTTCCCCCTGGGATGTCATTCTTAGCTGAGAGCAGAGAGCATTTTAAATGGTTTAAAATGTTCTCCTTTCCCCTAGTTAGAGAGAATAGTGTGTGTAAACCCAAGCCCCCTCAACCCTGAGCAGAAGCCAGGAGCCTGAGGTAAAGGGAACGTGCCAATGCACGTTCAAAAGGTACCCTAGAGGGGGCTCTGCCTGAATGAATCAAACTGCATTAGAACCACACACAATGTGGCAATCAGCCAGGGGCAGAAGGTGACATTTGTCATTTTAGTCAATTGGTAGGTCACCTCGTTGCAGTAGCGAAGGGCCTCGTGCCAAGAAGAAAGGTCACCAGATACCCAAACCTGCTTATAAGACGACTGGAACGCATGTTTCTGCGAACAATTCAACGATGTTTGCTCACTGCACAGTCAACATCAGCACTATACAGTGGGTGAAACGGACCAGTGACCAACACCTCCCTGCTCTGAGGAACTTGGGAGTCCAGAGGACCAGCAGGTACCAGGTGTACTTTTATACCTTAGTTTCTTTGGAAACACTGTGCACAGCACCACACCTAGTGCATACAGAATAAGGGGACCCATTGCAGAACTGGACAGCCAGAACAATGGAGCAGAAAAGCCTAGTCAGTGTTAATCAGAAACTTCCTGGCTAAGCTGCTCTCACTCAGCAGGGCTGCCACTTGCTGGGAAAGATTCCTTTCTGTACATGTCCCTAGAGATCTCCAGGTGCCATGTCCTCCCCTTCCCAAAGGTCCTGCAAATGACCCTATAGAGTTCAGAGATCCTTAGCAAAGCAGAGGGACCATGATAGGACTGCATGGAAGGGCAGAAATACTTTGTTATCAATAGCCTTATCACATTTCTCATCTATCCCTCTGCTTCCTGTTCTGCATCATCCCCAACAGGATTGAGGTGCATGGGAAGCGAGCAATGAGACCAGACCTTCGTGCTCTAGGATTTCTGTCCCCCCAAGAACTTCCTACCTCTCCAATCATCCCCAAAGCGAGCAGGAACCTCTCAGATACACTGTCTGTAAGAACCCAGAGTAGTTACTCCTTTGGGATAGGGGGAAGAGGATTGCAATGCTAGGCCAGGATCACAACATCTGTACAAGGATTATGTGGGCTCTGGCTTTTGAGAATCTCCAAATCCTACGAAAGATTTTAATAGCAGCCTTTGGAATAGTAAGCTTCCGCTTCAGCAGGGACACCCCAACACTGCCCAAATAAGGGCTACGCTGGCATTGCACCAGGAGCCCATGGGCTCCAGCTAACAGGCACAAAGCAAACAGCAGCTGCTGCCCCACTCTGGTCAAAGTGGCATATAACACACTGGGACCAGTTCTCTTTTTGGGACACACTGAAGAGGAAAAAAGAAAAGGAGTACTAGTGGCACCTTAGAGACTAACCAATTTATTTGAGCATAAGCTTTCGTGAGCAAAGAGCCACTTTTAGGCCTCAGACCACACTTTAGCCACCCACTTGCTAGGCCAGGACTAATTCTCTCAAGCCCACTGAGGCCAAATGATCTGCCGGGAGATGGAAGTGACTTTCAGCTGCATCTGTAGTGAATGAGTGTCTCAGATAAGGGTTTGTGAGGAGGGCTGGGTTTGAGGTCTGTGCAGGCCTGAATCCAACCTCAATGGATGGACAAATGGGGCCAAACCTTCACAGCAAGGCATATCACTGGATGTATGCTCAATGGATTAAACTGGTTTAGCTAAACTGGAATAAAACTACATTTGTTAGCAGTCAGTTCTACTTGGGAGAGATCCAGGGATATGTACAAGTAGTTAAACTAAATGCATAGTAATTACTGGCAAATTAGCTAACCCTTGGAATAGGCAACAATTTCACCCAGTGAATGTTTCCATTAGTTATCCCATGTAACACTGAGTCTTTGTGATTCTATGAGGCTGCTCCCAGAAGCAAAGAGTTGCTGAAGGCTTCATTTCTGTCCACAGAACAACGCATTTGTAGATGAATTTCAAGCCTTAATGGGAATCTCCCTCTTCGGTGTCAGCATTCAGTGATCCCTTCTTCCAAAGGCTCTTACCCCATGATGACTGAACAGACCACCACCACTTTGTGTTGTCCCGGGACCCCGGGCACAGCTGCTTTGCCTTATGTGTATACCGCCCCCACCATGAGTGCCCATCCCACCTTTCCCCTGACACAATGGCAGTGTCTACACAGCATCCTTCCCCTGCCAGTGCCTTTACCTTTGTCGTATGGACCTCATGACCTGATGTGCCCCCTCACCCTGGTACAGCCATGTGTGTTGGCTGTTCCGCACCAGATCACTCATCTTCACTTTCTGCCTCCCCATGTACTTGTGGAAGTCACGAATGTTTAGCTGTTTAAACTCCTCCAAACTCAACACACCTATGAAAGAGAAGGAAAGCAGGCTGTTTTTTCAGCTTTCTGGTCCAGGTGTACATTTCCCTGGTAGTGTCCTGCCTTCAGGGACAGTTACCTACCGAAAGGCACCATAGGGTTTTACCCTTTGAAAGCACACCATTCCAAGGGCCTGCAACTGTGTCTGAGGGCTGCACTGGCAACTCACTGGTAGCCAGAGAGCCACATCTGAGAGGTGTTAAATAGGGAAGACTGCACTTGCTCTTGTCTCTAATATGGTGATGCACCTGTGAAGACAACAGGTCCCAGCATGCAATATTCCGTCTTTATCTGGGCAGAGGCCATGCTGGGACCTCTAGGAATGCAACAGCCATGAGATGTAGAACTCTGGGGCTACATTTTGGTTACCCATATTTTCACTGTGAAGAGCTCTTAAAGAACACAAAGTAATCTACTATAAAGAAATAAACAGCCCCTCCAGATTTGCCCTTTGAAATGCCTTAGCTAAAAGGCTGCACTGCCACTTGTTACTGGATGAATAAATGGACTCTGATTTGAAAACTCTGCAGAAGGACTCTGCCCACGTTTCAAACAAGAATGTATCTGCCAATTTTAAACAGTGAATGCAAAACAGTTTATAAACTGATTGTGAAGCTTTTCTGCATTTATGTAATTCAAAGACAAAGAGAAACATGAAAGGCAAATGCAACAGAGTATGTTATAGTTACTGTGAGAATGACAATAATCAAGAAATGAGATGTAAAAGGTGGCTTCCATTAAAACACAGGCATTTTCTTCCACGGGTGTCCTGATATGCATGCCTGGACTCTCCACTGTAATGGTGATGTGTGAGTAGCAGAGGGCAGGATTATCTTTTTGCCTTTCCCAATTTATGGAAGACCCTGACATTTTCTATTTTAAGAAGAATCAGGTTTGGGGTTTAGCCCCGTGTGTCATATGCTGGCAGTGTGGCAACCTCATAGACCAGCACAGCAATCAGCGTGTACCCAGACAGCTCTGCACATCTAACTGTGGACTAGAAATGTTAGTCTCCAAAAGGAAAACCAAACACCCAAACCAGCTGCCCCTGAACATAAGAGAACTCCCTGTGCTGACAAGAAATTATGGTTCATAGCCACAGGTGGACACAGAACCCCACTGTCCCCTTTCCCAAGAGGGAAGAAGGGGGCTTGTCAGAGGGAAGGTTAGGACAGTTTCCCCAGATGCTGAACTATTAGCTGTCACCATTTCCAGCTGTCTGCACACACCCTTCTGTCCCAACTTCCTAGTCCTGCCCCTCCGCCCCGCCTTTAAGGACACAGTGCCACTTCCAGGTTGTGACCTGGCCTGCCCATTGTGCTGGTAACAATGGAGGGGAGCAGGACTCTGGAAGTGAGGCCCTGCCAATGGCACAGAGCACGGCCCCGGGAGTGGAACTGAAGCTTCTCATTTATTAAAGTTCAGACTGTTAGATAATCCTCCCTTTACCCAGCCAAGGACCTCATGAGCCAAGAGAGCACTGAGGCAAGCGTGGTGACCGGATATTTAGCCAAATTTCCCATTCACCAAATGCTGCTCCCCGGCTCCAAAGCAGTTCCTCTGAGGCTGCTCAGAGAGCCAGGCGACTGGAAGTGAGTGTGCACAGACTGCATGTTTACTTAATTTGATTAGGAAATGGAGAGTCACTCAATTGACGGCGCTCTAATTAGAGCAGGAAAGGTTAAACTGCATGCCTGGGACAGCGGGAGCTCTTGGGAGGCCAGGGAAAGGACGGGCGGAACTGGCTCTTGGAACATATTAAAACTCTGATGGCAAGAGAGAGGGAGAGAAGCACCAAGAGTTGACTGAGAAAACTGCCTTCATGTCCACTGACCCCGACACCCTTTCATCAGGAAGGGGAGCTAGCAGGGCAGCTCTCCAAATTTGTGAGCAGCAGGAAGGAGACATGACTCACCCCTGAAAAGGTGGGAGTGTGGCAGCAGCATCTTACAGCTCTGGTGATTAAAGGGGCTGCAGGTCCCCAAGAACTAACTAAAGGGAAACAAAGCAGAGCTGCACCCAAAGGATTCTCCATTATGCAGTGGCACAAATTAAGGCACAGCTTACAGGCAGAGGCATGGGTTCTGTTTCCAGCTCTACAGGCAGCCTTTTGTGTGGGCTCAGGCAAATCACTTCTCCATTCGAAAGTAGGGAGTGTGTGTGAGAATAAAATCTACCTACTTCACAGGGGGGCTCTTAGGGTTGGTGGTGACTGGCAAAGGGAGAAAGTGGGCTTTGTGCCTGGATTCTCCATTTTGGTATATATAAAACAGGCTTTTTCCACAGATGAGGCTCTGGATCCAGCCTCACATTACAGCACTGGATCTGCTCTCCAATACGCTAGAGATAAAAGATTCTCAGAGGCTGTATTTCAAAGCCCCTCTCACCATTGCCATCAGGATCTGCCTTGACTGCCGTATACATCTCCCGGATGCTCTGAGGGGTCATCCACCTGCCATTCCCTAGGCGGGTGTGGGTCAGCACCTGAAATTACGAATAAGATAGTCACATCCTGGGCAATGATTTGCTCCTCTGTAATGCTAATGAAACCCTATGGGCTGGTAGCGCTGAATCCTGAGAGAGCTTCTTTGAAGGACATCAGGTAGCAGGGCTCCTGTGCATCACCTGAGAAAGGGATTCAAATGGAAGCTATTTTGCAACCTTAGCTATAACAGTGTGACTAGCACCTGCTCTAACATTTCAATTTATGCCATCATAAAGCACAGCTGGGAGTAAGCCAGCCAACAGCCAAGCAAAGGCAGCACGTGTCTTCCTTTCCCTTGGAGGGACAGTCAACTGAACAGCTACAGAGTTAATGTTTTCACTTGTGCCATTTAAAGACTTTCGAAGGGAATGGTTTAGAAAGAAATGTTTGCTCTGAGGAGGATCCAGGAACGAAACGCCTCAAAGAGCTAGACAGACAGACTCCAGGCTTTGGAGGAAGAAGGCCTGTTCTGCAGTCACACTATGATCAAGAGCAATACTCAGCAACTACATAGGAGCTTTTCAGCTACATACCTGAAGTTACTTCACAAAGGAGGGTAAGGGTCATTAGCCCCATTCTACACCTGGGGAAATGTGAAGCACATCCAGGGAAAATGACTTGCTCAGGGTCACACACTGAGTCAGAGACACGACTGGGATCCAGGTTGTGACTCCCAATCCTGTGCTGTAACACAATGGCCGTATTTATTCGGAGGCCTTCTCTGCACTTGCTTACCCTAGTGGACTCAGTAGCTTACACACAGATCTAGAATTCTAACCAGTGACTCTGCAGTGCCCTGCCCACCATGGGAAGGCATAGCTAGCTCAGCAGGCTTCACCAAGCAAAGCCCTGCCAGTGCCAGCTACAGCCCTGAAGATATGAAAACACAAAACTGCACATTTTCTCTTATCTCTGCATAGTTCAGTCCATCGGAGCCCTTTGCCCAGCTGATCAGAGCAGACATTTCCTAGCAACCCCCCAGCAGGATCACTGCTACTGAACATTTCTCAGATTTATAAGACGTCTCCCTTCCATGCTGCAGTCCTGTAGAGACCTGACCTCCTCCAATGAAGTAATGAAACGTTCTGTGCTGGGCTCCAGCCATGCCTTGGTACAATTAGCTATACAAGGATGAGCAACTTCACAACAGCCTCTCTTCTTAAGTCCCCATATCAAACCTCTCTAGGTTTCTCCCCACCTCTCTGAGCTGCAGCTGCCCATCCTGGTTGTGATCCAGCAGGTTGAAGATGTCCATTTGGCTGATTTCTATCATTTCCATGGCCTCCTCATAGTCTTCAGTAGGCAGGATCTGGCTTTTCTGCAGCCCTTTCAACTGAGCTAGGTGGATAATCAGCTTACACTCTTCTTCAGTCAGGAAATCTGGAATTTCTGCAGGGAAAAAAAAAAAAAAAAGGAAGTGGGAACGAAAGACCGAGGAAACTGTTGCAGTGAAATCCCTAACCAATAGCAGACAACAAAGAAAGGGGGAGAAAATTAGAAGCTTCCCAACAGATCTGGGGGAGGAGAAAGTTTAATATCCTCTCCTTCAGTGCACCCCACTCATCCCCATGGAGCTTGATCCCAATGGGGCAGCACAGAGCACTAACCATTGGGCCGCTAGGGACTCTACTAAATACCTAGTTACAGGAAATTACTCTAGAGGAAGAGAACCCAGAGCCTTTGTGTTGGGCATGTTTGCAGGGCTGTTAGGCTTTCTTTGCCCTCATTTGGAGGGGAACCTGGCAGAGAACCAGATGCTCTTCAGTGGAGCCTGACTTAGAGAATCCACTGATGTGAAAGGGGAAGACGGCCTCTAACCTCACTCCCACACTCTCAGTGAGGTGGTCTCGGTTCCAAATTAAGATGCTTGATCTCTGAGCACAGATTTATACCACAGGGGAAGAAGAGAGATTCCACTGACAGTCACAAAAATAAGGGGTAGGTGTATTACAGACTTTACAGAACCAAGACACTATATCAAAGCTCCCCCCCCCCCCACATCCATTGTTAGCAACACAAAGCTAGCAGTTTATAGAGCCAATACCAAGATTATATACAATTTTCAAAGGAGAAAAGTTCCATCTGTGATTATGTAGGTAGAAGAATTCCAGTCAAATGGAGTTTGGGGTTAACAATCTTGGTCAGTGAGATACTGGAGAGATCCCATAGGACACACCAGCTACACTCAAACCTCATTAGTACTGAAGATATTGTAGGAAGGGGGAAAAGCACATCTAGTCCAGTTTTGAAAGCTCAAATACCACTCTCCTGCTATCTGAATTACCTCCCCTAGAATTTTGGCAACTCTCTTGGCTAAGAACAGACCACAGTCCAATTAAGAAACACACTGAAAAGAAAAAAAATTAAGGTAATTACTTCTGTTTAGAATGGAGGCTATCTGCTAAAATCCACAGTGAGCAGGCAGCTTCTAATTCAGTACAGCTAGGTGCTAAGTCTGCAGAAAACAACACTGCTGCTCGCTTCCCAGGAAGCCCCCCCCAAAAAACACAATGTGTGTCCAGAACTCCCCTGGTAGGGAACAATTCCTGTGACAGGCAGCACACATAATCCTCTTCATAGAAATACTGCAGAGCTGCAACATCCACTTGCCACTTTCTAGTTAGTGGCGTAACACAAGTTAAGAACTGAGCAAACTGACAAGCAATACCCCCAATACTTTAAGTTCCCTAAACTGGACTGAAATAACATGACAATAAAGGTTTTGGAATTTAATTATAAGCTAGAGAAGGAACAACCTCTCCTAAGTTACAGCACCTGGATTTCATACCAAAATATAATTTGTATTCACCAGAATGAGCTTTCTATGGCACAGACTGCTAGATGAAGTTTGTGTCAATCAAATGCTGGTAATCCTGTGTGTAAACAGCTTCTCCTATGGCTGCAAATGAATTGCTCTGTCCAAACTGGGGAGAAACCTCCCTGAAATGGTTAACTTCTGAACACAGGGCCATCCCACCCCATTGCCTGTTTAACAATGGATCAAGCTAAACAAATGGCTCCTAATTGACTTGGGGCAACACTTGATTGCTTTTCCACAAAAACAAAAGGGAGGAAAACACTGGCATTTTTAAAATAATGACTAATCCGGAGAAGAGGATGGGCCAGCATAATGGTGTTGAATAGAGAGCTCCAAGCCAGGGGGGGCCCCAAGCTGTTCCACAGCGTGTGCCCCCATCAACACCTGCTGATCTCAGCCAAGCCCCCTACAAAAATCCAAACAATCAAGGCAAACACAAACTGTGGTATCGTCTTCCAACAAGAGCTCCGAGAGGGTTGCATTTAATGAGACTGGATTAGCAGAGAGGTGGCTTCATGCTATAAAAACCATCTCCCAGTCAGGAGCAAGTCAGTTCACAGTGCACTGCAAAAGGCAGAGCCTCACCTGCTCTCTGAACATTTTACAGCTACTGGTCCTAAGAAAGAATGGATGCAGCAAACTGCAGATTTCCTACACTGAGCATGCAGTGGCTGTTGGCTGTCTTCATATGTCTGTTAAACTGGGGCTTCCCAGGAGTTTACGGGTACTTCTTGAGGAGCTCCTCCAGGTGTATGCTCATTCCAAGAAGTATGGCCTTGTGCTACGACATTGGATATTCAGATATGCGCATCCCCAACCTGCTGGAACATGAGACTATGGCAGAGGTGATCCAGCAGTCTTCTAGTTGGCTGCCCTTGCTAGCCAGAGAGTGCCACCCAGATGCCAGGATCTTCCTCTGCTCACTCTTTGCACCTATCTGCTTGGACAGGTAAGGCATTTCAAATATGTTATTGCAACATGGTCAGATAAAGCTTCCTAATAGGAGAACAGTCTCCTGAGACGAGCTGGGAAACAATTGCTAAAGTCATTTAGAACTAGAATGGACAAAGCACCAAAGTATTGTAAGGAAGAGTGTGGCATGGGCAGGGGGATGAATGAGATGACTCACTAGGGGTTTCCCCCCCTCTACCTGGGGCATTTCTGAGGGGAAATAAAAATCCTGCCAGACAATTGAAATGTGTCCTTGGTTTTGAATTTAATTTGAAGATCAGTTGCCTTATAACTCACACATTTTTCTAACTGTAATTACTTCAGAAAACCCACTGGTGGTTTTCTACCTGCAGACCATGCTCGTCTTCACCCAATGCTCCAGCTTCTGTATAGTGTGCAAAAAACCCCCATCTTCTCTTCGCTTCCACACAGAGGCTGGCCATCCTTGAAATATCAACACAGTAATTCACTCCTCTCCTTGCCTCCCACCACCAGCAACCCTTGTATTCCTGCTTCTAAATTCTTTGCTCTCCTGTTCCAGGTGTTGGCCCCCTTTGTGTTTCTCCCCCTCCACATGTCTCTCAGACACGGCACATGGGCTCATCTGGAGTCCAGTTTCTTGCACAGTTGCACACAGTGAATTTCCCCTGTGCTGCACACAGTAACTCCTCTCTCCTACTTCAGGTTTCCAGTAACTTTACCTATGAAGATCCTTGTCTCCCACTCCTCTTGTGCTGAACCAAATAATCCTGCTCCTGCATCACTACCAGTAACCTCTCCTTACACAACACCCCCCCACACGCTCCAGCACCTAGGGGTTCTTACAAAGGACAAATCCTAGTTTTTGTGGTGGCTTGGCAACAAACTGCAGAGCAATTTAGGAGCTCCAGGGACCTGGTTAGAACAGAACAGAAACACAAGAAGCAGCTGCATCACTAGAGCAAGCGCTTTCACCTTGGGAAGATGGGTGGCCGTGGCAACACCCTACACAAGGAGAAGGGAATGGCTCTCGGCCCATAACTTCATCCTATTCTATTCTCTCCCATTTGTGTCAAACACTCAAACGTCTATTGTTTGGTTTCAAAATGTGCATATTCACAGTGTATGTCAAAATTGCTACCGCACTATTAACATGCAAACCTATGGAGGCAATGCCAGTGGAGGTTAATCCCAATTTAAAACACCGGTGCAGACACTTTACTCATGGTTTCTGGAAAATCAGTACCAATTTTTGAGACAAAGTACTCAGATATTTCCTTCCTAGAGAAAACCTCTGGGACTGTAATTGTTGTATTCTGCCTCCTGCAAACTAAAGCTACTGTAGGGAATATGTATGTCATTCCAAGGTACAACATACTGCTGTTAATTTAAGAAGGCTGGTGGTTTGAGCTTGCTCTGGAACAGTTAACCCTTCACTTGTGCTTGCAGGGAAAAGCTCGAGACTCAGCACAGTCCCGTTTCTCTCACTAGGTTCATCTACCCCTGCCGCAGCCTCTGTGAAGCTGTTAGGAACAGCTGTGCTCCAATCATGGCTTGCTATGGCTACCCATGGCCTGAAATCCTGAACTGCAACAAGTTCCCTGCAGATCACAACTTATGCATTTCAACAATCACTGATGAAACCACTTCGAGCAGGAGAAGTAAGGCATTTTTCTAACCCACTTTGCCATAGATAACATTTAAAGGTGAACTGCAAAGCAAAAACAGGGGCCTGTGCCATGTTTGGGCTTTTCTTTTTAAAATGACCTCTTAATTCTGCTAGGCTCTTGTACAATAGAAATGCTGGTTTTGTGCACCCAGGAGAATTCTGTGGTGACTGGAGAACTGAGGAAATGAGAGAAAACAGAGCAGCAGCTAGGAGGGGGAAGAATTTTTAGTCAGACTATTCAGAAGTTTGCGGTTTTATTTCTGTTAAAACCTGTTCAATTTCAATCACTATTTAACATTTTGGAGAAACGAGCACTTTGTTATAGATTTAATATGCCTGCCCCTCCAAGGCATGAGAGTTAATGCTACACAGGCTCAGATAGCCACAAGATCGTCCAGCAAAGCTAATGATGTTCAGCTCAATATTCTCAATATTAAAGTTAAAAAAACATGCGTAAGAAAAACCATTCAGGCCGCCTTTGTACATCAGAAAACAGCTAAAAAGGGCACAAGCTCCTCTTTTGGCCAGCGGGTGTGAAGCAAAATTCAAACAGCTTTGAAGTAAAAATTTAAGGAGAAATCCTCCCCAGCACCACCTTTCCCATGTTGTGCTCCTTTAGCTGGGCTGCTGGTGTTGCCAGCATTTCCAGAACAAGTGCATAACAAACAGTTCTACCACACACCTGAAGAACCAATCTCACTCACTAAGGGTTGGCCCCTACTGTAGCTACTGTACCACCAGTTCACCAACACGAGTGTAAATGCTCATCTAGACACTCCACACACATTTGTTCCAGGACACAGGGTTCGTGGAGCGTCTACATTGGTACTGATAGCGGTGTCTGCGAACATGACTTACGAGAGGACATGAAGCTCTAGGCTAGACAAACTCCGCCTGCACCTCTAGCAGCACTATACCCTGCTCTCCCTTCTGAATGACGCTCAGGCAGTTGAATTATTCACTGGTGCTGGCAGACTCTGGAAGACCCTGAGCCGAGCACAGAAGTGATGTGCTTTAATTTCAGAAGGGGGAAAAGCAGCTAGGCTGCCAAATACACATCCATCCTTCCCGGCCCATGCAACAAACAGCATTTACATTGCCTTCAAAAGCAGCTGCCCACTGACTGACCCAGCCTAGCTTCCAGCTGGAAGCTAGGGTAAGTCTTCAGTACCCCCCCGCCCCCCAAAAAAGTGTCCTTAACTCAGGTTAGCTACCTTGGACATGGCTTTTACCTCGGGTTAGCAGCTTGAGTTAAAGCCTCTAGGGGAGCTTGGGATTGAACTTGAGCACTAACCCCCTAACCCAGTTGGAAGCAGAGCTGCTAGGTCTTCACTGCTGTTTTAAGCCAAGTTAGCTAATGAGTTAAGAACAAACCTTTTCTTGTTTGTGGTGAAGACATACCCTGAGATGCCATGAGCTGTGACAGAAGGGAATGGCAAAGCTGAGCATAAGCAAAGCACAGAGGAAAATAATGAATGAATGGAGAAAACACAAAGGCAAATGCAGACAATGATGAACACTGTCCCAACAAGTTGGGAGACGATTTTTCCTTCTGTAAGTTCTCACTACTGCTGCCACTGGTGTGATGAGTGAGTGTTCCAAGCATGGTATTCATCTACACCAGCTCTGGGCAAGTGGTAGTAACACAGGGACGTGTGTAGGCAAAGATCCTATCATTTCCCTCCTTGACAGTCTAAACACAAAGCCCAAGAAGCGAATGAGTCAGAGGCTGCACTTCATCTCAACCCTCCAGTGAGCTGCTCCAGTTCAGAGGAGCAGCACACTGATGGTGGAAGCTGGCAGTGTCACTGTTGTTGCTGGGCCTGTTAGAGCACTTGAATCTCCCAGGCTCTCAATGGCACATCAAGGAGCTTTTGGAAAAGTTCAAGAAGAATGCTATAACTCGGTCTCTATTGCAGCAGTGCCCCAAGCCAGCTGTAGGGACTGTGAGCTCGAGGAAGCCAGCACCACCAAGGAGATACTGGAAAACTTCTGTGCCAACGATTTCAGTGAGTACACGTACCTTTTCTTCCCACCTCAGCTGCTGCTTCCCCTCTGATAGCCAACCAAACAGCAGCATCCCCTGGAAGCCTCTTCTATTTGCTATAAGAAAGACTTGGAAAAGGTATGGCTCCAGCTTTACAGTTTTCATTCCTCACCTACATGCTGAATGTCAAGTGTCCAAACTGCTCAGGGCTGCTCTGGCAACTTGCCCACAATTCACAGCTTGCACCAAGGCCAACATCCTGCATTATGCATTTTTGATTGGTTTTGGTTCTATTCCCCCATACGCTGCGAGAGCCAATCATGTGGTTCACTTTGGAGGCCAGAGTTCAAATCAGACTCCTATCAAGGCAGATACACTTGGTCATCTCCAGCCTACACACATCAAACCCCAATACAGTTATCCCTGCAATTCACTGTTTCTGCTCTGAGGCCAGAGACTGGAGCAGGTAGTGGGGTTGGGCCAAACAGCTTGCTTAACTTTTAATTTCCACAAAGTTCTACAGCATTCAGTCACACAATCTTCATGGCTAAATCCTGGACAACTTTGACAAGGATATTAGTGCTTGCAGCCCCTGCGCTGAGAGGAAGGCTAAGACTAGAACACCAAAGGGAGTGCAGAGCAGGATTGAGGTGCACTGGACATATGCACAAGACCATCTGCACAACCACTTCCTGCCCTGTGCCTCTGCCTATTCAGTGGCATTAACCTCCTTCATGAGCACTCATCCTTCTCCCTACTCAAAGGAAAGCGGAAGTGAAGAGAACAGTTACTGGCACTAGAAAGGCTGTAATCACAGATTTGGAGGATTACAAGTTGAGCGCAACCTCCCCCGATCTGGCTGGGACATCACTGAGTCAGGGAAACATCTATGACACTTATTACCTTCAAAATGGAAAAGTTCTGTATGTTGCCAGCAGAAGTGGGAGGGAGGTAGTTAACCACCAGCAGTAAAGAAATCCCAAAGGGAATGAACATAAATCAGGTGGGTAATAACAATAGGTAACTGTTTCATATTTGCTTCTTCCAGCTGTGAAAATGAGAATCTCCAGGAAGAACATGACCTCCACCATCTCTGCTTTTGACATGGATTCCAAGCTGGAGGTTTTGAAGCATGGCCCCCTCCTCCGGGCAGAAATCCACCCAAGACTGCAGCACTGGCTAGACCTAGATGCCACCTGTGTTCGCAACATCATGAGAGGTACACACACAGGAGTCTATGTCATCAGTGGAGAGGTGCAGAATGACAAGGTGGTCGTAAACAAGGCCTATGCATGGCACAAGAAGAACAGGAACCTGCAGCAGGCTGTGCGGCGATGGAAACACCACCGGTGCCGAGCATAGTCTGGCAGGAGATTTCAGAAATCTCTGCTCCACTCATAGGAAATTGCTCCCCTCCCTGTACCTAGAAAACGATCCATGACAATCAGGGCTTTGGGGATGTGGGTCGGTACAATGGCTATCTTTTAGTGGGATTCAGTGTAGTCAATAGCCAAGGTCTAGAGGCCATACTACAGAGCATTTCACTAAGGGATTGCTGTACAACATGTTAATTAATTAAGGGCTTAGGGAGTCACCTGTTGCTCCAAGAAATGGAAAGACACAAACATGCTGTGTTCTTCTTTATCTCCTACTGCACTGGAAACCCAGTTTCTAATAGATGTGGCAAGCTTGTGAAGTAACAGGAATAAGTGAATTGAAGTCCTCAGCTTAGACTGGACAGGAGGAGACACCTAGTAGCTATTCTTGTCTGTTCCCTTCACACTGAAACGTGGTAGTAATTTCAGTCCTGTGGTTTGTCCCTGAAACACAGACTTTGCATAAGTGCAAGCTTGCTGTAGGCCCAGAGATATTACAAAGACATTTCCACACACAGGTCACTTTGCTTGGTGAGACATGCGGCCAGCAGTTGTATTCACCACTTGCAACTACGCCACAGGGCTGCCTAAGTAATGGCTAAAGTTTTAAAGGAGACCTGCAAAGGAAAATGTTGGAATTCTGCCCTTTTTACTTTCTGCTAGGAAAAGGTCGCCCAAAAGGGTTAATTCAATAAGGGAAATAAAAAAAAATAATAATAATCAGTCTACCTAGGAAGACCCTGGTGACTGAAGAACTAGTGAAGTGAGGATTTCCCAAGAGTCAAGACAGAAAGCTGAACAACTGGGAGACGAAGGGATTTTTAGTCAGACTGTTTAAAAGTCTTTTTGGTAGCACCCACTTAATTCCAGTGACTAGCATGCATTTTGGAGAAAGGGTGTCTCTGTTCAAGATTCAATACACACCCCTTCAGTGACGTACAGTCTGAGACCATTTGAGAAGTCCCCTGTCAAAACCTGGGAGGATCAGACTCAATGATAAACAAAGCAGGGGGAAAAAAAAACTTTAAATATATCCCTCCACGCCTTCTTTCTTTATCTAAAAGTCAAAAATGGCAACAGGAGCATTTTTCTAAAAGCCTTTGCAGATCCCCTATATCAAAAGAAGCACTTACAGCAGTCATCTTCAAGGACAGGTATGGTTCTCCTGCTTTCCAGACAGGTGTTGCTTTTCCAGAATTCCTGGTGAAAGTAAATATCATGTATGGAGGTATTCCTAGACTAGAGCAAATACAGTAAACACAGGATTGAAATAGGGAAGCAAAGAAAAGCTTTGGGGGTAAATGGGTCTTCCTTGTACAGTGACAATTGACATGTTTACCTACAATGTGAGGTTTGTTTTGTTTCTTGATCATCAGTCATTTACTTTAACGATCACCCAGCATGCCGAGGGGAGATACATGGAACATTTGTTTGGAGAGAGGTGCATTACAGATACCATTGTCTGTCTCTAAGTGCTCTGAAAGTGTTTCATTAATTGGCAACCAGATTTTCTCTATCTCTGGCAGTACCTGAGGAGAGGCTTGCGGTCCCCCCAGGACTTTCCTTGTTCAAATTCAGTTGGGGAAATTGGCCACATCCCGATATTTGTGCAAATTTAACTTCTGGACTACTGAGGCACAGAGTATTTTTATAGATTCATAGAGTCTAAGGCCAGAAAGAAGGAACCACTGTGATCACCTAGTCTGACCTCCTGTATGACAAAGGCCACAGAATGTCACCAAAATAATTCCTAGAGCAGATCTCTTTGAGAAATATCCAACCTTAATTCAAAATTGCCAGTGATCCACCACACCCTTTGGTAAACTGTTCCAATGTTTAATGACCCTGACTACTGAAAATTTACACCATATTTTTAGTTTGAATTTGTCTAGCTTCATCTTCCATCCATTACACTGTGTTAGCTCTCTCTGCTAGATTGAAGAGCCCATTATTAAATATTCATTCCCTATAAGGCAGATTGTCTAATCCTTTAATTATTTTCACTGCTCTGCTCTAAACCCCCTCCAATTTATCAGCATCCTTCTGAATTGTGGACATCAGAACTGGACACAGCATTCAAGCAGCGGTCACATCAGTGTCAAATTCAGAGGTAAAATAACCTCTCTACTCCTACTTGAGATACCCCTCTTTACACATTAGCCCTTCTGACCACAGTATTGCACTGGGAACTCATGTTCAGCTGATTACCCACTATAACCCCCAAATCTTTTTTCAGCCTCCCATCCTGTAAACATGCCCTGCATTCTATGTTTCTCGATGTACACATTTACATTTTGTTATATTAAAACACAGTTTGCTTGCACGCAGCTTACCAAGTGACCCAGATTGCTCTATACTAGTGACCTGTCCTCTTCATTATTTACCACTCCCACAATTTTTGTGTCATCTGTAAATTTTATCAGTGATGATTTTATGTTTTCCTCCAGGACACTGATATAAATGTTAAATACTGTAGGGCCAAGAACTGATCCCTCTGGGGCCCCACTAGAAAAATATCCACTCCACGATTCCCTGCTTACAATTACATGTTGAGAACTATCAGTTACGCCAGTTTTTAATCCATTTAATGGGTGCCATATTAATTTTACATCATTCCAGTCCTTTAATCCAAATGTTGTGCAGTACCAAGTCGAACATCTAAAAAACACAGTGAGACTGCAAGCTTTTATTTCCCTGCCTCAGCTTACAAATTGGAGCCCAACATAGAGTTCCTTGCCACGTGGTCTCTTAAATGACAATTGCCTCAAAGCAGATTGCACTTTAAATTATCACAGAATCTATAAAGCTATAAAGACTGAAAAAGCCCTGTCTGGTGCTTTTTTGATACCAACAGGATTATTTGACTATTAGCGTTTCTCATAAAGAGGAAAACAAACACGGCAAGAACCTTTCCTAGCTCTATGAAATAATAAGCTTGGTTTCAATGGCAGATGAGATTCTATGTCATTTTTAAACGTTTAAGTATTAAAAAAACAAAAACAAAAAAAACCATTTCCCAGTAGTGCCCTTGCCACACTCCCAAACACAAAGCTGATGAGAAGTCTTTAACATGACCTCCTTTGCCTGAAATCAGTGTTGCACTGCACTTTCCCAAATGCATTCAGAATATGCGGACTAGTCACTTCTATACTTGTCCTCAAACTCTGCAAAACATTTTGATAAATATAAAAGCCTTTGAATTAATTAACTTGAAAAGTCCTTTAGAGCTAGAGCCTCTCTGCTTTGTCTACACACAACAGGTGTTGATTTCTTATTGATGAAAGAGATGCTCATCATCAGATTGAAGTGTATCAACACAGTGGAACTGTTCCAACTTCACTACATCAATTTTTAAACCAGTTTTGTTAACTTGAAACAACTTGTGGATAGAGAATACCTTAGTAGTCTTTTAAAGTCAACAAGGGGTCCTGGGAGGCTCAGTGAGGTGATAAGAGCTGTCTGTGAGCTGAAGTTCCTAAATAAGAACTCCTTATCAGAGGACAAAGCAGTACAAGCTGTATAAGGCCGTAAAGTGCTAGACATCAAGCACTGTTCCAGGAGTGATGCATTTCCAGATAACAGGATCAGAAAACAAGGCCTACCCCCAGAATCCAGAAGAGAGGTATTAAACTGGATTAATAAAGTTGTGAGTCTACTATGCCATAAGTCTGTTTTTTTGTCAACTACAGCAACTTTCTTGAAGGCCAGGATCAGCTCTGTTAGGTAAATGAAATCAATAAGGGTAAGTAAGTTAGAACTGAGGCCCCAAGGGAAACTTAATTAGTAAAATCAAACTGACCCCTCACACCGTGTTTCCTGTGATTATATTGAGGCTTTTTGTGTGTGTGACTTTTATAAGACACCAGTTCCAAACTTCAGTCTTTACACACTGCCAGAAGAAAAACTATTGTGGAATTTACAAGTTATGAATACCGTGTATTTAGGAATCAATGACACAGCCGTGTGTGTTTCTTAAATATGCTCGTTGCATTAAAAGGATTTAAATAAGAAGCGTGTCTGGGTTTTTTCTGAGCTTTCACTTTGAATCAGGTAACATGAACCACAAGGATCCTTTTCTTATTCATATCACACAACAATGGTGAAAGTGCCATAAAGAATTTAGTGTCCCTGTTTTGCTCGTACCTATGCTGGAAACGGTTTCTCTCCACCTGGACAAACAAGAACTTGGACACAATTGTGCCAGTAAGAGTCATTCACATCTTTTCAATATACTAAACCAGGGATTGGCAACCTTTGGCACGCGGCCTGTCAGGGAAATCCGGCGGTGGGCCGGGACAGTTTGTTTACCTGCAGCATCCGCAGGTTCAGCCGATCGCAGCTCCCGCTGGCCATGGTTCACTGTTCCAGGCCAATGGGGAGTGCGGGAAGCAGCGTGAGCTGGTTTGTACATTGATTCTCCAGAGATTAGGAGGTAAGAAGGGAAGTTGAGATAGTTGCCTTTTTTCTTAAATCAGTTTGCTACATTTTATGGAAGTCAGATCCATTCACTTATTCTTCAAATTATACTAACAAATAAAAACAAAAGAACTGGTAAGCAGCTCAAAAATTTGAACTGATTCTCTCTGCCTTGATAAGTAAATCTTAATAAAGATCTGAAAAATGTGTCTGAATAATCCATTTCCTAAAGGCAGAAGAGAAGAGCTATAAATTTTATAATGTCATTATCACTCACTTCCATATGCCCTGTGGGAGTAATCAGAAGAGCTACAATCAAAGCAGGTTGGCAGAAATCCAGTTGCCAGTTTGCCTTTGGCAGTCTTCGGAATTCACACAGGCCTGTTTTTATTGCACTGGGCTGCTAACAATGTTAAAAGGGGATACATAAGCTATCACATTTATATACCATCTAAGAAAAAGCACATAAAAGGGAACAGTCGTGCTCTGTCTCCTGGGGAACATCAACTAAGTAACAGATCTCAATTTTCTCTAACTCACCTGAGCAGAGACCCTTAATCTACTAGTCAGGTAGTAGTTACCAACCCCTTGATGCTTCAGAGATTTTGTCCTCACCGCAAAACTAACTCAGGTTATAACTCGAGTGTTGTGCCTAACTTGAGTCCTGTCCACACACACACACCAGCCTTTAACTTGCGTGCACTGGTGCTTTTAAGTCGCATTGGCTGGCCTGAGAGAAGATATAAGCTAAGCTTGTGTTACTCTAACTCAGCAACTTGCTAAATGACCACCTTGCTTCTAATGCCGTCCCACAATTCCCCCAACATGCCCAGAAAGGAATGAAAAGTTCTCACACAATTCACTGGGAAAACATTTACACAGCATCTCATCTTACTGAAGTGCAAAGAACCATGGGCTGGGCACACAGAAGGGACACACAGCAAGTGCAGTGGCAGTGTGCAAACAGCAACTCAAATGTTATTTCACAGTGTGATTGCTCTCACTGGAGCTAGGCTAACTAGAGAGCAGTAACTGGAGGGTAGATAACTCAAATTAACTCTGCAGTAAAGACATACGCAATGAAAGGCACAAAACCTTTTACCATGGACAGTGGTTCTCACCCATAAGCCACCTCACTATTCCTTCTGAAGCTACCACTTAAAGAATTCAGACATCATTTCACACCACATGAACAGCATCTACGAGGACACAAACTCCAGTTTCATGATTTACTGCAGAAGTTTCTCCTTTTTACAAAGCTGTGTTTTTAATTTTATCAACCAGATTCTGAATTACCATAACTCCAGTGAAAAGAAAAGGAGTACTTGTGGCACCTTAGAGACTAACCAATTTATTTGAGCATGAGCTTTCGCTCACGAAAGCTCATGCTCAAATAAATTGGTTAGTCTCTAAGGTGCCACAAGTACTCCTTTTCTTTTTGCGAATACAGACTAACACGGCTGTTACTCTGAAACATAACTCCAGTGCTCTCTCTTTATTGGCTTGGGGCCCATAATGGCCACAAATATATCCAGACTGCAGTGTGGATTAAAATATCAATGGGATTTCAGCCACCGTGTTAGCAGGTCTTGTGCGGGGCTGTGCGTCTTACCAAAGAGAAGCGGTTTCAAGCTGAGAGTTCTCATGAAATGGACTTTGTTAGGGACCAGCTCCACCTTTTGCTTATGGCCAACCTGGGGGACAAAACAGCAGGAATTAACAGATTACATTCCAGGCACAAATTTTCAGTACTTTTCCCCCCACTGTGCATCCAACAATCACTATGCCAAAAAAGCCTGTCTGCAATTTTGGACTGCATCTATACAGACACAGCAGGCAGCCAGGAGTCCCTTTCTATACAGTTCGTGTGCTACTGCATCTGGATGTCCGAATTCAATTCTGGACCCCTCATCCCTGGATCTGGGCAGGTTAGTTCTTGGTTTAAACTCAGCTGAAAGGAGTTAAAAATTCAGCTAAGGTGCAACTGAGACCAGTGGAGTGCCACCCATTTATAGCGAGACCCAATTTACCCCGAAGTTGGTAAGGAATAAAGAACAGTAATAAGAACACATCAGAGGAATGACCTGTACCCCTGAAAGCAGGCTGAAAAGACAATGGCACCAAGCTGGCTAAACTCCGAGCCCGCTACACTGTTTCTCGCTAAATCACCTCAGACCAAACTGCAGCGAGCCGAGCCGATCTGTACCACGCCAGTGCAGACGGAGGCAGGCCAGCCTGGGCCGCACTGTGTGTTGCCAAGTCCTCCCGCCCTGTGCGCGCCTGAGGGTAGACCGGCTGCGAACCCCGGCGCCCAGGCCGTGCCGAGCCGGGCCAGCCCGCGGCACGGAGCGCCAGGCCGAGCCGGGCCAGCCCGCGGCACGGAGCGCCAGGCCGAGCCGATGTCCCCCCGCACCGGGCCAGCCCAGCCCCGGCAATACGGGCACAGCCGCGCCGGGCCGGGCCAGCCCGCGCCAGCTCCTTGCCTTGATGCCCTCGCGGCGGGGCAGGGCGGCGCCGCGGGGGCCGGGCGCGGCGGGCGGCTCGCTGGGGGGCGGGGGCCCGGGGCCCGGGCCGTCCCGCGCGCTGAGGTGCACGAAGAGCAGCAGCCCCAGCACGTTGAGCACGTAGAGGTGCGCGAACACCATGAGCACCACGAAGTAGGGGCGGGAGCAGACTTGCCGGGGCCGCCCCGCTGGGGGCCCGGGCAGCGGGGGCCCCTCCGCCCGCGCCGCCGCCGCCGCCGCCGCCATCGCCCGGCCCCGCGAGCGCCCAGTCACCCCGGCAACCGCCCGGAGGGGTGGGACGGCAGCGCGATGTCGTCACCACGCACCGGGGATGCGAGGAGCGAGAACGTGCGTCGCAGCACAGAGGAGTCACGCTGAAGAGACTGGCCAATGGCCTTCGCGACCGCACAGGGGCGGGGCTGGACGAACTGCGTGACGTCAGCGCGTCCCGGACACCTGGTAGAAAGGGAGGTCAGAGCCGCGCCGCAGGAGTGACGGCTCGGGCCCGAGAGCGGCCATCTTTGCTGAGGGTAGCCTGGCCTCAGGCCCACGGCGAACAGGGGAAGGTGGCGGCCATCTTTGCTGAGGGTAGCCTGGCCTCAGGCCCACGGCGAACAGGGGAAGGTGGCGGCCATCTTTGCTGAGGGTAGCCTGGCCTCAGGCCCACGGCGAACAGGGGAAGGTGGCGGCCATCTTTGCTGAGGGTAGCCTGGCCTCAGGCCCACGGCGAACAGGGGAAGGTGGCGGCCATCTTTGCTGAGGGTAGCCTGGCCTCAGGCCCACGGCGAACAGGGGAAGGTGGCGGCCATCTTTGCTGAGGGTAGCCTGGCCTCAGGCCCACGGCGAACAGGGGAAGGTGGCGGCCATCTTTGCTGAGGGTAGCCTGGCCTCAGGCCCACGGCGAACAGGGGAAGGTGGCGGCCATCTTTGCTGAGGGTAGCCTGGCCTCAGGCCCCCTGCGAACAGGGGCAGGGGGCGGCCATCTTCCTTAGGGGGCCAATTAACTGAGGGCACGGTGCCATGCTTAGTGAGGGCACAGACGTGCCCGAAGCCAAGGGGCGGCTCTTTGCCCCGGCTCCCCGGCGGGCGGTGCTCGGTGCGGGCCCGGCGCCGCGCGGTTTGTGCCCGGCCGGCCGTTGCCACCTTAGCCACGTTGCCGTGGATGGAGGGAGCTTTTGGAGAAAACAAGCGTCGAAGTGACCGGCGGCGATCGCGCGGCTGTCACTGCCCGGCGCAGCGGCCGCGGGGAGAGTGGTCCCCCCTCGCCCCCAGCCGCTCAGCCCTGCCCGGGGGGCGCGCTGCCCCCGCCCGCGGCTCCGAGCCCGCGCCCGGAGCGGGGTTCGCGAGCCTGGGCTCGGGCCGGCTGTCACCTCCTGCGGCAGCGGCCCCAGGTTCCAGCCCGCCCGCTGGCGCCCCGGGCCTGGTGGCCTCGCGACCAGACAGCAAACGTGAAAAATCAGGCCGGGGTGGGGGACAACAGGAGCCTGTATAAGAAAAAAAACCCCAAATCGGGACTGTCCCTATAAAATCGGGACATCTGGTCCCCCGGTCGTCCTGCTACATTCTGTAGGCGCCCAGTCGATGTCAGTCCCCCCCAGCGTGTCCTCGGAAGGAGTCGCGTTCCAGGGCTGCTGGGGCTGAGATCACTGTACGCTGCAGGCAAGGAAAAGAAGCTGTGGAGGCTAATTAAATACTTTGCTGAAGCCAGGCCCACGTTGGAGGGAGCAGCACATGAGCCAGGGCCTGTTTTTACCCAAATGTTCTTTCTCGCTGCTTCCTAGCAGGTAGCGCACCCTGTCATGCCGAGAAAGACGGACGATGAAGTGGGTAGGGTGGGGGAGGCAGGTTGGCCAGCAAGGATTGCTGCGTGGATGGAAGGTAGGGTGGGATAAGACAGGACCAGGTGCCCCAATGCACCGTGCCTCTAGGGATGAAGCCCTCACTACAGGATCAAAGGTGGAATTAGCTTGATTTCAGTTCCCCTTTACTCCTTCCCCTGGCTTGGTCTGGGGTTAGCTGCCTAGCTGTTCAGAAATGAAACCGTGGAAGCAGAGAGAAGGGGCTGGCTAACGGCTTTTTGTTTTTACATCTATTTTCTTTGCACCCTGCAGCACCGAGCTCAAGTCAGATGAATGCCCTCTCCCCCTGGTTCTGGGCTCTGCCTTTCACTAACCTGTTGGCTCAAATCTAGGCTGGCACGAAAGGGAGGCTCAGCTGAAATGAACTAATCCCAGCCAACCTGGGCTGGCACGTACAGAGCGCCCTGCTCAATGAGCTGTAGTTGTTTCTGCTGTGTAAGAGAATGTAGTAAGAAGAGCATGGAATGGATTTTATTAACACTGTTGAACTGCTTGTGAATGATTTTGTGGTTATAGGCGTGTGCGCATTTGTGTGTATGTGTGTGTGTATATATATATATATATATATATATATATATATATATATATATATATATAAAAAAAATTCTCAGTTGAATTCTGTGGAAATTTTGTTCAGTGACATTTTTTACTCCTTTTGAGTGCTTAAACAGCTACATCTAGTGACTTTTCAGGGTTTGTCTGGTGACTTCCTGCTTTGTGGAATTGACAGCACTGTCGGTGAGCACTTGCCAGCAGATGCAGGCCACCCGGGCAGGGAGCGGGAAGACACAGGAGTTGCTCCCCAACACTGAGTGAGCAGCTGGGTTGGTGTGGGGGCACATTGACAACGCACGTTAACAGCTGTAAAGGGGTAACCCTCGGCCTCAGACTGCTGTCAGTAAGTGGCGGTCGGACTCCCCCTCACACTGCCACTCCTCGGTGATTTTAAACTAAAAAAATTTACACACACACACCCCAGTTCCATTGAACTGGGCATTCAACTAAGTGTAAATCTAAAAAACGCTCCCCCTCTTTCCCCTCCCATTTACAAACAAGGGCACTCAAATTCTGCCCAGTCGGCAAAGTGCTCAACAGCTCCAACTGGCACAGCAGAGCTGCAGCGTGAAAATTACTGACGAGTTATAGCCTGACCTGACTAGATTTCTGTCCAGAGCATGAAGGCCACCTGAACTGAGCATTTCCCAGAGGAGCTACAGGTTGGGTTCTTGGACAGTTAAGCCTTTTGTCTCCCAAAACATGAACTATTTAAAACTAGACAAGCCTTCACTCCTATGCGCTTCATGTTGAATAGATATTTTAGAAATGCTTATTAGTAGCATCGACATCAAGCTTAGCAAGCTTGTATTTTTTTAAAAGTGACCTGGGATTTTCAGTTGTATTATAAGATTTTTTTTTTTTTTAATTTCAACTTCAAGGAGTTTGATAGTTTTAATGATCTGAATGGAGTCTGCTGTCTACTATATGACATAAGTTACCTGCAACAATAGTTCAATATAGCAAAACCTTTGGTAATGCTGATTGTTAATAGTGTATGTTTGATTTTCAGAATATCTACTAATGAGACAAAAGATAGTGGATATTCTTCATTTAGAGAAAGTCAGCAAAAAGGGGAATAAGATTACTGCATATTCTGAATACCTTTTTTTGACTTCTCCAATATGCAACAGTCCCATGCTTGTTACTTACAAGAGTTTGTCTAGAAGGTGACACTATCTTACCTAAATTGGACAGAAAATTCAGCATCGTATGTGTTTTCAGAAAACAGGAATTACATATACTAGGTGGCATGATTCTTTAGCAAATCTGTGCCTATTCTCTTCCTTCTTTATGCTAATATTTTAATACATCAAACCCAAAGCTGTGCTTTGACTTTTCACATTGCTTTATATGGTTTTTATGGCACTCTTCATCATCGCGGTCAAGAGCCTTAAAGTCCAGACTTTGTTTCTAAAATATCCTTTGCAGTAGGGTAGTATTTTCTCATTTTACAGATGGGAAATGGAGGCAGAGAGATGAAGTGACTTTGCCAAAGTGTCACAAAATCAATGGCACAGCCAGGAACAGAATCTCCCAAGTGCCTGAATCCCCAAACCTTCCTCCCTACCAGCATTTTAGTACAGCTGTAGCACTCAAATTATGATTTGTGCTGTTGGCTGCTTCATGTGATTCTAACAGTCCAAGTCTCATTGCTCGAAACATTTAATAAAAAAAAACATTGAAGTAGAGGGTTTTCACCTAAAAGCTGATGGAATAAAGACACTGCACACACACCTTTAAAATTATAAATTCACAATTTATTTCAAATAAACCACTCCACCGCTGGGAAATATTTCAAGGGCATTTTCCTTTGCCCCTTCCCCTCCAATGCCTATAAAGAAAGCTAAGAGTGGTGTCAGTTTCTTGGAGAAGACCTCGCCAACAGAACAAGGCAACCAGGAAACAGCAACACTCTCCATAATACTAAAGCTCCCACAGCAGCAGCTACCTGAAATCCTGGAGAACAATCCAACTGAGCAGATGCAGGTGAGAAAAGGAGTCCCTAGAACAAGTCTCATTTAAAAATAAAGGTCTATTTATCACCTGCTTAAAAAGTCTAAAAGTTTGAATGTGAAATTATAGTACAGAAACCTCCTGCTGTTCCTGTCCCACATTGGTACAGAGAGCAATTCATGTGCGGAGCAGCAGTCATGCAGTTTATATTGTCAGTAAAAACTTTGTACTGTCCAGGAAGCCTGATGACTGTTAGAGATCTGAGTCAGCCAGTGCATTAGCATGAGCAAAGCTGAAATAAAGAGTATCAGATGCAAGGATGGAGAGAGAGGTCAGGCTGACCTAGGAATAGCAAGCAGCTGCAAAAAGAGGAAGGGACAAACACTGCAAAATTGCGATGTTACTGGTGCGGGGGAAAATTTGTATCTTTTTAGAGTTAATAACCTGATCCAACTTCTATTCTCAGGCCACCACAATGACTTGAAAGGGGCTGTGTTCACATAACAGAATTTGCCCCTTTATCTTTTATCTCAAGAACACTAATTTCTTTCCTATCAGTCACCCACCTCTCAAACAGCAGCAGCTTATCCTCTTCAGATGCCAGAATGAGCAGGAAATGGGGATCACTCCACAGTTTTAACTGTTCCTATACTACAGCCCACAAATATTGCGCTGTTTGGGCTCACACTGCAAAGACACAATCCCGCCTTGTTTTCCCCACAGAGGGTGGAAGCAGGATCTGTTCATGGGAACCAGGAAATTCACAGCCTACTTCCTGGAAGAGTTTTGGAGAAACAAAACCCTGTTGACAAAGCTTGAGTTTTGTGTAATTCCAAAGAGAGAGGTGGCTTTTAAAGCAGTCTGTATTTGTCCAGATTTCTAAAGTGCTCATCACCAAGGTGTCTGAGCAGTCTGGACTGCGAGTCGGCTCTCAGGGCCATTTGGCGATTGGTTCCTGCCATCTGATCTACACTACTCCAGGAATGAGGATTTTAAAACACTTTGTGTTTAAGCAAAATATGCTTATCCTGGTTCAGAGCTGAATGCTCATGTGATGTAAGTGAGCAGGGAGAAGAGGGCACCATCTGGCAGCAAAGCTGAGTATTTAGGATTCGAAAAGATACTGCCCTATACCTCTCTGACAAACAGACCAAATTTCACCTGAATGCAGCTAGCTTAACTAGAATACCAGTTCATATCGTACATTAGTACGTTGCGCTTTACATCTTTAAAGCACTATACACACATTAACTCTGCACAGTGGGGTACACTGTACAAACTCTGGCCACACGATTAGTTCATATAATAAGTAACCCTCTCAAACTGATAGCCCTCTCTTTTCGCCCACCTTCACGTGATTAAAACCTACATACCCAGTTCTGGGTGCTAGAGTCATATGGTGCATGTCTCTCATGGAACCAAGAGAGTAGCTCCATAGCAGTGTGAGTTTATTTTGTCAAACAGGAATTAGGAAGACTCCCAGTCAGTCTTTCATCCTGTCAAGTCAAAACGGGTGAAAATAAGAGTATCCTAGTAAGGAATGTGTCAGGGCAGCATTCCTCATGAAAATGGCATGGAAGGGAATTTACTACTTTCACCCTAGAATTGGGTATTTCCTCGGATCAGGACACTCAACTACTCCGTTTTTGCCTACATATAGCAGATGCATGCACAAGTCCATGTGTTACACTGGCACCTGTACCTGGTACATCCACCATAGTAAAGTGTTCGCATTTAAGCCACTGGTTTGAAGGGACTCCCTTGTTAAGATGAATTGGGGAGGTCACTTAAAAAATTGTTTATATTTTGCATTAAACACACCCAGACAAAAGCTCTGAGAGTCCCAGACAACAATCAGACTGATAATAACCATCCAGCAGCTTTAATACCAGTACACACATACATTACCTCCACCAGTCAGTTTTCGGTCTGGCTTGGTGCAGGCTCTGAGAGAGCAGTACAAGGTTAGCTCTAGCACTTCTCTCTGAGTGCCTGTCTACATTGCCAAGACTCGTGTCAGGGATCACATTATGCATTACTGTTCCCCCTTGACTTGCAATGGGGTTTAGTCTTGCCTGGGTAAATGAGACCAAAGTAGTTTGATCATGTTATTACACACCTTGGATGACTGGTCTTTACAAAGCTGTATGCATTGAAGTAACATGGCTTGTTCCGCTCTACCTAACAAGACCAAGCCTATTTAACACCGTTAGAACAACTGTTCTCACAGTCTCCCAAACACCATAGTTTTGGCAGCACAGAAAACCCCTAAAAACCAACTAAAGCAAAAATCCACATGGAAGACCTTAAGTTCACTGAGTGCAAAGATCTGAATTACCTCTAGGCATATCTCCTATATTAACCTGATCTCTGCCCTATAACACCTCCATTTGCTTTGGTTCATGCAGCACAAACTACTGCTGAGAGAAGAGATGCCACACATAATTGTGCTGATATGCAGCCACCACTGATGCTGTAAGGTGCCAAGACGGCAGCAGCGACCCTCTAGCCTCCAGCCACTTTCCTCGTGCAGCCACAGGCCAGTGCTACAAAGCGCATGTTAGAGGAAAGGGAACTCTAGCTGGGTTATTTCATAACCCTCAGTGCATAAAAGAATTTTGGGGCAGAAGCCCATTAAATTTACAAGCAGATTATTAAGGAAGAACACTCCACTGCCAATTTATTTTTAAAAAGGGTTGTGTGTTATTCTAGGGTTTGTTTGTATAATTGTACAACCGTTGAAAATTACATAAATTGTAATGATCTAATACTATTAACAGCCATTCAGAAAAATTCCCTCTCTCAAAAGCCATCTGGGGTAGGAGGAAACATCCCATGAAAGATGTCAATCTGAACTCCAGCCTCTAGCCTGGCAGAAACGAAAAGCAGAAAAATAAAAAACAGAAAGGGACTAAGATGGGGCGTTTGCACGTGTCTGTTTTGCAAGGGGAGGGGATGGTTTTGTCCTTGGCCGGGTTCTCCCACAGGCAGTGCTCATTTGTCACGATGCAGCCACCGTCACCTTGCTTGCTGCTCTCACCCCTGCACCCCATCACCTCCTTCCGCCTTATGTGTCATGGAAGTCTTTAAGCAAGGTCCTCCTCCTCTGTTCTGCTATATGCATCTGATTCTCTAAATCCTGGAACAAAGAACAGCAAGGCAGAACCCCATTAATCTGAACTCCCCAGAGGAAAAGAAAAGGCACTTGTACGGTAGAGCGTGAGGACCATTCACGGCTTCTCAAGGAAATTCAGGACTGCAGGGACCCTTCCGATTTGACGGTGTGTAAAAGGACTGTCCCTCTGAACCCAATTCTCCTTACATTTCCCTTTATAGAGGGTTTCTGATGCTCCCTCCCACCTCCGAAAAGCAAAAAAACCCCATACATCAGGGTAACTTCCCCTCCAGCAAAGGGCTGAATGCATCTTCCTTCAGAGCCTGTCAGCCCTGGTTCAGTCAGCCAGGAGTAAAGTTCTTCCCCACCCCCGCCCCCCTCCCCACCACCCCCAACTAGGAAGCAAGCATCTGCAGGTCAAGGGAACAAAAGGTCAGACTCAAAGCTAATCTGATTGCCCTCATCTGCCTGCCAAGCTGGCCTGGGCCATTTTGTGCAGGTACTAAGCCACCTGTACGTAAAGGGCTGTCCAGCAGACACAGGGGAACAGATAACTTACCCCTCTGTCATAGCTGTCTGCTCGCTCCACCTTCCAGGAGAGGTTTTCTATTTCAGCTTCCAACTGAGCCTGCTGGTATTCAAACTGATCAACAGTACAGACAATTAGAGAAACCAATCTACCCTGAGCAGCTTTATGTCACCAAACTGGTGTGGTGAAAGTAAGCACACACACCTAGGGTCCTTCCTCTCCGCAACAGGTTTGGTGGAGCAAATCTCTGGAACACTTGGGAAAACAATGAGCACTAGAATGTGGCATGTCCAGTGACTTCAAAATCCTAAGGAAGATGGATTTTTGTACATTCAACTTTTAATTATTCAAGCATTAGGATACAAGGAGGAAACTGACACCACCAACTGGTGTTTGCAGTCTGGTGAATCTCCATCCCACTTAGGGGCTGGAAACGCAGTTTCTGCCCTGTACACACCTTCATGTAAAACAAGGGCTGAGTACTATGGTGTTACCAACAGGGAAACTTTACCCCAGAAACCCTGTCTCAAAACCACTTAGTTTAAGTCGCGTGTTGGGCCTATCAAAGCGGCCCCCTTGATAGTAAAGCGATGTAAGCAACTGAGCTGCTGGGTTGGTTTATAATTAAAGGGGGTTTCAGTCAGACGTGGAAAGAGTAAGGTTCATTTATTTGTCCTGCCCCGACTACAAACTTGGGAAAGAAGGACAAAAACAGAAGTCAGCAAACGTCTAGCTGAAGGTTATGTCTACACTGTGATCAAAGGTGTCTCTGCAGCACAGGCAGACAAACCCCAAGCTAGATTTGATCTCACTAACTCAAATACTAGCAGCAAAGCAAAACTCAAGTCAAACAACAGCGTGTAGAGCCCCAGATGTTGGCTTGCCGGCCAGCCAGCCCTAGGGCAGCGTGCCCTGGCTAGCGCCCTACCACTTGCACTGAGGTTTACTTCTTCCTTTTTGATACAGTTTCCTGAAAGGTTAACCTGTTGATGTGACTCTCCCATCTCCCAGGACAAAGGAGCCAGTAGTAACCAACTCAGATTCCAGATACGTGTGCTTGCTTATGATGTGAATTCTTATGGAGAAACATTGCTTGACAACTAGTTTGTCATTCACACTGTAGTATTATTCTATAGTGAAGTCTGTAAAAACAGGGACGTCTCTGGAATGACACCCAGCAAGAGCTTTGCTATTAAATCTGAGGGGGAGCAGAAGGAGGAGGGTTTTGAGCTGATTATGAAGTTTGAGGATACGTGAGGTTCAACGTCACATATATGTAATTACACGGATTTATTATAAACACACAAACTCTGGGACTGAGGAGACAAATCTAGGTGTCTGCTTAGCTCACTATGCTCCCTAGCTAGATGCCAAGAAGTCTCAGCAAACCCTTACCAATTTCTTCCTGGGGCCAGACTCCATGTAGTAGGCGTATGGATATGTGTACTGCAGGGTGTAACGACACTACAACAGAAGAGGAAAAGAGTTTTAGATCTGGATGTTGTTAGCACAGATTATTTCTATGACTAATGTAGGGACACAGGAGTTGCTAGACCAGTCCAGTATAGCAGAGGCCATTACCAGATGCTTCTGAGGAAGGTGCAGGAAACACCTGTCAGGACCAATTATGGAATAACCTGCTCAAAAAGGCATCCTCCTGCTAACCTCAGGCAGTTAGTGTCTGATTCAGGGCATAACATCCCTTACAGATCTAACCTCTGAATTGCCTCCCTCTTCAGTGTGCTACTCAGATGGAAGTGTTTTGGTGTGTAGGCTCTCTCCTGTGGACTGAAAGAGCCCAAAATGCCCACCTTTGCAAGAAGCTTTGCAGCATTCTGCAGGTACTGCCAGTCTATCCATGTTCCCAGGTTGTTCATCACCCTTTCCTGGATCTTCTCCTGAATTCGCTGGTATGTCTGTGCCTCTAACTGCAAGCTTTTATTGTGGTTCTCCCACTGCAAAAGTAGAAGAAAAAGGGCATGAGATCAAAGTGCTGCTACCTACAGACAGACGCTCCAGCAAACAGGAAGTAAGATGGGGCTGGAGTCCAGCAGGATAGGATATGCTGTGGGCAGGACCACAGCAAGGTAGCACCCACTAGTTGCAAGCCCATGGAGGTTACGCTATAAGAGGCAGGTGAGAGCAGGGAGCAAACCCAGCCCCTCTGTAGAAATGCCCTATGGTCACATCAGCATCTTGTGAGCAACTAGAAGGAGTAAAATAATGGGGATTTCCCCACTTAAGAGGTCTCTGCCAAGAGAGTTAGATTAACCTTTAACATGGGCTTACTGAAAGCTGACACATCTGTGCTATGAAACATCATTGTAAAACTTGGCCATTTCCCAGAGTCCCTTGATCTGGAAAGCCAAGATTATTAATTTATTATTATTTTAAGACTAGATTAATGCTATGATAAGCAGCTGTTGATATCTGAATGAGGAAACGAGTGCATGCTGACCTCACAGAAAAGCGGCAACCTTGGATCTACAGTGTTTTCTTCTAGAGAAGCTGCATTAGACCTGTACAGTTTGACCAGTCCTATTCATGCCTGCTGCAGGGAAAGAGGAGCTGTGACGGTTAGTGACAGATTCCAAAAGCCTTTCTTTAAACATGTCTCGACATGAAATCCCCTTAAAATTTCATTAAACCCCATGATGGAGTTTTAATTGAAACACCCAAGATTAGTTTCTTCTTGGTCCCTACAAATTCATGCCATAAGGAGCTTTGGAAACTTCCCTGGTCCTGCGAGGAAATGGTTGCAGCGATATTGCATGAGTGCAGGGACTGGACGAGATGATCTCTCGAGGTCCCTTCGAGTCCTAAGATTCTAGGATACCTATCTGCCACAGCATAGCAGCATCTTGCAGAGTGACACTATTTTGTATTGTTTGTATCATTGTAGCACCTAGGAGCCCTACTCGTTGATGAGAATCCCATTGTACTAGCTGCTGTGAAAGAACAGAAAAATGCAGGCAATACTGATTTTCTGCAGCATCAGGAAACTTAAGCAATCTCACATGGTTTGCTTCAATGGAGAACAAAAGTTAACAGCTTGGCTGGGATTTGTTGGGCAGAATTTTGAGTCTGAAGGAACAAAGACAGGACCTAAACTGGGACTCCAGAAGCTACTTCATCTGTACAGAATCCTTTGTTTGTGCAGTTTCTTACACCAACATTGCTGGCAATAACCTTTGCACCCGGCAGGGACATTAAAAGGCTACAGCAGCTCTGGCCAAAGAGATGTGTCCTACCCGCTCAAAATAGAACAAGTACTTCTTAAGGGCCTCCCTGGCCTGTGCTTGCTGACTCTGGTTTACAATATCAGGATTCTCTTTGTACCGACTGCATTCGTAGTACTCGCTACCGTGGGTCTTCCAGTCCCCCAGACACATCCAGCAGAAGTCTGCAGAGAACAAGGCACAATCACTGTGATGCACAGAAAAAATGAGTTTCCAGAAACCAAGTTACAGAGAAACAGCCCCTCTGTTTCAGGGGCTTCCTTTAGCCAAGCAGCATGTAAAGTTTATTTGTGCCATTTTGCCCAGGGGGAAACAGAATACAGCTTGTGGGCCAAATATAACCCCGTCTTGGGGGTCTATATCTAAATATGGAGATGCAGCTTGTGAGGTAACACTTCCAGCGTGCTCCAAAGAGACACTGCTTGGATCCACACGGAGTGCTGGAAACTGGGACATGTAGTCTCCGCAGGCTGCACCTCAGTTAAAGAAGAGGGCAGCTGCAGTCTTACTAGCTAGTGAGCTGCAGCTCTCTGATTATTGGCAAGTTGCCAGCATGGGTCTCTGATGGATCAGATTTGAAGGATCCTAATCTGATCAAGCAGTGAACAAATCCACACAGACAACCCACTTCCAATTCTCACGGGTGCGCGGTGGGTGGTGTTGGTGGCCTGTGATGCACAGGTCAGGCTAGATGATCTGACGGTCCCTTCTGGCCTTAAATTCTGTGACTCTAAGACACCTATCCATATCCAGTGGTTTAGGAGATAGCGTTAGATGAGAAATCACTGAGGGCAAGCCTACACTTGAAACGCTGGATTAGCACTACTGTGCTGCTGTAGCACTCAAGTGAAAACACTCCTACGCTGAAGGGAGAGAGCTCTCCCGTCGACCTAGTTAATCCACCTCTGCAAGAGGCGGGAGCTATCACTGGGAGAAGCCCTCCCGCTGACACAGCGCTGTCTACACAAAGGATTAGGCTGGTATAACTATGTTGCGCGGGGTGTGGATTTCTCACATCCGAGCCCCGTACCTATACGGATACAAGTTGGTAGCGTAGTCCTGGCTTGAGGGGGAGGACGTAGGTAAAAGAGCTAAGGAGAAAAGGTAGAGCAACAGCTAAACCCACAAAACAGACCTGCCTGGTTTTAGAGGTGGGATACTTGTAGTGTTCTGTCAGGAAGGAGAAAAGATGTGGGTTAAACAGTTGCTGTACAAATTGCTTCTGAAAGGCTTACCTTTCCCATTCAGTTTGGTTGAAATCTGCTAACTCCACCAAAGGGCTAGCCTGCTCTCTTTCCAGTTTCAATCACTGTGGTATCTAGGAACTTGTTGCTCACCTATTCCTGATACCACAGCATCCCACCAAGTCACTACCATTCCTGCTGATCTTCTAGCAGCAAAGGAAGTGAACTGGGATGGGCAGATTTTAAATGTTTTCTGAGGTGGGTTATCATCTTCCTTAGCCTCCCTACTGGCTGATTGCTGCAACATGGGAGCCCCAGCAGCAGGTAGTCTCACCCACTTCCCTGGGATAAGAGAAATTTACCATCCTACAAAAGCCATTTGCTTTGCATTCCTGATATTTTACAGGGCTTTAATAAGGGCTGAAGACAACCAGGCTGCTTCTTGCTTGGGAATGGACTGAGGAGCAGTCTAGCGGATAAGGTTATAGAGATCAACAACAGACCTACACCTGCTTCTTTGGTTTGGTCTATGTAGGGGCTAATTCTGTCCATCAGTGAACATAAAGACTAAGGCTAATTTGACATAAAGGCTCAGATTTCCATTACAATGCAAGTGGTTTCACCTGGTGGTACAGAAATCCATGTACAAAACAAGAACTACATCAGGAAACCTTTTAAACACCAGAGCACATTTCTGAGGAGCATCAATCTCATGACAGAAAGGGAGCTGAAGACCTTTTTACAGCGTTAAATCTAAATGCCACCGAAGCATCAGAAACCAGTTAAGAACATAGAAAGTGAAACAATAATCCTCTATCACCAAGTCAGATATGTAATTAGAATCCTCTTCATATTTGTACTGGGAGAAGTGGTTAACTGGCTATTTAGGACAACAAAATTGACTACCGGGGTAATACAGGAATATTCCGTTTCCCCAACAGATTTCAGATACTGCTACTTACCGTGCTTGCATTTAGAGCATTGCTGAAAAAGAAGGAAAGACGAGACATTAGCAATCTGCAAAAGGACAGAAATGTTTCAGCTAAAGACAAGGAAGATCTGAAGTATTCAGGGGATTGCTCACCATGTGATTGCAGCCTCCATTCTTTTCAATACAGATATTGCACTTGGGACACTGGAAAAAACAAAAGCATTAATTAGATCCAGCTGGTCTGTAATATTCCTTAAGAACATAATGCCAGCTCCATTATTCCACATATGCTATTCCTGTCAAACCCATTTTAAAATGGGACGAAGGGGGGATGGATGGATGGCTCAGGGCATCAACAACAGATCACAGGTTTGAGATAACAGTTCCAAGGAATAAGGTCATTATTCTTAGTGTTACCACTTGTGAACCAAAGTTCACTCTCAAAAGTTACCATTAACAGGCTGGGCAGGTTTAGCAATTCAACCAGTTTACATAGAAAGACAGTACTGGCCATAGTGACTCAGACCACAGGATCATCTAGCTCTGTATCCTGCCTTCAGTAGTAGCCGACTGGTAACTGCTTCAGAGGAAGTACAAAGCCATCATACACCTGCCTGACTATACAGTGCTTTACCTAGGTTTCTTTGTTCCACAGGTAATCAGTTGATATTCTGCACAATTTGACTGCTATTATATTTTCATGGTTTGCATAGCTATAGGAAGTAATCCAGCTTTGCCAGTTTGAATCTGAAGACACCAAATCATATCACAGTCCAGAATTGCCACGACCAGTCTGGATCTATTGGGGTCTCTGACCTAGAAACTAAGGGCACTGAATTCATAACCATTTCCCTGAACCAAAAAGTCCTAAATTAAATCCAGCTACAATGAATTCCAAAGGTTCACCTCATGCTGCATAAACAGCTCCTTTTCTTGAGTCTAAATCTGTTGCCTTTAAATTAATCAAGTGCTCAGAAAACCTAAGTTATGGACAAAGACCTTTAAGTCATGGAGTCCCTTTGGCTCCCCCAGCCAGAACAGGACTAGGCCTTACAATAGGCATATTCCTTTTCACACTGCCCTGCATAGCTGTGCAGACTTAAATTGCATCCCCCACTTCAGCCTAGATAACCCTAGGACTTTTGCTTATAACGCCTCATCCTGCAAATGGAAACTGACGCTCTAGAGCTTTTCATTCTCCAAAATCCATGGCTAGAACCAAAGCTATACACTGCTACAAATGGGGATGGGCTATATTATCTACCCTTCGTGTATCCAAGCATTCTCCTTTAAAAAAAAAAAAAATTTAACTGCAGCTGTACACCAGACAAGTGCTTGAGCCAACCACCGTGCTGCTTCTCTGCCATTAGAGGGCAACATACCCAGCTGCAGATTAATGCTTGCAATGAATTTAGCAGAATGAAGACTAGGGTATAGAGGGAGCACTTCAGTAACCAGCGCTACACACAGGTGGGTTTCCCAGTTTAAAGTGTATTTGCAGTAATAGAGTCAGCCACAGAATCACAGAAATGTAGGACTGGAAGGGACCTCAACAGGTCGTCGAGTCCAGTCCTCTATGCTGAGGCAGGACTAAGTATTATCCAGAATCTAGAGCATCCCTGGCAGGTGTTTATCTAACCTGTTCTTAAAAACCTCCATGACAGACATTTCACAACCTCTCTTGGTATTTTTTTACAGTGCTTAATCACCCTGTCAGTTAGGAAGTTTTTCCTAATGTCTAACCTAAATCTCCCTTGCTGCAATTTAAGCCTATTGCTTCTTGTCCTGCCCTCAGTGGAAAAGGAGAACAATTTATCACCCACCTCTTTACAAGGTTTTACAAACTTGAAGAGTTATCCAGTCCCCTCTCAGTCTTCTCCAGACTAAACAAACCCAATTTTTTTCAATCTTCCCTCATAGGTCATGTTTTCTAGACCTTTAATCATTTTTATTGCTCTTCTCTGGACTTTCTCCAGTTTGTTCACATCTTTCCCAAAGTGTGGTGCCCAGAACTGGACACAATACTCCAACTGAAGCCTTATCAGTACTGTGTAGAGTGGAATAATTACTTCTTGTATCTTACTCACAACACTCCTGCTAATACATCCCAGAATGATGTGATCCACTGTAACCCTCCAAATCCTTTTCCGCAGTACTGGTTCCTAGGCAGTCATTTCCCATTTTATATTTCTGCAATTGATTATTCCTTCATAAGTCCAGTACTTTGCATTTGTCCTTATTGAATTTCATCTTATTTATTTCAATCCATTTCTCCAGTTTGTCAAGAACATTTTGAAATTTCAAATTCTCAACCAGTTCCTCCCTGTTTGTTAGAATCAAATCTCCCCTAGTCACTTCCTCTACCTTCTGTAATAATTTGTCTGCAATGTATTTCAAGAATTTGTTGGATAATTTGTCCCCCGTATTATTTTCATCAACAGATGTGTAGGTACTTGAAATCCCCCATCACTACTAAGTCCTGAGCTACAGATGATTTTGTTAGTTGTTTAAAAAAAGCCTCCCCCATCTCTTCTTCCAAGTTAGGCAGTCCATAGTACATCCCTACCATGACACCACCCTTGGGTTTTTATTCCTTTTATCCTGAAATATTTCAACCTCAGTTCAATTGTATATATCTGATAGACACAGCAACACCTCTTCCCTTTTTTCCTTGCCTGTCCTTCCTGAACAAGCAGTATCCCTCTATACCAGTGTTCCAGTCATGTGAATTATCCCACCAAATCTCTGTGATGCCAATGATGTTGTAATTGTGATTATTCAATAATATTTCTAGTTCTTCCTGTTTATTCCCCATACTTCTTGCATTAGTGTATAGACATCTGTTCATTAGATTTCAAGGTATTCAAGATCTCTGCACCAAAACCCCAAGTGGGAATTTACTAACATAAAAAAAGCAGCATAAAATGCTAAAGATGCACAGAATTGCTCCCCTCTTCTCATCAGGGACTAGAAGCCTGAAAGGAATGTTGAGGCGCTCTCCCTTACGTCTTTAGTGTGAGCACTGATGTAGTTGGCTGTTTCAGAGTCATCTGCACACTTGGTGAGCCATTTCCGGATGGTGGCACAGTCTGTGGGAGCGTGGTACATCTGCCGACACTTGAAACTTAACAGGAAGAGAAAGAAATTCCAGTGTTCAGGAGAGTTAATACTTTGTGTTAATAACCAAGAAGTCAATCTTTCCTCACGACCAGGATCTGGATGGGAAACAGGTGCAAGGAAACAAGCAGTTCATTCCTAAATACCACAATGAGAGGGCCTGTGTTCAACCTTTAGAACTCCTGCCAGGTCCTTCTGGGAAGGATCATTTCCTTCTCCTGAAACTCTAACATATCATAGAATATCAGGGTTGGAAGAGATCTCAGGAGGTCATCTACTCAAAGCAGGACCAATCCCCAATTTTTGCCCCAGATCCCTAAATGGCCCCCTCAAGGACTGAACTCACAACCCTGGGTTTAGCAGGCCAATGCTCAAACCACTGAGCTATCCCTTCCCCCTCACTACCTCTCTTCTGAATGGCAGTGAATACAGGGCTCCCTCTCAGACAAGTGAGCATCTGGCTGCCTGATGAGCCGCCATCATCTTTTCCCTGGAGCCCCAGCATCACTTTTAAGAGAATGGGGCAAGCCTATGTCATCCCAGATAAATTCCAAATAGGCTTCTGTTCAGGGTTAATTGCATGAAACTACTGGGAGGCTTGGTTACTAACCCATGTATATTACTGTCTCTGGGACACTCAAGATGCAGCTAGACCTTTTGGAGTAGGGGGTGTCAGAAGATACTCCAGCAGCAACCCTTTCAATATTACTCCCACTTCTGTTACTCCTCTCCTGGACATTGCAAGCCAGGAAAGCACCATTAGCTTTCCTATCCTGTGGAAGTTTATTCTTATGCTGGAGAGGACCTCACACACATAGAAGTTTAAAGATACAGTATTCTAGACTTCACATACAGAACTCAACTGACATCTTATCTAAATGGTACGCTCTGTTTCTATGCAAGTTTAGGAGCACTCACACCATGGAAGCCTGTGTGTGTAGTTAGGATATCGGAGTCCCTTGGCTTTGTGGTTCTCTGGATACCGGGAATGCACTAGAGACTCCGGGAACAGGAATGCTCAGAAATAAATATACAAACACAGGAAGCAGACAGGCTCCAGCAGTAGCAGCCATTAAGGCTTTGTACCCAAAATCACTCACCAGTGCTTGTACCATAATCGGTAGATAATCCAAGCTACAGACGAAACTAGACGAGACTTGTTTTCCTTGATTACTAAGAGCCCAATTTTCAGAGGCTCTCAGAACCCATAGCTTCCATTGAGTTCAGCAAGAACTGACCACCACTGAAAGGCAGGCCCCAGCCTACACCCTTATTACACAGATGGCTCAAGTTACAAACAACCCTAGTAATACATTTGTAATGCTTCGACACACTAGACCTGTTCTCAAATGAAGTGACCTTAAGGAGAGCATATGCCTGTGCCCCATGCTTTCCTCACAGCCTTTAAGCCTTTGACGTCCTTACCAGAAAACTTCATTGCATCGATTGCACTGCACTCGCCGAGCTTTGGGCTCCTGTACCTGTATGACCATGGGGCAGTCTGCACCGGGACACAGCTGCAGCTGGTAATGGCTCTGCAAATACACCGAGTGGCAGGGTTAGCAATAGGTATGGGAGAATATTGATCTCCATTCTTAGTGAGTAAAAGTCCCGCCTTTTGTTAATGTGAATCCATAATTCTTAGATCTGGAGAAGTCAATGGAAAGAGCCACCAGAAGATGTCCAACAGTGGGCAACCAATTTCTTCTACATGCAGAGGAGGTTAATTAGTTAAGTGCTTGTCCCAACAAAAGATTTGGAGGATTTATATTTTGCATTTGTTCAAAGTTGAGGTTGCACGGGTTAGTCATGAAATGAGGAAATTCGAGATCCCATCCATAACGTCAGGAGACCATGATGAGAAACTCCAGACAGATCTTGAATCTCACTCTACTTGAACTCCTTCCCCCACACCTCATATTCCACCCCCTTGCTGCCCCAGGGCACAGACTCCGCTTCTCAATTATGGCTATTCTGTCCCCTCCCTGTGACTCCCTACAGTTGCTGGGGAGAGGGTGTCATTTGCCCATGCGGCACCAGGCATCTAGAGTACTTCTTTCTCCGTCCAAGTCACTGAGTTACTTCCTCTTAATCTTGCCTTAAACATTCTTGTTCTCTCTAGCTTAGATGTGACTCATGAAGCTTTGCGGAGCGAAGGCACGTACAAAGAATGCTGTATAATAGTGACCTCAGCTGCATCGGGATGAGGGGCAAGTCTGTAGCTATCTAAAAATATTTCTTGGTCTTGCACCAATATTTACCATTCAGCTTAAGTTCTCCACTCTAACACTAGAGCACTCTGCTTCAAGATATGGGTCAAGCACCAGCTGGAGTCACTGGGATGACATTAAAGCAAGATTTACTCTGGCAAATCATGTGAGAACTCGGACAGTGAGCCCTGCACCGCAACACAAGCCACAGACAGCATGCCTGGCAGCTACAATCCTGCAGCTGCTACTGCATCTCTAGCCCCTGAACTCTCTAGAGAGGCATCATCAAGAAGCCCAGACATCAAGATCAATATTTTACAAGTCACTAGTGATTTTGGGTTCCCAGCTTCGGACCCTTTACACCAACATTTCTCAAATGTGGCCACTAGGGGCTTTTCTTGGAGCCACAGCCTCCTGGGCTGTGATTGGGGGTGAGGAGGAGCAAAGCAGAAGCCCCTCCCACTCCCTGGTGCTCCTGGATGCACCATCTTTGTAATGGTTGCTGGGGCTGCGAGCAGGAGTTGGATACTGCCCCCCTCTGGAAACACCATGGGCACAATGCGGGAGGACCAGGCAGCCAGTGAATTCCCCATCTTCCCAAAGGCAGCGGGGCTCAGACTTTGGACTTCGGCCCTGGGGTGGCAGGGCTTCAGGCTCCAGTCCTGGGCTCCGGCTATGCGGTGGTGGGTCACAGGTTCCAGCTGCATGGCTTCGGGCTCTGTCCTCTGGCCACGGATCCCCACTGCCTCCCCGGCCCCCACCTCTCTACTCCCATCACCCTGGCCCCCTCTGCCTCCCCTGACCTCCCATCCCGGGCTTAATTTGTCCCCAGTCTTGCCAGGGCTGAGTAATTCTGCTGTGAAAAACAATACTTGTATGTTTGTGTCATAGATATAAAGGGAAGGGTAACCACCTTTCTGTATACAAAACTATAAAATCCCTCCTGCCAGAGGCAAAACCCTTTCACCTGTAAAGGGTTAAGAAGCTAAGATAACCTCGCTGGCACCTGACCAAAATGACCAATGAGGAGACAAATTACTTTCAAAGCTGGGGGGGGGGGACGGGGGGGACGGACGACACGGACCGGGGGGACGACAAAGGTTCTGTCTGTGTGATGCTTTTGCTGGGACCAGAGCAGGAATGCAGGCCAGAACTCCAGTAAAAAGTCAGTAAGCAATCTAGCTAGAAATGCGTTAGATTCTGTTTTGTTTAAATGGCTGATAAAATAAGCTGTGCTGAATGGAATGTATATTCCTGTTTTTGTGTCTTTTTGTAACTTAAGGTTTTGCCTAGAGGTATTCTCTACATTTTGAATCTGATTACCCTGTAAGGTATTTCCCTTCCTGATTTTACAGAGGTTTTTCTTTTACTTTTTCTTTAATTAAAATTCTCTTTTAAGAACCTGATTGCTTTTCATTGTTCTTAAGATCCAAGGGTTTGGGTCTGTGTTCACCTGTACAAATTGGTGAGGATTTTTATCAAGCCTTCCCCGGGAAAGGGGGTATAGGGCTTGAGGGGATATTTTTTGGGAGAAGACGTCTCCAAGTGGGCTCTTTCCCTGTTCTTTGTTTAACATGTTTGGTGGTGGCAGCATACTGTTCAAGGACAAGGCAAAGTTTGTACCTTGGGGAAGTTTTTAACCTAAGTTGGTAAGAATAAGCTTAGGGGGGTCTTTCATGCAGGTCCCCACATCTGTACCCTAGAGTTCAGAGTGGGGAAGGAACCTTGACAGTTTGTTAATATCACTTTTCACAACAGACTTAGTAGCTAGCAATAAATACATTACAATGATTTGGATATGTGTATGTGCATATTTATTTCTTTTTCTTAAATCTACTTAAATATTTTAGGAAAAAGTGCAAGAGCGGCCACCAGCAAGAGTTGGTGGCCACACTCTGAGGCCACCAAATAAATTTGTCTTGAGAACCCCTGCTTTACAGGGTCCTGTTTTGCAAGGGGAGGGTGCTCAGCACTTTGGGAAAAAAACAAGCCCTTTTAAGAGGTCTCAAGTTGGGCCCTAAAAAATGAAGCTCCCAAACGGGTCACTTTTGAAAATCTTGGCCCAAATATCTGACTACTGGGAAGGATCATGGCAAAGACCTACAGGAACATGAAGCAGAAAATACCTCCACGTAATCCCTGAAGAGGTAGCGCCGATATTTGTCTTTCAGCTCCTCGCTAGGCAGCAGTGGAAACACAAAGTCTTCTGGTGTCCGAAGTGGACAGTCCTGAGCCATGCAGGAGACCCCTATTAAAACAAGAGGCCAGTTGCTGCACAGTGCAATACGAACTGAGGAACTAATGCACACAGCTTCTCAGGTGCAATTAATTGTTCTGATACAAGTGATACAACAGTTACATTTATCAGGGCTGCTGAAAAGCTGGAGTCCAGCTGCTTTCAATGGAAGATGATGGAGTCAAGGGCATCTGGGGCAGTCCCAGTTTCACCGGTCAAAACACCTATAAGTGTGAAGTTACTGCTGTGCAACTGAAGGTCAGGTGAGGAGAAGCCAGTCAACCTGCAGTAGCAATGGCTACTGATGGCTTCCACCAACACACAGGGGGCCCGTGGAAATACACTCAAAGATACCTAGACACTCAACTGCCAACGGACATCGAGGCCAAAGTGCTCATGGAGAACTGCAACCTTTAAACACAGTCTTGCAGCTTCAAACACCTCAGTGATGATGTGATAACTGGGCCTACAAGTTTCCCCTACTTGTGAGTTCAGCTGTAAGGAGTGAGTGAAAGTTCATAAAATGTCATAGTAACCTATAAAAATAAATGTTGGTGGGAAAAGGTGCAAAAAGTAGACAGAAAAACGGAATTAGTACAAACAAAAAGTTCTCCTAACATAATTCCAGGACTGTGTTAAGGTCACGCCTAGAAAACGAGAACAATGTGAGTCTGGGAGTCAATGAACCAAAATCGGTGGGACAGTAATTATGCCTAAGTGATGGACAACTTAACGAGAGGATGGGCTATTCCACTCATCAGTCCCTTTTGGAGCCCTCAAAAAGAGACCCTGGGGGAAGCAAGCTGGCTACTACAATGCTGGCTGGCTGAAAGACAAGAGAAAGGGAAGGAGCAAGCTTCACTATCCTGGTTGCCACCTGCACGCTAAGCCTTCTTCATCCTAATCCTGAAAGATGTCCTGGCTAGGCCAGACCACATTAGGGGGAGCCAAATGACATTCACCACCTCCACCGGCTCAAGCTAAATCCATACCACCACCTGGGATGTGAAACTGTGCTACATTCCCACCCCCCTTTGTGTGTTTTTCCTTCCCCACTTTATTTCTTGTCCTTCCTATCCCTCTAATTTTTTCCTTCTGTTTACAAGAGTCTGGCTTAGTTGGCCAAGACTATGTATTTTCCTACACTGCTGTAAGCCACTGTCCAGAAAGAGACAGCTAAATTTAATATCTTAAACAGCCCAACGCTGATACAAGTTTGCCAGTCTCGGGCTTGCTGATAAGATCACATGTATGCCTGTGTTCTTCCAGCAGTGAGACTGCAAGTGAGTCCATATCAGAGGCAGGAGTTGCATTTTCTACCTTTGCTGTTCTTTTCTCTTCCCCTTTCGTGTGTGTTCATCTTATTTCATCTTCTAGAAAACGGGAGCAGATCTTAACAACTGCTCCAGCCCATCTTAACTATCTTTTCTCTTTTCCCCCAAAAGGATAGTTATTACCATTCAAGAGAGATTCAAATGTGGGTTTTTCCCCCTCTAAAGACTGTCCAACTAAGGGGAAAGGGTAAGATGTTAAGATGAAAGCCTTACTTAATATTTTACATTTCAAATGCTTTAACTGTTTTGTCCCCCTCACCCGTATTTTTAATAAAGGGCTAAAGAGATTTATAATGATGTCTGTGCCATGGTACTAAGTAGGCAGGTTGAGGTCTCTGTATTCTAAATCTCGAACCTTGTTTAAAACTGTTTAATGTTAGACATTTACAAGGTCATGATAACGCCTTTACCTCTTTGGGACCATATATTCCACCTAAATTAATACAACAGTGACCTGTGATCACAGCCTGGCAGGATCAGAAAGATGATAGCAAGAGAGAAAGAACATAGACCAAAAGCTGTGTCCAATTTATAGCAGTGTTGCCAAAAGTACTGATATTTAAGTCCTTTTTATAAGTGCTAAATACACCATTTCAGAAGTACTTTTAAGTACATGTATGCTGTGGAAATAGTACTTATAAATACATAAGTAAAAGAACAAGAACTTCTAACTCCTCAATTCCCTGCAATTGTTAAGTCAATTTATGGACAACTACTTAAATGATGTAAGCATTGAGTGGAAGAGAAAAAACAGCAACAATGAAGTTGTATTCATATATATAAATAGCCAAGGAATAACCATGAAAAAATATCCCCAATTTCCCAACAACCCCGCAGTGTTGGAGCATGCCCAGGGGGGTGGTAAGCATTTTCTACACCACCCTGCAGGGGATGCAGGTATTGGTCCTGTTCTCTCTGTGCAGGACATTGAGAGGTATGTGTCTCCCCGCTGCTGCTGGGCTGGGCCAGGCAGCGAGTCTCCCTGATGCCAGCTGCAGTGACCTATCAGAAGTGAAGTGGTGGGGCCACTACACTCCTTGGCTGGTGCGCCAGCCAGGCCAACAGAACAAAGCCTGGGTAGTCAGAACTCAGAGCCGGAAGGTCCCAAGTCAGGGCAACGGGTCCTGGGCCTGTCAGAATCCAGGACAGTCGGGAGAAATGTGATTTTTTTTAAAAACAAATGCTCTTTTGAAGAAGTACTTGCAGATTAGGAAAAAGTTATGTATGCTTGAAGTACCTTTAAAATGTACTTACATCCAAGTGCTAAGTACAGACTCTTTAAAGTACTTAATTAGAAGTATATAGAGTATTTCAAAATACGTCAGTATATACAAATGTACTTAAGTACACGGCAGCGGTGATTTATAGTTACTTGTTGGGAGGCAATGGCATCCTCTAGGGACCAGGCTAAGATTACAGAGATCCTGGCAATTATGGATTCAGTACAAACCAGCAGCCAGTTTAAATATATTTAACACACTGATTTTCCATACAGACCAACTGCATGCTTCATTTTCTCAATATTAAGACATTAAAGTGACTGGTCCAGCTGCCTTGAGGAGTGGGGGAGGAGGTGAGGAGGTCAATGCATCAAATAAAAACCCAAAGCGTCTGCCTTGAACTCACCAACTCCGACACCATCCTTGACGAGTACTGTACAATGCTGCTCCCAGCAGCTACGGCAAAACTGGTGCTGACAAGCCAGAGAGAGTAAGTTCTCCTTTCGGACAAACTGCATACACACTGCACAGTGATGGGAGGAATGTACCATTGTCTGAAAGAGAGGTGCAAATCAGAGTTGGGCTGAAATGGTTCCTGGCACCACTTAGCTCTTCTGGTCCTGTAAGCCCAAAATGACCCTCACCAGCCCTTACATGGCACTGTTGTGGAAGGAGCCCAGTGTTGTCTCTAAAACTTTACTCCAGGACAGACTCACCTTCACCTAATTCAGACTGCCCTTGGCTTCAGCTCATCAGAGGCTGGGAGAAGGAGCCATCTAGGAAAGGCGCATGCTGCTTCACCAATTAATTTTTTTTAGGAGCCTTTTAGATGTCAGAGGACAACAGACAAGTCTTTCACTTTCCTCATCCCAGTCACTGGACTGCCTCAGAGTTGAATCTGGTGTATTACCCACAAGGAGATTTGTTTTTCTGGTCTCTATCCTTGTCCTGCTACCAAATGCAGATTAACCATCCCTTTGAAATACACCATTGCATTATTTCTTTCTTCGGTTAGTTTTTCCATCTACCTTGTTAGCAGAGGTCAATTCAAAGGGACTTGTTTATTCACTGTCTGGCTAGATCCCAGGAAGCAGTCGTTCTGGGAACTCACCTATCAGTGTCTGTGCAGCTGGACAGCAATTTCAGATGACAAATGATGCAAGCGAATGTAGCACCTTTATGCACATCAGTGTTTGTGGGGAGGGAAAGCAGATCCCAGTCCACTGTGAAGTTCAAGGAACCTCTCCTATCTCTTCACCTTCACTTGTGCCACATATTGCACAGCAGACACCATCCTTCTGGCTGAGGAGGAATGGGCAGTATTCATTGCAAAGTCATTGTTACTCCCAGGCCCTGCTGGCCCAGGAAGCAAGTCATTAGGAAACAATCTGGATCTCCCATGTGGTCGTGAAGAACAAGCCACTAAACAACAGATGCAGCCCTTAGCTACTCCTGTTCTGTTTCATCTCACCCATACAAGCTGAAGGGGAAGTCGGTTAACAGAGGTCCACCAAAAGCTAGATTCTGCCTCCACATCTGGAAGCAAAAGTTTATATACCCATTTGTCCCTTTCAGACTGAAGCCATAATGCAAATCCCTTTCTAACACCTTAAAGCTTTAGTACCTTCCAGAGAAACCTGCATGGGATAACTCACCTCCCAGGCCTGCCTATGCACTCTTAGAACACAGCCACTGCTGAACGACCGTGCAAGGGCCTGTCCACACTAGGAGTATAACTCTGTTGTAGCATCGTCGTCTGCCACAGTAGGAGCATCTTTGTTCTAAGAGACCTATTTCTATTGTTGCTGAAAACAGTTCTCTAACAGTGTTAGTGATCACTTATTGCCTAGATCAAGTAAACATTTATTTGGGCAGCAGGTAGTTTCCCCAGTTCTAGCTAACTGTCTCTCTAGAAGAGTTTCTACTATAATTCTCCTGTAGAGGGAACTGAAGCAGAGTGACTTGCCCCAACAAAGCACGTAGCAGAGCGAGGAACTAGACCCAGACTTTTCAAGTCCTAATCCAATGCCTTAACGACCTCACCCTTCCTCCCAAAGGTACAGAACAGCATTTCAGAGGAGGGCACCTAGATGAAAGCAGATACAAGAAAACTAGATAAAGTTCATAAGTGCTCAGGGCCCATTTCATAACATGTAGAGTAATAAAGATTAAGTTAATCTGGAACCCAAATATGCTAGAGAGTTTATTTTAAATCCATGCAGCCTTCCACTTTTAGCATTTTTCTTTTTCATCAGTGCTAGCTGCAAGTTGACTCAGATGCAACAGCAACTACCCATTGTAAAAAATCAGCCTCCTCTAGATCCAATATTCTGTAATCCAGCTTCTGACAAGTCACAATCCATTCCCAGAACAACTATTTGTGACATAACCCATTGGATTGCAACACCCACAGCAAATGAATCCTGTAAACATGCAGTAGGAAGCTTCTAACTGAGAGCAAGTTTCCAAAGACTCTTCACTGCTGCAAAACCTAAACTGTGGGTTCAAAGGTCATTATGAAACTGGCTGGGAAGAAGCGTCCTTTGGAGATTGGCCTCAACATCCTCAAGCAGAGCAACGCAGCCACCTCAGGACAACACCCAATTTCAGTAACAAATAGGCCTTATTTTCTCTATCAACCCCTAGTTCTCCTAAGACCTCTTTTAGAAACAAACAAACAGAGAGCAAGACCCGAAGAGCCATCTTGGGCCGTGTGAATTCTGCAGAACTACTCACTCCCATGTTTTATCTAACCTGCTCTTGAAGAGCTACAGTGATTTACTCATCTGTAGAGGTTACTCGTGTACAGTAACTGCCACGCCACATGAAGGCTTATGTGTAAGCGCCAGAGACATCTTGGCTCTCTGTAAAACAGCAGCAGGAGGCATCGGGTTATGGTTTAAAACACTAAGTCTGCACAAAATGTTAGTGTGAGGCTGGCCAGGCAATGAGCAAGGTGACCCTAGAATGGAGTGGTGCAGACTGAAGTAGCCAGTTACTTACATGTCTTGATGAGGTGGGTTGAACTCGTGCTTCCACTAGCAACTGGGCAGAATTGGACTTGTGCCTGGAAGGGTGAATTTAAGAATTAAACGCATGCACCAAAATGCATTTTGATTTTACAAGAACCATTTTGCCACTAATGAAGAGTGGCTTCTGGCTGAACTGGAGAGGAGTTGCACAGGATACTTGATCAAGGAAAGTCTAAGTCCACTCTTCATGGAGGCCCTTGATGCAGCAAAGTGAACTCTTGCTAATAAAACCCTCCTTTTCTGGACATAACTAGCATAGGTTGCCAACTTTCTACTAGCACAAAACCAGAGGCCCCGCCCCCACTCACTCCATTGCCCCTCCCTCTGTCCTTCGCTCTCCCCACCCTCACTCACTCGCTCATTTTCACCAGGCTGGTTCAGGGGGTTGGGGTGCAGGAAGGGGTGAGGGCTCTGGAGTGGGGCCAGAAATGAGGAGTACAGGAGGTGGGAGGGGTTTCTGGGCTGAGGCAATGTGTTGGGATGCGAGAGGGCGTGAGGGGTCTGGCTGGGGGTGCGGGCTCTGGGGTGGGGCCAGGGATGAGGGTTTGGATTGCAGGAGGGGGCTCCGGGCTGGGGGGGGGTGGAGCCGAGGGGTAGTATAGAAGGGGGCTCAAGGCTGAGGCAGGGGGTTGGGGTGCAGGAGGGAGTATGGGCTCTGTGGCTGGGACCAGAAATTAGGGGGTCAGGGTGCGGGAAGGGGGTTCTGGGCTGGGGGTTGGCGTGCGGGGGGGTCGGGTGGGTGAGGGCTCCGGCTGGGGGTGCAGGCTCTGGGGATGAGAGGTTTGGCGTGCAGGAGGGTGCTCTGGGCTGGTACCGAGGGGTTTGGAGGGAGGAAGGGGGATCAGGGCTGGGGCAGGGGGGGTTGGGCCACGGGAAGGGGTGAAGGCTCCAGGTGTCGCTTACCTCAAGCAGTTCCCGGAAGCAACGGCATGTCCCCCCTTCGGCTCCTATGCAGAGGCATGGCCGGGCAGCTCTGTGCATTGCCCCATTTACAGGTGCCGCCCCCGCAGCTCCCATTGGCCACGGTTCTCAGCCAATGGGATCTGTGGAACTGGTGCTTGGGTCGGGGGCAGCATATGGAGCCCCTGCTGCCCCTACGTGTAGGAGCTGGAGGGGGGACATGCCAATGCTTCCGGGAGCCATGCAGAGCCACTGTCTTAGCCCAGACTTTTAATGGCCCAGTCAGTAATGCTGACCGGAGCTGCCAAGGTCCCTTTTTGACAGGTATTCCGGTCGAAAACAGGGGAACCCTAAACTAGCAATGGCAACCCTAAACTAGCACTGTTCAAAAAATAGTGACTATGGTTAACAGGGTGGATAAAAATTGTTTTTAATAAAAAACTGGACCTATCTGTGAGTTTTTAAAAGTTACATTAAATAGTTTTATTTTTAAAAAAACCTATTTAAAATTAAATTTGAAATTAAATAGGCCTTTACTTAATAAAAAGAAAATAATTTAAATTTTAAAAATATTAAGCGTGACATGTTTGCTACAGAAATTTTAAAGAAAGTCAAAACTATTGAACTGGTGGAAGTCACCGGCTAAGCACCTTGGAACCACAGTTTAAGCACTAACCCAGCTTTTAACAGCAGTTCCTTCTGTTGGTGTAGAGAGAATATTTTCTTCATTTCAGTTTATTCAACTAGTTCAGTTCAGTGACTAGTTGATTCAAAGCTAAGAAACTAATGGCAAGTTGAAAAGAAGAAAAGCTTGTTTTCCTGTTCAAATCGCTGAATAAAAAAAACCCAGGTATAAGAAGGTGAGGTTTACTAATTCTAAAATCCTGAAGGAAATGGTGGCCAGAAACAATCAGTTCAATTCACTAACTATAGATATTATTTCCTTTAATAAATCAGTCGTAAATGAAAAACCTGTTTTGATAAACTTTTTTCTTATGTATGCAGCACATTTTAGGTAATTTTATTTAACTATTTTTTTTAAAATGCTGGTATGGTGCATTTGTAATTGAATTCCCATCCAAAAAGCTTGACAAAAATCAAAAGTAAAAAACTAGTTTAAATAAGAAACGCATCATTTACCATAATAAAAATGCAAAAATTAAGAATCTCACTAAGGAAGAAGCTAAATTGCTTAAATAAATCTCAGATTCATAGATTCAAAGATCAAAAGGGACCACTGTGGTTAGTTAGTGTGACCTCCTGCATAGCACAGGCTATAGAACTTCCCAGAAATAATTCCTAGAGCAGATATTTTAGAAAAATATCCAATCTGGATTTAAAAATTGCCAGTGTATCCTCCTGATTAGCAAAAAGAAGCACAAATTAGCGTAAAGGTTGTATTTAGTTGCAAATCATCACATTTTAATGGTTAACAACTAGTGAGAATCAACTTTTTAGGAAAATAACAGAAGTACACATGCAAAATGAGCTTAAAATCGATTATTTAAATGACCATTTCCCACTTTCTGATTTAAATCACTTTGACTAAACATCACGCTGGGCTGATTTAAATCCAAATGTGAACTAGATTTCCCGTATATTCTTAGACAGGATAGACCAACAGGATTTTCCTAATCTAAATCCCCTTTCAGCAAAGGCTGCTGACATTTCGCACTTCAGTTTGGACAGTTTGGTCTCGCTTTGATTCCAATACATTATCTAGCTAAGTATTTATGCAATTGTACCAGAGCCCCCCACCCCCTAAGAACACCAAATAAGAAATAATCAACATTATAAGTAGCCACATGTTGCTGTTTGGGGTTTCCAACACTGCAGAGGAAGGTTTTCACCATTGATGTAAACATCACTGAATTAAATCTAAGTCATTTCTATTCACTGTGGGATAGGTAAACCCCCTCTTCTTCTCACTCCACAACTTTTAGGAATTTAAATTAGGAGCCACCACTGAATTTATATCCAGTGCAGCTCAGGAAGGAAAATGGAAGTTTTACATTAGCTTGAGCACCAGATGCACTAAGAAACAGTCTGTAATGTTGCAATTTTAAAAATAAAGCCCCTCCCCAATGTACTCCTGTTCCAGATCTGACCACTTACATTGCAGAAGAGCAGTGGCTCCCATGCAGAAATCCCACCTCTGGAGCTAGTTCTAGCAGGGGTCGGCAACCTGTGGCACACGGCTGCCAGCCGGGGTCCCGGCCACCACCCCCGCTCAGCCGACTGCTGGCCTGGGTGAACAGAACCCCGGGCCGGCAACAGGCTGAGCGGGGCCGGTGGCCGGGACCCTGGCTGGCAGGAGCTGGCGGACGGAACCCCAGACTGGCAGCAGGCTGAGCTGCTCAGCCCGCCTCCAGTCTGGGATTCTGTCCGCCGGTGTAGTGTATTAAATTTCTCCCCGTAGGAACGTGCTGCTTGCAGAGCACCACGACTGGCAGCCGTAAGTAACACATTCCTAGAGGGAGAGATTTAATACACTACACCAGGGTAGGGAAGGCTCTGCCTCCCCAAACAGCCGGCCCACTTCCCGCCCCCGACTGCCCCCCTTATAACCCCTGACCTATCCAAACCCCCCGGCTCCTTGTCCCCTGACCACCCCCTCCCAGGACCCCCACCCCCTGACTGCCCCCCTCAGAACCCTCCACCCCATCCAACCCCCTCTGCTCTTTGTCTCCTGACTGCCCCCTCCTGGGACCCCCCACCCCATCCGCCCCCCAGACCTCCCCCCATCCGCCCCCCAGACCTCCCCCCATCCAAGCCCCCCTTCTCCCTGTCCCCTGACTGCCCCGACCCGTATCCACACCACTGACAGGCCCCCTGGGACTCCCACATCTATCCAACCACCCCTGTTCCCCGCCCCCTTACCATGCCACTCAGAGTATCAGGACTGGCAGCCATAAGTAGCACATTCCTATGGGGAGCAATTTAATACACTACACCCGTCGCCGCTCGGCCGGCTGATGGTCGGAGTTCTCAAAATATGTTCTCTCACCCCTTGTCAAAAATTACACTACAATTAGCTTAAAAAGTTGAAAACTTAAAAACTTTACACATTTTTTAACGATTACTGTAATATACAAATAATGTTAATAAATACATAGGTTTGATGAAACAAAGTAGTTGTACTTATGTGCCTGTGCTTAATTTGGGTTTCTGATGATTTACCTTCTAAAAAAAAATCTTGCATGTCTCGCACCCCCAGAAAGGGCATCTCGCACCCCCAGGGGGTGCGTGCAGCCCAGGTTAAGAACCACTGCACTAAACTGATAAGATCTGCATTTTTAATTGAATTTTAAATGAAGCGTCTTAAACATTTTAAAAACCTTGTTTACTTTACATACAACAATAGTTTAGTTACATAATGTAGACTTATAGAGTGAGACCTTCTAAAAACGTTAAAATGTATTGCCGGCACGCAAAACCTTAAATTAGAGTGAATAAATGAAGACTCGGCACACCGCGTCTGAAAGGTTGCCGACCCCTGTCCTAGACTCTTTGGGGACCAGCTATGTGCCATGGGAAGCTTGCTTGGTCAGTGTACACTACACATCAGATAAAGAGTCGTGAACCATGGCCATTCAGGAAACTGCATTTCCCCCACCCCCTCTGGAAGGGGTTGATTGCTAACAGGGACTTGTGGGGCAGAGTCACTCTTACTATTTCTGGACCAGCCAGAAGGAGATGCAAAGAGGCATTGGCCGCTGGCATGTGCTTCTCAGATGGGTTTGGACAGAATTTACATTCTGCCTTTGCAGTTTGTCGATCTGCTATAAGAATTGTTTAGTACTATTTGAGTGGCTACTGAGTCAGGATCCCACTTCCCAATATCCTGACTCAACATCCTTTCAGTGCTCTCCAGAAAAATCACCAATTGTATCCAGAAGGAGCAAAAAGCTTTAATCCGAAAGCATGACTGCCTTGTAAGCCGTCACTAATTCAGTACCTGTTTATGGCCAGGGATCAGATTCTTCCTTCAGTGGAAAAACTTACTAGAAGCAGGGTTAAGAAAACTGAGGCGATTCTAAAGGAAATTTTCCCTTTATTATAATCAACTACTGCTGCAGCTTTCTCAATATACAGGTTCAAATTTAAAGCAAAATCCATTTACAGTGCTTAATCCCTTAAAGAGATGGGAGCCCTCCAGGACAAACAAACACCATCTCTCTCCCTTTATTCCACCTACATTAGCTGGTCAGCTAGGGGAATTCACTTGATCAAAATGCAGCCTTCCTCTTCACTCCTGGGGTACAGTATGCAGCCTTCCTGATGGCCCAACCATTCTCTTGTGTAGATATCAGTGGGAAACAGCCTGGTATGTTCATATTTGCAAAACAGTGAGAGTGAAAAGCGACTAGCATGGAATATATACAAGTTAGTCACACTTACCTTTCCAAAATCTCTGAGACTTGCCAGTGGAAACTAACCAATACAAGCTTAGCAACTGCATGAGACACCTGAAAAAGAGGAAAAAAGAATCAAGAGGCATATTTCCAGAGCCTCCCTTGTACACCTAGGAGTTTGCACGCACGCGCGTGCGCACACACACACACCCCACCCCATAATACAGGTCACAGTTCAGACTTTTCTGTGCTAGTGGTCTGGGCTGGAAATGAATCCTACGAAATTTGTTTCTCAAACCATTTCACATAGTTCATGTTTTCACCCACTGTCAGGGGTCAGGGCCAAAAGAAACCTACAGTAAAACATGCCAATGCCTGCCACTATTTGCACCCAGAACCTGCAGGCCATTAATTTTCTAGCTCAAGCTTTAAAGAAGGGTCCCAGTTGAAACATATCCCCTCAATAAAATGATAAACAATACCATGGATGGGGAACGGAGCGACACATACAGCTGTACCTAAAGTAACCACTGTTCCAACTGATGCAATTTCATGCAGCCAAGTGAGAGAAACTCAAAACCTGACTGTTGCTTCTCCTGACTAGGCCTAAAAAGGGTGGGACTCAAGAGAGAGGAGGCAGGGGCCAGGTCATAATTAAGGTTAAGATTTTGTCACGGTTACTTTTAGTAAAAGTCACGGACAGGTCGCAGGCAATAAACAAAAATTCACAGGAGCCCATGACCCGTCTGTGACTTTTACTAAAAATAAGTGGTAGTGCGGGGGAGGAATGACAGCGGAGCCCCATGGGGCGGGGACTGACAGCCCGAGTCCTGCCACAGGGGGCAAGAGAACTGACAGCCTGAGGCCCACCACCACGGCGGGGGCAGGGGCACACAGCTGCAGTCCAGGCTCCAGCCGTGGGCACTGGCAACTGAAATCGAAGAAGTCACAGAGGCCTGGTAAAGTCACGGAACCAGTGACCTCCATGACTAAAGCATATCTTTAGTCATAATAGAGCACACAAAGCCATGTGACTTGTGCATGAGCAAACAGACACCCCTTAATGAGCAGAGCGGAGAAGAGGTGCTCAGCTGCACATGGGGGCAGGGGATGTGGTAAGAAAGAAAAGGAAACATTTAGCTTTCCTGCCACGGGACTAGAGACTGTACAACTTCCAGTGATGGGTTGATGCACTGCAAGGGATCTGGGGCAGAGGCTGGAATTAAATAATTTTTAACTGGTCTGAGCAAGGTAGCCCTGTGTAATTTTAGAGAAAGGCTAAATGAAAAATATTTCCAGGTAACCCCAAGAAGAGGAAGCAAGTTAGAAGTTTCAAATCTTACATTGTTTATCTTGGTTCAAAAATAAAGTATTAATAGGAGCATAAAAGTGTGATGGGGCTGTAGGGTAAAGCTGGGGTCTGAACCACATAACAATACAGGTACTGAACACTTGCTTTTAAAATGCAAGGCTGTGAATTAGAGTCACATATGGAGATTCAGGTATATTAAGGGCCAACACCTTGGAGGCAGCTCAGGAGAATGGGCATGGTTAGAAGGATCAGCCTTTAGGACAAGACTGACAGCCCCTAATGCTATGTTTATCCTCAAAACACATTGCAGCACGGATAGCTAAAGTGCAAGCTCCACATGCTGAAGGAGTGGGGGCACAGTGCCTCAGCCCCAACCGGCAGGAAGCTACTCTAGATGAGCAGCAGTTTCCATGGCAGAGTTACAGAACAATTTGCAAAACACTATAAATTGCTGGGCAAAGTTAAGTTTCTCAGGTATTGAAAAGAGGTAATGCAATAAACATGATCAATTTCTGCATATAGACATGGAGACCTTTGTTCCACCCCACTGGAGTAGGATATAGAGTTCTGCAGATGTTGTGGTTTGTTGATCTCCAATATATAAAGCCCAATTATCAAAAATCTTCACATATTCTGATGTCCAGATTAATCAAGTTGGGTGGTATGATTTACAGTCCTCTGGTTCTTGTCTTTTTTCAGGGTAAGAATCACTCATCATATTGACGTGTCCTGAAAAGTTTATCTTGCCCAAGAGAACGCTCCGACATCTGAAGGCTCGGATAAAAGAACCCTCTGGGCGCTCTATTTCTTCTTAACAGCTGCAGAGCATAGAGTTAATTGGCTGTGTCCTCAGCTCATTTTGCTAGACAGGCCACCTTATTTTCCAGCAGTTGCAGCCTGGCCCCCACCTACATAATCTTGTTCAATATCTTCAGTGATTTAGATAATGGCACAGAGAGTATGCTTATAAAGTGTGTGGACAATACCACGCTGGGAGGGGTTGCAAGTGCTTTGGAGGAGGATGGGATTAAAATGCAAAATGGTCTGGACAAACTGAAAAAATGATCTGAAGCAAACACGATGACAGTCAATAAGGACAAATGCAAAGTTCTCCATTTAGCAAGGAACAGTCAGCGGCACACATCCAAAATGGGCAATGACGGCCTAGGAAGGAGCACTGCGGAAAGGGATCTGGGGGTCATAGTGGATCACAAGCTAAATATGAGTGATCCATGTAACGCTGTTGCAAAAAAAGCAAATATCATTCTGGGATGTATTAGCAGGAGTGTTGTAAACAGCACGCAAGAAGTAATTCTTCCGCTCTACTCTGCGCTGATTAGGCCTCAACTGGAGTATTGTGTCCAGTTCTGGGCACCACATTTCAGGAAAGATGTGGACAAATTGGAGAAAGTCCAGAAAAGAGCAACAAAAATGATTAAAGGTCTAGAAAATGTGACCTACAAGGGAAGAGTGAAAAAATTGAGTTTGTTTAGTCTGGAGAAAAGAAGACAGAGGGGACATGATAACATAGAAGGTCGTTACAAGGAGCAGGGAGAAAAACTGTTATCTTTAACCTCTGAGGACAGGACAAGAAGCAATGGGCTTAAATTCCAGCAAGGGAGGTTTAGGTTGGACATTAGGAAAAACTTCCTGTCAGGTTAAGCACTGGAATAAATTGCCTAGGGAGGTTGTGGAATCTCCATCATTGGAGATTTTTAAGAGCAGGTTAGACAAAACATCTGTCCGGTATGATCTAGATAATACTTAGTCCAGCCCTGAGTTCTGGGGCCTGGACTAGAAGATCTCTCAAGGTCCCTTCCAATCCTACGATTCTATGTGAGACACATCTGTGGCTGTAATTTTTCAACCATTGCTACCTGGGCTTGAGAGTTGTCCACCCAGGTAGAAATTTGATCCTAAAGCTTAAAGAATGTTTCATGTTTGAGAACTTAGAATCCTTAACGGTGATTAGTTTGGTGGTGTAGCTGTGCAGCACCCTCATCCTGAATGTCTCTTCCAGGACTGACTTGCTTTTCTGGAGCTCTGTTTTCATTGTAGATTTTGCAGAGACCTGATAGAGTTTTAAAGAGAATTCCTAGGGACATTCTTAGACTAAGCTCGAACTGGTCCGCAGAAAAATCCATTTTTTCCAACACACAGATTTTGAGACATGCTGGCTGGGAGCCCGTAAGGGTGCAGCTTGACCCCATGCTCATTACATGACCACTTAAGGAGAGAGTACATTAGGGAAGAGTCGGAATCAACATATCCTGTGATTTTAAGTCAAGTTGACAACGTCCTGCAAAATCAGGGTTGTGTTTGGAAGTGCCTGGCCAGAGAAGAGAACAAACCTAGTAGGAAGGAGAAAGGAGAAAAAGAAACATTTAAACTGTCTGAGCTCACTACTGCTGCGGCTGGGAATCTCTCCAGGGAGAGCCCAGGAAGGAAGTCCTCTCTCCCCCAGTAGAGCCAACACTGGGTTTTAACTAATAAAAGTTTTTTTCTAAGCCACAGAGGTAAGAAAATAATTCTGAGAAATGTTCCTTTTAATCCTAGAACATGACTTTCCAGTGGCTGCGATTTTGGATTGTCTCATCAAGAGAAGGTAATTGGTGATCAAGATAAATTACTGCTAGATCAAACCCTTACAGACTTACAGCAATACCCCGGCATGGTCAAAGCAACCCACAAAGAGCAAGAGCCTCTGCAACCACCATGGCTGATGAACAATGAAGGTAGAGTAGATGAGGTCAATTTAGACAACTCCAGCCTTCCAAACCGTACCACCACAGGAACTACGGCAACTCCCAAGATTAGATCCCAGTTAGGCAACACTATACTTTGCTGAAAACTTCTAAACATGCATGACCTTCATATACTAACTAGAATGAAACATATCTAAGTAAAAATTTAACCTGAAAAGGGAAAAATAAGTCTTTTGTGCTTCTTTATCATTCATAAAGAAGACCCGAGATATTTTTTATTAGAGACTGAAACCTGGGAAAATGAAAGGCATTTTTCATCATACTGTTTAAAAAATTTTAAACACCTACTTAACTCAGACTTCTGACACACTGGGTAGAAAATTTTGAAAGTTCTAAGCATTCAGAGTATTGCTTAAAATTAGACTGACATTTCAGCCTCTCCCTCCGCTACAGATTGTGAGCTATAGAAGAAGTAGGAGAAATGCAGTTCAGACTCATGAGCTGTAGCCTTGGTATCATGGAACAGTCTTGACAGCCAGCATGGCACAACTATGTCTAAATGACAGGGTTTTAATCTCCAACCATCACCTCGCCACAGGCGTGCAGACACCCAATGTCAGCCCACAAGATTAGAAACCTATTTACAAGGCAGAGTGCAGTTAAGGACTGATAAATACTACAAGTGCTGCTAAGCAGGACTTGCAGGTGCTTTCAGTCCACAACATAGTTTGCTGTGCACTGAATAAAGAGGATCTCATGTTAAGTCTTAACTCCTTGTTCTCTGTACTTCATCATTTTACATTAGCCTTAATCTACCTGCTCTCATGTGCACACAGCACAGACATTTCAGCTGCCCAGTGGGATCAGCAGAGCTTCTGTTAGGGAAAACGCAAAGTGCAGTATTTCTCAGACCGTGAGTTATTTTTCCAGGGGAGACAATGCAAGCCCAATGAAAATAAGTTCTAAGCAAGACATTATACAGAGGGGTTGTGTTAGCTGTTACTGAGTTGTGCTCACTCAAGCCATACCCTATGCCCCAGCAGGACAGCCAACTCCAGTTAAAAGCACCATCACACGCGACTTAAGGGTGTGCTTGGTCACGACTTGAGTTCTCTGCAGTAAAGACAAACACATCTTCTGCCCCATTTCACCATTTCTCTCTGCTAGAGGATCCCAGGTGTGTTTTTAAGAAACACAACTGAAGGAAAGAGAAGAAATTGCTCATATGAAGGCCATCACTTCAGGGTACAGAGAATAGCAATCTCAGCTGAATTATTGAATTTGACAGCCATAGCATGTGAATTTGGCAATGTATTTTAACTGCCTCACACAGCTTCTGTGCTCTTCTGGTCCAGCTATAAGATGGCAATGTGAAACTCAGATTTGCGGAAAGACTGTTTAGACATTTCCATAGTGCTGCCTCTTCCCTCCACTTTCCACCAAGATCAGACTCATCAACAGCTGTGAACTGCCACGTTTGCTCAGGCAGATCCAGCCAGGCTGCAAGTTTTAGGTGATGCGTGAATCAGAGAAAAGAAAAGGAGTGGGATTTAATCAACCCACACATCTGTAGTTAGTTTTTCCATCAAACTGGAAATAGCAACAAGCTGCAGGCTTGGGCAGTGAGGAATAAAACTGATTTTCTTCAAATAATCCTGTGAAACTACCAAATTTGCAAGTCCTGGGCTTTCCTGCCAGCTCTATGATCTTTCCAGCCAAAGATCCACTCCAGACATTCTGGTACATTGCATTTTGAGGTAATTGTTTAAGGAGTTTTGTTTTATTTTGGCTCAAAATTTTTTTTGAGCAGATACTGCACATTGAATAGCACAAATTTACAAGCCTTATATGAAAGGAATAATCCTTATCCCATTGAAGTTGAGTATATTATTGGTACTATCCGGATTTTACACATTTGCTAGATAATAGTACAGTTTCAGTGTAACATACAGAACTCCCCTCTGTTGCATGGAAGCAGTAACAGCAACAGCTAAGGGAACAAAGTTTCAGAAGATATTATTTGTACTACAGTAGAACTTAAGAACCCCAATCAGGGACTGATGTCCCCTTGTGCTAGGTACTAAAGATTAAACAACAAGCAGAGTCTATCTAGGTTAATGGAGCATACATGCTTATCATCATATGATGAGTGCATTCATATACTTGGTCAGACATGTACCATGTGATAAGGAGTCTCTTCAATTGGGTAGCTAACTTCAATAAGAGTTAAGCCAAGCCAAACTCCACATAGAAAGTGCCATGTGACTTGTAAGGGACTGAGGGCTCTAAGTGGGAGGAAACAGCCCAGGAGGTTTCTAAGTATGGGTCCACTATACGTTACACTGCAAAGAGAAAACAGACATTCAAGACTGGAAGCTAACCTGGACAAGCAAGAATGCTGTCCAAAGAAATAGGTGACCAGAGCAGTCACTTCACAACTGAATCAAATTCCCACTAAGAAATATCAGTACCTGTTGTAAGTGTGAGGACAAGAGTAGAATACTTGCTTTAGTGGCCATGGTCACAGTACAGCCCAGTCACCATCAAAAAATTGTTCTAGAAGGCGTCAGAGAGGGAATCCAAAAGAATAAGACAAATGGAAGTGCGAGGCTCACTGCACTACTGGGCCCTCATGCAATGCTATCCTGGGAAATGAATGAACCACAGAATCTAGTTCTCTGAAGCAAAGAACAGAGATGGATGTGAGCCAGGTCAACAGCACAAACAGCAGATCAGTTCAAAAGGCAGTAGCAAAGCTGCTTCCCCAGGCTAATGAAGAACTGAGGTGGCACAGAAAACAGTCTCCCAGGAGTGAGAGCCAGGTGCACAGCTTCCGAACCTGGGATTATCTCCAACATTGTATTTCCTCAAAAGGGTCTTTAATTTACCCTTCAAACTTTCCTCTTAAGGGGCAAACCCTGCCTAAGTACTAAACCACTTTAGTCCTTGAAGAGAAAGGTGGCACTGAGTCTAGGAAGGGTTCCTGACCCACAGCACAGATCTTACAACAACTGCTCTATAGGCAGTCTTGGAATAAAAGAGCTGGGGAATCACTAGTCTCCCTAGGGAAAAAGGGGGATCATCATAATAAACCTAGAGTGATAGCAAGAAGTGTGAAAAACTCTCACGCAAAGGAATGGGCTGTTACCCATAAGTACAATACAACTTATGAAGAAATCATGTTAAAGGGAAACTGCTATAGATTTGTTAAGACCTTTGAGATCAAGGACATTATTACATAAGCAGTCTAAACAAGAATTTCTAACAGTTCTCAGAAACATCAGCTACTATTTCAGTATCTCAAAACCATGACTAGTAGTGGATCTCTCAGTGAGGGCGGGGGAAGATCAACATTTAATGATACTATGTTGTTTTCTTAACGGCAGCTATCCAATGTCCCCCATCTCCATGCTTGCTAATGGGACATGAATTTTTTCAACCTAGTATGCCTCATAAAGATGACAAATAAGGGGACAGGAGAGTCTGCATGTTAGATACACATGAAAGATGAGATCCTAAGAATCCTAAGAAATGGACAACTCTTGTTCTACAGGGTACCAGTGACAAAACATGAAGGCAGCAGAGTTAAAGTTTAAAATGTCACATGGAGTGGACATTAAAGAACAGCAAGGAAAGCGCAGCTTCCTGTTCGATAGTTGTTATATTTCTGACACTCAGCTAAACATTTTTAGTGACTTTTGTGACTAGATGAAGCTGTTAGAAATCTTAAACATTACAATGGTATCCTTTAAATACTCCCTGAAATAAGCTATACCAAGCCAATGAATGCCAAGAACTGTACTGACAGGTACCAAATACAAATCAGATACAGCCCCTAGAGCAGTTTGGTCAATATCTCATACTGCACAATATAGGTGCAGATTTCTTAAGGCGTAACACAAAACCCCATATATTCTCAGCTTGCCAAAAACAGTGCAATCTTAAGGGATGCTAGCAACTAATTAATGTCAGATGTGTCTAACAAGAGTGGGCCTATTCAGATTTAGAGGGTGCTAAATTAGACATGCTCAGCAAAGCTAGGATTCTGTTACCACTCAGATTGTTGTTCATATCCGGCATGTCCAAAAGAACGGAAGTCACATCCTGAGTACGAACAGGTACAGCAACTCAAATGCTGAAGGAAAAACTGATTCTCATTGACTAAAGCAAGAAGGACCCTTCATCTCATGAGCAACAAATTTCCGAGTCTTTGGGATGCATCCAAGAAGACTGCTCTTAGCGCACAAGCAAAGGAAGAGAATAGGAACTATTGAACTGTCTCAGCTCTGTGAAGTGTCTCCCAGTAGACACATCACAAATGAGTTTGTGTGTATGGTGGATCAAGTTGGGAAGAGGCAGCTAGGCTGTTCATGCAGGGAAATAGGGTTAAATTAATGTCTTGTTACAGCTGCATCAGCAAAGCAATCGATTTGATGAAGAGCATAAGACCCCAAGTTTCAAAATGAATGTCTTTACTGCCCCACCCCAATGCCATTCCCACTTGGGGGGTGACAGGTAACTAAAAGCTTTACTAGATTAAAACAAATGTATCACGTGAGCTCACTCAGCTTTAAGATGGGAGATGGGGTTGACTACTCCGTTCCAGCCCAAGCAGAGGCTGCTCAAAGCACAAGGGAGTATTGCCCACTGGGACCTGTAGCCTTCTTGTGTCACACCACTTTATTAAATGGGCACAAGTTAATGAAAAGAAATCCTTCTCTGTTACGAGATTATTAAAACAATTTTAAAATAATATTTTCCCTTCGAGTGATTTGTTTGCTCTTTGCAGTTCAATCAGCTTGGAAGAAACAGACTATTTGGCTTCACTTTGTCTACACTGAGTTTCTACAATTTTCATGCAGTAGCCAAAAGCTGCAATGTTTGGTCTTTGAGCATATAGCCCATCAAGAATATATACTTGTCCTGAGGTCCAGAAGGAGGTGAGGGCTGACCAGCTGAAAGTCTCTGGGTGAAGACAAAAGGGGGACAAACCAGGAGTGACATTGTGGTAGGGGTCTACTATAGAGCACCAAATCAGGAGGAGGAGGAGCATTTTTAGCACAGCAGAAATACCCAAAACCCAAGATCTATTAGTAATGGGGGCTGTGGTGGGGCAGCTGCCCCACATAGGTAGATAGAGGATTAAAGCAGCCCTCAGGGAGGCCGCACAAAACCCAACCAATGGGAAGAGGGCTTGCAGAGAGCCAATCAGAAGAAGGTTGGTTGGAGCATCCAATCAGGGCCGGTGGGGCCATATAAGAAGGGCTGCTCAATAGAGCAGAGTCAATCTCTCCCTGGAGTGCAAGGGAAAAGAACTTAGAGGAATACCTTAGATAGAGCAGTGTCGGGTGGAAGAGCAATAGGGTGCTCCAGACTGAGGCTCCTGATACAAAGCCTTCTCCCCCACTTGCCACAGAGGGGGTGGCCAGTATTCGGACTGCAGTTTACCCCTTGACGTGAGGGGCTAGACTGATGGCTACAGTAGGCCACAGGGGCAAGTGGATGAACTAGAGACAGCTGGTTCCCCTGGAAGGGGGGAGAAAGTGCAGGGGGGCACAGCTGGAGGTCCATGCCCAGAAGAGGATGCCGTGGGTCTGGGGAGTGACATGGGTTTTACAGGTGGAGCAGAAGCGACGGTGGCGAGACACCACTAGAGAAAGGCTTACTGGCAGCCAAGAGCTAATTCCCATCATGGCCATCAGGAGGTGGTGAGTCACACCCCATCACGTGGACTTTCCCTACCCAGATATCTGTTGGAAAAGTAACACAGCAAAATAAAAAATGTCCAGTAACAATTTGTTTCAGAAAGTGGAGGATGTAACCAAGGGGATGGCAATTTTAGAATTGATTCTGACTAACAGGAAGGAACTGGTTGCAAATCTGAAGGCAACTTGGGTGAAAGTGATCAGGAAATGATACAGGCAACAGAATAAAGATAATGGATTTTAAAAAAGACCTAACTCAGAACTGCTATTTAAGGTCCCATGGGAAGAAAATCTAAGGGGAAAAGGAGTTAAGGGGATTTGTGGGCTTCTCAAAAAGATAATATTAAAGGCACAAGAGCAAACTATTCTGAGGCAAAGGAAAGATAGGAAGAATAGTAAGAGGTCAATATAGCTCCATCAGCTCTGTATTTACCTGACAAAGAGAGAGGACAAATAAATTGCAAAGCAAAAGTACAAAACAGCACAAGCATGTAGGGACAATATCAAAGTTACACCTCATAACAGCCATAAAAGACAATAACAAGAGGTTCTTTAAATATATTAGGAGCAAGTGAAAGATTAAAAGAAGTGAAGGGCCACAATTTAGAGGTGAAGGAGAGCTAATAACTGATTACAGCAAGAAGGCTGAGATGTTTAATGCCTATTTTGGCATCAGTCTATTTTGTATCAGTCTTCATTAAAAAGGTTAATAGTGACCAGATACTGAAAACAATTATGAACAAGGGGAAAGGTATGCAAGCCAAAATAGGAGAAGAACTGGTTAAAGAATATCTAGATAAGTAGATGTATTCAAGTCAGTAGTGCCTGATGATATTCATCTGTGGTCTTGTCTACACTACTGCTTAAGTTGATGTAAATTGTGTCACTTGGGGGTGCAAAAAAGTCACTCCCGAGTGACGTCACTTACATCAACTTAGCATGGTGTAGACACCGCAGTATGTCAGCAGGAGACACTCTCCCATCAACAGCTTCCGCCTCTCATTGAGGTGGAATAATTACATCAACATCAGAGTGCTCTCCCATTGACTTGAGTCTTCACCAGATCTGATAAATAGACGTCACTACATCAATTGCACCAGTGTTGATTTTGTCCCATAGCAAAGACGAGCACTCCTTTGCTTGTGTGCTAAGAGCAGTCTTCTTGGATGCATCCCAAAGACTCGGAAATTTGTTGCTCATGAGATGAAGGGTCCTTCTTGCTTTAGTCAATGAGAATCAGTTTTTCCTTCAGCATTTGAGTTGCTGTACCTGTTCGTACTCAGGATGTGACTTCCGTTCTTTTGGACATGCCAGATATGAACAACAATCTGAGTGGTAACAGAATCCTAGCTTTGCTGAGCATGTCTAATTTAGCACCCTCTAAATCTGAATGGATCCACTCTTTTGTTAGACACATCTGACATTAATTAGTTGCTAGCATCCCTTAAGATTGCACTGTTTTTGGCAAGCTGAGAATATATGGGGTTTTGTGTTACGCCTTAAGAAATCTGCACCTATATTGTGCAGTATGAGATATTGACCAAACTGCTCTAGAGGCTGTACCTGATTTGTATTTGGTACCTGTCAGTACAGTTCTTGGCATTCATTGGCTTGGTATAGGGAACTTCGGGAACTAGCTGAAGCAATGCTGGAACCATTCGTGTACATCTTTGAGAACTCATGGAAGAGAGGTGAGGTTCCAGAGGACTGGAGAAGGCAAACATAGTACTTATCTTCAAAAAGGGAAACAAACAAAGAGGACCTAGGCCATTATGGACCAGTCAACTTAACTTCAATACCTGGAAAGATAACCAAACAAATTATTAATCAATTTGTAAGCTCCTAGAGGATAATAGGGTTATAAGGAATAGCCAGCATGGATTTGTCAGGAATAAATAATGCCAAGCCAATGTAATTTCCTTCTCAGACAAGGTTACTGGCCTAAGGGATAGGAGACAAGCTGCACATGTGACATATCTTGATTTTAGTACGGCTTTTGCTATAGCTCATGTCACATGGGACAAACTATGGAAATGTGGTTAGTAAAACGTGAGAGCATAACTGTTTGAAAGATTGCACTCAAAGAGTACCAACCAATGGCTCGCTGTCAGACTGGAAGGACACATCTATTGAGGCCCGGCAAGGGTCCGTCCTGGGTCCAGTAATATTAAATATTTTCACTAGTGACTTGGATAATGAAGTGGAGAATATGCTTATAAAATCTGCGAATGACACCAAGCTGGGAGGGGCTCCTAGGTCTTTGGGGGGCAGGATTAGAATTCAAAATGACCTTGACAAATTGAAGAGAATTGGTCTGAGACCCTGCATTTTTTTGCCTTCCTCTGCAGTGTATGGCATTGATCAATTGATGGTCTGAACTAAAGTAAATGATAGATTATCGGTAATTTAAAAGTCTTTAGATCACGATTTGAGGACTTCAGTAACTCAGATTATAGCATATACAGGAGGGAGTGGTTGAGGTTCTGTAGCCTGTGATGTGCAGGAGTTCAGACTAGATTATGATTATCCCTTCTGGCCTTAAAGTCTATGATTTTAAAGATGAGGGCAACTGTAGTCTTCACTGTTTTAATACAAACTTGATGCTGTCCTCAGGTCTTTGTAAAAACAACCCTTGGTGTGTTGTGGCAAAGTAAGGATCCACTCAGATTTTAAACCTGAAGGTCTAGTGTTTTCATTCATTTGATTCAATGGACACGTCACTTACCCCTTTTAAGGGGATACATTATGAGTCACCCAGGCATGAAGCAAAACAGCCTTTTCTAAATGTTTACTGTGTCACTTAAAAATGACAGTGACTGGAAGCCAGATCCAAGCGCAGGTCAATTCCTCCCATTTGCCCCCTCCTTCTGTCCACTTTATTCTTTCTAGAACATTTACATTCTAGCTCAGTTTCCCCTGTCCTTTACAGATTCTAGATAATGTGACCAAGAGCCAGCTAGCTATGGTAGGGGAGAATGGAATATTAAATAGCTTGAAGCTATAGATGGTTAGTGGTCATCAAGATCCGATAAAGGTGTGGGTGGCAGGTTAGTGACTATGCTGTATTGCTATCACAACATTAGACAACTTTTGTGAAGTGTGACTGTTTCTCTCCAGCTTCCCATGGCCAAGGGTCCACATCACAATATGACACCATTACATCTGACACTACATGGCAGACCTGTTGATGGCTTTAGCTGAGGTGTCAAGGTCTGAAAGCATCATATAGAGGTAAGATGAGAATTCAGTCTCTAAGTTGCCACTCCACGATGGGAAGGAAGCACATTGGTAGTGCAGTGCAAGAACATTTGCATGGCTACTGGCCTGTAACATACTACCAGCTACACAAAAGGGATAATATAGTCTCTCTTGAACACTACTTAATGTCAACGGGCTGACTTACAGAAGTGGAAATCTTCTCCAATGAGGAATTAGTCATTAGTATAACAGCAGACAAGCTCACCACCCTTAATCAAATTGCTTGTCAATGCAATGATAGGGCTGGTGCAGGAGATCTGAGCCATCTTTCTTTAAGTCTGATTGCTCTCTCTCAAACTGGCAGAGTATTTGTTTTGGACTTTATGCTCTTAGCATCGTTTGCTTCTTGCCAGTCATTTTCTGAACAAACATAAGTACAGCTATTTATATTGTGTCTGTGATGTCTTTTCATACTTGTTTCTCTTCCCTTTGCCTCGTTTGTTGTTTTAGAACTCTCCAATATTAATGAAAGAAGTTTAGCTCTGAAAATTCACACAAAATAAAGGTTCCGTAAATAACTTTTTATAATCAACCCCCAGACCCAGTATGCAGTAGTCTGTAAAGCCCTGAGTCAGCTCAGAACTACTAATCTTAAACACGACACTCATCAAGTAGTGATCCTACTCCAATTTTTGATCAATATTTGCCTTTTCAGTCATACAGCCTTAAGTGCACACCTGATGAATGCAGAAACATTTGCTCACCTTTAATGTGGAGGCCAAGCTGACCATGTGCTCGTTCAAGGTGCTCTCCGACTCCTTGTAAGTCAGACAGGTAAACTGATATTCTTCTGGATCAAAGGCATCTGCTCCCTGCTGCTCCACATCGTTAGCTACCCCAATATAATAATCCTCAATATCCCCAGGATCCTCATCCTCTTCCTCCTCCTCGCAGTTAGGGTCATAATCCTCTTCATTGCTGTCAGAGCCCTGGCTGTTCATGTCCACAGACATCTTAGTGCCCTGCCAAACTGCAGACCAGGAAAGCAACCACAGCTTCTCCTTCTCCGTCACACTTTATCACTCCTTTGAATTCATCTGACTTCTGTCTCCTAAGTGGGGAAGGAAAAAAATTTTTTTTTCTTGTGCCTAAGAAATTATAACAGAATATTTCAATACCACACAGATGATAAAACAGTCAGAAAAGCACTGACCTGATGCTGAGCTAGAGAGCAACAGTCTACCATGAAGGTCCCTGATTAGAGATCATCTTTGACTTCTGCACCTGCAAAACCTGCGCATGTCTCCCTAGTGTGGTTCTCAACCAGGGCTTACTGAACTGTTTCCTAGTTCTCCTACCAGGTCTTAAAGATGTTTTGTCTTCCCCCCTCTCTCTCTCTGCATTGACTGGGGGTGAAGCAGCAGGCTGGGGGTTGGGGTGTAGGGTCTGGCCAGGTGCTAGAATGAGGGAGGAGGCTCAGGGTTGGGGCAGGAGGTTTAGGTGTGAAGTGCTTACCTGGGCAGCTCCCATTTGGTGCGAGGGGTGCAGGTGGGAATGTGGGGTGGGGGTGCAGGAGCTCCCGTTTGGTGCTCAGGGTGGGGGTGGGAATGTGGGGGCTGCAAGAGTCAGGGCATGGGGTGTGGGGGGCTGGGTATGTGTGGTGGGTGCAGAGGTTAGGGCAGAGGGCTGGGTAGGGATCAGGGCAGAGGGCTGGGGGTGTGGGCTAGGGTCGTGGGGGTGCTCCCAGCCCCCTGCCCAGAGCAGCTCAGGGCAGGGGGCTGGAGGGGATATGCTCTGATTCCATCCCCCTTCCCCAAGGCCCCATTCCCACCTCTTCCCAGGAGCAGCTAGCGAGGCTTCTCTCTCCCCCTCCCTCACAAAGGCTATCAGCTGATCGGGGGCAGGACGGGAGAGGAGGAGGGGCAGGAACCCAGCACGCTGGGGGGAAGAGGTGGGGGAGGGGGAACTTGCCTGCCCTGCGGCTGCCTTCTTCACCTTGCCCCAGCAGGCAGGCGGGGGGGGAGGGAGTGGGCCAGGGAGGGCAGGATTTTTAATGGCACGCTGCTGCCTGCCAGGGTCCCAGCCGCTGGCCCCACTCAGCTCGCTGCCGGCCTGGGTTCAACAGCAGGCTGAGCTGGGCTGGTGCCTCGGACCTGGGAGGCAGCAGCATGTCATTAAAAATCAGCTCGCATGCCATCTTTGGCACACGTGCAATAGATTGCCGACCCCTGCTCTAGAGCATAGAATTTAACTGGCAGCTCAGAATGAGGGTGGGGAGAGAATCCCAGAGCTCTGAGCTGCACCCAAAGCAGTGGCTCAGAAAGGCATGAGCTCCTCAGTATGTTCTCGTAATTGGAATCTGGCACATGCCTTGGTTTACACTTGGCTGGGGTCCTATATCCAAAGAGGAGAAAACTACAGAAATTAGTCCATTTTCTTGACATTCTCAGTAAAAATTAATGTTTAGCTACTAAAATTACACAAGGATCAACATATTATGCTAAATTATGCTTAACGTTTTCATTGCTGTTGGCAAAGTAGTCAATTTGATCTTAGTTACCTGTCTTGCACAACTTCTACTCAAGTCACCAACATAATGACCACAACGTATTAGTTATAAAGGGGTCATCAGACAGCACAAGCTGATACTCATAACTGAAGGATGTATCTCTGTAATAAAATCACAAGCTAGGATCTAACCAAGTTAATTTGGTCTCAAGAGGGTCTATATTAAATACAAAAGAAAAAAAGAGCTGGACTACACTGATGTGACTGAGTTTTACATGCAAAAGATAAAAAAATGTTGAAGTTACACTTCCCAAGGGAAGCATAAATTGGGCCCCTTGCATACGTGGTATTTTGAATTGCTGTTTATGTTTTTAACTTTAATCTTTTAATATATATGTGGCAAGTTACTGTTGCCGTGAGAACCAGAACTTTGAATTTCCTGACTTTAGTGCATGGACAACCTCAACCAAAGCACTTCATTATTTTCCCCCACTCTATTTGTTTCCTGATTTAAACACATTTGTTAGGTACTCTAAGTCATTCAGGAGTAGACTTAATGTATAATTAATCTGAGGCACTGCCGTCATTTCAGCAGATTTAAACCTCCTCCAATAGGAGAGGATGAGGGTTAGAATCTAATCACATTAGCCTGCTGAATTCTGTTCTCCATACCCATAACGTACCTCATGATTTCTTGACTTATCTTCAATGTGTGTCACATTCACATATTTTTTAATATCCTTCAGTTTCCTCTAAAACCAAAGGATTAGAGGGTTGGGACTATGGAGAGAACATTTAAGTTGTGGTACAAGTTTATTTTGCCAAATTATGTGGAACTCTGAGTAATAGCCTTCAGTGAGTGATATTCCCATACCATAACATTGATACTAAAGCAATGAACACTATAGAAATGTCAATAGAACACATGAGTTAGTCAAGCTGCCACAGACAAATATTCACCTTTTCTGCCAGATGAAAAAGACACCAAATCCAAGTAATTAAGTTACATCATTGAGAAATCATCCATATAACAGATTCTAAAAGCAGGTTCTTCTAATGTCATATGAAACCCCTTAGATACAAAAGAGTTCTCCGGCTTCCCCAAATGGAAACTTTCAGAAATGAAGGGAGGGAGACAAATGGGCTTCTAAGGAAAATATTTGGAAAAGCTGATCTATTTGGTAAGCGTGTTTTACATGCAGCTAATGTCTCTCTTGTTGGATTTCCACTGTGGGCTCTCCAAAGATTCCTCAATACTATATTTCATAATCAGTGCTGAGTTCTGCTTTTGCCAAGTCCAAAGCAAATATATACACATACACACATATCCACACACACAAACACTTGTTTGCTTTGAGCCTCTCTGAGAAAAGGTTAATCACAGATTAATGCCAGAAGGGACCATTATGATAATCTGATCCCCTGCAACAACACAAGCCATAGAACCTCACCCAGTAATTCTTGCATAGAGCCCGTACTTTTGGTTTGAGTGATGCACATCTGTCTAAAAGATATGCTAGTCTCCAGGAATCTAGAACCACCTGAGGGTAGTCCTCAATAATCTAATGATTATGCCAGTTTTATCTAGCAAATCTCATAGATCACTCAGGACAGACAGACATTACTAGTTAGGAAAGCCTTCAGTCCTACCCAAGGCATCATGCTCATCCTGTGGAGAAAGACAAGCTACATTTACGTTATGGTCCATTTACTCCTTCAACGTACAGGGGGGTTTGCACTGATGCAGTGGAATGTTTTGGGAGTAGACTAAGGGCCTTATGTAATAACTAAACAGTTGTGTTCCACTCGCGGGAGAATGCAAGGCTTTTAGGAGCGGTGACATTTCTGCCCTTGTGGGACATTTGCCTATGCAACTTCCCTGATTTGCATTCACAACTGCAGCAGCTGCATGTACAAATCAAGAACATAATAATATGTCTGAGTGATTTGACACTGGACCTGATATAGATTCGGGAATTCACACCACTTAAAGCCATTTCAAACTAAGACAATCATACATCAGTTCACTTTCATTAAATTTTCTACTTAAGGACTTCAAACTTTAAAAAAAAAAAAAAGAGAGAGGCCTTGCATTTTGCAGATTCTAAACCTGTCATGGACCAAAACACTTACATCAAGCAGATAGCATCCAGCCAGTAGGCCAAGAGTATGCCACTCCTGTCACAAAACCATGAGAAAGGATTCCCCTCCAGCATGCCTGCTGACGTTAGAGTGCCGCATGTGGAGGACAGAAATCATTACCAAATTAAACAGAATCCTTTCAGACCTAATTTCATTTAACAGCACTACAACAGACATGCACAAAAAGCCTACAGCAAGTTGCACTTGAAGTTTGCCCATTTTCAAGTTACTCTATATAATGATACACAGCAGCCAATTTTATCTGAGAATCCCATTAAAGCTTTTCTTAAGAATCAGTGTATACTGTGCTCCTCACTATGTCCCTTGGACTATCACTACCATCTAGCACACAGGTAGGGGAAGGCTATCTTCCCATAGTCCCACCACCAGGACCCCTACACTAAGAGCCACGTACCAAACATCCCTTGACGTAGAAGGGCAAGAAAAGTTTTTGGTGCTCTGAAGGCTCCTGGTTGATATTAATAGGTCCCAACAGCATATGCAGGTTGGGATGATACAGGGTAGGTACCTACTCCCAAAGGCTAGAATGACTCAGTCAACTGGGAGCCCATCCCATCACCGAGGCTAACACTCAGGGAGAATGAAGTCTCCCCATGAGGGCCAGGTAAAGACAGATCCATTGTATATGAGGGGGTGGAGGCGCCCTGCGACCAATAGTAGCCTTGCCCACCAAAATTTGGCTTTAGTGTTGGGGACCTAGCTCCCAAGAAGGGGGACACCGCACAGCCCACCCCCATCCTGGGCATAGGTTCGGGGGGAAGCAGTCCCCAGGGAGGAGGGGACTGCACAGCCCCCCCCACAGAGTTGCACAGCCAGGCTCAGGGAGGTAAAAGCAGCCCCCAAAGAGGGGGGCACCGCAAAAGCCCGCCCTGTACCACAGCTGAGCTGGGGGGGGGGGAGAAGCTGCCCTCAGGAAGGGGGCACCACACAGCCCCCTCCTCCCCGAGGTACAGCTGGGCCGGGGGAGGAGGAGCCCCCAGGGAGGTGGGCACCACGCAACTCCCCCCATTCTACATCCAGGCCGGGGGAGAGCCGCCCCCCGCCCCGTGCCGGGCTCCAGGGGAGCGCGGGGACAGGGCCCAGGCCCTACCCGCTCCAGCCACGTCCCGCTTGCGCCCGCGGGAGGGAGCAGCCCGGCGCCCTGCCCGTCTCCTCAGCGCTGTCCCGGCGTAAACAAGGCCCGGCTTCCCTCCGACCTACCGGGGCTGCGGGGCGAAGGCCGCGGCAGGCTCGGGCCCAGGTACGGGGCAGGCCGCGGGGTGCCGGGACCACCGGGAAGAGGGGGGCCGCTTCCCCCCGGGCTCCTCCTGCCGGGCCGCTACTGCCTGCGCACCGGAAGTTCTGGCGTCCAGCCACACGTCATTTCCGCCGGCGCGAGGGACGCGGGGGAAGCCCGCGGTTCGGAGGAGGTGACGCGACCAGGGCATGGTCCGAACCATTCGGGAGCCTGGGCTGAACCAATGGCGGGCGGCGGGGGGAGGTTCCGCTCGCCTCCCCGCCGGCCATGCGGGACCCCCGGTAGCACGTGTCCATGGCGGGGCCCCAGGGGGAGGCTCAGCCCAGGCGTGCCCGGGTCGCGCTGCCCTCGGCCCCGGGGGCCCGGCCACACCCCGCCTCCCCGGCGGCCGCTGGCCCGGTTCTCCGGCGCTTGGCTGCCCCGGCCTGCGGGTGTGACGCGGGCGGGGTCCGGAGGGCTGCCGCCGCCCCTGGGCCACTCAGCGCTGCCGGCTCCAGGGGCGGAACGGCGGGGTACCCCGCCCGCCGCCCGCCCCGCCGTCGTTCCGGCTGGCCCGAGAGCACGCCCTTGGGGGCAGACAGCCGGTCCCGCCGTAAAAGCGGCCAGGGAGGCCGCATCCGCCCTGGTCCCGGGGAAGTTGTTTCAAGCGTGCTTCTGAAATTGCGTAGGGCCAGCTTCCAGGCACTGGCTCGCGTGTACCTTCGCCTGCGTGGTCGACGAGCCCCTTGTCCAAATATTTGTTCACCACATCAGTGCTCACAGACCGAGTCTTTTACGCGAAGGCCTGTTTTCCAGTCCTTTAATCAGTTTCTCCGAACTCTTTCCAATTTATCAACATCCTTCTTGAAGTGTGGGCATCAGAACTGGGCACAGTATTCTAGTCGGAGTCACACCTGTGCCAAATACAGAGGTGATAGAACCTCCCTACTGCTACCCAAGATTCCCCTTCATACATCCAAGGATTGCATTAGCTGTTTTGGCAACTGCATCGCATTGGGAGTTCCCTTTCACATGATTATCCATCATGATCCCCAGACGTTTTTCAGAGACACTGCTTCTCAGGATGGAGTCCCCAGTCCGTAAGTATGGCCAACATTCTGTGTTTTTAGGTATGTTTGGTCAAAATAACACAATTATTATTTGCTTACACCCAGCTTACCAAGCAATGCCGATTGCTCTGTAACAGTGACCTGTCCTCTTCATTATTTATCAATTTTTGTGTAATCTGCAAACTTTACAGTGATGATTTTATATTTCCCTCCAAGTCATTAATAAAAATGTTTAATAGCATAGGAGCAAAAACTTGTTCCTGGTGGGACCCCATTAGAAACTCACCTACTCAGTGATGGTTCCTCATTTACCATTACATTTTGACACCTATTAGTTAGCCAGTTTTTAATCTAATTAAAGTGTGCCATGTCAATTTTATGCCATTTTACTTTTTAATCAAAATGTCTTGCAGCACTATGTCAAATGCCTTCCAGAAGTGAAAGTATATTACATCAATGCTATTATCTTTATCAACCAAACTTGTAATCATATTTTAAAAAATGTTATCAAGTTACTTTGACAGGATTTGTTTTCCATAAACCCATGTTGATTGGGATTAATTCTATTACCTACCCTTCTTGAATTCTTTATTAATCCAGTCCTGTATCAGCTGTTTCATTATTCTTCCTGTGAGCAATATCAGGCTGACAGGCCTATAATTACCCTGGTCATCCCATTTACCCTTTTTATAAATTGGCACAGCAGCAGCATTCTTCCAGTCCTCTGGAACTTTCATATTGTTCCAGGACATTGACAATCAACATTAATGGTCCAACAGGCTCATCAGCCAGCTCTTTCAAAACTTTCGGATGTAAGGTATCTAAACCTGCAGATTTAAAAATGTCTAATTTTAACAGCTTCTGTTAATATCCTCCTGAGTTGCTATTGCAATGGCGTTTCATTGCCACTATATGATTACTTAATCTGTTTTTTCCTAAGTACAAAACAAATAGTAATTTAACATTTTTGCTTTTTCTGCATTATTACTGACAATTCTACCATTTCCATTTAGTAATGGACCAGTACCATTGTTAGGATTCTTCGTGTTCCTAATACACTTTAAAAATGCCTTCTTATTGTCTTTAACTTTGCTGGCTATATGTTTCGTCTATGTGTGTCCTTTTGCTTCCCTTGTCAATTTTCTACAATTACTATTTTCTGATTTTTATTTATTGCTATCAACTTCCCCTCTCTTCCATTTAAATGATGTGGCTTTCTCTCCTTACATAGATTCCATAAGATTATAATTAATCTTCCTTTTCACTAATGACTTTCACTTCCTTCGTCCTTCAGTGCTCAGTCTTAAGATACTAGGAGAAGATCAAGAGAGAGACTACGGTGCCCTCATGTTTTCCAGCTTTGTCCCTGATGAGACTTATTCATGCTCATGGACAATCAAACTGCAGCACTGATCAGAAACGCTTTTTCCCAGCTTTTAACTTTGCCCTTTCTTCTCAGGTACAGACTTGACCAGAGAGAGCTATGCTTTTGATATATAACATAGATAACATTCGTAAGCAGGAATCAAACCTGGGACATTCAGCACTGAACAGGAGTGCTTGAATGAGCTTACCACTTGAATCAGAGGAGTGTTTGCTATCAGTAAGTGCAGGGCCGGCCCCAGGCACCAGCTTTCCAGGCAGGTGCTTGGAGTGGCATTGAGAATGGGGCAGCAGTCTGTGTCCCGTGGCAGCAATTCAGCGGCAGCTCCACCGCTCATCCCACCATGGGGGCTTTTGGGCAGCAGCTCCGCCACTCTTCCAGGCATGGCGGCAATTCGGCGGCGACTGCGTGGGGCGGCAAAATTGGCAGAGCTGCCCCTGAGTAAGTGGCAGGGTCTCATTCTTGCTAGGGTCAGCTGCTAGAGTGAGACAAGATCACACACTAGGCCAGTGAATCACACTTTAATCACTCCTTTGGGCTAATCCTGAAGGCAATTTGGAAACGACAATAAGCAACTGCCTTCCAGCTAGGTAGAACAGACTAGCATAAGCACATCACACCCATCCGCTGTGCTCTATCTTGTCATCATATCCAATAGCGGGATATCCTCACAGAAAGAACAGCTTTTGTTTTGCACTCCATCACAGCAGTTGCATTCTATAAAGATACTCAAGCTAATGGAGTCCAGATTTGTACATGCAAGTACTGGGGGCAGGCTGTTCCCACTGGAGGGACTTTAGCTGGGAATCCACAATTGCTGGAGACCAGACTGAGTCCAAGACTTGCCATCTTTAAAGTGTAATGCAAGATTCACCTCTTTCAGTAAGCCTCCTCCTACAGTTGCTTTTGCTGTAGTCCCTTGTGGGCTTTCTGATGACATTAACAAACCACCCGCCATTACCTGAGAATAACGTAAAAGAATTGCAGCTAAATACTGCACAGCTCTTGGGTCATTATTCCTTATACCCCTTACTAAAATATTAAATTGGCTGGGGAGCAAAGGGACTCTGGGACACCTCCTGGCATTGCCATGCGAGAATTATGGGTTCAGCGTGACCTTCTGCTTACCTCCATGGGATGAGGGAGACTAGGGAGCATGGGCAGGCCAGGGAGTGACTAAACATCTATATCATGGCCTTTTGGATTGATTAGAGACTAACAGTCTCTGAAAAATTTCACTTTTTCACCTGGCCTTGTCTACATTTGGAAAATTATTACAGTAGAACCTCAAAAATATGAACGCCAGAAATACAGACTGACTGGTCAACAGGACACCATGTGAAACCAGAAGTAATCAATCAGGCGGCAATGGAGGCTGCAAAAAAAGCAAGTACTGTACTGTGCCTGTATTGCATCTTAAAGGTAGGCACGTCTGGGCTGCCTGTCCCCACTCGGCACCCACTTACCGCTAGGAGTTGAAGATGCTGAGATTCTCAGGCAAAGCTGAGTCCTGCCTGCGCAGAGACAGCATTGGTGTCTGCGCTGCTTTCCACAACCCTCTCCCGGGGGGGGGGAGGGGGGGTTGTTTTCACACACACACACGCCCATGGGGGGGAGGGGGCACTATTTTCACCACCCACCCCTCGGTGGGGAGGGGGAAAAGCTTGTCCAGAAAGAAGGTGCCTCTAGAACCTGGCTCAGAGTGTGAACTGCTGGAGCCGGAGCTTTGTTTTGTTCAGAGTTATGGACAACCTCCATTCCCATGGTGCCTGTAACTCTGAGGTTCTACTGTTCCGAGTTTCCAGCAATGATTCAGCTATACATTACTTCCAATGGTGTACATGATGGTATAGACAGGGCTCAGCTGCTTTAATTACAGTGTCAGGAAAAGCCACTAGTAAAAACACTTCAGCCTTAGCTACGGTAGTGGTTGCATCACCACTCAAAACCAGAAACGAATTTTCCTCTCTGAGGGCAAGAGCCACAATGGTATGAGCTCTCTGAGGAAGAGGGGTTTCCTAAAACAGTATCAGGAAAATTGAATAGCAGCTGGGCCTGACCCCTTCTCAGACACCCCTCCCACCACCAGACACAGATATGGAGTAATGTATGGTACAGGGACCCCTCAGCGGGTAGTTCTTTCAAAGCACGGCTAGTTTTTCTTCACCTATCCTCATGACAAGTGACGCTCCCCAGAATTAAAGGGAGACAGGTGCTAAAACATCGCTTGAGGACAGCCTAGCAGTTATGCCCACCCCTGCTCTCCGGGGGAAATTAAGAACAGTTGTTAGCCGGGAGGAGAGAACCGGCAGCCGAGGGGTAGCTCCAGAATGCCACCTTGTGCCCAAGCGGCCAGGAGAGCGGCCCGACGACACGTTACTCGGCCTCGGGGCTGGCCTGCAAGCGCGGACTCAGAAGCGGGGCCCGTCCAAGGACACGCGGGCCTCCTGGGAAGCCAATCCGGTGGGGCCCAGGGCTCCCGAGGGAGCTTCCCCCGCGCCGCGCGGGGCGGGAACGGAGCTGGGGGCCGCGGCCGAGCACCGGGAAATGGTTCCGTGTGAAGCCGGGAAGGGGGCTCCGGGCCGGCCTGCACCCCGCTCTCTGGAGCGGCCTTCACCGCGGCTCCCTGTGCCTCAGTTCCCCGCCTGGGACAGGGCGCGGCCTAGCGCCGGCCACCAGCCCAGCTCCGGGCACTGCGGCGCCCGGACAGCACGGCGAGGGGCCGGCCGGCGGCAAGCGGGAGTAGAGCGCATGCGCATCGCGCCTCGGAGAGCGCGAACCGGCTGCGCCGCCGGCCCGAGGGATCCGGAACGCCGTGTCGGGCGCGGCTCCGGCAGGCCAGTCCTCCAGTGTCCCAGCGTGCCCCGCGTCCCGCCATGCTTTGCGGCGCGGGACTGGGGTAAAGGTCAGCGCCAGGGCTCCGCTGTCGGGTGTGCTGCGCAGGGCTCCGCTCCCGCCGAGGACCGCCGCGGCCATGGCCAAGCAGCCGCAGCCCATCAGCCCCGTGAAGAACTTCTTCGCCGGCGGCTTCGGCGGCGTCTGCCTGGTGTTCGTGGGGCACCCGCTGGACACCATCAAGGTGAGGGGGCCAGCTCCCGGCCTGCCCCGCGCGGAGGGGGGAGGGGAGAGAAATACTACAGCTCCCGGCCTGCCCCGCGCGCGGGGGGGGAGGGGAGAGAAATACTACAGCTCCCGGCCTGCCCCGCGCGCGGGGGGGGAGGGGAGAGAAATACTACAGCTCCCGGCCTGCCCCGCGCGCGGGGGGGGCAGGGGAGAGAAATACTACAGCTCCCGGCCTGCCCCGCGCGCGGGGGGGGGAGGGGAGAGAAATACTACAGTTCCCGGCCTGCCCCGCGCGCGGGGGGGGGAGGGGAGAGAAATACTACAGCTCCCGGCCTGCCCCGCGCGGGGGGGGGTGTATAACCACTCCTAGGCTTGTGTGGCTGGCACCCAGTGCCCAGGCAAAACAACAGCAGAGGTTCCTTACCCGGTGTGTTTCACTTAATAATTACAATAGGGTGGAGAAGCAGAAAAGTTTATTTGCAGCTGCAAACAAGGTACAGGGAGAATAGAATTTCAAATCCTGCACACCAGAGCAGGTCATTATACACACTTTTATATTTTTGTAATGCTACTGCATTACAAATTAGCCAATTAAAACTTTGCACAAATATTTTGCCTTTTTTATATGGGTTACAACAATGTTTATTTTTTGCAACCTTTAACAAGCATTTCTAGCAACTTAAACAACCAGCACATCCTGCCTGGCCTTGTAACTATCTCCTATTATTTTTAGCTTGGCGTTAGCAAATCTTACATTATAAGGCATTATTTGCGGCTGCGACATTGTTTTAAGAGCAAAAACGCTTACTCAAACCAGCCAGGCCTGAATTCTATTAAGGGGGGTTAAGAAGAAGCCCTTAGGCCTTCAGCAGGGAGACTTCTTCAACCCTTGTGGCCTTTTATCCCCTTGACTTAACTAGTGGCCATGCCCTGGGGTCTCCAAAACTTGTCTCTTTCATCAACAGAAGTTGGTCCAATAAAGTGTGTTATCTCGCCCACCTTGTCTGTTCAGGGCGTCGGGGTCGTTTCTCGTTTTGGCATAAAGCCTTCTGACCAGGCTGAAGTGTCCCCCTCTGGGCTGTGGAATCTAGGAGCAGCTGAGAGAGGGTTGGCAAAGATGCCAACAGTCACTGTGCATTGGGTAAAACTGACACTATGGGATTCACAAGACGAGGCAACCAGTTTTGAGAACATCTAGCCATGAGGTGTGTGCAGAGACTCTGGCAGAATTGTATGGGGACATGGATGCTGAGTATTGCCCCCCTTCCCCCCCACCCCCCCATTCTTATTGTATGAAAATGGGGCTGACCCTGAAAGCTCTGAGTTGACTGACCTGTGATATATCCCACACACAGTATTATCACAGGGCGTGTCCTCTTATCTTGGCAGCAATATTTGCATCTAGCTTCTGGCAACTGTGGCAGTGTTTATAACGCCTGTGCCCTCTAGAATGATAAGTGATCTGTTCAAACATGTGAGGTCTGGCTGTTTTTCAGAAGCCCTTGGTTTCACCAGCTAACTCAGTCAATTTAAGGTGTATACTTCCTGCCACACAGAGGCAGCATTGACGTGCCACTCATCATTAGCTCATGATATCAATGATCCTGTTTTGTTAATGAGAATTTCACGGGCTGATATTACTTTATTTTAAAGGAGAGACATGAATGGGATGTCTGATACTCTGTTTTGTCACTTGGATCGTATATACAAATGACTCTTTTTTAAAGAGAAATTACTACACTAGCATATATGAAGGCAACTTCACTTCAGTCTAAAATCATACTATACTGATGATTCTCTTTGGAGCATTTCCACTCTCAGCCTGTGGTAGCTGGAACTCCCTGCCATTAGTTTAAATGAAAATGTTGCTAAGCTCACTTGTATCTGTGTGTGAAGAGTTTCATTTTGTCAGCCTATGTGGGGGGGGGGGAGCGTGTAAGAGTGTTCTTTGTACCACTCTGTTTCTAAGAATCTGTCTATTTCAGGTACTTACATGGCTCCCATTACTGTAGTATGTGAGCACCTTACAAATGTTAATGTATTTATCCTCATGACACACCTGTGAGGTAGTGAAGTGCAATTATCCCTGTTTTACACTTGGAGAACTGAGGTACAGATAACCATTAGCTCACGATTCCTCTCAAAATGTTAGCACCTATCTGTTGTAACTATGTATTTGTTCCAATCTGTGTATTGCTTGTCTTCATTAAGCCAGCATGTTTATCCTTTTAAGACACTCAGAAAAGTCCAGTTAGCAGCTAGAAAAATCAGTGATGAATGGAAAGGAAAACTCTTGTTCTAAAAAGCATCAGAAATTAAGGGAAATTTGTGACCTTGAGCCCCAGTAACTAATTGTTACATGTGTTTTAAACTCTGTTGTGGCAAAGGAGCCTAGCGATTGAGAGGGTGGGGAAAGGTAGATAAAGAAGTAACTGAAGACCAGGAAACCGCAAAGCAGAAGTATCCAAACTCTGCCCAACAGAAGGCTGCCTTGATGACCTGCCATAAGCTAAAGGGATATACCTGATTGCATCGGGTCTCCTCTTTAATATAGACATCAGACCTGTGGAGAGTACAACTTCCAGAGCATGATGGCCCATCGTGGTATGAGTGGGAAGCTTTTTGGAATGTAACAAGTATTTGTTCTGCATTATTGATCTACGGATTGATGATACTGGAGATGAGATGTTTTAAACAATAACGTTATTTTTCCTTTTAATTATATTCTTTAATTTGAAGATAAATAAAACCAAGTTTCATTGGTGACAGTACCTGCATACTGAGTTGAGCAGATGGGGAAAGGGAGGAATAGAAATGGCACTGGATCTCAAAAGTGCTTAAAGCAACCACACTGCTGTTTAGAGAGTATTAACTTGAATTTAAAGTAAGTGTAATATTTATAACGATATTGAAATAACTTAAGGTATTTGTGTTCTTATTTAGATATTTGCACAAGCTAAAATACTGAGTTTTAACCCTTGTACCAATATTACAATGTCTGGTTATAAAACCTATGACTTTAATGTGGCTCTCTGGAACTAATCCTAAAAAAGTCATGTACCTTAAAAGAAAAAAAAATTGTTTTTTTTCCCTTCTTGTTTTACAGGTCCGACTACAGACCCAACCAAAACCCCAGGCTGGGCAGCCTCCACTCTATTCTGGGACCTTCGACTGTTTCAGACAGACTCTCATTCGAGAGGTACTGTAGACTGGCACTTGCTATGCCTGCCAAAAATGTCAGTTGCTCATGTACGTCATTGGAGTGGAATTTTGTGGGAATCTGGACCCCCTTGAGACCATAAAGTTCTCAGGTTATCAATTCAAATGGTTCTAATTCAAATTTTTCATCGGATTGTGAAATCTGAAAAGAACCGGTAGAGGGAGAACATAATAATCTTTGGAATGTGTAATTTGATCTTGCTTTTTTTTTTCTTTTTTAAAGTTAGAAATGCAGTGGTGTTAATACCTAAAGTTAAAGGCTGTAATGAACATTGGCCGTTGTTTGCTGGCTGTATTGTTGTAGGTGGTGGAATTTTGATGCCTGTGCTACGGAGAGCTCTCTGGAACTCCTAAAATAGAGACTGACTGTTGTTGACCCAAGCCATGTCTCCAATTTCTTCTAGAACCCATAATCCCCTCTGTGACAAGACAAAAGAGGAAGTGCTAGTTCAGATTCGTAGGTTTTAGGGCTTTTTGTTTGTTTTTGTTTTTTTTTGTTTTTTTAAGGCCAGAAGGCACCATTGTGGAATCACAGACATGTAGGACTGGAAGGGACCTCAGTAGGTCACCCTAGTCCAGCCCCCTGCACTGTATCAGGACCAAGTAAACCTAGATGGTCCCTGACAGATGTTTGTCCAGTCTGTTCTAAAAGCCTCCAATGACAGGGATTCCACAACCTCCCTTGGAAGTCTATTCCACAGTTTAACAACCCTTATAGTTAGGAAGCTTTTCCTAACATCTAACCTAAATCTCCCTTGCTGCAGATTAAGTCCATTACTTCTTGTTCTATCTTCAGTAGACATGGAGAACAATTGACCACTATCCTCTTTATAACAGTCTTAAATGTTAATGACTGTCATCAGGTCCATCCTCAGTCAAGGCTAAGCATGCCCATTGTTCCCCATCTTTCCTCATAAGTCGGGTTTCCTAAACCCTTTAACATGTTTGTTTGCTCTCCTCTGGACTCTCCAATTTGTTTATATTTTTCTTAAACTGTGGTGCCCAGAACTGGATACAGTATTCCAGCTGGGGTCTCAACGATGCTGAGCAGTTACCTCCTGCATCTTGCATACGACACTCCTGTTAACGCACTGGGGTGTATTAGGTATGAGTTGGGGAAGGGACACCTGAACTGCCAGGCCCTTGATAGCCTGCTGGGTGGCTGCCGCACAGGGAACTTAGGGGAGCTGATGTGGGGGCTGCCGGCCCACCCTGGTTCCAAGCCCCCACTAGCTCGCTCCAACGGGCTGCTCTTCCTGCAAGCAGTGGACAAAGCAGGCAGCTGCCAAACAATGTTATGAGGGAGTATTGCGCAACTTTAAACGAGCATGTTCTCTAATCGATCAGCAGTGTAACAATGAAACAACATTAACTGGGAAGACGTTAAGTGAGGAGTTACTGTACTGTCATGATAAAGATATTGCACTAAAGTTGAATTTACAAATGTAGAATTACATACCAAAAAATAACTACACTCAGAAATAAAACAATGCAAAACTTTAGAGCCTACAAGTCCACTCAGTCCTACTTCTTGTTCAGCCAATTGCTCAAACAAGTTTGTTTACATTTGCAGGAGATAATGCTGCCCGCTTCTTGTTTACAATGTCACCTGAAAGTAAGAGCAGGCATTCGCATGGCATTGTTATAGCCGGTGTTGCAAGATTTTTACGTGCCAGCTGCACTAAAGATTCATATGTCCCTTCATGCTTCAACCACCCTTCCAGATGACATACATCCTTCCCAATGACGGGTTCTGCTTGATAACGATCCAAAGCGGTGCAGACCCATGCATGTTCATTTTAATCATCTGAGTCAGATGCCACCAGCAGAAGGTTGATTTTCATTTTTGGTGGTTTGGTTCTGTAGTTTACGCATCAGAGTGTTGCTCTTTTAACTCTTCTGAAAGCATGTTCCACACCTCCTTCCTCTCAGATTTTGGAAGGCACTTCAGATTCATAAACCTTGGGTCGAGTGTTGTCACTATCTTTAGAAATCTCACATTGGTGTACCTTCTTTGTGTTTTGTCAGATCTGCAGTGAAAGTCCTGACAAATTGCTCCTCATGGTCTGCTTCCTGAAATATATCAAATGGAGCTGAGAATGCTTAGTGTGTGTGGGGGGGAATGAAAGGGTTAAATAGAGTGGGCCAAATCCATCCCCGCTGCAAGTCCATTGAAATCAGTTGCCTAACACCAGGGAGGAGTCTGGCCCACTGTATACATTATGAGTGTCAGGGTTATACTGAAATGTTGCCTTTTGAAGACTCTGTAATACAATACGTCTCTGTGTGTGTGTGTGTATATATATGTAATAAGTTTGAGACACACTGAGCCACGCATGTTTCTAACAGGACTGTATTTAAGGTGGGCACTAACTAGCTACTTTATATTTGGGGTGGCAGAGAGCAGAACTAGTGCTGGTGAGAAATGTGAATAATCCATGGAGGCAGGATGGCAGTTATCTGGAGAGTAAGAAAATCTAGGGCTTAGCCTAGTGCCGTTTTGATAGGTATGTTTTGGAAGTGCTAGCCCTGGGGAGGACAAGAAGTCCTGGCACAGCTTTCCCACAACTCCTCTGGGCTGTGTTCAGAACTGTATCATGGCAAATCCCTTTCATTCATGCAGCTGGCTGCCTTTGCTGTGATCGTCTTGTATAGTAACGTTATTTGCTTCTCGATGTGGTGAAATATTTATCACCCTGAAGAATGCTGCATGAAACCTAAATAACCCACTGTGATAACCTGCGGTCTCTTGCAGGGAGTCCGAGGCTTGTATAAAGGAATGGCAGCTCCGATTATTGGAGTGACTCCCATGTTTGCTGTGTGCTTCTTTGGATTTGGTTTGGGGAAAAAACTCCAGCAGAGGAATCCTGATGACATTCTAACGTAAGTTCTGAGTTGTTCAGACACTTGGGGTACCTTTTCTACGGCTCCTAGCCTGCTGTGTCGAATTACACATTCGGTTGTGGTGTAAATGTCTCCTCTCTGGATTATAAATATAATTTAAAAAAAACAAAACCCCCAAAACACTGGTGGTGGTAATGCTCCTAAAAGCGTGGTACTGATAGCACAGGCTAAAAACAGACAGCAGGTGGGCAAATACTGTGCAGTTCCCTCCTGTGCAAAAAGACAGTCATTAAAGAACAGCTCAGTTGTAACTGAATACCATATGTGTTACATAATGATAATGACTTAGAACAGCCTTGCTATTAAGGGAAACTGAATGGAAAGATTACATGTATATTCCAGCATAGCCATCTGACAGATCTGGTGGTCACAAGACATGATCTTTCCTTCCTGCTAGTGGTAAGTGGGAGTCTCACTGCATCCACTCTGTAGGTTAGGTTATTAATTGCAGGAGTGTTTCTCTAAGCTATGGCTGAAAAGGTATTTATTTTCTACGATCAGCCTCTGTTTTCAGGCACACTTACCCTTCTGGAAAAATGACTTTTTGGAACAAAATTTCTCCTGCTCCTTTTTTGGCCCCAAGTTGGAATTCTGTGGAAGGCTGATAAAATTCTATGTAGCTGTGACAGGTTATTCATGAATGAGAAGATTTTTAATTTAAAAAAAAAAATTAGGTTTATTTTTGAAATGTTCAACTTGCCATAGACTTAGTCTCTAGTAAGGACCAGTGTCTGACCCATCTGAAGAAATCTGCCTTAGGAAGAACAAAGGGTGTTTGAAAATCCTGTAACCACTCATCCATACTACTCTTCCACTTGCTGCGTTTTCTAACAGAAGTGGCGCTCCAGATGCACATATAATATACTTGTGTGTACATTTGTTCAAGAGCTTTGCTCACTCAAATGTTCCAAATCCATCATGGTTCTCTCAAGCTTGCTTATAAATCAAGAAATTTTAAAGCTTGTTTCATGTATTTGATTCCCATTGAACTCAATTGTTCAGTGCTTTACTGAATTGGGCCTTAAGACTTATAGTTCTAGAGCAGTGCTTCTCAAACTTACTTGAGTGTTCTTCTTTGTGTCTGTAATTCCTTAGGGACCTCCTGCTTCCCCCCCACCCCCCTACAATACATACACCACCACCCAGTTCGGAAGGCAGAGAAGAGAGCAGCGGCTGCTGGCCACGTACCCAGCTCTGAAGGCAGCGCCATGCCAGCAGCAGCACAGAAGTAAGGGTGGCAATGTGAAAAGTGATATAAGCGACTTAGCGCTCCATTGCCACCCTACTGCACTGCTGCTGCCACCCCGAAGCTGACAACTAGAGCCCCGCCACTGCCTCCTCGTGAGGAATGGGGGGGAGGCCGGGCGGCAGGGCTCTGACTGTCAGCCCCTGGGCAATGGAGCTCCACCTGTCACCTTTATCCCATCCCCGCACATCCGAGGTGTGCATGGCCCTTCTGTATGAGCCCCAGCCATCCAGGGCTGACAGCCAGAGCTCTTTTCTCCCGCCCCCACCCCAAAAGGGGGGGCACATCACTCGGGCCTCCCTAGGGAGGCCCGCCCCATAGTTGGGTCAAATGACTTAGTCGCACTCTGTATATTGTAGCATAAAACATAAGCACATTGAGTAATACAAAATACTATCAATGCACAACAGCAGAAGTATACTTGCTGAGGGAACCATACCTTTTGGATTTCTGAACTCTTATACGTTTTACTCTAATATTGCGTTAAGTCCTTTCACGCTGACTGTATTAAATGTCATGCTTATTGGATTATGTATCTTGGGATCTTTATTTTCCCGTGTTCTGTGCGCAGATATCCCCAGCTGTTTGCTGCTGGCATGTTATCTGGAGTGTTCACAACAGCAATCATGGCTCCAGGAGAGAGGATCAAGTGCCTTTTACAGGTAAGACTGTGTGTGTGGATGGGGAGAAATTCCCACCCTTAATTTCAGGAGTGTTGTCTGATTTAAAAAGACCTTGCTAGGAAGATATAACTCCTCTAATTAGCAAATTTACTCAGTACTGAATTTAGAAAGCACCCCTTTCAGCAGGGCTGAGGCATAACTTGATGTGACTCTGTCATGAAGAAGCACTATACAGCTTCCCTTTGACAATCTGGTAAATACAACATGCACTCCTATAGACACCATTCAGCATATAAGCAGCATCACCCTGGGATGCCAGCTGACCTCTTGGGCACTTCTGAAATCTAGAGTGTGTCTTATCTTCTCATGTAAAACAAAGCCTTTGTAGTAACATTCAGGTCCGTGAATCTCTTGCATGATAAAGATTTTGCCCATAGTTCCTTGGAATCCTTGTATGTAACAGAAGGACCTATTTCAAAAATATATAATACAAGCTATTATAAAACTAGTCTAGTGACCATAAACTTTAAACCCATCACAGCTCTTGGTTTTTGAAACCCTGGTGGGAAATGCGAATTTGAACAAATGAAAAAACTGTCTGTGCGAGACCTTCTGATCTCTACCCTCTCTCACGCTGACTGCTGTACTTCTTAGTGTTTTAATGGATGTTAGACATTGATTCCAACATGCAAAGCATTATCACAGGACATCTTTTACTCATAAAAATTGTCTTGAGTTCTATGAAATTTTCTTGGAGTCATATTCTAATCAGTGTAAATCTGGAGTAACTTGACTGATTTCAGCTGAGTTATTTCAAACTTAAACTGGTGGAAATTAGGTAAGCATCTGATTCTTAATTTGACACGATCCAGCCAGTGCATGGTTCAGTAAACACCTGTGGAAGCAAATCCTTTTCAATCTGGGGAGGAGAGAAATTTTAGTAAGTGTGTATTAGATCAGCAGTTCTCAAACTGAGCGTCGGGACCCCAAAGTGAGTCGCGACCCCCTTAGAATGGGGTCGCCAAGGCTGTCTTAGACTTCCTGGGGCTGAAGCCCGAGCTCCGTTGCCCAAAGCCAAAGCCGGAGGGCTTCAGTCCTGTGCAGCAGGACTCAGGTTGCAGGCTCCCTGCCTGGGACTGATACCCTTGAGCTTCAGCTTTGATCCCCCTGGCTGGAGCGGTAGGGCTCGGTCTTTGACCCCTGCACCCAGGGCAGTGGGGGTTGGGTGGACTCAGGCTTTGGTCTTCCCTCCTGGGGTCATGAAGTAATTTTTCTTGTCAGAAGGGGGTCACAGTGCAATGAAGTTTGAGAACCCCTGCATTAGAGGGATTTTTGGATTCTCACCTCTGACAGCTGGGGGCTTATTCTGAGACTACAGGTACCTATTTCTGATCAGAGACTAGTGTTACTTATCACTGGTTATTGCTGGGGCTCTTTGGAGTTATGCTAGCCCATCAGCGTTTCTCAAATGCAGCCATCAGGGGTTTTTCTTGTGGCCACAGTCTCCTGGGCAGTGATTTGCAGGCAGGGGAGAGCCGCAGAGCCACAAACACCAGAGGAGCAGGCAGCCAGTGTGAGTTCCCACCTTCCCAGTGAGATTCAGGCTTCCAGCTTCAGCTCTGGGGTGGCGGGCTCTGTCCTCCGGCCACACGGCAGCAGGCTCTATCCTACAGCTGTGGGGCTTCGGACTCTGGCCCCAGCCCTGGGCTCACCACCCCATTGCCCCTGGCCCCTGCTGCCACCCCACCCCCTGGCTGCCTCCCTACTCACCGCTCCAGGTTTAATTTGTCCTCGGCTTAACAGGGCTGAGTAAGTCTGTTGTAAAAAGTGGTATTTGTATGTTTTTTAATATCACTTTTCACTATCTTCTAGCTACCAAGTCTGCTCCTTTGAGAAGTAATATTAACAAACATACAAATATAGACTTACTAGATAGCAAGTCATTAAAAAAGGCAACCAAAAAAGTGCCCCTCCTCCCCGCCCCAAAAAACCCAACCAAGGACAAAAGACGAGAACATGCACATCGTGTTATTTGTGTTTCTATTCTCTTTAGCTCCAGTAAGGAATACATACAACTATGCATTATTATTTTTATTAGGTCTGCAAAAAAACCCTACATAAATAAATTACACTGATTGGACCTATGTATGTGCATATTTAATTGTTTTTTCTAAAGTTAATTAATTGTGAGAGTGGCCACCTTCAAGAGTTTGTGGCTACACTTTGAGGCCACCAACATTTTTGTTGTGAGAACCCCAGGCCGAGATCACAGAGGTGTCTGCCGACTTGAGGAAAGACTACAGGGATAAAAGGGAGGGAAAGTGGGCTGGGAATATGGTGACTTCACATGCATTGTACCAGTTTGTCTATATATCAGCAGGAGCCTGGTGGCATACATTCCTTGGGTGGCTTCTGTTTACCTGAAAAGAGCTGAGCTGCTAACTTCCACTTGACAATTTAGCTTTAGAAAACACAAGGCTTCCAAATTACTATTTGGGTTATGCCTGGTAAACAATCCTTTTAATTCTCCAGATCCAGGCTGCTTCAGGTGAAATTAAATACGGTGGCCCAATGGACTGTGTGAAACAGCTGTACCGTGAGGCTGGAATTCGAGGCATATACAAAGGAACCGTGCTCACCCTCATGAGAGGTACCTGGAGTAAATGTATTCTAATAGTACCCCTGCAGGAAGAGAAGCATCAGTACAAAACTGACCCAACATCGTAAATCTCACTCTGGGCCAGAGATATGTTGTGCATCAGTTTCATGTGCTGCAGTTTTCAGAGCTGCCCCTGCATCTCCTGGGGATTGAGAATGAAGACTAGGATATGTCCCAATCCTGGTGTGGGTAGTGGGAGGAAGAGGACTAGAGAAGTACAAAAGGGAATGAGGGGAGGAGGGCAAGAAATGGACACAGAGACTTGAGAGGTAAAGACCAATAAAATCCAAGCCGCAGAAGGCTACAATAGACTTCCAGGATGAGCGAGGGACGATGGGTCTGGGGAAAGAAGCTGAGAGACAGAGAAGAAAAAATAGGAAGCTAGCTTTTTCTTCGCTTTGGGATGGGGTTTGTACATGAGACTCCCAGTCTGTGATGGTCAATTGGATTGGTTATTGAAAGATACAGTTACAATGAATTACTCTTTCTCCCAGCTAGAAAGAGTGAGTTTCTTTACTCATTTTTGGTGTGGAGGAAAAATATCTTGTGTGTCCACTGTGTTCCTTTCTCTCTCCTATTATATATTTTTTTAAAAAGACACCTATAATGAACAAATTAAAGCCTTATGGGTCAGGTCAGAGATATGTTTGGATGCTTTCTCCCCTAAAATACGCCCCATCTGGGGCAGTGATTTCACCTGAGCCTCCTCAAATAGAGAAACTTTAAGCATTTTGCATCTCCACCAGCCCAGGAAATTATCTTTCCCATGACTTTCATATGACTATAAAAGCTAGCAGCAAGGACAACATGCCTGAGAGAACTGTTTGTCTGATTCTAGCCATGGGCTTGAGCATTCTCATGTATACGTGAGAATATAAAAAAGCAAAAAGTTTGGTTGGAACAAACTGGCAGTGCACACGTCACAAAGCCACTGAGACTGGCTTGATCTGCCCAGTCTCCAGTTTAGGGAGCTTAGTCCTGTCTCGTAGTCAAGGTAACAGTGTGACTGGAAGGGCTGGTGACTCAGAGGTTCAGGAATAGGTGTTTCTGCAGCCATGCCCCTGCTCTTTCTGAAAATGTTCTTGCTGTTCCATCTAGACGGACAGTTTGCACTGGAAGGCTCAGAAAGGGAACTTAGTGGTACTTGTTGGCATTGCTGAGGCTGGTGCAGAATGATCCCTAACGTTGGCAGCTGATGCGAGCCCAGAGCTTCCCCTTAGGGATGAATACTTCCTTTCCGCTCTGTCTTTTTTTTCCCTGCATGCAGAGGTGGTCAGGTGTCGTTTTCCTACTTCTCTTAGTCTGTCTGTCTGTTCTCCCAACTAGATGTTCCAGCCAGTGGAATGTACTTCATGACGTATGAATGGCTGAAAAACATTCTGACCCCTGAGGGGAAGAGGTTAGTTAAATCCTAAGTCAGGGCAATGCTGACTTTACCCAGACACTGCCAGTCAATTTCTCCTGCTAAGCAAATGGCTAGAGAGCAAAATCACCGGAGTAACAGTGTCTATTGTGATTGCTGAGGAGTTTACTGTCATTGGCTTTCCCATCAAGATGACTCATCTCACTGTGGGATTGGATTGATTGTTGAATGGTATTTGAAGCACTCCTCTTAATGGCACAATTAGAAAAGCATTCAGGGTGAGATGCACCCCTGTTCCGCTTCCCTGCTGTGTGCTAAAAGCTGGTCTTTCAGGCATCCTTGTCATGCTGCAAGTATGAGAGAGCAATAAGAGTTGAGCCTTTCTCATGGAGAGACAGCACATTATGGCCACAAGTTTCTCATTCTGAATTCCTACAGTGGCTGCTCTCACGCTGGGTCTGTACCATTGTAATGTCTTCGCTCTTAGCCAGACTGCCTTTCTGGTCTTTATGTATTAGTTTAAAGATGGACACCTTTTCAATTCAAGGAGTACTTGTGGCACCTTAGAGACTAACCAATTTATTTGAGCATGAGCTTTCGTGAGCTACAGCTCACTTCATCGGATGCATTCTGTGGAAATTGCAGAATATCATTATTATATACACAGACACCATGAAACAATACCTCCTCCCACCCCACTCTCCTGCTGGTAATAGCTTATCTAAAGTGATCATCGAGATGGGCCATTTCCAGCACAAATCCAGGTTTTCTCACCCTCCGCCCCCCCACAGACAAACTCACTCTCTTGCTGGTAATAGCCCATCCAAAGTGACCACTCTCTTCACAATGTGTATGATAATCAAGGTGGGCCATTTCCTGCAGAAATCCAGGTTCTCTCACCCTCTCACCCCCCTCCAAAAACCACACACACAAACTCACTCTCCTGCTGGTAATAGCCTATCCAAAGTGACCACTTTGGATGGGCTATTACCAGCAAGAGAGTGAGTTTGTCTGTGGGGGGGCGGAGGGTGAGAAAACCTGGATTTGTGCTGGAAATGGCCCATCTCGATGATCACTTTAGATAAGCTATTACCAGCAGGAGAGTGGGGTGGGAGGAGGTATTGTTTCATGGTGTCTGTGTATATAATAATGATATTCTGCAATTTCCACAGTATGCATCCGATGAAGTGAGCTGTAGCTCACGAAAGCTCATGCTTAAATAAATTGGTTAGTCTCTAAGGTGCCACAAGTACTCCTTTTCTTTTTGCAAATACAGACTAACACGGCTGTTACTCTGAAACTTTTCAATTCAATATTTCTGCAGTGTCAGTGACCTCAGCGTGCCTAGGATTCTCTTCGCCGGAGGTATGGCAGGGATCTTCAACTGGGCTGTTGCCATCCCTCCTGATGTGCTGAAATCCCGCTTCCAGACCGGTGAGTCAGATGTCAGCCGTGTAAGAGCACCACAAGATGTAGCATTTCCGTGGGCTGGGTGGACAATCCAATAGAGAAGCTTATGGCTGGGCAGAATTTTAGAAAGGAGGTAGTGTGGCCTAGCTCCTACAGCACTAGACTGGGACTCAGGAGATCTGGGTTCTATTTCCAGCTTTGCCACAGGTTTACTGGGTGACCTTGAGCAAGTTACTTCATCTGTGCCCCCATCTGTAAAATACCTCCTTTCAAAGAACTTTGCAGATCTGTGTTGAAAGGTGCTGTAGAAGAGCTAGGTGGTATTTATTCCAAATATACTCCCATTTAAAGTGCTTAATCATTTCAGATAAGACCGGGCACAGTTGCATCGGTTCAGGCAGGTGATATGTAAAATAAAATCACAGTGGAGCAGGGACCACCATAGTTATGCATGTCTCTCACAATCCATTGCTTTGTGACTGGCAAATCTGCAGATGACATGGAAATATCTACAGTCAGCACTCCATAGAATTGTAGTAGAGACAGCCCAGTCCCTGGGGCGAACACAGACATTTGGAGTTGCCGGGCTGCAGCAAAGGCTGCCATTAAGGTTCTGGTTGATTTCTTCGGCATTACTCCAGAGGAACATTTCTATAGAACAGAGTTCTGCAGCAGTCTCTAGCAGCACTATCCTCTGGAGCTTGCATTGACAAGATCCCTGCATCTTCTATGTCACACATCAAGGACATAGGCAGAGCTTCTGTCCCAGGCCATCCAACAGTGGTTGCTGATGCAGGAAAATCCTTCTGTTTGTGGTGTGTGTGTTGTTTTGTTTGTTTGCTTTGTATTTAGCTTCTGTGATGCTCCAGACCAAGGGAGCAAAAGCCTGAATGGGATATAGTAGAATATTGCAGCCCCTGCTCCACTGAGTCACTTTCCAAAAGTTGTTTGTGACTCTGGTGAAGGGTTACTCTGGAGTAGCTGGTCAAGGGCCTCGTAAAGGTAATACTTTCCAGTGGCGTGTCACATGATCAGCTAATTTGTTCCTATAAAATCACTTTCCTCAAACACCTGGTCAGATCTGTGTAACATCAGCATTAAAATGGAGCCTGTAGTTTTCACTGGAAAGCCACTGCCATTCCTGGCTCTTAGTGCGTGGGAAGATATTCTTTTTGAGAACAGACCAGCGTTGTTCCTTGCAAATCAGCTTTATTGATTGATACACCACTGACTTTCCACCCTGCCGATGCTGTTAGCGTGACCAGCAGTAACAACGCTAGATTGAAGCTTCCAGCCTTCTAACCCTTCGCTTAAGTTCCTCTTTTCTTCCAGATGACCCGATTATTATTTAAAACCTTTATAGTGCTGGTGAGCATGTGGCTCCTGCTCACTCGGTCTTTGTTCTAGTTGTCAGTGATGTACTATACTAAAAGCTGTCTAGTCTTTGAAATCATTTGTTACTCGGAAAATAATCCATATGAATTACAGTGGAAGGCCACAGTGTAACCATTAAAGTCTCAGCTGGCTGCATTCACAAATCATAGATGGCATGTTCTTCTTCTGTCAACAGCTGCTCCAGGGAAGTATCCCAATGGCTTTAGGGATGTGCTAAGGGAGCTTATCAGAGAGGAAGGCGTCTCATCCCTGTACAAAGGGTTCACAGCCGTTATGATAAGGGCCTTTCCCGCTAACGCAGTAAGTAAACCATGATATCTAGCGAGCTGCAGGGAGCTGGCTACTTGCACCCTAAATACCTTGTGGTTGCAAAAGAGGAGGATGAATCTCTGATTGGGCAATGTGGCATTAGCGAGTTTACCACCATGGAGGTGGCTGCTTGCATGCTGGGTGGTAAGGTCCATGGCTCCCTGGCTCGTGCTGGGAAGGTGAGAGGCCAGACTCCCAAGGTTGCCAAGCAAGAGAAGACGACGACTGGCTGTGCCAAGAGACGCATGCAGTACAACCGGCGCTTTGTCAATATTGTGCCAGGCTTTGGCACGAAGAAGGGCCCCAATGCTAACTCCTAAATGGCATACATCACCCAATAAAGCAGATGTCACCCAGGGAGGGGGAAATGATTCCAGACTGTTGTATTATCTCACCAGTGCTGCTTACGTTAGAGTGAACACCCCTGGGTGTATGGTCTGGGGGATCTATTTCCAAGCTTTTTAAAATACTGGCTCAAATCTCTGTAGCTGGGAAACTAAAGTAGGCTGTAGGGATAGCGCTAACAGAAATAGGATCACAGGTTTTGCACTAAACCCTTCTTGGTGTTAGAACAAACTAACAGTTCTACACATCTGCTAACACAATTGCCAGCATTTTGAATGGCTAGATTGAATCAGCACCTATTTTAAATGGAAGGACCCTAACAAATGACACTGAAGATCAGAAATTCTGCCTCTGCTATAGAGGGACACAGTCATGTCATTTCTTCCAGTTCAAGATAACTCATGTCAAGGAGGGGACAGGGGGGAAACAAAACCATGTCTGGGGTTTATAATGCTGCTGTACCCCTCAGCTTTGAGAAGACCTTTTCCAAACATTCCAGCTCTGTGTGCCTAAGACTCATCTAATCCTTGTGTTCTGTCTCTCTGTTCCAGGCCTGTTTCCTTGGTTTTGAAGTTGCTATGAAGTTCCTTAACTGGATTGCACCAAGTCTGTGAAGACTAGGAAATGTCCTCCTGGGAGAGAAAAAAAGACCATGATGCTGGATTAAAGGGATGACTTCAGAAACCCTAGGAATTATTAATTTTCTAATCCCCATTGCCTTACTCGCATCCTCTGGATGGTGTAATGGTGCCATTCTGAACCTTGAGCCATAACTCTAATGTAGAGTTTTCGTGAGGAGTAGGAAGTATGAGTACACTTACTTTCTGAACCAAATGCACCATAGCAGTGATGCTGCTAATAGACACCTATCGCTATTACAGTGAGAGTCCCTAAGTACTTCCTCTGGAAGAAGAGGAGACTCTTAATTTCTTTCTTTATTTACTGAAGAAGCAGTTAGTGCTGAAAATCTTTCGAAATAGTAATTACCAGCCAGTGTGCACTTAATTCTCAGGATGTGGCTTAACACTTTATTGCAAATGTTGAAGTGAGACACTATTTTCCATCAGTTATAGATAGTCTCATCAGCTGTTAGCATGTTGATGGTGCCTTTATTTTATGTGCATGTAATGAGGGGCAATATGGAACAGAACAGATTATAGCTAAAAAAAAAATCCTAATTCTGGGGAGAGGGGGTGGGTACGGAGGTTTTTTAAAGCATTATGGAGGCCTTGTATGGTGACCACCTTGAACAGATGAAAGGTGCACTGTGGAACTAAGAGTTAAAGTGAATTATGCCCAACTTTCTTGACTAAGTACTGCTAACCCAGCTGGCGGGGGCATTCAGCGGAGAAACAAGTTCTAACTGATCTCATTTCTCTTCAAAATCCTTTCTTTCCTCTCTGAAATCCCTTTGGTACTTCCTGATTCACTGACTGTATCCAGAACACAACTTTACAAATACCATATGACTCATTGCAATCGATGCTATATCTGATGTCCCTGAATGATGCATCCTGGGAGATAGTCAGTGGAAGTACAGAGAGGATTTCAAAGTGGGAGAATACTTAAACTTATTTTGGTGCTGAATTTCCCCCATGGCTTACTTAATGGGGACAGTCAGCCCTGAAGTCGGTGTCTGGCTCCTCAGCTCAGCATTAAGAGATCTTGTTAAACATAACAAATTTTGAGTTGACACGATGGATGCAAGGGACAGGCAAGACAATCTGTAACCTGTTCCAGTTGTGATTAAATGATCCTATTTTATCAGGATTCAAAGTTTGCTGCTGCTCAGCTGGAATGTTTCCTTGTGGTTTTGTGCACTCTGCATTTTGGCGCATGATTAGCATATGCAAAGGGCATACAAATATTCCCTTACACTTTGTTCTAAGATCTGCCTACCTTAAAATCCTGCAGACAATTTATGTATGGATGGGTAGCCTGTCTTTCATGGTGTTAATTCTATGCCTCTCAACCTTTAGATCTGCCCCATCAATGCCCCAAACCCATTGAAATGTGTGACAAATGGCTGAAATGGGCAACACCTGAGTTTTTGTTCGTGGTGCCACCACTGCTAGGTTAAAATGGTTTTTAAGGCTGTTTTCTCATGGTGGGAGGCAAACAAACCAGCTGTTACAGGTGTGGTGGGGGGATTGGGTTAGGGAGAAGATCCCTGCCTAGACTCCTCAAGAGGTACCAAGGGAAGGTACGGCTGGGGAATGAGGGGTTGTCCCTAACCAGGCCCCTCAAGGCATATAATTAATTTAGCATGCTTTCCATTAACGAGGCTGTCTCTGCCAGGCTGCCCCGCAAGGATGTTCTCTCACCTGCTACTGCACCAGCAGCTCAGGACCCTGCTCCTCGCTCCCTTTCTCTTGTAAAGAGCAGAGAGGAGGCATCCAGCTGCTTCTGTGGTACCTTTGTTTTCCCAGAAGTTGAGGGAGCAAGATGTTTGTTTTGTTTTCATGGGTGAGAAGGACAGAGTAGACCCTCCCACATTTGAAGAGCCCCACAACTCAGGACTGCCTTCACTTCCCCCTCCAGCCCTGGATGCTCTCTCCCCTCCCCAAAATATCTTGCCAGTCCTTCCACCTTAGGAGCCTCTCTGCTCCTTGGAAGAGAAAAGGGGAAGTAAGAGGCCCAGAGCTGCTGAGGAAGGCACATATAGCCCTCCTTTACGTGCTGCTGCTCCCTGTCCTGCCATACGCTGCCTGAGAGCGTGACTGTGCCATACACTTGAGGTCTGGTTAACCCAACTGCTTCTGAGGCAGCTCAGATAAGTAAAATCAGTAACTGTCACTCTCCTGTGGCTGATGTGGGTTTAGCTAGGTGCTAACAGACATTGCTAGCTGAGCCCTATACGCTTACTGGAACTCTTACAGCAAAGATCAATAGCAGTGTTACAGCAATAGGCTGTAGATTAGGTTCACTTCCCATTGTTGCAGATGACAGTTGGAACCTAGATTTGCTAAGGATCATCACGTAGTTAATAACCCCAGGTACCACTGATTAATGATTAAAAATATTTGCATATGCAAAGTGGCAGACTCACTCCTTGCACAATGGTCTGTGCAGGTTTATACCGGCTGTGCTGCTTCCCTGAGTGTGAGCAAGAAGGAGAACAAACTGTGAATGTTTCAGTAAATATTTATTGACCAAACTGCTGGTTCTTGGTTCCCTGTGCTGGGAGCAGGTCCTAGAGCAGTTCAGATTCTGCCTTTACTTCCCTAATATTTATTTGCTGAAAGCTGCCCCCCCCCCAGCCTTTTATATGTTTAAAAAACGAGGAGTACTTGTGGCACCTTAGAGACTAACAAATTTATTTGGGCATAAGCTTTCATGGGCTAAAACCCACTTCATCGGATGCATGCAGTGAAAAATACATCCTGATGATCACTACAAACTTTTTTTTTCTCCTGCTGATAATAGCCCACCTTAATTGATTAGTCTCGTTACAGTTGGTATGGCAACACCCATTTTTTCATGTTCTCTGTGTGTACATATCTTCCTACTGTATTTTCCACTGCATGCATCTGATGAAGTGCGTTTTAGCCCACCTGCTTAAAAGGTGCCACAAGGACTCTTTTTTTTTTTTTCTGATACAGACTAACTCGGCTACCACTCTGAAACCTGTTATGTTTAAGAAAACCTATATGTAAGCAGGGATGTAGCACACGTTTGGAAGTTCAGGCATCTTTACAAATGCCAGAGATATTTGTTAGTAAAGGAGACTGACACACTACCCATGACTGATTGGTGCAGCATCTCTTTAAGAAGGGAATGAGGAGATCACGTAGATGCAGAGAGAAATTGAAATCTAAGGAAGAAAGTGTGGCCCATCCAGCTCTCCCATTGAATTCTCAAGGCACTGTACCTTTGTGCTTTGTCATCCCTCTGACCATGCTAATATCCTGCTGATTTGCTTTATCTGTTTCCTGCCCTTACACAGCACTTGTGCCATTGGGCTTCAGGCACAGAATATATGGTTCTTCCTGATTTGTGTTAACTCTTAATTGCTGCTGTAAAATTTGTAACTTCCTAATTTTCGTAGTGTTTCCTGAATTCTCTTTAAACTTCTCCCTCTGTGGAAAGAGTTCACGGCAACAAATGATAAATTTTGTATGCCCATTAGGCCATACTTACTGAGTGGGATACAAGAGATAAGCGGGTGGCCTCATATCAGTTCATCATGACATTACTGTAACTCCTTGCTTAACATTGTAGTTACGTTCCTGAAAAATGCTACTTTAAGCAAAATGATGTTAAGCGAATCCAGTTTCCCCATAAGAATTCATGTAAATAGGGTGGATTAGGTTCCAGAGAAAATTTTTTAACCAGCCAAAAGACATTATACACACAGTAGAAGTTTTAAACAAACAATTTAATACTGTACACAGCAATTATGAGTGTGAGGCTTGGTTGAGGTGGTGGAGTCAGAGGGTGGGATATTTCCCAGGGAATGCCTTACTGCTCAATGATGAACTAGCACTCGGCTGAGCCCTCAAGGGTTAACCCACTTTTGTTAATGTAGCCTCACACTCTACAAGGCAGCACCAATGGAGAGAGGAGACACAATAGATGCATGGCAGTGGCAGCAAATATCCCCTGCGGAAACAAGGTGATGATGAACCCACCCTCTCGCACTGGAGCGCACCACTCCCTCCACTTTCCAAAGTGTTAGGGGGTGCTTGTGTGTGTGACAGAGACACACACTGTGTGTGTGAGAGAGAGAGACGCGCATTGCCCCTTGTAAGTATGCTGACCCCGCTCTTAAGTACATTGCCTTTTTAAGCATATCAGCAAGTTGAGACAGCAGCTGCTGTCAGCAAGCTCCCTCTGTCCTGAGCCCTGTCATGTCCTTCCCCCCTGGTTCTGTGGAGATGGGGTACAGGGGGAGGGGGACACCCTGACATCAGCACCCCTCTCCCCCCCCCCCCCCCCGACCCCTGCACAGCAAGCAGGAGGCTCCTGGGAGCAGCTCCAAGGCAGTGGGCAGGAGCAGCACATGGCAGTGGGGGGAGGGACACCCGAACTGCCCAGCACTTGGTAGCTTGCTGGGGGGCTGCCGCACAGGGAACTTAGGGGAGCTGACTGGGGCCTGCCAGCCCACCCTGGTTCCAAGCCACCACCAGCTCACTCCAACGGGCTGCTCTTCCTACAAGCAGTGAACAAAGCAGGCGGCTGCCAAACAATGTTATAAGGGAGTATTGCACAACTTTAAACGAGCATGGTCTCTAACTGATCAGTGACATAATGAAAATGTTAACTGGGACGATGTTAAGTGAGGAGTTACTGTACTGTGCTGCCCAACTGGCTACAGTGGCAAAGATTCATGTGGTTGTTAGAGGGCAGGACTCCCAACTACATTGGAAAACTGCATGCAATTTGTCACCAAAGACTCATTCTTGTTCTCAGCAAACATGGAAGAGAGGATTGATCATCATGGATTGAGGGGATTAAAGGGCTTGATCATCAATCTTAGTTCCCTCCCTCCTTTAAAATGCTCCCATGTTGGATTCTAGTAGTTGTTTCCTTCAATTCCAAAGATTCATTTAGTTTCTAGAGGTTTCTCTCTTGCGGACATGAAAGCTGAGTTTAACACCTGAGCATTCCCTCTCTTCCCTTAGTCCAGACAGGGCAGAATATCAGAATCAGCCCCTCCCCCTGTTCCATCATTACTTTACTTTGTAACATTTGGGGCGTTTGACTCACTGTTGTAGCAGTCTGACTCAGTGAAGTCAATCTTCTGAGTGACACTAAAAAGAGCAATCAAATTCAGTGGATTTGTGCCCCAATGTGTGCTGAAAAAGAATAAATGGAAATGACTAAAAGGCCCTACCACATGACACTTGCAATCTAGAGAGAGGATCATGGAGAAGTACACTACTTCTCTGAGCCTATTTGACTGAGTGATACAAAGGAGAAATTACACATATATAATGTTAATAAGCTAGGATTGATCAGAGACCATATTTACCTTTCTTTAGTGTGTGTAACACAATGGGACCCCCCAATAGTAAAAATAATGCAGTGTCTTTATGAACTGCACATAGAGGCCAGGTTGTGTTGTGCATTAACTGTGGTCTCTAATGTTAAACATCAAAGCAGCCTGAGTTAGGAATCCAAGCCATTGTAAAATCACAGAACTCCTAACTAGGGCAAACTCTCACTGAAGTGAGTCGGGGTTTCTATTGGAGAAGTCCAAGTTCAGGATAGTGACCATACACACAGGAGATAGGAAAAGACCCATCAGGTCACTTGACATATCCTGTGGGATGTAAGTGCAGGACAACTCCTGCAGAAACATTTTCAAGTACTCTGTTTAGTCCTTTTTTATTTATTTAATTTTTAAATCCATGTCAACTTGAAATTTTTTATAACTGTTTCAGAAGTTTGAATGGGTTTACAAATCACTGTGATACAAACATCAGCAAGAAAGCATTAATCATTACAAAAATGAGCTCATCCCAGAGAAGAGATTAATTCTTCATTTCTTTGAGTGTGACCACTTCCACTCGGAAGCCCCAGGAGGATTACCAAAGGATCATTTGGTAAGAGATATGCAACACTTTGTCATGTGTAGTTACAAACTGCACCCAAGTACTCTCTGACTGAACATCTGCACCACATATGCATAAAATCTCTGCTTTCACCACAATTTCTCCTACATTTATTGCCATTCAATCTCTCTATATATTTTAACCAGACCGGTGCTAAGTGAAACAAAAAAAGAAATTTTCTTTTATCATAGTACAAACTGATGTTGTTGGTCTTCTTTTCCAGATCAAGTCCTCTGGGGTAATTTGTCTATCCAAATCCTTTTCCCACCGTGTCATATATGGACATTTTCCTTGTTAGGAAAGTTGCCTACAAAGACTGATGTGTTATTTTTGGTTTCCTAATTGACCAGAAGTCATTGCGTTTACTAAAATTAGCTTTCTGTATAAAATAACTTTATAGAAAAGTTGAGAGATGTTTAACTTGAAGGTACTGGTACCATGGGAGAGTTAACCAGTTAAAGCTGGTTTTGATTGCTAAATATGTTAGAAAAGTTTCTTTGATGAACAGCTGGCTGACTGTATGCATTCCAGGGCTCTCCCAATTCTTAAATCTCTCTGGTTTGTAATTTGAGTTAAAATCTGAATGATTTGCAATGGGGACAATAATTTATCCTATCCCTAGTTCTATTCCAAACCTATAGAGTACCCTTTAAATACATTTTTGGAGCGTGTGATTTTTTTAAATTAATCCATGGTAATGTAGCAATATTTACACTGCCACAATTTTCTTATTGAATAAAACTCAGTGTTGGCTGAGTTAGTGCACCCCCAAGCCACTAACTGCTTTGAGCTGGCTGGCTTGACAATACCGTATAATATTTGGAAGAGCTAGTCCACCCTGTTTAATGGGTCTGTACAAAGTATCCAAACTCAGCGTTAGTATGACAGATAGGGCAACATCCTGAGCAAACCTTACTGAATTCAGTTTATGTATCTTTGTGGGCCAGAGATTGCATGTAATTACAGAGAGACGGGGACAACAGCCCTCCAGGAACTTAGAACAGTGGGAGTGATTTAGGCAAATTCACTCAGGTTGTAACACCTCCAGAGAGCTACCCCCACCTGGAGAGAGGCTCGCATGTACTGGCGGAAACTGGATTCTTCAGGGACCAACTGACAAAGAAAGGACTTTTGGTTAAATAGCCTGTGTAAACACTGACCCAGGGCCTTCTTGTCTGTTTTTTTAATCAAAAAGATCTTCTGTCCAAGGGGTCCCCCTGGGAAGGGCTGGAAGGACTTGGCCCAGTCTGTGCTCTTGTTCTCAGGAAAAGGGGTTCTGAACATGCAACCACAGGAAAACCTCTTGGTAGGGTTTGAAGGACTGTTCACAGGCCAGAGTCCTTGTTAGAGTAATCACATCAGCCACACTATCAGAGGCTCATTCACCTGCGCATCTACCAATGTGATATATGCCATCATGTGCCAGCAATGCCCCTCTGCCATGTACATTGGTCAGACTGGACAGTCTCTACGTAAAAGAATAAATGGACACAAATCAGACGTCAAGAATTATAACATCCAAAAACCAGTCAGAGAACACTTCAATCTCTTTGGTCACTCGATTACAGACCTAAAAGTGGCAATTCTTCAACAAAAAAACTTCAAAGACAGACTCCAATGAGAGACTGCTGAATTGGAATTAATTTGCAAACTAGACACAATTAACTTAGGCTTGAATAAAGACTGGGAGTGGATGGGTCATTACACAAAGTAAAACTATTTCCCCATGTTTATTCCCCATCCCCACCCCCCACTGTTCCTCAGACGTTCTTGTCAACTGCTGGAAATGGCCCACCTTGATTATCACTACAAAAGGTCCCCCTCCGCCCCGCTCTCCAGCTGGTAATAGCTCATCGTAAGTGATCACTCTCATTACAGTGTGTATGGTAACACCCATTGTTTCATGTTGTCTATGTATATAAATCTCCCCACTGTATTTTCCACTGAATGCATCTGATGAAGTGAGCTGTAGTTCACGAAAGCTTAGGCTCAAATAAATTGGTTAGTCTCTAAGGTGCCACAAGTCCTCCTTTTCTTTTTGCCGATACAAACTAACATGGCTGCTACTCTGAAATCTAGCAGATATGTAGATTCTTTTATTGTTTTTAATATGTATTCTTTGTAGTGCTTCTACCTGAAGAATAAATGTACTTGCTTAGAAAGAGCTGTGTGGTAACTAACTGTGTCAATTACTGTTTATCATCTCTGAGGAGAAATGTAAAGCAAGCCTCTTTAGGCATTCTAATTTTGCTAGGGAATTCACAGTATAGGTAGGGAACTGTGCAGGCTGGAAATATCTGCTCAGGAGGGAGAGAGATATATGTCTCCACCCAAGAGAGGCAACGGCTGGGGAGTCAGAAGCTTAGGAGTAGGTGCCCCTTACTGGACCATAGAGGGGGAATACATGTGCAGATGCCATGAACCATGACACTTGGTCTTTTCTTATTCCACATAAATTCTAACAACATTCTCTATACTCCTGCTAGAGTTCTATCTCAGATGACTATAGGAAGATTTTGAAACAAGGAAGATATCCTTGGCAAAGTATTCATTTTGTCTGTGGATATTTTTATTTTCTTCATAGCCAAGAAATTGCATACTTCTCCCACCAATCAAAAAATTTTTTTTTATTTGCTGAAATAGAGGTTTGACATCTAAATCATAGAGCCCAAGCTTGAGATTTTAATTCCCAGGTATCTTACAGAACCTGTTGTCCATTTGTACCCAAATGTTTTCTGGAGGGATGATTCTTCCAAGTGTGGCAAACTCATACCTAGTATTTAAGATTTGGCATAATTTACTTGAAAGACAGATGCTCTCCTGAAGTCATGGATTTCTTTGATACTAATTTTAGAGAAATGCTCAGGTCAGATAAAAAAAATCATATAATTGCCAAACAAAGCTATTTTCTTATGTGTTCCTGCAAGCTTTGTTCCTGTGACAGAATAATTAATCCTTATCCTCTGCAAAACGCTCCATGGTCAATGCAAAAAGCAAAGGCAACAATGACATCTCTCCTGTGCAATTCAGAAGGGGGAGATTTAACTTCACTGGCTTCTGAACCTATTGAAGAGGTTGGCAGGCTCAAGCCCACCTGCATCTGAAGGCTCCTCCTGCAGCCTAAGGGGAGGAGGTACTGGACCCGGGATTCAAACAATTACAGGGGACATGGGCATTTGCAGCTGCTGTTAGGCTGTGTGATATGGGTACTCCCCACACAAGCCCAATCAGCCCATGAAGCTGCAAATGGGGAAGATGTAATCTGTGTGGAGGGCACTTATGAGGAGGAAGTTCACCTGTGAGAAACAGGCAGTGCTTCTATAAAGGCAGGAGGGAGAAAGCCTTCAGTCCCCCGCCCTGAGGCGAGAAAGAAACCCTTGAGAAAAGAGATAGGAACCTAAGAGAGAAGGTTTACCCAGCAGGCCTAAGAGAGAGGGGTCTGACTAGGAAAGCTGGAGAATGAAAAGCTTGGCGAAGCATGGTAGGAAGTAGTCCAGACCTTAGAGGTGGCTGCAGACAGTAACTGCTCGGTATAAGTCCATGGACTGGAACCCTGCATAGAGGGTAGGCCTGGGTTCCCCTACCAACCACTGCAGAGTAGTACTGCTAAGCGCAGCGAACGGGAAGACTGCCTGAGTCGCTGTGGGAGTGACCTAATCAGGACAGCGGGTGTGAGGACTGCCTGATGATGCTCGTGCAGAGAGACTTGGAAAGATTCCCCTGGAAGTCACAAAGCAGCCATACCGCAACTCCATGAGCAGGAGGAGACCTGCAATGGTGGAAGAGAAGAAAGGGGGCACGGAACTGGGCAGCACCTCCTGAAGGAGGCACCAGCCAGCAATGAGTAGAGCATGCTGTGACAAGCTAGTATAAAGAGCAACCATCTCTTCAAGGAACTGGGGGCCAAATGTCCATAGGGGACATGAATTTAAACATGGAGTTCCACTCTATGCTATCAAAAGTTTTTTCGGCAGCAAGTTATAACAAAGGAAATGAATCTCTTTTTCATCTGGCACTAGGAATACAATCAATTAAAATCTTTGTTATATATACAGCTCAATGAGGTTAGGTCTTTTCCAGACTCACTTTAAGATAAAAAAATAAAATATCAAAAACAGCATATAAATCAGTTCTCAAACTACCGTGATTTATTGAACCATAAACAGCTATACCCTCCCCACGAATATGTGGGCTGCTTCTCTTACAATGTAAAGGAGGTACTCTTTCCACGTACAGTACATCAACCCTCACCCTTAGGGACAGATTACCAGCTGAACTTTTTGAGTTACTGATGGGTATACAAAACAGCTAAGGGCCCCTTTCCATTCCCTCCACTCTCTTCCATCCTGAGACCACTACCCAGCCACACACTCACCCCTTATTATCCTCTGTTTTCTCTATATTTTAAGATTCAGAACACAGCTATCACAGTTATGATCACTCCACTTAAACTTAATACGACTTTCTTTACAACATTAACATAGTGAAAAGAAAAGGAGTACTTGTGGCACCTTAGAGACTAACCAATTTATTTGAGCATAAGCTTTCGTGAGCTATGTGAGCTGTAGCTCACAAAAGCTTATGCTCAAATAAATTGGTTAATCTCTACGGTGCCACAAGTACTCCTTTTCTTTTTGCGAATACAGACTAACACAGCTGCTACTCTGAAAATTAACATAGCGATCAGGTATTCGTTCTTGATGACTCCCAAAAAGTCTTTTCTGGTTAATGATTAGGTTACTTCTCAGGTATCTGAGTTCTCTTGTTCAGCTTTACTTCTGCCATTGTGAATATGTTCTCTAGTCTTTCACCTTTTCTTTTCCTGTCTGCTTTTGCTGGAGTTATGCTGTCAGACATGTTTTTTTTTCAGCATCTTATCCTTACCTTCTACCTCTGGAGTATCCTCATGTGTGTCTGAGATTTGGATTTCTATCCCAAGCAACCTGAGTCTATTTCTCCCCTTGTTTAAAACTGCTGATCGTGTAATACCAATTCTAAAAGCAAATGAGTATGTAAATGGAAATCCCGATCTACTGTGGATTTCTGTCCATCTGACTGCTGCTGAAATTTCCCCTATCTCTAGTCTTGTCTCTCTCTTTTAAAGTTAGGGCAGTAAGGTCTTGGGGAAATTGCAGATTGTGGCCTTTGAGGGTAAGCTCTGGAAACTTTCTGATATTTTTCAAAATTAAATCTTTGTTGATGATGAAACTTCACAATCAGATCTCAGGATCTGTAATGACGCACAAGCTGATGGAATAGGATTCTATGTGCTCTGTCCACTTTCACCACCTCCAGAGAGCTCAGATTTAACAACTTGACATACCTGATTGGGTTTCCTCCTTCAGCATTTTCAGGCAGACCCTTAATTTCTAACCTTTTCTCCTTGCTGTCTTCTATATCATCTAACATAAATTACATCTTTGTGTTTCTCTACTCTAGGAGTGCCATGTGATTCTGCAGCGTGTGCACGCTCTTTCTCAATTGTTTCTCCTACGTCAGTTTCTAACACAGGAACTCAGCCTTCAAAGTCAGTAATTTCCTTCTTTCTGCTAGACTCCTGAACATCATTTCTCAGAACTTTAAACTCAGAGATTCATCTCCTGAGGTCCACCTTGGTGTGACCATCTGGCTCTTTGGCCTTATTATTCCTGCTTGTTTTGTGAGGATATGTCCTCACTTGCAGTCAGAGAGGCCTCCCTTCTCAGTGAGGGTTTTTTATTTTTAATGTTTGGATTTGCTTTGACAAATTCATTCTCTGGAACCCTGTGCTCCACTTTCTTGATCAGGGTTATTTGGTGTAGAAGGTTGATGGAGGCAAATTGTAATTCTCTAAGATCAGGCTTCAGACAGCCATCTTAGGCCATGTCTACGCTACCCGCCGGATCGGCAGGTATTGATCCATCTATCGGGGATCGATTTATTGTTTATCGATTTATCCCCGATCGCTCTGCCGTCGACTCCGGAACTCCACCCTGGTGAGAGGCGGAAGCAGAGTCAATGGGGGAGCGGCAGCCGTCGATCCCGTGCCGCGAGGACGCGAAGTAAGTGATTCGAAGTTGATCTAAGATGTGTCGACTTCAGTTATGCTATTCTCGTAGCTGAAGTTGCGTATCTTAGATCGATCCCCCCCTCCACTGTAGACCAGGCCTGAGTCTGGTCCTCTGCTGCTCCCGTCACCTTGTCCCATTCCTGACACAGTTCCATTTTGATATCACATCCGCACATTTAAAACAAGGTTTTGAAATCTTGCTATACATAGGGAGGAGTATGAAACACAATGCCCCCAAAGTGCTGCCAAATGCACAAAGTAAACAGACTGGAAATAATAGGTCTGCAACTTCCTTCAGTTCTAGTAAGCTAGACAGAAAAGGCTGTGTCCCTTTAAATGGCTCCGCTCTCTGGCTGCAGCTCTTAGCACATGGAAGCTGCAGAATACAGATGGACCAGATTTGGCAAAACCATTCCATATTTGTTAACATTCTGCAGCCACAACAGAGCTTCCAAATTGTCATAACAAGCTACTAACCCCTCTCCTTTTCTAGATAGGGCCCAAATAGCTTAACATTTGCATGCAGGACAGAGGTGGAATGATATGAAAAAAGGCAGAATCACAGCATTCTCTCTGGAAGAATACGTAAATAAAACAATGACACTGAAATGCATATCCTCTAGACCAGGGATCACACACAATGCATGTGGGAGGGACAGAATTTTACTAACCATCTCTCCATTTTATTGACCTACTTGTGTTCAATGCATTCAATGCTGCTCTTGGGGACCCGGGGGAAATAAATTGGACATAATGTGAGAAGGGAGCTGGTTGGCTGAAGCCAAGTGGAGCGGTTATTTTAATTATTCATAGTCCACATCCCTGAGGGATCATTAAGTGACCTACCATGTCCCTCCCAGCCCCAGTCACTATGGCTGTGCTTAAACTGCATCGCCTTTTATAGAGTCTTAATCAGCTGTCAGCTAGAAAACATCTCCAATGGGGCAGAGAAGACGGGCATTAGACAATCAGAGAGGGGTCATTTTATTGTGGTTATTTCTGTACTTTGCCTTCTAATTCCCTGCTGGGAGCAAATGCACCATTAAACAATTTCTGCTTCTTGGGCACAGTTTGAAGGAGAAAAAAATGCTGAATAACTGCAAATAACTGAAGCTGCTAGTTTTGGAATCAGAAGCTTTGTGGTGATGTCAAAGCAACACTAATGTGTAAATGTAAGATTTAGTACTGAGGTTGCAGTATTTCTTAGAGACCCCAGTCGTGGGCCAGGACCCCATTGTGCTATACAAATGAAATAAAAGACACTCCCTGCGCCAAGGAATTTATAATCTAAGCATGAGACAAGAGACAACAGATTAATACAACAGATGGGATGGGATGCTTCCTGGGGGTACCCAGAGTTATGAGGTACCTCACTACAATTTGCCCTCAGCGTGAGGAAGCCTTGTCCGTATCTTCTGTGGGCCAGGTCCCTGACTCCTTTGGGCATGGACAACACAAGCACTCCCCTCTCAGATTATGCAGACTCTGCTGTCCCTCTGCAGGTTAGCACCTGGCATGCTTCAATCCTCACTCCCGCTAAGCACCCTTGTGGAGCGTCCACCCTGTTTCACTGGACACTCTCAGTATTCACAGATTTGTTGCTTTCAAAGGAACAGTACACCTTAGTTTACCAGTTTCACTTAAGATCATTGCTCTGCTTATGACGCAGCACTTAGATATATTGATAGTGAAAACAAAATAAAGAGATTTGAGAAGAAGCAAGCAAAAGTAATGGAAAGAAATGTTTCAATGTAAAATAAAACCATAAGATGCATTTTATGCATTTTAGAACCTAGAATTAATTAACAAGATATTCTCCTAATACAGTATAGCTCACCAGCACTGTGATCACCAGGCCAGTGACTGGCTGTGATCCCTCTCTCATGAGACATAACACACTGTCAGCTTGTCTCCTCAGTGAAAGGATACTGTGTTTCTTTGCAACCCCAGATACATCAAAACAGTCCCTTTATTCATAACCCAGGCACCTCTTGCTGTGTGCGTCTTCCTGGAGATTTTGCAATCTTGATTAGTTGGTGGCTGCATATGCAAATAGGCTTACATTGTGAGAGACACAATGCACAAAGACAAGACAAAGAGACGCATCTACAATCCCCCGCCTGAACAGAACCTGAAGTGTATCACCTTTTCATTTCAAGGCTTTAAGAACATAATTTCCAGTGTAGGTACATAACTTCTTAAATATTATCCCATCCATATATTTTGCAATGATTCTGATAAACAGTGGGCTATATGCTCTCAATAGAGACTTTACATGCCACCCTTTGGTGAATTATTATGCACAGATATGACCCAGTGGATCCCTGTAAAACTCTATGCCCACCTGTGCCCTCTGCCCGTTGACACAAAGAAGTTCTTGGATCATAGGGAGCATAAGGGAATAATAAGTCAATGCTGGTCAGCATAATAAGCAGTAGCCTCAGCACACCAGTTATCTTTGTGAGTGTTTATGTGAAGCTGCTCTGATGTATGAAGGGCAGCATGGAAGAAAGCAGCAAGAAGCTTGTTTGAAAACTTTAACAAGTGTGCGCTGAAGGCTGGTACCATTGACAGGGTGGCCATCAATAGAATAGGAGAGATGCTAGGGTGGAGATAGGCCATGAAGGGCCTGGATAGTGAAGATGTGTGGTTTGTGTTTGCAGTGGAGAAGGGGAAGCCTGTGCAGGAACACAGAGAGTGGTGATATGACAAGCCAGGAAAAGAGTCTTTGTAGAATTGCCTTCAATGGATATGAGTGGAGCAAGACTGTATTTGTAAAGGCCAGAGAAAAGGTTGTACTATTTGAGCCACAAGATGATGGGGCCTGGACGAGAGATTGGGCTGTGTGGGTGATAATGAAAGACTGTATCTCTTTCAGGAACAAATGGCATGATTCAGGTAGGGCCTGGATGAGAGGATCTAGGGGGAGGGCTGAGTGATGGTAATGTTCTTATTTGCTATGACACTTGAGGATCCATAAATCCATCTAAAAGACTAATTCAGACCTCATTAAAATCTGAAACCATAGTAATAATGTTAAAATCCAAAAATGTATAAAAATACAAACTAAGTGGTATGGTAAGAGCCCTTTATGGCACTGACAGCTAGCTAGCTCAGGTCACAACCTCAAATTGGTGTTAGGTGTACCAATTCACTTGGGCTGATAGGCATTGTAATAGGATCAAGCCAATTCACTTATCTCTTAGAATAGTTCAAAGAAATGTTTGTGATATTGTCCTCACATATCGGTAACTTGTTGATTTGCATTATATATGTTCACCCTATGCTTAATTAACCCTAGATCAGAGGTTTGTGTTAGCATTAAGATGAGAATTTGCTTGCTGTGTAGCGGTCTTGAAAACTAATGAATATTTTTTATATTGTTTTCACTTATCTATCTATCAAAATGTAATGGCAGGTAATTGTATGTGTACATGACTGTAACTGGATTACTTGTGTATCATAGGAAGTAGAATGTTAATTTCAAAGCAAGTGGTCCTTGATGTTGTGACTGAGGTCAAAGACCCAAAATGCATTCTTCATCAAAGGAAGAGACCATGCTGTGAGTGCAAGCATTTGCCTGGCTGCTTTCTAGGGAAGATAGCTATAAAAGTGTGCCATGGGAATGATCCTTCATCTCTGAATGGCTTGGATTCTGACAGGGAGAATCCTAAGCTAGTGGTTCTCAACCAGGGGTATGTGTATCCCTGGGGATACGCAGAGGTCTTCCACGGGGTACATCAACTGATCTAGACATTTGCCTAGTTTTACAACAGGCTACATAAAAAGCACCAGCAAAGTCAGTACAAACTAAAATTTCGTACTATTTCAGTGGTTCTCAAACTGTGGGTGAGTTCGTTTTAATGGGATCGCCAGGGCCATCATTAGACTTGCTGGGGCCCAGGGCAAAAAGCCAAAGCCCAAGCCCTGGTGTGTGGGGCTGAAGCTGAAGCCTGAGTTTTTAAGTGAGATAAAACTTGGGGTATGCAAGATAAATCAGATTACTGTATCCGTTTCAGGAGTCTGGAAAGCAATTAGACAGAGGTCCCCAAAGCCATTTTGGGAAGCCCCAAGAGACTTATGGAAAACAAGCAGATTACTACATTGCTACTATCATTTGGACTACAACTCTGATTCACCTTTAATGTAATTTACCTGCTTTTAACCTCTCATCTCCTCTCTCTTTTTTCTTAGCTAATAAATCTTTTGTTTAGTTTACTAGAGAAACTGGCTTCAGCATTATCTTTGGTGAGATCTGGAATATACCTTGACCTGGGTAAGGGACTGGCCCTTTGAGGCTGGAAGAACCTAATGTACAGTGATTTTGGTTGAAATAGACTGGACTTTATTATGAAAGGTTGTCTGGGTGGCAAAGTAGGGGCTGGAGAGACTAAGGAGGACTGTCTGTGGCTCCATGGTGAAACTAATGTAGTAATTCAAGAGTGCACATTTGTTACTGGTTTGGTGAAATCTAATTATATTATACCACCAGTTTCAGTGTGTCTGCCCATTTTTCTGACCAACTGACCTGAGATTGGCATTCACAGCTGTGACCCATTCTGGACACGGTGGCAATTGGTGTAGTCGGCAGGATGCCAAAGGTCAATTGGGCTGTAAGATCAGAACCCAGTGCTATTTAAAGTTTAAATTTGATATTGAGAGTTAAGGGTTAAAGAGTAGTTACAAAGGGGTGAACACAATCATGAGGATCTTGCTCAAAGTCTTTTCTGTCATTTGTGCTTGTAGAGGGGGTTACCCTTTAAGAAGAAAACAGATCTGGAACTGAGAACTATGCTCAGGGACTTTGACCAAAAAGCAAGGTCTCAGCACCCCTGACCCCAGCACGAGATGCCGCAGACCCTGGCTGTCGAGCAAGAATATAAGCATGAAATGAAAATGATAGAACTCCAAATGAAAGAGGAGCAAGCGATCGCTAAGATGGAGAAGGAAGCCCACCTGAGATGCATGGAGCAGCTAGCGGCTGAGAAAGAAGCTCATGCAATGCTGCTAGAAATCCTGGACAAGCAAAAGGACCAGCCTCAGCCTTTGCGTCCATCCCCTCTCAACATCAGGGAAGGGGAAAAAACCTGCCCAATTTATCAGGAATCTGACTGCCATGAGGCATTCCTAGCCACCTTTGCGAGACTGTGTACTATCCATAAGATTCCAGAGAATAAATGGATGCCAATCCTGTTAATCAGGTTGACTGGAAAAGCCAGACAGGTATTTAATGAAATGGTGGTGGAGGATGCTATGATATATAAGAACTTTGAAGAAACTATATGGAAAAGATTTAAAATCACCCCTGAGTCTTATTTCTTGAAGTTTAGAAATCTTAAAATGCCTGACAATATAATTTATGTGGAATATATGTATAAACTGTGTAGTTATGTGAAAAAAAGAAACGGATTATTAGGGCAGTGCTGACAGTGACTTTAATAAGCTGTTAGGTTTGGTAATACAAGAGCAATTATTATGGGTAGTCATTGATGAGGTAAAAGCAGCTATCTGTGACAAAAAACCTTAACAGTTTTAAAAGCAGCAAAAACTGCTGATGAATATGTTGAGTCCAAAACTCAGAAAGGGCGCAAGCCCCAGGGAAAGGGTTATACCTCTGCTCCTCAGGGTGAAAGGGCTGAAGGGTTTAAAAATAAACCTAACCACAACTTTGTTAAAAAACCTCCAGGGAGCCAGATTTGAAAACATCTTACCACAAAGGGAAACCGGTAGTCTGTCATCAGCGTGGGACCCTGCCCATATAAAGCCAAATTGCCCAAAGCTTAAAACCACCCAACAACATGCACCCACAACCCCCATCATGAGTGCCAATGTTACAACCACAAGTGCTAACACTACTACATTAGACACAGGGAAAATTGTGGAGGAGAAAAGTGTCTTCATAAATTATATTAGAACTGAGTCTTGGGAAGGGAGTGAAGAATGTATTAAGAGTTTATTATTTATGCAAGGGTAACTGGCACTGAGTGTACTGGGTGGCAGGACACAGTGTCTCATGTCACTTTGATTAAAGAAAGTTTTGTGAGAGGAAGATAGATTGCCTGGCAAAAATATAAATCTTTTAGCTTTGGCTGAATATTCAATGACTGTGCATCTGGCTAAAATCCACCTGAAGTGGGAAAGTTTTAAGGGTGATATTGTGATTGGCATTAGGAATTTGCTACCTCCTGATATTTCAGTATGCAATAACATTGTAACTATGTCAAAGCAGATTAATGTTATAACCAGTTTCCAGGGAAAGTGGCTGATGTGATTAGGCCCTGTGATGGTGTCCCCTGAATAGATATGTGGACACAGTTGGCAATGGGCTTTGTTGCAAGGATCGGTTCCTGGGTTAGTGGTTCTGTTGTGTGGTATGTGGTTGCTGGTGAGTATCTGCTTCAGGTTGGGGGGCTGTCTGTAAGCAAGGACTGGTCTGTCTCCCAAGATCTGTGAGAGTGATGGGTCGCCCTTCAGGATAGGTTGTAGATCCTTGATGATGCGTCGGAGAGGTTTTAGTTGGGAGCTGAAGGTGATGGCTAGTGGCGTTCTGTTATTTTCTTTGTTGGGCCTGTCCTGTAGTAGGTGACTTCTGGGTATTTTTCTGGCTCTGTCAATCTGTTTCTTCACTTCAGCAGATGGGTATTGTCGTTGTAAGAATGCTTGATAGAGATCTTGTAGGTGTTTGTCTCTGTTTGAGGGGTTGGAGCAAATGCGGTTGTATCGTAGAGCTAAGCTGTAGACAATGGATCGTGTGGTGTGGTCTGGATGAAAGCTGGAGGCATGTAGGCAGGAATAGCGTAGGGCCTAATCACATCAGCCACACTATCAGAGGCTCGTTCACCTGCACATCTACCAATGTGATATATGCCATCATGTGCCAGCAATGCCCCTCTGCCATGTACATTGGTCAGACTGGACAGTCTCTACGTAAAAGAATAAATGCACACAAATCAGACGTCAAGAATTATAACATTCAAAAACCAGTCGGAGAACACTTCAATCTCTCTGGTCACGCGATTACAGACCTAAAAGTGGCTATTCTTCAACAAAAAAACTTCAAAAACAGACTCCAACGAGAGACTGCTGAATTGGAATTAATTTGCAAACTGGATACAATTAACTTAGGCTTGAATAGAGACTGGGAGTGGACGGGTCATTACACAAAGTAAAACTATTTCCCCCCCTCACCCCCCACTGTTCCTCAGACGTTCTTGTCAACTGCTGGAAATGGCCCACCTTGATTATCAATACAAAAGATTTCCCCCTCCCCTCCCCCACTCTCCTGCTGGTAATAGCTCACCTTAAGTGATCACTCTCCTTACCCTGTGTATGGTAACACCCATTGTTTCATGTTCTGTGTATATAAATCTCCGCACTGTATTTTCCACTGAATGCGTCCGATGAAGTGAGCTGTAGCTCACGAAAGCTTATGCTCAAATAAATTGGTTAGTCTCTAAGGTGCCACAAGTACTCCTTTTCTTTTTACTGGGGTTAAGTGAAATACAAAAGGAATTTAAATCTGATCAGCAAAATGATGCTTCTTTGGAACATGAGAGAATTGCAGAATAATGCCCCAAGGATGGAAAGGGCTTTTTATTTTTTAATGAAAGATGGATTATTGTTTAGAGAAGCTCCTTCAGGGAAGAAGAGGCTTCCTTAGGAAATCTGCAAATAGTTGTGCCTGAGGGATATAGAAGAGATTTGCTCCAATTAGCATGATTGCTCATTCGCAGGTCATTTGGGTGTAGAAAAACCCTGTAACAGGCACAGGCTAAAGCAAAATTTCTGCTGGCCCCATATGTTTCAGACAGTGAAGGATTACTGTAAAAGCTGTGACTTATGCCAGAAGCGTAAGGCTTTAAAAGCACCTCAGCAACCTTTGCTTGTTATTAAAGAGGTTTATGCCAGAGTGTCTGTAGATATTGTAGGACCTCTCCTTAAATCGTCTAGGAGTAGGCAGAAATATATTCTTGTGGTGGTAGATTTTGCTACCAGGTACCCAGAAGCCGCAGCACTGTGTAATATTGAGGCTGGAACAGTGGCTGCGGCTTTGTTTACCATCTTGAGCAGAGTAGGGTTCCCCAGAGAAATTGAGACTGTGCTACCAATGTTATGTCTGTTGTCTTCAAAAAGTTACAGGAATTGTGTGGAGTGAAGCATCTGAAGGCTGCACCCTACTATCCTAAAACTATCAGGGGGTAGCCGTTTTAGTCTGTGTCCACAAAAACAACGAGGAGTCCGGTGGCACCTTAAAGACTAACCGATTGATTCAGTCATAAGCTTTTGTGGGTAAAAACCCCACTTCTTCAGATGTTTTTGTTTTTATCCCAAAACTAATGGCCTTGTGGAAAGATTCAATGGAACTTTGAAAGCCATGCTTAGAATGTGTTTCCAGGCACAAGAGCGATTGGGATTTGTTGCTCCCGTTTCTTCTGTATGCATATAGAGGTGTACCCCTATAATCTCTTGGGTTTGCTCTCTTTGATCTCCTATGTGGGAGGCAGGTCAGAGGATCGATGAAGTGAGCTGTAGCTCACAAAAGCCTATGCTCAAATAAATTTGTTAGTCTCTAAGGAGCCACAAGTCCTCCAGTTCTTTTTACGGATACAGACTAACATGGCTGCTACTCTGAAACCTAGATTTAATTTGTGACTCTTGGGAGAGCCTAAGGAGAACTGTCTATGACTCCATAGTAAAACTAACGTAGTGATTCAGGAGCACAGATTTTGTTACTGCTCTGGTGAAATCTAATAATAAAATATACCACCAGTTTGGGTGTCTGTCCTGTTTCTGACAGTCAGACCTGAGATTGGTTCTCTCAGCTGTGACCCATTCCAAGCACTGTGACGCCCTTGATCATCATCTGGGGGCAGGGACTGTCTTTGTAGTATTTGTTTGTAAGTATGATGGCTTCCTTAAGCACTACTGCAATAGAAATTAAAAAAAGATAATCCATGGGCTACTGATGTAATTGAACCATTGTCATAGTCTGTGCAACTGGAATGATAAAGTTCAGAGAAAGCTGCACACATGCTTAGTACAACGGTGCAAAATGTCACAGGTTGAGAAATACTTCCCACAGGCTAGATACCTTGTACAAATACAATCAACAGGGTCTTGGATTCTGAGGCTGGGACTGCCAATAGCTTACTGGAAAGTGCAATAGCTTGGGGAAGCAGATGTAGGGAGACGGAATCCAAAATCAGCAGGAGTCATGCTAGTTTATAAGTGGAGCCAGTGCTTTACAGTTTAAACGTTTGTGTGTCAGGCAATACACTCAGGGAGGCATAAGACTGTCACCAGCACGTGATTTACAGCATGTGGTTATGCCTTTGAAGATTACAATCTGTGCTAGTCCCCTTAAAGCAGGCTAACTTTTTCTGAAGGAATCAAGGTAAGAAGCTCTGTGTGTAGCACTACCCAGGTTTAGTTTGTTTCCTGAAGAGCAGTCAGAGAATGTTACTGCAAACCACTATTTAGAAAAGACTTTGGAGCTGTGATGGGGCAGCTAAAGAAGAGGAAGCTGGATGCAGAGACGAGTTCAGGAGATGCCATTTATTCAAGAACTAATTACAACAGATAAGAGACCTCCTACTGCACAAGTCTTAAGGGAGAAAAGTTTCTTATAGCAAGAGCAGTCATCTGATTGCCTAAATTCTTCAGGCTCTGAGTGTTTTCTCTGCTTCTGAAAATTCTCCCCAAGCGATCTGGATACTTGCCGCCTATGGACCAAATTATGAGCTCCTTACTTTCCTTATGAGCAGTTGCTCACATGAATATTCCCATTTAAGTCCATGGGCTACTTGTTCTTGACCTCTGACATCTGTCCTGATCTGGGAACTCCTTATGTCAAGCTGTTGGTATTATAAATTATATGCTAGGATGAGCAGTTTAAGGAAACAGTATCGTGGAAATGAGGGAAAACACGATTTAAAATATTGTTGCTATATTTTGGTATCACTAAAAGTCCACCTGGTAATTAGCATAAATAGACATGTTAGCATAAGTGTTTGATCTAGGTTACAAGGTTACAGGGACTTTTTACAATATGTAGTTTGTGATAAACAACCCACAAGAGAACAAAGAAAACCTGGATTTGTGCTGGAAATGGGCCACCTTGATTATCATACACATTGTAAGGAGAGTGATCACTTTAGATAAGCTATTACCAACAGGAGAGTGGGGTTTGTTTGTTTTTTTTTGGGGGGGGGGGGAACCTGTATTTGTGCTGGAAATGGCCCACCTTGATTATCATACACATTGTAAGGAGAGTGATCACTTTAGATAAGCTATTACCAACAGGAGAGTGGGTTTTTTTGTGGGGGGGAGAAAACCTGTATTTGTGCTGGAAATGGCCCAACTTGATTATCATACACATTGTAAGGAGAGTGATCACTTTAGATAAGCTATTACCAGCAGGAGAGTGGGGTGGGGGGAGAGAAAATCTTTTGTAGTGGTAAACACCCATTTTTTCATGGTTTGTATGTATAAGAACATCTTCTGTATTTTCCACAGTATGCATCCGATGAAGTGAGCTGTAGCTCATGAAAGCTTATGCTCAAATAAATTGGTTAGTCTCTAAGGTGCCACAAATACTCCTTTTCTTTTTGCGATATTACAACAGAAAAACTTCAAATCCAGACTCCAGCGAGAGACTGCTGAATTGGAATTCATTTGCAAATTGGATACAATTAACTTAGGCTTGAACAGAGACTGGGAGTGGCTAAGTCATTATGCAAGGTCTATTTCCCCTTGTTTTCCTAACGCCCACTCCCACCCCCTTCCTCAGACGTTCTTGTTAAACCCTGGATTTGTGCTGGAAATGGCCCACCTTGATTATCATACACATTGTAAGGAGAGTGGTCACTTTAGATAAGCTATTACCAACAGGAGAGTGGGTTTGTTTTGGGGGGAGGGGGAGGGAAGAAAACCTGGATTTGTGCTGGAAATGGCCCACCTTGATTATCACACACATTGTAAGGAGAGTGATCACACACCCATTTTTTCATGATTTGTGTGTATAAAAACAAACATCTTCTGTATTTTCCACAGTATGCATCCGATGAAGTGAGCTGTAGCTCACGAAAGCTCATGCTCAAATAAATTGGTTAGTCTCTAAGGTGCCACAAGTACTCCTTTTCTTTTTGCGAATACAGACTAACACGGCTGTTACTCTGAAAAGACAATCTTGAAATAATGGATTTCAAGGGGATTTTGGGGTGCATGTAACCCTGAGGTCAACACATTAATGCAATTTGAAATATTGGCAAATATATTTTGATGCATGTAGCTTATGTGAACAGTCAGAACCTCAGTTATGATTCCCCAGAATGCCACTCATGCATGGGGGCCAGGAGGCGATCTACATATGGTCACCAGACTTGCAAGCGTGCGGGCTAAGGGCTATAAAATAAGGTGTATGTTCAATCTGTAGTAGGCGCAGAGGTGAAAGTAAGCCAGTCCGGTCCGGTCTGCCATACCAGCAAGAGCCAGTACGCTGTGCTGGACCGGCTTCCCCAGGCTGGCGATTTAAAGGGCCCGGGGCTCCCTGCAGCGGCCAGAGCCACTGGCCCTTTACATCGCCTCCCGAGCCTGGCTGCCGGAGCCCCGAGGTAGTGGTGGCAGGGCTCCGGCAGTGATTTAAAGGGCCCGGGGCTCCGGCCACTACCCTGGGGCTCAGGCGGCGCTTTAAAGGGCCCGGGGCTCCCTGCAGTGGCTCGGGAGGCGATACAAAGGGCCCGGGGCTCCCTGCAGTGGCTTGGGAGGCGATATAAAGGGCCCGGGGCTCCGGCCGCTGCGGGGAGCCACGGGCCCTTTAAAGTGCCACCCGAGCCCTGCCGCCGCCACCCTGGGGCTCCGGCAGCAGGACTCTGGCAGCGATTTAAAGGGCCCGGAGCTCCGCTGCAGTAGCGGTGGCTGGAGCCCAGGGTCCTTTAGATTGCCCCTAAGCCCCAGGGCTCCCAGCTACCTCTGTAGCTATGAGCTCTGGGGGTGATTTAAAGGCCCCGGGGCTCCCAGCTGCAGCTGGAGCCCCGGGGCCTTTAAATCTTTAAAGGCCCTGCCTCTTCCGGTTGAGGCCACATCCCCGCTTAGGACTCCGGTGTACCGGTAAGTCCTTTAAGTTACTTTCACCTCCTGAGTAGGCACATCAAGGTGACAGGTTGGTGGAAGCCTGGACCATCACATCCCACTTATGATATTCCCCAGCGTTCTTGTATTTTTGTTTCCAACAGTGTCTGTGAGGTTGTATGTCAACACAAAATGTACCAACCCTCAGTTTCTCTGCTACTTAATATCCAAATAGTTCCAAAATTCTCACGTTTCTATACGTCTCACCACTCCCATTCTTAATAATATATTTATGTAGCCAAATGAACCTGTTATCAGTGACTAGTGCCACTTGCACGCAGTCTTGTCTCCATTCCTCCCAGACTTCTCATCCACCAAGCTATACTATCTTAGTAACTGATCACCATTGTGGATAGTTGGTCTACTACGCTATAGCCCTCTGAAAGCTCATCAGCATTTTCCCATGGAACTCCTGCAGACAACTTGGGTCTGGTGCCTGGATTTCTTATAGCTGCAGGAACAGGTTGCTGCATCCCGCTGCAGCATTTGAAGGAAAATCTGTCTATATAAGACAAGGCTGTAATCCCCTGCAGGCTAAATGGAATGTGATGTCTATCCATAATGACACAAAACTGCACTAACTTTATAAGTACAAGACTGCCTCCTTTGGTAGCTACATTTTGTAACAAAATAACGTGCACACAGATCACTTATGAAGATGTAATTTTGTTTGTAGGTTCTGATGATGTAAACCACAAGATGGATGGCCCCAGCATCTGTTGCACTCAACTAATCCCCCCACATCTTTGTGCTGACATTATCTTTATTTGCTGTGTCATCTGTATAAATTGGTAAGCGCCTCTGGCCAGGGACCTTGTCTCATTTTCTCCCTCAGCACTATATAAATAGCAAGTACAGGTTGTGAACACACAGTCCTGTGCTCATTATTCCATCTGCCTTTGCTCATTTAGGAGTCTCTCTTTCAGGACAGAGCTGCCTGGCTTTTCAAGGGGCAGCTGCTTTTATGCCACTCAGTCTAGTGCATCTGCACTCCCAGCTGTCACTATGGTAACCCAAATCCATGGGGAAGCTGAAATGTGTTGCTTGGCAACAGGCTCTTGACTGCAGCTGCTGCTTCCTTCCATTGAAATGATAGGAGAATTGGGACTTGTTGGAATCTGACGTTTTACCTGGGGGATGAAAAGTCAGGGATGAATGGAGACAGAAAGTCGAGCAGGGCAGGAATGGATACAAACGTAGATTTATAGACATTTAACTATCATAAAATGTTTGGAATGAAGGACTCCATTTGGCTACTACCTCAGCTTTGCCAGCATCCAAACCAAGGTACTACTCTGAATGAGATACCACATCACATTTACCCCCTTATTCATATGCCTTTGTTTAGGTTAGCTGACTATATAAATACTCCAGCCTGGATGTATTTAATCAACGTTTTTACTTCCAGGCTTTCACTCTTGCTCTGGGCCAAATCGCACCTGGAGCTGCAGCTAGCAAGAGATGTCAAGAGTAACAAGAAGGGTTTCTTCAGGTATGTTGGCAACAAGAAGAAAGCCAAGGAAAGTGTGGGCCCCTTACTGAATGAGGGAGGCAACCTAGTGACAGAGGATGTGGAAAAAGCTAATGTACTCAATGCTTTTTTTGTCTCTGTCTTCACTAACAAGGTCAGCTCCCAGATTGCTGCGCTGGGCATCACAGCATGGGGAGTAGATGGCCAGCCCTCTGTGGAGAAAAGGTGGTTAGGGACTATTTAGAAAAGCTGGAAGTGCACAAGTCCATGGGGCCGGACGAGTTGCATCCGAGAGTGCTAAAGGAATTGGCGGCTGTGATTGCAGAGCCATTGGCCATTATCTTTGAAAACTCGTGGCGAACGGGGGAAGTCCCAGATGACTGGAAAAAGGCTAATGTAGTGCCAATCTTTAAAAAAGGGAAGAAGGAGGATCCTGGGAACTACAGGCCAGTCAGCCTCACCTCAGTCCCCGGAAAAATCATGGAGCACGTCCTCAAAGAATCAATCCTGAAGCACTTACATGAGAGGAAAGTGATCAGGAACAGTCAGCATGGATTCACCAAGGGAAGGTCATGCCTGACTAATCTAATCGCCTTCTATGATGAGATTACTGGTTCTGTGGATGAAGGGAAAGCAGTGGATGTATTGTTTCTTGACTTTAGCAAAGCTTTTGACACGGTCTCCCACAGTATTCTTGTCAGCTAAAGTTAAAGTTAAAGAAGTATGGGCTGGATGAATGCACTATAAGGTGGGTAGAAAGTTGGCTAGATTGTTGGGCTCAACGGGTAGTGATCAATGGCTCCATGTCTAGTTGGCAGCCGGTGTCAAGTGGAGTGCCCCAGGAGTCGGTCCTGGGGCCGGTTTTGTTCAATATCTTCATAAATGATCGGGAGGATGGTGTGGATTGCACTCTCAGCAAATTTGCGGATGATACTAAACTAGGAGGAGTGGTAGATACGCTGGAGGGCAGGAATAGGATACAGAGGGACCTAGACAAATTGGAGGATTGGGCCAAAAGAAATCTGATGAGGTTCAATAAGGATAAGTGCAGGGTCCTGCACTTAGGACGGAAGAACCCAATGCACCGCTACAGACTAGGGACCGAATGGCTAGGCAGCAGTTCTGCGGAAAAGGACCTAGGGGTGACAGTGGACGAGAAGCTGGATATGAGTCAGCAGTGTGCCCTTGTTGCCAAGAAGGCCAATGGCATTTTGGGATGTATAAGTAGGGGCATAGCGATCAGATCGAGGGACGTGATTGTTCCCCTCTATTCGACATTGGTGAGGCCGCATCTGGAGTACTGTGTCCAGTTTTGGGCCCCACACTACAAGAAGGATGTGGATAAATTGGAGAGAGTCCAGCGAAGGGCAACAAAAATGATTAGGGGTCTGGAACACATGACTTATGAGGAGAGGCTGAGGGAACTGGGATTGTTTAGTCTGCAGAAGAGAAGAATAAGGGGGGATTTGATAGCTGCTTTCAACTACCTGAGAGGTGGTTCCAGAGAGGATGGTTCTAGACTATTCTCAGTGGTAACAGATGACAGGACAAGGAGTAATGGTCTCAAGTTGCAGTGGGGGAGGTTTAGATTGGATATTAGGAAAAACTTTTTCACTAGGAGGGTGGTGAAACACTGGAATGCGTTACCTAGGGAGGTGGTAGAATCTCCTTCCTTAGAAGTTTTTAAGGTCAGGCTTGACAAAGCCCTGGCTGGGATGATTTAATTGGGGATTGGTCCTGCTTTGAGCAGGGGGTTGGACTAGATGACCTCCTGAGGTCCCTTCCAACCCTGATATTCTATGATTCTATGATGCAGCACCCTCTTTCAATACAGATTCTCTTGTAGTTGGGCTACTTTTCAGAAGCATTTTAAATTAACTTGGAGCTGGTGGAAGGGACTGATTTGATAGCTCGAGAGTGATAGCTTATCCCCACAACCAGTACAAGGGAGGAGAAACTGCTTTTGTAGTTGGCTAGCCATTCACAGTCTTTGTTTAATCTTGACACCATGAGCTCAGGATTAAACAAAGACTGAATGGCTAGCCAACTACAAAAGCAGTTTCTCCTCCCTTGGTGTTCACACCTCAACTGCTAGAAGAGGGCCTCATCCTCCCTGATTGAACTGAATGCATCCGATGAAGTGAGCTATAGCTCACGAAAGCTGATGCTCAAATAAATTGGTTAGTCTCTAAGGTGCCACAAGTCCTCCTTTTCTTTTTGCGGATACAGACTAACACGGCTGCTACTCTGAAACCTGAACTAACCTCGTTATCCCTAGCCTGATTCTTGCTTGCATTTTTATACCTGCCTCTGGAAATTTCCACTACATGCATCTGACAAAGTGGGTATTCACCCACGAAAGCTTATGCTCCAATACGTCTGTTAGTCTATAAGGTACCACATGACTCTTTGCCACTTTTATAATAATTAAGATAATTTAAAACTATTACCACTTAAAGTGGAATAGGGATTAACACTGTGGGTTGAACTATAGTATGTACATGAGAAGAAGAACTTTTTTTTTTGGAGCAATGTCATCACAAGTGAGCTCTCCATACATACATTTCTTCTTAGTTACTACACAATACTATCCATTCGTATTATGGGTCACTCTTACTGCTGACCAATGCCACTTCGTAAGTTTTACAGGGCAGGAGATAGTAGAGGCTAATGTTCCTGTCTCAATATATACTCCTGAGGGAATACTGTACCAAAAAAATAAAACTTCTGCACACACTTAAAATTCTGCAAATTTTGTCAGTAAATAAATGTGGAGGCTCCAGCATGGTATCAGGGAGCACAGGCCACTCACTGTACAGAGGTGGGAGATCACCCTGCAGCCCCAACCCCCTGGACACAGGCTCAGTAGTGAGGCTGCAGCTGACCCTAACACAGCGCAAGGGCTGGGCCTGCCCCAGAAACACCCCAGGGCTCTGCCCCTCCACACCAGGAGCACTAAGATAGCAAGCGAGAGAGTCTTGCATGCATGCCCAGCCCTGGCCCCCAATTCAGGTGTGGGGCAGGCAGGCTTAGCCCAGCAGGATCCAAGTGTGGAGGGGCTTAGTGTGGGGTGAGAGGGTTCTGTGTGGGGTAATCTGGGTGCAGGTGGCTTGGTGGGGAGAGTGAGTGTGAGTGTGTGTTTGAGAGAGAGAGCTCTGGATGCACTGACTTGTTGTGAAGGGGGGTTCCAGGTGCTGGGGCCATGGGACTCATCAGAGAGATCCAGGTGCTGGGGGAGTGGAGCTTGGTGGGGTGGGGGTTCGAGTGCAGGGGGCTCAGTGAGGGATGGTCTGGGTGCAGGGGTGGGGCTTGGCAGGGGGCTCAGTGGGGTGGTTCTGGGTGTTAGGGGAGGCTTGGCAAGAGGTCTGGGTATGGGGGGGATGTACAGGGGTTAGGTGTAGGGGAGCAGCTCCCCATACAGAGACCCCTCCCTCTGTGGCTGAGGCGCGATGGGAACAGGAAGCATGGTGTGTGCATGTGCAGAGCTTCCTGCAGGTGGGGAAGATTTCTCGGGGTAGGTCTGACCTGGTCTCAGCCACTCCTTGCAGTGGAAGAGGAAGTCCCATCCTCCCTAGTCCAGCTGACACTATCAGCTGAGCCCAGCATAGGGTAAAAGCCACCAGCTGGGGCATCCCATCTCTGCCCCTCCCCTTATAGTGACTTGCCTCTCTGCCAGGTGCTCTGGGCACCCAAAACAATGTGCCCATGTTGCTGGGGAGGGGCGTGTGACTGCTCTTGTGGCTTTCCTTTACTTCCCCATCACAAGGCATTTTTCTGCAGGGAAGCAAAGAAATGTGTGGAGGAAATGAATTCTGTGCACGTGCAGTGGCGCAGAATTCCCCCCAGGAGTAAATATACTGATACAGGCCTACATAGCCACACACTCAAATCACAATGTCAAAAACATATTTACATAAAAACATGTATAGATATCCCTTCACAGAACAAGAAGCCAAGTGCAGTGCCCTTCACATCCGTGTTGCTAAGTGATGCATCAGTAGCTGAGGTACATCCAGTCATTCCTTGTACACTCTGTCTTCCAGGTAACCTACAGAATGGACAGTAGCCAACTTATCAAATATGGCAAAGAGACCAGAAAAGAAATATATATTGCGTCCAACACTAAGCATGATTGTTTTGAAAAGGATGTACCTCTATTAGGATGTGGGGTCACTGACTCCAAATTATGTATTGAGCTAAGTGGAATTTTTTTTGATTTAACGACTGACAATTTACAATAACCTTTGTTATACACTGAAGATAAGCAATTTTACTAAATCATATCAGTAATAAGTTCAGGCAATTTCCCTTTTTCAATATTCCCTAATGAACTGGTTATGGTAGTTAACACAAATCCCAAGAACAGTGCAAATAATTTCTCTACCTACATGATTTTTCCTTGCTTTATTAGTTTCTGTGATGTATTCATTAATTTTTACTAGTTTGGCTCAACTGCATAGCGATACTATGCAGCCTATACTGTTCCTCAGTAGCTATACCCTCAATCCCATGAATTATGGGTTGAGGCTGTTTTCACTGCCTGATGCGCAAAATTGTTAGTGTTTTTATATTTTCCATATCAGCCATGTTCCAGATCCAAATAATCCTTAAATGGAATCACTAATTCCATCTAAATTTTGGTGTCTCCCAGTTTGAAAGACAGCAGACTGCAGAGTCTCTTGCTCAGCCACTGAGTCTCATGTACATTCCTGATAAGATGCTATTCTATTAACAAAGTAGTATACAACAATACATTTTGCTTTTGTCCAAGGAACAGATTTAGCCATATTCCAATGAGGTATATGCAAATTGAGTTAGACCTGGCTGGGCTAATGTCTCTATAGTCAATTGTGTACTCAATAGTCCATATACAGTTGGTTGAAGTTTAGTTGACCAGTCTGTTATATATAAAGCACCTTATCTTTTCTTTTTCCAAATATCTGGAGATTTCTTCATTGTGCACTGATATATTCTGGTGTCTCCAGTCTGTGGGATGGACCCTTAAACAGCTTAAGCTGGTTAACATAATACACTTCTTCACTTTTTTTCCCTCCATAACCTTAATTTATACACAGATGAGATCAGTTTGTTCACAATGTGATGGGGACCAAGCCATCTATGACAGAAGTTATGCTTCAGTACAGCGTATGACAGAACCATGACCTGGTTTTCTACTCTTTAATTATTCTCCTTTTACTCCTTTGTTAAAATACATTTTTTCTTTTTGTTTTGAATTTCTTAATTCTTTAGCACAAATATTCCTGTTTTTGATGCTTTTGCATAGACATTTATTTTTACTTCTTTAACATGTGCATTAATAAATATGGTGCTTAGCTGCTACGATGTGCTTACAATCTTCTGTGAGAAGAGGTATAGCTCTACCTTCTGACCACTCTGTTTAGCAACAGAATGTTTACCCAAGCTTTTTAAGAGTGAATTTGCTTGCTATAGCAATTAAACTTATTAAATATTTGAAAGCACAAACTTTAATTTATTTTAACAAAACACCAAAGAAAATAGTATTAAAATTAAAGCAAAAGTAAGTTTAAATGGATGTTTATGCAAACACTGAGGGTAATAAACTTTCACAACATTTGGGCTATGTCTACACTATAGAGTTTTGTCAACAAAACTTATGCCATTTTAATTAAAGTGCATTAATTAAACCATTGTTCATGTCCAACTCCTTGTGCTGACAGAGTGCATCCACAACAGCAGCTCTTGTATCGATATAGAGAGCAGTGCGCGGTGGGTAGCTATCGCACTGTGCAACTGGCTGCAAGGTGCTTTGGGAAGGGTTTGCAATGCCTCATGGGGCAGGTACAGCGTCACATAATGCAGTTTTCTCAATCCCATTGTCCCATGGGATTGCCAGCCACCTTTCAACTGAACTGTGGTGAGAAGTGGAGAGAGACAGAGAGTGTGTGTGTGAGAGGGGAGAGACAGAAACAGATGGTATGTTGGGGAAGTGTGTGTGAGCTTGCTGTCTCTAAGTTCAGACAGCAGCCTGAGCAACCAAACCTGACGCAGGGAGAGGGGGCACTCCCCCACATCAGTCTCCAACTCTGCACAGCACAGCAGTCCCCCCTGCAGTGGCTGTGTTCCTAGTGCTGGGGAGAGCAGGAGTCCATATTAATTGTTCTGTGATTCCCTCCAAGTTCTCCCACAGCCTCCTCAGCTACCAAGAGCAGCATCCTGAACAGCTCTGTGAGCTCTTCATGCTGAGGAATAGCAAAGCTTCCTGGCAGTTTCAAAGAGATGGGGAGTACGCCTGCGTAGCTAGATGCAGGGCAGCAGAGTTCAAAACAGTGAGCAGAGCAGTCATGGTGGGCATTGTGGGATACTGGGGGAGGCCAGTTACGGCAACATAATGAGCAGTAGTGTCTACACTGACACTCTGTCGCTTTAACTTTGCCACAAAAAGCTCTGCCTCCCACCAAGGTGGTTTTGTTTTGCTGCCAAAAGTAGCTTTGTAATGTGTACACCTCCACTGTTTTGTCAGCGAAAGCTGCCTTTTGCCAACAAAACTGTGTAGTGTAGACAAGGCCTTGCTTGTGCTTGGGAAACAAAAGTAACCTGTTGAAATCTGTTTGATTAGCTTTAACATTTTGTAACATAACCAGACATCATATATAAGTACATTATAGCCAAAATGCTTAAAAATAGCTATTTTAATATTTAAAGGTGCAAACAAATTTATAAAAACCTAAAAAAGTTAAGATTTTATTACCTTTGCATTAATGTGCAACTGAATTATTTACTGAGGCAGAAACATATGTATGCATATTTATAACTGAAGCCTTTGAGTTTCGCAAAAAAATTCCACAACTGGTATTATGGTGGTTATGACCGAACCATAATATTAACAGTATGGTAGAACTAATGTTTAAAAAAACTGAGTGCAAAATTTATTTTTATTGCAACAAAAAAGTAAAAACAAAATATTCACAGGACTCACAAACAGGACAACATACATAAGCTTACAATTGAAGATGAATGGTGCCTACTGTATTTATAACTCTACAAGATAAGGCATTAAGAGCTTAAAGTTATTAAGATAATGCATTTTACAAAACAGTTAAACAAAAGCATTAAACATTTAATTAGAAGGAGTATTGCCTTTTATTTAAAAAATAATAAGAATGGATAAAAATCACAAATTATTTGCCCACTTCATTGTATTCATTTAATTAACTTAAGATAAAGTAAATAAACTAAGAACACTACTATATAGAAATAAGAACAACCCATGTTTCATATATTGGTTAGTGCAGGTTGCCAAGCAACAAAAATGCTAACAATCTTCAAGAAAGTCACAAGCCTCTTTAGCTATTGCATTGCTAAAGCATTAATTATTTATCTTACTGGATTTATTTAAAGTAAAATTTTTACCCTAAGCATTTTGATTATTTTTGTTTTCTTTCCCACTTGCTCTGTTTCTGTAACTATAACTTAAGGAGGAAACAGTGTAGGAATGGAGGGAGACATGAGCGAAAGGAGATTAATTAAGATTGTGAGAGCGTTTTAAAGTACAGGCAGCCACAGTGAGTTTGAGTTTAGTAATCTGAGCCAAGTGAGGAATACAAGACAAAAATGGAAAGGGGATGGCTTGGAAGGAGACAGGACAAAGGAAAAACTTGACCCTTATGTAAAAATATTAGAGAAGGAAGGTTATATTATTAGCTCTGAGAGGGGAGTGGGGTTTAGTGAAGGGGGAGGGAAGAGAGGACTGAGAACCAGGACCTCTGGTTTTTATCCCAGCTCTGGAAGGAGAATAGGGTGTTTCTATCTGTTCCCACAGAACTTCAATTTGTGCCCCAAGTGCCTGTTGCTTTTGTCTGCACTCCAAATGGATTATAGGAGTGCCCTTCCTCACTAGAGTTAACTGCTTCTGGGCCACTCCACACATGTTTAATATTTTTAGCATGTCTTTGCCAACCTAACTTCTTGGTCTGTGAATCATAGAATATCAGGGTTGGAAGGGACCTCAGGAGGTCATCTAGTCCAACCCCCTGCTCAAAGCAGGACCAATCCCCAATTTTTGCCCCCATCTCTAATTGGCCCCCTCCAGGAGGGAACTCACAACCCTGGGTTTAGCAGGCCAATCCTCAAACCACTGAGCTATCCCTCCCCCTTCTGTCCCTCTTGCTGGCTGCACACTGCCAATCTCCTAGCCTTCCCTTCATTTCTTGTGAACTGTAAGCAAAACGGGTAGTTACAGAAACCTATACCTTCCATTGGCTTTTTAAATTTCTTATTTTGATTCTTTTAGTTCCTTGATTTGTTTCCTTATTTGTTTAACTTTTACTTCACATAATGAATCCCAGGGTTGTTTCTGTGCCTCATGTCCTGTTTCCATATTTAGGTACATATTTTCTTACAAAATATGTGAGAAATAATTTATTATTATTTTTTGGCCATCATTACTCTTAATTTGTGGGCTTTGGTGTTTCACAGTTTTAACCTTTGCTGTATCTGGGCATTTTGCTGAGAAAATGTTTCACTGCAATATATTCTTAAAGTTATGGCTCTATGCCCAGAAAAGCAGTTTGCTTTTATTAGTTTCTGTTAAACCGTTATTTAAGGCATTTCACTAAAGCAGCACTTATTATAGATTTCCCCAGTGCCCAGGCTAGCTTGCTACAAGTGTACTTAGGATCCATAATCCCTAAAGTCCAACCTCTAATAACAGAGGTGGCCAAACTTACTGACCCCATGGGCCACATACAATAATCTTCAGAAGTTTGAGAGCCCCTAGCCTGGCCATCCTGCTGCAGGGCAGAAGTCCCTAGCCCAGAGGGGGGCAAACTATGGCCCATGATCCACATCCGTTCTGCCCAGCCCCTGAGCTCCTGGCCCAGGAGGCAAGCCCCCGGCCCCTCCCCTGCTGTCTCCCCTCCCCTGCAGCCTCAGCTCACTGTGCCGCTGGCGCAATGCTCTGGGCGTCGGGGCTGCGAACTCTTGCTGGGCAGCGCAGCTGCACAGCCTGGCCTGACCCGGTGCTCTGTGCTGCGCGGTGCGTGGCTGGCTCCAGCCGGGCGGTGCGGCTGCCTGTCCTGGTGCAGCTGTGCCACCAGCCACCGGTGCTCCAGGCAGCGCGGTAAGGAGGCAGGGAGCGATGGAGGGAGGTTGGATGGGGTAGGGGTCGGGGGGGGGCAGTCAGGAAGGAGGGGGGGTTGGATGGGGCGGTGGGGGGCAGTTAGGGGTGGGGTACCCAGGGGCGGTCAGGGAGAAGGGGTGGTTGGATGGGGCAGGGGTCCCGGGGGGGGCAATCAGGAAGGAGATGGGGGGTTGGATGGGGTGGAAGGGGGCAGTTAGGGGCGGGAGGTCTGGGGGCGGTCAGGGGACAGGGGTGGTGGTGGATGGGGCAGGGGTCCCGGGGGGGCCATCAGGGAACAGGGTGGGTTGGATGGGGCAGGAGTCCCGGGGGGGGGCGTCAGGGGGTGAGAAGCAGCGGGGGTCAGATAGGAGGCAGGGGCCGGGCCACGCCTGGCTGTGTGGGGATGCACAGCCTCCCCTAACCAGCCCTCCATACAATTTCTGAAACCTGATGCGGCTGTCAGGCCAAAAAGTTTGCCCGCCCCTGCCCTAGCCCTACCACCCCGCCACAGGACAGAAGCGCCAGCCCCTCCCCCAAGTCTGGTAGTCAGATAATGAGGGGGGAGCTCTGCGAGCTGCACTTTAACTGAAAAAGAGCCATGGTTTGGCCACTCCTGCTCTGTAAGATTTACTATCCAAAATCCAGATGGCTAGGTTTCGACCCCATGCCAAACCGGTTTGACTTAATACTTGGCTAATTGGCTCTTGGCTGGCTCACCAATTGAGCAAAAAGGTGTAGTCAACCATTTGACTATGCTCACCACTTTATTCTTAAAATTGTTCAAGACCAAATAACTGAATGTAGCCAAACTTATTTAAAAACAAAACAGTACAATATGGAAAGAAACAGATACCTTCCTTCCAGAAAGAAAATTCTCAGTGTGTTCACCACACAGAAGGTACTATCCCTAACATATGTATTGTCTAACACAGCCAAAGGATGGGGAAAGGGATAGAATGTAAAAGCAGAGTCAGAGCGATGGGTATGGCTATGATTTAGTCACGGAGGTCACGGCAGTCACAAATTCTGTGACTTTATCGGACCTCCGAGACTTCTTCAGCTTCAGCTGTCAGCAGTTGAAGCCATGGCTGGAGCTGTGGCAGGGGCCACTGCTGGGGCCGTGCGCCCTGCATCGGGGCCGCACGCCCCATGTAGCCCCCCGCTGGGGGCCACTGCTGGAACCGTGCACCCCATGTAGCCCTGTGGCTTGTGCTAGGGGCTGCTACCGGGGCCGTGTGCCCCACGTAGCTTCAGGGCTTGCGCCGTGGGCCGCCGCCAGGGCCGTGTGCCCCTGCCCTGCGGCGGGGCTGCAGCTGGGGCCATGCGCCTCTGCCTCGGCCTGTACGGTTATTTTTAGTAAAAGTCACGGGCTCAGTGAATTTTTGTTTGTTGCCTGTGACCCATCTGTGACTTTTACTAAAAATAATTGTCACAAAATCTTAGCGATGGGTCCTACTTCCCCTGCAGAGCAGCCACGGATGTCACCCCTGTACACAGGCCATTGGGAGAGCAGTGGTGGCCCCAACTATGTCCCACCTGCGCCCTATGTTACCCCCTTCCCTCAAAGCTGCAATAGCTGCTCCTTACATTTGTACCTGTCAGCTAGCATTTCTATAGCACCTAGGGATCACTTCTCTGTTGAATTTTTTTCCTCTCCAAGTCCATGTGGCTCAGAGGAGGGGGGGATACCCCACATGGGTCTTAGGTGGGGTTGTGTTATCTTCTCTATAGTCTTACAGCAGAGACCATCAATCGTAACATCTTTTTGGGTAATGAAGACTGCATAGCAACCCCATCATAACCTTTATTGCCACTCCGCTGCCCAGAGGGCTTGTCATTGGATAATTCAAGCCATTCCCTCTCCACAGAAGCTAAGTACCCTATTTAAGGGGAATGAGAAATTAGAATGCTGAAATCATTATCTTATTAATTACAAACATCAAAATTAGAAGTATACATATTAAAGTTTAAAAACAAAACAAAACACAGACCAAGTACTCTAGGATCCTAAAGGCTTTGAAAGCCAGTGGCATTTAGCTAAGCCAGAAACTGAATGTACCTGTCAAACTTATTTAACTTCTGGTAATGAAAGTTAACATATTAACAGACTTAAAATATTTAGACTGCAAGTTCTTCATGGCAGGGCCTCTGTCTCACTTTTGTTTGTAAAATTTTATATAAATAAATATAAATGAGATAAGGGCAAAGAGCTGTCATGGCTGAGGTGGGTTTGATGAAGAATTCTCCCTTCCTAGAAAATGCCTCATGAGACCCATGCAAAATATATATATCGCCTCTGACAGCTAAACTTCTACCTCTTGCCCTCTCATGGAAGAGGTATTCCTAATTGGAAGGGGGGAGGTGAAATGTGGATGGATGGTGCCTTAGAACCAGATTGTGCATGGTAGCTGGGGATCATCAGCTGTGCCAGACAGTCCACCTAGGAAAAGCTTCAGAGTAGCAGCCGTGTTAGTCTGTATTCGCAAAAAGAAAAGGAGTACTAGTGGCGCCTTAGAGACTAACCGATGAAGTGAGCTGTAGCTCACGAAAGCTCATGCTCAAATAAATTGGTTAGTCTCTAAGGTGCCACAAGTACTCCTTTTCTGTTTAAGGTGCCACAAGTACTCCTTTTCTTTTTGTCATGGAGAATGAAACTCTGGAACTAGAAATGTAGCTGGTGAGGATGTCTTGGAGTCAGCCAGAGCCCATGGCCTCATTGTACACACTTTGTAAAGAGGAAGGAACACTTAATTACTTATAAGAACAGTGCCACCAGGTCCCAGATTGATTAGTTCCTGACAAGGAAGAGATCTAAAAAATGTGGGAGACTGTAAAGCGATTCATTCTAGGAAAGCAGATTCCAGCGCAATACAGACTGGCTGTAATGGACTTCCAAGTTGTGGAATAAAGGATAAAATGGTGGAGGCTTGTGGATAGGGAAGTTACTCTGAGATTGAAGAATGAGGTTCTATGGAGTTTGGACAATTACTAGACCAACACCATGATGCCAGGGAGGCTTGAGAAAACCTCCAGCCATATTACAGAAAGTGTAAAAGCTGTCTGTGGCCAAACAAAAGGAAGAAAATTTTCATGGCAAAGCAATGTGGTGGTGGTCAAATGATGTACAGGAGGCAGTAGAGAAGCTGAAGGAAAAGTTTAAGCGATGGCAGAAAGTAAGAATTGAGGACAGTCATGAGGAATACAAGCTGGCAAAAAGCAGTTGAGGAAGATAAAGGTCAGGTACTTAAAGCCTTACATGCAGGACTGCCTTTGAGGGAAGGAGGAAAAAAGGTTACACCACAAGAAGGCTCTGGTAGGGTTTCTGAAGATGTTCTACACCAAGAAAATGGAGTTGGCAGCAGATTTGGATGGCATAAGAAATCCCAGGATCAAGTGTAGCTGTTTTCCAAACTCAAAGACAAAAGGTTGTTGGGGGAGAACAAACTCTAGGCCAAGTAAGGCACTCTTCTAAAAACTAAACCAAACTTTCAAAACTGGGATTTGGTGCAGTTTGATCATCAGGTTGAAATTTGATTCATTATTTCTCACCATCTCATTACTATGTTGTCCTATTGTTATTAATAAGAGTTCATAGTAACTATATATGGAAAAAGCATTAGAGGAAAGTTTTAGAAACAAATATTAAATACAAATATCAGGTGTCTGAAGCTCTGTCTGCATGGACACTAGATGTCAATGGAGAGGCATGTCTAAGCAAGCTGTACAGAAGGTTGTGCAACTGCATTCTTAAAAACTACATTGTTTCCCCCTTTTTTCAATGTGAATTTAATACAGCTAGCAGGTGCTGGGCTGATAGCCCTTAATAGCCATGGAAGTCCCCTAATAATTCTTAGGAGAGGATTTGCAACACCATATCAGTGCAAGAAGCTCTTGATACCAAACTGATTTAACTCTTATCTGGAGGGACCTCCCAGTGACATGCAAAGCTATTTCAGGTTTCAGAGTCATTCAATCTTTGGTCCCTTTGCTGAGACAGACAATGAGGAGTCCAAATGTTATGATGTGGCCACTGCCTCACTTGCAACTGAAATGTGACCATCAGTTTATTTCATATTGGCGACCGAACAGCAGTCAGAGGCAAATTACTTTTATTCATTAGGGGCCTGAGCTGAATTGGAAGAAGTAGCCTAGAGGTAAGGTTCCATTCACATTACCAATCCCCTGAACTAGTCAATCTTCTACTAACATTTTATAATATATGCTAAAGCACAGCGTGTGATGGATGGCAGGGAAAAACAACTGGGAGCTCTTGCTAGTGTTCTCTGAAGAGAAATGGAGTACTTGTGGCACCTTAGAGACTAACCAGTTTATTTGAGCATGAGCTTTCGTGAGCTACAGCTCACTTCATCGGATGCATAGCATATCGTGGAAACTGCAGAAGACATTATATACACACAGAGACCATGAAACAAAACTTCCTCCCACCCCACTCTCCTGCTGGTAACAGCTTATCTAAAGTGATCATCAAGTAGGGCCATTTCCAGCACAAATCCAGGTTTTCTCACCCTTCCTCCCCCCCCACATACAAACTCACTCTCCTACTGACCGCTATTCCTACCTACATGCCTCCAGCTTTCACCCTGACCACACCACACGATCCATCGTCTACAGCCAAGCTCTGCGATACAACCGCATTTGCTCCAACCCCTCAGACAGAGACAAACACCTACAAGATCTCTATCAAGCATTCTTACAACTACAATACCCACCTGCGGAAGTGAAGAAACAGATTGATAGAGCCAGAAGAGTTCCCAGAAGTCACCTACTACAGGACAGGCCTAACAAAGAAAATAACAGAACGCCACTAGCCGTCACCTTCAGCCCCCAACTAAAACCCCTCCAACGCATTACTAAGGATCTACAACCTATCCTGAAGGATGACCCAACACTCTCACAAATCTTGGGAGAAAGGCCAGTCCTTGCCTACAGACAGCCCCCCAACCTGAAACGAATACTCACCAACAACCACATACCACACAACAGAACCACTAGCCCAGGAACCTATCCTTGCAACAAAGCCCGTTGCCAACTGTGCCCACATATCTATTCAGGGGACACCATCACAGGGCCTAACAACATCAGCCACACTATCAGAGGCTCGTTCACCTGCACATCCACCAATGTGATATATGCCATCATGTGCCAGCAATGCCCCTCTGCCATGTACATTGGTCAAACTGGACAGTCTCTACATAAAAGAATAAATGGACACAAATCAGATGTTAAGAATTATAACATTCATAAACCAGTCGGAGAACACTTCAATCTCTCTGGTCACGCAATCACAGACATGAGGGTCGCTATCTTAAAGCAAAAAAACTTCAAATCCAGACTCCAGCGAGAAACTGCTGAATTGGAATTCATTTGCAAATTGGATACTATTAATTTGGGCTTGAATAGAGACTGGGAGTGGCTAAGTCATTATGCAAGGTAGCCTATCTCCCCTTGTTTTTTTCCTACAAACCCCCCCAAGACGTTCTGGTTAAACTTGGATTTATGCTGGAAATGGCCCACCTTGATTGCTGTGCACATTGTAAGGAGAGTGGTCAGTGTGGATGAGCTATTGCCAGCAGGAGAGTGAGTTTGTGTGTGTGGTTTTTGGAGGGGGGTGTGGGGGGGGGGGGTGAGAAAACCTGGATTAGTGCTGGAAATGACCCACCTTGATTATCATGCGCATTATAAAGAGAGGTTTCAAAGAGGGATGGGCTATTACCAGCAGGAGAGTGAGTTTGTATGTGTGGGGTGGGGGGGGGGAGGAGGAAGGGTGAGAAAACCTGGATTTGTGCTGGAAATGGCCCTACTTGATGATCACTTTAGATAAGCTGTTACCAGCAGGAGAGTGGGGTGGGAGGAAGTTTTGTTTCATGGTCTCTGTGTGTATATAATGTCTTCTGCAGTTTCCACGATATGCTATGCATCCGATGAAGTGAGCTGTAGCTCACGAAAGCTCATGCTCAAATAAACTGGTTAGTCGCTAAGGTGCCACAAGTACTCCTTTTCTTTTTACGAATACAGACTAACACGGCTGTTACTCTGAGACCTGAAGAGAAATGGTTATGACACCAAATTGAGCTTTAAATTATTGGTAAATTGAACTGCGTGCTGTGCTACAAGCTTAATTAAAGCTAGTGCTAATGGATGTAATATAGCTCATAAAAGGGTTTAAGGAAAATTTTAAACAGTTAGGGATATGGTGGATTAAGCTCAGTTATCATAGTTTTATGTCTAGTTCTTGGAAGTAGTAAGCCAGCACTCAGAAGAACCAAAAATGGGAGGATCACTAATGTACATGCCACATACAGTACAATTTAATATTATATGTTCATAAAGCAACAGTTATGGAGCAGGTACAAGAACAGGAGGGGAGAGACATAAATTGCTGGAAATTGTAATGATAGAGCTGTTAACAGCTTTGATTATCAGCATAAACAGAGGAAGGAAGGCAAGATTGTTACTGACAGTTGGTGCAGCATCATTATTGGACTGAGCTTTGACAGAGGAGAAAGAGGAATAAAAGACTGAAAGAAGGCCAGAACTGGTAGAACAGAGGGGGCAAATAGTAGGGCATAGAGTAATGAGATCATGGATCTCATGGATAGCACCTTGGTCATAAAGTTCCCTGAAGATGAGATTTTGGTTATGGATATGATAGTAAATAGGAAGCCAAATGGGAATATAAGACCAGAGAAGATGTGATGGTATTTGCATATACAAGTGAGAAGGTGATAGTAACATTCTGAACAGACTGGAGTGATTCTGAAATGCCACGAAGAAAGGAACTGTAATACTAGCACGGATGCTTGTCTATATTACTCCACAGGATGAGTTGTGCAAGTAGCGGCCGACACAGGCTATGTGGTGAGGTGAAAAGGGGGAGTGGGGAGTTAAAGACAGCTCCAGATTTTCAGCTGAGCACTGAAAAGACCAGATGAGAAATCTGGAAAGGGTATCTAAAATGTCTAGTAATTTCTATGGTCTAAATCCTGAACTCCCTCCTCAGGAAACTCCACAAAGCTTCTCTGATGTGGAGCCTATGGGTATTACCACCCTGCAATAAAGAGCATGGCATGGCCGGGTCAGCAGGCTCAGGCTGCAGAGCTATAAAGTTGCAGTGTCAATGTTTGGGCTTGATCTGATGCCAAAAGGGGAAAAGTCTCAGGGCCACGCTCCTGCCCAAACACTGTGAGCCTGAGTCAGATGACCTGGGCTCTAACACTTGGTGCCACAGGTTTATTTTATTGCAGTGTGGTCATACCCTATAGGTTTTACCTCTGTTCAACAGTTTATTGAAACTATGCTCAATGTCATTTGTGACAACATGGTTTCTGATAGATCAGACGGCATATTACAGTGCAGGATCCCCTAAAGATTTTTCACCTTTTTCATAGAATCATAGACTTTAAGGTCAGAAGGGACCATTATGATCATCTAGTCTGACCTCCTGCACAACGCAGGCCATAGAATCTCACCCACCCACTCCTGTAACAAACCCCCTAACCTATGTCTGAGCTATTGAAGTCCTCAAATTGTGGTTTAAAGACTTCAAGGTGCAGAGAATCCGCCAGCAAGTGACCCGAGCCCCACGCTGCGGAGGAAGGTGAAAAACCCCCAGGGCCTCTGCCAATCTGCCGACCCCAAATATGGTGATGAGCTAAACCCTGAGCATGTGGGCAAGACTCACCAGCCAGACACCCAGGAAAGAATTCTCTGTAGTAACTCAGATCCCACCCCATCTGACATGGCTCTTTGAATATTTTTTTTGCTATGATAAGATGTGTGGGTCACATGAGGCCCTAACACTTAAACTCCAAAGATGTTTAATTTTAGACCTGTGCAGCAGTCAGCACACTCCTAGTTGAATATGGCACATGTTACAAGATCACAGGTTTTGCAATTTAGGTTCTCTGTTTATAGAATGGTAAGTGTAACCAATAGAGTCAGTGTTGGCTGTATAAATAATCAGTTGGGTCAGTTAAAGCCTGGAATTCCTATTCAGTAGAACAGATTTCCCCCCCAATTTGTCGATAGTTCAAGATTATCACTGAATGCAGAAGAATGTCTTGCCAGCAATTATCCAAGCCAGATTCATATAGAGAATTGATTAAATCAGCCTTGATGTAAGTGATGTAACTATTGGTGTTAGGATTCCCTCCCCACTCTGAACTCTAGGGTACAGATGTGGGGACCTGCATGAAAGACCCCCTAAGCTTATTTCTACCAGCTTAGGTTAAAAACTTCCCCAAGGCACAAATCCTTCCTTGTCCTTCAATGGGTACTGCTGCCACCACCAAGTGAGTAAGATAAAGATTCAGGAAAAGGACCACTTGGAGTCCCTGTTCCCTAAAATATCCCCCCAAGCCTCTTCACTCCCTTTCCTGGGGAGGCTTGAGAATGATATACCAACGAAATATGTAAACCAGATTCTTAAAAAACAGAACTTTATTATAAAGAACAAAAAAGTAAAAGAAGCACCTCTCTAAAATCAGGATGGAAGGTAACTTTACAAGGTAATCAGATTCAAAATACAGAGGATTCTCCTCTAGGCAAAACTTTAAAGTTACAAAAAACAGGGATAAACCTCCCTCTTAGCACAGGGAAAATTCACAAGCTAAAAACAAAAGATAATCTAATGTGCCTTGCCTTATTTACTTACTCTTTTTGCAATATTGAGACTCATTTTAGGAGGATTTTAGGAGGAGTTTTCTGACCTGATGCTTCTTTGCTTCCCCAGAGAACACACAAACAAAGAGCACAAACAAAGCCTCCCCCCAGATTTGAAAGTATCTTCTTTCCCCATTGGTTCTTTTGGTCAGGTTCCAATCAGGTTATTTGAGCTTCTTAACCCCATACAGGTAAGGAGGAATTCTAGGCTACCCTTAGCTGTATGGTTATGACAATTGGTTTTCAATGAAATTACACTGGCTTATGCCCAGGGCTGAATTTTACCCTAAAATACTATACAGCAGTAGTTCTCAAAGCCGGTCCGCCGCTTGTTCAGGGAAAGCCCATGGCGCGCCGGACCGGTTTGTTTACCTGCCGCGTCCGCAGGTTCGGCCGATCGCGGTTCCCACTGACTGCGGGTTGCTGCTCCCGGCCAATGGGGGCTGTGGGAAGGGCCTGTGCTGCTTTCCGCAGCCCCCATTGGCCTGGAGTGGTGAACCGCAGCCAGTGGGAACCGCGATTGGCCAAACCTGCGGACACGGCAGGTAAACAAACCGGTCGGGCGCACCAAAGGCTTTCCCTGGACAAGCGGCAGACCGGCTTTGAGAACCACTGCTATACAGGACATATCTGCACTGCAGTTAAAAACCCACAGCTGTCCCATGCCAGCTGACTCGGGCTAAGGGGCTGTTTAATTGTGGTGTAGACATTCAGGCTCAGCCTGGAGCCTGAATCAGTTGGTATGGGCCATCCCCAGATATCTAACTGCAGTAAAGACATACCCTTAGTCTGTCTGGGATGAGCTACTGGTGATAATAGAATTCTATATCAATTTCATTTAGCTTTAAAACAGATGTGCAATATTCATTCTTTGAGATAATTTTAATAAAAGCTTAATGAAAAGAGGTATGCTATTAATAATTTTGTTTTCTGCCAAGTACAAACTGATTCATTCTGTTGGGGGGCATCAAAGCCTCAGTCACTTTGACTTTCTTAGCACTCCTACTAAGAAGAAAAACAAACAAAAGCAGTTTTATCCTGTATATCACATTGAAGGATCTCTACATCCTGGTTGCTAAGCCCAGGCTCATTCTCTCTTTTGTTAACATTATTCACTCTGCCAGAAAGAGTACAGAAGGTTTTGTCTTTAACATCTACAATGTTACAGGGTATAAACACATCTCCAGTGATGTTAGAAAGCAGAAGTTGGATTGGAGAGACTGCACACATGCAGTAAATTGAAGGTACATAGAATATCAGGGTTGGAAGGGAACTCAGGAGGTCATCTAGTCCAATCCCCTGCTCAAAGCAGGACCAATCCCCAACTAAATCATCCCAGCCAGGACTTTGTCAAGCCTGACCTTAAAAACTTCTAAGAAAGGAGATTCCACCACCTCCCTAGGTAAAGCATTCCAGTGTTTCACCACCCTCCTAGTGAAATAGTTTTTCCTAATATCCAACCTAAACCTCCCCCACTGCAACTTGAGACCATTACTCCTCGTTCTGTCATCTGCTGCCACTGAGAACAGTCTAGATCCATCCTCTTTGGAACCCCCTTTCAGGTAGTTGAAAGCAGCTATCAAATCGCCCCTCATTCTTCTCTTCCGCAGACTAAACAATCCCAGTTCCCTCAGCCTCTCCTCATAAGTCATGTGTTCCAGCCCCTAATCATTTTTGTTGCCCTCTGCTGGATGCTTTTCAATTTTTCCACATCCTTCTTGTAGTGTGGGGCCCAAAACTGGACACAGTACTCCAGATGAGGCCTCACCAATGTCAAATAGAGGGAAACGATCACGTCCCTCGATCTGCTGGCAATGCCCCTACTTATACAGCCCAAAATGCCATTGGCCTTCTTGGCAACAAGGGCACACTGTTGACTCATACCCAGCTTCTTGTCCACTGTAACCCCTAGGTCCTTTTCCGCAGAACTGCTGCCTAGCCATTCGGTCCCTAGTCTGTAATCGTGCATGGGATTCTTCCATCCTAAGTGCAGGACTCTGCACTTGTCCTTGTTGAACCTCATCAGATTTCTTTTGGCCCAATCCTCTAATTTGTCTAGGTCCCTCTGTATCCTATTCCTACCCTCCAGCGTATCTACCACTCCTCCCAGTTTAGTGTCATCTGCAAACTTGTTGAGGGTGCAATCCACACCATCTTCCAGATCATTAATGAAGATATTGAACAAAACCAGCCCCAGGACCGACCCTTGAGGCACTCCGCTTGATACTGGCTGCCAACTAGACATGGAGTCATTGATCACTACCCGCTGAGCCCGACAATGTAGCCAGCTTTCTATCTACCTTATAGTCCAGTCATCCAGCCCATACTTCTTTAACTTGCTGGCAAGAATACTGTGGGAGACAGTGTCAAAAGCTTTGCTAAAGTCAAGGAATAACATGTCCACTGCTTTCCCCTCATCCACAGAGATAGTTATCTTGTCATAGAAAGCAATTAGATTAGTCAGGCATGACTTGCCCTTGGTGAATCCATGCTGACTGTTCCTGATCACTTTCCTCTCCTCCAAGTGCTTCAGAATTGATTCCTTGAGGAATCATGATTTTTCCAGGGACTGAGGTGAGGCTGACTGGCCTGTAGTTCCCCGGATCCTCCTCCTTCCCATGTTGCAGCCACAGCCAGAAAGGACCAGCAGACATCTAGTCACAGGGAACTGGCACCAAGCGAGTCTTATGTGGGCTCATGGTCACAATGTTTTGAGCATTCTGACTCATTCTGTCAACATATTTTACAAGCTTATTGATCTAGTCTTTATGCTGTTTATTTTGTTAGATTATGTTAATTAGAACAATACTGTGATAGGGAAAACACCCTGTGACAGGTTGCTTGCCCACTCCGGGGTGCCACCTGATGTACTGGAGTCTCAATGAGCCCGCCCATTCCACCAGCCTGGGCTCCCTCACCCTGTTCTGCTGTGCCAGGCCCTCAAGCCTCCTCTGGCACACACACAGGCAGGGACACGCCCAGCTGCAGAAAGACACAGACACTGAAATCAGCTCTGCCTGGGAGGAATCAGCTAGGGGATTTCCCAGCACTCAAGCGCACACCCCCTCTGGGGTGTAAACCCAAAATTGTATGGGTTTTAGAAAAAACAAAAACAAGTTAATTAACTACAAAAGGTAGATTAAGTGATTATAAAGGATAGCAAACAGATCAAAGCAGATTACTGAGCAAATAAAGCAAATACGCACACTAAACTTAATACACAAAAGAAACTGGCTGCAAGTAGTAATTTCTCACCCTAAATGTTGTTTTAAGCAGGTTGCAGAGATTCTTGAAGATAAACTGCTCTTGCTTGCAGCTTAGAACTCCAGATATTCCTTTCACAGACCAGACACCTTCTAGCCTGGGTCCAGTCCTTTCTTTCCCAGATCAGTGTTAGGGCATGTCTTCACTAGCAACGTTAAAGTGCTGGCCATGGCAGTGCTTTAACGTGGCTGTGTAGCCACGGCATAGTTCTGGGAGAGAGGGGAATAGCTACCAGCGCTGGGAGCACAGGTCCCAGGTCTGGTGCACTGTTTACACTGGCGCTTTACAGTGCTGTAACTTGCTGCGCTCAGGGGGGTGTTTTTTCACAGCCCTGAGCAAGAAAGTTGCAGTGCTGTAAAGTGTTTTCAGCAGTCATCTTGGGCGGGGATTCAGTGAAGAACCGAACAAGATTAACTCACTTCTCTGATTTAAATAGGATGTACATATGATGGGAATCTTTGGTTTCCCAGTTTGGTCCCCGCCCCCTATTAGTGGAAAAATAGTAGGCTAAGATTGGGTCCAGTACCAGGGGACACGATCACATGACCCTGCAGTGTCAAAGCAGCATCCCAGGAAGCTTCTCAGGAAGGTGAGAGATTAGCAATTTCAGAGTTCCACTGTCCTCCCTAATGGCCCACTGACTAACCAGCCAGACTGATTGCATTCTCTCTGGTGGGGCAGCCAGACTGATTGCATTCTCTCTGGTGGGCGTTCCCCAGGTGCAAACACTTTTGTAATTGATACATAATCCATATTCCTAACTTTAGATACAAACATGATACATGCATATAAATAGGATAATCATATTCAGTAAAACATAACCTTTCCAGTGATACCTCACATGAACCATCTTGCATAGAACACATCTTAGTTATGCCGTATTCATATCATAACAATATCTCAATGAAGAATATGGGGCGTAGTGTCACATACACCTCACAAATGTTAGTATCTACACAGTTAAAGTGATCTGGGCCATGACTGGATGGCTCAGAGAGGAGAAGGTCTGTAGGCAAGGGCAGCATTTGGCTCTTTGTTAGAAGGCTCTCTCCTGATCTTTATTTTTTCTGGGCCGTTCTGGAATAGTTTGTTTTTGGTTTTGTTTTTTTTTAGCAGATCACTGGCAAGTGTTAATATCAACCAGCAGAACACCTAGTATGTTCCCTTATTATCCTCATTCTACATTGGGTTGCAGACACTTAATTGAGGTTAGAGGCACCAAATCAAGCACAATAGAAGTTAGGTATTATGTATAACATCTGTGTTGCTGTGCTCAGATCAGTGCTGACAGCACTATAAAAAATAACTAATTATGGGACGTAGTTACGTAGAGAGAGTTATTTATTTCACCTCTAAAGAGACAATCTGGAAGACTAATCTGATAATTTTTCCAAGTAAAAGGTAACATGGATTATTTTGCCACTTTCCTTGCAACCCTGCCACTCCTGGTACAAGCATGAGCAATGCTGTTTGGTATGCATCTCTTATTACTCTCACTGTGACCCTGCACATAAAGCACAAGAGTTTGGTAAGGATGGGGGGGGGGGGAGATGTCAAAATTGGCGGGCTTGAGAGTAGGAGTAACACAGAAATAACAAAAAGTTATCAGGTGGCAAGAGGGATTAGAAAAATATTACTCTAGAAAAATGGTTGACCTAGGGGTCCTATGGACAACGGTCTCATTAACTATACAACACTGTCTTATTCCATCCCATGCTGAATAAGGCAGGGATCTTGTGGAAGAAAGTAGAATGGGATTATGCAATTATAGTAGGGACAGAAGTAAGTTGGTCAGTCAGTCATTTTCTAACTCCTGAGTTCTTGACTTTGCAACCTTAGCATTCTGCTGATAAAGGGATTTTTCTAATGAAAAGATATAATATACAGCTAGAGAGATGGCATAGATTATTATCAGCTATAAATATGCACAGAGAGGGGGATATTACACTTCAAGTTCACTTGACAGGGACAAGTCTCTTACACAAACTTGCTATCAGTTCCCACACCCACAAAATAAAAGAGTACAAAGATATTAAATGAACCATGGAATAAAATAGCTTTGAAATGTGCTTCATGTGTCCTTGGAGGCTCCTCTCTTTGTCCACTGACCTTCAGACAGAAGCTAAACAGAGCCCCAGTGTTTATTTGCTAGTCTCCTTTATAGCGTGTTTTCTTCCTCCATCTGAGTTTGGTTGCTGCGTATGGACATATAAACATCAGAAGACTAATACATCATAGCTCCTTAGAGCCTTACTAATATTTACTGGTAACACATTTTTATATAAATAACCAGATTTACACACACGGGGACAAATGAGAAAATTATCAACAAACATTCAAAACTGGTACAAGTGCCGTCTAGTGCCAAAAGCAAGGGATAGCCAAGCGGCTGGCTGCTGTGCAAGAGACTTGGAAAGAGAAATAATTTTACTCCCTTGGAACTGCAGACTCCCCTTTTTCCTCTCCCTACTTGCCAAGATTTCTTTTTAAAAGTGCATACTGCCTTTACAAAAAGAAAAGGAGTACTTGTGGCACCTTAGAGACTAACAAATTTTATTTGAGCATAAGCTTTCGTGAGCTACAGCTCACTTCATCGGATGCATTCAGTGGAAAATACAGTGGGGAGATTTATATACATAGACAACATGAAACAATGGGTGTTACCATACACACAGTAATGAGAGTGATCACTTAAGGTGAGCTATTACCAGCAGGAGAGCGGGGGGGGGGGGGCAAGGGGGAGGGGGAGGAGCGGAGGGAGGGACACCTTTTGTAGTGATAATCAAGGTGGGCCATTTCTAGCAGTTGACAAGAACGTCTGAGGAACAGTGGGGGGTTGAGGGGGGGAATAAACATGGGGACATAGTTTTTCTTTGTGTAATGACCCATCCACTCCCAGTCTCTATTCAAGCCTAAGTTAATTGTATCCAGTTTGCAAATTAATTCCAATTCAGCAGTCTCTCGTTGGAGTCTGTTTTTGAAGTTTTTTTGTTGAAGAATTCAACTTTTAGGTCTGTAATCAAGAGACCAGAGAGATTGAAGTGTTCTCTGACTGGTTTTTGAATGTTATAATTCTTGATGTCTGATTTGTGTCCATTTATTCTTTTACATAGAGACTGTCCAGTTTGACCAATGTACACGGCAGAGGGGCATTGCTGGCACATGATTGGCAACTGTGTCCACATATCTATTCAGGGGACACCATCACAGGGCCGAATCACATCAGCCACACTATCAGAGGCTCATTCACCTGCACATCTACCAATGTGATATATGCCATCCTGTGCCAGCAATGCCTCTCTGCCATGTACATTGGTCAAACTGGACACTGTATTTTCCACTGAATGCATCTGATGAAGTGAGCTGTAGCTCACGAAAGCTTATGCTCAAATAAATTTGTTAGTCTCTAAGGTTTCACAAGTACTCCTTTTCTTTTTGCGAATACAGACTAACACGGTTGCTACTCTGAAAACTGCCTTTACAGAGACCTCCTTACCAACAGTAACAGTCCTAGCACCCAAAAGCCAAAGGAGATAAGAACTTGCCAGAAGCCTCATTTACCGCTGTGGGATATGGCAGCGAAGTTGAGTCTTCTCTTATCAATCAAGGCCATTTTCCGTTAAGCTTTACATTACCAGTCTAGACACAGACAGATACTGGGCTGGTGCAATGTGTTCTGGTAACAGACCACAGATAAGGTGGTGGAGTAGGGGTGAGATTGTAACCGTAATAAAGTATCTTCTGAGAAAAGTACATTGCTTCTGGTAGGTGTGTCTACCATACAGTGTAAGGAAAGACAGTTTAATTCTTTGTCCTCAGAGAGATTTGCTATATCTCATCAAAAAGGCTCTGTCTTGTATTTTTATTTAATTTTATATTGATATAAAAACAAGCTTACCCCAAACCAAATTATGAAAGCAGAATTACAATGAACATATTGTAACAGAGACACTGAGTACCATAATAAATGCAGAAGATTTCTAATTGGCCTCCCTCATGGTACACAAAAAAAATTTCAGCAAGAGCACTGAATAAGGAGACTTGGGTGTCTTCAGTAGTGTCCCTGGTTCAACAACCATGAATAAAATATATTTGTTTGTATGGGGGAGTGGACCGAGAGCCACACGGATAAGCTACAGGAACTCTTGGCACATGAGCAAACCAACACGTCATAAATAGTCTCAGCCAATTCTGGATGCGAGAGTGAAGCTCATAATTAAAATACATGTTGGTTTCTGACCCTTTCTACAGTTGAAAAAGAAGAAAAGAAAAATATTAACACCGACACCACCTTTGGTGTCACCAAACCAACATCCTTATTCCTCTCAAGGCTGGGCAGGCATATTTTTTCTCCAACATTATAGTTCCCAGTGGGTTTCAAGTCTTAGGTGCGTCCCAAGCCATGAAGAGGGTAGACAGCACTTGTATGTCTGCCAGGCCTTCAGGGTGCACATAAATAGATACCGTGGTACATGTGCATGCCTTCAATAAAGAATATAAGTGAAAGCTCCATAATGCAGTACACTGTTTTCGCTCTCTCTAATGTGCACACACAAATTTTATACTGAATTTACAAACTGCTTCACATATTAAGTAAATAACCTTCACCTCATCAGTATAAGGTAGGTCAATATATTATAATCCATTTCACAGATGGAGAAATTTAAGGCAGGACTGGGACTTACCATAGACCACATAATTGGTAGAAGCAGGACTAGACATCAAGACTTGCTGACTCCCAGTCCTGTGCTTGTTTCTTTAGACCAGTGGTTTTTGGGGGAGGGGAGGAGGAGTGTCACAAAAAACCAATCCATGGGTCATGAAGCCTTGAAAACATTACAAGCTAAAGTAAAGAAAATCTTGCTCCCCCACTCCTCATACACCCTTATCCTTTAAGTCCAAGTATTCTCTCAAAACACATACATGCATATTAAATAAGCATATCAATGATACACTTATTTACTTTTACAATAAATGTAGGGGGCAATTAATTTTACTTCAGATAAGAAGCTGCCAATCTGAAAATGCTGATTTAGATTATATATATTGCATCTTGGCCTCTAGTCATCCTACAGTATCACTAATTTTGAATCTTGTGAATTACCAGCAGGTTCTATATCGTTTGCTTTCCGACTGAGCTGTATAAAGGGGTCAACTGCTTCTTTGTTCCAACATTTAAAAAAAAAGTCAGATTCTCACTTATCACCTGAAATCTCTCTGGGTAACGTTTTGCAGAATGAATTTCCAAATTCAGTCGCTGCTGTTTGGAACTGTTTTAAACTTTTAAATCAGAACCAAAAAATAGGGATAATTCAGTTTTTTGTGTTCTGAATTATTTGGCCAAATATATCTCTGAAGCAATTCCACTGACTTCAGTAGAGATATATCAGGGATTAATTTGGCACAATAAAATGTCAAGTCAAATCCTCCTTAGAACATCTCTTGAAGACTGATCTCAGGTAGCCTCCTAACACATGAAATGAGATTTGAATCCTAATTCTTCTAATTTATCTTGGTGGATGTTTAAAAAAATAAAAAGTCTGTAATCTGCAGTCACCAGTGCACCAACAACAAAGAGGTTTCTAGTTCTTATTATCTTTTCAATTTCATACCACTACTTCTGGAGGATTTACTTTCTAAAGCACTGTGGACCAACTTCTTGATCTCAGACTAGCGTTTACTCTCATATAAAACATCACATTGGCTTTTCAGCACATACACAGGAGTCAAATTGGAAAAAAGTGGTGGCACTCTATTCAAATTTCACCTATCCAAAATCCCAAAATTCATCCACAACCCCAGAACACCTGGATGTTTCTGGTAAAACATATGAGAAATGAAATACACTATATCATGATCATGGTAAATCCCAAAAGGACATAGTCTTCTTGAAGACTGAGCACCACCTAGATCAATCGCTAGCTATGTCCTTAAGTCTGTCTGGATGTTCAATCTACATCCATCATTGGCAATCTTATTGTACCACCAAAGCTTCTGGTGCCCATCTGATCACCGACCAGATAGTAGCATTCCTTGCTAAATTCAGGGCCACAGCACCTATAATTCTCCTCAGTGGTCCAGCAGGGTCATACATTCTCAGGCTGCCAACTCCCCAGGCATTGCCTTTCTTGGGTGGAAACCTAGTCTCATTCCCTTCTGACCAGTATGTTTCCCGGGTGAACAGTTCCCTGACTTTATTGTGTTATTCCCAGCAGAGGCAGACTGCCCGAGAACAGAGGCTTGCTTTCTCTCCAGAGGCTAATAATAGAGGGATTTAGAGTAACAGCCGTGTTAGTCTGTATTCACAAAAAGAAAAGGAGGACTTGTGGCACCTTAGAGACTAACCAATTTATCTGAGCATAAGCTTTCGTGAGCTACAGCTCACTTCATCCACGGAGGATGAAGTGAGCTGTAGCTCACGAAAGCTTATGCTCAGATAAATTGGTTAGTCTCTAAGGTGCCACAAGTCCTCCTTTTCTTAATAGAGGGATTGTCAACAGTTATTTTACCACAGTTCTTTCTATGCAAGCCTATTTTATTCTTAAGGTTAAAGCACGACAGAGAAAACATTAAAAACAATAAAAGGACCTACACACATGCTAATAAGCCTACCAGAGTTCACCCCAACCCTAACATGAGCTCTGGCTGGAGCAGTCCTTCCAAACCCCAGCCAAAGTGTTTCTTTTGTGGTCACAAGTTCATCACAGCTTCTGTTCAGAACAAGCACAGTTCAGGGTCTTTGATCTGGAGTTTCCAGGAACACATAATTAGTACATAATGGGGTTTCCTCCCTAGAATATAGCTTCAAAAGGGTGAATTCAAGGTGGGTCAGTTGCATTCTCCTTACCCCCATGTACTTCCTAGGAAATCTACTTCACAAATATTGTTCCAAAAAGCCCTTTGAAGTTCACAATACCTTCCAGACATTGTATTCAGTCTCCTACAGAAGTTACATACATACATTCCCATGATAACACATACACAATTGCATTTTTAATGCAGTGGACCCTAAAGGTAAAGAAGGTATAACTTAATTCAATAAAGTTCATTCAGGGTACTGTCAGTCTTGCCCAGACATTTTCTATTTGTTGGCAATACGCAGAACACCAGGTTGCCCTTTCAAAAGGTTTCATTCATCACTTTTGCCTCAGCAGCAAAGACAGACTCTTGGCTGCTTCAGCTTCAAGAGCAATCAGCCAGATTGTCCCAGGTGGTCAGCTTTGTGAAATGAATATGCCAACCATGGAAGGCTGAAACAGATTACATAGATATTTAAATTACCCTTATTAGGCTTCAGGGTTAACATAAATTAAGATGACTGGGGTAGATATTACTCATAAGGCTGCGATATAGTCACGGAGGTCACGGAATCTGTGATTTCAAAGACCTCTGTGACTTCAGCCAGCACCGGCTGGGAGCTGCAGGCTCCCCTGCTGCCTGCAGAGGCAGAGAGCTGGGGTGTATCCCCGTAGCTCCCAGCCACCGCAGATGGCATGGGGGAGCACTGCAGCTCCCTGCCGCCACTCCCAGCCACCACAGGCAGCGGGGGACCCACGCCGCTCCCGGACACTGCAGGGGGCAAGGAAGATCCCCGGAGCGCCCAGCCATGGCCGCGGGGATCCCTGCCGCTGCGGGCAGCAAGAGGGACCCCGGAGTTTCTGGCTACTGCAGCCGGCGGGGGCAGGGAGAGACACACCCCTGCAGCTCCCAGCCACGGCAGGTGGCAGGGAGGATCCTCAGAGCTCCAGGCCGCTGCAGGAGGCAGGGGGGACTCCCACAGCTTGGAGCCACAAGCAGAGGGGAACCCTGTAGCTCCCAGCCCCCTCCCCCTCCCAGCTGCCCAAGTATTTTTAGTAAAAGTCAAGGACAGGTCACAGGCTTCTGTGAATTTTTCATTATTGCCCGTGACTTGTTTGTGATTTTTACTAAAATTATCCCTGACAAAAACTTAGCCTTACTCATAAGCACAGTTTCAGTCTGTTTCCAGGTTCATTGAAACAGCATTTTACAGTCTCATGTTCCCAAACTTTTCTTCCGAGCTTTCTCAGGGGCCAGAAACTATTTCCCACCCCCCTTCCTCCCCAGAATGAAAGCTTAAATTCTGAAGAAACAGACAGGTCCAATTTAATAGTGACAGCGTGTACTGGCCTATTCCAGCTCCGTCCAACCCCTGATGTATGTAATAACAAAAATAACATAAATAACACTTACAGGATGTTTTGTATGTTCAAAAGTCTTGAAGAATTAATCTTCACAGCTCCACTGATGTAGGTGTATGTTGCAATTGCCATTTTACAGATGGGGATACTGAAGGGCAACTCTCATCCCCTCAGTTGTCTGCAGGATGGCCATGAGGAACAGGGAAGTGAAAATTGCCTAAGAACTGACAGCAGGCTAATCATGTTTCCTGGGAATCCTGGCCACTGGTCTTATTGAAAATTCCAGGGGAAGGACCCTAAGGCCTTCTCTCCCAGCCCTTGAGAAGGATCCACTGAGCCTGGGGATCTCAACTAATTATGGAGGACAACAAAAAAGAAAACAAGGGTGGGTGAGAAGATCAAAGGGTCAGAAAGAGAGAACCTAAAGGGGACACTGAGCAGAAGGTGTCAAGGGAGCCAGCGGATGCTGCCCAGAGGAACTCCGCCCAGCTACGTGAAGGGAGGGAGGACCGGAAATAGGCCCCACAGTCGCAAAGAACCCCCTCAGCCAACATCCCCTCCCTGGTGTTATAGACGGCCACTTTGGCCATTGCCAATAGGTTGACGAGGAGGTCCCATGACTTTGTGGGGCCACAGATTGGCTGTGTGTAAATGAGAAGATGGGGAGAGAAGTCAAGCAAAAAATGTAATAAAAGATCTAGGAGGAGCCAGAATAGGGGCTTCTTGGTAGTGGGGAAAAATGGGTGTGGGTAGTAGAGGAACTCAACTCCATGAGTAGTGGCCAGAGGACAAGCCCAGATCCTCCTCCAGAGCAGTTGGGATGTGTGTGCAAAGGAGGGACTCTGCCCCTCCCCCAGGCAGTTGGGGGGTGTGTGTGCACAGGAGGGGCTCAGCCCCTCCCCCGAGGCAGTTGGGGGGGGTGTGTACACAGGAAGGGCTCAGCCCCTCCCCCGAGGCAGTTGGGGGTGTGTGTATAGGAAGGGCTCAGCCCCTCCCCCGAGGCAGTTGGAGGGTGTGTGTACACAGGAAGGGCTCGGCCCCTCCCGCGAGGCAGTTGGGGGGGGGGGGGTGTGCGCGGGAGGGGCTCAGGCAACGGAGACGAGGGCTGAGAAGAGGGTTTCTCCTCCCCCACGTCGAGGAAGGAGGCGGAGGCCTGGCTCGGGGAGACCCGCGCCGCACCCCAGCAGAGGGGGCATAGCTGGGGCAGGAGAGGGAGGCTCGAGAGGCAGGGCACGCTCGAGGTGATTGGAACTAGCGGGCCTCCCAATGCCACTCCCATCACATCAGGTTCCCGCCTTCTTCTGCTGCGCACGCGTACTGCTTTCTTTTTCAAGTCAACCCACACTATGCGCATGCGCATTATTCCCCCTTCCTCCCCCAGGGCGGGTTTAGTGCATTATGATCCGAGGACGCGCCTTCTGCGCGTGTCCCTACTGTGACGCATGCGTATCCTCACCCCTATCGCCTCTGGACAGGTCGACTTGTCTTACCTCTGAGCGCATGCGCAGCTCTGCTCCTCCATCGGGCTCCGCCCCGCGCCTCCCGCAGAGCATGCGCAGTCGCGTAGCGACTGTTCGGAGCGGCTTGTGTGACAGCAGAGGCGGGAGTCAGCGAGCGCCCTGAGGAGGGAGGCCCCGAGCCCGCCGGAGCCAGGGAGCCGGAGCCCGCCGGGGGAGGCGGCCCCAGTCTCCGGCACGATGAGCATCGAGATCCCGCCGGGCCTGACCGAGCTGCTGCAGGGCTACACGGTGGAAGTGCTGCGGCACCGGCCGCCCGACCTGCTGGGCTTCGCTGCCGACTACTTCACCCGCCTGCGGGATGCCCGCGACCAGGAGGCCGCCGCCGGGGGCCGCAAGGCGGTCAGCTTCGACGGGGAGCCCATGCAGACCGAGTCCAACGGCGAGGAGGAGCCCGGGCGGGACGACGAGGACGAGGACTCCGACTTCGAGCGTAAGGGCCGGGAGGGGGCGCGGGAGCCGGCGGCGGCGGGGCGGGGTCCGTCTCCCGGGGGCGGCTGCCGGCAGGGGGGAGCGGGGCAGGCACCGGGAGCCGTCCCGCGGGGGGGCACGTGGGCAGCGGGGAAGGGGCGCCCCCTGCCGGGGTGCGGCTCCACCTGCCAGGCCCAGGGGTCCCGAAGAGCCGTAGTGGGGGGTGCGGGGGACACAGCTTTCATGCAGGAAGGGGAAAGGCCAGAGGTCTGGGCTTGGGTCCCTCCCTGTAAACTGTCTCCTCGGGTGCGCGGTTCCTTATGTTCCGCTTTTTGCGGTAAAAGCGATGGGCAAAGCGAAGTAGCCACTGACAGCGGTAATGCTGGTAATCCTCGGCTCTGAGCCTGAGTGCGTCCCTCTGGAAACGAGGCACCGTGGAGAGCAGCGATGGCAGGGAACTGTCGGGGACCCCTTGTCCGAGCGGGCGGGGAGCGGGCAAGGGGCTGTCAGAAGGTTATTCTCCTGCCCGCATTCTTCCCGGGCTGTGTGTTCTCCGCTCATCCTCCTGCAGTCCTTCCTTACTGAGAGATGAATTTCACAGCAAAAACCTCAGCAGCCCTCATCCTTCCCGAACGTCCTGGGCCATTGTAGCTGCAGATTAATACAAGACAGGGTGGTTTGAATGGGGGAAGGGAATCTAGGGCTGCTGTAACCCACACATGATGTCCCTCCGGACATGAGCTTGCATTGGTGTGGAGTCTGCTAGTAATTGTTTCTTAGCTTCCTCTGCTGGGCTTTTCTATCTGTATTTCTTTACCGTTTTTTATCCATGCTATTAAGAAGCTACGTATTTGGGTTCTGAAGTGTTCTGCCCCCTAACAAGTAGATATGCAGTTTAAAAGGCAGTTTGCTGTACAAAGTTAGGCCATTATTCCACTGCCAGAGAGACATCCTGGAGGAAGGAATCAAATGTAAGCAGCTACCCAGTAACTGCCAAAAGGGTACTGTAGGGTCTGACTTGAACCATCAAAGATTGAAATGTCCATGCTGCTGAGTATGCAATATGTAAGATCATGTGCTTTTGTGCGGACTTTTACAATACTTACCACAATATGGTTATTTAAGGATAGAGTTGCAACCATAACTGTTTCCCCTTGACTTTGAGTATGATGTTTTTCTCTGTTTACCTAAAATTACACACAATTATAAAGAATTGAAATCTGCTGCTAACTTTATTATTTCGATTGTTAAAAGCTGAAAATTCTGAACATCTAATATCCTTTTCTCCGTTTATGTGGGGTTTTTTTTGGATGGTAGTGGTGGGTGCTGAGCTCAGTCTACGTAATGGAATGCTGATGTGGATGTAGCCTAACAGTGTGTGGGCAATTCAGTTTCCTAAATAATCATAATTAGTGTAGGGCATCTGATGCTTTTTTCTTCCCTGGGGAACTTTCCTTCTCTGTGCACTTGGTGGGGGTGGGAAGGCTTGTATGCTTTGTTTGCAGTTCCTGTCCTGCAGCCATAGGGCAAAAGTGAGCACTTTTAAGTGTTTACCCCCTGAAAGAATCCTCTCCTCTGCTCTGCTCTGTTGCTGCAGTAGAAAACACAGTAGTTATGTATTGGAAGAGCAGGTAAAAATGTACCTGCTTTCGGTCTTGTACAGAGTGCTTCCTGGCTTAATATCAGAAGTTTTGCAAAAGCACCATAGGACCTTTTGGGGGGAAAAAAGCAATCAAGAGTTTCAAGTCCTTTTAAAGTGTTATCTTCTATAAAGTGATATCAGGTAATAGAGGAAGCATCCAATCCACCTGTGAAGGATAAATTGAAGCCTTTATAGTCCTTTTAATAGTCAATAATAATAGTCACTTTACAAACATTGACATAGATCAGTTAATACTGTTCACCTTTAAAATCTGAGGAGCCTCATATTTTTCTATACTGTACTAGGTAAGCTAGATCTGTTTTCTGTCTTTTGATTAGGAAATTTGGGTCACTGAATCAACTCACTTGACCGACTCAGTTTGTGCAATGTCTTCAACAATTTAATTATTTGAATATTTTGGGGGAGGAGAATAATTGTTATTGGTACTTGTTGATGTGTTCTCTTCAAGCTGTCAAATGCAGTTCAGTTTCGGGTTTGTTTCAGAGCTCTCTTTGGTGGCATAACAGCCTCTAACATTAAAGTGCTTTAACATTTAACAGCATATTCACCAAATGAACAAGTACCTCCATATTTGATAAATCTTTGGAAATAAGGAAGGCCACAAAGCATAGTACTATTAGCCCCAATTTGCTTTTTTTTTTTTGCTATTAAAAGTAAAATAGCTCTTTACAGCAAGGTCTTTGCACCTATTTTGCAACTTATTTGTGCTATTGCACATTGTAGTGCTAAAACAGGACATTCATCTCTTGAACTATTTGTAAAGCACATTATATATGGGCACTACCACAATAATAATTAGTGCTAGAACTACTTCTTTTGCTTTGACGTTGTTGCAGCTAACATCTATATGCCTTAACTTTTTGTAATCACAATATTATTTTATACCCTGCTGTGGCTTTCAGAGTCCGAAAAGAAATAGGATTTCACTGTCTTCTAAAGTTTTGAGGTTACTGTGCTAGATCTTGGAGGGAAGCCCTAGCAAACTTTGACCAAATTAAATTAGGCCCTTGGTTTTAGCAGGGAAAGTGTGGTTTAAAAAACAATCATCACCCTGTCTCATATAAAACTCAGCAAACTTTGGAGTTTTGGTTCTCCCCCTGGCCTCACCCAGTATTGTTGAAACCTTCATAAGTCAAAGTATTTAATGATTTATCCTTGTTGGTAGTATAGCCTTAAGATAGCAAGTCCTTTATTTTTCATAGACATATTTTAGCATAACGGGATATATTTTGAAAGTGTTTAAGGAAGAACAGGTCTTGAACAAGAAGAATAATGTATATGTAAAAATGTAATGGTTATATATGAGACAACATCTTTGAATCCAAGAACCAATTCGTACAGATTTAAGTCTGAAGGATTAAATAAAGGTAACTCCTGTTAGTGTTAATGGAGTTATGTTCAAATTTTCCTTGCATTGATGAGACAAGCTTAGGGGATGTAAAATATTTAAAATAAGTATAGATAGATACAGTACTGTCAAATCTAGTTAAATTATGTGTCTAGTACAAGAAGAAATTTTGGTAGGTAAATTGTTGAATATAATCAGAGCAAATATAAAAAAAACCTGAATCTGATGAAAGGGGAATCTGCTGCTTGAACATTTGGATAATTATGTATGTTGATATGAAATGGATAGAGGTTTTCATTCTCTTTACTTTTGATTAGTGATGATTATGGGCTGGCTTGCCCTGTGTTTAGGCTATGAAGAAAGTCATAATAAGCCATGTATTTCCTTTCTGTTCTGTTCAAGTTTTTGGACATAACATGAAAGCTTTGGCTGTGTGTCTGTTTGTCAGGTGTGACGTGTTATCCAGCTTTTATTCTTTTCATATCTGTATTCGATTTTTAGAACCGTATTTCCTGTGTTACACAATTGAATTATGCTTCATACGAACAATGCAACAGTTAGGGAATCTTCATTTACATGTTAATGAAGGTCTAGAAAAGGTGTATCAAGAATCTTTAGCAACACAAAAGGAATGTTTGATCAAAATGTTAACAAAAAGGGGGAAGCAACACAAGCCAAAAGAGAGAAAAACAGGTTAGAATATTTAGATATCTTAAATGTATTTAAGTCAGCAGGGCCAGATGAAATTCATCTAAGGGTACTTAAGGAATTAGCTGAAGTGACATCAGAACTGTTAGCGATTATCTTTGAGAATTCATGGAGGGCTGGTTAGGTTCCACAGGACTGTAGAAAGGCAAACGTTGCTTGTCTTTAAAAAGAGGAACAAAGAGGACCCAGGGAATTACAGACCTGTCAGCCGAACTTTGATACGTAGAAAGATACTGGAACAAATTATTAAACAATCATTTTGTAAGCACTTAAAGGATAAAAGCCAGCATGGATTTGTCGAGAACAAATCATGTCAGACAAACCTAATTTCTTTTTTTTTGACAAGATTACTGGCCTAGTGGAGAGGAGGGAAGCTGTAGACTTGATATATCTTGTTTTTCAGTAAGGCTTTTGACAGAATCCCCCGTGATGTTTTCATGCGCAAAGTAGGGAAATGTGGTCGAGATGAAATTAGTCTGAGGTTGGTGCACAATGGATTGAAAGATCATAGTCCAAATGTAGTTATCAATGGTTTGCTGTCACACTGAGAGGGAGTATCTAGTGTGGTCCCACAGGGGGTCATTTCTGGGTCTGGGGTATTATTCATTCTCTTTGTTAATGACTTGGATAATGGAGTGGAGAGTATGCTTGTAAGATTTGTGGGTAACACCAAGCTGGGAGAGGTTGCAAGCACTTTGGAGGATGGGACTGGAATTCAAAATGGCTATGACAAATTAGAGAATTAGTTTGAAATCAACAAAATGAATTTCAGTAAAGATAAGTGCAAAGTACTACACTTTGGAAGGAACAATCAAATACACAGTTACAGAATGGGGAATGTCTAGGCGGTAGTACTGTTGAAAAGGATCTAGGGGTTATAATGGATCTCAAATTGAATACAAGTCAATAACGTGCTGGCATTTACCCAATATTAAAATCTTTAAACAACTGCAACAAAAAAACACCCCAAAAGCCCAAACAAAAAACCAATAACCCTGCCTTATTCTGCAATTGCTCTAGTCACAAAAGAGCAAAGAACAATCTTTATTGTTGTGGATTAGTGTTTGTTGTTTTTTTTTTTCTACGTCTGGATAAATGGCTTGGTGAATTAATACAAAGTTTAAATTTGATCAGATTTTCAATACAGTTCTAATTTTACACAATTGGGAGACCTCACATTTACTTTAGTCTTCTGTTGGGGGGAAAAAAAAACTCTTTTGTAAACTAAGTCAAACTTCAGATACAAAATGTTGATACCTTAGTAGGACAGTTGAGACTTCTGATACAAATCTAAGCAATATGCAGCGCATAGTAGGTGCTAACCTCTCCTATAGTAAGACATTTTATAAACAGTGCTGTCACGGGACAGCTCTCTAGTGTCCCCTTTTGCAGGGCCAACCATGGCACTTCACGTGCTCCCTGAAGTCAGAAAGTTATGGGTGCATGCCCGAAGAAGGGTAGCTCATGCTAAAAGCTCGGCATCAGTCTTAACAGTTAAGTAAAAATAACAGAATCAGAATTTGGCTGTTTGTGCCTTTAAATAAACACAACTTCAAAGGCAAGTGCTTAATTGCAGTGCTTGAAGGCGAGGCCCTGACCTAGTCCTGGGATTCTGAGTTAGCACTGATGAGCTCTTCCTCTGTGCCAGCACTGTCCCTGAGAAGAAGCAGCCAAGCCTTCTTAATTAGTCGTCTGGCTCCTGATTTGTTAGTGTCTCCTCCTGGCCCTTCCAGTCCTGTGGAGGACCAAGTCTTGGTAGCCTGGGCTTGAGTGGCTTTTCCTTGAGCAGGGGGATGTCAGAGCTCCAACACCTCCAGTAGTAGGCAGAGAAGGCCTGGCAGACCCTTTCACAAGCGCCTACTGGTTTGGCTTTATTTTAAGCCCACGTACATTTTTGTTCATCATATCTTGGTCAAATACAATTCTTGCCTTCATTTACATTCACTTAAATCTCTTTTGATGATTCATCTCATCCTCAGAACTTATTTTATGTTTAACATCCTTTGTGTAAAATTACTTCACTTGTATTCTGTATTTACTTTGTTTCCTCATTTTTTTTAAATGAAACCTAGTTTTTTGAAGCTTCTGAACTTTTTTAGTTTAATATATCAATATCTCTTCTGCGCTAGCATGTTTGATAGCCGTGGAAGTTTCTGCTGTATTCTCTCTTTTCCAGGGAGAATAATCCCACCCCCCTTTATCTGTCTTCATATTTTACCTTTTTCAGTCCTAGTGTTATAATTATTGCCCTGTAGTGCACCAGCTCTAACTCAGTAGCAGATTGCCTATGTAGATACTCTAGTTCTGTCAACTGGAAGATTATATATGCCTAAGAACAGTGTCATTTTCCACAGCGCAACCTCTTGCATTTTTAGAGTATAACAGGGATATTTTAGTTTTCTTTGCTCAACTGTTGCCATATAGGCTTTGCAAGCTAATATTTTACTTTCCTCTTTTCTCCTTGGTTAGCATATTTGTTAGGGAACATCTAAATATCCATTTTAAAAAAATGATCTGTCTGTTCTTTATGTAAAGAAAGTTAAATCTGCCTGTTGGTCCCAAGTAATAAATGAAATCTTTAATCAGCTCCTCAGCCATCATTCTTTCATTTCTGCTTGCAGTTGGTCCCAGGATATTAGAGAGACAAGGTGAATGAGGTAATATCTTTTATTGGCCCAGCTTCTGCTGGTGAAAGAGACAAGCTTTCAAGTTACTCAGGGCTCTTTTTGGAACCTTGTGTATGAGGAAAATGTGTCCAGGACCAGTTGAGCAAATAAACTAATGCTATCAGTGACATGAATGCAAGCAGTGCATTTTTTAAATGATCAGTCTTGTCAAAAGTGCCCAGTAATTGTGCTATCAACTGGAACAGTTGCAGAATTGGCCTAAAGCAACTTTGTAAAACTTGGTTGCCTGCGGTGAGTAATCTTTTAGGTCTTGAATATGGGCTAGTAATTATTCTTGGCAGTTTTAAGAGGCTGGACTAAAGTTTATGTAACTTATTTTTTTACATTACTGTGGACCTACTTAACAAAAGGATTCTTTAAAGCCCTGTGGAGCTAAGAATTGTCAAGATTAAAACAAGAGTGAGTAAAGATTAGCAGTATCAGATGATCCCAACACAAGTGAAATGTGGCAGACACTGATGCCTTCACAGAGTTAACTTGGTGTCCAAAACCACTTGATTTCATTCAGCATTGGCTTGCTTTAATAAACAGAGTTGCTGAGCATGAAAGGCTAAGATGCCACATGGTTTGTTTTGCATGTCCATAAATCTGCCTTAACCTCTAATCCTATTAATAAGAACAGCTGACAACAGTGGCTTGTAAGAGGCAGCACAACATTTGTTTTACTAAACTACAAAGTTTCTTAATCTCTAAGAAATAATTTCTACGGGTAGCTCACAAGTCTTCAATATCAACTGTACTGGGAAAAGGTAAACTACAATCAGCTCTTTAGCAAGACATCAATTGGCAATTTTATAGAGTAAGCTAAAAATCATGCCGACCACAGAAGTTGCCAGACTGGAGAGTACTGGACTAGAGAGGTTCACCCTGTAGTACAATCACCAGTCTTCTAGGGTAGAAAGCTCCCTCAATTTCTAATGTAAAAAACCTTCCCCAGACCTTTTACCCTTCTTGTAAAACAAAAAGAACAAGTAGTTCAGGTCTGTATGCATCATAAAAAAAAAAAAAAAAAATCTCTGGCAGGAGAGGAGGATTACTGAATAGAGACATGGGGGGCAGGAGATAGAACACAAAAATCTAGCGTACACTAGAAGAATGGCCATACCACTGGGTCAGTTCAAAAGTCCATCTAGCCCAGTATTCCGTCTGCCGACAGTGCCAATGCCATTTGCCCTCGGGTGTTAATCTAGTCTGCCCCGGTTTGGTAACCACGTTGTCTCTTTTCAACTGCCCCCCTGTATTTTTGGTGGGATATAGTATTCTTTATTAGTCTTACAGTCTTATAAATTGTTGCTTTGTGCTGCTCATAAAGTGGCTACCGATGAGGTGAAATAATTTTGTATATAGTTTGTGAAATGCTTTGGAATTCTTCAGGAACAAACATGCAAAATATATATTTATTTATTAATGCTGAACATTTTAGGATAAATTCCTAACTCAGTTTCATCCATTAGAAGTGCAGTGTCCTGCATGTGCTTAGTAATATTTATCAAGTTTTATAAAGAATTTTAACATGAACGTTTAGTGCTGCAGTGGGAATAATACAGTAGAGAAAAATCTACTGGGATCAATCTGCAAGCTAAATGGGTTTACCTGAAGGATTACTGCAGTGCTCTTTACAACAAACTTGTTTATATAAAGAGCTAGCATTTACATCTGAATGATAATCCCTTGAAAAATGGGAACTGTAACTTTACTTTATAGCTACACAAATGCACTCCAGTAATTGTATTACAAGAGCTTTGATTGCTTCCAGTGACTAAATTCATAAATAGGAATGTCAATCAAATAGACATGTGGTTTGTAGAGTTATGCTATTTTGGCTTATCTCTTCTCGTTTATTTTCTGAAATTTTCACAAATACCACCAATTCTACAAAAATGGCAAGGTGCGAAGTACTGTGTGTCGTCTTAGAATGCTCTTATGTAGCACTGTAACAGATGGCTTACGAAGGAGGTAAGGACATAGTTAGGGAGGTAGGTAGGTTGTATTTCTGAGCAATATTATACAAGATCCATCCAATGGGCATCACAAAAGGGCAGTAAGGAGACACTAATACCAAAGTGTCAATTCTTCATAAAGATCTGTGCATACTGAGTCCTTGTGAAGTCTTGCAAGAGAGAGGCCTAAAAGAAAGAAAATATCATGTAATAAACTCAGTCACTTTTTCAAGCTGACATCCTTCCCTCAGCTGATGCAGTGTTTGGTGTAAGGTTGTTACAGATGTTACAGTCAGGGTGCAATTCTACATGGGTAAACTGAATCATTCTTCCCTCTCTAGGGATGACTTACTAACTTCTGCATCCTGCTGTGAAGACTAGAAGAGGGAGGGGACTGAGAGGGAAAACTTTGTCTTATCTTATTTTTCATTCTTAGACCTGTGTGTCAAACAGTCTGGCGCTCCCTCAAAGGATGACACTATGTCCAGGGTGTTTTTCTGGCTAATGCTTATTTGTTGAGTAGTTTGAAAGAGAAGAGGGTGTTCCATCCCTAAACTTCATGTCAAGGCTCTGCTGCAAATTATTTGAGCTGAATAGCACTTTTAAGCTTTGATGCAGGGTTTTTTTCAGCTTTGGAATTTACCATTCTGGAGAATCCTAAAACTAGACTCAGATTAGACATCTAGTCTGCCTCCAGTTGCTATGACATGGAATGTGCCACTGTGAAAACTATCTGATGTGCAGGTTCCAAGAATGAAAAGTCACAGGTAAGACAACTTTCCCTTTTTCCCGCCCCCCCAAAGGGATAATTCTGGAACTGATATGATTTAGACAGGTTTCAGAGTAACAGCCGTGTTAGTCTGTATTCGCAAAAAGAAAAGGAGAACTTGTGGCACCTTAGAGACTAACCAGTTTATATGAGCATAAGGTTTTCGTGAGCTCCGATGAAGTGAGCTGTAGCTCACGAAAGCTTATGCTCAAATAAATTGGTTAGTCTCTAAGGTGCCACAAGTACTCCTTTTCTTTATATGATTTAGAGTAAGAGTTTAAGACCAGAAGGAACCACCAGATCATCCAGTGATCTCCTTTATGTCACAGGCCACTGGCACACTGAACATAACAATCAAAATCAGACCAAAACATCACAGCCCACTGAAGAGTAGGCTATGTGCCCCCACAACTCCTATTGGGAGGCTGTTTCAGACCCTCACTCTCTGATGATTAGAAACCTTCTTTTAATTTCATGGACAGTTTATACCCTGGTTTTCTTATGCCAACATTGTTCTTTAACTTAAATAACTCGTTACCCTTCCTGGTGCTTGGTGTATTTAGAGAGAGCAATTATATATCTATTCAGCCTGCTTTTTGTTAGGCCAAACAAGCCAAGCTCTTCCAGTCTCTCATAACATAGGCACTCAGTTATCCTGACCATCCTAATTGCTCTTTTGTGCACCTGTTCAAGAAAGATTAATTCAAACTGGAACATGGGTGACCAGAATTGTATACAGCATTTCAAAGGAGGTCTTACCAGTACCTTGTACGATACCATTATTACTTCTCTATCTGTACTGGAAATGTCTTGCGTAATGCATCCTACATTTGCCTTTTTCACAGTCTCATGACATTGGTGGCTCATAATCATCCTGTGATTGACCAGCACACTCAAATCTCCCTCCTCTTCTGTTGCTTCCAACTGATGAGCTCCCAGCTTATAGCAGAAATTCTTTTTAGGCCCTAAGTTCATGACCTTACACTTCGTACTGTTGAATCTCATCCAGTTTTTTCTGTTACTCCCGTCTTCAAGGTCACCCAGATGTTCCTGTATAATATTCTGATCCTTTTCTGTATGGATGATGTTTTCCAACTTTGTATCAGCAGCAAATTTCATTAGCACACTCCTCCTCTTTGTGCCAGGGTGATTGATAAAAATATTCGGTAGGATTGGTCCCACGACTGATCCTTGATGAACTCCACTGGTAACCTCTCTCCAGTCCTATGCTTTGATCAGCCCTACTTTTGCCAATTCATCAATGTTTGTAAGTCTCTTGGATCCTACAGTAGTGTAGGCTGTAGGGATGCATCTTAAAAAAACAACCAAAAATCATGCTCGTGGTTTTAGTTTGTCATTTATTTTTGCAAAAAATGACAGATTCCTAAATCCCTGTTTTAAGGGGCTAAATCTTTGTAAGTCTGTCTTATCTCTGATTATGTGGATTTTGATTAGATCAGTTTCTGAATGCTTGAGTAATATTTTGATTAAATATTTATGCAATTTCATGTATATAACCTTTTTTTTGAATTGGATTTAAATATGGGTTATCTCTGATATAGGATAATTAGCTTGTTGCTCAAATGAGGGTCAACATTCCCTAATTACATAGGACTCCAATCTTGCATTGTACTCCACATGAGTAGTCCCTTGTACCCATGTGAAGTCCCCCTGAACTCAGCCTTATTTCTCACTGTTGGAAGCTTTTGATTACTATGGATATAGTACTTTGTGGTTTAATTGTGAATAGTAATGTGAGGGTGCAATTTCTGGCATATATGTTTACTTCTTTCAGAGTAGCAGCCGTGTTAGTCTGTATCTGCAAAAAGAAAAGGAGGACTTGTGGCACCCTAGAGACTAACAAATTTATTTGAGCATAAGCTTTCTTGAGCTACAGCTCACTTCATTGGCTGCATCCAATGAAGTGAGCTGTAGCTCACGAAAGCTTATGCTTAGATAAATTTGTTAGTCTCTAAGGTGCCACAAGTACTCCTTTTCTTTTTATGTTTACTTCTGTACACTAATTCTTCTTTCTCAGGACCTGAATAAGCTTTTGTATGTAAAATCTATGAGGAGTTAACATTTAGCTTAGCTTTAAAACAGACTTGTAATGTGTAGCGTATGCTGCAAGTTTCTCTGTAACAGTGGCTTGATGTTGTATTTACTAGGCAAAATATATTTTTTTCTTGTGGGTAAGATTTGTAAGTGGCAATTATGATGTTTTTTAGTAACAGTGAGTTAATCTGGAATTTGTACCTTACATAGGTTGCACCTGCTGCCATTAAGGTAGCATGACATACATTTCTGATAACTTTTATAGTGCACCTCCAAAGGTGAAGATTTCAGCGGCTGCTTTGATCTTTCTGAACAAAATCAATTATTCAGGGATAAATCCCCGTTGATTCGTAGTACTCAGTAATAAAGCAATAAATGGTTGCTGAGACGAGTAGCACACCAAAGCAAAGTTTCTCGGAAGTGTTTTACTGAGAGTATATTTAAAAGCAATAAATCCTAATACAGAGCATTTTTTTTTCCACTTGAGAGTATGAAAGTGTCTTGATCAGCATTTTTCTTTACTCTGAAACAAAGGTGACTGAGTCTGCTTTGGAGGTGACTTGCAAAGGAGAAATCAATCATTCTGCCCTTTCTGCCTGTTCTCAGCTTATAAAAAGGACTTAAGCAAACAACAAAGAAACTGTCTGCTTTTTCTCTTAGAAATATTAGTAATACCAAGTCTTGTCTCCTGTTCCTTTGCTGGGGGATTCCTTGGAACTGAGAACTAGAGTGCAGCTTTGTGAATCCTCAGTTTGAATGGGTGAGGGCTCTTTCAGCTTTCACTGAGAGCTTTTTTCCCCACATGTTCACCAAATGTTTGGGTTAAATAAGTATTGATAACAAGCTCTAAAGAGTCTGTTTAAAACACCTTTATCTCTAAATTGCTCAAATTTGTCTCTTATGATGTTGGCACTTGAATATCAAGGTGATAGGAGCCTTTGAAATAATAAGTAATAATAAGAGTAATAATTGTACTAGTCCTCCAGCAAACATGGAGAAGTCAAAACCTGATGTCTCTAGTGTAAATACAACAACAGAAGACAAAGCATATTTAATATCTTTCAGGCCTTTTTAGCTGTAAGTAAGAAGCAAAATGGGAACAGAGAAAATGTACAAATGCCTGAGTATGGTCAACTCTTCCACAAACAGAAAAGGAGTACTTGTGGCACCTTAGAGACTAACCAATTTATTTGAGCATAAGCTTTCGTGAGCTACAGCTCACTTCATCGGATGCATAAAGTGACTGAGAATGGAAACTAGATGCAGCATTTGAGAAACATATGCTGTGTGACTATGTAAGGAATAATGCATAGCCTCAAGTAAAAAAAAAAAAAAAGGGGGGGGGGGAGTGGAATTAGTTTCTAAATTATTTTAATTTTCCATGACAATGGACAACATAGATCTTTAAATTTATAATTTTATACAGTTTATTTCCCATAACTGTTCCCATCTACATGCTAAATATATTCAGTTTTTTTCATAATGAAGAATGTTTGTCTTTAAATTAATCTAATTATGTTGAAGTTTGTACTAAATTAGAAATTTTTTTAGAAGCTGTTCACTCTTACCATTCAATGAGAATGGTAGAAAATAATTGCCAAATGAGCATAAGAACGGTCATACTGGGTCAGACCAAAGGTCCATCTAGTCCAGTACCCTGTCTTCCGACAGTGGCCAATGCCAGGTGCCCCAGAGGGAATTAACAGAACAGGTAATCATCCAGTGATCCATTCCATGTTGCCCATTCCCAGCTTCTGGCAAACAGAGGCTAGGGACACCATCCCTGCCCATTCTGGCTAATAGCCATTGATGGACCTATCCTCCATGAATTTATGTAGTTCTTTTTTGAACCCTGTTGTAGTCTTGGCCTTCACAACAACCTCTGGCAAGGAGTTCCACAGGTTGACTGTGCATTGCGTGAAGAAATGCTTCCTTTTGTTTGTTTTAAACCTGCTGTCTATTAATTTCATTTGGTGAGCTCCTAGTTCTTGTGTTATGAGAAGGAGTAAATAACACATCCTTATTTACTTTCTCCACACCAGTCATGATTATATAGGCCTCAATCATATCCCCCCTTAGTAGTCTCTTTTCCAAGCTGAAAAGTCCCAGTCTTATTACTCTCTGCTCATACGGAAGCCATTCCATACCCCTAATAATTTTTGTTGTCTTTTCTGAACCTTTTCCAAGTCCAATATGTCTTTTTTGAAGTGTAGCGACCACATCTGCATGCAGTATTCAAGATGTGGATGTACCATGGACTTATATAGAGGCAATATGATATTTTCTGTCTTATTATTGAGCCCTTTCTTAATGATTCTCAACATTCAGGAGGCAGAAGATGATCTTGATATCAACACAGACACCAACTAAGGAAGAGATCATTCAAGCCATCAAATCCTTAAAAAATGGGAAAGCTCCAGGCAAGGATAACTTAAATGCAGAATTGTTCAAGGTAAATCCTGAGTTAGCAGCATCTATGCTGGCCCCTCTATTTACATCAATCTGGGAAAGGGAAAAAATGCCAGATGAGTGGACCAGTGGGGTTATAGTGAAGATACTAAACAAAGGAATTCTCTGTGATTGGAATAATTGGCATGGTATCACATTTTTATCTGTGCCAAGCAAAGTATTATGTAAGATCATAGTCCAGCATACATCAGAGGCAGTTGATAGCGTTCTGGGAAAAGAGCAGGCCGGTTTTTGGAAAGGCATGGATTCACAGACCAGTTCTTCACTCTATGAAACATAATAGAACGATGCTTAGAATGGCAACAGCAGCTCTACATAAACTTCATAGACTTTGAGAGGGCTTTTGATAGCATTCCAGCCTATGGTGCATTCTGCGGGCGTATGGAATCCCTCTTCATATAATCATCATCACCAGAAGCTTTTATTTCAACTTTACATGCAGTGTTGATTACAGTGAGCTCAGTTTTGAAGTCGAAACAGGAATATGTCAGGGGTGTATCATGTCTGCAATCCTCTTCAACATTGGCATTGACTGGGTAATGCAACGTACAACAGGAGATATGCCAAGAGGCATTAAATGGACACCCTTCTCATCCCTTGAAGACCTGGATTTCGCAGATGATCTCGCTTTCTTAGTACATATCCAACACCATATACAAGAAAAAACAACTTGACTCAACACATTCAGCAGGCAAATTGGACTGAAAATCAATCGTAATGAGACAGATATCATGACTTTTAATATTGCCTCACCATGACCAGTACGGATGGAGGATCATGTTCTCATCAGTGTAGAAACATTCACGTACTTGGGCAGCACCATCAGCCAGGATAGTGAAACAAGCCAGGACATCCAGAACAAAATCAGTAAAGGCAGGGACACCTTCAGTAGCCTTAAATACTGTCTGGAAATCATCAAAATACAACACCAAAGCCAAACTCAAGATTTATCAGAGCTGTATACTTTCAATTTACTTTATAGTACAGAATGCTGGGAAATGAGACAGTATGATATGTCCAAACAGTCTTCATTCCATACAACCTGCCTCAGAAAAATCATCTATCTTTTGGCCCTGAACAATCTCAACCAAGATCTGTTGACACAGTGCAGCCAATGATGAGCACCATCATTGTCAGGAGGCGTTGGAGATGGATTGGCCGTGTGCTTTGGATGGAAACTGATTCCATCACCAGAGTAGCAATAAGATGGACATCTGAAGGCAAGCGACAACGAGGCTGCCCCAAAACAACATGGCAAAGAGCTATGGAAACCGAGCTGAAAAACCTGGGGCACAGCTGGTGAACCATTGACAGACTTGCCAGAAACTGATAGGAATGGAGGAGCTTTGTTGCTGCCCTAAACACCAGAGGCATAATGGGAACATGATGATTCTGAAAACTGACCATTTATTCCTACCCTTTGTTTCCTATCCATGAGAGGACCTTTCCTCTTATCCCATGACAGCTTAGTGTTTCGTATGAAGTTTATAATTTACCTATACTTTCTATTAGACAAATTTAAACTTCTGTATTTTCACAAAATCGGGGAAATTGTTAGGTTCCTTTTATAATTATTTCTGTCTTGTACTGAAATGAGTATGGTATCAGTACAGCCATTTACAAATTTATCAGTAATTCAGTATATATGGTTTCGAGGCACATTATGTATAAAGATTTGAATCTATTTCAGAAGTTTCCTCTCACAGAATATCATATCCTTTATTCTCACCTTTGTTCTTGAACATGGTCTTTTGCAGTGAATTCTAATACATCACCTCTGTATTTCTCCCCATTTATCAAATATTTAATAGTCTGTAGTGAACTATTTTATTTCTAAAACTTGATTATTTTTACAACTGTATGATAGAACATTTTAGTGCGTTATAAAATATTGTAAATTATAATTCCGTTTTAATTGTCAAAATGAACAAAGTTAACCTGGTACTGTATTATCCTTGCTCTTTTATTATGTTTCCGATTTTGCTAATTTGCAGTGGTTTTCTGTCATTAGTGTAAATTTAGTAAGGTTCCACTGTAAATTAGTAAATGGTTGAGTAATCCAGTGACATATGCTCTAGATACTGTATTATTGGTGTGTAAACCAGAGGTTGCCAGACTGTGGTTAGTGGCAGGTCACTTGTTGCTGGCTCTCCCCGGTTCCATTTGGTCAGTTCTTTTCTCAAATGGGAGGGAGAGTTGCTGTGGTTCGCTTTTTTAAAAAAGGGACAAAATGCTAAAAACAGCCAAAATTATACATTTTCTTAATATTTTTCCTGATAAGCAACTGCTTTAGCTGTCCCATGGATGTTATGCTATTGCAATTGAGAGAGGCGCAGTGATCTATGTGATAACAGATTGGAGGGACATATCTATGAGACAAGGGTGCGGTCCACCTATAAAAAAAAAAGTGGGACTGATAGAAAAAGTTCTTCCTTCTAAGTAATGTGAACAAGATTGGATGGAGGAAAAACTAACCCCTCGGTCCACAAAGGTCCCTTGGAACTAACAAAGTGTCTGCAAAATTCACCCCTGCTGTTTTGCTTGTCTTGATGAATCCCTTTACCATGCTTCATCGGTCTCCTTCATTGTAAACTGTTCAGAGCAGAGACTCTGTATTTGTACATATCTAAAATGTCTATCATACTGGTGCAAATTAAAAGGGTGAAGACAGTTACCATTGTGAAAATCTTTTTAATAGATTGCATATTGGGTCAGTCATTAGAAGCTATGAAATTGGGTTTTAATGGAAAAATATGTTTGCTGAATTATCAAAGAATAATGGTGCCATTTGCAGCAACACTGAAGAAATCGCATGGCCATTTCCCAGCAGAGTGACAAATGTATACAGGTGTCCTGTTACAAACAGTGACAGGGTGAAACTGCTCTGAAGGGATTAAGGGCTGCCTGGTAGGTATTATGGCAATACAAATAATAAATAAAAATATTATGACTCAGCAGGGGATTGAAGGAAGAGGTGTGTCCTCTTTCAGGGGATGACAGAAACAAGGAGAAAGGCTTCTGGGTACTGCAACCTGTTTTGTTTTAAGTTACTTCATGAATGTTTTGTGTATGAATAATTGTACCCTGAGGCCAGGGCCTGAAACAGACTCTGGCATGGCACTGGTTCATTCCTGAGCTGGTGAGTTAGCCCACCAGTTTATACAATTGTAACTTTGTAGGAGTGCAGGTACTTTCTTCCTATTCCTATGAAAATGTACAGTACAACGTTTCTGTGAAAGCTCCAGTTGTTTCATATTTTCATAATGAGGCTTCTCTGTTTTCACCTGAGCACTTTATCACATGAAGATCAAAATGTTATGCTTTACTTTTCATATCTGTAAACATTTTAATGAAGTATTGAATTTTCGAGTTCATGTGTATTCTTAGCAGTAAAAATGTAAAAGGTAATTTCTCAGAATGTGTATTTTAAATCTCAACTGAATGCTTATGATAAAATGTAAATGGTTTTCAAATGAATCCGTTTTCTTTGGATACTTTCTCATAATTTTTAAGAACATTTTCTGGTACACACATTCCTTCATTATACATTACAGCTTTAATACTTCCCAAATAAGGATTTTTAGAGTCTAAGTTTCAAGTCAGCCATATTAAGAGATTACTCAGGAGATTTATTTATATTATATATTTGCCAAAACAAATTTATATCTGGATTCCATAAGACCCCTCTATAAATAGTTGTAAAGGTAGGTTTATGCATTTTTTAAAAAAGGGGCTCTAGTAGCTTATTATTTTATTGCTTTGTTGGTCTCTTCTGGACTCTTGCCAATTTGTCTATATTTTTCTTAAATTGTGATGCGCAGAACTGGACACAGGACTCCAGCTAAGGCCTCTCCAGTGCCAAGAAGAGCAGGACAATTACCTCCTGTATTTTACACACGATGCTCCTATTAATACACCCCAGAATATTAACCTTCTTTGCAACTACATCACATTTTTGATTCATTCAGTTTTTCATCCACTGTAATTCCTATAGCCTTTTCAAAAGTACTGTCACCTAGTCAGTTATTCCCCATTTTGTAGTTGTGTATTTGATTTTCCCTTCTTAAGTAGTACTTGGCACTTTTCTTTATTGAATTTCATTTTATGGATTTCAGTCCAATTCTCTAATTGGTCAAGGTTGTTTTGAATGTTAATCCTGTCCTCCAAAGTTCTAACAATTCCTCCTGACTTGATGTCATCTTAAAATTTTATAAGCATACTCTCCACTCCATTATCTAAGTAATTCATTAAGTTATTGAATGTCAGACCAGGGTAGACCCCTATGAAACCCCACTAGATACGTCCTCCCAGTTTGACAGCGAACCATTGATAACTACTCTTAGAGTGTGGTCTTTCAGCCAGTTGGGCACCCACCTTATAGTAATTTCATCTAGACCACATTCCTTAGTTTGTTTGAGGATGACATTTGGGATTGTCAAAAGCCTCAATAAAATCAAGTTTTCAGAGTAGCAGCCGTGTTAGTTTGTATCCGCAAAAAGAACAGGAGTACTTGTGGCACCTTAGAGACTAACACATTTATTTGAGCATAAGCTTTCATGAGTTACAGCTCACTTCATTGGATGCATACACTGGAAAATACAGTGAGGAGATGTATATACACAGAGAACATGAAACAATGGGTGTTACCATACACACTGTAACAAGAGTGATCAGGTAAGGTGAGTTATTGCCAGCAGGAGAGCAGGGGGCGGGAACCTTCTGTAGTGATGATCAAGGTGGGCCATTTCCAGCAGTTGACAAGAATGTGTGAGGAACAGTGCGGGGGGGAGGGGGGGAATAAACATGGGGAAATAGTTTTACTTTGTGTAATGACCCGTCCACTCCCAGTCTTTATTCAAGCCTAAGTTAATTGTATCCAGTTTGCAAATTAATTCCAATTCAGCAGTCTCTCGTTGGAGTCTGTTTTTGAAGTTTTTTTGTTGAAGAACTGTCACTTTTAGGTCTGTAATCGAGTGACCAAAGAGATTGAAGTGTTCTCCAACGGTTTTTGAATGTTATAATTCTTGACACTTGATTTGTGTCCATTTATTCTTTTATGTAGAGACTGTCCAGTTTGGCCAGTGTACATGGCAGATGGGCATTGCTGGCACATGATGGCATATATCACACTGGTAGACGTGTAGGTGAATGAGCCTCTGATAGTGTGGCTGATGTAATTAGGCCCTCTGGTGTCCCCTCAATAGATATGTGGACACAGTTGGCAACGGGCTTTGTTGCAAGGATCGGTTCCTGGGTTAGTGGTTTTGTTGTGTGGTGTGTGGTTGCTGGTGAGTATTTGCTTCAGGTTGGGGGGCTGTCTGTAAGCAAGGACTGACCTGTCTCCCGAGATCTGTGAGAGTGATGGGTCGTCCTTCAGGATAGGTTGTAGATCCTTGATGATGCGTTGGAGAGGTTTTAGCTGGGGCCTGAAAGTGATGTCTAGTGGCTTTCTGTTATTTTCTTTGTTGCCACAAGTCCTCCTTTTCTTTTTACTAAAATCAAAATATATCACATCTGTTGTCCCCCCCCCACCCACTAGGCCAGTAACCTTGTCAAAGAAGGAAATTAGATTGATTTGGCATGATTTGTTCCTGATAAATCCATGTTGGCTATTCCTTATTACCCTATTATCCTTTAGGTGCTTATATAGTGATTGTTTAATTTGTTCCAGTGTCTTTCCAGGTATTGAATTTAGGCTGACTGGACTATAATTGCAAAGGTCCTCTTGTTCGCCTTTTGGAATATAGGTACTATGTTGGACCTTTTCCAGTCCTCTGGGTCCTTGTCTGTCTCCGTGAATTCTCAAAGATAATCCTGACAGTTCTCAAAAAGAAAAGGAGTACTTGTGGCACCTTAGAGATGATCTCTAAGGTGCCACAAGTACTCCTTTTCTTTTTGCGAATACAGACTAACACGGCTGTTACTCTGAAACGTGACAGTTCTGAGGTTGCTTCAGCTAGTTCCTTAAGTACCCTTTCGTTGGGCCATGATTTGAATACATCTAATTTGTCTAGATATTCTTTAACCTAGCTCTTTCCCTGTTTTGGCTTGTTTCTTCCCCATTATTAATATTAATTGTGTTGGCTATCTAGTAACCATTGACCTTTAAGGTGAAGACTGATGAAAAATAAGTACTTAACACCTTATGTTTCTTGAAGCTGTCCGCTATTAGCTCTCCTTCTCTGCTAAGGGAGCCTATGGTTCCCTTTATCTATCTCTTGCTCCTGATATATTCGTAAACCCTCTTCTTACTACCTTTTATGTCCCCTACTTGATGTAACTCATTTTGTGCCTTAGACTTTCTGATTTTGTGTCTGTGCTTGCACTGTTCTTATGTACTCCTCCTTAGCAATTTGCCCATGTTTCCACATTTTGTAGTATTCCTTTCTGATTTTCAAACCATTAAAGAACACCTGATAAATCCATATTCGCCTCACTATTTTTGCTATCTTTCCTTTGCATCAGGATAGTTTGCTGTTGTATCTTTAATACTGTCTTCTTGAGAAACTGCCAGCTCTCTTGAACTCCTTTTATCCCTTAGATTTTCTTCCTATGGGATCTGCTAGTACTTTGACTTTGTTAAAATCTGCTCTTTTTGAAGTGCATTGTCCTAATTCTGCTGCTCTCACTCCTTCCTTTCCTTAAAATCATGAAATCTATAACTTCATGATCACTTTCACCCAAAGTGCATTCTGCCTTCAGATTCACAGCCAATTCCTGTTGGACAGAGTCTAGTGTAAAATGGCTGTTCCCCTAGTTATTACTTCCATATTCTGAAAAGTTGTTCCCAGTACATTCCAAGGAGTTATGGGACATTTTGTCAGGGTGGATTTGATTTAAATCATGATTTAGATCACTAGTCAGGAAGACTTGATTTAATCATGGATTTCTACATAAAAGTGCATTCTTGTTGGTTGTTATAACCTTAACACACGTTCTTCACAACTCAGAGATAGATGTAGGTTTCATTTTTAGAAGGTACACACTATACATTTTTAAAGTGATTTATTTTGAAAACTTCTCAGATTAGTTTTACAGCTATATCAGAAAATGAGTGAGTGATTGGTTATTTCAATTACTAAAGGTAATTGAAGCAGATATTGATGAAGTCATTGGGAGGTAAACTATCTCCAATTCAACAGGTTAATTGTTAATATTTGGAGGATTTTCTTGCCGTGCTGTATTAGGAGGAGAACATCACCAGACAGACATTTAAATTGTTTTATTTAACTAAAAACAACAACGTGTTATGTTCTGGATTTTTTTCTTCAACAGCAATCATAATATTTTAACAAAACAAGCATATGAATTTAGTTAAAAGAACGTGGAGTACTTGTGGCACCTTAGAGACTAACCAGTTTATTTGAGCATAAGCTTTTGTGGGCTAAAACCCACTTCATCGGATGCATGCAGTGGAAAATACAGTAGGAAGATTGTCTGTCTGTGTATCTATACACAGAGAACATGAAAAAATGGGTGTTGCTGAATTCAGAAGACCTAAAAATGGGATTACTACAACCAAAAAACTTCAGAAACAGACTACAATGAGAAACTCCTGAATTGGAATTAATTTGCAAAATGGACACCTTTAAATTAGGCTTGAATAAAGACTGGGAGTGGATGAGTCATTACACAAAGTAAAACTATTTCCTCATGCTTATTTTTCCCCCTACAGTTACTCACACCTTCTTGTCAACTGTTGGAAATGTGCCATCCTGATTATCACTACAAAAGGTTTTTTTTCTCCACCTGATGATAGCTCACCTTAACTGATCACTCTCATTAGAGTGGGTATGGCAGCACCCATTTTCATGTTCTCTCTCTGTGTGTGTGTGTGTCTCTTTACTTTATTTTCCATTGCATGCATCTGATTAAGTGGGTTTTAGCCCATGAAAGCTTATGCTCAAATTTGTTAGTCTCTAAGGTGCCACAAGTACTCCTCATTCTTTTTGCTGATACAGACTAACCCGGCTACCACTCTGAAACCTGAATTTAGTTAAACATTCATGTTTTTTAAAATCAGATTTGTTTTTGTTAAATTTGTTTTTAACTAAAATAGTAAATTAAATACTTTAAATTGACTGTGTCAGCCAGGTCAACATGAGAAACTTAAAATATTGGCTTCTGCAGCTAACTCAGTCATCTTCACCTTCATTTTCCTGTTTGTTCATAATCTGGAAAAGAAAAACAAGCTTTCTTACTTTTTCAGGTCCCAAACGATTTCTCAATTTGGAATGAATTAGTCCAAAGGAGGAAAATATTCTTTCTACACCAGCAGAATAAGCTACTGCTGTTAAGTGAGATTATCACTTCAACAGTCTCTGAATCCAAGTGCTTAAGTGACTTCCACCAGTTCACGGGTGTGACTTTCTTTAAAACATTATCAGCAAACATATATTTCTTGAATGGTTCTTATTCCCAAACTGGGTCTCTTTTACAGCCTGCTGCCATTATAGGTTTTTCCTTCTAGTGAGAGAAAGGTATGGTAGATCTCAACTCAAGAAGGCTACACTCAGAAAGACCTCAAGACTTCTGGAATATGCTGCTCAAACGGTTTCACTTTTGTTTCTACTGCCTGTCCCTCCCTTCTCACATTTATCTCCAGACTACTTCTCCTTGTCCAGTTCTATTCTGCCCCCAACGATCTTCTATTCATTTAACTTTTTGAAACTTTGCACTTTTAGAGAGGTAAGGGATTGACTCTGTGTACACAAATTTGCAGAGGACAATAGGGTTGAGGTCTGGTATTTCTCATCTCTATATATTTATTTAAAAACATTTTTGGTGTTAACAGGCATCCACAGTTTGAGAACTGCAAAACTAAGCATCTCTGATGGTATCTTCTAGACTGAGCACTGAATCCCGTTGGGTAGATAGAAAGATTAACCAAAATAATCTATATTGAAGCTCCTGGAACCTCATAAAATGGGGTCCCAAATCCATGAACTATTGGAACTCATTTACAAAGCTTTTCTTAAATATTACATGATTATATTGTCTCATACTATAGAATTAGAATTTATAATCCCTATTCTGTGATGAGAGATCTTTGAGCTATAATGTATCTTAATTAAAACTATCTTTAGGTCGGATTTTTTGATAAAATGCTTTTTGAGGAAAAAACCTATTTAAATTAAAAACCGATTTTTGCTTTTTTTTAAAAAAAAAATCATTGATTTTTAATCACTTCTGTTTTGTGTTTTGCCATATTACTTTTCCACTAGATGTCTTAGTAGAAATCTCCCATTGTTACCAAGTCTTGTGTTTTGGACATTTCTGTTGTTTGTTCTAGAAATGCCTCATCATTCATCTCCTCCCTATTTGTTCTTTTGTTATTTTTTCCTCTCTTCTGTCTTCATTCAGAGAGTTTTGCCTGGACTGCCTCTCACCTCCTCTTGGACCTCAGAACAGGAGTATATGTTTTTGATGTGTAATGCAGTATCTCCTCCCTTTTCCTCCTATACTGAAAAGTTATACTCTTCTATACCAGTGTTCCAGTCATAAGATTTATCCTACCAAGTGTCTGTATTGTCAACTAAGTCATAATTTAGCTTATGAACTAATATTTACAGTTCATGCTCTTTACTCCCCATACTACTTACATTTGTGTGTAGACATCTAAGATGTTAAGCAGATTTCCCCACTGTTGTTGTTCTAGTTGTGCCTGTGACCCTGTAGGTAATTTTCCATTCTTCTCTCCCCCTGCCAATATGCAGTTCTCTTAAGGTCCCCTTTTTTATATCTGCCTTTGGACTTTTGTTACCTGCCCTCTTTGAATCTAGCTGAAAGCCCTCCTCACTAGATTGGTGAGTCGGTGTGCAAAAATGCTCTTCTTCGAGTAGCGTTCCTATGGGTGTACCACTCCAGGTGCGCCTGTGTCTCTCAAGCCCTTGATTTGAAATTTCTAGCTAGCAGTGCTTGTTTGGCACGTGCGTGAGCCCTGTGCCTCCTTGTGGCAAACACTGAGGCTATCTAGAAGTGGGCAGGCAAACTGTGCTCAGTTCCTTCCCTACCTCCTAGGCCCCAGATGGAACACTAGCATGCCCACTTAGAGTGTGCTCAGCCTTTCTCTTTACTTTTTCTATGTAAGATAGTTCAGTGTTGTTAGTATTAGTATAGGTAGTTTAGGTGAGAGACTGCTTTCCCCCCAGGAGATCTGTCTTCTCATGATGGGGTATACCTATTTTCCAGGCTTCAAATATTGCCTCTCCTACCAGGAGGCTATACTGGTGAGTTACGGACACTCTCAAGAGTGTCTGTTGCCTAGGAGAGTCCCATATCTCCCAAAAGTTTTTTGTTGAGTCCTTTAGTCCAGGGCCAAGAAGAACAGAGATGAAGCTCAGACTATTGGCGATGGAACATTCCCTGCAACTGCTCTCTGAGCCAGGTCAGGAGACCCCCTATGTATCTGTTCTGAGACAGATCCAGCACCCTACCCACCTTGGGACATGCTTCTCCTAAGAAAGGGAAGCCTTTTGAGCACCGAGGGAAGACTCCCGAGAAGAGGAGCATGGATTCTATACCTAAGGAGCTAAACTCCATAGAAGACCAGGTCCCTGCCAATGTTCTCAGTCTCCAAGGGTACTGTGCAGGCCAAAGACTCTTCCTCTGAAACCAGCGGGCCAGTAAAGTGCCAGAGCTCCAAAGATAGGAAACACTGCTCCGATAGGAGGGTATAAGCACTCTCTAGTAAAAAGAAGCACAAGGTGTCATTAAGCTTGGCCTCATCATCAGCACCAAAGCATTCCACTCAGCAGTTGGTGCCATTGCGCACCTTAATCCAGCCATTGGTCCTGATGCAAGTAGCTCACCCGGGGGTGTCTGTACAAGCGGTACCCTTGGTACCAAGCAGGCACTGATGTCCAGCAAGGCCTGCGGAATGCTCAGCATTACTGGTACCGTTGGCTCCAGCCATGGAAACTTCGGCTATGGTGTTGGCATTGGCATCCTTTCCAGTACTGCAGGAGTTCCGATACTCGAGGGATCTCTGTGTCAGACAAACCACAGTCCCCTTTGCTGTCAGATACCAAGTGTTTCACAGTGCCGAGACCTTCGTCTGAGTGGCCACTCCCTGGCACAATACTCTCCTCCTTTCTCATTGGCTGTGCAGCAATGGGAGGATGTGGAGGAAGAAGAGGAGGACACCCGGTCGGTCTCCTCGATTTCTGTTAGGGGTTTTCCTACATACCTTTTCGGGAATCTGCCCTCGGACAAAGGGAGGACTTTGCAGTGCATCAAGCATGGTGAAACCAACCCTGTATGCCACCCCCACTCCCTTGTGGACCTCCCAACAATTGCAAAATTGTAATCTGTGGGCTGCCTATTGGCAGCAGTTCAATAAACTACCCGTCTTGTCCTGCAAGGAGACCGGGGTTCCTCATCCTCCCTTCCAAGGCAGAAAGAGACGCTTGAAGAGTTGGAAGCTAGGGCAGGCATAGAATTCACTCCTGAAACACCCATTTTGTTGTTGTTGCTGGATGAGGTGCTCATGCCTCCCCCCCTTCAGACAATTCCAGGACCCTATTAGAAGGGTAGCAGACACACTGCCAATCCCTCTGGAGGAGGTCAAAGAGCAGCAGCACAGGCTGCTTGATATTTTGCAGTCAGCAACACTCTCCAAAATGGGGCTACCTATTAATGAGGCTCTCCTGGATCTAGCTAAGACAGTATGACAGATGCCATCCACTATTCCACCAACATTCAAAAGGGTGGGTAAGAAATATTAGGTACCTCTTAAGGACTATAACTTTTTGTTTTCCCATCCCTCACCTAACTCCCTTGTGGTGGATGCTGTGAACAAACGGGGTACACTGCATTTTTCAAGTGCTACCCCCTGTGACAAGGATCAAAACCGATTGGACCTTCTGGTATGAAAGTGTTAGTTGTCCACAAGCTTACAGTTCCAGATTATGAACTATCCAATGGTCATGGCTAAATATAACTTTACTAATTACAGCAAGCTAATGGCCTTCATTAAACATCTACCACAGGACTTCAGGAAACATTTCCAATCTGTTGTTGCAAAGGGTCATACCGCTGCCAGGTCCATCTTCAGTGTCCCCTCCAGTGAAATCTGATATTTTTGTGGTTTTTTTTGTCCTATACTATACAGATTTCACAGGGGAGACCAACGTTTCTCAAATTGGGGGTCCTGAGGCAAAAGGGAATTGCAGGGGGGCCACAGGGTTTTTTTGGGGGGTGGTCACAGTATTGCTTCCCTTACTTTTATGCTGCCTTTAAATTTGGGTGTCTGGAGAGCGGCGGTGGCTGTTAGCCAGGCACCCAACTCTGAATGCACTGCCCCACCAGCAACAGCACAGAAGTAAGGGTGGCAATACCACACCATGCCACCCTTACTTCTGTGCTGCTGTCTTCAGAGCTGGGCGGCTGGAGAGTGATGGATGCTGACTGAGGGTCCAGCTCTGCAGGCAGCAGTGCAGAAATAAGGATGGCAATACCAAACCATGCCCTCCTTACTTCTGCGCTGCTGCTGGCGGCGGCTCTGCCTTTAGAGCTGGGCTTCCGGCCAGCAGCTGCTGCTTTCCAGCTGCCCAGCTCTGAAAACAGCGCTGCTGCCAGCAGCAGTGCAGAAGTAAGGGTAGCAGTACTGCAGCTCCTCCCACCCCCACTACAATAACCTTGCGGGGCCCTCCCCCCCACCACAACTCCTTTATGGGTCAGGACCCTTAAAATTACAACACCATGAAATTTCAGATTTAAATGGCTGAAATAATGAAATTTATGATTTTGAAAATACTATGAAATTGACCAAAATGGACCGTGAATTTGGTAGGGCCCTAATTATTGTATACTTCTTCTTTACGGAAAAACGGAAGGTACAGAGTCTGGAACGTACCTAACTTCACAGTCTAAGACAGCTACAGAGTTGGGAATAGAGTTGGGTCCTGACTCTGTCTCCTGTTCTAAACTCTAGACAACACTGCTTGGTACTTATCATTCTTGTTGTGACGGTTTCGATCACATAAACCCCCTTGGGATTGTCACCTGATGCGCTGAGACTACATCTGAGCCTGTTTTCCCTGCCAGCTTGGGACTTCAGAACCCTGTCTTGTTGAGCCAGACACACTAGCCTGCTGCAAACACAGACCCAGGTCTGAACCATGTCCCCCAAAGCTGCAGACTTAACTCAAAATGGCTTAGCAAGTGTTCCTGTCTCTAGCACCCAGACACCCAGCTCCCAATGGGATCCAAACCCCAAATGAATCTGTTTTACTCTGTATAAAGCTTATACAGGATAAACTCATAAATTGTCTGCCCTCTATAGCACTGATAGAGAAATATGCACAGCTGTTTGCTCTCCAGGTATTTATTACTTCGGGTTAATAAATAAGCAAAAAGTAATTTTATTAAATATAAAAAGTAGAATTTAAGTGGTTCGAAGTAATAACAGAACAAAGTAAGTTACCAAGCAAAATAAAACAAAACATGCAAGTCTAAGCCTAATACATTAAGAAACTGATTACAGATGAAATCTCACCCACAGAGATGTTCCAATAAGCTTCTTTCACAGACTAGACTCGTTCCTAGTCTGGGCCCAGTCCTTTCCCCGGTACAGTTCTTGTTAGTTCCAGCAGGCATCTTAGGTGAAAAGCAGGGGATTTCACATGACTCCAGGCTCCTTTGTTCTGTTCCACCCCCTTATATAGCTTTGGCACAAGGGGGGAATCTTTTGTCTCTCTGGGTCCCCACCCTTCCTTCTAAACAGAAAAGCCCCAGGTTTCAGATGGATTCTAGTACCAGGTGACATGGTCACATGTCCTGTGAAACCCCAAGCCTTCATTCTTCCCGGCCTGACTCACAGGAAGGCTTGCAAGTAAACAGAGCCATCTACAGTCAATTGTCGTGGTTAACGGGAGCCAAGATACCAAACCACCATTAATGGCCCACACTTTGCATAATTACAATAGGACCTCAGAGTTATATTTCATATTTCTAGTTTCAGATACAAGAATAATACATTTATACAAATAGAATGACCGCACTCAGTAAATTATAAGCTTTGTAATAATACCTTACAAAAACCTTTTGCATAAGGCATATTCCAGTTACATTATATTCACGCTCATTAGCATATTTTCAAAAAAAATCATATGAAGTGCAACGTCACACTTGTAATGCCACTTCTACCTCCCAATGAGCAGCTGTTCTGCCGTTCTCTGTTAACTGTTGGCTGAGAGGGTTTGTCTAGGGCTCTGCTACTATGGAAAAACAATAGAGCAAAGGAATCGTGCAAGAAAAATGTATTTGTGAAATCGGTGTCTTTTTAAAAATATGCATGTGTGTAAATGCATTTTTAACCTAAGATTGTGATATATATTTGTAACAATTTTTGTTTTTAGCTTATATAGTGCTTATTTGACAGCACTTTATGTACAGTCAGTTTCACTGTTCTCCCCCGCCCGCCCCAGTGCTGGTCGTTAGTCACTTTGCCCTGTTTGTGAGAGCCTTCCATACAGTAAAAGGAGAGAGCAATGCTTTAAACCCTAGGAAAATGCAATTATGTAAAACCATGAATTGGCAGAGGGACTTGGGGACTTGAAATGACTTCTAACTCATTGTTTTAAAGATGACTAGATGTATCATTATTCATGTTTAGAATGACTTGCCTGACACATGAGACCGGGTTTGTTCTATCCACCATGCACGCTTGTTCATTGAGTCAGACCTTTTCTATTGTTCACTGCTTTTATGTGTTTTGATATGCAGTATATTCACATTTTACTGTCTCAAGCTTGACAATGTAATTTCAATCACACTGTATTTTTCTATCTAACCTGGTCCCCAAAACTTTGATTAGAAGTTATATATTAATGTTTTCCCCAGTGGAAGCTATGTTATGTTACATTAACCTATTTGGCCGCTCTCTTTGAAAATGGTGACTGAATATAAATGCTGTTACCAGCTGTTAAGTAGCTCAGATTGATGGTAAACAGTATGTTAGATGTGCATGGATTGGAAGACTGCTGCAGGATATTAGGTATTTGATTTTCAAAATACTGTCTATATCCTCATATGACATTTAAAGACACTATCAATTTTCAGGAAGATTTATTATAAAGCCTGCCGAGCAGCTGCCAAGTGCAGATATCCAGCATTTAAATTCACTGTGCTACATGATGGTAGCCTTGACATGATTCCAATTAAGGACTGCACATTGCAGGCATCTCCAAATATTAATGTGTGCTACCTGCAGAACAAACTGTGAATTCCCTTTAAATACAGACCACTTAATAAAAGTAGTATTTTCTGCCATAATATTTGGTTTCTGGTAAAAGTGGAATAGTAATCAATAATGCAGTTTCATGTTTTTCTTAAGTCGTATAATCTCATTAAATCACAAGAAGATGTATGTATATGTGCCATTAGATAGCAGTAATACAGGGAGTAATTTCTTCAGTAGTTTGTGCTACCCCACATTGCATTGTCATATTAATCATAAAGTAACTTTGGACTGTTTTTAATTAACTAGTTACTACTCCACCAAAACAAAATGCACTGTTAGTGGTTGAGGGAAGACAACACATTTTTTGCTGTTTAAAACTGCAGTATGATTGACCCAGAGCGCTAGGAATATACATAATGTTTACCAAAACAGTTTAAAGACATGATCCCTGGCTCAAGGAATCTATGTTGTAACTAGGACAGATATGACGCACTGGATAACTGTTGAAATGCAAGATGCACATACCTCATTTGCTGAGTCATTGAGTAAAGATGATGATGCAAGTGTTTTTTAAATTGGGTTGGAAGGTGCCATGGGAACATTAGGAGTTAAGAGTCTATTCCAAAGATAAAAGGTAGTGTGAAACCAGGAATGAGAGGATGATTGTGGAGGACCATGACTGTGATAGGGCACAGAATGACATGTAATAAGGTGTAGGCTGTGGTAGTGTGTGCAGAACCATGGAGGTGAAGATGAGGAGAATAAACTTGATATAGAAATTAAAAGAAAAAGGGAGTCAAGGTTTGTGGAGACGGTGTGAGTGGAACAACAGAAAAGGAAGATATTGTTTTGGACAGAGTGCAGGGGAAAGAGGGGGAAATATTCATTTGTTCATGTGTGTTTGGGGAAGTGATGTGTAGAAGAGAGGTAGTTTACAGTAGATAGTGAATATATAATTGAGAATAATCCAGTACATAGTTTATACTGGCTAGTGTAGTTACGTGGCCTTAATATATTTTCACTTAATGTCTCATACCCTCTCATAGTTCAGTTTACAGTAACCCAACTCTAAGGCCTGGTCTACTCTTGAAAATTAGATTGACCTAGCTTCGGGGCTTACATGTGTGAACATTTTTTGACCTGAGCACCATAGTTAAGTTTACCTAACCCCTGGTGTACATGCAGCTAGGTGGATGAAAGAATTCTTCTGTCAACTTAAAAAGAAAAGGAGTACTTGTGGCACCTTAGAGACTAACCAGTTTATTTGCCACAAGTACTCCTTTTCTTTTTACGAATACAGACTAACACGGCTGTTACTCTGAAATCTGTCAACTTAGTTACCGCCTCTCAGAGAGGTGGATTAACTACATCGACAGAAGAACCTCTTCTATCAGTGTAGGAAGAGTCTATGCTATGGTGCTCCAGCGGCACAGCTGCAACATCATAGGTATACCGTCATAGTGTAGGCATGCCCAAAGGTTGTGTTAACGCTAGAGAGTTAAACCACTGCTTACACTGCACTTTGCTCTTGTCAATATGTTGCTTGCCTGGTACCTATTGCACAGTTGCTAGCACAGCTCTCTGTGTCGGTTGCTTTTGAGAGCTATCCAGGGAAATTGAAAGAAGATGTCAAACTGCATGATTCCCTGGCAAATTTCTATAAATTTTCAGGTGGAGGATGTTTTGGCATAAGATATAAAATTTGCTGCAATAATCACTAATCCTCTGGGGCCTCCAGAAAAGCTGGCATTGTGTATTTGAGAATAACTTGTTCACTAGATAGAATGCTGTTTTTGGATCCGGACCATAATCAGACTGGTGGTACTGAATTGTCCTTGAGACCTGGGATAAGCAACAGTGACTGTATAACTTCACAGTGAGGAAGGAGACACTTCTATTCCTCTGTGGTGAGTTAGCCTTAATGTTGCAGTGCCAGACCTCCAAGATGAGAGCACCACTCTGTTGAGCCAAGAGAGAGAGTAGTGTTGCTTTTATGGCTACCCCATACAGTCAGTAGCTTGGGATCAGAAAGCCCATGATAGGAGCTACTATTGTGGAGTGAATGCATCCGATGAAGTGAGCTGTAGCTCACGAAAGCTTATGCTCAAATAAATTGGTTAGTCTCTAAGGTGCCACTAATACTCCTTTTCTTTTTGCGAATACAGACTAACATGGCTGCTATTCTGAAAACTATTATGGAGGTTTGTGTAGTGATACATAGCATATTGCAAGGGATTGTAATCAAGGTGATCAGTGTGCCAGAGATAATGGAGGGGTTTAAACAACTGGGATTCTGAATTGTGCAGAAGCTGTTCAGGAAACCTATCTGCCTATATTCTGTGATGTCACCTCCAGTTAGTCAAGGGGTATATTAACAGAAAAGGCTACTTCTCCATGGTAATGCAGTGTAAGTTCTTGGATCTGTAGGTAGAGTGGTCAGAGAGCATGACTTCCAGAATTTTCAAAAATTGGAGTTTTCAAGATTGGGCAGAGAGGGACTCTATTTCCAAAAAACAAACAAACAATCCAACAACACACAGACTTCAAGAATTCCATTCCCACCTTGATTACGAGTGATACTGCAGTGTTCACTGTTACTTTTGGGTAACGAACCATTCTCAGGTTACACAAACCCAGACTAATAATGCTGATTAAGCTGTGAGTTCAATTTGTGATGCATGGTGATGAAATTTCAATGACTGATAGAGAGATTATACTATAAATATATGTCTGCTGCATTTTGTATAACATGTGAAAGCAAAGGTGATGTTTTTGGAGTAAGGATGCAGTGGGACTTGCAATCATGGGCCCTGGAACAGGGGCCTTTGTGGCCCTCCCCCCCGCACTTTTTACTGGGCCGTAAGGGTGAACGATGTGGGGGAGGGGGCGGAGAGGAGTGATTGGGGATGGGGTCTTGGGGAGGGGGGAAGAGGCGATGCAATGGTGGGGGCTCGAGGAGAAGGGGCAGTGCGAGGGCAGGGCCTTGGTAGGAAGGGGTGGCACGAGGGAGGGTAGTTTTTGTTTGTTTTTGTTTTTTTGTTTTTTTTAATAGCTGGGAGAGCTCTCTCCTGGTGATAAAGCGTTTCTACACTTCCCACGTCACAGTGCTGCAATGTGGGCAGTGTAGACATACCCTGAGTTAATGTGTATGAGCTACAGTGAATAAAAAAGATTATCTAATAGGTTCATAAAATGCATCTCATTAGGATTCTAATTTTTTCCTTCTGTGGTTTTGTAAAGTGGAATGCCTGGGGAATGCTGTCAGGAGGCTGGAGAGTAGATGTTACAATAGGTAGCATTGTCCCGATTTTGAAGAAATTTGGGTAAAAATTGGGACATGTTTCACAGGATTCTTAATTTCTCGCTGCTTAGAAGAGACCTATAAGGCATCTGCTTTGTTTTTCTCCTTCATCACCATTGTAGTCTTTTATACTCCTGTTTCTGCAGATGCAAGAGAATTTACTGAGCACTTCAGAGTTTATAGGCCTCAATCCAGCAGTTGAATCTGCAAGGATATCCCATTGTTCCTACCTTGGGCAATAGAAGTCAGTGGGGCTCCTGAAGGTGCCAGAGGCCACTTGTGCATATTCAATTGCAGGGTGAGGGTCTTCAGTTTGTGCAGAGATTCAGATAACCTAGGTTTGCTCCGTATTGATTGATCAGTGGGATTCCTTTAGTGTGCTCCAGGTGAAGAAAGTATATATTTTCTGTTTGCTAGAAACTGGTAATTAGAGAGAAAATGTGGGTGAGGTAATGTCTCTTATTGGACCAACTTCTTCAGCTCTGGGAAAGGTACTCACAGAGTCACAGCAAAATGCAAGATGGAACAGATTGTTTAGCCTAAGTAGTTAGCACATATTGAAGGGACCATTCAAGGTAAAGTGGCCCCGTTAACACCTAGTCATAGGATAAAGGGGAGAGGGGGCTAGAGGGTTACAGATTGTTGTAATAAACCATAAATCTAATGTCTCTTTTCAGTCCATGATTTTTTTATTGTCTAGCAGAGTAATGAATATAAGTTCCCATGCTCATCTTTTGAAAGTGCTGTCCAGGTTTTCTTCAAGGATGAGAACTGATAGGTCAGAGATAGTGATTGCTTTGTGAGAAGTGTTCACCCACAGGTGATAGGGTCTTTTTGTCTTTTATCATTTTCCTGTGTGAGGTCATTCAAGAGCATAGTGATTGTCTGGTTTCATGCCCATAGTTGTTGTTGGGGGTATTTAGTGCACTGGATGAGGTACACCACATGTTGTGATAGGCCAGTATAGGATCTATGGATCTTGAAAGGTGTATTGTGGGGGGTGTTGATCATTGCAGCGATGGAGATACGTTTGCGGGCTTTGTATCTGTTGTTCTGGCAGGGCCTGGTGCCACTTTGAGTTGTGTCCTGGTGTGTGGGGAGTTTGCTTCTGATGAGATTGGGCGTTGTTTTGAAGGCCAGAGGTGGGGATTCAGGAAAGATTTTTTTCAGGATGGGATCCCCATCGAGTATGGGTTGTAGTTTGATGATATCCCATATGGGTTCCAGTGTGTGGAGTGCTAAGTGACAACCAATGGTGTGCAGTCACAGGGGTTTTTATTTCTATATCAGAGCAGGTTCTCTCAGGGTATTTTGGTGGCCTGTTCTATGATGCAATCTATTTCTTTGGTGAAATGTCCTTATTTGGTGAAGACGGTTTAAAGTGTGTGAAGGTGTATGTATCCTGGACTTATTCCTCAGAGCATATACAGTGGTATCTGAGTACCTGACTGTAGATAACCGATTTCTTGGTGTGTTCGGGGTGGTCACTGGATCTGTGAAGGTAGGTGCAGTGATCCATGAATTTCTCATACGGTAACTCCTCGCTTAACGTTGTAGTTATGTTCCTGAAAAATGCGACTTTAAGCAAAATGATGTTAAGCAAATCCAATTTCCCCATAAGAATTAATGTAAATGGGGGCGGGGGGAGGTTCCAGGGAAATTTTTTTCACCAGACAAAAAACATATATAATACTGTACACAACAATGATGATTGTGAAGCTTGGTTGAGGTGGTGAAGTTAAAGGGTGGGATATTTCCTGAGGAATGCCTTACTGCTAAATGATGAACTAGCATTCAGCTGAGCCCTCAAGGGTTAACACGTCGTTAATGTAGCCTCCCACTCTACAAGGCAGCACGAATGGAGGGAGGGGAGACAGCATGGCAGACAGAGACACACACCCTGTGTGTGTGTGGGAGAGAGAGAGAGAGATGCGCATTGCCCCTTTAAGTATGCTGACCCCACTCTAAGTACATTGCCTTTAAAAAAAAAAAAAAAAAAAAAAAATCAGGAAGTGGAGACAGCAGCTGTGGCCAGCAAGCCCTCTCCGTCCTGAGCCCTGTCCTGTCCCCACCCTGCTCTATATGGAGAAGGGGTAAGGGGGGGCAGGAGTAGGGGGGAGGGGGACACCCTGACATTAGCCCCCTTCTTCCCCCCTCCCTGCACAGCAAGCAGGAGGCTCCCAGGAGCAGCTCCAAGGCAGAGGGCAGGAGCAGCACATGGCCGTGGAGGGAGGGACAGTTGAACTGCTGGCAATTGGTAGCCCGCTGGGTGGCTGCTGCACGGGGAGCTTAGGGGAGCTGATTGGGGGCTGCTGGCCCACCCTGGTTTTAAGACCCCACCAGCTCGCTCCAACGGGCTGCTCTTCCTGCAAGCAGTGGACAAAGCAGGCGTTGTAAGGGAGCCAAACAGCGTTATAAGGGAGCATTGCACAATTTTAAATGAGCATGTTCCCTAATTGATCAGCAACGTAACAACGTTAACTGGGACGACTTTAAGTGAGGAGTTACTGTATATGGTTGTCTGTACGGTTCCATTGTTGAAACTGATTGTGTTGTCCAGGAAGTTGCTACTGAGGGCGTGTTCCAGAGAATTTAATGGATGGGTGGTGATTAAAGTTGTAGTGGGAATCTGAGGGAGTTTAAGCCGTCTGTCCAGAGGATGAAAATATCATTGATGTGTATCAGGTATGTCATTGATTTGGTGGTGCATTTGTCCGGAAATTCTTCTTCAGGGTGGCCCACAAAGGGGTTGGCATATTGGGGAGCCATCCTAGTACCCTTGGCTGTTTGCATGGTTTGGACAAAGTGTTTGTTGCTGAATGTAAAATTGTTATCGATGAGGGTGAAATGGATGAGTTTGGCAATGTGTTTGGGGTGGCTGTCTGAGGGTTGTCCATTGTCTTGTAAGCATTTGAGGCAGACAGCTATGCTGTCATTGTTAGGGATGCTGGAGTATAGGGAAGTGACTTCCATGGTGGTGAGGATAGTGTTCTGAGGGAGGTTGTTAATACTGTAGAGTTTGTGGAGGAAGTCAGTGTGTCATGGTGGAAGTTGGCCCTTAGTGGTTTGAGGATGGTTTCTGAGAGTCCCAATATTCCTTCAGTAAGAGTGCCATGACCAGATATGATGGGTCTGCCTGGGTTCCCTTGTTTGCGTATCTTGGGAAGTATGTAGAAGGTCCCTGGAGTGGGTTTGTGGGGGAAGAGTTTGTAGACTTTCTTGTGAAGTTGTTTGGGGAAGGATTTGATGATAAGTTTCTGGATAAATTGTGGTGTGGGGGGTGAATAGAGCCTGGCAAGTCTGTGGATATCCACTTTATATCTGCTGACCATGTTTGTGGATCGTGGCTTGGATGCAGATACAAATTCTATATCTGCGCAGGGCTCTATCTGTGAGTACTTTTATAGTAGACAGTATCAAAGAGTTGTTAGTTGGCCTCGATGTTGTCAGCGTGGTTGAGAAATACAATGGTGCCCCTTTTGTCTGCTGGTTTGATTACTATCTGGTAGTTAGATTTCAGGGACTCTATGGCCGTCCTCTTGGTGGTGTAGAGATTATGGTGGATATGATGTTTATTAAGGATTTCACAGTCAAATATTTTTCATCCTGTGGTGCCCAGTCAGATGATTCTTTTTTCTTATTATTGTTGGTGGGGACATGGTAATTGTGAGTGGTGTCGTCCTAGTGAAAGAATTTTTTGAGGTAGAGATGGTGGAAGAATTCTTCCTGTTCTCCACATATCAGTACGGTATCAGGTTCTGTGGTGGGGCCGAAGTTCAGACCCTTAGAGAGTACAGATAATTCAGCTCCAGTGAGGCATTGTGTTGATAAATTAATGATGATTGGGTATTGTGTCGTGTCCTTGTGGTGAATTCTGGTGCCATGGTTTCCCCTGGAGGTAGTGTTCTGTGGGTTGTGGAGTAGTTATAGTTGATTCCACTTTTTGTTTTTGTGTTGAATGGCTGTTGTCAGCAGGTGGTTTTGTTTGTTTTTGTTAGTTGTTTTGGATTTCTTGCATGATTTCCAGGTAATTTTCAAAATACTTACAAGTATTCTTTCAGAAGGATTGGTATTGGATTTATGGAGATATATAATCTCCATGCATAAGGGCCAACTTGGAAGAAAGTGAAAAGGTATCTGCCGGAGAAGCAGGTGATCAAAGCTGGCATTACTGGCAAAGCAAAGGGAGTAACAGACAATGTCGTAGATTGTAAATTCTGTGGGACAGTGCCTGTACTTAGCTCAAGTTTATTCAGTACCTTGCAATGGGGCTCTGATCCCGATGTCTCTTGGCAGTGCCATAATATAATTTTTTAATAATAATATAATAATAAAACTTTACTTAGGCCTGGTCTACACTACACAGTTGGGTTGACGTAAGGCAGCTTACATTGACCTAATTGTGTCAGTGGACAAACTACAGCCTTGTCCCACCGATGTAAATGCCCTATTACACCAACATAATAATTCCATCTCCACCAGAGGCGTAGGGCTTATGTTGGTGTAGTTAGGGAGACACAGTATCTGTGTAGACACTGTGTTACTTACATTGGCTGTTGGTTGTCTTGCCAATTTCAAGGCTCCATGCTGGAGCCAGCTCCCCACTCCAAGCTGGCCTGCTGCCCAGAGGCTCCTTGCTCTGGAAGATGAGAAACCTGGGCGGCTGCCCGCGTGGAAGCAAGAGCTGGACTCCAGGTGGGGAGCAGTGCAGAGGTTTCTCAGTCCCCCACACTGCTTCTCTTCAGTCTGTAAGGACATGCACCACTGACAGAAGGAGGGTAGTGTGGACATCAGCCTCTGCAGTAATTACTGTGGTGGCTATAGGTCGACCTAACATAGCTTGACAGTGCTGTAGTGTAGACATGCCCTTAGAAAATACTTTGCTCTTAATAATATTGTTTTAATTGTGGTTTATGTTTTATTCACGCTACACTCACTAGCCCCATTTTTTTTACTTGTTGCCATGAAACTTGCAAAGCTATGCCATGTTATCCTTTCATGAAAGAGATGTTGTACAATTTTGAATTGCTGAATTTAAACAATTACAACAACTTTACAGAATGTTAACTCCTTAAACTATTTTCTCAACTATTAAGACATTAAAGAATTTGTTTCTACTTATTTAAAAATGGTTCTTAAAAGTTTTCAAGTAGGTTGTATCTTTCAGTTTATTATTTGTGAAGAATCATTGCTGTATGTTAATGGTTTACAGATAAATAAGACTCTCTCTGCTCCAGAATTATTAGGATCTGATTTTCAAAAGCTCTGAAAATTGAAGCCAATGAAAGGTGTAATTGCTCAGCACCTCTGAAATCAGACCATACTAAAATTAGGTGAAATACAGGCAAGGGAGAGAGAATGCATCTTTAAAAGAAGTGAGAATTGCGTTGGTAAGGTAGGACATAAATCTTGTTAACGGGTAAAATTTTCAAAAGTGCCCAAGTCCAATGGAAGCTTAGGCTCCTAAGTCAGGGTAGGATTTTCAAAAGCACCTGTCTTTTAGTTTAATACTTCGTATTTCTCAAGTGATAGGAGGTTAGTTAGCTAATGAGGGTGAGGCATGAGAGCAGAGTTGAGTAGGTAATTGTGGAAAGGAAGCCAAAAGTGAGCCTTTAGGAGAGACTCAAAAGAGAAGGAGATTGCTTGGTGCACTGGTGGAAGGACACTGTTCTAAGTGTTGGAAACAGTGTGGGAAAATGTGTATAAAATTACCTATGATTCTGACCAACTGGGAAATGCTTCAGGATTCCCTAGACAGGATACACCTTCTATTTTCATAGATGACAGTTTTTAAATTTTTTACAAGTCTTAAAGTGTTTTGTATACTCTTAATTGCTGAAGACTCCATTATTCTGGTTCCCCCAATCACTCTGCCATCTTCAATTCCTCTGTAGCCTTCCCCCCACAAATGTTCCCTGTCTAGGCTCTTTGCAAATTTTTTGTGTTCTTCAATATTCAAAACAAAACAACTTTCCGTACCAACTGCTAAAACCCTTGGTATGTGCCTTATCTCACTGTGACTACTGAAATGTCTATAGTGCTGCTTCATATTGTTGCCCTCTTTTTCAAATAATTTTCCTGGCTTAGTCTTTAAGCCCAAGTTGCTCTTCCTCACTCTCAAGACTCTTCACGACAGCCTCACCTACATCTCAGCTTGTGTTTTCCTCCTACACCCCGTCTCTTGCTCTATGTTCGCTTTATAGTCTCCTCCCACTCATTACTTTGTACCTCTTTTCGTGACTTTCTCTATACTATGAACATCCTTCCTCTTCTGTGTACTATAAAAACTCCTCTTTCAAATCCTTCATGGACTTCAGTTCCTAATCTCTTCTATGGTGCAGTTCTCATACAGCCAGGTCCTTAATCATTATATGTGTTGTATCATTCTAATTTAGATTTTACCTTAGGACTGGGACCTTGTTTATAAGGTACCTTGTACACCTGTGCCACTATATAGATAAGTTTTAGGAGGTTATAAAGATTAACTCTGTTTAAAAAGTTTTCAGTATTTGCCAAGAATTCAGAAACATGTCAGCAAGAAATAAAGAGGTCTGTGTGGGTCATGTCATTGCAGTGGTAGATAATATGGAATGCTGTTTTGATAGTGCAAGTCACAAGAGAATGAAAAAGTACTTCAATCAGGCTGCATTAACTCCTTAGTGCTGAGAGTTGGGGTTTCCTTGCATCACACAATTTTGGTGTGAAACTGTGAGCTGTTGTCTCTAATGACTTCAGCTGAGCTACAAAGGGGTATATTAAACAAAAACTGTTTAAACCAGCCTTCAAACCAATCATAAAAACATACCAGTCCAGGCAAAATTTCTACAAGCCTATCTATTAATATAATTATAGTTACATTAAAAACTGATTTACTTGCCAACCAAAAATATTACTCTTTTTGGATAAGTAGCATTTTTTCAAGGGTGGTGGAAAGTAATCTTCTCATGTTCTTTCAGTTCACCATGTTCTTTCAGTTCACCAGTTTTGATCTGGGATCTGTGTGTTATAGGGAGAGCTGATAGCAAGTCTGTATTTAGGTTGACTAATATTTTCCACTGTAAAAAAATTTACATAAATTTTTAAGAGGTTTGGATCCCTCTGTTGTTTGCAGCAGACCTTGAAGATTCCTGACCTAGAGAAGTTCCTATTTGTTCCATGTAATCCTTCTCCTGGCATCAGTGGTAGGAGCCCCACCACCACCCTGAAATTGGGAGGAAAGGAAACTAGCCAGGGATTCTATTCCCCTGATCATTCCTTGGATGTAGCCCGTTTCTTCCATCCCTGCTTCCCCAAATAACAGGTGCTTTCTGCTGTCAAACAGTGCAGGTAGTTCTGTAGCTCAAGATTCAGGATTCAAACTCTGATAAAGATACACGATGGAATGGTTGTTCCAGGTGAATATAATAGAAATTGTTTTTACCTCATTTCCTAGGAAATTATATTTTAAAAAAATACTACGTTAAGAGTTACTTCGGTTGTAAAGTCAAGCACTCAAAGGTTGGGAAATGATAGGATTATGATTGCCTGTGCAGTCTTAATTCTGCCCGCTTGTGTGTGTGCATTACGCTACAGTCTTTAATTGCATGATCGTGTTACTTTTTCTATAGGACCCCGGCTTTATTCAATGCACAGGTTGGACATCTAAGGAGGCAGGATTAAGGTTGCATGGGCAACCATACATCTGGCATTTTTGTATGTAATTATTTATGGTCATATATAAATAGTGGCTCAAACAATGTTTTATTTCATTTGAAAGCCACTAAGAAGCGCACAGCTCTTTGACACTGCCATTTTTTTTGTATTGTTCCATTTAACCTGGAATCTAAACAGGATTGGAATTCATGTCCTCAGAACTAAAAGATTAGTGAATAAGCTGACAGCACTATTTAGTCACTGAAAGCAACCTAAATATTTTGTAGTCTTAATTCATAATCTCTAATTAGCACATCGAAAGTAATTGTAGATGGCAGCCAAAATATGTATTGACAATTGTGACAGGTTCCCCCCAGGGTGCCGCTTGAAACTGGGGTACCACAGAGCCCGCCTGCCTCACTAGCCTGTGTTCCCTTTACACTCCTGCTGAGGCAAGCCAGCCAAGCCCTCCCTCAGGCTTCAAACTGCACTTTACCAGCACACACACAGGTAGGGACATGCCCAGCTGCTGTTTAACACAGATGCTGAGATCTGCTCTACATGGGAAAGATTTAGCTAAGGAATAGATTTAGCTAAGGAATTGCCCAGCACTCAAGTGCACCCCACCCGGAGTGTAAATCCAAAATTGTATCATCTTGCGCTGCACAGAAAACTATACAGCGTAAGCTTGTTGAAATTCGCACCATCCCTCAATGTGGAGGAAGATGTGCACAGCTTTTTTCCCCCCTCCCCCAGTTATGAATGCCACAAACTGATTTTAGAGAAAACGAAAACGTTTATTAAGTTTATTAAGTACACAAGATAGACTTTAAGTGATTATAAGGGATAGCAAACAGATCAAAGCAGATTACTTAGCAAATGAAACAAACACACAATCTAAGCCTTAAGATACCAGAGAAACTGGTTACAAGTAGCACATTCTCACCCTAAATGTTGTTGTAGGCAGATTGCAGAGATTCTTGAAGGCAAGCTGGTCTTGCTTGCAGCTTAAAACTTCAGATATTTCATTCACAGGCTAGACACACTTCCAGCCTGGGCTCAGTCCTTCTCCCCCCCTTGTTTTTGTTTCTTAGATGTTTACAGCAGTCATCCTGGGTGGGGATTCAGTGACGAAAGAACCACGATTATGTCACTCCCCTGCCTTAAATAGGTTTTACATATGGCAGGAATCCTTTGTCTTCTAGCGTGATTCCCACCCCTGGTTAGTGGAAAAGTGCTAATTTTATCATGGAGTCCAGGATCAGGGGACTTGATCACATGATCCTGCAGCCATAACTCAAAGTTTATTTGCAGTGTCCACAGGAAGGCTATCCAGGAAGGTGGAAAATTAGCATCTTCAAAGACCTATTGTTTTCTGTCTAGCGGGCGTTTTCGAGGTGTAAACACATTTGTAATAGGTTCATAGACAATATTCCTAACTTCAGATACAAAAATGATGCATGGATACTAATGATCATATTCAGTAGATCATAACCTTTCCAATGGTATCTCACATGACCCATATTGCATAAAATACATCTTAGATATGCTATAATCATATTATAACAATATTTCTATGAGTAATATGGGGCATAGTGTCACAACAATGATTTTTAATTTTTCAGTATAAAAAATTCAGTTCATATTTACGTTTCAGGTAAAATAATTCATGATAGAAGTTAGTGATGGAAAAGATCTATTGCGTCATTCAATGAATATCTGTCAAAAGTCCTTGTTCATTTTTCTAGTTCTGTGAGATCTCTCAGCAGTTCCCTTTGCTCAGTTTTTTTTTTTGAAGCACCATTATGATAGAAATCTCTGTAAGATATTTCTTATCAACTTGATCTACTTGGGGCTACAATTACAGGAAAACTACAGCATAATAGAAGAGATCATTAACGCTGTATCTAATTACAAAAAGTAAACCACAGTAAATCACCGTTTAAATTAAAAGAACAATTAACAATCAAACAGAAGCTGCCCCCTTGGCAATTTAACAGTGCAAAACAGAAAAAGAGAATCTGCTTTCCATTAGAAAGAATTAGAAATTTTAAGGCATCTGAGGTGAAAAGTAAAAACCCAAGAATTTTTATAAAATTATACAACTATGAAACTTTCCACTGTCCAGTGAAAAGCCAGTTCTTTCATCCCTATTTCATTGTGCTTGTCGTCTGCTGAGAAGTATTGTTAAAATAGGATCGGATCCTCCCACCCCCATCCTCACTGAGATGCAGATGTCGTTATTACCTGGAAATAGTAAAATTGCAAGGCGTTACTAAAAACTATTCAATTTTTAAAAAATATTTTTAGTAAATATTTGGCAAAAGTGTTCTGGCTAATCAATGGAGTTTTCCTTTTTACTCAGCTTTCTAAGTTTTAAAGTTTATCCAGATATGGTTTACTCCCTTTGAGATCCATCAGATTCCTAAAATCTGTCAGTATTGGAGTACAAAGGCTTTTAATAATTCATTAGAGAGCTGCCTGAGTAAAAGAACATAATACAGTGTTTGAGTGCTACGTGAATTTAGTCCAAATTTTGTTTCTTTAGACGTTTCATTTTGCTTGCTGTTGACTCACCTTTTACCTTAAAAGTAGTTTTTAAATTTCCCATATAGTGATTTGAAAGCAAACAAAACTGAAGAAACAAATACGCAAGAGCTGCTTTCAGGTTTGAGATCAGGCTTCAAAGCTGTACTTTTTAAAAGAAACCTTTTGTTGCTGCAATTTCAAACTCCAAATAAAAGTAGAATGGCTAGATCTGGACCCAAGGATGTGAGGCTACACTGAACTTGCAAACTTTACTGTCTCCTAGTTAGGCAGAAGACTAAGCTTTAATACCCAGGGTGAAAAATAACTGCATCATCACGCCCCCGTAGTACAGAGGGACAAAGTATGGGTGTATTGTTTGTGCATTGAATTCAGCTGTAACTTTGTCAATCAACTTTAGTTTTTTAAAAAGATGCAACTTTGTATCTCATTTTTGTTGTACTTTGCCGTCAATACATTTTTTCCCCTTGTCTTTCCTATCCTGGATCTGTCTTTCCTTGCAGTGTTTTCAATAACTGGTGCTCCCTCTTCTGCTCTCTCCCTTCAACTCTTTTCATCACTTCCTCTTTCTTTTCCCCACTCTGTTTTCCCTTTCCTCCTTTGTCTCCCTCCTTTCTAATCCCCTAGTTTTTCTCTTCTGATGTATCCTCTAAATCTCTCCTACTTCTCTGCAACCTCAACAAGATTCCAGGTTTCCCCCTCAGCCGATTTGCCCTCTTCAAATTTCTGCTTGCTGTGGTGTGTGGGATTTAAAAGTCCTGTGGCTACTGTCGAAAACCGAGTTGATCTTTAGTATTCATGTTAGCACTAGCAGACAGAACATACTTTAAATGTTAATGAAACTTTCCATATTAACATTTCAAAGATAAGTTTTGAACCTTTGCATGACATTCTAACATGTAGGTGCAGCAGGTATTACTGACCTACTGTGGAGAAGTTCCATCTTCTATAAGAAACTTGTGTATTATGGCTTGCTCTTAAAATATTATATTTGCTAGTAGATATTGCTTTTCATAGGGTATCTACTGTAAAGTGTTGTTCATCTGTTGGTAGAAGTGTTGTTTCTGAAGTAGCACTGTAAACATTTTCATTACTGAAAATCCTGAAGTGTTGAAACTTGAGTCTGTTAAACTTTCTCTCCATCATAATTGTATGTATTGGTATGAGCCTGTTGACATCTTGGTGTGAGGAAAAATGGCTTGACAGCCAGAGTCTCAGACCTCCTTATCAGCACTTGACATTGCATTCCACACAGCCAGTCATCTCAACAGACATATTCGACTCTGTTCCTAATATTTACAGTGTGAAGAGTTTATAGTGTGAGCCTAAGTATGATTTGGGTAATTTTTAATTAACTCGTTAAATAGGAACAGTTTACGTTCAGTTTTCTGTCTTCGTCTCACTCACACAGGATAAATTTGTACCATAATCTGAAATGAATGTACTTTTTGAAGTAGTCACTTGCTGGTGTGTTTTTTTTAATCCAAACCTGTTTCATATTTTTAAATTTTATTTTTGTTTGAGCTGGGTACTGTGCATGTGAATTTAAACAGTATGTTGTAAACTTTGTTCCTTTATTTACTAGGGCTTTTCTTCTGATACACTTTAAGGAACAAACTTGTTTGTCCATTGCAAGTCAGAACAATTACATTGTTGTGGACAGCCGTGCTCAAGAAAATTAAGACTGTTTTGGGTGTATGGTAGACTGCATAACATTTAATCTGCCCATTAGTATAAATGTCATGCAAGATTTAAAAAAAAAATTGCCAAAGTGTTTCCTATTGCAAGAATAAGAAGCAACCACAAATGCCATCATAAAATCAAATTCTGTTGTTCTTGTAATTAAGGGCCCAAAGTTATGAGTTATTACTATTTAAGAATTGCGGCGGCATCAAGTCTATTTTAGAAAAAGATAGAACAGAAGACTGGGAGAATAAAATGAAAGGCCTAATGGCTAGATTTCTTCAGTACTCTGCAGAATTAAAACTTGCTGCAGCTTTTCTTAAGAGTACACCACTGGTGCAGACAGAGACTTCCTCTTTTTCTCTATTTGTGTGAATGAATTAAAATTTAAATTAATATCAGATATTGTCAGATACAGTAATGAAAATTAGGGAACTTGATGGAATCTAATACTGTAATTGTAATGAAGTTACATTTATAAAGGGAAGTTATATAAGTGATACAGCTTTGGGAAAAATACTGTAAATTTTAATGATATGGTTTACCACCTAGGCAATCCTGTTAGGAAGGAAAGGGGTTGCATTCATATGGATTTATTTTAGTTGAGTGAAAGTGATGAAGTAAGGCTATCAAGTTAGTGAAATACACCTGTGCTGAAAGAGGCAGTAAATAAAAGGAACTGACACCAAACAGTGTGTGTGTTCCACTCTGTGGTCAAGTGTACTATTAATCAGAAATGTAACAGTTTGATTAATAATGCACAAACTCAGCTCAGCCATTTACACCAAGGTCCTACCCTTGTAATAGAAGATGCTGTAATATACAAGCTCTGTATGTCCTTTAGGGCTAACCCAAGCTAAGCAGGTTGAGGATCTCTTGCTTCAGCTTAGAAATATTGACCTCTCCAAATTTCAAGCAGCACAGTGATACAGTACCTTCTGGTTCCCTTCCCCCAGTGTTCAAACTAATGGAACAAGTGTCTCCTCTTTATGGGTGTGAGTTTGGGAGGCCAGTCAACAAAATCTTTGTTCTTCGATGTTTCACAGTAGCTCATTTGGTTTTAATGGGCTGCTTATGTGCAGGACCAGCACTTTACATTAATGCTTCTTTCCTGCTTGCTGAGCTAAACCCTACAGAAACAATGTACAGTTACAATGCAAACACTCAATATAACTTTATACCATGGGCTACAGATGTAAGTAACATGCCGCATCCTACAAGCATTTCATCAAGACTAAACACGTTCTTATCAATTTAACATCTGTTTTCACAGTGCTAACACACAGGTAAGCCAGACTGGTTTCCAGCTATGCATTTGTCAGTGTTCAGTGAGGCCTCGGGGCCTTCGCATGAGCTGGCACTTGGTCTGGTAACATCATAACCAGCACCTGTCTTTTCCTGCACCTTGAGCCCTGCCAGACCCAGATGACGGAACTCCTTGAAGATAAGTCCAAAACTTTGAATTTGGCACATTATTGTTTGGGAAGCCAGTGTAGCAAGTGGAGGACAGGTTTTAATGTGGCTAGTGCTGAGGAGGCATGCTGCTGCATTGTGTTCAAATTAGAGTTTGCTGAGGGCTGATCATTTCATGCCCAAGTAAGTTGCATTGCTGTTGTTCAGTTAGGAGGATAATGAAGGTCAGTATTACTTCCTGAGGCTAGGTCACCATCTGCCAGGATGGGACATTCTTTCCTTTCCAGCTGTAAAAGGTAGGATATGTTGTTTGTGGACACTGTTATGTGTGAGCTTAACATGAGGAAGGAATCCAGGAGCTCTCTTAAGCTGAGGACTGACGTGACCAATTGTGAATACATATCTTCAGCCAGAGGAGACTGCACCATGGCTATAAATTTTTTTGAAGCGTTTTCCTCTGACAACCAGCATAATTTCTGTTTTACTTGGGTTTAGCTTCAGCCTTCTGATTTATGTCAAGCACACAGCTAGCTTGATCAAAGTGATGTTGTGGTGATAAGGCATTTGAATCAGTGATGTCTCCTCAGTTCTCCTAATGGCTGCCTGAAAATGTTGAATAAGACTGAAGAGAGAGTTGAACCTTGTGGGCAGTGTTCCCTCTAATTTTTCCCACCCATGTGCGGAATGAATTTTGTTATGTGCACTAATACGGAGGTGATGTGTGACACATCACCTCCATATTAGTGCACATAACAAAATTCATGTGGTGGGGGTGGGGCCGAGGGGTATGGAGTGTGGGAGGGGGCTCAGAGCTGGTATAGAGGGTTGGGGTGCAGGTGTGTGAGGGTTCCGGTAGGGGTGCAGGTTCTGGGGTGGGGCCAGGGCAGAGGGGTGCTGGGGGTGTGGGCTCTCGGGTGTGGCTGTGGATTAGAGGTTGAGGGTGCAGGAGGGTGCTCTGGGCTATGGCGAGGAGAGAGGACTCCCCCCCAGCTCTCTTCCTGCAGCAGCACCTGGGCTCGCAGGGAGAGGCAGCTTTTCCCGCTGTGGCAGCTCTGGGGTTGGGGCTGCAGGATTGGCACCCCTCCCCCGGCAGGTCCTGGTTGGGGTTGGGTTCGGGCCAGGGGAGGGCTGCCCCAGCTGTGGCAGAGTTGGGGCTGGGCTAGGTTTGGGCCAGGGGAGGGGCGCCCTTGCCATGGCAGGTCCCCGGGCGGGTTCCCTAAGTGCCTGCATGGTGCTAAGAAGGCTGCTGCACGGGCGCACAGCTTACAGGGAACTTAGCTTGTGGGACTCTGCAAGTGAGGCATGTGGGGGTGGAAGTATAGTTTTCCCAGCACTACTTTTTGAATGTCTCCAGAAAGTACTCATGCCATTTTATCTTGTTCCCTGGAGCCCTGCCACCTCCCAGAGATGGAGCAGAAACTCATAATCACCTCTTTTGAATGCTGTCTGGAGGTCCCAGGAGAATGAGAATGGATATCTTCCCTTCATCCACCTCGAGAGATAATCCATCAACACCCCTCATGCTGTTTCTGTTGTGCCTTCTGGCCTGAATCAGATGGTGCAGAGTTGAGGATTTTGGCCTTGGCTAGATAAGCTTGTTGAAGTTAAAGATGGATACTGAGGCTGAATATTTATCTGATCTTCAGTAGCCCTAAAGATGCCACATAATACTTTGGTGCATCTTTAAGGGTTTGGAACAATGGGGTCCTGCTCACATTGTGCACCAGAGCAACTATGTTGCCATTTGTTGTTTTATATAGTCAACTTATTGCTTGTTTACACATTGCTTCTCCACAAATGCTGTATTTTGCCACACAAAATGGTAGTTCCTCTCTGCTTCTCAGCAAACACTACAATAGGCTGGTATTGTACGGAGGTTTCATATGACTGACTTAATTCATTTTACAAAATTTATTACATTGTATTTACTATAGAACTGAAATGGAACTGAGATAATCAGAGCAGGATGCTGCACACAGTGTTCTCAATTATGAAATTCCCTGTGTTGATGGGCTACGACAGGCTACTTACTGTCTTCCCCAAAAAGGGAGTCGATGTGATGAAATAAAAAGGTTAGGTGGGGGTGGGTTTTGAAAAATCTTGAAAGCAAAGTGAGCTTGAACTTAACATGAAAGAGGAAGTCAGTAAAAGGATCCAAAGGTCTGTGTTTGGGGTAGACCTGATTAGAGAAGAGGAAGTGGAAGAAGATGTTGGTAGTTACTGATTGAGGGGAAAGTGCCACCTGCTGAATTTTCTGCCCATTTCTGTGAGTCAGCTTGTGAGATCTGACAAGCTCATACTGTAAGGTGGTACGGCTATTGGCCAGGAGTGTTTCTTATTGTGTCTGATGTAAACCATGTTTTTATGAACCTCGGTAATCAGAATATGCAAGCACTGCTTTATTTATACATCTGACTCTGTCATATAATCTTAAAAACTTTGTTTACAGGCAAGTAGATCATAGAATCATAGAATATCAGAGTTGGAAGGAACCTCTGGAGGTCATCTAGTCCAACCCCCTGCCCAGAGCAGGACCAATCCCCAACTAAATCATCCCAGCCAGGGCTTTGTCAAGCCTGACTGTAAAAACTTCTAAGGAAGGGGATTCCACCACCTCCCTAGGTAACGCATTCCAGTGTTTCACCACCCTCCTAGTGAGAAAGTTTTTCCTAATATCCAACCTAAATCTCCCCCACTGCAACTTGAGACCATTACTCCTTGTCCTGTCATCTGCTATCACTGAGAATAGTCTAGATCCATCCTCTTTGGATCCACCTTTCAGGTAGTTAAAAGCAGCTATCAAATCGCCCCTCATTCTTCTCTTCCGCAGACTAAACAATCCCAGTTCCCTCAGCCTCTCCTCATAAGTCATGTGTTCCAGACCCCTGATCATTTTTGTTTCCCTTCGCTGGACTCTCTCCAATTTATCCACATCCTTCTTGTAGTGTGGGGCCCAAAACTGGACACAGTACTCCAGATGAGGCCTCACCAGTGTCGAATAGAGGGGAACGATCACGTCCCTCGATCTGCTGGCAATGCCCCTACTTATACATCCCAAAATGCCATTGGCCTTCTTGGCAACAAGGGCACACTGTTGACTCATATCCAGCTTCTCGTCCACTGTCACCCCTAGGTCCTTCTCTGCAGAACTGCTGCCTAGTCATTCGGTCCCTAGTCTGTAGTGGTGCATTGGATTCTTCCATCCTAAGTGCAGGACTCTGCACTTGTCCTTGTTGAACCTCATCAGGTTTCTTTTGGCCCAATCCTCCAATTTGTCTAGGTCCCTCTGTATCCTATCCCTACCCTCCAGCGTATCTGCCTCTCCTCCCAGTTTAGTGTCATCCGCAAACTTGCTGAGAGTGCAATCCACACCATCCTCCAGATCATTTATGAAGATATTGAACAAAACCGGCCCCAGGACTGACCCTTGGGGCACTCCGCTAGATACCGGCTGCCAACTAGACATGGAGCCATTGATCACTTGTCATATAGGGGGAGAAGGATCTTCCAACCTTAGTTAATTAATGTATAAACGATTCATATTCTTGCTAAGCTAACTGACAGTAACATCAAACAACATTTTTGGCAGCATGCCTTTTCTTACTAATGTGACTGTCATCTGTAACCGCTCCTCTGCCTTGAAGAACATTACAGAAGAGCTGCTCCTGTAAGTCCTCCTTTTGGGGAACAGTGATCCATGGAATCTGCGGTCAAAAATGCTTCTTTATGCCATGTAGTAATCTTATCTCTCATTTTACCATTGATAGTTTTGGAAAGGAAAAGTAAGATTTTAATATCTCCTTGTATTTCTCTTGGTTTCTCTGCTGTATCACTTTTGAGAGCATGACAAAAACTGAACTCATTATTCAAAGTGATTACATCTGTGCTAACATCTTGGTTACTTTCTTTACCACCGCTGTGCACTGAACGCACCAGTTCATAGAGGTATCCGCAGTCATGCATACCATCTTTTTCCTGAGAGTTTATAATTAACTCTGAACCCAATAGATCTGACAGTGCAGTGTGACTGAGCAATGGTCCACTGAAGTTAGGTTCTAGAGTTTTAGGGCTTTTCTACAGGGAGGGGTAATGCTCTGTGCAGGGATGTAATTTCTGAAATCAGTGTTGCACATTAATTGGTCCCTCTAGATCATGCTAGTGTCCTCTAAGTTCCGTAGTGCATTTTAATAGTACTGTTTCAAACAAACAAGCACTCCAGCAGGGTCTACATCAGTGATACACAAAAGGTGGCCTGGGGGCCAAATGTGGGTCTGCCAAGGCTTCCTGTGTGGCCTGCCAGCACGCATATAAATAAAAATATAAATAATGTTTATAAATAAATTCACGAACAGTGATGTGCTGCCTATCATTTGCCTATGGCTTCCTTAGTAAGTAACTGACTGGCTCTTAAGTTCTCACAATGGCATCAGCTGCGAGTGAGCTAGGATGCCACTCACTTTTTTGTTAGTGATGGAAATGGACCAAAAAATGAATGTGTGGGAGTAAACCTCCAAAGTCGACAGCAAAGACTGAGCTTTTAACTCAAACTGGACAGAGGGTTTTCTTTTTATTATGCCACCTCATTTAAACACAAAACCTTTGTGTTTGATATGCCAAACTATTGTACCTGCCTGTAAGGTTGTCACCGTGAGGCGCCACTTTGAATCAAAGTAAACAAATTTCAACACAGCCTATCCTCCTGACAGTGTTGCAAGATGTGACAAAATTGAAAATCTTGAAGTCTCCATATCACACTTCAAATGTCATTCTCACAACATCAGCACGAGTACAGGAAAAAGCAACAGCTGCCTCTCTTCTGATAATGTGAGTACTAGCTAAAAAGAAAGCCTTTTCTAGATGCCGAGCTTGTGAAAGAGTACAAGTTGGAAATGCCGGAGGAGCTTTTTGCCAGAGATAAAAACAAAGATGACATTGTGAAGCAAGTTCCCCGTCTGATTCCATGGCAGTGCGAAGATTGGAGGTAATTTGAGGATTGTCTGTCAGCACTGCTTTCTGATTTAAAAAACACCAAATACATGTCTCTTGCAGTGGACAAATCAAGAGATTTAAGTGATACTGGACAACTATCGCTGTTCATTAGATTTTATGATGATGAAATTTTCAAGGAAGAATTTTTGTGCTTAATACCATTAGAAACCTACACCACAGGAGAGAGAATTTTTGCATAGAAGAAAGGCTTTTTTGGAAAAATAAAAAAGGTTTAGATCTGCAGAAAGCAAACTTGCTTGCTACAGACAGAGGTCCCTCCATGAGAGGGAAAGAGAATGGCTTTGCTTCAAGTCTGGCTGCGATATATCCTTCATTAAATACACTTCACTGTGTTATTCATCAGACTGTCCTGTGTGATAAGTTGTCTGGGGACTTGAAAAAAACAATGGATGTTGTGAAGAGATTAGTGAACTACATATGCTCAACTTCTAGCTTGCAACATCGTATTTTTAAAGCTCTTTTACAAGACATTTCAGCCAAATATAGTGACCTATTGCAGCACAGCGATATTTGCTGGTTAGTAGGGGGTATGTGTTAGAGATATTTTGTGCACTGTAAAAAGAAATAATAAAATTTCTTCCAAACCACAAGACCAATAAGGCTTCTGAGTTCCTAGAATTTATTAATGATGTCCCCTCTATGTCACAGGTATCTTTTCAGTGCGATAGTACTGATCACTTTAATTCCCTCAATTTGCAACTCCAAGGCCGTGCAAGCCATGTTGGGGATCTGTTTGAAAAAGTGTGCCCCTATCAGAGGAATCTTGCAATCTTTGAGACAGATTTAACAGGAAAGATGTTGCACTTTCCCACATTGAGTGTTGTTGCTACAGATGAAACCTCGATGAAAGCAATGCAAAAGTTCCTAAATGATCTGATTGAAAATTTTAAAATCTTAAGGGATTTGCTTTTATTTGTTCATGATCTGTTTTTGGTCTCTGCGGATGGACCTTGCTTTTCTGAAGCAAAGAACATTCTTGTTCTTCTTCAAGGACTTGCCCATGTCCATTCCAATGTTGGTGTGTGCTTGCCCCCAGCACTGCCACCAGAAAGTTTTCCCTTCAGTGGTATCTGTCGGGTTGACTCTGGTGCCCCCTGGAGTCGCATGGTCATGGTGGTGATAGAATGGGTCCTGACAACCCGCCACCCCCTCAGTTCCTTCTTACTGTTGCTGGAACTACAGTTTGTCCTTGTGTTTCACATATACTCCTTCAGTGGACTTGGATTCTTTTATTTTGTATAGTCATCTCTGTTTGTAGTTGTTAAATTTCAGTTATTAAGACAGTTATTTAGGATAGCAAACCCCGCTCAACGGGGTAAGTCCCTCTGGGCACTAGGGATGCCTCGGTCTCCAGAGTTTGTCTTGTGCTTCATGCCACAAGTCTGTCTGTGACCCCCATTCCAGCTGCCTAAGTACCTGGGGAAGCTCACATGTGGAAACACTGCAAGATCTGCAAAAGCTTCAGGCCCTGCACCAAAAAAGATAGACACGTTAGGCTTAGGTTTCTCTTCATGGAGGCAGTACTTCGTCATCCCTCGGAGCTGAGTCACTCCGACTTCTCTTAGGAGCGTCAATACTGCTTCACATCTCTGGCACTGGAAAAGGATGCTCCTTCTGCTTCACAGTACTCCTGGCACTGTCCATCATTCCCGGTGCAGAAGATGATGATTATGGTAAGGGACTCTCAGCACCGTTCTCCACTGGTGCCGAGAAAGAAGCAGAAGAAGATGGACAGAAAGCGATCCCCAACTCCGAGTCTGCGGGGCAAAGAGATGGTAGCAGAGTGCAACCCATGTTGGGCCACTCTGAGCCTCCTGTAACTTGTCTGGTGCTGTTGACTCCAACCCCGGAACAGGTACTATTTAGTCTGGCACCGATGGACTCTCCACCACAAGAGAGGAAAAGGGAAACCAGTCATGATGGCACAGCCTGGTCCCCTCCCTGCCAGCACTGTTTGCCAGCACTGCTCCTCCCTGATCTTCTAAAAGGGAATCCTGAGAGGCAGAGCTGTATGTCTCCTGCAGGAGCCAGCATCAACACTCCAGCTGACATCACCTGATGACAGACCCAAGCCAGGGCATCCCACCTGCGGCTTGGCTACCTGCACAGTGGCAGATGCCAGCACAGTGGCTGTTCTGGAACCTTTGGGCTTTTCCTCCAATGCAGGGGACACATTCTAGAAGGTCTTACTCCGTTGTATCGGAATCTAGAGCACCTCCACTTCTTCCCTTGGAGCAGAACCCTAGTTCCAGTACCAATCCTGGTACTGAATATCAAGACCCAGAACTGAGAGACCCATCCAGTGCAGTCATACTGCTCTCTTACATACAGTGCAACTCCTCTACCTTTTCTCCCCCACCTGTCCTTCCTGAACTGTTTTTACCCATCCATGGTAGTGCTCCAATCATGTGAGTTACCCCACCACGTCTCTGTTATTCCAATCACATCATAGTTCTCGTTCTTCCCTTTTTAAAAGATGGACACTATATTTGCCTTTTTCCAATCATCTGGGACCTCCCCCAATTGCCATGAGTTTTCAAAGATAATGGCCAATGGCTCTGCAATCACATCAGCCAACTCCCTCAGCCCCCTCAGATGCATTGCACCAAGCCCCATGGACTTGTGCACGTCCAGCTTTTCTAAATAGTCCTATTCTTTCACCACTGAGGGCTGCTCACCTTCTCCCCATACTGTGCTGCCTAGTGCAGCAGCGTGGGAGCTGACCGTGAAGACCGAGGCAAAAAAAGCATTGAGTACTTCAGCTTTTTCCACATCATCTGTCACTACGTTGCCTCCCCCATTCAGTCAGAGTCCCACACTTTCCCTGACCACCTTCTTGTTGCTAACATACCTGTAGAAACCCTTCTTGTTACCCTTCACATCCCTTGCTAGCTACAACTCCAATTGTACTTTGGCCTTCCTGATTACACCCCTGCATGCTCAAGCAATATTTTTATACTTCTCCCTAGTCCAAGTTTCCATTTCTTGTAAGCTTCCTTTTTGTGTTTAAGCTCATTGAAGATTTCTCTGTTAAGCCAAGCTGGTCGCTTGCCATATTTGCTATTATTTCTGCACATTGGGATGGTTTGTTCCTGCGCCCTCAATAAGACTTCTTTAAAATACAGCCAGCTCTCCTCGACTCCTTCCCCCCCCTCATATTAGCCTCCCAGGGGATCCTGCCCATCAGTTCCCTGAGGGAATCCAAGTCTGCTTTTCTGAAGTCCAGGATCTGTATTCTGCTGCTCTCCTTTCTTCCTTTTGTCAGGATCCTGAACTCGACTATCTCATGATCACTGCTGCCCAGGTTGCCATCCACTTCTTCTTCCCCTACCAGTTCTTCCCTGTTTTGTGAGCAGGAGGTCAAGAGGAGCACAGTCCCTAGTTGGTTCCTCCAGCACTTGTACCAGGAGGTTGTCCCAGTCACTCTCCAAAAACTTCCTAGATTGTCTGTGCACTGCTGTATTGCTCTCCCTGCAGATGTCAGGGTGATTGAAGTTCACCATGAGAACCAGAACCTGTGATCTGGAAACTTCTGTTAGTTGTCCGAAGAAAGCCTCATCTACCTTATCCTCCTGGTCTGGTGGTCTATAGCAGATGCCAAACACGACATCACCCTTGTGGCTCTTGCCTCTAAAGACTCTCAACAGGCTTTTCTCCAGTTTCAGACTGGAGCTCTGAGCAGTCATACTGCTCTCTTATTTACAGTGAAACTCCTCCACCTTTTCTCCCCTGCCTGTCCTTCCTGAACAGTTCATACCCATCCATGACAGTGCTCCAGTCCTGTGAATTACCCCACCAAGTCTGTTGTTCCAGTCACATCATAGTTCCTTGACTGTGCAAGGACTTCCAATTCTTCCTGCTTGTTCCCCAGTCTTCTTGCGTTCGTGTACAGGCACCTAAAATAACTAGCCAATTGCCCTACTTTCTCGGTATGAATCAGGAGGCCTCCTCTGTTGCACCCTCCTCCTTGAGTTTCCTCCCAGTATTCTGCTTACCTCAGAGCTTAGGTCTCCACCCCCCAACAAACCTAGTTTAAAGCCCTCCTCACTAGGTTAGCGTGCCTGCCTGCGAAGATGCTCTTCCCTCTGTTCGTTAGGTGGATCCTATCTCTTTCTAGCAATCCTTCTTCCTGGAACAACATCCAAAGGTCAAAGAATCCAAAGCCGCCTCTCTGACACCACCTGCGTAACCATGCATTACCTCCACAATTCAATGGTCCCTATCTGGGCCTTTTCCGTCAACAGGGAGAATGGACGAGAACACGACTTGCACCTCAAACTCCTTTATTCTTTTTCCCAGAGCCACATAGTCTGCAGTGACCTGCTCACGGTCATTCTTGGGAGTATCATTGGTGCCCACATGGAGAAGTAGGAAGGGATAGCGGTTTGAGGGCTTTATCGGTCTTGGCAGACACTCCATCACATCCTGAATTCTAGCTCCAGGCAAGCAGCACACATTTCTCAATTTTCCCGGTCTGGACAGCAGATGGGTGACTCGGTCCTCCTTAGGAGGGAGTCCCCGACCACCACCACCTCTCTCCTCCTCTTGGGAGTGATGGTGGTGGAACCCCCTAGGACAATGCATCCCATGCCTTCTGGTCAGTGGGGTCTCCTTCTGGTCTCTTGCCTCAGATGACTCTTCCAAACCATTCTCCACCATAGTACCTGTGCAGAGAGCCTGAAAACGGCTTCTTACCTCTATTTGCAGTGGGGGTACACAGGTTCTCCTCTTTTTTTCTTCTGGAGGTCACATGCTACTAATTTTCTTCCCCGTTCTGCTCTGCACTGCCCTCTCTGATTCTTCAACATGCTGTGCCTGCAGTACCAAACACTGACTTCTATCCAGAAAGTCTTCCTTTTCTCTGATGTAATGCAGGGTTGATACGTAGGTCTCTAGTCCTTTAACCTTCGCTTCTATCCTCTGGGAGAAAGACAAACATGGCACATCCTGTGCAGGTCACAACAGTTGATCACTCACTATCCATATTGTCTTCCTTCTAAGAGCTTCTTCAGATGTTGTATTTACTGCTCACAGAAGCCTGAAAGGCAAAAAACTGTATCAATCCCATATCAATGCCAGCTATGTTAGAAGAAAAAAATTGAATTTCTCAGTCATGAGTTGAAATTGTACTTCAGCAGAAAATTCTGTTACCCTATGGTGATTCGGAGAGTTAGTGTAGTAAAATATGGTAGGTCTTTCATGTTATGACTTCTAGTAATAGTCTCTACCTTTGTTTTGTTATGTTACTGACTTGTTCTGGTAATAATAATAGCTATGTAATGTAAATATTTCATTTGTGGTGCAATTCTGGAATGTTAACATGCCTAAATACGATAGCTTTTGAAAAACTTTCAGCAAATTCAAGACTTCAGACTCTGCATCCATGGAAGTGAAGGGGCAGATTTTTTTATTTGCTCATATACTCATATGTGGTGATTGATTGTCTTGAGGAGTGAACTGCATTTAGAGTTAAAATTACTGCATCCCTGGAGCTAAATTTGTGAAAAGGTGCCATAAACACCTGAGTTGCATTTGTGTGTACAATTCAGCATTTCCAACTGGTAGCATTTAAAAGTACCAGATCTACTGTGCTCCAAAATATAAGGCAAAGTAATCGTGCAGGTCTTAGATGATGCCTTGGTATTTACAGCCAGTGCACTTTACAGGAGTGGGGCAGAAATTGTGCTGCTAAGCTTATATAGTGGATATCTCTGTAAGGAAGTATCAAAAAGTGTTTTTATGCTTTGCTCTCTCAACCTTGATATATGGCATACAAATTGTGTGTGTTGGTACACACCCCTCTATAGTTCTGTGATCAAATTATCATGGCAACGTTCTTATTAAAAACAAAGTAAGTTTTTAATAAAAAATGGAGTGGAAAACTCTATTTGACATAGCCACTATAACACTCCTATGCATGGTTCACGTATGCTTGATGTAGTAGAGTGTTCTTGGAGAGAACTCCCTATTTTGATACACTTTTATGTAAATAGGGAAACGTTGATAAATCTGATCCAAATCCCAGGCTTCTTGCTTTATTTCTTCTTTCCCTTCAGCAAAATACATAATAATTCTCAGGCCCCTGCGCTTCCCTGGTCCATCTCACGCCTCAGTCTCTAATATTTTTCATTCATTCCTAGTTGTTGTTGTCCATTCTTTCTTCCACTTGAAATATTTTTTTCCACACGGGGCTGTGATTCTCTGGTGTGTCTTGAGCTAGCACTGCACATTGTTCTTTATGGTAGTCTGCCAATATAGCCATTCTAGCTGTTGGTTGGGCTTGTCTGTAGTTTTGATTGCATAGTTTCACTTTTCTCTGCTTGGAAGAAGACTGTGAGGTTTTGGTTTGATTCTTTTTGTACTGCCATTCTTTCTTCCACATAGGCAGAAAGAGTGGCCCTAGTGCCATTATTTGTCTTCAGCGGCACCATTCAGCTTTATCTTTCTACTTTTGCTTGTTCCACTCTTGATTTAAAGAAAGTTATCTGTGCAGATGCAGAAAAGACAGAAGTTTTCAATAAATATTTCTGCTTTGTATTTGGAAAGAAGCAGGATGATATATTCATATCATATGACGAGGAACTACTTTCCAGTCCATTAGTAATGAAGGGGGTATTGAACAGCATCTGCTAGGGATAAAACAAAAAACGAAAAAACAGCAGACCAAGATAACTTGCACCTGATTCCTAAAAGTTGGCTGAGGAGCTCTCTGGCCTGCTTATAAAGTTATTACTTCTGAAAAAGTAATTGTCAATAGGGAATCATATGAAATGGGGGTATTCTGAGTGGGGCTCTGCAGGATTGATTCCATATGTGATGCTATTCAATATTTCGTCAATGATTTGCAGTAAATATAAAACCATTGATGGTAAATTGTGGAGAGCCTATAGTGGCAAATGATGGCAGGACAGCTATACAGAACAATCTGGATCACTAGTTCACCTGGGCCCATTCAAACAGAATGTGTTTGAATATAGCCAAATGCAAGGTCATAATCTCGGATCAGAGCAGACTGTCCACTTTGACCAAGAGATCTTTTTCAAACAACTGAACATACTGTAAGTCCACAGTGTGACGCTGTGGCAAAAAGGCTAACTCAGTCTTTGGATGGATGAACCAGGGAGTAGGGAAGTGACTTTACCTCTGTATCCAGACTTGGTGAGACTGATACTGGAATATTGCATCCAGTTCTGATGTCTGCATTCTAAAAAGGATGTTGAAATTTTGGAGATGGTGCAGTAAGAGCCATAAAAATGACTTGAGAGGCTGAAGAAATGCTTTACAATGAGAGATTTAAGGAACTCAATCTGTTTATCGAAAAGAAGGTTGAGATGGTAACCTGATTAATGTAATGGGAAGAAAATACCAGGTACTAAAGGGCTGTTTTATTTTTTATTCTATAACATTCTTGGAAAATCTAGCTTAGCTTTAAATATCCAAACTCCTGCTGGTACATAAGGAAGCGGATGAAAAGTGTCTGTAAGATTTTAATAGGGTGGGATATAAAATGGAAAAAATATAGTGGTATTACCAAATGTGATCATTTTGATTCTTAATGACTTATTTTAGTAAACAGTAATTTCACCTCTAACTGATTTTTTTTCTTTGTTTTGCAGCTCCAGTAATTAACAGATTTAACAGAAGAGTATCAGGTAAAGTTTCCCTTATTATTTTAATACACTTCTGAAAAGGTTTTAAATGTGTGCTTATTGAAAGCAACGACTTTCCAATTAGTGGCCTGTTAACACTTGTCTGTTGTATTTAGCACATTACATAGTAGTTATTGTATTTAAATAATTGTAATTCTCTCTGTTTATTTTAGAAATCAATAGATTGCAAATGATAGGTTAGTGGAAAAACCTTTTTCCTATTAATGACAATTTCAGGCTTTAAGGCAACTTCAGCATTAATAACCATTCAGTCAGGATACATTTCTGAAGACATATATCACAGGGGCCACAGAAAAGACTCATCTAAGTAACTCTGGGAATGTTTCAGCTTCTTTTATTTGAATCTGCTTCTATTTCTTCTTGCTAATCTTCCAGATTGCTATCAGTTTTATCTTCAGCACAATGCACAAAATAAGGCCTGGTCCAATAGTCAGTTTTTGTCACTGTGTCTAACCTGAAGAGATAGTTATCTTAAGAAGAGCAGATGCCTGCACCATGCCTCCAGAAAATAATAGCTAAAAATTAGACAGACAGGTGGGCGAGGTAGTATCTTTTATTGGGCCATCTTTTGTTGGTGAGAGAGACAAGCTTTCGAGCCACACGGAGGAGCCTGAAGAAGAGTTCTGTGTAGCTCAAAAGCTTTTCTCTCTACCAACAAAAATTGGTTCAATAAAAGATGATATCTCACCTGCCTTGTGTCCCTAATATTCTAGGACCGACATGGCTACAGCTACACTGCCATAGCTAAAAATGTCAGATTTGCAAATGTCCATTTGTTCAGGAAGCATAATTGATGCATTTGTTCCTAGGCATAGTTCTTGCACATGGTTAAATATTTTGCAACTTTCTCATTTGATTTTACCAACTGGTTTGTTGTTCTTTTTTTTTTTTTTTAAGTTGACATTGAAAGTGAGTGCTATTGAACCATCAGAACTCCACTACTGTTCCGCCAGAGCACAGCACAAATCATCTTAAATTCTCTTTGATTTTCATTTAACTAAACTTGGATAGTTGTCCGGGAAATTAGTTAATATAGTTCTACTTTTAAAAGTACTTTTGTGAAAATGGCATTGTGAGTTCCCTGTTTATTGTCTGTCAGTTATTTCCAGTTCACATATTCTCAGTTTTTAAATAAAAAGATGTTTTTTCTAAATCATCTGTGCAAATTCAGCCTGAGGTTAGACAGTTAGGGTGTGTCCTTTCCTGTGATAGTGAATGAGAAGGAAAGATCTTTTAGGACCTTTGTATTATTTTCACATGTTTAGTCCCCTTGTGACCAAATTATGTCCTCATTTACACGTCGGCAGCCCTATTAGCCTGCAGTGCAATAGTTTAGGTTCAGTTAAGGGCATGATTTGGAGACAAGGGTGTTGCCGCACATAAGGAAGTGGGCCATAATCAGAGCTTTTTCATTACTTTGACACTAGCATATATTTTACTATTGCAGTGGTGAATTTGGAGGGACAGTGACAACTCATTAAAGCACCTTATTGGGGTGGTCTCAAGCCATTTTACATTAATGTAAATATTTAAGTAATCCATCCTGAGAACCAATAATTGGTTAAAAGCAATTAAATAGAAAATTTAAATGAGAAAATGGAGCTATTCCAGATGTCCAAAGGCTGTGAACTCCATAGTGTAGGGGCAGAATGGCTAAGTGACCATCGAAAGGGGACATACAGGCATTTCACTGCATCTTCAGTGTTGAAGTATCAGTGGTCTCATTGATGATCAGTGCAATAATGAGTCAGTCTTTATTGAAAAACAGGATACTTGTTTATGAAGGCCTCTGTATGTTAGCGTGAACTCACAGTGAATGTAAAACCAGATTACTAACCAATGCAACTGGGCTAAAATTATGTTAGGTAATATGGTTGCAACTTCAGCTTTTTCAGTGCACATTTTTGATAAATTTATAGGAGTTGTAATAGCAATAACTGAACCTTATTATATTAGTTACATGAAGCTGTCATACAAATGTGTGATTAAAGCTGCATGTCTTATACTAGTTTTTATTAGTCCTTACGTTTTTAAAACCTCTTCATGATAGCTTTCTTTGACAGGGGAACAAGCCTTGTGGATGGGGGGAAGCAGTAGACGTGGTATATCTTGACTTTAGTACAGCTTTCGATACTGTCTTGCATGACCTTCTCAAAAACAAACTAGGGAAGTGCAACCTAGATGGAGCTAGTATTAGGTGGGTGCAAAACTGGTTGGAAATCCGTTTCCAGAGAGTAGTTATCAGTGGTTCACAGTCATGTTGGAAGGGCATAATGAGTGGGGTCTTGCAGGAATCAGTTCTGGATCTGGTTCTGTTCAATATCTTCATCAGTGATTTAGATAATGGGATAGAGAGTACACTTACAAAGTTTGCGGACGATACCAAACTGGGAGGGGTTGCAAGTGCTTTGGAGGATAGGATTAAAATTCAAAATGATCTGGACAAACTGGAGAAATGGTCTAAAGTAAATAAGATGAAATTCAATAAGGACAAATGCAAAGAATTCCACTTAGGAAGGAACAATCAGTTGCACACATACAAAATGGGAAATGACGGCCTAGGAAGGAGTACTCTGGAAAGGGATCTGGGGGTCCTTGTGGACCACAAGCTAAATATGAGTCAACAGTGTGACACTGTTGCAAAAAAACCTAACACCATTCTGGGCTGTATGAGGAGGAGTGTTGTAAGCAAGATCCCAGAAATAATTCTTCCGCTCTGCTCCGCGGAAGATTAGGCCTCAGTTGGAGTATTGTGTCCAGTTCTGGGTGCCACATTTCAGGAAAGGTGGACAAATTGGAGAAAGTCCAGAGAAGAGTAACAAAAATGAATAAAGGTCTAGAAAACATGACTTATGAGGGAAGAGTGAAAAAACTGGGTTTGTTTTGTCTGGGAAAGAGAAGACTGAGAGGGGTCATAACAGTTTTCAAGTATGTAAAAGGTTGTTACAAGAAGGAGGGAGGAAAAATTATTGTTGTTAACCGCTGAGGATAGGACAAGAAGCAATGGGCTTAAATTACAGCAAGGGAAGTTTAGGTTGGACGTTAGGAAAAACTTCCTAACTGTTAGGGTGATTGTTACCTAGGGAGGTTGTGGAATCTCCATCACTGGAGATTTTTAAGAGCAGATTAGACAAACACCTGTCAGGGATGGTCTAGATAATACTCAGTCCTACCATGAGTGCAGGGGACTGGACTAGATACCTCTTGAGGTCCCTTCCAGTCCTATGATTCTATAAGGTAAGCTTCCTCCACTCTTGGCTTACATACCAGGCCATGAACAGAGGTGTAAGATAAGCATGGGCAGATTAATTGAGGATGAACAAATAAAGAATAAGCGATGGAAAGAGTATTTTGAAGACCTGTACAATGTCGTGAACACAGTATATGAAAAGCTCCCGGAGAAGCTTTCCAGTACAAATGGGGGAGACAAGATGGTGGAACTCTTAGAAGACAAAGTAAAGATCTCAGTAGAAAGTTTGAAAAAGAAAAAGCACCAGGAAGTGACAACATAATCACAGAGCTGTTGCAAGCTGGCAAGGAACACGTGATAAAGGTGATGCACAAGTTATTTAACAAAATTTGCAAGCAAGATCAAGTGCCAAGTGTATGTGAGAAAGTGATAATAGTACCAATCTATAAAAAAGGGAGTTAAGAGTAAGTGAAAACTACAGAAGAATCATCGTATTGAGCATGCTGGCAAAAGCATCTGTCAAGACGTTGCAGAGGAGAATGAAGAGGTATCTGAATAAAGCAGTGCTTGCAGAAGAGCGATTTGGATTTAGACGGAGATGAAATACAGTAGATCAACTATTTGTGATAAGACAGGTATTGGAGAAATACCTAGTGTGATGCTGTCTACCCTGGTGCCAGCTCAGGACTGGGCTGTAGGCTAATTCACTCATAAGCTAATAGAAATTAAAGGAGCAACAAAAGTTATTGTAGTATAATCAGGCCAATTCATCTGTGTATTAGTTTAGTTAAAAGAAATGTTAAAGATACTGTCTTCATTTATCTATAACCCATTGATTGCTATTGCATTGCATTATGTATATACCTGTAACTAGTTAACCCTAGATCAAAAGTATGTGTCGGTGTTAAGATGAGAATATACTTGATGTGTAAACTTTATGAAAACTAATGAAGGATTGTTGTTTGCTGTTACATTAATTACAGGGATATACACAATGTAAAAGGTAAATTACCCATCAAATGCGATTGGAACCTTGGATATGTAAATGAAGAAGAGTGCTAACTTCAAAGTAAGGGTCATTATGTTTGACAATGGAAATTCACTGCCCCACACAGGTGAAGACATTGTTCATATTGTCATCTTTGAGCAGACACTATAAATCCTGATTCAAAAGAATAATCCTTATCTCTGACTGCTTGAACTCTTAAAGAGAGGATATGAAATGCAAAGTGGAGATCCCCAGAAACATCAGGGTTTCATGAAAAGACTTTTGGAAAACTAGCAGTGTATTACATCAACTGCTGTCATTTTGGATTTGCAAACTTTGATTCACCTATTATATTTTACCTGCTTTAACTCTCAATAACTCTCATTTTTTCTTAGCTAATAAACCTGTAGTTAGTTTACTATAGAATTGGCTGTCAGCATTTTCTTTGGTGTGAGCTCCAAAGTACCAACTGACCTGGGGTAAGTTACTGATTCTTTGGGATTGCAAATAACCAGATGTGGTGTGACTATTTTTTGTTTGTTTGTGACCATTATCACTAAGTCCAGTTTGTCTGGGTGGCAGGATAAGACTGGAGTGCTGAAGGCAACTGTCTGTGACTCCACAGTAAGATTGGTATAGTGATCCAGGAGTTCAGATTTGTTACTGGCTTGGTGAAATATAATTATAGAGTATACCACCAGTTTGGGGTGTCTGCCCTGTTTTCTTACATTCTAACCTAAGTTTGGCACTCACAGTTGTGAGCTGCTCCAGACAGCATGACGCCTAGAACACAACCAAACCTGTTGCAACAACTTTATAAATTTCAAGCAGGCTTCTGATATCATTTTGCAGAAAGGGTTATGGCAAGTCTTGAGAATGCATGTCATTCCTGAGTAATTGCTCAATCTGATAGAAAACATCTACAGCAAGTTGAGGAGTGCAGTGAGAGTAGACAGGAAGCAGACTGCATGGTTCAAGACAAAGTAGGAGTGGGATAAAGATGCATACTGTTGCCAGATCCGCGCAGCTTGGTACTGGAAGTAGCAATGGCTATAGCACTGAGAGATGGAATGAGAAGTCATGTTACATGGGAAGACGGTGAATAACCTTGAAGTTACAGATTATATATTGATCTCATGGCTTTGACAAAGGAGTATTTACAGAGAATAATTAATGAGGTAGACTGGGAAAGCAGAAAAATTGGATTGAAGATCAGCATAGAGAAGACAAAAACTGTGGCAAATGGAAGACAAAAAAAGAGGTAAAGATTGAAGATAGAAACGAAGAATTAGAACAAGTGGGAAAAACTTGTGTACCTTGGAGGATTAGTATCAAAGAATGGGAATTGTGAAGATGACATAAAATGAATTGGTCTAGCCACTACTGCATTTGGAAAACTCTACAAGATGTGGAAGGCTCATTTTAGATAAAAATGAATATCCGTGTATTTGAGACAAGTGGTGTGGTGGTACTTTTTAGGTTGGAATGCTGGAGTATGAGGAAAGCTCACAGATGAAAGATATTGACTGCAGAAAGGAACTGCTTGAGGGGAATACTGAGTTTCAAGACTGTTTAAAAATGTAGTTTAAAATGATTTAAATTGAAGATAAAGTCTGGCTTTTCCCACAGTAACTTATTATTTGGGGCTCAGATTTCTCAGCCTTTTTGGGTGTGTGTTTTTTTTTTTTTTTTTATGTTTCAACCCAAACACTTCAGCTATTTTTGAGAAAGGAGTTGGGGTGAAAAAATGTACTCTTTGTATCTAGAGATAGAGAACAATGTGAATAGTTTTAGACTATGGAACCTTTTCAATATTTTTTTTTGTTTATAAAAAAAAACAAAAACAAAACAACAACAAAAAAACCAACCCCTAGGAAATTTCATTAAACCTGAAAACTATGTTGAGCAAACGGTACAGTTGCATGATTAACTGCTCAGAAATTCAGGAAATGAGAACAAGGTTCCATGCATAACTGTAGCATCACCTCTCTGTGCATATGCATTTTGATAGTCGTTACTTACGTTGTATTATGTGAGAGTGGATCATATATCATTCAGCCTTTTTCTTAAGGTCAGTTTAACATTTGTAGCATCCTGTAGCAAACTTTCATTCTTGTATATTTAGGTTATCCAATATTTCTGCATTTGCAATCATTCAATGTCAATTTGCATCTGTAAGGTCTGCCTCTTTATGCCTCCTCATATTGTATCATGTCTGAAATTAGATTGTAAAGCTCTTCAAAGTACAAATAAAACAGAAACCCTGCACTGAAGAGCCTACCACACTTTTGGGAACTGCAGAATTGGGTTAACAACACTGAAACCTTAATGTTCTCAGCATTTTGGTGTAATATTTTGTGACATTGTTCAGTACACAAAATAGTCTTAACTGATGGTGCTTTGAAAAGCTGTTTCTGATTCCTGACCAGTTAGAAGGCAAGATTCCTAATACTGCTTTTTATTGCAAATCACTAGGTTTTTAGCATAATATAAATAAAGTAGAGTGCATCTTCAGTTGTAAATAAAGTTGCAGTTCCATCAAGAGGTTCTCTAATTATTTTGGTTTATTTATTTATATATGAAAAAAATCCAGGATCTTAACAATGTCATTAACAATAATTCTATATATAAAAGGTCCCAGGTAAAAAGAGAAGCTTTGCGGTGTGATTTGAAGGTCAGCTAACTTTGGGTTCTCAGACTAAGATGGGAAGTTAGTTCTGGAATCTGTGACCCTTTACTGAGAGCATCCTGTCCCAGCCATCTGACTGACTTAATCTGAGTCTGAACTGCGTTTCTGCAGTGTAGTGGATATTACATTTGCCTTGCGTGAGGTTCTGGTTTCAAAACCAGGCAGAAACATTGCCTTTAGGAAGTTAGACTAGCTGGAGGAGGTGGTGGAACTGGGGGAGACTTGTGTAGTGATTGATTTTGGGGAGTTTATATTTGTTTTTGATAAGGACTTACTTATCGGAACTCAAAGATGTAATTACAAGTTTTGATTTGAGTACATATTTATTTTACATGGGAGCCTACTTCAATAAATTTAATCACTTGAAAGATCATGATCCCACTTGAATATTGCTAGAAGGACCTTAATCCGATTTTCTAAATACATTCTCCCTCCCCCACTTGTTATGTGCACTTATGCTGATTATTTGCAGCCTTTTGTAGTTTCTGGTGTCAGTTAAATAATAAGATTGCAAATGACTATTGTAATTGGTCTACTGTTGGCTTCATACCTATAATAAAACTTTAAATGCCAGGGATGCAGAGAACTTGTTATGAAGTTCTTTGAGATCCATGTATGTAAGGTGCTAGAGAGGCACAAAAATATTTTTCTCTCTGCCCTTTAAATTCAGCATTACCAGGAAATTTAATCTCCCAGGAAAGTTTAACTAGGTAATAGATTTGTTCTCTCATAGCCTTGTGCTTTAGGTGGAAGGTAAAGTGGGTTGGTTAGTGGTTGTTTTTTTCTGAATTGATGATAATTATTGAGTATATCAATTTGCTAGAAATATATTCTTGTCCCTGTATGCTCTCTTATCAGAATATCATTCTTGTGTAGGCCACAGGGGTAATATTTTCAGCTAAGAAAAGTCTCTTTAAAATCTGTTAAATTTTTGTTAATATTTTCCATAAGCACTTAAATGCTGCCGTGCTGGATACTAGTACAGAATCCTAGGACAGATACAACCATTGTCACTGGTACATGACTTTTGTTTGTTACATTATTGCCTGCAACCAGAGGAGCTACTGATCTTTGCAAAGATGAATGTCATTGACTAATTTTGGAATATACTTGATGGAATTATTTATTAAAAGTAGCTTTTGCACATTATGGACTTGTATATTATCACCCCGCTGCTGCAAGGTAGCAAAATTTCAGGCCCTTGCTGGTCTGTTTTCTGTTGAAGGAGAAACCAGTGACACAAAGTCTATATATTTTTACTATAACTTAAGGTATGTCTTCACTATCTGCCGGATTGGTGGGTAGCGATTGATCCAGCGGGGATAAATTTATCTCATCTAGTCTAGATACGATAAATCGATCCCCGGGTGCTTTCCCGTTGACTTCTGTACTCTGGCGCCGGGAGAGGCGCAAGTGGAGTTGACGAGGGAGCAGAGCAGTCGACTCACCGCAGTGAAGACACCACGTCTAAGACTTCAGCTATGTTATTCACGTAGCTGAAGTTGCGTAACTTAGATCGACCCCCCCCCCCCCAGTGTAGAGCAGGGCTTATTTTAATAGCATTAAACACAACATTTCTTGAACAGAGGTGGTCAAACAGCCCTCAGACAATCCTCTCTCAGCAATCTTGTCTAGAACGCTAATGCTCTGTTGCAAGGGGTAAAATCTGTTCCAGTTAGAGTAAGGCAGAGAGCGAACTCTCTTGCTGTTTGGAAAGCTCCCCCCCCCCAGAAAGAAGCTGCATCATAAAACTAAAAACACTGCAGCATTTCTTTCAAATGGTGTTCACGTGGTAAGAAAAAGAACTTATAAGACTGTAACTGTGCCATCTGCATTATTATCATAACAGTATAAATGCCACCTGGCCACAATGGGTGGAAGCAGCAATCATGGAAATACAGGGGTGATTATCAGGGGGTCCATTTCAGATTTCATTGAGAGGCCAGAGGCTGCTTTAGCCCTTGGAAGCTCTTGGATTTTTTTGAAGGATAAAACATTAAAAATCGGTGTATTTGGGGACCTTTTGTTGTGATTATTTCCAATATTTTAATAAAAAGAAAAGGAGTACTTGTGCCACCTTAGAGACTAACATCTATTTGAGCATAAGCTTTCGTGAGCTGTAGTTCATGAAAGCTTATGCTCAAATAAATTGGTTAGTCTCTGAGGTGCCACAAGTACTCCTTTTCTTTTTGCGAATACAGACTAACACGGCTGCTACTCTGAAACCTGTCAATATTTTAATAAAAGTTCATACAGGTTTACTACAACAAAATTACCAACACTGACCCCTTTCACTTGGGTTGACAGCAGGATTCAAACTTGGGTCTGTCAAAGCTAAAAACACAAGCCTCTACAGCTTGAATTAAGAGTGACTCCTCCAGCTAGTACCTTTAGTAGGTTCTTATTTTATGTGGAGCAGCCACTAGCGGGGACAGAGATCCAATGAGAGAGACTGCATGATAGAGACTGTGCTAGGGGTGTGATAGCTAAGAACTTAAGAATGGCTGTATTGGGTCAGAGCAATGGTCTATGTAGCCTGTCCTCTAACAGTGGCCAATGAACAGAACAGGGCAACTACTGATTGATCCATCGTGTGTCATCCACTCCCAGTTTCTGGCAATTAGAAGCTTAGGACACCCAGAGGATGGGGTTCTTCTTCGAGTGATAGCTCATATCGATTCCAGTTAGGTGTGCGTGTGCCATGTGCACAGTCGTTGGAAAGTTTTTCCCCTAGCAGAACCCGTCGGGTTGGCTGTGGAGCGCCCTGGAGTGGCGCCTTAATGGTGCTTAATATATGACCCTGCCGACCTGGCGCCGCCTCAGTTCCTTTTTGCCAGTTAATCCAACAGAGGGGGAAGGCGGGCGGGTTTGGAATGGATATGAGCAACACATCTCGAAGAACAACAGTTAGGAGAAGGGGAGTAACCGTTTTTTGCATGTTAGCAGGTGGAGAAATGTTGCAGTTCAAAACAACTGCATCTGTTTACCCCCTTAGTGATTCAGCAAGGGCACCCACTCTCAGGCTTCTGGCTCTTTGGCTCTTGCCTTTCTTGGGTGGAGAGCTGTATCTCTCTCCTGCCTGACTGGGACATTTCCAGACTGAACAGTTGCCTGCCTTCACTGGGTTAATCCTAGCAAAAGACAGTCTGCCTAAGCACACCTGCTTCACTTCTCTCTTCAGAGATGGTACACAGTGTTATTGCTGCAGTTATCAATTACTACACACCCCTCTGTAGATCGGAGGTTCTGCCCGTTTGCTGGATCAGAACAAAAAGTCCCGGGCCTGTTTAAAACCATGCTATTTATCCAAAAATCTTTGATATGTGTGTTGGTCACTGGAAAATACAGAATGGGTCTTTGAACTGTCCTCCTCCTCCCCAGCAGACAAACGGTACCCCTCCACCCATGGCAAAGCTTCAAAGGCTGTGTCCGTAGGTGTGGGTTTGCTATCCCCTCCTCTCCAGTACTTCCTAGGAATTCCATTTCATGCATACTGTCCCAAAACGTCAGTTGTTTCTTCTATATTGTTCAACATAGTTTTTTGAAATTTATATTCTCTCTCCGAGATTGCATTAATCCTTCCTCCTCCTAAACAAGTTCTATACAATCCCACAATAGTGCACAAGCAATACAGTTGACCCCAAAGGTATTAAATGTAATTCAATAAAGTTTAACTTAATTCCATAAGCTTTGCCCAGGATATTGCATTATACAGTCATATCTGTCACATGCCTCATTTTAGCAACAACTCATTGGCCCTGGCAGTTGGAGGCCAAGTGTGTCACAGGGGCCCACTGACTACCTCTCTGAGCAATGCTAAGGAGGAAGGTGCAGATATAACCCATTCCCCTCTACCCTGCCCGCCCCTCCCAAAGGTGCTAAGCCCTGCTGATCCATTCTTTATTCCCTTCTCCGGGATGAAGCATAAGCTGCAGGTGCTGGTATAGATCCAGCCACGCTTTGTGCTTGAAGGATCAGGCTCTAAGTTAGCAAACTGTTTTAACTTAAGGTTTTGTAAAGGTTGTTTATGACCGTATTTGTAACAATTCAGGAAGGCTTTATCGATAGTGTTCCAAAGCTTTCTATGGAGATGGACTTTTGTGGATATTTATAAAGATGGTCTGAGCCTCCTCCTCTCCCCCCGTCTTCCACCCCCCTCCCCACCCAAAATCCTAAACCCTAACTTCTGCAATCCCTGCCATCTCTGAACCCCTCCCTGTCCCCACTTTTCCCCTGTGACACTATGGAAGCCAGAGGACTGGGCATGTCCCGCTCTGGTCCTCTGAGAGAAGCTAGCATGAGCTAAGCCACTGCCTCCATCTACCTGTGATAGGAGCAGGAGATGGGAGGGGAAAAGTGCTGATCAACTTTCAAGTGGTCATGGCCAGAGCATTGCAGAGCCAGTCCAGTTTTGCACCAAGGAGATGGAGAGCAGGGACTGCACCTTCTTTATTGCAGTGTCACTTCCGGCTCTTTGCCCCCTGCATCTTTCTGCCCCTCTCTGACTTTCTCCACTCACTGGAGCTGCCGCCTGCCCTCATGGAGTAGTGCCCCCTTAGGGTTCCAGTTACTGCTGGTGATGGATGGGGAGAGTGGTACACTTCCTGTTTTGCTTTGACACCCAGACCTGCCAGTCCAAGCATGTGTTATGAAGCATGGGGAAGGGAGCAGCTGCCCTCCCCACACCCTATCTTAATGCCCACCACCCCTGGGTTTAGTCTGGGTAGAGTCTTGAAGAGATGTATAGAGAGGAAAGAGAGCCTATCTGCTTTGCAAATATATACCCTATCTCCAATTCTTATGCCTCTTTCCCCTGTCTCCATGTCGTTTTCCTTCCCTACTCCATGGAGAAAGCAGGCAACTACATGGGAAGATGGGTGGAATGGGAAGGGTCTTTTGGGCACTGGGAGGAAGTAAGCACATTTGGGAGGTAGGTAATATGGGAGAAGTGGGATCCGTCCCTGTGCAGTTTGCAAGTTACACAGGAATGTCTGTCACTGAGAAATTCTTAAATATTTTTTAAACCTGAGGCAATCCCCAGGCAATTAAAACAAACCAAATACAGCACCCTTTTATAAACTTTAATTAAGATTGCAAATATCCGTGACTTAGGCAAAAAACATTTAAGATAATGTTAAAATATTTACTGTAAACCAGGGGTTCTCAACCTTTTTCTTTCTGAGGCCCCCCACAATATGATGTTTTAAAAACTCCATGGCCCACCCGTGCCGCCAGGGCTGGCGTTAACGGGTAGAAAGCAGGGCAAGTGCCTGGGGACCCACGCCACAGCAGGTCCCGCTAAGCTTAAGTTGCTCAAGCTTCAACTTCAGCCCCAGGTGGCAGAGTTCAGGGCCCTGGGCTTCAGTTCTGCACAGCAGGGCTTTGGCTTTCTGCCCTGGGCTCCAGTGAGTCTAACACTGGCCCTGCTTGGTGGACCCCCTGAAACCTGCTCGCAGCCCCCCAGGGGGCCCCGGGCCCCTGTTTGAGTCCTGCTGCTATAAACCAAACTAAATAAAATAATAAACAAAATTCACTATGTTCATAGCTGATCCCCTTTAGCAGTAATAGCCAGAGAATTTGCTTATCCATTGTCATTGGATCCACTGATGTCAAAGGTTTCTGTGGTGGGAAACTTAGCTTGCCCATCTTCCCCATCCCCTCCCCTATCCAAGAACAGCCACTTCAGACCATATCACACGGAAAGCTAAAAGAGTTGTTTCTTCATTCCATTGCTGAAAGTCTCAGCTGTGTCCTGGATGCCAACGCTTCGGTTTCCCCCTTCCCCAAACAACTTCTACAATATGGTCATGTTAATACACAAATCTGGCATATTGAAAACTTGGCAGCAGTGTGAAGTAAACTGAATTTAATATCAGTATACACAAGCCAAGCTGTGCTCACTGAATGTCTATTCCTACTTAATTCATTTTCGTATTTAATCAAGCAAAAATTTCCATTTTGGAATATACCTGAATCTGCTGCAGAAATTCTAGTTTGAATGGAGGGCTGCAGAAATGTAATAAGGGCCTTAACACAGAATTTAGGCCCAGCTTGTTGCTGAGCATATTGGTGGTCTTGATTATATGAACTAATTACCTCTGGTCAAATTGAAAAACTAGCTGAAAAACTGTTCTTGGATTCATTTTAACTTACCACAGTTTTGTTTGATACTGAAACTAAAACTCCTCCAGTTTGATCTAGGTGAAAAGAGAAAATCTTTGTATTGTTAAGGCCAAGGTAAAATATATAAATCTGGATGCATTTGCATTGCTTTAGAGTACTATACCCATGATAAGATGATGACCTCCCATTCCAACAAGACATTTGATGAATCATTTAACTTTCAGTTCGTAAGACTTAGACCCACACAAGTTTATTGTTTGACTGGTAATCATAGTTTATGCTTCGTCAGTACACACTACAAAGAGTTAGCAGCAAGAAACTATGGAACTCTTGCAAAAAAAACCCCCCAAAAAACAAAAAAAAAACCCCAAAACAAACACCGTATTCATCAGTGTTTTTAAATGTCAAGGTAACTGAAGTACAACTTATATCTTTTGCCTTTGTATGTTCTGAAAAATTAATCAAACTACCGGTAGGTCTGTTAGCAGAGTAGGCAAAAATAACTTTTCCTGTAAATAATTGTACGCAATAAATAGAATTTTATTGAGTGTTAAGATGTCTTGCGTAGTATAGAATGGTATCATTTTGATCTTCAGAAAACAAAGTAGCTCATGAAATTTTTCTGCTGATATTTTGAAATGTTAATGGAATGGAGACGTCAGCATTTGATTTTGTAAATCAGATACTCCTCTCTCTCTCAAACAACTCTTGGTTTCCATTCACTGGGCTTCCATCCTAAAGCCAGTACTTATGACTGCCAGTTATTAAAGAAACCAACTTTAATGAAATAGCTTACTTATTGTAACTGTGGTTGTCTATTGTTGCTTAAATCTGATAGTGTTAATTTTTCAGATTCATATTGAATCATTACATGAGGCTTCTTCCTTTCTGTGGCAGTTGTAGAGCTGATAGTTGTGAGGATAGAAAACATAAAATCATCATTGATAAAGTTTGCAGAAGACACAAAAATTGAGGGAGTGGTAAATAATGATGAGGACAGGTCCATAATAGAGAGCAATCTGGATCACTTGGTAAACTGGGCAGAAGCAAACAATACACATTTTAATACAGCTAAATGTAAATGTATACATCTAGGAACAAAGACTGTCAGCCATACTTCCAGGATGGGGGACTGTATTTGGGGAAGCAGTGACTCTGAAAAAGATTTGGTATGGGGGTGGCTAATCAGCAGAACATGAGCTCCCAGTGTGATGCTGTGGCCAAAAGAGCTAATACGATCCTGGGATGCGGACACAGGAATCATGAGTTGGAGTAGAGAGGTTATTTTACTTCAGTATTTGATACTGGTGTGACCTTTGCTGAGATACTATGTCCAGTTCTGGGTGTCCATAATTCAAGAAAGAAGTTGAAAAATTGGAGAGGGTTCAGAGAAGAGCCACAAAGATGATTAAAAGATTAGAAAATCTGCCTTAGCCTTTGAAGGCATAAACAATGAATTATGTGTTGGATAAGAGAAGTAGCCACTCTGTCACAGCAATATTGTCTGGAGACATCAAATGCATCCATTTACCATCAAGATGATGAAGAGATCAGACCATAACCAGATTACATGGTATTTGCTCTTGAGCTCCACAGGGGCACGATGGGGAACTCAAGAAGCCCCAAGGATAAAGATGTAAGTTAACCTCCCGTGGTCGCAACGTATCCTGTTGTAACAAAGGAGGTTCTTTCAGTTAATATGGCTGTTTTGAGGGGCATGTGAGAGCTTATCCAGAGAAACTAGGGCATGCAGATCGGAGTTGTCTATCTGCCAAGGAATGTGCCATCGATCCAAAGTGTGGTCATGTACCTCCTGTTGCTCCTGTTCCTTAGAAAGGTCATATCTGATATACTGTCTGAGAGGCTCAACTATTTCAGAGAAGGAGGCGTTTGGGCTTTTTTGGCAGCATTTTTGGTGAAATTTTGAGATGAAATTGTGAAGTAACCTGTTTTCATAGTTGGCTGCATGCAGTAATGCAGCCAGAGCCATGCCTTTACGCCTAATTGCCATGGAGCAATGCCAGCCAGGACCGGAAGGCTGGCTATTGAAGTTGTCCAGGTCACATCAGTGATGATATGAAGGGGAGAGTTGATAGTTGAGTCCAACTTGCCATGATGATGACTGGAGCTCCATTCTGCTGCCCAGTATTCAGCATGTGTAATGATTTAGGGCATAGGTAGATGTTCGTAAAGTAGCTGCACTAATTCTTCATGAGTTGCCAGTAAACCAGCAGAGTACTCCGACACTCGAGTGGATTTTAGCGCATGTCATCTTGATGTGCTGTGAAAAAGAACAGAGATCAGTCAAGCTTTATCCCCAAAATAAGAGAGTACAGTTAAAAAGCTATTGGCTAATTGTTTTGAAGGACTTGCTGCTAATCAGTTGGTGAGATGGAAACAAGATGACTCTGTCTTTAGTGTGTTTTGTTTAGGTTGCCACTTCGAGAAGTACTTGGCCAAGGTATCAAGATCAGATGAAAGACCGGATTCCAGCTCCTTAAAGCTCCTTCTGCATATTGCCAGGAAGTGTCCACAAACTTAGTTGCAGAGGTTGGCAGGAGGTCAATGCATGCATATATAGATAGTGTGATGGGGCAAGGCCAGATGGCTGTAGAAAAGTAGTGGGAGATAGATATATTAGCTCCAGGCTAAACAAATCCCTGGTACCAGGATAAGTGAAATGGCAACTGCTCCAGGTCAATTAAGACACCTGGGGCCAATTTAGAACTTTCCAGAAGGCAGGGAGAAGGCTAGGTTGATTGGGACACCTGCAGCCAATCAGGGGCTGGCTGAATCTAGTTAAAAGCTTCCCAGTCAGTCAGGTGGGTGTGCATGTCAGGAGCTGTGGGAGGAAGTTGCACTGTTAGAGAGGCTGAGTAGTACACACCATATCAGGCACAAGGAAGGAGGCCCTGAGGTAAGGGTGAAGTGGAGCTTGAGGAAGTGAGGTCTGCTGTGGGGGAAGTAGCCCAGGGAATTGTACATGTCATGTTTCTAAAAGGTGAGTTACCATAGCTGATACTATTAGGGTCCCTGGACTGGAGCCTGGAGTAGAAGGTGGGCCCGGGCTCCTCCTCCCCCCCCCGCCCTTTGCCCCCTGATTAATCACTGAGACTGGGAGGCAACAGAGGCTGTGCAAGGAAGGATAACTTCTCCTCACCTCCCTCACTGGCTTATGATGAAAATGGCTCAGTAGACTGTGACCCTTGTTTTTAGAGAGAGAAGGGTTAAGTGCAGGGTCACGGTGAGCTCTGAGGCTAGCGAAATCCGCCAGGAAACACGGGACCCACAGAGGCAAGGACAGAGCTTTGTCACAATAGATAAATAAAATGTGTGTGTGTATATATGCACAGTAAAAACGGTTTTATCCAGCATGCTGGAGGAATGGGGGGGGTGCCGGTAAGTGAAAAATGCCGGTTAACTCAGAGGGAGTGAATTTGGGTGTTGGAGGGGATGCGGAGCTGGGGGTAGGGGCGCAGGAGGGAGTTTGGGTGCAGGAGGGAGCTAGGGGCAGCAGGCTGTGGCATGGGAGGAGGTGTGGAGTGTTGGATCCGGGGGGTGCTCACCTCGGGCGGCTCCCTGCAAGCAGCGACCTGTCCTGGCTGCTTCTAGATGGAGGCGCTCAGGCAGCTCTGCGCGCTACCTCCGCCCAGAGGCGCTGCCCCTGCTGTTCCCATTGGCCATGGTTTCCATCCAATAGGAGTGGCGGAGCTAGCGCGCAGGGGCAGCGTGGAGAGCTGCCTGCCGTGCCTCCGTCTAGGAGCAGCCAGGACAGGTTGCTGCTTGCGGGGAGCTGCCAGAGGTGACCCCCCCCCCCCGATCCGGCATCCCACACCTCCTCCTGTCCCCCAACCCACTGCCCCAAGCCCCCTCCTGCACCCAAACTCCCTCCCAGAGCCCACATTCCACAACCCTCCTGTGCCTCAGCCCCCTGCCGGCCCTGCACCAACCGGACTATAAACCGGAATTTCAATGAATATCAGAAATGCCGGTTTATAGAGCTTTTCCAGTTGGTGAAGTGCCAGATAAAACAGCTTTTACTGTATATGTGTAGATTAAAGATTATCAGAACAAGTACAGATCCCTGGAGAAGTCCATTTATCTGACATGGGTGACTTGAACAATCTCCACTCTTGGTGATCACTGCTATGTTAGAAATCAGCTACGTAATAAACTCTAAAAGTGCCTTATAGTGATAAACTCAAGGAGCTCAGTCTCTTAAGCTTAAGAGAAGGTTAAGGGGTGACTTGATCAGTCTATGAGTACCTGCTATTGGGAGCAAAGGCATATTTAGTCCTAACAGAAGACTGCTGTGGATTTTGAGTCTGTTCTGATAACGCTGTAAGCATAAATAGAACTGTGTATCCATAACAAAATGTAGAGTGATCGGATTTAGTGTTGCACACTTGTAAGAAACTGTAATCGTCTAGTGTTGCACATGTGTTAAAAATTGCAGAGCAACTGTGTTTGTGAGAACAACAAAAGATAAAGTAACTATAAAAAGCTAGACAAGACTGGTTTGAACTAACATTAAACCTGTATTGATGAGAGAGGAGAGCTAATATGAAAATGAGAGACTAATACATATGTATGAGAAAAGATAAAAAGTTATAAGTTTGTATAACAAAGGGAGGTTGAAGCTTTATTGTCCGGTGCTGGAGGCGACTGTGATGCTTCCCATTTGTGAGTAATTGATCATTACTCTGAGTGTTTTGTCTTAATAAATATTTGTTAGACCCATGTGCTAAGTCAGTGAACCTCAATCCAACACCTGCTTGAGCAACAAATATTTGATAATGGGCTCTTCAATCTAGCCAAGAAAGGTGTAACATGATCCAATGGCTGGAAGTTTCAGACTAGAAATAAGATCTAATTTTTTAACAAAGAAAGTAATTAACCATTGGAACAGTTTCCCAAGGGTCACAGTGGATTCTCCATCACTGACCGTTTTAAAATCAAGATGTGTTTAGGAATTATTTTGGTGAAGTTCTATAGTCTGTGTTATACGGCAAAGCAGACTAGATGATCACAATAGTACCTTCTGGCCTTGGAATCTATGAATCTATATTGCAAGAAGGACAACCACTTCATCATGCTCTCCAGAGTCTCACTTCCATCAGGCAGAGGTGAGAGTTAGCCACCTGTTACCCTTTAAATTTCAATGCATTTTTTGAAGGTACAGGCTATCTTTTCTTAGTAGGATAAGATTGACAACAGCTCTGGAATTAATCTGCTTGGAGAAGTCCATGGGGGGTACTTGTTACGATAGTTTTACTACTGCCCTTGTTGCTTCCATAAGGAGGAAACAAAATTTGTGAGGGTTGGTTGTATCTTTCAGTAGAAAAATGTCAGGCAGATTTCTCTTTCTGCTTGCAATAAAGTTTTAGTTAAGCATAGATTCGAAGTACTGTGCTTACAAGAATAGAGGCTTTCTCTTAAAGTTACTAACATGATGCCATGGAAGAATTCAACCTTCTCCCTGATTCTGAGAACACCTCACTTACCTTTAATTTGTATACAACTAAAATGAGGTCAGAAATCCATATTTTAGCTTTTTCAGTAGTGCTGAGTGTAGAACTATCAAAGGTCTGAATGCAGCAAGACCAAGTTGATTTATTTCAAGTAATGATTGTTTAAGTGAAGAATACAAAGAAGGGGGAAAAGCCTTTTAAATTGCTGTCTTGCACTGCCTTTTGGAAGATGTGGTTCAGTGAGCATCTTTGGCTCTCTGGCTACTCCCTCAGCTATGCTGGGGAGAGTCATGGAGGTGGTGCTCTGAGTTCCTGACAAGAGAATGCTTCAGGTATTGATGCTTTTGCGTTCTCTAACAACGGGTACTGAGTACAGAGGTAATTTCAGGCTACCTTGCTATTTCTAGAACTGTCCTCATAATATACTTGATATGTATTCAGACTTATTCTAAATAAAAATATTAACTTTTTAAAAAAATCACACTTTTATTTAAAATTACCAAGTAACCAATTATTACGTTAGTTCTAAAGTTTGCTAGCAACTTCTTCTCTCACCTTGATATTATTAAAATATCATGGAATAAGTCTTCTCTTCAATGTGGGTATTGATAATGTAAAATGGAACACTCAGACAGTTTTGGATTTGCTTTGCTAGGGCCTGTGCTAAGTCTGGGATACAGAAGTGAAGTATTTATTTTCACTGAAACACGTCATTCAAGCAGTCTCAATATTTAATAAGGGCATCTGCTAAAATGATCTATCAGAGCTCACGACTTCTACAGATTTGTCATACATGTACAGTATAGGAACACACCATATAGGCTGTTAAAATATCATTTTTCTTTCTTTGGTGCAGAGGAGGTTGGAGGAATAAACATTCCTAATTTACATTTGAAAAAATCATTTTGAAAATTAAATCATAATGAAAATGACCAATGCTTTAAATTCTAGTAAAGACGAGGAAAACTCATTATATGCCTTATAAAACTCTGCTGAAGTGGGTTTTAGCCCACGAAAGCTTATGCCCAAATAAATATGTTAGTCTCTAAGGTGCCACAAGTACTCCTCGTTCTTTTTCCAATAACACCATTACTCTTGTAGACATTCTGGGCAGATACAGGCCAAATCTGTCCTTAGAATGCTGAGGATAGTCTTTCAGGCTTCCTCCTCCTAATTCTGATTGCTACATATATAGAGTTCAGTTGAAGGTCAAAGTATTTTCTTATTGGAGACTGAAAAGTGTGAAGCAGTAATTCTGAAATAGGAATGTCTTGGGTGTTTAACTAGCAGGCTTCTACTATAGTCTGAGTACTTCTTCACAAAATGAAGTTTAAAAGGACATTGTCAAGTTAGCCTGCTCAGAGAGGACTTGAAGCGTATATTGTAATAGTTTTGTAGATGACTCAAGAAGAGCATTCTGTGTCTGGGTATAGCATGGAAGGAGACACAAACATTTGTGTGAGAAGCTGATAAATGGATGGACGAGGCTGGCATCATTGATGGAATGGAGGGGAAAAGCTAACACAAAATGAGGGGTTGTCTACACATACAGCAAGCACAGCTGCAGTGCTTAGTAAAGACTGTTGCTATGCCGAAGGGAGAGCTCCCGTCAGCGCTGGTACTCCACCTCCCCAGAAGGAGGTAGCCATGTTGATGGGAGAAGCACTTCTGTTGACATCGTGCTATCTATATCAGGAGTTTGGTATAATTGTCGCTCAGGAGTGGGGATTTTCCACATCCTTGAGCTACGTAGTTCTACCGACATAAGTCTATAGTGTAGACCCAGCCTGAATGAAGGACAGAATTTCAAAGAGCCAGCCACAACCTTCATCTTGATGAAGTGAAGGAGGGGAAACATAGTGGAGGGACTTAAAAGTATGTGAGTGAGAGCGTGGTCAGAATACTGGGCAAGAACAGATGATTTTTCATGGCCGTCACTTATGAACTAGAGGGGTATAATGCTGGTGTCAAATGGCCAGAGAGGAATAGCTTGCAGTAATCAAAATGGAACATGAGGGGCTGAATGAGGGTTTTAGTTGTAGGGATAGAAAGAAAGTGATGAATCTTAGAGGTATTTGTGGAGGAAGAAGTGGTGTGACTTGGACATAGCTTGGATGTGTGGGCAATAGAAAAGGAGTCAAAGATAAAGATCAGGTTATGATGTTGATTGATAAGGAGAAGGGGTGGTGTTGAGAGGGGTTGTGAAGAGGATTAGGAAGGGAAGAAAAGTGCAGTTCTGGCAAAGTTAAGTTTTAACTGATGGTCAGATATCCAAGAGGACATGTTAGAGAGACAAGATAAAATGTAGGACTGAATGAAAGGAGAAAAGTCTAGGAGTCTATATATGGATTTTTGAGTCAGCAGAGCAGAGATGATAGTTGGAGCCATGTGAGTAGATGAGATTACTCAAAGACCTCTTTGAAGCAGACGGTTTAACTGTTGGGAAACACTTTGTAAGAAGTAGAAGACTTTAGAAGCAGTGAATGAACAGTACTTGTGCACAACAAACTGGGTTATGGAATGCTTACATGTTGCATACATAGACCAATTTAAAATGCTAAATTTCCAAGTATTATAATAAATTAAGTGTTTAAAAAGGTATACATTTTATTTGTCCCTTTGCTTCAAGATGATTCTTAAAGATCAGAGAATAAATTGACTGCATGTCCTCTGCAGTCAGTCTCCTTGGTCATTTGTGTCATGATCTCATCCATCAACAATGGAGAGAAGAACTTTAAAAAACAAGCAGATATGATTGTAAAATGACAAAAATTACTAGGAGATGCATGGAAAGAGGAGCTCCCACAGAAATGCTAATATCTGAAACTACTCCCCCCCCCCCCCCCCGCGCTCTCCTGCTGGTAATAGCTCACCTTAAGTGATCACTCTGGTTACAGTGTGTATGGTAACACCCATTGTTTCATGTTTTCTGTGTATATAAATCTCCCCACTGTATTTTCCACTGAATGCATCCGATGAAGTGAGCTGTAGCTCACGAAAGCTTATGCTCAAATAAATTTGTTAGTCTCTAAGGTGCCACAAGTACTCCTTTTCTTTCTGCTATCACAGACATCCCTGTCATATGATGCCACTTCTGTCCTTCACAAGGAAGTAACTCTGTCCAGAGGGGGACACATTACTAAGTGTCCCTGTTCAGAATAATCTATATTATACGTTTCTAGGATTGTTGCTCTGTGTGTTACCTGAGGCCTATTGTGTCTGTAGAGTCAGTGTGAAGTGATGGAAACAGCTGCATGTCTCATCAAGGGCTCTTTGCTCAGAGTTTCAGCAGGTTGATTGGTCACTAGGCTCTACGGTCTGTCATCATCCAATTTTTAAATTCTCAGCCATTCTGACTTTATGAATTACACCTATGCAGGGTAAAACGCATGTATTTATGCCATACCAAGAGTTGTAAACCGCTGTGATATCAGAGGTAAGTCAGCCAGTCACCACTCTTACTCTACACTAGTTGTATGATGGAGACTGTGCAGATGGTGGTTTACTTGGCCCAAATGCCACTGTTTCTCAAAACCATCCATCCAGCAACACAACCAGCACACACACTAACTCCAGACAGTCGCTCATGGCAGCACACACCCCTCATTTGCCTTCTGCCCAAATCTGCACAACTCTCCCAGCACAACACAATCCACACACAAATCAACACAACCACCCACGCAACACGACCAGCACATACAGTAACCCCAAATGCACATAGGCCCTCACTGCAGCACATACCCCTTGTTCATCACCCACACAAATCAACACAAGACGCCCCAGAACAACTCCTCTTCTCTGGACACAAATCAACACGACCAGCACACACAGTAACCCACAGAGACACACAGCCCCTCACCAAAGCACATACCACTTATTCACTACCTGCACAAATAACACAAATCTTTCAGTACAACCCCCCTCCCGTGTAACTCAACAGAACTCTCCCAGCACATCACACCACTCACCCACTATCACTCATACTTACCATAAAACCCTTTACTTAAATTGCAAAGCTGTGGGTCACCACTATTACATTATATAATCACATCTGTGGTAGTGTGACAGCCACATTATAAAATGTATAGCTGTGTGATAAACTGCATTTATCATACTTAGGACCCTATTAAATTCACGGTCTTGAATAACGTGTCATGGACCATGAAATCTGGTCTCCCCTGTGAAATCTGGCTATTGTAGGGGGGTTGCCTTATTGCCATCCTTATTTCTGGGCTGGCTTCAGAGCTCCCTGGCCAGAGTGCAGTGGCTTCTGGTCAGATACCCAGCTCTGAAGGCAATGACACTGCCAGCAGCAGTGCAGAAGTTCGGGTGGCATGATTTGAGGGGGTTGGCACTTTCAGGGGATCCAGGACCAGCCTTATGGGTGGGCAACCGCCCACGGCGCTGTGGTTAAGGTCTGCTGCCCCCCATCCCTCTCCACACAGCCAGCCCAAGGCCCCTTTAACTCCTGAGTGCTGGGACCGGAGCTGGGGAGGGGTAGGCTGAAGCGCCCTTGCATGGGTGCTCCTGGGCGGGTCATGTCCATCTCTGGGAACCTCCCCCAGCTGCAGGAAGCTCTGCAGCTGCTGGTTGGGACCCCAACTCTGAAGGCAGCGCGGCTGCTGGCAGCCGCGCTGCCTTCAGAGCTGGGCTCCTGTCTAGCAGCCCTCGCTCTCTGGTTGCCCGGCTCTGAAGGCAGTGCTGCCACCTCCTGCAACTCAGAAGTAAGGATGGCAATACCATGACCCCCTATAGTAGCCTCTGTTGCAACCCCCCCATTGTCCCCTTTTTGGTTGGGACCTCCATGGTTACAACACTATGAAATTTCAGATTTAAATGTATGAAATTGTGAAATTTAAGATTTTTTTTTTTTTTAATCCTATGGCCATGAAATTTACCAAAATGAACTGTGAATTTGGTAGGGCCCTAATCATGCTGCGTTGACTACCTCATCTACACTCTACTCACTAATCAGTCTCTTCTGAGATGGCTTCCAGAATCCCAAACCTTGGGGTGAGTGTATATGTATTTTAATGTTTTAATATACATCTGATTTAAAACTCACTAGCCATAAAATGGTTTTCTTCTTTCCATAAATGTGGAATTCTTCTCTTTCTCTCTCCCCCTTCAGTTCCTTTGGCTCTGAGCTTATGATGGGCAGTATTCTGTGATAGACCATTGATAGGTTTAAGGTCTGATATCTGGTCTTTCCAATGACATATTTGCACTTGAGTCTTGCCCTGGAAGGTCATGAGATATCATACTGTGATGCTTTCTCAGGGTGCCTAGGACTAAGATTCACCTTGTTACCCCCTGCTTTCAGCAAGATTAAGACTTGCTGATGGTTAACTGGCTGTCAGCTCCTTGATACCACCAGTCTGTTAACCACCCAAACAATCTCCTCAGGGTTCTGCCAGCTCTTACTTAGACTTGCAGGGTAACAGGTGCACCCCAAGCGCTCTTGAAACGTTACCCTGCAGTGTAAAACCATTAATCACTAGACACTCTCAGAAATTACCAGGTAAAGTTTTGCCAAAGAAACAGTATACACACCAGCTTGTTTGGTTCAGCTGAGAAGAAGCTCCAAAATAACATCACAGCACTGAGATATATTTATAGTGAAAACAATCAGAAGTTTATTACCAAACATAAGATTTAAAAGAGAGTGAATAAAGATAATGATGGAAGCAGAAATGGTTACATATAAAACAAAATATATAACATGCTTCCTAACTTTAACAGATAAAGCCCTTGTTCAAAGTAGTTTGTCACCAAAAACAATATCCCAGTGCCTCAAACCAACATGGTTGGGATCCTCTTTTTATTAATGCAAAAAGTGCTGTCCTTTTTCCTTCCTCAGTGAAGGATGAAAGGATGTCTTTTTTGCCTTCCCCTTACGTTTCCCAAAGCCACTGTTTTGTATCCAGAATCAGGATAACCCCTGTGGCTTACTCCCTCATGTGCTAGTTCCATGTTGCCTTCACATCCTCATGTTGACATTGTAAGGAAATGAACTTTCAGTGTTTTGGATGCTTCTTTTACATGTGAACAAAGGCAGACAGGTGAATATACAGCCGTTGTCTGGTCAAAACCTGCTTGTGAATGCCACTTTGATTCAGACTTTAAAACATTTTCCAGTAGATATAGATAGATATACACAACTCCTTAAATATCATCTTGTACATACGTCTTGCAGTGTTTAAGGATGAGTGTAACCTAAGCTTTTAGTAGATATCACACTTGACCCTCTTTGGATAAATACCATGAAAGCAAGGTGCTGGGTGTCGTGAGTTTGCCAGGCTTGTCAGGGAGTTACTGTAACAGAATGGTAAACCCTTTGACAGTTGGCATTGACGGGTACCTTAGGATCACATATACCTTAACATTGTCACAACATTATGTACAGAAAAGCTATCTTAGGTAATTTATAGTCTTCTAAAATTGTAGTTTAAATGTATCTCCCTTTTATGTCCACTTGCTAAAATAGTTTCTCTGTAAACTGTTGCCATACAGCATACATGAAGATTTTATAGGTACTCACTTTGGGTATTTCATATAACTGGTGAGTTTATTACTCTGAAGTCATGTAACCATCCTAAACTACTCACAGAGCCTTTGTGCCACAACATGTCATCATAAATTGTCTGTGAAGGCTCCTACTTAATATTTTCATCTTGTCCCTGATGGCTCTTGCTCTGCTTGCCATCCATTGATTTCCATATTCCATTATAAATGTAATCACATTTTCCATTTTTCATTCATGATGTGCAATGTTCTATGAGCAGCAAGTTGCTGCTTGAGTAACTTTCTGTGGGTTTGCAGTTACCTACTTTGTTCTCCAGTTCCTCAGTGGAATGCAAACCATAATCTTTGCATGCTTCATAGTCTTTATTTTAGTTCCTTTTCAGTTTTCTTGCTCAGTTAAGTTTCTTTCTGTACATCACAAGTGGTGGTACATTGCTTTTAAAAATGTTTTTGACAGCTAAAAAGGAGTTTGCTGTTCATGACACTTGGTACGTACAACAGCAGTTTGATTCTTCTCTTCACCTAATCTCTTCCGTTGGAATGTTTGTTTAATCTCTCCAACACCTTGTTTATGCTGTAATGTTGAAATGTTTTAAGTCAATGAAAACCTGTGTGCAGACACTCTTAGTTTGGTTTCAGAGTGGCTTACTCTGGTTTAGCCATAAAACCTGTTACCAGTCGACATAAACGAAACTAAAATATTGCCATTCTTAAACCAAAATAAGAGTATCTTATGGGTTTGCACTGGTTTAACTAAATCAATTTAAAATCAGAATCTAGGTTAAACTGGAGCGACTTTCTCAAGTAGACAAGTTCTCAGATGTCCATAACTTATTCTGTCCAATCTTGTATTTGTTTTATGTTTATATTGATTATAACTAAGGCTATGATTCTGTCAGAGGTTACAGTTTCCATGACTTTCCGAGACCTCTGTGACTTCTTCTGGTGCAGGGCTGGAGCAGCGGTTGCTGGAACAGCTGACCAGCCTCCAGACCTGGGGCAGCTGTCCCCAGCCACTGGAGCAGCGGCTGGGGTTGGGCCAGCCTCTCTGGAACTGGAGCAACAGTAGTCAGCTCCTGTCGCAGGAGCAGCAGCAGGGCTGAAGCAGCTGCAGGCCCCGGCAGCTCTCTCTTTGTCTCTCCCCCTTCCCCAGGGTATTTTTATAAAAGTCAGGGACAGATCACAGGTGTCATAAATATAAAGGGAAGGGTAACCACCTTTGTGCATACAGTGCTATAAAATCCCTCCTGGCCAGAGGCAAAACCCTTTCACCTGTAAAGGGTTAAGAAGCTAAGGTAACCTAGCTGGCACCTGACCCAAAATGACCAATGAGAGGACAAGATGCTTTCAAATCTGGAGGCCGGGGGGAACAAAGGATTCGTCTATCTGTGTGATGCTTTTGCTGGGAACAGATCAAGAATGCAGCCTCTCGACTCCTGTTAAGTTAGTAAGTAATCTAGCTAGAAATGCGTTAGATTTCCTTTTGTTTAATGGGTGGTAAAATAAGCTGTGCTGGATGGTATGTATATTCCTGTTTTTGTGTCTTTTTGTAACTTAAGGTTTTGCCTAGAGGGATTCTCTGTTTTGAATCTGATTACCCTGTAAGGTATTTACCATCCTGATTTTACAGAGGTGATTCTTTTACCTTTTCTTTAATTAAAATTCTTCTTTTAAGAACCTGATTGATTTTTCATTGTTCTTAAGATCCAAGGGTTTGGGTCTGTGTTCACCTGTACAAATTGGTGAGGATTCTTGTCAAGCCCTCCCCAGGAAAGGGGGTGTAGGGTTTGGGGGGATATTTTGGGGGAAGACGTCTCCAAGTGAGCTCTTTCCCTGTTCTTTGTTTAAATGCTTGGTGGTGGCAGCATATGGTTCAAGGACAAGGCAAAGTTTGTACCTTGGGGAGGTTTTTAACCTAAGCTGGTAAGAATAAGTTTAGGGGGTCTTTCATGCGGGTCCCCACATCTGTACCCTAGAGTTCAGAGTGGGGAAGGAACCTTGACAACAGGTTTCCGTGAATTTTCGTTTATTGGCTGCAACCGGTCACTGACTTTTACTAAAAATACCCATGACAGAATTGTAGCCTTAATTATAACTTTAATTTATACACATTGAATCCACATTCAAACTCTGAAGATCTTCTTTAGGTGGATGAAGAGTGTGTGAACTATTAGTCTCCCGATATACTTTATAACTTCATCTCAGGTCTACTCTCTGGTGGTCAATATAATATAAAATTTTGGGGTCCTGTTGAATTAATACATGCTCCTTGTGGATACCCCAATAATGACAGTAGCCAAAGCCTGCACCCTATTGTCTGAGATGCAGATCTAGTCATAGTGTTAAGTGTTTTCCTCCTTTAACGGTGCCACCTTCCTCTTCTCTCCTCTGCCAACATCTTTTAACCTTAAGTCATTCATGGAAGAAAATTAGGTAACTAATTCAGAATAAATGATGTACTCTCCATACTTTTAATGTACTGGATTATGGGACTGAGAAGATTAACTGAAAATGGAGGTCTGGCTTCTTCTGATATTTTGTGAGTTCTCATATTTCACTATTTGCAATTTTAATAGAAATACTACTGGTATGGCAACTCCTGGTGAGTGTTTACATGCAAACTGTAATCTGTAAGAGATTTATCTTAGAAATGCAGATTGTTACTAATGGCTTCTCTATTACAAAAATAATCTGATGCATTTGTCATTTTTTGCTGGTCTTCATTGCAGAACTGACATAACTACAAGTGACAATAAATTGTCTTTAAAAATGCTGATATGAGTGCAGAAGCTAAGTATGTGGGAGGGCAGATGAAAGTAGTGTTGCATTGTGTGGGTGGTCTCACGTAAGAAATATGAGTCGTCCATTACATTAATGGAAAGAAGCCCTTTTCCTCTCTTTGGAATACAGAGGCTTCTTTAAAAATTCTTCATGCATAATTGGTGCTTAATAAAAGAATTTACTTTTAGAAATCAGTAAATGTAACTTCAGTTAGTTGATTAATATTGTACAGGTACATTAGATTTCACCTTGAAGTTTTATATTTAATAATTCCGTGATAACAGCTTAGTGATGCTTATATTTCTGATCATACCAAAAAAGGTCAAGTCTAAAGCTGTAGGTACTGATCCTTAATATAAAATATATAACATAAAAGCTACTATTTATAATACATGACCCAACTAGGATCTGTCGTCCCCCACACAATACAAATGAATCACCAGATGGACAAAAAGTACTAACCTGGAAGGATTTAAATTACTGATTGTTTTAGATCTTTTATTGCATTTCTACATTTTAATTCTTGTCCTAAAGAAAGATTTATTCACGTTGGTTGGTTGGTATAAGCATTAAACTGTATTAATTTACAATCAAATATAGCAGGCTTTATACAAAATTTGTAACTCTTTTTAACCAACCAGGAGGATAGCCTGTATCTATACACATTTATTAAGCAATTACGTATCTTCACATCCATTAATGCAGATTCTTACATTTTACTTTTTTATGTAACATATGTAAAATGTGGTAAAATTGTGTTTAAAAATTCTTTTTTTTTACTCAGGATTTGTTTCAGGCTGCATTATGATGGTAGTTAAATTCAATAAAAATGTACAAAATAGCATTTTAAAATTGTTAGTTAAATAAAACTACCTTAAATGTACTTGGTACATAAGAAAAAAAAGCTTATCAAGAAATATGTTTAATTTAAAACTGATTTATTAGACAAAGCTAGTACTAATTGTAGTTGGTGAATTGATGAATTGTTTCTGGTCACACTGGGCTTTCAGGTGCCTATAAATACCTTTGAAAATTCAGCCTCACAGCCTTCAGGTTTAGAATGATTAGATCTCATCCTCTCCCATCTGGTTTTCATTCATAGATTATAAGAGAAAAACAAGCTTTCCTGCTCTTTCAGCTCCCAGTTTCTTAATTTTGAATGAGTTTTTCCAGATGAAAACAAATATTCACTCTGCACCTGCTGCTAACTGAAACCAAAAGTGATGAAGGGAAAAGCTTTTCTGCGTAACAAACTGAAAATATTTACATGTGGAAAATTCGCTTCATTATAAAGTATGAAAATAATATACATAATGCATTACATAGAGACATTCATAAATATGTGAGTAGACCTCAAAAATTAGATGTCTTCCCTCCCCCCCCATTTCTGTATGTAATTTTAAAAGCAGCTCTGTTTAACTCATTAAATTTGAGGGCTCATTGATGGAGCATTTTTTATTTAAATAATTTGAAGAGATAATAGTAATTTTAGCTCTGAACATCGGTTGTCATAATTTCAAGTTTAATTTTAAACAGATTTTATCCACCCTGAAAAGTACTCTGTGCCCCTACAGAAACTTCAACCAGCCTTTAGCAAAAGCAGAGAAAACAGATGAAAGCACAAATGTATCTGCTGATCACAGTTATGGTAATATTACATGGCGAGAGAGGCCTCAAGAAGATCCCAACCATCTAGGACTTCAGTATTAGATCCCCCTTTTAAGGCTGGATATAGAAAAAAATATTCTCCTTGAAACAGTCTCTCATAGTAACTGTTTTGAGATCTTGGTATGCTTCCATTTCTGTGGTAACTTGAGTTTTTCTTTACAGTTTTTCTGTGGATAATGCATGTAACACAAAAGTGCTTTTAATTTAAGAGGACTAGAATCTATACAAAATGTTTCTTGTTGATATTGCAGGGTATATGGTTAATCATATTAGGAACCTTCTATGCTTCTGACAGAATTCATATGGCCCGCATATTTTTGTGCCCCCGTGCAGAAAAGCACAAAAGAATATATTCGTAAATGAAAAAAGGGTAAACAGTGAGGTGGTAAAATTTGCAGATGATGCAAAACTACTCAAGATAGTTAAGTCCCAGGCAGACTGTGAAGAGCTACAAAAGGCTCTCTCAAAACTCGGTGACTGGGCAACAAAATGGCAGAGAAATTCAATGTTGATGAATGCAAAGTAATGCACATTGGAAAACATAATCCCAACTATACATATAAAATGATGGGGTCTAAATTAGCTGTTACAGCTCAAGAAAGAGATCTTGGAGTCATTGTGGGTAGTTCTCTGAAAACATTCATTCAATGTGCAGCGGCAGCCAAAAAATCAAACATAATCTTGGAAATCATTAAGAAAGAGATAATAAGACAGAAAATATCATGTTGCCTCTATATAAATCCATGGTACCACCCACATTTTGAATACTGCGTGCAGATGTGGTTGCCCCATCTCAAAAAAGATATATTGGAACTAGAAAAGGTTCAGAAAAGGGCAACAAAAAAAGATTAGGGGTGTGGTATGGCTGCCCTACGAGGAGAGATTAATAAGACTGGGACTTTTCAGGTTGGAAAAGAGAGGACTAAGGGGGGTATATGATAGAGGTCTATAAAATCACTACGGGTGTGGAGAAAGTAAATGTGGAAGTGTTGTTTACTCCTCAGAACACAAGGACTAGGGGCCACCAAATGAAATTAATAGGCAGCAAGTTTAAAACAAACAAACGGAAATATTCTTTCACACTCCCCACAGTCAACCTGTGGAAGTCCTTGCAGTAGGATGTTGTGAAGGCCAAGACTAGAACAGGGTTAAAAAAAGAACTACACAAATTCATGGAGGATAGGTCCATCAATGGCCATTAGCCAGGATGGACAGGGATGGTGTCCCTAGCCTCTGTTTGCCAGAAGCTGGGGATGGGTGATGGGATGGATCACTTGATGATTGCCTGTTCTGTTCATTCCTCTGGGGCACCTGGCATTGGTCACTGTCGGAAGACAGGATACTGGGCTAGATGGACCTTTGGTCTGACCTAGTATGGCTGTTCTTATGTAAACCCAGTTTTAGGTCTATTTTGACAGAGGTATGACGCCATCTTTACTTACAGGCAGCGCTGTCTCAAAGTTCTTGAAAGTAATTTTCTAAAACGATTATTAGTTCACGAAGGCCTTCTAGGACTTGGACCAGCATTTCCCAAGTGGTTGATCCTGGGAAGAATTTTTGTGGTTGTTTTGTCACTATCCCCTTTCCCCTACCATCACCTCCACATGCCCTGGAAGCACTCCCCCAGTGGGGCCAAGCACAGTGTTGGGGAAGAGGGATGGTTTGAGCCAGGTCTTCTGTTTGAGAAGGCTCCCATTGCAACCTGGTGCACCAGGTCACAGCGCCACTCAGGTTTGTCCTCATGGTGGAGGGGTGGCCAGGACAAATTTAAGTGAGTGGCACTGCGACACCCAGAGCGGGGGACTGGGCCCAGGTCCACAGGATGCAAGCTGCTGCTGTAGAGTGACTGTGGGGTGGGCACCCCCCCCCCCAGACGTCCCCAGCTTGCGGAGGCTAAAAGGGGAGGGGGGCTGGGCTAGGAGAGCAAACGGGGTTGGGGGCTAGGCTGAGGTAGATGGGACAAGAGGGAACAGGAGGCTGGGGAAAGGTGCTAGCAGTGTGAAAAGCACATAATTCTGTGTTTGCATTTGAATCAAAAACATTTTAAAAGAGTAGTTATTGTGTGTGTCTCCACAAAAGACAAAATGTAGTTGGTGAGTGGACTTAGTAAAAAGCTTGGGAACCGCTGACTTCGACATCCTTCAAGCTGCTGTCATGATAGATGACAGAAAGGTGTAGGTAATTTTCAACACTAAATGTACTGCTGCTTTCTCTTTTGCATCTTAATTCAAAAGCCTTTTTATGCACTACTTCTAGGGTGCTGGTTCTCCTTTCATGTAATACATTCCTTTGTCTATGCAATTCACGTGTTACAGATATAGGTACAAAAGTGCAAGGATTTCTCTGTGTGGGCATTGAGAGAGAGGATTTCCTATTTCCAGGAGGGAAAATACTCTGGCTGCTTTGTGTTCATCAGCTAAATAATTTCTGTTAGCTGCTTGCATTTAAAAATCTGCATGCAAGAGACACAAGCTGATCTTGGAAGCACAGATTTACTGATCAATTAATTTCTTGGAATCTTAGAGTCCTGAGTACTGTACAAAAAAGGCTAAATGTAAAATTAAATATTTCTCCCTGATGTTTGTAACCAAGATAAATTATTATTTATTTTTGGTGCTCAGTTGCTGGTTCAATCTGAATCAGTTACACATATCTTGTGCTTATGAAATTGGATAAAACATTGCAAATAATTAAAAATGAGCCTTCTGCCTTATGTTGTAAAGCAGGGTATGCTGAAATAGCAGTAGCTCATATTTTCCAGTAGATCTTTTTTTATGGACAGCTATGTCATCAGTGAGGCTCTCTTAGAAAGCTGCCTCACAGTGGAGTGTTTGGAATAGGATCAACAGTATGTTTACATTCTATTTTTCTTTCCTGTTTTTTCTGGAGCTGGGAAAAGCAACCCTATATACACGCCTTGTTTTAATCTCTCAGGACACATACACCATATATAATACAAATGACTAACAAACTGTTGTTTTTTAAGATTTTGTTTAAACATCCATTCAGAGAATTGAAGCAAAAATTAAGTAGCAAATATGAATTACTGTTCAAACATTAATTGTGATAGTCAAAATCAAGGCATTACCCATATCCGAATGTGAGCTCCTTCTACACTGCTTCCACATAAAGTTACATTGTTTTTAATAAATTCTGTAGCACGATGTAACTTATTTTGTACAAAGTACTCTGCGTCTGTGTTACTTTAACATCCAGAGCAGTTCAGGATCTAATGGGATGCCCTGATTTACTGGCGTGAGTACAGAACTGGGAGCCAGAAGCATAGGAGTTGTAGAATCATAGAATGTCAGGGTTGGAAGGGACCTCAGGAGGTCATCTAGCCCAACCCCCTGCTCAAAGCAGGACCAATCCCCAACTAAATCATCCCACCCAGGGCTTTGTCAAGCCTGACCTTAAAAACTTCTAAGGAAGGAGATTCCACCACCTCCCTAGGTAACGCATTCCAGTGCTTCACCACCCTCCTAGTGAAAAAGTTTTTCCTAATGTCCAACCTAAACCTCCCCCACTGCAACTTGAGACCATTCCTCCTCGTTCTGTCATCTGCTGCCACTGAGAACAGTCTAGATCCATCCTCTTTGGAACGCCCTTTCAGGTAGTTGAAAGCAGCTATCAAATCGCCCCTCATTCTTCTCTTCTGCAGACTAAACAATCCCAGTTCCCTCAGCCTCTCCTCATAAGTCATGTGTTCCAGTCCCCTAATCAATTTTGTTGCCCTCCACTGGACGTTTTCCAATTTTTCCACATCCTTCTTGTAGTGTGGGGCCCAAAACTGGACACAGTATTCCAGGTGAGACCTCACCAATGTCAAATAGAGGGGAATGATCATGTCCCTCAATCTGCTGGCAATGCCCCTACATATACATCCCAAAATGCCATTGGCCTTCTTGGCAACAAGGGCACACTGTTGACTCATATCCAGCTTCTCGTCCACTGTAACCCCTAGGTCCTTTTCTGCACAACTGCTGCCTAACCATTCGGTCCCTAGTCTGTAGCGGTGCATTGGATTCTTCCGTCCTAAGTGCAGGACTCTGCACTTGTCCTTGTTGAACCTCATCAGATTTCTTTTGGCCCAGTCCTCTAATTTGTCTAGGTCCCTCTGTATCCTATCCCTACCCTCCAGCGTATCTACCTCTCCTCCCAGTTTAGTGTCATCCGCAAACTTGCTGAGGGTGCAATCCACGCCATCTTCCAGATCATTTATGAAGATACTGAACAAAACCGGCCCCAGAACCGACCCTTGGGGCACTCCACTTGATACCGGCTGCCAACTAGACATGGAGCCATTGATCACTACCCGCTGAGCCTGACAATGTAGCCAGCTTTCTATCCACCTTAAAGTCCATTCATCCAGCCCATACTTCTTTAACTTACTGGCAAGAATATTGTGGGAGACCGTGTCAAAAGCTTTGCTAAAGTCAAGGAACAACACGTCCACTACTTTCCCCTCATCCACAGAGCCAGTTATCTCGTCATAGAAGGCAATTAGATGAGTCAGGCATGACTTGCCCTTGGTGAATCCATGCTGACTGTTCCTGATCACTTTCCTCTCCTCCAAGTGCTTCAGAATTGATTCCTTGAGGATCTGCTCCATGATTTTTCCAGGGACTGAGGTGAGGCTGACTGGCCTGTAGTTTCCAAGATCATCCTCCTTCCCTTTTTTAAAGATTGGCACTACATTAGCCTTTTTCCAGTCGTCCGGGACTTTCCCCGATCGCCATGAGTTTTCAAAGATAATGGCCAATGGCTCTGCAATCACATCCGTCAACTTCTTTAGCACTCTCGGATGCAGCGCATCCGGTCCCATGGACTTGTGCTCGTCCAGCTTTTCTAAATAGTCCTGAACCACTTCTTTCTTTGCAGAGGGCTGGTCACCTTCTCCCCATGCTGTGCCACCCAGTGCAGCAGTCTGGGAGCTGACCTTGTTCGTGAAGACAGAGGCAAAAGAAGCATTGAGTACATTAGCTTTTTCCACATCCTCTGTCACTAGGTTGCCTCCCTCATTCAGTAAGGGGCCCACGCTTTCCTTGACTTTCTTCTTGTTGCTAACATACCTGAAGAAACCCTTCTTGTTACTCTTAACATCCCTTACTAGCTGCAACTCCAGGTGTGATTTGGCCTTCCTGATTTCACTCCTGCATGCCTGAGCAATATTTTTATACTCTTCCCTGGTCATTTGTCCAGTCTTCCACTTCTTGTAAGCTTCTTTTTTGTGTTTAAGATCAGCAAGGATTTCACTGTTAAGCCAAACTGGTCGCCTGCCATATTTACTATTCTTTCTACACATCGGGATGGTTTGTCCCTGTAACCTCAATCAGGATTCTTTAAAGTACAGCCAGCTCTGCTGGACTCCTTTCCCCCTCATGTTATTCTCCCAGGGGATCCTGCCCATCAGTTCCCTGAGGTTGTCAAAGTCTGCATTTCTGAAATCCAGGGTCCGTATTCTGCTGCTCTGCTTTCTTCCTTGTGTCAGGATCCTGAACTCGACCATCTCATGGTCACTGTCTCCCAGGTTCCCATCCACTTTAGCTTCCTCTACTAATTCTTCCCGGTTTGTGAGCAGCAGGTCAAGAAGAGCTCTGTCCCTAGTTGGTTCCTCCAGCACTTGCACCAGGAAATTGTCTCCTACACTTTCCAAAGACTTCCTGGATTGTCTGTGCACCGCTGTATTGCTCTCCCAGCAGATATCAGGGTGATTGAAGTCTCCCATAAGAACCAGGGCCTGCGATCTAGTAACTTCTGTTAGTTGCCGGAAGAAAGCCTCGTCCACCTCATCCCCCTGGTCCGGTGGTCTATAGCAGACTCCCACCACGACATCACCCTTGTTACTCACGCTTCTAAACTTAATCCAGAGACACTCAGGTTTTTCTGCAGTTTCATATCGGAGCTCTGAGCAGTCATACTGCTCTCTTACATACAATGCAACTCCCCCACCTTTTCTGCCGTGCCTGTCCTTCCTGAACAGTTTATATCCATCCATGACAGTACCCAGTCATGTGAGTTATCCCACCAGGTCTCTGTTATTCCAATCACATCATAATTCCTTGACTGTGCCAGGACTTCCAGTTCTCCCTGCTTGTTTCCCAGGCTTCTTGCATTTGTGTATAGGCACTTGAGATAACTTTCTGTTTGTCCTCCTTTCTTGGTATGAGGCAGGAGCCTTCCCCTTTCACGCTATCCTGCTCGTGCTTCCTTCCGGTATCCCATGTCCCCACTTACCTCAGGGCTTTGGTCTCCATACCCCAGTGAACCTAGTTTAAAGCCCTCCTCACTCGGTTAGCCAGTCTGCTTGCAAAGATGCTCTTCCCTCTCTTGGTTAGGTGGAGCCCGTCTCTGCCTAGCACTCCTCCTTCTTGGAACACCATCCCATGGTCAAGGAATCCAAAGCCTTCTCTCCAACACCACCTGCGTAGCCATTCGTTGACTTCCACGATTCGACAGTCTCTACCCAGGCCTTTTCCTTCCACGGGGAGGATGGACGAGAACACCACTTGTGCCTCAAACTCCTTTATCCTTCTTCCCAGAGCCACGTAGTCCGCAGCAATCCGCTCAAGGTCATTCTTGACAGTATCATTGGTGTCCACGTGGAGAAGCAGGAAGGGGTAGCAATTCGGGGGCTTGATGAGTCTCGGCAGTCTCTCTATCACATCGTGAATCCTAGCTCCTGGCAAGCAGCGGACTTCTCGGTTTTCCCGGTCGGGGCGGCAGATAGATGAGTCAGTCCCCCTGAGGAGAGAGTCCCCAACCACAACCACCCACCTCCTCCTCTTGGGAGCAGTGGTCGTGGAAACCCCATCCCTAGGACAGTGCATCTCATGCCTTCCAATTGGTGGAGTCTCCTTCTGTTCCCTTCCCTCAGATGTATCTTCTAGTCCACGCCCTGCATTAGTACCTGTGGAGAGAACATGAAAATGGTTGCTTACCTGTATCTGTGCTGCTGGTACATGGACGCTCCCCTTTCTTCTTCTGGAGGTCACATGCTGCCAAATTTCTTCACCGTCCTGTCCCCGCTGCGCAGCCTGCTCTGAATCTTCAGAACATAGTGCCCGTAGAAGCATATCCTGATGTCTGTCCAGGAAATCTTCAGTTTCTCTTATACAACTCAAGGTCGATACTTGTTTCTCCAAATCTTGAACCTTCTCTTCCAATATGGAGACCAGCTTGCACTTTGTACAGACAAAGTCACTTCTGTCCTGTGGAAGAAAGACAAACATGGCACATCCAGTGCAGGTCACAACAGCTGAACGCTCCCCATCCATATTACGAGCTTCCTCAGGAGTTGTAGTAACTACTCAGAGAAGCTGGGAAGATGTAAGCCTCAGTGGGCTCTCCCTGGGCGAACTCCCAGGCAAACTCCCTCTGTTAGCCTCTCTGCTGTTCAGCCGCTCAGCTGGTTTGCAGCTGACTGGCTTTTTGTAACAGCAGGCCCACTCAAGGCTCACTTGGAACAAAGCACTCCCAATTCACACTTTTCAAACAAACAACCAACCAATCAAGCACAGGGTCAAACTATCCAACTGTCCCCACAACAGACACTCAGATACTCACCAACACAGCCTCCCTAATCCTGGTTCAGTTGCAAGATGATCTTGGGGAAATTACTTAACCTCTCTGTGCGTCAGCCTTCATCTGTAAAATGGAGAAACATCCTTCACAGTGTTCTAAGGTTTATTGATTATGTTACAATGTGCTTTGAAGATGGAATGCTATGTAAATGCTAGGCATTTGTTTTCAAATTAACCAAAACTAGTTTGTCTGTAATACCAAATTGTGTGTGTGTGGTATAATGCATACCACTATCACCACAAGGATCTATTCATTTTTATTCAAAGAGATCCTTCACTGCAGAAGGAAGGAGTGAGTGGCTGTGTGGATTTATTCATTCTTTGGCACATGGCTTCTCTGAGAAGGAGTTAAAAATCAAGCCTTCCTATATGCAGGTTTTTTTTTTTAATGTAACATTTCTGAATAGTAGAATGATTAAACAGGTTTATTGTCTCTGAAGACTGGAAGCACAGGCATTACCTCTCTGTGGACTGAGGGAAATCTTAAAAATTAGACCAGCTTCTTCCCACTTGGATCATAAATGTCTGTTTATGATAGATTATATCAAATCTTTTTAAGACTAAGGACGGCGGAGAAGTAACTGCAATGAAATATCCAGGTAGGAGTACAATTTTTAGAGAAGTTGTAGTTTTCTAAGCAGAGTGCAGCCTTCCGTCCAGCTCTTCAGCATGTTCTGCTTCTTCAGACTGAGTCAGCTGCACTCTTGCCCAGACAAACTCTTGGCCAAGCTGGGGTTCTCATGGTTCATAGCTATGCTAAAGGAGAGCCAATGGGGCTGACAGTGAACGTGCTTCAGGGAAGAAAGCGAGCACTACAGCCAGTGTGAATGAACAGGATCTTGCAGAGTTATGAATGGCAGCTGTTGATGGGAAAAGTTCAGAACTGCATTATGCTGTGGTGGATTAGGTTGGTTTGTTAAATTTTAAGTGTCCTTCATTTATTGCATTCAGACTTTTGATTCTACTGGTGTTAGTATAACAGATCTCCTTGCTTGGTAATTGCTCTGTCATTTAACCTTTACAATGAGACCTCACTGTAATTTTAATTTAGATTATCACCCAGACCACCAATGTTTTGGTACTGTCGCCTCACAAACCGGATCGAGGACTTCAATAGCTCAGACATAGGTGAGAGGTTTTTCGCAGGAGTGGGTGGGTGAGATTCTGTGGCCTGCGTTGTGCAGGAGGTCAGACTAGATGATCATAATGGTCCCTTCTGACCTTAGTATCTATGAAAGAAGCCTTTTTCCTTTGGATGCATACTACTACAAGGGACACAAGTCAAAAAATCACGTATTTTGAAAACCAAATTTCTTTATCACCTCAAATCTCTAAAAGTGAACATTTTAAAAATTGTCAGGTTGATAAAAGGTGTCTTGGGACCAACAACGTATAAGATATTAGTTACTCATGTTAAGTTATTGCTGGCTTACACCCAGTGTAATAACCATCATTAAAACTTGTTAAATTTTTACTAAACTCACAGAAAAACAATATCTAAATATAAAATGATGGGGGTCTAAATTAGCTGTTGTCACTCAAGAAAGAGATCTTGGAGTTGTGGATAGTTCTCTGAAAACATCCACTCAATGTGCAGCGGCAGTCACAATACTGCGTGCAGATGTGTTGGGGATTGGTCATTAGTTGGGGATTGTTCCTGCTTAGTTGGGGATTGGCCCTGCTTTGAGCAGGGGGTTGGACTAGATGACCTCCTGAGGCCCCTTCCAACCCTTAGATTCTATGATTGTGTGGTTGCCCATCTCAAAAAAGATGTATTGCACTAGAAAAGGTTCAGAAAAGGACAACAAAAAGGATTAGGGGTATGGTATGGCTGCCATATGCGGAGAGATTAGTAAGACTGGGACTTTTCAGGTTGGAAAAGAGAGGACTAAGGGGGAATATGATAGAGGTCTATAAAATCACTATGGGTGCGGAGAAAGTAAATAATGGAAGTGTTATTTACCCCTTCTCATAACACAAAGAACTAGGGGTCACCAAATGAAATCAATAGGCAGTAGGTTTAAAACAAAAGGAAGTATTTCTTCACACAAAGCACAGTTAACCTGTGGAATTCTTTGCCAGAGGATGTTGTGAAGACCAAGATGCTAACAGGGTTAAAAAAAAGAAGTAGATAAGTTCATGGGGGATAAGTCTATCTATGGCTATTAGCCAGGATGGGCAGGGATGGTGTCCCTAGCCTCTGTTTGCCAGAAGCTGGGAATGGGTGACAGGGGATGGATCACTTGATGATTACCTATTCTGTTCATTCCCTCTGGGGCACCTGGCACTGGCCACTGTCGGAAGACAAGATACTGGGCTAGATGGACCTTTGGTCTGACCCAGTATGACCATTCTTATGTTCTTCATAGCTGTAAGTGATTTATTCAGTGTAAAGGTGCCAGATTTCAGTTTCGATTTGCTGTTCATAAATTACTTTTATCATATGCCTTCCATCAGAAAATTCCCTGTTTGGTCCCTAGGGGAACTTAATCTTAGTATTTTTAATACTGTACTATATTTAACATGTCTTTTTAATTTAACCTATGGGTAGGTTAACCTGTGTTTATGGCTCTTTATTGTATTTTACTTGCTCCTTTTAAAAGACAACATAAGATAGTCATGTGATGAAGCACCATTATCCTAGACTGTTTGAAAAGCAGGATCCAGGGTTGGCCCTTTAGGTTGCACTCATCACATCACTGAAAAGATTTAAAATAAAGTAGAGGGAGTGAGTGACGGAGATTATGGCAATAAAATATAGCCTTTGGTGCCAGCATGGGTCGAACTATTGCCGTTTTTTCTGATATGCTGCAATGGGAATTTTGACACAGGCAAGATCATGTTATGAGTAGTCGTCCAGTTATTCATTTCCCCAGTATTTCACAGTCTTATTAAAATTGAAAGACAGTAATGAGAGCCAGAGGCACCAAACACATGGCACTTCATAAGATCTACAGAGCAACTCTGCCAATGCAGCCCTTTTGGTCCTGAGCAGAGACTGAGTTTTCCAAATTAGGCTCAGCAGTCGTTTTTCTGATCTCTGTTTTCACTTGTTTTCTACTGTAAATTGAATGTGAACCAGGGGTTCCAGAATTGAAAATCAAAACACATTTTCTCCTTTGCCACTTAAATACTTATCCCCTCAAATACCTCTGACTTCTAGTTTTTTTTCTTGGGCTTGATTTATTTGTGAGAGATAGTCAGCATTCTGAAAGACGGTGTTTTCTGTTTTGTTTTAGTTTTTTTTATGTTTTCAATTTGTATCACTGAAGTGTTTAAAAAAAATTACTCATACTAAAAACACTAGTCCCTAATTTTAATCTATAAATGAAGGCTGTAGGTACTCTGAAAATGTAAAAGTTGAGATAAGAACATCAAGGTTCTTGTTATGCCTATTAGGAAATAAAGTTATTAACCTGTTTTAGAATCTTAGCGGAGAAAGGGAATGGTTGGAGTCATTGCTGAATGGAGAAAGGGGGCATGGTGGTGGAATCAACTGTCATTGAATGTTGGAGAGAAGGGATCTGGTGGTTAACTGTTGGGTGTTACTGGCTTTCTAGAATCTAGAAACTTTTGGAAAATGGGCAGGGCATCTGATAAACGGTTTCTCTACAGAGCTGGCTAGCTCATGTTATTTTGTAGTCTTCAGTGTTAGAATGAGAAGCAACCACATAGGGAATCTGACTGTGGTAAATGTGAAAATTGTTGTTCAGGAGTGCAAACGAGTGATTGTGGTTAGTGATTACCAATATCAACTTATAAATTTATCAGGGTTAATATGCCCAAAGTTGAAGGAAATGGTAGAAAACAAATAATCAGATGAACTGAAGATAACGTAAACAGGATTCTTCCAATGTAAAATGTAAATGTTAATGTAACCCAAGCTGGACCCACATAGTGGTTTGAATCTGCCACTGGCTTTGAGCTAACTGACCTGAGTGCCTCAGCTCAGGCAACAGAGACTCATGGTTTTAGATCCAGAAGTTCTGGGTTCATCCCTGCTGCTGCTGATCCTGACCCAGAATAACTAGAGAGACAGAATTTGTGCTCATCTCAAAAATGCAGGAAATCATTTTCTTTGGATTCATCAGTTCCAAACGTGCCGCTGAACAAAGATTTCATTACTGAGAAGCAGAACACTGAGCTTCCTCATACAAATGAGGGTTTCAGCTCTGCTGCTCCAAGAAGGTGGGGGAGGAGCTCGGGATTTCAGCCCTGCCACTCCTGGCTGCAGTAGGGGGAGGGGAAGCTCGGGGCTCAGGCCCCCCTTGCTCCTGGCTTCAGCGGGGGGTGGGGGAGATCAGGGTTTCAGCCCTCTCCCTGCTTCAGTCCCATGGGGGCAGGGGGAGCACCAGGGCTTGGGACTTCAGCCCTGCACCCCTCCCCGCTTGGGGCACTGGGTTTCACTAGCGGGACTCTGCAACCCCCCTGAAAGGGCTCGCAGACCCCAGGGAGCCGTGGACCCCTGGTTGAGAACTGCTAGCTTAGCTGTAAGAGATATTATGGACAGAGCCCGCCTACTGTGCTGATAGGTGCATGAGACACAGAAATAGTCTGTGCCCAAGGAGAAATGGGGCTCTACAGGAGACATTGGGAAGGAATACAGTTCTGGGGGCCAGGCTGTTTGCATGGTTTAAAACGGACTCTGGGAGGGGGAGAGTGCATGTGATTCTACATACCAACAGTGGATACTTACCCATCTGAGCAGTTATTAGTGTTAATGCATATTTAAAAGTTGAGAAATTCTCTACCACCCCCCCTCAAAAAAACCCTGAACTTTAATATGGATAGATTCCATATTCCCCCCCCTTCCTCTCCAAGACAGACCATAAAAAACAAATAAGTCATTCAACAACCCATCTATACTCCACAAATCCGTTCCCCTTTTCAATCCTGCCTACCTGCTTTCCATGACTCACAGCCCACATCTTCATTCTGTGATCCTAAGCCACCATCTTATAGCCTTAACGGAGACCATATTTATTGGTTATATTTTGTGTTTTGTTTATTAATAAAGGGTTTGTGTGAATTGATAGATGATGTCTGTAGTTCTGAAATGTATTGTATGTGAGTGAGGGGTCATGGCTACAAGATGGTTTTTCCTCTTAATGTTTAGGGAAAGTTTTGTGAATGGATCTGTGTTCATGATCATTATGAATGTGGTTATAAGATGTTGCAGAATTAAAATCTATATGTGCGTAGGAGCACTGTATTTATAATTTGAAGGTAAGCTTGCTGGTTAGAGGTAGAGTTTTGGCAGAGGTAGTTTGGCCAATGTGGAGGAAGCTTCCTCAGTCTTTTTCGTGCCCCTCACTTTGGTGTCTGGATATGACCATAATGTATCTATTCTGATAATAAATAGGATTTCATCCTTTGACATAGTGGCACTATTCACACAAAAAATCACTTTAAAAACAAAAGTGAAATACAGAATGGCAAATTTAGACGGAAGGAATTGAGATTTTGTCTTATGCTCCTGTGAAATACAGCTTTTATGTAACTTTTTCTTCTTTTTCCTATTAAGTTTGTGCTGAAGCCTTCAACCCAGATGAGGAAGAAGAAGATACAGAACCAAGGGTAAGAGTGAGCAAATTACATCTGGCACAGTCTTTTGCATAGGTTAATGTACATATGCAAGCGCATCATCCCCTTGTCAATTCTACATTTAATTCTGCAAAGTGAAATGATTACTGAAAAAGCAGAATTACTGAAATGTTAAGTTTCTTTGTCCTAGGCATTCCTTTGGTCATTATCGGCTTTAATTTAGAAATTTGTTGTCCAAAAAGATTTTAAAATTGTACCTAGAGGCCTACCATCTATATGAACTTACATCTTTTCCTTTCTTAATTATCTGCTTAAGTAACACTTGTTCAGACAATTCCTGGAGCACTGGTGCTGGTGTGAAGAATTAGTGAAGCTTTAGCACAGCTCTCTGTCTAGATGCCTAGAATACCTCTTATGTTTTCCACTGCCTTCCTTATCAAAGCAGTTCTGTGCTGGGAGAGCTTACCTGCTGCTTATGTGAAAAATGCTTTGCTGAAATGTGCTTGAGCCTATAATCACCAGTTGTATCTTTTTAAATGCAGGCAATTTATAGGGATTGTTACAGTTCAGATATTGTAATTGTATTTCTCGAGTGCTACTGTATATAACAAAATCCTGGTTGATAGGAATCGATATTTCCTTTAGGGACTTGTACTTCTGGAATGTAGCATTTATAATAGGATTAAAAATATTAAAAAAAAGTGTTTTTAATTTATGGGTGGGGGGGGTCGCGCTCAGAGGCTTGCTGTGTGAAAGGGGTCACCAGTACAAAAGTTTGAGAACCACCATTTTAGAGGTTTTGATTCCTGAGTAGTATTTTGATTTAAGAAATTTGTTTTTACATCAAGTTTTTCAGTGTGTTCTCATTCTTTTTTATTTAATGGCTAAGTACTTAATGGTGCAACTTTCTTTCAGAATCCTGGCTATCTGTGTGGTTAATTTGAAGCAATTAATCCTCTTATCTGCTTACTATCCAATTTTAACCCCCCAGTGAATTTACTTAGATTTTGTTTTCATTATAATAAGGAATTATTTTACTGAAGAAATGAACATTAGTTCTCTTTATCTGGGAAGACATCATCTGAAGGAAACAAAACTTAAAACTTCAGTTTTTCTTGGTTTTTGTCTTGACATCTGATGAAATTCTGGCATCAAGTTCTTTAGATGATTTACTGGTGGTTGTGGCCACTAGAAACATGTATCATAAGATTTCGGTATTGTCTAGGTATTTCTACTGTGGTCCTCACAAAGGTATCTGGGTACTATACCATGTATTTTGGATCTCATCAAGATTTTTAGTACTACAGATATTTTCAGTGGAATTTAAGGCTTACTAAAAGTAAAATACCAAATTCAGTTATTGTCCATATAGACCCCACTCTCATGTGCATCTGCACCAAAATTTGAGCCTTCTAGAAAGTTGTGGCCATTGGGGCTGCAAATATACTCTCTTGTGGAACCAACACTTATTGTTAGGCTCCATACGTTGCTATTGCTGGGATATCCTCTGTTCCTCCTCCTTCTTGTTCATTGCTTTCTTGGCTATTTTTCTCTAAAAACATGGTTTACAGTATACTTCTATAAATTTATTTTTGATTTAATTAATATTAAGTTTAGAAAAAATTAAATAACTCTTGTTGTTAGTAGGCTGTGCGGATCTACTGGGACAAGCTGTTGTCATCTGAGATCTCAGTTCTCTTTTTATAAGCCCATCTCTTAGGATGGATGACTAATTTTCACTGGTGCAAGGGAAAGATTTTAGTTGCTGACCTCCCATGCCTAGTGTCTGAAAGTGCCTGGGAAGAGTCATTTGTCAGGGAGAAGCTCATTCTGCACTAGCTTCACCTCTCCCATCCTCATAAAAGTCATGGGTCTCTTTTCCAGTTCTTGCTCATAAGAGGCACAGACCTCTCTGGATCAGACATGGTCACAGCAGTTGAGTTGGTGCCTGGTCCCTCTTTGCTCGCCTAAATTCTGAATTAGGAGGAAAGAGAGAACAGAACAGTTTAGAAGAAAAGAGAGGTCTGACTTTGTTTTTTTACTTGGAATTGTTTTTTTGTTTCCTTTTCTTCCAAGTTCGTGTGTTTGTGTGTAGGGGGTTCTTTTCCATCCTCCCATGCAATACTCTGATTTAGTCTCTTGGACAGGCTTCGTATTTCAGGTGCCTGAAGATCACTAAACAATTCAGAAGCGGGAAAGAGTAGAAAAGAATTCCAGAATTTAAAAATAAATTCTTTTTTTTCCAAATAACTACTTTTAAGATATATAAATATCTTAAATGCTCTAGTTATATTAAATATTAGTGGAGCTGTTATGGTGAGGAAATATTAAAACAATAAAATAGTTCATTGAAGAGCAATATTAAAACAGCTTTTGCTCACTCAGTTTAATTTTCTAAATATTTGTGTAATTGTTTTTGTCTGGATGTTCTTTAAAAAGATACGTTGTCAGAATATCAATTTTTTTTTAAGTACGAGTTCCTGAACAATTATTGCCACTATATAGATCTTTTTTTTCACTTTTCATTCTTTTGAGGTTCTAGCTACATCAAGGCTCTTACTTAATGTTGTGATTCACTTTGTGAGGTTAAGTATGCTTCAGATTGTGATCAGATTTCTTTACTGCCATGACAGGGTTTTTTTTATTTTTCCTTGCAGGTAGTTCATCCAAAAACAGATGAGCAGAGATGTAGACTGCAGGAAGCATGCAAAGATATACTCCTCTTCAAAAACCTAGATCAGGTAGTACTGCTATAATGTTTGAACTACAGTAGTTTACCGTATGTGTAATTACTAGCCATTTACGTTGTTCTCAGTAGTGGAATATTGCAAAAGGAGTATTGCAGGAATACAAGGACATACTGAATTTGTATCCTGTAATAGCCACCTTACAAAGGAGGATTCAACTAAGAAGCAAATATCCAACTTGTAAAAGGTTAAAGTAGAAATTAGAACCAGGTAATAGCTTCAGTATTCTCCATTATTGTTATCTTCTCCTGATTGAATGGGATGGAGGAGAAATTGTCTACATAAAAGATGACTATGAAGAATTTCTATTTCAAAAATCTAAACCCCCAAACTAGTAACAGAATATGAGAATATTTAAATTACAGTTGAATACATTCAAAAATAAAATACTAGCTAGATGGCATAAATACTCTCCAGTCAAGTCTTGAGCTCAGAATCCTGAGCTCTCCTTTGTAACCATTGTTGTTGTTTTGCCCTGAACCATGACAGGATTCCAATCATCTTTTTGGCTGTTGGAAACCAGAGGGTAAAAAAAGTGACTTAGTCAGCTATAACTTGAACAGAATCTCTTCTTGCCCCTCACAAAAGAGCAGAACTGTCTTACATAGCAGGTTGGTTAGATAAGCCTTGGAAACCATTTGGTTTCCTCAAGACCAGAGCCATAAGGCTTTTCATAATATACTGTGAAACCAAGGTAGCTGAACAGTCAAAGGCCTGACAGCCTTATTGCTTCTGCTAACTTGAGAACCACAAAGAGCTGTTAAAAGAAGCTGTAGGGAAATTTCTAAATTCTTGTAGCTTTTAGGTTATGACACTTGAGAAGGAAACAGTACACTGAAATATGAAGTGAGCCACCATCTGATGCAGAAAATAAGAATCTGAGGTATCATTCCATAGCATGGTTGTGGATTGCCCAGAAACACTGTTGCAGTATCCAAAGTAGAAGCAACTGACATGTGATATTGATGTCTTAACACAAATTTTATAACTGAATAGTTAGGCATTGTAGATCTGTGGTCTGATCTTCCTCAGCTCTTGTCTATATACACAAGTTGCACTGGTATAACTTTCTTCATATCAGTGGGAACTGGCTTGTTCTGAGGCATCTTGTGCTCTGGGGATTCAGCATTAATGGTCAGCTCTCTTGTAGCTGTATGAGTGCAAATCCCTAGTGCAGACAGGCAAAACCATATAAGCCGTGACTTGCTCATTCCGCTTTGAAGCGGTGGTAAGCTGTGCCAGTGCAGATTATGGCTTATTGTGGCTTTGCTCACTACTACTATGTTACCTTGTGATGACCTTGCCAACTATGTCAGATCATTCAAGTGATAATTCCCTTCACTCACTAAAATTCACTCCATTGATATTTATATACTAATATACCAGTATTTTGACAGAATTCTCCAGTTACACACCCAGCAGATGATGCTCACACTCTTTTTGTCATTGACTCTAACACTCCTGCCCATCACTTTCACAGTGCCGGTTTCTGAAATATGAATTGTTTGCAGTCTGTTTTTGAGCATGTACGTAAAGATCAAACACCAATCAATCTGTTTTAATTCAATTAAGTATTTCAATATTCTGATTAACATGATTTTTAGACACTCCCCCCAAGAAAATTGCATCCCTTACTATTTTCACTGACAAACCCATTTTGCTAATGCTGCTGTTCTTCTGCCAATAAGTGCTGCTTCGTACCAGTGTACTTGATTTTCTTTTTCCTAAAAAATGGTTCAGAACTTGGAAGTTGAATCTGAGAAAAATAGATTGATCAGACACATAGATGAACAGAATTTGTTGGGGAAGAGTCAACATGGTTTTTGTAAAGGGGAATCATGCTTCACCAATCTATTAGAGTTCTTTGAGGAGACATGTGGACAAGAGTGATCCAGTGGATGTAGTATACTTAAAGTTTCAAAAAGCCTTTGACAAGGGCCCTTACTAAAGGGTCTTAAACAAAGTAAGTTGTTATGGGATAAGAGGGAAGGTCCTCTCATGGATCAGTAACTGGTTAAAAGACAGAAAACAAAGGGTAGTAATACATAGTTTTCAGAATGGAGAGAAGTAAGTAGTGGTATCCCCCAAGGGCCTGTACTGGGACTAGTGCTGTTCAGTAGATTCATAAATTATCTGGAAAAAAGATAAACAGTGAGGTGGCAAAACTTGCAGAAAATACAGGTTACTTAAGTCCAAAGCAAACTGAAAAATTACAAAGGGATATCACAAAACTGGTTGACTGGGCAGCACAATGGCAGATGAAATTTCATGTTGATAAACGCAAAGTAATGCACATTGGAAAACATAATCCCAACTATACATACAAAATGATGGGGTCTAAAAAGAGATTTTGGTGCCATTGTGGATAGTATCTTAAAACATCCACTCGATGTGCAGTGGCAGTCAAAAAAAAGTCTAACAGACTTAGGAACCATGAGGAAAGGGGTAGATAATAAGACAGAAAATATCATAATGCCTCTATATAAAACCGTGGTCGCCCATACCTTGAATACTGCATGTAGTTCTGGTCATCCCATCTCAAAAAAGATATATTAGAATTGGAAAAGGTACACAGAAGGGCAACAGAAATGATGAGGGGTATGGAACAACTTCTGTGTGAGGAAAGATTAAAAAGACTGGGACTTTTCAGCTTGGAAAAGAGATGACTAAGAGGGTTATGACAGAGGTCTATAAAATGTTGATTGGTATGGAGAAAGTGAATAAGGAAATCTTATTTACTCCTTCACATAATATAAGAACTAGGGGTCACTCAATTAATTTAATAGGCAGCAAGTTTAAAACAGATGGAAGTACTTCTTCACACAATGCACAGTCAACCTGTGGAATTCGTTGCCAGGGGATGTTGTGAAGGGTAAAACTATAACGGTTCAAAAAAGTACTGGGTAAGTTCCTGGAGGACAGGTCCATCAATGGTTATTAGCCAAGATAGTCAGGGTTGCAACCACATGCCCTGAGTGGTGGCAGCCTCTGTTTGCCAGAAGCTGGGAGTAGACAACAGGATGGATCACTCAATGATTTCCTGATTGGTTCCTTCCTTTTGAAGCATCTGGCATTGGCCACTGTTGGAAGACAGGATACTGGGCTAGATGGATCATTGGTCTGACCCAGTATAGCCATTCTTATGTTCTTAACTGAGCAACCTTAATTATGGCAGTTGTTAGGGCTCCAACTCTAGAACAATGTGTGCGCTAAAGAAAATGATCATGATGTGAAGGCTGACAGTACAGTATGTCATTACCTCTGAGGGCATCTTACAAAAGGAGTCAAGCTTCTTTCCAATAGCAAGATGAATGGTGTATAGCATTTGCCATCTTTTTCTCAAGTTTTTTCCCCAATCTCCTTGAGTAACTGAAAACTATGAACAGCGTGGGAAGAACAATTACAGAATATACAGCAGGCTACAATGTGCGTGCAGCATCTGCTTGTATCCAGTTCTGTATGTGGTCTCAACATAATGAATGGCCTAATATAAGTAAGCCATTCTTGCAAAACAGTCAGGCAAAAATCTGCTCTTCTGCCCTTTGTTGTGATGACTGAGGGAGTGTAAAACTATTTTTTACTCTATTTATTTAGGAAGTTTTAACAACTGTACAAATTCTTGCCATGTAAATATCAAACAAAACTATCATTACAACAGTTACCTTTTGTTTAAAGAGACGTTTTACAGAAGATAGTATTCTGTTTAACAGGGTGTTACTCACTCTGTAATATGGTATCATTACAACACCTATAATATGTTGTTTCTACTGATTTTATTGAGCTGAGTGAAATCTCAGTGTATGCGTTTAACAGATCAGGCATGTCTGTCAAATGTTAATATTATTGAACAGGTATTGGGTTGGGGGGTTGGGGGTGATGGATATACTTTGTCTGAGTATTGAATAAAATGTAAACAAATATCTAAGTAGCTATCTGTCCTCTGTCTATTTTGCTGGCTATGTAACTGGTGTGTTAATTTTTCTGTAACCACAACCTCCCATATTTTTTTGAACCATTCTTCTTCTGTGATTGGACTATTTTTCCTTCTTCTAGCGAGAGGCTACTAATAGCAAAGCAGCTACTAGCAGATAAGGGATTAACTCTTCATTTCCTCTTGGAAGCCGTAGGAGGATTACCAAGGGATCATTTGGTAATAAATTTCCAACAATTTGTGATATTGGGTTACAGATGGCATCCCAGTACTCTCTAATGACTGGACATGTCCACCATATAAGTATAAAATCTCCTCTTTCACCGCAACTTTTCCAACATTTATCCCCATTGAGTCTCTCTCTTATTATTTAACCTGACTGGTGTGAGGTGCTATTGAAAAAGTATCTTGAAGAAATTTTCTTGTATTGTGCTACAAAATTAAGATCACTGGTCTTCTTTTTCCAGATCAGACCCCCTTGGGGTAATTTGTCTATCAGCATCCATGTCCCAGCATGTTATACATAGAGACTTTTTTGTTAGGAAGTCTGTCCGCAAAGATTGATCTAAATTAGTTATATTTTTCGTTTGTGTCCTAATTGAGTAGACACCATCGCTTTATTAAAGTTTGTTTTCTGTATAAAACGGGTTTTCTGGAAAATCAATAAACCTAATGCCTGACTTGAAACTACTGGTACCAGGGTAGAGTGGACCCCGTTAAAGATGGTTTTGCTCTTTAAATAAATTAGAAAAGTTTCTTTATTGAATAACTGGCCAACCATGTGTATTCCATCACTCTCCCAATCTTTGAAGCTCTGTAGTTCACAATTTGGGTTAAGATCTGGCTTATTAGCAGTGGGTGCCATTGGCAACAGAAAATTGATCTTTTCTCTAGTTCTAGCCCAGATTCAAAGAGTAGCCTTTGATAAAGGATGTGTGTAAATTTGTGGAGGGCATGATTTTTTTTTATTAATCTGTTGTAACCTCGTGATATTTTCAGTGCCACAATTTTCTTGTTCCATAAAGGGCCAGTGTTTGTCTGGGTAAGAGCACCCTCACTTCACTACTGCTTTGAGCTGGCTGGCACCATAGAATATTTGGAACAGCTAATCTATCCTGTTTAATGGGTCTGTGCAAAGTAGCTGCACTCACTCTTGGTCTCTTCTTATTCCACGTAATTCTAACATCCTTTGTATTCCTGCTAGGGTTTTATCTGGGGTAGAATCATAGAACCATAGGGTTAGAAAGGAACTCAAGGATCATGTAGTTTAATCCCCTGCCATTGTCTGTTCCATTGTCCAATTGGTTTTACGCTTTTTTCCTAAAACTACACAGAATTGCATAAGGATTTTGAAACAATTAAGAAGTGTTTGGCAGAGTGTTCATTTTGACTATGGGTATTCTTCTCAACCAAGACATTGCGTACTTTCCTCAGCCTTTCAGATCTTTGTTCATTTGCTGAAGTAGTAGTTTTACATTTAAACCATAGAGCTCTTTTAGGTTGTTTGAGATTTGAATTCCCAGGTATCTTATATAATTTGTTGCCCATTTGTACCCAAATGTTTCTGGAGGACTGACTTTTCAGAGTCTAGAAAATTTATACCTAGCACTTCAGATTTTGCATAATTTTCTTTAAATCCAGACACCTTCCCAAATTCCTGGATTTCTTTAGCAACTCATTTTAGGTAAATATTTGATTTAGATCAAAGTATTACATAATTTGCATGTAATGATATTTTCTGATATACTCTTGCAAGTTTTATTCCTGTGATGGATTCATTGTTCCTTATCCTCTGTGCAAAAAGCTCCAGGGGCAATGCAAAAAGTAAAGAAGACACTGGACATCTCTGCCTGGTCCCTCTTTGTAGTTCTGATAGGGGAGATTTCACCCATTAATTTGCACAGTTGCTTTTGGGTTGGTGTAAAGAACAGTTATCCATTTAAGGAACTGGGGGCCAAAGTCCATACGGGATAGGACTTGAAACAGAAAGCTTCACTCTGTTCTGTCAAAGGCTTTCTCTGTATCTAGTGATAAAAAAAAAAAAATTATCTTTTCTTTTTTGATCTAGCAGTATGGATGATTCCAATTACTCTCAAATATTGTTTTACATTTGTCTATCCTTAATGAATCCACTTTCATCTGGATTTACATAAAAACTGGGAGCGTAGACTGCAGTCAGCTAGCTAGTATTTTTACTATAGTCTCTGTTGTGATTCAACAGTGATGCAGCTCCTAATAGGCCCATATAAAGTAAGGTCTTTTGTGTCCTGAGGGAGAACAACCACAATAGCGTCTTTCATAGGTTGTAGAAGTTTTTCCTTTAACAGAATAGTGTTGAAGATACCTCTCAAGGGACCCACTTAGACATCTGTTTTACTAACCTGTCAAAAAATTATTCTTTGGGTAAATATAACTTTGCATGACTGGAATACACATAATTGGCCAAATTAATCTCTTGTTTAACTCCAGTGATTTCAGTTGAGTTGAACCAAAGTAAATGTAGGCTCAGTACATCAATTGTTCTGTTTAAATATATCTTCTAAAAAGGCATAAATTAGCTGCCAGAACACTCATAATCAAAGACTAAGAAGCCAGTGTCCTTTGGATCACTTCTTTCAAGAATCAGAGTAAATTTTGGAGTAAAACCAATCCAGGTTACTAGCAAAAGTCCTTAATATGCTGCAGATCTGAATACTCTTGCCTGTGGAAAACTAACTTGCATTCTGTCCCCACATCTAAAGCCATGGGGGAACAAAATATAAGTTCTGTCATGGGAGAGCATCCTGCAAAAATGTGATAGTTGCATTAATGCAGCTGTGTTACACAATATCTTGTGAGTGAGTTTGTAGAATCTTAAAATGCTGTAATGTGTTGGACATGTGCATCAGCTGTGCTACTAATTCCTATTAAAAAGGAGTTGTTGAGCATGCACAGTATTTTAACCTCCTGTGGCTGTTTACATTTTAGATTTCAGGATCCAACTGTACTTGTTTACATTATCAACAAGCTTGAAGATCTTTTTTAACCCTCTGCTGCCTACCCCCCAAAATAAGGCACCTTTGAGCTTTAGGGGTTAAAAAAAGCATTTATAGCCACAATGCTTACATTTTTCTGACTTCTGTTATTTAGACACACATACTTTAAATATGTGGTTAAAAAAAACAGCTTTCAGGCTGCAACTGCCTTCTCAGTTTAAATACCAGGAGGGTTTAAGATGAGAAAATAAGAGCTTTCTGATGAAAAGTCAGACAGCGCTTCTAATATAGTGGTGCTTACAGATACTGCTGTAATGAGTCATATTGTAAAACTAGTGTAGTAAATTTTAAAATGCATTAAGCAGCATAAATACTGGATTAGGGGTGTTCATGAGTTGCATTTTGGAAATTTGTTGTGGTTTAAATGTTAGTTAGTGTATCTGATAATGGACTGAAATTACAGTGAAAGTCAATTGTCAGTGGTTTTAAGGATAACATATATAGGAAAGAAGTTCAGCATTGATGTAAGGCCCTTAAATGGCACAGTGATAGAGACTGTGATGGTTAAATGTGGTGCTGTATGTAGACATAGATTTAGTGAACCATATCCTCAGCGGATGTAAATCCGCATGTCTCTATCAAAGGAGCTATATCAGTTTACACTTGCTGAGAATCTAATTCAGCCTGTGCACTTTGGCATTGAACCCATAGCACTGGATTAAGCTGTTAAGGCTTAAACTACAAATCAACATTTTTGTCAGAAAATGCAATGCAAGCAAACCCTTGAGATACTAAATATTAAAATAAAATTGAAAACTGTTGAATGTCAAAATATTAAAATAACCCAAATATTCCTATTCAGGATATGAAAATCCATGTGCCTTACTACTAACTGTCCAGAACAAAAGTTGAACAAACCAGTCTTTTTCCAATGAATAATCTTATTGCGGGTTTTCTAACCTTCCAGGAGCAGCTGTCTCAGGTTCTCGACGCCATGTTTGAGAGGAAAGTGAAACCTCAGGAACACGTCATTGACCAAGGAGATGATGGAGACAACTTTTATGTTGTTGAGAGGTAGGAAAATGAGCCATTGACTTGTATGAGTTCTATGGAGATAAAAATCTAGAACTCATAATTTCTGTTCCATTTCAATCATTCTGGAAATAGTAGGGAATTCCTATAGACTTAGCACCTCATGCATCTTTTGTTTTTCTTAGTTTTTTCATTCACTGGTGTTAGGAATTTTTATAAACATCATTCCTCTATTATTTGGCCTAATCGTCCGTACAAGGTAGCTATTTTAAGGTACCCGGTTGTCAGTCAGTCTCTGTTCTCTTGCAGATCAGTGGGTTCTATATATCTGTGTAATTAAGAGATTCTCCCTTTCATATGTATAAAATATATATATATATTTACCCTTTTATAATAAAGGCATTCAGAGAAACTCTTGTGTGTCAGTGTTTCCTCTTATAAGCATCTCCTAGTGATAGTTCTATTGATGAACACCTACTTAATTCTTCTGCAGATATGAAGAATATATGTTTGTGGCTCCTATAAAACTGTGATCTTAATAAGAATAATCTTGAGGAATGTAAGAATAAGTGGTTGTTGGAATAGGATCTTGATTCTGCCACAGATGTTGATTCATATAATTATCAGATGCTCCTCTTTCAAATAATGGCACCATTAAATAGACACTAAAGATTTCAAAGCAGTTCCTTAAGACAGTGCATTTCCTTTGGATTGTCATTTATGGTATATTTAGGGAGTTTACAAAGCACTTTTATGTTAGGTTCTGATAACCTAGTTAATTTAGCCAAATTCCTGTTTTGATTAGCTCATGTTTTACAAATAGGCTGTCAGCTACAAAACATTTTATACTGAAAGCCAGCTAGCTGGCTGCAGAAGATTTAAGGCGGTAAAGTTTGCCACATGTGATTTTCCAGAGGATATGATGGTAGTTGGTACTTTACTGCTGTCACAACTGTGGGCAAAACTGTGCAGGTCAAAAAGATAATATATTGAGAATAAGTGAATAAAGCCTGTATTGTATGACAGTTGAGACCCAACTTGGAAATGCAGGCTCAGCAGTGTCTGCTGTACTGTTTGTTCCACAAATCATCATCTTTGAAAGTCTAACATTATCCATATTCTTTTTTTGTATCTATTTTCCATGTCCAGAAGCATATTTCCCTAAAGATACCACATTGATTGGAATTCTGCTCTTGGGTCACGCACTTCTAGTTTGAGTTAAGTGGAAATTCCTTTGTTTTCTAATGACAGGTTTCAGAGTAGCAGCCGTGTTAGTCTGTATTCGCAAAAAGAAAAGGAGTACTTGTGGCACCTTAGAGACTAACAAATTTATTTGAGCATAAGCTTTTGTGAGCTACAGCTCACTTCATTGCGAAAGCTTATGCTCAAATAAATTTGTTAGTCTCTAAGGTGCCACAAGTACGCCTTTTCTTTTTGTTTTCTAAGGATTTTAGCTCTTTAAGCCATCAGTAGGTGTGTCTTGTACACAGAGCAATTGCTGCTGCCCTAATGCTCTTGAGAACCTTTCCTTACAGTTCCTTTCTGATCATGGTCAACAGCAGAGCTCCCTATTTGAACTGTAACTGTTTTGGCAGTTTTCAGGTCTCTACCTTCTTGGAGACGTTAGGCACAGGTCTTTCTCAAAGCCTTCTGGTTCTGATGTAGAGCAGTAAATTTCGCCATCAATGCCTTTGAGGCTAGGGTTTTTGGGTCCACTTTGCGTCAGAGGCACTAAGATGACTCTTTGAGTTCCCCTGGATGCAGGGCGAATTAGGAATATGGGACATTGTACCGGAAGAGACCTTCTGGGTCATCGAGTCTAGCCGCCTGCTATTGCAGGCAACCCTGGCATATTTTCCCATTCACAGGTTTGGTCAAGCTCCATCTTAAAACTAATTTGAGTATTTGCCCCTACTACTCCTATTGGAAGGCTGCTCCAGATCCTCATTCCTCTGATGGTTAGAACCCTGCTTCTAATTTCCAGCTTAAATTTATTCATGGCCAGTTTTTACCCATTTGTTCTTGTGCCAGCATTGTACTTTAGCTTAAATAGCTCTTCTCCCCGATGTATTTATAGAGAGCAATCAGATCCTTTCCTCTCTCAGCTTTCATTTTGTTAGGCCAAACAAGCCACACTTTTGTACTTTCCTCTTGGAAGATAGGCTCTCCATTCCCCTGATCATCCAAATAACCCTTCTCTGCACCTGTTCCAGTTTGAGTTCATAATTTCTTAAATGTAGATGACTAGAATTATACACAATATGTCAGATGAGGTTTTAGCAGTGCTTGTATAATGGCATTAGTACTTCCCTTTCTCTACTAGAAATACTTCACCCAATGTATCGTAGGATCACATTTGCCTTTTTCACAGTGACATTGCATTGGTAGCTCCTAATCCTCAAGTGATCAATTAATTCAGGTTTTTCTCCTCCTCTGTCATTTCCAACTAATGAGCCTCCCTCCCCTCAGCTTATAGCAGAAATTTTTCTTTAGTCCATAAATGCATGACCTTGCACTACATACTATTAAATTTCATCCAATTTCTGTTACACCAGCCCTCAGGGTCATCCAGTTCTTCCTGCATAATAATCCTATCCTCCTTGTATTGACCGTGTCTCCCAACTTTGTATCATCAGCAGATTTCATTATATCACTTCTACGTTTTGGATCAAGGTCATCAATTAAAATATTAAATAAGATTGGTCCCAAGACCAATCCTTGATGAACTCTATTAACAATCTCCCTCGAACCTCAAAATTTTTCTTTCAGCACAGCCCATTGTCATCTCCCTTTTAGCCAGTTCCTTACTTGCCTTGCAATACTTGTATAAGCCCCATCTTCTCCATTTTAACTAATAATTCTTCCTTGAATAGTGTCCCTATGGGTGTACCACTTGAGGTCCCCATGCACCTACAATTGAAGATTTTTCAGCAGCAGTTCTTGTTTGATCTGTCCATATGCCCCAGCTATCCTTGTGCCCTGTATCTGCAAATTTCTCTTGATGCAGCTGGCACAACAAGCCCATTCCATCTCCATATCTGTAGTCATGTATCGAACCTCATGGCTGCAGTCTTCAGGATTTCTGCATGAAGTACAGAACGTTGTAGAGGCCTTCCCCTTTGAATATAAATTATTCAGTGAGTTCACAGATGAGTCCCCTCATTTGCTGAAGGATTCTAGGCTGACCCTTCATTCACTGGGCATACATATGCCTGCAAACAAGAGAAGATTTAGTCGGGCTCAGACATCTTGGAGATCATTCCCAGCTCAGTTCTCCACCTACCACAGGGTGTTGGAACCACCTAAAAAGAAACCCAGAATTCAGCAGGGAAATTCTCAACTGCTGCTCCTAGGTTGATGCAACAGCCATCATCTACAAAGCACTTGTTTTGACACCGCCGTTGAAAGCCATGAACACCCCTGCTGCTGTCCAGAGCTGGTGCTATATACCATTCTGCCCTTTCAGTCCTCCCACTTTGTGGGATTGTCTCTCCCACGTCTGCATCTCATGAGAGTTGAGATCTGGCGGTTAGAACATCTGTCTACTCCATCCTTTTCCATTCCACACCTCCCTCCCAACCCCTTCCCTGTGCCTTTTCAAGGACGCATCTCATAAGCCTCTCTTGAGACAAGAGAGTGTCTCCCTCCTTTGCACAGGAGCCGTGACACTAGTTCCCACTCAGTACAGAGTAATGGGATTTTATTCCAAGTCCTTCCTGCTTCCCAAATAAGAAGGGCAGGTAGAGGCCAATTCTAGATTTCAGGATGCTGAATACTTTAGTCAAGGTACAAAAATTCAAGATGGTAACAATCGCAGCTGTTGTTCCAGGCGTGGATCTGGGAGACTGTTTCATAGCCCTTGACCATCAAGATGCATACTTGCATGTTGTGATATGCCTCTCTCATAAGAGATTCCAACGTTTCATGTAGGTCAGGGAGGTCCTCCCTTTCGGACTCTCTGCTACCCTCAGAGTGTTTAAAAAAATTATAGTGGTACTGACCGCACAGCTTCAGCAGTGGGGAGTAGTAGTCTTTCCCTATCTCAATATTTGGCTTCCCAATTCCTACGCTGAAGTGCAAACAATTGATATAGAGTTCAAAGAGGCCACTCTTGATGCCTCGACATCCAAAACCTACCTGAGGACAAATTTCTCAGTTTGACACACTTAATTGATAAGTCCAGTTGAGACCACAGGTCGCTGCGAGATCATGCCTGCAGCTCCTCATGCTCCTTCCAAATGAGCTTATCTGCACGGCTTCCAAGCCTGCCCAGGACAGTTTATACACAGTCTGAACAAGTAGCTCTCTATTCCCAGCTGTGTAGTAGTATCCCTCGACTGACTGAAGAGCCCGGACAAGGTTTGCTCAGGGTTCCCTTCAACCATCTTCCTCCCACTGTCACAGTAGTTTTGGCTGCATCCCTCCTTGGATGGGGAGCTCATCTGCTTCACCTCTCCTCCTGGCTGGCCATCAGTTTCCCTCTGATGCTCAGTCTTCTCACTCAGGACTTGGGGAACACTTGTCACCTCCACCTGAACACTGTGTGGTTCACGGCTTGGTACCTAGGTGGCTCTCAGAGTTAGAACTCTCCTGTTCCAGAAATGTTAAAGAAGTCCTAATCAACAGCAGAAGGGAATCCACAAGAAAACTTACCTTCAGAAAGACTGTGTACTTACTTTCCTCTGTCTCCTGTTGGCTCTCCTATTTCAGAGGTTCTAGAATACTTTTTCACTCTGAAGAAAGGAGGTCTGTCTTTGAGCTCCATTTAAAGTCCACATGGTGGCCGTTACATGATTTCATTCTCTTGTGGAAGGTTTCTTGGCATTTGCTCTTCCTGCAACTTCCAGATTCATCAAAGTTTATCAAATCTCTTCCCAAATGGCAGAGAACCCACCACAGCTTGGGATTTGAATTTAGTTCTTAATTCTCTGATGAAACCTCCCTTTGAACCACTAGCTACTTAGAATTAGAGAAATATAGGACTGGAAGGGACCTTAGTAGGTCATCTAGTCCAGTTCCCTGCACTGGAGCAAGACTAAATTGTATGTAGACTGTCTCTGACAGGTGTTTGTCTAACCTATTCTTAAAAATCTTGAATGACGCAGATTCCACAATCTCCCTCGGTAATTTCGTCCAGTGCTTCACTACCCATACGGTTCCTAATGTCTAACCTAAATCTCCCTTGCTGCAATTTAAGCCCATTACTTTTTGTCCTTGTCTTGTCCTCAATGGATAAGGAAAACAATTTATCACCCTCCTCTTTAAAACAACATTTTATGTACTTGAAGACTGTTATCATGTTTCCTGCCCCCTCAGTCTTCTCTTCTCCAGACTAAACAAACCCAATTTTTTCTCAAAGGTCATGTTTTCTAGATCATTTGTCATTTTTGTTGCTGTCCACATCATTCCCAAAGTGTGGTGCCCAGAACTGGGCACACTACTCCAGCTGAGGCCTTATCAGTTTTGAGTAGAGTGGAAGAATTACTTGTCTTATTGACAGCACTCCTGCTAACACATCCCAGAATGATATTCACTCTCTTTGAAACAGGATTACATTGTTGACCAATATTTAGTTTGTGATCTACTATAACCCCCAGATCCTTTCTGCAGTACTCCTTCCTAGGCACTCATTTCCTATTTTATATTTGTGCAGTTGATTATTCCTTTCTATGTGTAGTACTTTGCATTTGTCCTTATTGAATTTCATCCTATTTATTTCACACCATTTCTTAGGTTTGTCAAGATCATTTTGAATTCTAACCCTGTCCTCCAAAGCGCCTGCAGCCCCTCCCAGCTTGGTATTGTCTGCAAACTTTACAAGTGTACTCTATGCCATTATCTTAATTATTTGTGAAGATACTGAATAGCACTGAGCCCAAGACAGAGCTCTGCAGGACCCCAGTTGATATGCCCTTTCAGTTTGACTCTGTGAACCACTGATAATTACCAGTTGTGCACCCACTGTATATAGTAGGTTCATCTAGGGTACCTTTTTCCCAGTTTGCTTATGAGAATGACATGCAAGACAGTATCAAAAGCCTTTCTAAATTTGAGATACACCACATTTAATTCTTCCCTCCCATCCGCAAAGAAGGATATTAGGTTGGTTTGACATGATTTATTCTTGACAAATCCATGTTGACTGTTATTTATCACCTTATTGTCTTCTAGATACTTACGAATTGATTGTTTATTTGCTCCATTATTTTTCCAAGTACCAAGTTAAGATGATTGGACAAGCCAGGGAATTATAGACCATATTCCCCTTTTTATAAATAGTTACTATATTTACCCTTTTCTTGCCCTCTGGGATCTCTCCCATCCTCCATGAGTTCCGAAAGATAATCACTAATGGCTCAGAGACTCATCAGCTGTTCCTTAAGTATTCTGGATGTACTTGGTCAGGCTCTGCTGACTTGAAGATATCTAACTTGTCTAAGTAATTCTTAACTTGTTCTTTCCCTCCTGTAGCCTCAGATTCTACCTCATTTGCACGGATGTTCACTATGTTAGTGGTCTGATCTCTGCTAACCTCTTGGTGAAAATTGAAACAAAAACGGTATTTAACACTTCTGCCACTGTTGTGTTTTCTGTTGTCTTTTCGTCCTCATCGAGTAATGGGCCTACTCTGTCAATTTTCCTCTTCCTTCTAATGTATTTGTGGTTTCTGGTTAGCCTTTATGTCACTAGCTAGTTTAATCGCATTTTGTCCCTATGCCTTTCTAATGTTGTGTCTACATGCTTGTGGTGGTGTTTTTTTAATACATATTCATCCTTTATAATTTGATCTAGTTTCTGCTTTTTGAATTTCTGGTTATTGAAGATCTACTGGTTAAGCTAGGGTGCTTTCTTACTGCAATTCTTATCTTTCCTATGCATTGAGATAGTTTGTTCTTGTATCCTTAATAATAATACTTGTATGGTTTTAAACTTTTCCATGAAAACTTTCTTTCTTCTTCGAGTGTTTGCTCATATCGATTCCAATTAGGCGTGCGCGCGCCGCGTTCACGATTGTCGGATAATTTTTGCCCTAGCAACACCCGGTGGGTCGGCTGTGGAGCCCCCGGAGTGGCGCCTTCATGGCACTGGATACATACCCCAGCCGACCCAGCGCCCCCTCAGTTCCTTCTTACCGCACGTGGCAGTCGTTGGAACTGTGGAGCGCAGCATAGCTGTCCTCCACTCTCCCTAGCTTTTTGCTTCCCATTGTTAGATAGTTGTTATAGTTGTATAGTTGCAGTAGTTAAATAGAGATAGTAATAAGTTTAGACTTAATTTAGTGAGTTGGAAGGGGTCCTTCCCCTCCTCCCTGCCTGCCGCTTGGGCTCATGCCCAAGGCTCCGGGTTTCAAACCTTGCTCAGCCTGCTCAAAGCCTATGCCAACGGGAGACCCCCACGACTCCTGTTTGAAGTGCCTCGGGGAGTCTCACCAGGCTGACAAGTGTAGGATCTGTAAGGCGTTCAGACCTTGGACCAAAAAGGAGTGGGACTTTAGACTCAAGCAGCTCCTTTTGGAGGCGGCCCTTAGCCCGGGCCCTCCATTGGCTCGCCAAGTCCCGGCACCGGGTGCTTCAGTGCGCAGCGCCCTGGCGGCTGCATCAGGTACTTCACTGTGGTTGGACTCTGATAGACGCCCGCAGCACCGGACCTCTCCGGCACCATAGCCAGTACAAGTGACCCGGCGTTGTTCTCTATCTCCGGGCCAGAAGAGACTGCGCAAGCCGGAGATGACTGTCCCACCTCAACAGTCGCCGGGACCTCCTATACCAGCCTCGGAGTCGCGTCCAGCACCAGAGAAACTGAGGGTACAAGCGCCGATACCGGTGCCGTTGACTCCAGCATTGAGGGTGGAGCTGTTGAGTCCGGTGTGCACAGGCTCCCCGACCCAGACCATGGTTGAGCCCCAGCTTCCGTCAACGCCGGAGACGTTTGCAGCGGCGCGAGGCCTCATTGCCCTCACAGAGCCGGCATCATCACAGACTGCTGCACAGCCTCCAATTCGTGCGGTACTGTCTAGGGGCAAGCCAACTCTAATATGTCCGCCGTCTCTGCGCATGCAAACACAATCCCGGTCCCAGTCCCAATCCTGGCGCTGCTCGCAGTCCCGGCGCCGTTCGCAGTCGTGCCATCGGTCGTACTCACAGCACCGATCCGGCTCTGGGCATGGTTTTGGACCACGGTACCGTTCAGGCTCCTGATGTTGCTCCTGGCACCGATCAGAGCGCCGATCTCCTTCCCGGAGCTGATTCAGACGCCGCTCCCACAGGCGGTCGTCGTTGCAGTCCAGATCTGGATCCCAGTACCAGCCCGGTCATCAGCACTGATCTCAATCCAGGTACCACTCCCCAGCGCCTCACCGGCACCGCTCTCCAGTGACCCGGTACCAATCTGCACCGTGCCCCGGAGAGTCGATGCAGGCACGCTCCGCACCGCCTTGGCTCTCGCGCTCTGCCCCACAGTCATCACAGTCCATGGGCAGCTCGTGCTCAGCCTACCCCACTCCAAGCCACAGCGAGGGTGATGTGGGTCACTGGCAGGAGGAGGGCCAAGATCCTAATCAGGAGCCTTCACAATGGTCCTTCTGGACCCCGTGGGCGTACCACCAAGCCCAAAGGGTTCCGTCAGGGGTCTCCCTCTCAGCCCACTCAGAACCCCTGGTACCAGAGGCCACCATAAGTCGTCGTCCTCCGGGGGGTATAGAAGCGACTGCACCTACCCCAGAGCAGGCCCCAGACCCCAGTGTAGCGGATCCTGGGCAACAGGACCCTTCACAGCAGGTTCTGCCACAGGATCCCCTGGCCCTGTGGTATCCTCCTCGTCCTCTCCAGAAGAGGCAGTGGCAGGGACAACAATTTCGGGTCTTCCCCTGATAGACCTTCATGCCCACCAAGACCTTCTACACAGGGTGGCACGTAATATGAACCTCCAAGCTGAGGAGGTAGTGGAGTTGGAGGACTCAGTGGTGGACAACCTTTCAGCAGAGGCCCCGTCCTGAGTAGCTTTGCCCATTATCCACACCATCCAGACCAATGCCAAGACAATCTGGCAAACCCCTGCCTCCATCCCACCGATGGACAGAGGAGCGGAGAGGAAATACTTTGTCCCCTCCAAGGAGTACAAGTGCCTTTATACTCACCCTCAGCCGTGTTCACTAGTGGTGGCCTTGGTGAACGAAAGGAAGCGGCACGGTCAACAGGCTCCGGCCTGTTTTCGAACAAAACGGACTCTAGACTACAGAGCCTGAAAGATTCCAGGGCTATCATGCGCTCCCTGGGAACGCACACCCCAGTTACCCAGCGCAGGCCCTTTAAGCCGCAGCCTCAACAGTCCTACCCCTGAGGCAGGACTTTTATAGAAGGCGCGGGCGAGGTGGTAGGAAGAGATCTACTGGCCACCAACCCAGTCAGAATCAGGGCCCTCCCGAACCACCGTTGGGGCCTAAGCAAAACTTTTGAAGGTGTGCCAGAGGACGGCTTGCCAGTCACCATCCAGGATCCTTCCCCTCCATTTTCAGATTGTCTCTCCCATTTCCACCATGCGTGGTCCCGTATAACTTCAGACCGTTGAGTTCTTCGCACAGTGGAAAAGGGATATTTCTCCCCTCCCTTCCATCCTCTCTCCCCGTCCCTCTCCAGGGACCCTTCTCACGAGCAACTGCTTAAATAGGCGGTCCAAACGCTCCTGACCATGGGAGCAATCGAGGAGGTTCTAAGGGAGCTAAGGGGTAGGGTTTTTTACTTGTTACTTCCTAATCCCCAAGGCCAAGGGTGGGCTTCGACCCATCCTAGATCTGCGCGGACTCAACAAATACATGGTAAAGTTGACGTTCCGCATGGTTTCACTGGGGACCATTATTCCTTCCCTGGATCCTGGAGACTGGTACGCCACCCTTGACATGAGGGACGCGTACTTCCACGTAGCGATTCATCCAGCGCACAGACGTTTCCTTCGCTTTGTGGTCTATCACAAACACTACCAATTTACCACAGCTTCCAGGGTGTTCACCAAGTGTATGGCCATTGTGGCAGCCTCCCTTCATCGACAACAGATCCAAGTGTTTACATATCTCGACGACTGGCTTATTCGGGGCCGCACCAGGGACCAAGTACAGTCCCACGTTTGACTCACCATAGACATGTTCCGCCAGCTGGGCCTCTTGCTCAACACCGAAAAGTCGACTCTGGAACTAACCCAGAGAATAGAGTTTATTGGGATAGTCTTAGACTCCAGACTCGTCTGAGCTCTCCTACCAGACGCCTGCTTTCAGTCGCTGGTGAACATCGTCCACAGCCTTCAAAACTTCCTGACTTCAACCGTAAAGACATGCCTGAGCCTTCTGGGGCACATGGCTTCGTGCACGTACATAACCAGGCATGCCAGACTTCGGCTTCGCCCGCTTCAGGCCTGGCTGTAAGCAGTATATCGGCCAGGTTGAGACAGCCTGAGCTTGGTGGTCACTGTCCCAGAAGCAATTTTAACCTAGTCACAGATGCATCATCTCTGGGATGGGGCGCCACCTCAGGGACCTCCGAATGAAGGGTCTATGGACCGCATCCGAGCTATCTCTTCACATCAATGTGCGAGAGCTGATGGCAGTGCACCTGGCGTGTAAAGCGTTTCACGGGCACCTAGATGGCCGTTCTGTGGCAGTCCTCACAGACAACACCACGGCCATGTTCTACATCAACAAGCAAGGGGGAGCCCAGTCATCCCCCCTCTGTCAGGAACCATTCGCCTGTGGGAGTTCTACATAGCTCACTTGATCCATATGGTGGCGTTGTTTCTCCTGGGGGTTCAGAACACACTGGCGGATCGCCTCAGCACGTCCTTCTAGTCTCACGCGTGGTTGATTTGCCCAGATGTCATCCACTCCATCTTCCTGAGGTGGGGGTTTCCCCAGGTTGACCTGTTCGCCTCACGCAACAATCGGAAGTGCCAAGTGTTCTGTTCTCTCCAGGGACGTTCCCCGGGTTCCCTCCCAGACGCCTTCCTACTTCTGTGGAAAGACCAGCTGTTCTATGCCTTCCCTCCATTCCTGCTAGTCCACAAGGTCCTGCTCAAGTTACGCAGGGACAGAGCACATCTGATTCTGGTCGCCCCGGCATGGCCCAGGCAGCACTGGTTTACCACGCTCCTGGAGTTATCGGTAGACGCTCCAATCACGCTCCCGCTGTGGCTGAACCTGATCTCACAAGACCACGGATGCCTCTGTCACCCTGACCTGCAATCACTCCACCTCATGGCGTGGATGCTGCATGGCTAACTCGGTCAGAGCTGCTCTGCTCACACTCGGTGCAGCAGGTACCCCTAGGTAGCAGAAAACCCTCCACCTGAGCCACATATTTGGCCAAATGGAAACGGTTTTCCTGCTGGTGTGCTCAGAACGGCACGCCCACCATGCGGACATTGGTGCCTTTCATCCTGGATTACTTCCTGTCCTTAAAACAACAAGGTTTGGCTGTATCATCTATCAGAGTGCACCTGGCAGACATTTCCGCTTTCCACTCAGGGGAACATGGTCGCTCGGTCTTCTCCAACCCTATGGTCGGCAGATTCCTTAAGGGACTGGACCGTCTATACCCGCAGGTGCGACAACTGGTTCCTGTGTGGGACCTTAACTTGGTCCTCTCCAGGCTTATGGGGGCCCCGTTCGAGTTGATGGCCACCTGCTCGCTCCTGTACCTCTCCTGGAAGACAGCTGTCCTTGTGGCTATCACCTCTGCGAGACATGTATCCGAGCTCAGAATCCTCATGTCAGAACCACTGTGTATGGTGTTCCATAAAGACGAGGTACAGCTGCGACCTCACCCTGTCTTCCTTCCTAAGGTAGTGTCAGCCTTTCACGTCAACCAGGACCTCTTTCTTCCGATTTTCTACCAGAAACCACACACTACTCGATGGGAGCAACAGCTGCACTCCCTCAATGTTCGTAGGGCTCTCTCCTTCTATATTGAGCGCACGAAGCCGTTTAGAAAAACGACCCAGCTCTTCGTTGCCATGGCCAATCGGATGAAAGGCCTCTCGGTCTCCTCACAGCGCATCTCTTCCTGGATCACGGCCTGTATCCGTGCTTGCTATGACTTGGCCAGTGTCCCGACCACGCATCCCACCGCCCACTCCACAAGGGCTCAAGCCTCATCGGCCACTTTCCTGGCCCAGGTCCAATACAGGAGATCTGTAAAGCTGCCACTTGGTCATCGGTACATACCTTTGTCGCTCACTACGCGATAATTCAGCAGTCCAGGGGCGATGCTGCATTTGGTTCAGCGGTTCTGCACTCCGCAGTATCTCACTCCAACCCCACTGCCTAGGTAAGGCTTGGAAGTCACCTAATTGGAATCGATATGAGCAAGCACTCGAAGAAAAAAAAGACGGTTACTCACCTTTGTAACTGTTATTCTTCGAAATGTGTTCCTCGTATTCATTCCAAACCCGCCCTCCTTCCCCTCTGTTGGAGTAGCCGGCAAGAAGGAACTGAGGGGGCGCTGGGTTGGCTGGGGTATATATCCAGCGCAATGAAGGCGCCACTCCAGGGGGCTCCACAGCCGACCCACCGGGTGTTGCTAGGCTAAAAATTCTCAGACGATCATGCACACGGTGCGCACACACCTAATTGGAATGGATATGAGCAACATATCTCGAAGAACAACAGTTACAAAGGTGAGTAACCGTCTTTTCTAGTGGCGCAGTTAACTATGCTTGAAGACTTGGTGAGTTAGGTGCTTTGATGGTTAATCCTGGCTTTTATGCTATCTTCTTCAAGGATAAAGTATCCCTCCAACCATACCCGGGTTCCTACCCAAAGTCATCTTCAACTTCCATATCAGTCAGGCTGTTCATCTGGCAGTTTTCCACACTAAACCCCATCAGACTAGAGAGGATGCTGCCCATCACACCTTGGATGTTAGGAGAGCATTAGTATATTATTTGGACAGAACTAAATCTTCTAGAGCCTCTCAGAGACTATTTGTATCTATTGCAGACAGAGCTAAGCGAACGCCAGTGTCTACCCAGAAACTTAAGTGGGTTTCAGCCTACGTCCTCTTCTGCTATGGAGCCGCTATTCATCTGATTTCTGCTATCCTTATAATATCGCGTTTCATGTCGTGTCCTGGCAGTTCTAGCTCCTCCATTTTATTGCCCAGGCTCCTTGCATTAGTGTACAAACATTTGTTGTTTGTGTGACCTTGCCCAGTTTCCTAGCTGGATTAGGTATAGTCCTTGCACTGACTGTATCACTCATCTGACTATTGCTCCTACCAATATTGGTGCATTCTTTCGTTTTGGAGACCTTACGCCTATCTTCTGTTGATGGTCTTATGCTTCCCTTAATAGGCTTGTTGTTCGTAGTGTCTCTGTTAACTGTATGTGGCATTGGTAGCTCACTGTTCACTGCTGGAGTGGCCTTCTGTTAGCATACTGAAATTGTTTTGTCTGTATTCCATATATAATTAAGTAATATGGTTTCAAGGGTCAAAGTCCTTTGTAGACATATTAGGCTGTTTCCCTGTTCTTCTGGCTTCAGCCTTAGCTTTCTGGGTGAAAGGAGAGTGCCTCAGCTGAGGCCTCAACTGAGACTGGTAACTCTTGGATTGCTTTGAGGTATCTCCTGAAATGTTCACAAGCCTGACTCTGACATAGTTGAAACTGACCCAGCAAACTAAATTTTAATCTTTTTGGTCTGAAAGGCTTCGAGGCAGGAATGCCGGCTTGTGGGTTTGTTGCAAAGCTTTCCCACACCTGATACACTATAGTTTCCAAGTTGAGGTATCTGTGCAGGAATCAGTATGGTGGAGCTATTTGCAAGTGTTGTTGGCATAGAGCTGCATCCAGTGCTTGTTTTAGAAACCGGAGAGTTCAAAGACAACTCATATCCAATAGCAGGGTATGCAGTCATCACTCCTAACTGATGCTGCCAGTTAGGACTTAATTTAGTGGACTCTATTTGTTCCTAAACATATTTACTGAAGAGTTCCACTTGCTGCTATAGCTGACAATTCTCTTATTTCTAGGTGGCAGTTGACACCCTATGGGAGGTCAATAACATTCTCTCCAGTTTGCTGGTGAAGATTATAGCTTTGCATCCAACATTAAGTCTATTTAAAACTTGATGTGGTGGTTTTTCTGGGGTTCTCTTCCGTAAACAGATTCATTGGCTGTTTTTCCTCTAGAGATTACATCTTTCATAAATTCTCCTTGACCAATGTCTGTTCCAGGAATGACTATTAGGGTATTCCTCAGATGCATAGTTCCTTCTCAGGCACCTCCCTTATAACATTAAAATGTAGGGAATCTTTGTCTTTTCATGAAGGTAGGTATGTTCAGAGGTACTGTCATCGACCATCCCTGACAATTGGTTGGCTTGGTTGCAGTGCAGTGGCTGCTAATGCATATGGGACTCTAGGTATACGTGGTCCCGCTTCAGCACAGCGGGATGGAGTAGATGACCTCTGTATCAGAGGCCCATTTGACGTTCACTACTCTGTCAGAAACTCTTGTCAGGCCTGGCATACACACTGTGTCATGATATTTCTGTAAAAGGTGGCATGTTGTATATCGTTTGAAATCTAATAACACACTGGTCATTAATGTCACTGAAATGTTTGTAATAACTCTGTACGTGAAATTCTGGATACTCTAATATTATGTCCTGGAGACGGTAAACAGACAAAGGTGAGAAAACAGGTTTCTTTCACAGGGAAGGAAAATGCGGTGGCAAATGCCTTGTCCAGGAAAGAGGGCTCTAACCTTCTGCCTCTGGGTCAGCCAGTGGCTAACCCTCCTGCAGTGTTGTAAAGGGGCAGGTGTGACCCTAAGAGCATCTCAGAGCCAGAGGGTAGGGGACTCCTGAGTATTGTAATGAGTTTCAGCTGGCCTGACCAGTGTACCCCAATTCAATTAATATTCTTGCATAGTATATGTATGTGGTGTGTATTAAACATTATGGATATATGCTAGAATTATGACTAAAATGTGTTTAAATCAGGCATGTCAGGGGAAATTGGTAAATAGTCTGCCCTAGACAAAGAAATGTTTGCTTCTCTGACCAGTCTGGTCATCAGGCAGAGAGAACGAGAGTCTGTTTACATATTAGTTAAACTAAACTAGCAAGCTAACAACTGGGGGAGGACACAGCATGACATCTATACCTAGGAGGAGAAAGAAGCTTGGCTGTGTTTTACTTTTCAAACAATACATTACAGATTTTTGCTGGTCTATAAAGATGGGGTGGAGGCTAAACCTCAAGTGATCAGCAATTGAATCTACTGATTGCATACAATATTACTGTATGATAAAAGTGTGTTGAGCAAGGTCTTTTATGAAAGCCTATGACACACTGATGATCAGTATAGTTGTGAATTGTATTTATTAACACTACACAGAGAATTATGAATGCTCCTTAATATTATACTTTACATTCTGTGACCTAAACAAAGGGAGAAACAGGTCTGTTCTAGCTATCTCCCTGTCTCCAAAGAAATTAAGCAAGGTGTGACCAAAACAAGAATCCCCATTTACATAGAAATCAGATGGGGAATGAGAAGCCCACAGGAAGGGAGGAACAGCAAGGTCTCTGAACTTTGAGAGAGGGAGGGCAGAGAACATCCCAAAGTTATCCATCACTAGACAGACACAAGAGGCTAGAGCTCTTGCAGCTGTGAAAGGTGGGTCCTTCAACCCAGGAGGGGTTGAAGTCTCTGGAAACTGACTATAGGTGAGAAACCTGCAAAGGCAAAGATCTTTCACCTAGGAAAACAAGGCAAGCCAGCATCTTGTACTTCTGTGGAAGGTTCTGACCGAGGGAAAGTCAGCCATGGCTCGAGAGACTGGTAACAGAAACCATCTTAAACAAAGCCTGTAGTTTCCTAGATTAAGTTTCAGACTTTTAGATGCATTTTCACTTTTATTTGCCTGTAGCAGTTTCTAACTTTATTCCTTTTACTTAGCAGCACATAACTTTGTCCTTTATTTATTGTTAATAAATGTGTTTTATTTTTACTATAAACTAAGTGCTGAGTTTGCAGGGAAGAGTTTATATACCCCAGTTAAGTTAATAAGCTGTAATGTGCTTTTGTCTCTTTAAAGGAACAAATAAACCTTATTATTTCTCTGGACTGTCCAGGAAAAGGCTGGTGATTACAGAGCACAGGGTTTGGGGAATATTCAGGATGGGGAGTGTGTTGAGGTCACTTTGCTAGTTGTAATCAAGGCTGGTGGAAGTCAGAGTGGGGCTGGGGGTCTGTAGATAGGCTGTTGGGGTCAAAGTTTCTGAACCAGGGCTGGTTGCATAGTGCACAGGCATTCAGGGTGTGACCTGCATATTTGTTGCTGTGAATGTCCCAGGCTGGGAACTACAGTAGCAAGTCATTGTGAGCCACTCAAGGTTACAGGGTAAATCCCTCACTGGTCTGGATTACACCCCCAAAAACCGTGACTTCTCCAGCTCTACATTCCTGTGATTCTCTTATTGTAAATGGAATAACCAGAGAAACTCATTTGGACTGCCCTAGTACTTGGAATCCCTGTCCAATGCAGCAAAAGCCCTCTTGGTGTATCTTCTTAACTTAACCGAAGAAGACACATTCATACTCAGATATTCATCTCCCTTCTTTCCTCCACTCCAACATATAGTTTGACAAAATGTCTTTTAAAGAGCCAGGCACCTCAAATGTCAGAACCAGCAGCAGTGAGCCTAACTAAAAAAGCTCCTAAACCCAATGACATCTGCTAGGCATAGCAAAGTCAGAAAGCCCACGTAATAAATTCAGAAGAAAGCAGGGAGCCCTGATCATGACGGACAGAGGGAAGCTTCCAGGTGTTAAAATGCAGTGTGAAGGGAGAGGTGCTTTGAAGGCATCTTACATAGAAATAGCTTACAATCAGATAATGGCAAACTGGGCAGAGCATGTGCTCTTGGTACACAGATCAGAGATAGGAAAACTAATTTTTGTACTGGGAAAACATTTGCATCATTTATATTTGAGCCAAGTGTTGAAAGCAGTATTTTATTAGCAGTGCTGTAATTTGGTCTAATGAACGGTATTTTTTCTATTTTTCCAGGGGATTGTATGATATTTTTGTAACAAGAGACAGCCAGCCTCGTTGTGTCGGCCGTTATGATAATCACGGCAGTTTTGGGGAACTGGCCTTGATGTACAACACTCCTAGAGCTGCTACCATTGTTGCCACAACAGAAGGAGCCCTTTGGGGACTGGTAAGTGTGGAAAATTACTCTAAGCTGCATCAAGTGTTAAACACTAATTAATGCACCCCATCCATCGTCAGTTACTTTTTCCCAGTGCGTGTCTGTATGCAAATAGCTATTTTATCATGATTTATTATTTCAACCCAGAGTTCATTGTGCAAATGCTTTTTACCACTTCCCTAAAACAATCTGTCAATAAATCATAACTCCAGATCTATTAGTGAGGGTCATTTGATCACTTCACAGGTGCTGCAATGTAAAGCTTTTGCTAGTTAGTCTGTTTTTTCATACTGCAGAGGGATAAAGAGAAGGTAACGAATGCATGTATTTTATAGTAGGAGAACAGCCCTGCCCATTTAGGACTTGGGAGGCAAGAATGTTAACTCCCCAGCATCTTCCTCTCTCTCTGGGGAACAGTTGTAGTTCTCTTTCTCGTTAGCCTGTCAGGTAATCTGGAGCGCTCACTTTGAGGTTGTAGGAAGAGACACCAAAAGCTTTGTTCACCTTCCCAAGGACAAACTATAGCTTTCATGATGTTCCTGGTCTCTGCCCCACATTGCTGTGGAAGAGGTCCCAGGATGAGCACAGCTTTGAGAGTTGTTCCCACCTTTTTGGCTGATAGACAATATTGCTGCTTTTGTTTCTGGGTTAGCTTGCTAAATGTGACTTCTAGAAATTGGAGCTTCCTATATGGTCCTTTTCTTTACAGTATTTGTGTAAGGTCCACTTTCAAAGTGCTCGGTGTTACTCATCTGCTATAGTTCACGTCAGAAAATGACTGTAATACCACAGAAGCCTTTGAAGTTTGTCGTATAGTACACATGGCTCCTCAGCAACTATCAGTTAAGGTTGACTGTGCATTATGACCTTGATTATATGATTGATAAGCTATTACGCACCAGCATGTTTGTGCAATTTCAGTGCACACTGAGAAGATTGACTTCTCTTTTTGTTTGCAGTTCATAAAGGAAAGATTCTGATAAGCTAACCTGGGAGTAATGTTGGGGTCTAACTAATTTCTATAACAAAACAGGCTAAATAATATAAAATGAACCACCTGCACATGGAGCTCATTAGAAAAAGTGAATAAGGTGACTTTTTATTCCAGTTACCTTTAAGCTGAAATGAAGTTGATTTTGCCTGGCCATAATTATGGTTATTTTCCCACGATCCCTTTGCCTGCTCTCTGCTTTTCTCTTTGCCATACCTTCATCACTCTGAAGTAGCACTGTCTCAAGCACCTCACTTCAGCTCTCAGCTACTCAGTAAACAGTAAACCACAGGAATGACTCGCGCTCTCTTCCACTTAGGAGGTTTTAACTACCTCCACAGCTCTGCAAGCCCATCTCAGCAAGAGTCAGGGACTAAAATCAGTAATCAAATCTAGGTCTCTTGCAAGGCAGTGAAGAGTACTTACTCCCAACATCTGATTTATCTTGCTCCTGTGCCACTGAATGCTTCTGGAGAGAGACTCATTAACATGCACACTCCCCTCTTTCAATTCTGCCTTCCTCCTGGTCAAACAGAAGCCCTTCTCCTCCCTCACTGACTCTCAAACCCACATTCCCACACTCATTCCCAACCTCTGATGCCTTCCTGAAATCATCCTTTGCTCCTGTGTCTTCTGCCTCTCCACACAGGATGTAACCAACTATTACAAAGAAAAGATCAGCAAGATTTGCTGTGACTTCATTTTCCCCTTGCCCCCCAAAACTGTGTTTTCCTCTTGCTTTTCATTAGGTGTTTCTCACTCGCTCTTCTCCTCCAGTGACCCCATTCGCTCTCTCCTTTGCCCAAGACTGAACTTCTTGTCTTCCCCCGCTGCTCCCCTTCTCTCACTGCTAACAACACCATCCTTTCTGTCACTCAGGGCCACAGATTGAGTGTCGCCCATGACTCAGCCATCTGTCTACACCAATATCTAAGCCAGTGGTTCTCAACCAGGAGTCTAGGACCCCCCTGTGGGGCTGTGAACAGGTTTCAGGGGGGCTGCCAAGCAGGCCAGCATTAGACTCACTGGGGCCCAGGGCAGAAAGCTGAAGCCCCACCACATGGGGCTGAAGTCCAGGGCCCTGAGCAATGTAGTTTCACGGGGTCTAGGTAATTGCCCTGCTTGCTACCCCCATAATGCCAGCCCTGGCTTTTATATGCAGAAAACCAGTTACTGCAGCATAAGTCGGCTATGGAGTTTTTATAGCATGTTTGGGGGGGGCTCAGAAAGAAAAAGATTGAGAACTCCTGCTCTAAGCTGTGCCCAGATCTTACTACTGTTTCCACCATAACCTCTCTAAGATCTGGCTCTTTCTCTAAAATGCTCACCTAGGCCCTCTGGCCCTCCTTACCTTGAGAAGTGATCAAGTCCAGCCCCCTGCACAGGGGCAGGACCAAGTAAACCTAGACCATCCATGACAGGTGTTTGTCTAACCTGCTCAAAAAATCTCCAATGACGGGGATTCCACAACATATTCCAGAGTTTAACTACCCTTATAGTTAGAAGGATTTTCCCAATATCCAGCCTAAATCTCCCTTGCTGTAAATTAACCCTGTGATGGGTTGGACCCTCTTCTGGGGTGCCACCTGATGTATTGGGGTCCCACTGAGCCTGCCCATTCCACCAGCCTGGGCTCCCTCACTCTGTCCTGCTGCGCAAACACACAGTTAGGGACACACCCAGCTGCAGAATCGCACAGAGTCTGCAATCAGCTCTGTGTGGGAAGACTCAGCTCGGGGAATTGCCTAGCACAGAGGTACACACACTGTCTGGAGTGTAAACCCAAAATTATATTGTCTTGTGCTGTATAGAGATCTATACAGTGTAAGCTTGTGAAATTCGCTCCCTCCCTCAATGTGGAGGAAGATATGCACAGCTTCCCCCCCTCGCCCCCCCATTATGAATTGCACAAACTAGGTTTTAGAATAAACAAAAAATAAGTTTAACAACTACAAAAGGTAGATTTTAAGTGATTATAAGGGATAGCAAACAGAACAAAGCAGATCACTGAGCAAATAAAACACGCAAACTAAGCTTATTACACTAAATTAACTGGTTGTTAATAGCCAATTCTCACCCTAAGTGGTGGTTTATGCAAGTTGCAGAGTTTCTTGAAGGTAAACTGCACTGCTTGCAGCTTGAATCTCCAGGTATTTGTTTCACAGGCTGACCTTTCTCGCCTGGGCTCAGCCCCTGCCCCCAGTTTAGTTCCTTTGTTTCTTCTGGTGTTTTCAGCAGTCTTCCTTCTTGGGCGGGGAGGCAGTGGAGAAGAGCCAAGATTAACTCACTCCCCAGCCTTAAATAGGATTTACATATGGCAGGAATCCTTTGTCTCCTAGTTTGACCCCCACCCCCTTCCAACAGAAGAATACCATGAGTCCAAAATGATGTCCAGTACCAGGTGACATGATCACCTGACCCTACAGCCTTAAAGCAGCATCCCAGGAAACTTCTCAGGAAAGAGGGAGATTAGAATCTTCAAAGTCCTATTGTCCTTCCTAATGGCTCATCCTGGCTGTTTGCCTACTGTCTGGTGGGCGTTCCCCAGGTGAAAACACAGTTGTAATTATTACATAGTCAATATTTTTAACTTCAGATGCAGAAACGAAACATGCATACAGACTGGACAATCACATTCAGTAAATGGTAACCCTTCCAGTGACACCTCACATGACCCCTCTTGCATAAAACACACTTTAGCTGTGCCCTATTCATATCATAAGCATGTCTCTGTGACTATTCTGGGGCATGGGGTCATAATCCCCATTACTTCTTGTCCAGCCTTCAGTAGATATGAAGGACCAAATGAGCACTGTCCTCTCTGTAACAGCTCTTAACATATTTTAAGATAGGCATCAGGTCCGCCCTCTGTCGTCTTTTCTCCAGACTAAACACATCCAGTTTTTTAACCATGCCTCATAGGCCAGGTTTTCTAAACCTTTTATTATTTTTGTTGCTCTTTTCTGGGCTCTTTCAAATTTATCCACATCTTTTCTAAAGTGTGGCACCTACAACTGGCCACAGTATTTACTCATCCAGCTGAGGCCTCACCAGTGCTGAGTAGAGTGGGATAACTATCTCCCATAACTTATATATGACACTCCTGTTAATATACCCAAGAATGATATCAGCCTTTTTCACAATTGCATCACATTGATTCATTCGGTTTGTGACCCACTATGACCCCCAGAGCCTCTTCAGCAGTACTACCACCTAGTCAGTTATTCTCCAGTGTGTAGTTGTGTTCTTTCTTCCTAAGTGTGGTGCTTTGCACTTGTCTTTACTAATTTCATCTTGTTGATTTCAGACCAATTCTCTAATTTTCAAGATCTTTTTGAATTCTAACCCTGTTCTCCAAAGTCCCAAATGTTATAATTGTACTCTCCACTCCATTATCCAAGTCATTAATGAAAATATTGAATAGTATCAGACCCCAGTGGGACTTCACAAGATATGCCTTCTCACTTCAACAGTAAGCCATTTATAACTACTCTTACAGGAGTATGAGTTTTCAACCAGTTATACACCCATTTTATAGTAATTTCATCGAGACCAAATTTCCCTAGTTTGCTTATGAAAATATCATGCAGGACTGTGTCAAAACACTTAGTAAAATCAAGGTATATCATTGCTGCTGTGTCCCCGGCTAGGCCAGTAACCCTGTCCAAGAAGGAAATTAGGTTGGTTTGGCATTATTTGTTTGTGACACATTCATGTTGGCTATTCCTTATAACCCTTTCATGCTTTAGGTGATTACAAATTGACTGCTTAATTATTTTTTCCAGTATCTTTCCAGGTATCAAAGTTAGGCTGACTGGTCTATACTCCTTGGGTTCTCTTTGTCCCCCTTCTTAAAGATAGGTGCTTTGTTTTCCTTTCTCTAGTCCTCTGGGACCACACCCCATCCTCCATGAAAGTTCTCAAAGCTACTCCCTAACAGTTCCGAGATTGCTTCAGTAGTTCCTTAGATATCCTAGGATGAATTTAATCAGGTCCTGCCATCTTAAATACATCTAATTTATGTAAATAGTCTTTAACCTGTTCTGTCCTTATCTTGGTTTGTGTTCCTTCCCCCTTGTTGTTATAATTGTGTTGAGTACCTGGTCACCATTAACCTTTTAAGTGAAGAGTGAAGCAAAATAGGCATTAAACACCTGAGCTTTCTTGATGTGATCATTTATTAGCTCTGCTTCCCCACCAAGTAGAAAACCTAATAATTCCTTCATATTTTCCTAATATGTTTTAAAAACATCTTTTATTGTCTTTTATGGCCCTTGCTAGGTGGAACTCATTTTGTGCCTTAGCTTTTCTGATTTTGTCCCTACATGTTTGTACTATTCTTCCCTTAGCCTGCTGAGAAGAAGTTCTCAAGAAAGCTAAATATTTCTGATATTGCGGGTACAAAAATATGAGGTGAACAACCCTTGCAGATATTGGGCGAGCTTAATCTCATTTGGTCAAATGCTGCTACCTAGTGGCCACATTGATCAAGTCACCCCATAACCTTCTCTTTGTTAAGTTAAATAGATGGAGTTTTTAGAGTCTACCACTATAAGGTATGTGTTCTAACCCTTGAATCATTCTTGTGGCTGTTCTCTGAACCCTATCCAATTCATCAACTTTCTTCTTGAATTGTGGGCACCAGAACTGGACATGGTATTCCATTACCAGTCACACTAATGCCAAAAAGAGAGGTAAAATAACCTCTCAACTCCTATTTGACATTCCCTTCTTTATGCATCCCAGGACTGCTTATGTTGTTTTGGCCACAGTGTCACTTCGGGAGCTCATGTTCCGCCATGAGTATCCACCATGACCCCCCCAACCTCGCAGGATAGAGTCCCCCTTCTGTAAGTGTGACCTACATTCTGTGTTCCTAGATGTATACATTTACATTTACCCATATTAAAACACATATATTGTTTGCTTGTGACCAATTTATCAAGCAATCCAGATGGTGCTGAATTGGTGATCTGTCCTCATCATTATATACCACTCCCCCAATGTTTGTGTCCTCTGCAAAATTAATCAGTTATGATTTTATATTTTCTTCCATGTCATTGATAAAAACGTTAAATAGTATAGGGCCAAAGACTGGTCCCTTCAGGACCCCACTGGAAACACATGCGTAATGACAATTTCCTGTTTACCGTTACGTTTTGAGACCGATCAGTTATCCAGTTTTTAATCCATTTAATATGTCATGTTAATTTTAATATTCTGGTTTATAATCAAAATGTTGTGCAGTATCAAGTCCAATGCCACATAGAAGTCTAAGTATGTCCCAACAGCACTATTACCTTTATCTGCCAAACTTGTAATCTCATAAAAAAAAAAAACAGGTTAGTTTGACAAGATCTGTTTTCCGTAAACCTATGTTGTTTTGCATTAATTACTACCCTCCTTTAATACTTTATTAATTGAGCCCCATATCAGTCTCTCCACTATCTTTCCCAGGATCGGTGACAGGCTCACAGGCCTATAATTACCCAGGTCATCCCATTTACCCTTTTTAAAAATTGTTACACCATTAGCTTTCTTCCAGTCTTCTGGAACTTCCCCAGTGCTCCAGGACTTACAGAAAATCAGCATTAATTGTCCAGCCAGCTCGTCAGCCAGCTCTTTTAAAACACTTGGATGCAAGTTATCTGGACCCGCTGATTTAAAAAGTCTAATTTTAACAGCTTCTGTTTAACATCCTCCAAAGATACTAGTGGAGTGGAGAGTGCTGTCACCATATGATGAAACTATATCCTCTGTGTTTTTCCCCCAAATACAGAACAGAAATATTTATTGAACACTTATGCTTTTCTGCATTATTAACTATTCTACTATTTAAATCTAGCAATGGACCAATATCATAGTCAGGATTCTTTTTGTTCCTAATATATTTTAAAAAGTCTCCTTCTTGTCCTTAACTCTGCTGGCTATAGATTTCGCCTTGTGTCCCTTTGCTTCCCTTATCAGTTTTCAACAATTCCTAACTTCTGATTTCTATTACAATAGGTCCTTTTTATCAGCAATGCCCATTATTTGATTAATACAGCACAATTTTAATAGACTTTTTAAACACACTGTTTATAAACTAGCATTTGCAGCATTCCTGCTTTCTGGAGAGAAAGCATCAGTCTGCATATCTCTTAAACACTTGCCATTTTGTCCAAATGAAATAATCTATTTTTCTGTCCTTTCTCTTATAGGATCGAGTGACGTTCAGAAGAATTATATTGAAAAACAATGCGAAGAAGAGGAAGACATTTGAATTATTTATTGAGTCTGTGCCCCTTCTTAAATCGCTGGAGGTAAAGGTGTTTTGTTAGCATTTGCTTTAGAGAGTCTGCTATTATTGATGCTTTTCAATTAGATAGGATTCTTGTTGGATCCTTGCTAGAGCACAATTTGAAATGGAAGTTACAGTAACACCACATTAGTAGAACAACTTAATTTCTTTTACAGCAATTATGCAAAAAATTTGTTCAAATCCTTCCTTCACAAGTGGAATGAAAGGTTGCTGATTTAATCTTAAATACCATATGTACCCTTCTTCGAAATCACCATACATTCAGGAAACAACATTGTTCAAAGCAAGGAATGGGAGTTAAGGGGTCAGGGTTCTCTTCCAGATTATGGGTACTGATGTGTTGTTACTTTAGATAGTGACTTAATGTCTCTTTGCTTCAGTTTCCCCATCACAGGCATACCTTTCAGGGGTGTTCTCTAAGGCTTAATTAATGTTTGTAAAGCACTTTCAGATCCTTTGATGGAAGGTGCTAGAGAAAAGCAAAGTATTATGGTTAGATGTGACTGGCAATCTCTGCTCAAGGGCTGGAAAAAACATGGTGGTACAGGTCAGGACAGAGGTGTATTGGCAAAGCTATGGGAGGAAGCATCCACAGCCCCTGCTCCCTCTGTACTTGGGTTAAACCAGTTCCATCACTGTGACCTTCCTGAGCACTAAAGTGTCTCATAAATATTTAGGAAAATACAAAAATATCTCATTAGCATTTCTGGTGGCTTATTGCATGACGAACTGTGTTTATATTATATGTAGAATAACTCATTTCATTACATTTGAGGTACACATGCTCAAGATTAGTTGAGTAAGATTTAAATCCATTATTGATGTATCATCTTTGGTGTAGAATTATTCCTTTCTGAACTGTTTTTGCCGCTACTCTGGACCCATCAAATTCTCTCTTGAGAGGCTAAGTGGACAAGAGGAAATGTGAGCTTTAATGGAAGATTAATCTCTTTAAACTATCATCTCTTCCCTGTACATGAAGACTCGGGCATACATATTTCGTACAACCGCTTTCTAATTTTTAATTTCTAATTTACCATCATTAAAACAACAGACCTTTAAACTGTAGTCAAGTTAACACATTTGACTTTTTCCCCTTACTTAGTCATAAGTACATAGGGTCAAATTCAGCTCTGGAATAAATGAGTAAACGCCACTAAAGTCAATAGTCAATCTTCATTTAATCCACTGTTGAATATGGTTCCCTATCTATGACACTAGAAAAAGCAGAAACTCCCAGATGCTCACTGTAAATTGTATGGCATGCTGATCTCAAAGAGCATAGCAAGCATTCTTTTTAATATAGTACACAAAAATAGGAAAAGCTTCACATGGTTTCAGGTCCTAATTCGTCAGGGGCAGTTGTAGGCTGAATGGAAATTTTCTCTCTGTTCCAGGTTTCAGAGCGAATGAAGATAGTTGATGTAATAGGGGAGAAGGTGTATCGAGATGGGGAGCGCATCATTTCTCAGGTATTTGGACTTTGAATTCCCCCCTCTTTTTTATACTACATAGAATCATAGATACCAGTTTGGTTGTCCAGTTTGACCTTATTCACGCCATTATTCCTACTAACATCTTATTTAAGGTTGTTGGTTTTTTTATTATTTTCAGGGATGGGATGGTACCTAGTTCCCCTAGGAATTTGTTCTATTATCCATTTTTCTTACTCTAATTTACTTCCTGCTTGTGAATATTTTAAAAAAGCCTTTTATCAAAAGTTATACAGGAAGTACAATACAATTAATGACTCTTATTTGGGTGATTAAGAAAAAACACTAAGGAAAGATCCCTATTGATACAGAGTTCCATGAAGTTCCTCATCTTCCTGAAAACAGCAGACGTCTTAGACAATCACAACGAGCCTTTTAAATGCACAGTGTAGCCCGATGAAACAAGGGCGGATAAATAGTAAAATGATCTCTGACAAATTTTAGATCTTGTTCCTATCAAAATCTAAAACAATTCAGCAGCAGTGATTTGTATAACACTTGAATTAGGTCATCAGGAAATTATCTAACTGAATTGAGTCTAACTAGTAAAAATCTGACCAAGAATCATCGATGATGTCTTCAGCATACATTAATTTTAATTATTTTGAGTGACAGATAATTTTGAATAAATGAACCTAGCCTTTTAATAACCAAACAAAGCCAATTAATTCCATCCAAAAATCCACTCTGTTTTGCAAGATAAAAACCCTCCTGCTTGGGGGCCTGAGAAGAGTGAGCTCTGGGCAAACGGAGAGTCAAAGGCAAAAAGCCCACGCTGAGATGTCAGGTTTGGGATCACATGCAGTCATTGATCCAATTATGCAGCACTTTTAATCTCCACAAGTAACAGAACTTAGGAAAAGTATATAAAACGTTCCTTAGATATTGCCTAGGGGATTAGTGATCTGAATTTATGTGGGCAGCTGGGATATGATGTATTTTGTACACCTTCAACAGTGGATCAGATTTAGTGCCTGGAAAAGTCTTGTATGCTAGGAGTCATGTCAGTGCCATGCACACTCTCTTACCAAATAATTTTACATTTAAAAAATCATTTTCCATTAATTTGGTCATTCAGCTAAGAGTAACATTATCTTTAAAGCATTTGAAAGTTGTTAGCATTATCTAGTTCCTAGTTGAAATCCTTGCATTTCCCACTCAGCTTGTTTCTTTTAAGGTAGAAATGTTTTTTTCCAACATAGATGTGGTGCACAGATCTTTTAATGCCTTAATAGCTTGCAAAACTGTGTGAAATGAAATAGCTGGATTGACATTTGGGCTGTCTGAATGACACCTAACCTTCTGCAGTGTCTGAGTTCTAGATAAAGTCTAGAGGGACCACGAGCTCCTCTCTTCTGACACCCTCTGTCAGTGCTTCTCAAGCTGTCTGATGTGGGGGACCGGCAATTTTTTTTCCCAATGTGCGCGCAGACCAGCAGCTGATGGCTGCCGGTCCACGGACCACCACTTTGAATAGCACTGCTCTATGTCACAGGCCACCAACACCAGCCAACTAAGGGTGCTAAGACCAGATGACAGAAAGAATCTCTATGGCCTCCTGGATTGCTTGGCCTGCTTATACTCTGTTGTTGTTGTATTTGTATTATCTTAGCATCATAGACCAGGACCCCATCATGCCAGGCACTGTAAAACACAAAACAAAAAGATAGTCCCTGCCCCCAGAACTTACAAGCAAAGACTAGAAACAACAGATATAGACGGACGGGAGTACAAGTGAACAATGAGACACTGGTCAGCATGATAGACAGTGGGTTTTGGGACTTGCCCTGAAGCTGCTAGGAGAGGTGTCCTCCTCAGACATGGCAGAGGAGCCATACCATCATATCTTTTCCTATAGTCTTGGAAACATGTATTGCCTTGGCACTGGGCTGTGGCTCTCTCTCCTGCCATATTTTAGGGTTCAGTTCCCTTCTCACTTATGTTCTTTGTAATGTATTTATAAGCTGTGTTCATGTCTCCTCTGATTCTCTCTATCCTCTTTCCTTGGCCACTTAGGTACCTTCTATCTGTGTTTCATATCCATGTATTTCCCATATATGTATTACACACAAACTAAAGAGAAGAGTAAGAACATAAACAATGGAAGAGCATTAAGTTTGCAAAGTCAAGCATGCTAATGTAGGAAATGCCAGAATAAAGAGAGTCTGTACAACTCACCTATGTTCACTAATTTTGGTTGCCCAGTCTGAGACGCATAGGACTTGATTTCTCACAACACTTAACATTGTATAACGCTTCATATGTTCAAAGCACATTTCTAAGTGACTTCAGTTGCACCTGTGAGTGCTCCAAGTTTCTGCAAATCAGAGTCCAGGGGTCTCAAGCCAGACAAACCCAGAAAATCAAGAACACACAATTAGTGACCACATATGAAACTAGCATCACAGAGGAACAGAAGCAGGGAAAGAATGCAGTTCTTCAGGACAGCATTCAGCTGCCTTAAATATGAGACCCTCCTTTCTTTTCCTGCAATCCCCTGCTTCATTCACTACACTCCTGCAACAAATGAGGCAGAGGTCCTACAAACAGCAGCCTCCTTCACCACACACAACTCGGATTCATCCCCAGAACAGATCAGTCCTGTATATTGAATGAGGCAGGGTCCTGTGGAAAACACAGTATGTGATCATGTAATCAAAGACTGTATCATAAAGTATGCACTCAAACGGGCTGAGTTAAGGTTGCACTAACATCCGAGTGCTTGACTTTGCAACCTTAATGTTCTTTTCACATAAATTTTGTGTGCAGTTTTCTAGTTTCTTTAAAAAGCAAACTAGAAAAAAAAAGTTCCATTATGTGGTGTCACATTGACACCCACATGGTTCATCAGCAGGGTTAGAACCTCTAGATCCATTGCACAGACCTCTGCCACTTGAGTTGACAGAGTAACTGATAGCCGTGGTAGGTTGCCATCCTCTGTGTGGACCAGCACTAGAGGGGGATGGGATGCTTTGCCACTGGGTTTCACAGATATTTGCAAGCAGCAGAGGAATGGTGAGACTCAGAAATCTTGGGCTCCATTCCAAGCTCTAGCAGTCATATGGTCTTCTGCCCATTGCCCCCAAACCTTGACCCCTTCTTCTCTGTCCTCACCAATTCGTCCCAGTTGTATTTCTTCCCCATCCAGGCTCCTCATCCCCATCCCATTCTCCTCACCTAACCAATTCCAGTCTCCACTCCTCAGGGTTTTTTATCCCAGTTTCCTGGCCCAACAAGTCATAGTGTTCCCTCTTCTGACTCCCCATCACACTCCCAGTCTTCCCTTCTCACCTCCCAGCTCCTCATCTGAACTGTCTGTCTCCCCACAACCTCTAGTTGGGTCTCTCTGCCTGCGTTTCCCTTCCTCACTGACTCCTAGTCCCAGTTTCACTCTCATGCTCCTCATCCAACTCCGGTGTGCTCACACCCGGTTCCTCATCAGATCTGTCTCCTTGGCCTCATCCCACTAATGCCCAGTCCATCCCCAGTCTACCACCAGCCTGCTTGCCCAGGCTGTCCCGGTAGGGTGACCAGCTGTCCCAATTTTATAGGGACAGTCCTGATATTTGGGGCTTTTTCTTATATAGGCTCTTATTACCCCGCCACCCCCGTCCCGATTTTTCACACTTGCTGTCTGGTCACCCTATGTCCCGGCCTCTTTCCCCAGCCCTTGTCCTCTCTGCTCTTGTCCTCTTTGCATTTGACTCAGGTAGCTTCCTCTTCGATGCTGCCTGGGTGTCAGCGAGGGGAGTGGTTACTGAGAATACAGGATGGACAGGCTCTCCCCTTCTCTCAGTTTTGGTACCCCAGCCAGCCTGCGGCAGCCCAGAGCTACAGGTTCAAGGAAAGTCCTGCTCAGTCTGAGGCTGGAGCATGCCCAGTGCAGAGGGATTAAGCTATATCAAGTCTCTACTGAGCAGTATGAACTATGATATTTCAGAGACTTGCAGCTTGGCCAAATTTGTGCAGATTTTCATAGGGAAGGCAAAAGGCAAATCCCTGACACAAAGGGTAGTCCCCTAACAAATTTCAACTTCCTGGTCCAAAGCACTTTTTGAAGTGCTAGAGCTTCTCAAAGAAAAGGTTGCCTGAATTTTTTAACATGGGCAAAACAAATTTTTCCCTAGGCTTATTCTTGGATACAGCTGAACCATTTTGGCTGAAATTTTCCCAAAAAACTCTCCTGCAGCAGAGGCCTGGCATGGAAAACTTCAGCCCAAATGGTTACTTTTGCAAAGTTATAAGCAACTGAAAACGCAATCTTATAATGGGAAGTGCTGGCCAATGTTCTTGTTAGACGAAGCTCCTGCCCTGTCTACAAAACGCTTGTCTCTGTACTTGTGTGTGTGTGTGTGTGTGTGTGTGTGTATATATATATATATATATATATATATAATATATATGGAATCAAAGTAAAGCTAGACAGATAATGGGGGTCATCCTGTGAGCCCTAAGGTGAACACACTGTATTTCCAAGGGTGGTAGTTCTGGTGCATTTGTGGGTGTACACACCCATTTTCCCCAGCCATTTTGCACTTCAAGGTCATATTTAGCTGATTACCTGAAGCCACCCTATAATATCTTTGTTGGACTTGTTTGCTCTTCAGGTAGCTGTCCACCAATTTGTATCTTTTTTTTTCCCTTGAATGAATGACTTTGTTTCTTTAATATTATATTTTTGGCTTTATATTGAATGCCTTATTGACATCCCAATATGCTCCGTCCACTCATTGTCAGATATACCATTAATCCTATAGAAGGCCATTTGATTTGTTGGCATAGCTTAGTTTTATCAAAACAATATCTCTTATTAGTTTTCAGACACCTTTCCCACAAAAGCTGATGTATTGGACTCCTATTAGTCTCAGCTGTTTTGCCCAGAATGTGTCAGGTTAATTAGCTGGTAATTTTCTGGTTCTTTCCTCCTATTGACCTTAAAGGAATAGTTGCTACCATGTTTGGTATTTTCCAGACAGCAAGTCTCTCTCCAATGACTCACTGAAACTTGTTTTCAGAGGTTCCAGGCCTTCCTTGGTTAGTTTTATTAAAAACTATATGATGCATTTCATCAGGATCTGCAGTAGTTTTGCCAGATTTCCCCCCGTCTTTGTTTGCCCTTTTGCTGTTGGCCTCTCCATTTGCCATCTCAAATCACTGAACTGCTTCCTGCACAAGGTTTTCACTACAAGTTGAGCAGAAGCAGCTCCTTGCAGTGTTGGCTCTTTTGCTATTTTCTCATACTTGCTCTCCTTTCTGATGTTGCAGAGATTCTGTAATTCCTCACCTTTCTCTTTTACTGAACGTACTTCTAAAACCCTTTCTTATTGCTTTTGACTCCTCTAGTTATCACTTTGTTGCTTTGTTTTTGTTTTCTTAATATTACATGTGCATTCCTTGATGACTGTTTACCAGTTCAACTTCCTATCAATTTTTTCCCTTCTATTTCACCAGCATTTTTAAAACCTTCCTTGTTTATATTGGTATGTTAGCCTTTTGGATGTCAGCAGGAAGACTCTCCTCAGACTCCTCACCCCTCTTTTGAGCTACTGCTTTAGCCCAATATAGGCCACTTCCTGTATTAGTCACTGCAGCAAATTTTCAACTTGTGCACAATTTAGCACTAAGCCCTGAATAGTGTGAACATTTGAATATAATTTCTGTATCTTAAAACAGGATGGCAAATTTATTCTTACCTTTTCTCTTTATAGGGTGATAAAGCAGACAGCTTTTACATTGTAGAGTCTGGTGAAGTAAAAATCTTGATTAAAAGCAAGGTGAGTTGAAATACAGTTATGGGGTGAGAAGTCCAGTGCTATCGTGGTTTAGAAACTAAGTGACAGGAAACAAAAAGTAGAGATAAATGGTCAATTTTCACTCTAGACAAAGGTTAATAGAGAGGAGGTGTAGCATGGTTCCATACTAGAGTCAGTGGTGGTTAATATATTTATCAATGCGCTGGGAAAAATAGTGAACAGTGAGTTGGCAAAACCAGCAGATGACACAGTTATGTAGGTGAATAAAGATTACAGAAGAGTGAAAAGTTGCGGAGGGACCTAACAAAGTGAATGAGCAGCACAATGGCAGGTTACGTTCAGTGTTGACAAATGCAAGTCAACACTGAAGGGAAAAAATTTGAACCATTTCATGCTATTGCTGTGTTCTAAATTTTAAAAAAGTCCTGGGCATCATTGTAGGCAGCCCTGCTCAATCTACATCTTCGGGGGGGGGGGTCTAAAAAGAAAAATACCCTCTCATCATAGGACCTTCCTCCTGAAGCATGTGGTACTGGATAGGGTTAGACAGGACAGTGGGCTCGATGGATTCTCGGCCTGATCTATGTTCTTAATAAAAGTGCTGTACTGTACAACAGACGAACTCTCGGATTATTTGAAGATCTGATCGTTATTGTTTCTAGCTGGGCAAGGCAGGCTGTACATCTCCCCAAAGTCACTTCAAGCTATTTCAAAAACCGATTCTGAAGATGATGCATGTCTGTTTTGAGAAACATGCTTTGCTTACATCTGCACATGTGCAAATTGTCATGATGTTTCCTTCCAAGCTTCAAACATGGATACAGTCTTCCCTAGGGGGGACTGTAGTAGGCAACAGTCAACAGATACTCAAAGTACAGCATCTTTTTAACCCTTTGCCCTTCTGTGACTTCTTTTAACTGGAGTCTTGCTTTCAAACAAATAGTTCTCCCGGTTTGAGGCAATCTTTACTGGGCAGAGCCTTGTGTATGTTATACTTAAAATCTTTGTTAGGGAATATTCTGGAGACCCTGTGCACAGGATACTGGGCCATTACTGAAGCATTTCTCTGCCAGCTGTGATCTTCTGTTCAGAGAGAGCTGTATGCATAGCACTGTATTGTGATTAAAATAGTCACTTTGCTTATTGTTCTATTTCTGGCACAGACTATGACAAGTAAGGACGCTAACCAGGAAGTGGAGATTGCCCGGTGTCAGAAAGGACAGTATTTTGGAGAGCTTGCACTTGTTACCAACAAACCCAGAGCAGCCTCTGCCTATGCTGTTGGGGATGTCAAGTGTTTAGGTAAGGGTACTTTGTGCTGCTAGGTATCTCTCTGCAGTAGGTGCCTTCAAGCAATGCCCAATCGCTTCATGTTGTCTATGCTATTCCATTAAGTTGTACAGCCATGTAGATTCTAACTGGCATCCAAACTGGACTGCTTGTTCTTCAGTCAAGGCCAGGAGTTTTGGCCTGTAAGGGTCCTTCAGCACTTCAGTATGGGAACCCTTGTTTCCTTCATCTTGCCTTTCTTTGTACCATTTCTGTTTTGACTGGGGATGGCGTAAGTGCCCAATGGAGATTAAGTACGTTACTTCCTTTATGTGCCTGGCTTCCACTATTCCAGAAAAGGGAAGTCATAGAGTCAAGTGTGTATCCGCAGCATGGTAGCATAAAAAGCACAACCTCCATTCAGCTTGATTTCCTTCCCTCTAAAGATGTTTGTTACACATGACAGAGATTTTTCAGTCATGCTTGTATTGCAGCTGTGTGTTTTTTGCATTTGGCCTCCAGATTTATGCCAGGATCTGACATTTATTTTTATTAGTCTCCTGGATCAGCATGACAGCTTTGTAAAATGAGAAGTTTGACTTCAGTGTGAGTGGCTTCCACTGAAACATTAGAACCATGTTGGCTGGACTCAAGTTACATGAGTTTTAGAAAGTAATTCGGATTGGCTTATTGCTTTATTTTGCAGGGCAGCTCTTTATTTGTTTTCACTCTTCTATTTGTTTCTGTGTAGTCATGGATGTGCAAGCATTCGAGAGGCTGCTTGGCCCCTGCATGGACATTATGAAGAGGAATATAACACATTATGAGGAGCAGCTGGTGGCAATGTTTGGTACAAGCATGGACCTGTTGGATCCAGGGAATTAGGCACAGGGTACCTTAGTGCCTTCTCAGTTCAAGACACAGAAAAGCCTCCTCTCAGCAACACAACACATAAGGAAAAATGGACACTACAGAACAGTTACTGCTGCTGTCTTCTTGGGCATTTTAGAAACCATAAATAAGTCTCAGCACAGATGGATGGGGAGAGGCTCACTCCATGCCTCCACTTTGCTGCTGAAATTTCATTATTAGGCTTAGTTTAAAGATGATTCTAACCCTTCTCTCACTTGTTTGGCTCAGAATGGCATGTCTCTCCAACAATATAAGTGCCTGATGCAAAACCCAAAGTGTAAAAGATACAGAACCTTCCTTTTTTTTCTCATTTTATTGTTGTGGCAAATCTTCAGAGCAGATTTGTAATGGCAGGCTGCTTATCTTCCCCCAGGGAGCAGCCTTCTCTTTACAGTCTCTTAATATCTTCCTTTGACACTTCCTTTACAGAGTGTCAAAAATGTAATTGTAGCATTTGGGTTTGATGCTGAATATATCAAGGGGACTTGAAATTATCAGAGCCATTGAATAAGTTGGCACTGAGGTGTTCCTGCCATCTGCTGAAAGCTGCAGGTACTGCAATTCTGTAATAAAACTATAAGCAAAGCTGGGGGCACAAGAAAGAAATAACTGCTCAATACTGAAATGCAGAAAATGAAGAATGATTGACTCTGAACATTTTCTGACCAGTAAAAAGAATTGTTTTCGTTCTTTATGCTACCACATATGCAGAGAGTTTGATAGTCGTCCAACAGCTCCAGTGGCCTGAAGGTGCCATAGCTGTATCATCCCCATAAACTTGCTCTCCATTTCTTAAAGGGGGCAGATTTTACTGCTGAGATGTTGCAGCACATGACCCTCTCCTGCTTAGATACCCTTTATACTGCTAGATTTCACAGGGCATTGCTGTTGTCTGGATCAGTTTTAAAACTCTCTTTTTAAGGAGGTTAATTTTTTGTAATTTAAAGGAATAATAATTATGTACTTAAGCAGCTCCCCTCAATTCTAATATTTTGTAATATTATTTAACTTGATTAGGCACTTAGATACTTCCAAATGCCAAGTCTGTTTGTTAAATCTTTCAGAAATTAGCAACATTTGACTTCATGCAGCAAATGCCTTTGCTAACTAGGCAGTTGGTGTGTTTGGAGTGGTCTTTTGCTTTAGGTAATAATTCAGTTAAAGATATTTATTTGTCAGATCTGCAGCGTTTATTAGGAAGACTTCTATTTCTATAGATCTATTGACCTTAAGGCACATCCTGCTGAGATTTTATCAGAGTATTATCTAAATGAGACTCCGACCTTCAGGGGGACCCTTTTTATGGCATAAAATATAATATTTATATAAAGAAAAGGCAATGAATTTGTAGGTAATAAGTCTAGTGGTCCCCTTTCCATTTTCAGTGTTCTAAATTTATGTGAAACTTACCTACATGTTTCTGGGATGGTGAAATTTTAATTGCAGACTCTGATGGGTAGAACTGAACCCACTATTTAATTTTTATGATCACCTGAGAAAGGGGAGAGAATACTACAACTGTGAATTCCTGCTTGTTAGCACACTAGAAATCTGCTCTAACAAGGTGGAAGGTGCAGAGCTACAACACGGAGTTGGCTTCTAGCCTGTAATATTTTCCTCACTCCTTCCAGCTCCTGCACTGTTCTGTAAAGTGGGATCCGTATCAGGTTGAGTGTGTACTGTTGTTGTCTAGTTACAGTAGATTGCATTATGCTTTCAGATGATGGACTGGTTTGTAATGAATACCACTGAACAAGGCGTGCCTCACTGTTACAGCCCTGATGCTGTTATCTAGTTGCTCTTGTAACTGCCTCCACACACAGTGTGTTTCTCCTATTTTACTGTACAGGTTCAGTTCTGCAAGGCTAAAAAAGCAGCAGGAACTGGAATTTCATTCATGTTTCTGAGGTTTAACACTAAAAACACTCAATCTTTCTTTTTAATTGTAGAATTTTAAAAAAAGAACAGTTGGCAGGTCCTCATGCTGATAACTGAGAGATCAGGATTCAGAAGCAGACTCAGGCTCTCAAATCAGGCCAGCTGTGGATTGTCCAGGCAATCCAGACACAAGCTGGTCTCCAAACCCATCTGAGTTTCCGTACAGCTTAAGCTGTCACATGAACTAAAGAAATCTCTCTGAATAACTATCCTCAACCAGCTTTGGTCCTTCCCATACAAACACTTCCTCAGATGCCCCTCCCTTGTATCCACCGGAGTAAAGCACATTTGGCTACGCTTACAACTTTCAGTTCTCTGCATTATAGGACTCGGTGCCTCAGAATATGCAAACCTGGTAAACTGTACTGAAGCCTGGCCAAAAGGAAGCAAGGTCTACTGGACACCCTTAGGGCCTTATGGAAATTCTGCATGGAAGGATTTTAATAGATTTAGAAGGCAGAGGGAGGGAACATGAGGCTATGGACTCAGAAAGCTAGTGGTCCCAGATGAGGGAACAGATTTACAAACTTTTATCTATCTCTATGCTCCTTGCAGGCAGTAGAGTGGAATTATCACACACAGCCGTGTCACACCCAATGTCAGATGGGACACTGTAGTATGATGCAAGTGAGCAACTGAACTTTGAGCAGAGAGAATGAGCCTCTAAGGGCAGGGGGTGGGGGATCATCAGTTTAAAGTCCATCTTTGGGATCTGCCTGGCTGGTCTGGTTTGTTTTAACCAATTTGCTTTGTAGTCTTTTGGGGAGTGGGGACAGGAAGATAAGGAGAGGTGACCTATAGAATGTTACTCAATGGCACCTTTGGCTAGCCAGCCAGAGTATCAATAAAGGACAAAGAATGCTTGAAAAGAGAGAGTGAGAACTGACTTTGAGACATTGGCCAATAGTGATTCAGCTACATCACCACATCCCTGTCTTACTCCAGCCACTTTTGTTTTAATGTCTCTAATGGATGTGTGAGTTTCTCTGTTGGTATTGCTCTGTGTTCAGTAAATCTGCCATGGATTCCCAGCAACTGGTAGTGGAGAGAGCTCTAGTTTAATAAGAGACCTCAGCAGCAAAGTGGGCAAGAGGATGATGATCTTGAGATTAGGAGAAATATCTTATTTCTGATTCTCTGCTTGTGATTGTTGTGAAGTCAGTGAGAGGAGCTTTCAGTGGTCAAGTGTCCTGGCATATGGTATTTCTGGTTAATGTCACAGCACAGGTTTCACAATGTACAAAAAAAAAGCTGTCTTTTAAAAAAACAAAAACAAAAAAAAAACAAAGTGCAGTTTTGCACAGAGGAAAAAAGAAAAACCCCTTTGAATGTCACCTTCCATTCTCTTTCCTTTTCAGTTAGCTGATGTTGGGACTCTGGTTCTTGACATGTATTTGTAAACCAGTCTTGCCAAAATACAGATGTTTTGGGTTTTTTCACTCCAGTTACTTTTTGTTGTTATTACAGTTACTTCTGTTTTCAGTCACTTCAACCATATGCTTTATTTCAAGAGGCCTTCCTTGTAATTTCTCTCTTTACAGGCTATAATGGAATATCAGTATTTAAAGATGCAAAAGAAAGCCACTAGCCTCATAAGAGAATTACTGAAATCCACTTAGCCTGGCTGGAGCTAAAGATGTGCTACCAATATTTTCCTCCACTCAAAAAAAATTGAATTCTGCATAAAGATGCTACCTCAAGGCTCCAAGTGCTTTAAGGTCTTTCACCTGGGAGAATTCCATAAGTTGGTTTTGCAAATTGGTCTGTTGCATTGAGTTAAATGTTTTTTATTGATTCATTGGGAGACCCATATTTTATTAACTCATTTTACAACTAGTATTTGATTCTCAAAGGATGAGTGATTGCAGAGAGATCGATTCTTGCACTGTAGTGTTGACAGCGGGAGGGAAAAATACCTGCCATATAAGCTTATGGTTTTTTTAAAAAAAAATCATTCTGGGGTTCAGCTTCACTTTTGGTTAATAAAATGCTGACATGTCGTGTCCAGCCTTCCTGGTACAATCCTGTGTGTGTGTTAACTTATTCCAGCTGACACAGCCCCCCACAGCATTTATGTAATGAAGTGGCTGTGTATGTCTAGTGACAAAGGAGAAAGCCTTACTTGGAGGACTGTTGGAGGCACTATAGTTAGTACTCTCAGGGGCCTGCTGAAAATGGTATTCTCTCCCTGACACAATAAAACCAGTTACAAAATTCCCCAACCACAGAATTTTACTATTTGGTGAGAGGACCCTATTGATGCATTAAGATTACACCTGTATTTGGATATTATTGCTATGGATAAAACCAGCTCCTATGCTGTTGTTGCCACACTACATAGTAAAATGGTGCAACTGGCTTTCTGATTTATTATTTGAGTACTGTTGGTGTGTTGAGCACTGTGCAAAACATAGATTGTCCTAAAACAAATTCTGCAGGAGAACAAAACTAGTTTTAAGATGAGATAAGTTTCTAAAGTTAGCTGCCCTGCATTTGTGGCTGACACATAGTATGTGCTGAGCTGTGGCTGTCTGTTTCTTTAACAAAACTAACACAAAACCTTTAAAGGAAACAAGTAAACATCCAGTACAAAAGATGTGCTGTGTGACCTGGAGAGTTTACTATCTGAACACCCAGCATGATGGCATATTTGCTTTTGCTGAGCTGGTTTTATTTTAACCCTCTTAAACTGTATATACAGCTTTAAATGTATAGATTTGGGAGAATTCTGGTGTATCCATGGGACACTGATCAACTTTCAAAATGGAAAGTGCCTTAGCAAATTCACTAGGGGCTTTGGATGAAATAAATGTGTCATGTCTCTGGGGTTTGCTTCCCATGTCAGCATTGGGAAGCTAGGAACTGTTCAGGTCAGTGTCACTAAAATGTACTGAAGTGCATCCACTAGGGACTCTGTCTCCCAAACCAAGGCATGAGCTAAAGATCGGATCCGAAGCTTGCCAAGACACTAGGCGTTTGGAAGAACCCCACACCTTCTGAGCACTCGAATCCCTCTCCATTGGAACCGAGCGGGGAGAGAAACCTCCCAGCCCAAGAAAACAAGCGGCATGGAGCTGAGGCTCCCTTGGCACCAAGCAGATCAACAGTTTACTGATGTCTGTGCAGGTGATGCTTAGACACTTGTCATCTGGGATCCGCATATCAGCAAGATGTTAAGATTTGCATTATTACCCCCACTGCAGCAAATGGGGACAGATCTCTGCCATTGTTTCAGGCTGGCTGCAGACTCAAGGAAGACAGCACTGCAGCAGTTATTTTTGGTTTGTGTTTTTGAAGGCTTTCTTTGGCAGGAAGAGGCCTACATAAATAATTGTTCTTTCATGAAAGCAGAGAGACCACAGCAAGGGAAAGGTTCTGCAGGAAATTCCCCAACAGCAGAATCCTGGCACATATAGGTTCTGGTCATGTGGAAAGGAGCTACAGGACAGTAAGTCGCATCTCCTGGGCCAAGCAGTTGGATCCACAAGGGTATGTGTGCAGCCTCTATGGACACAGCCATCCAGCTCCCTGTGGCTGCGGTTCACCATTTCCGGCCAATGGGAGCCGTGGGAAGTGGTGCAGGCCAGGCCACTGCTTCCCGCAGCTCCCATTGGCTGAGAACGGCAAACTGCGACCAGTGGGAACTGTGAGTGGCCGTACCTGCGGACGCTCAGGTAAACAAAGTGTCTCGCGGCCTGTCAGGGGCTTACCCCGAACAAGCCACAAACCAAGTTTGGGAACCCCTGCTCTACACTGATGCAACTACTTCCACGCTAGGGGTTGTACCGATGAAGTTCTCAGTAGAAAAATCACGCCCCCCTGTAACTGCAGTAGCTCAATCAGTACAAGAATTGTGTGCACACCAGGCCTAAATCATGAACTTAGTTAAGGCAAAAGTGACCCATTTTTCTCCCATCCTGATAAAGTTCTAGCTCCCTTATGTGGATCAGTGTTTTGGTGCAGAGCAGTTTGTACTGAAGATCACTTGTGAACGGTGCACTGCTCTGTACAGAGAATCTTTTATGCTTTATCACTACAAAGTGAGAAAGGATCCACTACAAAATGTAGAAAACGGCTTTTTTTTGCCCAGCATGAGGGACTAGAACTGTTTATCACTTTTCTGAGTATGTCCCTGTTCTGTTGTTGTCTCAACTCCACCCCATCCCCAAATGAGTTCATGCTGCCCAAGGTTACTCCAGGTCGGAAATGTATTCGTGTTCATCACCTTGCACTTCTTGTAAATTGAGATTACAGTCAAGCACAACCAATCTTCTGCCACAGCTGCAGAACTGTTAACATCTACAGTATACTGATACTGTAAACGAATGGTTATCAGAACTACTGTCCCTTAAATCTGTGAGGTTAAAATCAACTGTTTTGGCCAAATCTGCATGTTATGAAAATTACATTTCCTCCCAAGTTGACACGGCCATTTTAACTATGTAAAGTGCCCTTTTTAACATGGAAACATCCCTGCAAATACTTGGTACGTAACATGGCTTGAGGCAGCTACAAGAAATTCACTGGGCACTGAAGGTGTAGGGTGCTGCAGTCTCATCTTCAATTTTGTTTCAGGCTGTTGAGGACAAGAAATACTCACTGGTTCTGGAATAAATCCCCTCAGACACAGCTGAGTACAGATGGCTTTTCCTGAAGTTAAGCTGCTCTTTCAGCTTCAGAAAGACAAATATTGAATGCTCCATGATAAATACACTGTGGGCAACAAAGGCAGAGATGCTCTTTTTCTTTTAAATGGGCTTGGCTTTGATGCAGTATATCTCTGAATCTAACAGTTCTCAACAAATTTAAAGATGCAGAACATTGTTTCTTTACTATGGGCATCCATTTCATTCACCACACGTACAGAGTTAGTATTCTCCTGCAAGTCTTCCTTTCATACACAGTTCTTTCCATATGACATAATGATATAAGCAGTACTTTTCTGATGTTCCAGACATTTAAGATTCTCAACAATTTTTATAACCATCTAGGCAATGTGATAAACCCGAAGGAATAAAAAATCCTAAAATCTCAATCCAGAAAAGTTTTCCTCTTACCACATTTCTTACATATTCTTAAATTTTCTAGTTTGAGACTTTAGGTATTTTTATTCCTTCAGGTCTGTCAGGGTTCCCTCCCCACTCTGAACTCTAGGGTACAGATGTGGAGACCCGCATGAAAGACCCCTTAAGCTTATTTCTACCAGCTTAGGTTAAAAACTTCCCCAAGACACGAATTCTTCCTTGTCCTTGGAACGGTATCGCTGCCACCACCAAGTGAGTTAGACAAAGATTTAGGAAAAGGACCACTTGGAGTTCCTGTTTCCCCAAAATATGCCCCCCAGGCCCTTCACCCTCTTTCCTGGGGAGGCTTGAGAGTAAAGGTGAGTACAGACCAGATCCTTGGGTTTTTAGGACACTAAAAACCCAATCAGATTCTTAAAAACAGAACATTTATTATAAAGAAAAAAAAAGTAAAAGAAACACCTCTGTAAAATCAGGATGGAAGATAATTTTACAGGGTAATAAGATTTAAAACACAGAGGATTCCCCTCTAGGCAAAACTTTAAAGTTACAAAAAAAAACAGGAATAAACCTTCCTCTTAGCATAAGGAAAATTCACAAGCTAAAACAAAAGATACTCTAATGCATTTCCTTGCTATTACTTACTACTTCTGTAATTTTAGATGTATCATTCAGTAGGAGCTGGATTACTTGCTTGGTCTCTCTCTTTGTCTCCGGAGAGAACAACAAAAGCACAAACAAAAACCCTCCACCCCACAGATTTGAAAGTATCTTCTTTCCCCATTGGTCCTTCTGTTCAGGTGCCAACTAGGTTAATGGCACTGATTAACCCTTTACAGGTAAAGGAGGGATTTTATGCTACCCTTAGTTGTATGTTTATGACAAGGTCTATCATATTGCCTAGATGGTTATAAAAATTAAGAGAATCTTAAATCTGCCTGGGTCTGCTATACACTTACAAATGTTGATAAAATTTTGATACAGAAGATGAGATCACATGAGCTGCATAAACTCTGGCACTGTCACATTTTGTAGAAGAACTCCCACAAGCTTTTCAGAGCAGCAGAATTTTCTAAATTAACGTGTGGTCCTAGTCTGAGAAGCGGCTGTGAGAAGGTGCCATGTTTGCTCAGCTGATTTGCTCCAGGTACATATTTAGACACAGCTGCTGACTTTAAGAACTGAACTAAACTAAACTAACATTTTGCAGCTTTTTTTTTTTTTCCCCTCTGGTCAGCCCTGCAAAGCCAAACATGCTCAGAGGGAGCAATCCCTATTCCTTTTATGTATCTTCAGCAGAAGAGTTTACTAATATTTAGTCAGCCCTATCTGTGTAACTCCACTGAAAGCACTGAGTTAGCACAGGTGATTCAGATGGCATCATGTAAAGACATGATGTGGGTTTGTACAGGGCCTAATTTGGGACCTTTATTACAGGTAATGTATGAGAAGCAGAGGGAGCAGCTGGGTTCTCAGATACCAGATTGAATCTGCAAGAACTAAATATCTCTGCCTGTACATTGAGCACATCTGTTTAGAAATCTGGAGACAAATAGAGCACCGTATGCCATTTATATGGTTACTTTTCAGAACAGAATCAGACTTTACTTCTTGCAACTCTCCTGAAGTTCATGCTAGTTTCTTAATGTCCTTTGTATTATCCACCAGATCCACAAACTCCAAGATGCGCTTTTGTCTGGAATGTAGATGTGACAGGAATGGAGTTTCTTGAAACAGCCACTCCAGAAACAGCCAGCACTTGTATGACAGAAACAGGGTTAAGTACTATAGGAAGTCTTCGCCTCAGGGTACAAAGTTATTTGTGACTCTGTGACCGTGACCCTTTTGGGGCAAAAAATCTCTGCATTTATCTTATATGCATTTGGGTAGCAGAGTAGGATACTATGTGTGACAAGCATTTGTTCCTCACATCAGATGCTTCAGCTAGCAACTCATTTATTTCCTTTATCTACCCACAGGAAGTTCATAATAGTTAAGTAATGAGAACATTTAGTCCTTATCCACACAGTGTTCGGAACAATGCTAGCTCCAACCCTGATCAGAATGGCTGATGCTAGCAGTGCTCTAACACTGTGTGCTGACTCTAGACAAGATTTTCTCCCCTTAAAAATGGTGCTTTTTCCCTCTGCAGGCTGGGTTCTTTTAGGCCTGATTTTTCAGAAATGCTGAGCATAAATTTAAACTGGCATTGTAGATGCAGAACACTTCTGAAAACCAGACCCTGTTTTCCCCCCTTCTGATACCTATCCCCTCAGGCAGGCTGTAACACAGGTTTATAACACTTTGAACACTCAGATCAGGGTAGTAAAGCAAGAACCCTGCTATTTTAACACCCCTTGTGTTTAAATGTAGCTAGCAGAGTTCTGCCCCTAGTAAGGGCAGGACCAACATTTCCCCATTATTAAGCTACTTCACTGAATCTCTCTCTGTTTTGCAGATAGGAGTTTCTATCCATAGGGATCAATGCTGTGCTATTCAGGCTTATTTCAGAGTAGCAGCCGTGTTAGTCTGTATTCGCAAAAAGGAGTACTGCCACAAGTACTCCTTTTCTTTATTCAGGCTTAGAGAGACATCAGCCAGTTCAATATATAATTCCATCAGTGGCCAGGATGGCTGAGTGGACTAGTGACGAGACCAGCAACCTTTCTGCTCTAGATCACATTGCATTCTGTCACTACAGTCCTTGGTATCAATGATGGCTGATCTATGGGAAATGAGTCTGTGATCTCACGTCTAGCTCCTAGTATGCAGAACACATTCATAACTGATAATCTTGGCACTTTCAGAAGGAGACACGACTTGAGGGAGTTCAGACTGCTCAGCTCCTCCAAGTGAAGCTCCAGGCAGAGCGCCGGGGCAGCACGGTAAAGCTAGCGCTGCCTCCAGCAGTCCTGTTTCAGTCACGAGGTCATTGTGACTCCTTTGCTGCCAGTCTGACATCCTTCAAGCCTCGGATTTACTTAAACTCAAAACCTCATCTCGTGTCACCTTTTTTCTTTTTGAATCACTCTATTTCTAACTGCTTCGATGCCACCTCATGATAGTGACGATTCTGGGAAATAAAATGCACAGCAATCTAAACACTCCTTAAAGTTATGAATAATTGTTCTTGTTCATATTCCATTCCCACAGCTACAGAGAGTATCAGTTCCTGTATTAACCAAAATACCTGATCTTCGTTTCCCCAGATGACCCGCATTGGGACTTCGTTCATGTTCTCATGAAGAATGTTCCAGAACTCTTCTTTGGTATATTCTAAAAAATATATATATTTTCAGGAAGGAAGAAAAATTAGTGTGAAAGACATGAACTTTGTTCCATTTAATGCTATTGTCCTGTATCCAGGTGTTCTGTATATGGAATATTTCCATCTGTGTACAAGTTACATGTACTATAATAGTCAGTGACTTTTTACAGGACCTGTTGGTATGGTTCTTTCTGCCAGAGAAGCTCAGTTCTATTATTGCTCTTATGTATTAGGTAGCATTTGTTATGTGTGATTCACACATCAACAAGCCCTGTCAGGATCTACAAATAAATGTCCTGTGTATTCTGATACAATTAACTTGTATCAGAAACAGAGCAAATACACACAGCCACTCCTGGCACATCTGGGAGGTAAGGGCTCCTGGCTGGAATGGGATTATCATTAACTGTAGTTCTTAAAAAAAACAACTCTGTTCTTCTGATCCCTGTGTGTTGAATGATGTAGCTGGTTTATGTGACACGATAACCCCACTCATGGCTGGAGGTCACTTTGCAAGCATTTTGCTTCTGTTTCTCCCCCTTTTCAGGGCCCCCTTGAGACCTGCACACAAGCTTTTCACATGGAACAAACCCCCCAGCCTGGGACTCTTGCTCTCACAAAGGATCAAGCATAGATATTCCAAGCCAAAACCAGCCAAAGAGTACCACAGAAGCTGACACTGAGAGAACAGAAGACAATAGCCATGCTCCTGCTTTGTCTGCCTAACAACACAAATAGAGATATTATGAAGACAAAGACTTAATAGCAGACCTCTCAAAAACAAGAAGTGCAAACTGGATCCTATGTTTGAGGAGCAGGATGTAGCTTGCCTTCCATGATGCTTTTTAGGAAATTTGAGAACCAAGTTCAGAAGGAATGGGTCAGAATATCCATAGGCACTGCTGTTGTTTCAGAGACTACTGATGACTGGCGGTTCCTCAATGAGTCTGCATAGGATCAGTTCAGTAGATGCTAGGATTCAAAAAGTTAAAGCTTAATAAACGATCAAAACACACATTGTCAGCATTAACTGTCCACACAGACAAAGTAAATATCCTATATCAACAAATCACACCTGTTTTTTCTGTTCCTTCGCTGGGCCATTTGTCACAAGCCTAATTCAAAAGACGAAATCACTGGATTGTGACTCTAATCAAGCAGCATTTTTCTTATTTTGCCTAGCTGTCAATTTTGATTATCATCAATGTAAGTATTTTTTCATCAGTTTGTGTGTGTACAGTGAAACAGACGTCTATAGACATTTACTGATGATAAGCTACTCCTTCCAAGCCTAGATACGCTGAGCCATGTGAGACGGTCACCCTTTCATTGCGCAAGCCCACTTTGAATTCCGCATTGCCATCTGGTGTTTACAGATGGAATAGCCAAAAACTTTAGCCTTAGGAATTTTCTGAATGACAGCTCAATGACTGTGTTAAATTTGTCATTGGTGATGATCACCATCATGAGGTGTATATAAAAGACAACACCGTGGGACGTGAACTAAAGAATAGTTTCTGTATTCTTGCTGACTAGTGCTAGACTAAAGATTAAGTCCAGTGTGTGCTCATCTACCCATTTGAGAGGAGGTCCAGAAATGGGCCAGGTCTACTCTTTATGTCCTGCAAACCTGCACTCACCTGCATAATTCCAATAAAGTTAATGAGTACTCATATGTGTCAGGGTTTGCAGGACTGGGCCACATGTCCTTTCCAAGATTGGAAAGATTGACCAAAGTACTAGTTGCAGTTCAGAAGACAAGCCCAAACCAAACTTACCAACAACAAATCAATCCCAGGAACGCCATGCTTAAAGACCTTCTCCCACATCAAAGTTTAAAAGAGCACCTGCAATGGACACAGCAACACCTCCTCTATCCCCTCCTGTCTCTAGAGGGAACTAGTTTTAAAGGATCCCTCAGGTGTGACAGGCATGTGAGTGGCTTAGAGCACAGGTCCTGATAGCAACAGCAGCACTTGTTATAGAGAGGGCTGCAATGGCGGAGTGACAGCAGCAAAGTCATGGGACAAGTCAGCAGTATAGGGTCCCCAGGACATTTGTAACATAGTAGATTAGAGGGCAGGTAGAGGCCATGGTGCAGGAACAGTTTCTAGGCAGTACCAGTAGCTTCTGCCTTTTTTTTTTAAACAACCCAGTTATGGGAAATTTAAAAAAAGAAGCAGCAGCAGCTCCAACAAATGCAGCTTTGATCCTGTACCATGTTAATGAACATGGCAAGTCTGTGCAGGGAATTTTAATCACTAAGTGTCCATACCCATGCAATGCACAGCTCTTTCCCTGTGGAACTTAGGCAGGGAGGAAAGTTCATTATAACATATAAAATGAAATGTTAGATGCAGCATTTGCTGGGTAGCATGCATTGTAGTTAAGGTTGTTGTGACTTTCATCAGGCTGAAAACTCCAATTCTTAAGAGTTCACAGCATTCCAGTGAATTTCCCTTTGAGTCTGGCATTTTCCACACTCTGTCTCAGCCCAAAGGGTGAACTTTTTAGAATATCTTTTCACTTGTTTTTACTTTAAGGTGAAAAAATACAGTAGCTGCACTCTGTGAAAATGCTAAGATACTTTGTGTACCTGACTCATGGATGTACTTTAAATTGGCAATTTTACGGGTGCCTAGCCCTCACTGAGGCCAGTCTGAATATCTGTTTTAAAATCACCAGCCAATAAGCGTTTAAACAACTCAAGTTCTGCTTATACATGTTATAGTCTCTCTGTAACATCCAGAGTGATGAAACTGTCTACAGAACTAATGGTCGGAGCGGCTCTCTACCCAGAAAGTGCTTTAAGACTTCAGGGCACCCTTTACCTTCGTGCAAAGCAGTAGTACAGGGCCTGTGTGCATAATCCTTGTGCTGGAGCTCTGCACAAAAGTGAACTCCACCCTCAGCACACAAGATCCTGCTCCGCAGCCAGTCAAAGGGCTACCAGGAGGAGAGGGAAGGTGGAAGCTGAGGCAGGGTAGATGCGGGGCCGGTGGGTGGCAGGACCAGATTTTCAGCATGAGGAGCCAGGACACGGGCACTGAGCTGTGTGCACAGGAGGGCACTGGCAGCAGCGGACCAGAGGCGCGAAAAGTCCCGTCCCCGGCAGGCGCCCAACGCCTTCCCTGCCCTCGAGCCCCCTTTCCGAACACCAGGGACCAGTGACAGCAAACGGGGCTGCCAGTAACCCCGGTGCCGAGGCGAGGCCCCCCGAAAGGCGAAGAACCAGGGGGGAGGCGACTCCTGAGGCCTGGCGGTGGAGGAAGGAAGTGGTGGTTGATTTTCTCTCGCCCGGCTCCTGTTTCTCCCTGGGTGTATTTTCAACCCTGCGCCCTTCCTCCGAAATGTCCCTCTGCTCTGCGCCTGCCCTGAGCCCGGGCTCCTCTCCCTTCCCGCCTCCGCCGGCCCCAGAGCCGCCATGTTTGTGCCCCCCTCCCCCTCCCGGCCCCGCGCTGTCCAGTCACTTAGCAGCCCCGCAGACTGACCCCTGGTCCCCGGCCCGCCTAGCAGGCAGCCGCCCTGGGCCGGGCCGGGCCGCGAGCTCCGCCTCTCCCCGGGGAGCCCTGCATAGGGCGCCCCACCGCGGCGGGGTCGGATCCCCATGGCAACGCGGCGGCCTGAGGGGAGGGAGCCCAGCAACCGTGACCAGGCCCCAGCGGCGCGCGGCTGGGGAGCATCGCGCACGCGCAGAGCAGAGTCGACCCCGCCGGGCGCGCCCTGAGCTGCGACAGTAACAAAGGTGTCGCCCCTGCTACTCCCCGGAAGCCCCAACGCAGCGCCCAGCCCCCTCTCCGGCTTCTCACTGGCCCCGCTGGGCCGCCGTAGGGGGCGGGCCGTGTCGGTGGCTCCTATTGGCCACGAGGAGGAGGAGCTGCTCCCCTCAGAAAGCGAACGAGGAGGGCAGCGTGTGGGTTTGGGAACGCTGGAAGCGCGGGGCCGGTTCGGTTCTTACTCGCGCACCCACCCTGTTGGCCGGGCCTCGCGAGGGCGGCGAGCGCCTGTGACCCCGCACCTCTGTAGCGCGCTCCTAGGCCGGGCCGGCGCTGCGCATGCGCAGAGCTCGCAGCCCCAGCGCGCGGCGGACGGGCCCCGTTGGCGCGGAGCCCGCCGTGCCGGGAGCTGCAGCCGCCGCTGGCTGCAGGGGGAGGCTCCGGGCTCCAGAACCGGCGGGACCCGCTGGGCTCCGGGGCCCAGGGACAGCCCGCAGGGTAACGGGCGCTCACCGCTCTGGCGGGCTCGCGGGTACGGGCCGCTCCCGGAGCCCGCCTGGCCTGTCGCCGGGGCCAGCCGCAAGCCTTCGCCGCCGCTCCGCGGCCTGCTCGGTCTTCCCTCCCGGGTCCGCGCGTGGCTTGCATGGCCCAGCTCGGGGGCGGGAGGGGGGCCACGCCCGCGGCGTTTGAAAGAATCGTTTTCAAGAACGCTTCTGAGCACCACTACGTGAAGGTTTGCTTGTAAGTTCGGCTCCCCCCACCCCCCCATTTTTGACCACAGCGTCCCTTTTGAGATGCATAGACTTGAATAATCAGGCTTCGTGTGAACGTTGTTCGTTTCAGAGAATTTCAAGAAGGTGGAGTTAGATTGAACGCTGCTCATTTCAAGCAACTTATCCTTTCAGCACTGAAGGAATTACATGGGGAGGTACGGGATCATTGACTGTGTGACTGACGATTGCGCTTTTCTGAATTCCTTGTAAATATAACTTCATAGGTTTTTTGTTTGTTTGTTTAGGGGCCAGAAGCAACCATTAAGAGAATCTAGTTTCTAGTCTAAGCTCCTGCATAATAATGGTCAAAGAACTTCCTCTAATAATTTATGCATCAAGCCCATACCTCTGGTTTGAGTTGAGCGTCTCTCTCAACTTGAAGACTGAACATGATGGAGAATCACTAAATAAATAGTGCTGACTTTTAAAAAAAACCATTATCTCAAATGGAACGTCTAGGAGAGTGTGCTGGTGAATGGCAGAGGCTGATATTTCTTCACCTTAACACCTTATTCTTTATTTACCATGCTATGATTACATTTAAAAAAAAATCCGTAAACTTCAGGCTGCTTTTAACAATGGTAGTAAATGTTACAATTCTTCTGTTTCAGTAGGCAAATATATGAAAATCCCATCTTCACGGCAGTTCTGATGTGTATTCAAAGTTTTCTGAACCCTGAGGTTTCTTGTGCTGCATACATGATTCATCTGACCTAAAATTAATTTTAGCCGGGCAAAGAATTTTGACTAATTGACTTCTTAGTGTGGAAGCTGTTTCACCCCAAATTGCAAACTAGTGATTCTGGAAGATCTCTGAAGCTAAATGGTCAGGCTGGGTCAGTATGTGGATGGGGCCCCTCAAAAGATAACCAAGATTCTCTAGGTTTGTGGCCTAATGAGTGATTCCAGCTCATCCTTTCCATTAGAAAACATAATTTAGTGAATAGTATTATCCAAATTAGAATTACTAATAAAAGTCAGAGCTAAAGCAGAAAGGAGGCTTGGTTCATGGGACATAAAGGGAAAGGAAGAAACCATTTAAAATTATTTCCCTCCTGCTCCCTCAGAGCCCTTCTCTCTCTGCTTTCTGCTGTTTCATAGACTTTGGCTTTTAAGTTCAAGAAACTGAAGTAGGAGCCTTAATGTACCTCCTATCAGCCTGAATGCTGCTTTCAGTGCTATTTGACACTCACTGATCTGGGTGTGAAAACAACCATTTTCCTTTAAGTCCTGGTATTCCTGTTCCTGCTGCAGTGAAGCTTCAAAGGGAAAACAGCAGGAGGGAATATGGCCTGCTGGACTGGAACTCAAGAGGTCCTAGGTTTTATTCCTGGCCCTGCCACTGATTTGCTGGGTGAGGTGGGGCAAGTCCTATCACCTCTTTGAGTTTTGCCAGCTGTAAAATGGTGATTATGATGTTTGCTTCCTTTGTAAAGTGCCTTGAGATCTGTGAATGAAAAGGGCTATAAAAGAGCTGGATATTACAAAGTTGCTCTAATAATAATTTTAGCTGGAGAACATGGAAATCATATGTTCATAAACTGGTGTTAAAGCCGTGAATAATATTGATTTAACAGTAGTGCCCTATTGGTGCATAGGTTGGTGCAGCCTTGCCTGTTGATGTCTTAACATATGAGGAAAAGACCCTGTCTGCAATACTAAGAGTTTCTAGCAGGTAAGAGACACTGATTGCATATACAGTACTTGCAAGTACCAACCTGGAATTGTGTAAGATGTGTAAATAACCTTTAATTTGAAAATAACTCGCTTACAACTTCTGACAGTTTCCTATCAAAATAAGGGAGAAAATAATAGCTGTGATTTCTTAGAAATGCAGGGCTGGAAGGGACCTTGGAAATCCTTCAAATCCAGCCCTGCGCCGAGGCAGGACCAAGTAAACCTAGACCATCCCTGACAGGTGTTTGTCCAACTCGTTCTTAAAAACCTCCGGCGATGGAGATTCCACCACCTTCCTTAGAAGCCTGTTCCAGTGCTTAACTACCTTTCAAGTTTAGAAAGTTATTTCTGATATCTAACCTAAATCTATCTTGCAGCAGATTAAGCTCATCACTATTACTTCTACCTTCAGTAGATAGGGAGAACAATCGCTCACTGTCCTCTTTATAACAGCCCTTAACATAGTTGATTGTTATCAGGTCTCCCTTCAGTCTTTTTTTTTTTTTTTCCCCCAATACTAAACATGCCTGTTTAATGTTCCCTCATGGGTCAGATTTTCTGAGCCTGTTTGTCTGTTGCATTCTTTGACAGGATAACAAGCCTTGTAGATAGTGGGGAAGCGGTAGATGTGATATATCTTGACTTCATTAAGGCTTTTGATACTGTCTTGCATGACCTTCTCCTAAACAAAGTAGGGAAATACAACCTAGATGGAAGGGCATATTGAGTGGGGCCTTGTAGGGATCAGTTCTGGATCCAGTTCTGTTCAGTATCTTCATCAGTGATTTAGATGATGGCATAGAGAGTACACTTACAAAGTTTGTAGACAGTACTAAATTGGGAGGAGTTGCAAGTGCTGTGGAGGATAGGATTAAAATTCAAAATGATCTGGACAAACTGGAGAAGCAATCTGAAGTAAATAGGATGAAATTCAATAAGGACAAATGCAAAGTACTCCACTTAGGAAGGAACAATCAGTGGCGCACATACAAAATGGGAAATGACTGCCTAGGAAGGAGTACTGTGGAAAGGGATCTGAAGGTCATAGTGGATCACAAGCTAAATGAGACTCAACAGTATAACGCTGTTGCAAAAAAGCAACGATCATTCTGGGATGTATTAGCAGGAGTATGGTAAGCAAGACACAATAAGTAATTCTTCCACTCTACTCCATGCTGATTAGGGTCTCAACTGGAGTATTGTCCAGTTCTGGGTGCCACATTTCAGGAAAAATGTGGACAAATTGGAGAAAGTTCAGAGGAAAGCAACAAAAATGATAAGCGTAGAAAAACATGACCTGTGAGGGAAGATTGAAAAAATGTTTAGTCTGGAGAAGAGAAGACTGAGAGGGGACACAATAAGTTTTCAAGTATGTAAACAGTTGTTGCAAGGAGGAGGGAGAAAAATTGTTCTCCATCATTGGAGATTTTTAAGAGCAGCTTAGACAAACACCGGTCAGGGATGGTCTTAGATCAGGGATTCTCAAACTGTGGGTTGGGACCCCATTTTAATGGCGGTCACCAAGGCTGGTGTTGGCCCTGGGCCCAAGCCCCACCGCCCAGGGCAGGGGCCCAAGCCCCACCGCCCAGGGCAGAAGCCCAAGCCCCACCGCCCAGAGCTTCAGCTTTGGCCCCCCCAGCCTGGGGCAGTGGGGCTTGGGTGGGCTCAGTCTTCAGTCCCCCCCTTCTGGAGTCATGTAGTAATTCTTGTTGTCAGAAGGGGGTCACAATGCAATGAAGTTTGAGAACCACTGTCTTAGATAATACTTAGTCCTGCCATGAGTGCGGGGAACTGGACTAGGTGGCCTCTCGAGGTCCCTTCCTGTCCTATGATTCCTGTGTGTTTCTGGGGTGTATGTGAATGCTGCTTAGTGATCACTCAGGAATTTTGTTTTTTTTCCCCTAACTGTGCTTGAATTTCAAGAGATACCTAGGGGGGCACATGGCCCAGGATTGGTAGAAGCTTCAGCCTTCACTGATATAAGATAATCCATTGCTGAAAGAGGGACCTTTTCACTCTGTTATCAAGTGGCTGCTTAAAAGTCTGGAGGAGGACACTTACAGCCTTATTGGCCTCTAGATAGTCTGTACTGTACTCTTTTACTGCCCTCATCACCATGGTATCTGAGTGCCTTCCAGGAGTGCATTAAATGACATGGTTTATTCTCTCTCTCATCCTCTCCTTGGGGAGAATTATGTGTATAGCGTAGTGTCTTTTGTTTTGGATTTTAGAATGTACATGCGGCTACATGTTAGAGAAAGCAGTTTGAATAATGTGCCTGGCACTTGGCGTGGAAGATAATTAGTTGTGGAGCAAAACTGTAAATGATTCATCTCCATTTCAAAAAGCTATGTGAAATGCCTTTTTAAGGTGTGAAATCGAGTAATTGGCCTTTTAGAGCAGTCTTTACGTCCCTATTATCTTTCAATGTTAATACTGTGAGGTCTGCCTAATTTAGGTCTTGTTCAGGGGTGTGAAAAAACATCCTCCTGAGCGCAGCAGGTTGCAGTGCTGTAAAGCGCCAGTGTAAACAGTGCCCCAGTGCTGGGAGCTATGCCCCTTGTTGAGATGGGGGGTTTTTAGAGCGCTGCGACCACACAAGGCAGCGAGGGGTGTAACTCCGAGTGCTGGTGCAGCATCTACACTGGTGCTTTACAGTGCTGTGATTGCTGTGCTTGGGTGTGTTTTTTCACAGCCCTTAGCAAGGAAGTTGCAGTGCTGTAAATTGCCAGCGTAGACAAGCCATAAGAAAAATGATAAAGCACTGGGAATCAAAAGAGCAGTAAAAAGGCAGACTAAGAAACCACCTCAAACACAACAAATTTCCATTGGCATTTGTGGGTTTCAACTATTTTCTGACTCTGACCTTAAAAATATGACAGGTCCAGAATAGTTAGGGTGACACTGTGGTCTAAAAAGTGACACAGATGTGTAAACCTCACAATGTCTTGACACATCTTCTTGTGTGTAGTCCTGTCTGCTGCATTTAGTTACAAAAGTGAGTGTTCAGTACTAGTTACATCTGCAGAGCCAATGCAAGTTAGAGTGACTTGGAGAGTGTTACTTGTGCATCAACAGAATTGGTTCCTGCTGTGGTTAATCAGCTGACAGCAGTTGGGTTGCTCAGGTGGCACTGAAGGGAAAATTGGGCCCACAGAATCTCTTACTGATGACCATGCATGACCTAGAAAGAACCCAGCTTGACTTTGCTAGGCTGAGTATGCAGGGCTGGAGGTTAAAGACTAAAACATCTTTTTACTTAAATTGAGGAAACTTGATGTGTACTCAATGAGGAGATAAACATGGATCCATATATATGGTTCCTGTCTTAAAACATAAAATGACCAGGTGTGGATGATGCAATACTGAAACTGGTGTCTGTTATCCCTTGCTGTGGGAAGAGGTCAGGAGCAGTTGGGAGATTAGGGAACTAAAGATGAATGAAAGCTATTGGGGGTAGGGAAGGAGATTAGAGGAACGGGAAGAGGGGTTCAGGAAACAGGCCCAGAAAAAAAGGGTTTGACAAGGGCAAAACCCATGAGCATTGATTGTATTAAATACTCCAAACCATCGATAAGACAAACTACACTGAAGGGTAATTGTGTCACAAACTTGTCACCAGAGCCCACTGATGAAATTACCAGCTGTTAAATGCAGTTGAGAGTTCATTATTCCTTCTGTTTAGGGTATCTCTATTTAAACTGTGTACACCAGCAGGAAAACCTTTGAGTCATGTGAATCCTAATAATATATTTAATTTTGTCATTATTTAGTGGCCTTGTCAAGCTGTGGAGTGCTCTAACACTGCTGGGCTCCTACCAGAACAGGAAGTGTGCTTTTAGAGTGATACAGGTAAAGTCCTGGGGAACTCTGGGACCTGCCCCTGAATGTTAGTCCTCTTTAGGGTTACTCGGCCTACTCAAGTACACAAAACCTCTTAATAGAGACATGGTTTACTTGTGTAAAAACTGATCAGTATTTAGAGTTAAATACCCTTAAAGATAGGTGTGAAACAGATTGGTGAGAGATTGAATCAGTCTGTTTTATAATTACTGAAATTCAGTCAACTTAAATTGTCATGTCCATGTCTCTCTTTATATTGTACGGTGCTTGTAACAATGACCTGTTGTCATATCTGGGGTTGTCTGAGAGGAAGTAGATGCTGGGAATCCTCTTTCCTTTTGGGGGCCCATATAGATGCGATCTTGTAAAACTAGACTCTTGTGTCTGAGTTTCATCACTTTATATATTTACTACAATGAGGTCAGGTCTGATCTCATTAACAGATTTTTGAGGAAACTAATTTCCATTACAGTTTGTCTTTGGCCCACATCTGGATAAAACTTGTATTTTTTTTCCCCCCACTGTCAGTCACTCACTTGAAACCCCATTGTACTTGAACTCCAGAGCCCAATGCTTGTTCCTTTTGAAATGCTTCACTTCATTCTGCCATGTAACTTTCAGTAACCTGAGTCTGGGAGCTGGAATTGGTCTCCAAGGGGATAGTTGAATAACATGGTTGGCTTAAGTTGCTCTAATTTTGCTTTGTGGGGTGTTTTTTTTTTTTTTTTTTTTTTTGTTCTTTTTATCTTGCCTGCTGGAAACTGTTTGGTATGTGTGATGTTTTCATAATGCGTCTCTTTTTTCCCACCAGACCTCTCCATTTCTCCTTGCGTTATCTGGGAACAGTAGAGAACTCATATTGGATTGAATACACAGGAGACAAGGTTGGGCTGTAAGAAGCAGAAGTTGCTCAAGATGTTGGCAGTACTCAGACCTAGAATTTTTGGTGGAGATTTCAAAAGAACCATCCTAACAAAACCAAACATTGCCAGCTCATTGCTTAAATCTCCCTCTCTTCAGTATTTACATATACAAGTTGGAGACAAGGCTGAACTTACTAAAGCCTTCACACAGAAGGATGTTGTTTGTTTTGCTGACTTAACTGGGGACACAAACCCGTTGCATTTGAATGAAGACTATGCAAAGGAAACTAGGTTTGGGAGAACAATTGTACATGGAGTTTTGATCAACGGACTTATTTCTGCAGTTATAGGTACTAAAATGCCTGGCTATGGTTGTGTGTTTCTTTCTCAGGAAATTCACTTCCCAGCTCCCTTATACATTGGAGAAGAAGTCTTAGCTGCAGCAGAAGTGAAGAGACTGAAAAGATCTGTTGCATACATTTCAGTATCGTGTACTGTTAGGGAAAGTGAAAAGATTGTTATGGAAGGGATGGTGAAAGTCATGGTGTCGGAAGGTCAGCGCTCCTGATTGCATGGTGCTTTATTCTTTAGTAAAATTCAGAAATATGTGGGGGGGGTTACATTTATGATACCTCAGACCTTGGTAAGAGGAGGTCACAGCTTGCTGTCAATTTTGAGAGCTACTCTGCCTTGTAGGTAAGAGATGTAAAACATCACTTTTGATGGCTTTTAAGGACACATGAAGATCAATATGATCCATACTTAACTTACATCTATTACTATCATGTGCAGCCAAGCCTATTCTCTTTCCTAGCTCAACTTTTTGTCACCAAAATAAACACCACTGTTTACTGGAACCTTTTAAAAAGGAATGTTTACATCATGTAATGTTCTGGAGTTGGTCAAGAGACTCCTGTCACCTGACTAGTAAACACTGAGCCAAGATATTTGTCACAGATAAATGAATGGAGTATTCTCTTGGTTCCTTTTTACCAGTGCACAGTATGTGCCACTTTTCACATATCTAATATGTTGAGTTTTGAACTTTTACTTGGTTTGAGGTTCTAGATATGTCAAAGGGCCACATCTCCCACCCCCTTACTTATATGAATTCAATTAATTGAAGTCCAAGGGACTATGTGGGTGAATAAAGCAAGCAGCATTTGGTTGATATTAACACATGCACATGTCATCTTCTCCCCTGACTTACAAGAATAAAAAGCTTTTTATTCAAACGCTGCCTTTATTAGGGAGCTCTGATGTTTCTTTCATAAATTAATGCATTGTTCCATTTAATTTTCAAGCGAAAGGACTCATTTGATTGAAGGCTATCATTATGCCATACAAAAATAGTCTGTGTAAAGGTCTTGGATAACATCTGACTACTGCAGAACTACAAACTAAATGTCATGGTACAACCTGTCACAGATATAGGAACTCTTAAAACTAAATTATAGGGAACTTTACATATGTGTGGCTACACATGGTGGCTTTATGAGCTAAACCCTTTATAGTCCAGAATTGTTTATTGCTTTGGAAAGAGGATAGCTAGAAGGAAGTGTTTTTAGTAGGTCTGTTCTTTCAGACAACACACAGAGCCAAATGTGCAGGAGAGACAGAGTCATAGTTTGAGCAGATCAGAATAAATGAGGTGGCTGCTGTAAACCTTAAATTTACTTGACAAGGTACTTATCTGCCCCCGGTACCATAGTGTTTGAGCAGCCTCTTAAATTTCAAGGAACCAAGACCTGTGAGGTAGGGAAGTGCTATTATCCCCATTTTTCAGATGGGGAAGTAAGGCCCAAAGATACTAGGGGACAGATTTTTTTAAGGTATTTAGACATCTAAAGCTGCAGGTAGGTACCTAGGCACCATGGAAAACCCCACTAGGTGCCTATCTGCATCTTTTGATGTGTAATACCTTTAAAAAAACTGGCTGTGATGTGCAAAAGGTCACATGGGACATTTGCAGGAAATTAGCCTGGGACTTTGGAGACCCCAGGTTTAACACCCTAACACTGGGCTGTCCTACTTAGCTAAGTCTGACGCCATTCTCAGAGCTGCAGAAATCACAGCAATGTAAGCTAGAGCAATGTGCTGTGGATCTGATGGGAGAGTTTGGCTCATAACCTACTCTGTGGATACAATGGATAGTCAAAGTACACTAGGTTGACTTCTGGTTTAGTACTGGAGTTCCTTTTCTCTCTTAGTTAGTCTCATTCCAGGTCTGTATATGATATCTATATATACTAAATCTCTAGGCATGCTTACGTTAAGAATGATACATTGTGAATAACATAACTGCTAGCCAGAGCTGAGGGGAGAAACAAACAAAGCAAACATCCATTCTTAGAGCAATGGGCTTTGGACTCCGTGTGAGCTTGTTGGACCAAGGGAACAACAACTGCCAGAACCAAGAGCTTTCTACTGACCAAGCCTATGTCCCTCTGTACAAATCTGGGGTCTGTCATCTTGAGCGTAGCAGCTGTCTTCTGTGAGGATGTGGCAACTTTTAGACTTGTCCCATAAAGGGCTTTGTAGATCAAAATTACAGTAGATTTTTTTAAGCACAATAATAGATCAATCTAGCTTTCCAAGCTGAAGCAAATCTTTGATCTATGCTTCTGAGTTTTAGATTTAAAACTCAGAAGAATGGTCATGTTTAAACAGCACAGTTCTGTGTTCAAATGGCAACAGACTGAAAAATTGGTGACTGCAAAATGTCGTGGTAGTTTAAGGACAGCAAGAACCCTTAATGTACATCTGGTTCTTTTAAAAGTTTTTAAAGGCATCCAAGACATTTTAAACTGCACCCTACAGACAATATTGTGAACAAGGTAAAAGTAAGAGGTAGCTGCACAATCAGAGACTATATAAGATGAAACAAGAAGTAAAATAAGTGTTTGTTTGTGGGCAAGTGTTGTCAGTTTAATTTCTTGACTTTTAAGCAGATCTCAATATCAACTGCTGTTGATACAACTAAAAAGAAGATGGCAGGAAGCAGGGTCCCTAGAAGGAAGACTTTTTCACTGTTCAGCAGCTAGAGAAAAAGCAGATATGTTGGCTGTGAAACATGCTGCTGAGTTAATAGTGTAAAGAAGTCATATCTCAAACCCCACTGATTATTCTCCTATGATAGCTCAGACTTTTTAAAACTTCTCTATAACACACTTTTATTTTTGTCTTGTGACAGATTGTCATCTCTGGTGATCTGTTTGAAAACAAGAGACAAATTAAAAAGAGAAGAGGGCTCATCAACCAGCTGGTAGTTCTTCCTGTGTGCTACACCCAAGCAATAATTAGCACTCTACATCAGCATTGTTTTGCATCAGATCCTTTTAATAGCTCTTTCAGCTTCTGGGTAGGGCTCATATACATAAGCATATTCTGAGACTGCTTAAAATAAAATTGGTAGCTGATAATGTTGACATTGAAGCTTGTAACTGATGCTGTAGCATACCATCACATTCAGCTCCTCCAACTCCTTTCATCAGAGTGGTCTTGCTTCAGAGCTTAAGGGAATCTGGGGGCACTGACAACAATTACAACTCACCATCTCTGCTGTGGAGAAGAGCTTAAAAATTAGGCTTTCAACAATAATGACCTTAAGAACCTAACTTTTAAGTGTAGCCCAAGGCTTACTTATTTCAATCATACAAATAAGCTGTGCTTACTAGGGTTGGTCTATACTTAAAAGTTAGTTCAACATAGTTACAGCAGTCAGGGTGTGTGAAAATGCACGCCCTTGACTGACAGAGCTATGCCAACCGAACCCTCAGTGTAAATGCAGCTATGTTGATGGAAGAACACTTTTGCTGATGTAGCTGACTTTGTTCAGAGAGGTGATGTTCCTAAACGCATGGAAAAAACCCTTCCATTGGTGTAGGCTGCATTTACGCTATGGGGTTATGACACCTTAACTACACGGACATAGCTACGCCAATGTAGTCTCTGTAGTATAGATACAGACTATGCTCTGGAAAACCAGTGCAGACTAAAAATCATTTATATTATGGGGTTGTTGGGAGGAAATACTGCCAGAGCTCCAAGGCCTTTAAAAGTAAATGAAAATCCAGATTAATTACAGTACATATGGGGAGGCCTTAAAGAACTCCCACCAGGAGAATACAGAGAAAGCACTACTTTCATTGCTGCGTTACCTGACACCAGAGACGCTGAAAGAATTCTGGTGGTAGCTCCAGACAGAAGTCTGATCTACAAAGGCTTTTGATAGTCCCAGACCTCCGCTAGGCAATACTGTTGCTATGGAAAGAATTTATGGTAATTCAGACAGACTTCACACGTAAGACTATGTTCTGCAAAAGTGGAAGATCTGTACAATTGAGGGTCCTGTGTTATTTCAAAGATGTTCTTTTGGCAAACAAACAAACTGGGGAAAATCAAACTAAACAACTGATGGCAAAGTTGAGTTCAAATTGGCTCTTTCATTCCTCATGGAGTAGCTGTATGAAGTCTTGTGTTTTAAAAAAAGAGTTGCCTGTTTTTCTCTGTCATTGAGACCATAACTTCTGTGACAGCTCAATGTGCAAATGCTCTAATTTTCTTATGGCCCTGTAAGTGAATCATTATTAAACGTCCATATAATCCAATGTAGTGCCAGACCATTTGTATTCCCTTAATCAGCGTTTGTACTTTAGCAAAGTGATTTATTTCTGACAAATACTGATTTATCTTATTTCTCAGGTAGGTGGATAATGACATGTATCAGGATCATAGAATAACAGGACTGGAAGGGACCTCAAGAGGTCATCTAGTTCAGTCCCCTGCACTAGTGGCAGGACTAAGTATTATCTACAGCATCCTTGACAGGTGTTTGTCTAACCTATTCTTAAAAAAACTCCAATGATGGAGATTCCACAATCTCCCTAGGCAATTTATTCCAGTGCTTAACCACCCTGACAGGTAGGAAATTTTTCCTAATGTCCAACCTAAACCTCCCTTGCTGCAATTTAAGCCCATTGCTTCTTGTCCTATCCTCAGAGGTTAAGAATAAAAAATTTTCTTCCTCCTCCTTGTAATAACCTTTTACATACTTGAAAACTGTTATGTCCCCTCTCAGTCTTCTCTTTTCCAGACTAAACAAACCCAGTTTTTTCAATCTTCCCGCACAGGTCCTGTTCTCTGGATCTTTAATAAGTTTTGTCGCTCTTCTCTGGACTCTCTCCAATTTGTCCACATCCTTCCTGAAATGTGGTGCCCAGAACTGGTCACAATACTCCAGTTGAGGCCTAATCAGCGCAGAGTAGAGCAAAAGAATTACTTCTCGTGTCTTGCTTACAACACTCCTGGTAATACATCTCAGAAGGATGTTTGCTTTTTTTGAGGTCCACATCTACTAATGTTTTACTCTACATGCTCATTACACTCATTCTATAACAGTGAAATTCATCTCTGTGCAGAGGGACAGAACAAGACCTGTGCACATCTAAGCCTTGTTTTTAAGGTCTTATGTGGGACTCAAGTGGTGGATAGGTCTTGGCCTGACCAGCTGCATAGGACTGAATTTACTGTATATGCATAAAGAGATCTTCCTCTGAGTATATTAGAGATGTTCAATAATTTTATTCTTCTTTCCTACTTCTGGCTCTATGTTCCTCTACCATACTCACCCACGCCAAAAAATACCCCAACACATCCCAAAGTAGTGGATGAGCTGTTTTGATAGTGGATTCATGAGAGCTCCTGGACCGTTCCCCCCTCAAGAATTCAGATGACGTGTGTGTAAACATTACTGTTATCCTCTAGCCATGATTATTTCACCTATTTCAGTGACAAGTAAACACCAATGGCAAAGGACAACTGCTATAAGTTTAACCCGCAGCCGTGCTGAGGGGAAGGATGCTGATACACACTGCGTGATTAATTAGCAGGATTTCCTCACATGATCGACTTCATCACTTCCAGTTGGTATTGCTGCAATAGGCTATTTCCCAAATGTCCTCACTACCTTTGCCCTTTGTAACTTTGTATATAGTGCTGATCACAATCAGCCTCTATGCTAAGCTGGGGAGAGTAAATTATTGGTCTAGAGATGAGGTTTGAAGGTATTAATAAGTAAAATGCATATTGTCTTACAAAATCTAATTGTAAACAAACGACACTCAATGGTGGAATCTGTCTATTAGAACTGGAGGGAGGTGGGTTAGGGAAGGTATCAACAGAGGACCTGTTTGTCTTCAGGCTTGTTTCTTGCCTATTGTCCATAGTGTTTAGGAAGCCTTTTACACCCATGTCATGCAGGTATAAATGACAAGGCAAGGTGCAAAGCAGTGGAGAATCAGGGCCTTAAGGTTTTCTCTATCCGAGATTAATTTACGTTGCTAAACACTGTTTGCTCATCCTAAATTGATTGAAATGTGCCTGGGGTCCAGACCCACCAAGTCTTTGGTTGGTTACTAGTGGTGCTAAGCAAGGTTTCAAACAGATTAGGCTTTTGGGGAGTAAAGAGCAACTGAGCCTGAAGCATTCTAGCCTCCATTGCTTCTTTGCCGGCATGATTAGCGATGCTGTCATGAACCTTTAAAAATTACCTACCAGCACTGGTGCAATGGAGAGTGTCAGGAGAAGAACTACCAGCCCTTCTCCTCAGCTGGTGAATTTTGAATAGTTTGCTGGCTAAAAGTCCTCCGTCCCTGCCCATTATGCTATCTATGCCTTCCATAGTATCTCCCACCTCCTTGGAAATACATTTATTCACAATTAATGTAATTCATTTTGGTGACTATCCTCAACCTCAGAATGTTTTTTATTTTTCACTGTATAAATGCTTCTCCCCAGGCAGTTTAGCAAAACCCCCACGATGGTAACATATTCTGAAGGATAGATTGTCCAGATATGTTTGTGTATATTGTGAAGTGAATGGTGTTTTGTCCTTACAAAGCCGCACTGTAATGCAAAGGTAAACAAAATGAGTTTAACAAAGGAGCGAGGGCTGTAATCTGGCTCCTCAAAACTGGAGGAGGTTGGATGGGGGCAGGTGGGGGTGGACAAAGCCTTTTGTGTATTCAGCGTGATCTCATCTCAGGGGAAATGTTGAAGCTGCTTCATCTCTGCGGCAGGGGGTTTAGACTGGCCACTCCTACCACAGAACCAGCACTGACTGCCCATGACGTTCAGTTTCTTTTCCTCTGTTTGAGGCGCTTCATTTGGTTTCTTTTTTATTAACACCTTGGGCCTAACACAGTCAGCTGATGAGCCTCCTTAACTCCCAGTGAGGAGGAGTCAAGTACACTCAGGACCTCTCAGGCTCAGGCCTTCTCTGTATAACCCTGGGGAAGATTTTCAAAGGCACCCAACTCCAATTCTCCTTTTGACTTTAATTCTTTTTCCTTCTGCCTCCCTTGGTGTGCAAATTCTGTGTCCATTTGATATCATGGGTCAAGTTTGGGGGGGGAGGGTTGTTAGGTCAGAGTGGTGGCGTTGGAACAGTTTTTATAGTGGGGGTGGGTGAAAGCCATTGAACAAAACTGTAAACCCTGGATATGTTGGAAACCACTTCAAGCTAGGCAGTGCTGCTGCACCCCCAGCATTCCTAGTTCCAGCACCCCTGGCTGACAAACAGTGGGTAGTAGTTTGGGGCAGTTACCAAATCTAAATCCAGATGTTGATCGCCATAAACTGTAGGGAGTCTGGGAGCAAAACAGGTATCTCTGAAGCTAGGGTAATGGAGGGCCCTGGGCATGGGATGAAGTGGGCTTGTTCCCTGTGGATCTGGGGTTATAAATAGCAGGAAGAGAGGGGACCATTGTTGGGGTCAAGTTGGACAATGGGAGAGAGTAGGAAGGGAGCAGTGCTGCTTCAAAGAATAGCATGGTGGTGATTATTCTAAGACTATGAAGAATGCAATAACTCTACAGCCACACCTATTCATTTGGTTTTAAATTAGATCGTAAACTCTTGGGAAGAGGAATGGATCATGTCCCTCACTGTGTTTGTACAGTGCCTGGCAGAATGGGGTCGCAATCCTAAGTGGAACTTTTGAGTGCCACTGAAATCAAATAATAAATCATTTTGATGCAGCACCCTACTTAAGGTGGGGTAGTTCAGTTTGGAGCTTTAAACCTTTATAAGAAATCTCACTGCGATGGCAAAAACCAAAACTCAGAATATAAACTCTGAGTGCAGTTTGGATTTTTTTTGTGGTAGTTTGATTAAAAATAATTTGTTACAGAAAGAATAAATAGAATTGAAACCCCCCCTCCCACCCCTTCTAGCAACTTCTCCCTGGATTGTGTTGCTTTTCTTTGTACCCCTTTTGCAAAAAATCTCCAACATTTTGGGACCTGTCCTTTCTCACAGAGTTGCTCCTCGTGCTGATTCCTACAAAAGCAGTTCTACACAAGTAAATGACCTCAATAGCGTTAAGGCGGAATAACTTACCAAATGCATGGACTGGGTGCCAGCGAGGTCTGCTGACCTGTTGCTCTCCTAGCAGGAGATCAGTGTTCAGGCCCTGGGGTAGAGGGCAAGTTGTATGCAATTGGGTACATACTGGGTGGCTGGGTGTGGTGGGGTCCCTGAGGTGAGCCCCCCTGGACTGTGCTGGGTCCCCTGGCTGGGTGTGGGGGGGGGAGGGGGTGGGCCTGGCTGTGGTGGGTCTCCTGGCAGGCTGTGGAGGGGGGGAGGGCCCTGAGGTGAGCCCCCCCCGGCTGTGGTGGGTCTCCTGGCTGGGTGTGGGGTGGGGGCGAGGTGAGCGCCCCCCCCCCGCTGTCAGTTTCCTGGCTGGGTGTGGTGGGGCAGGGGGGCCGGGATGAGCGTCTGCCCTGGGCTGTCAGTCTCCTGGCTCGGTGGGGGGGGGAGGCTGAGGTAAGCGCCCGCCGGGGCTATGGTGCGGCCCCTGAGGAGAGCCCCCGCCCCCCGGGCTGGGTGTCGCGGGGGGGGGGGTCCGGCTGAGGCGCCCCCCCCCGGGCTGGGTGTCGCGGGGGGGGTCCGGCTGAGGCGCCCCCCCCCGGGCTGGGTGTCGCGGGGGGGGGTCCGGCTGAGGCGCCCCCCCCGGGCGGGGTGCCGGCTCTCGTGGCCTGACGGCAGTTCCGGGAAGCGCGGCCGGGCTGCGCGCGGGGCCGGCGGCCTCGGGCTTTAAGACCCGGCGGCGCCCGGCGCCTCCCCCGTGTTGACAGCGGCGGGCGCGGCGCGGGCGCTGCTGCGCGAGGCAGGTCGGCGGCGCGGGCTCGGCGCTCGGCTCCCGGCTCCCGGCGCGGCGCGGCCCGGCCCGGCATGGCCTTCCTGGAGAAGCCGCCGGCGGGCAAGGTGCTGCTGGACGACACGGTGCCGCTGACAGCCGGAATCGAGGCGAGCCAGAGCCTGCACTCGCACACGGTGAGCGCCGGGCCGGGTGTGTGTGTGTGTGTCGGGGGGGGAGCCGTGTGTGTGTGTGTGTGTGTGTCGGGGGGGGAGCCGTGTGTGTGTGTGTGTGTGTCGGGGGGGGAGCCGTGTGTGTGTGTGTGTGTGTGTGTCGGGGGGGGAGCCGTGTGTGTGTGTGTGTGTGTGTGTGTGTGTGTCGGGGGGGGAGCCGTGTGTGTGTGTGTGTCGGGGGGGGAGCCGTGTGTGTGTGTGTGTGTGTGTGTGTGTGTGTCGGGGGGGGAGCCGGGGTGGGGGGAGCGTCGGGGGGGGGAGCTGGGGTGGGATGTGTGTGTGGGGGGGGGTGTTGGGGCGGGGAGCCGGGGTGGGGTGTGTGTTTGGGGGGGGGGGTGTGTCGGGGGGTGGGGAGCCGGGGGTGTGTCGGGGGGAGGTCTGTGAGGGGGGAGGGAGTTTGAGACCTGGGGTATTGGGGTTGGGTGGGAAGAAGCCCCAGGGCAGCTGGCTGGGTTGCTCTGATGGCTCTGTCTCTGGGTTTTGTTTCCTGGCTTTATAGAGTGAGCCCAGTGCTGTGCAGCCCCTTCCCTTCCTCTCTGCTTGATGGATTTGCTCTATGTCATGTGCCATAACTGTACTTCTTGTTACTGTTGGTTACCTGTATTGTGCTGGTCAATAAAGTCACAATGCAAATGCACCCTCTTCTTTGGGCTTGTACATACTACCGCTTGTGTCGGTACAACTGGTGTCACTCCGGTGTGAATAAGCCACCCCACTGAGCAATGTAAGTTACAACCACTTAAGCATGGTGTGGGCAGCACTCTGGCAGACATAGCTACTGCCTCTCACTGAGGTGGTTGTTATGGCGATGGGAGAGAGCTCTGTCCCATTGGCACATCTTCACCAGATGCACGACCCTGTCACAGCTGCACCAATGTAGCTGTGTCACTGTAGCACTTCTAGTGTAGACTAGCCCTCACCCAGACCATCTCCCACTGTGTCTGCACAGTTATGCCTGCTTACTCCAGCGCCAAAGTAAGATTTTAATATTTCTTTGCTTACGTTAGCCTGGCTGATGCATCTCAATGATGGGAGTGGAGCTGGATTCTAATGTAAGTGACAACGTAGGGTTAAATTCTGCCCACACTTCCATCTGTGCAACTCCAGTGAAGACAATGAGGCTGCGCAGGTGTAACTGAGGGCAGAATGTAGCACTCAGATTATGACAAGGGGTGATTATGATGCTTTGCCAGAAAGAACCCAGTTTGACTTTCAGGTGCCAGGCTCATTTTCCTGTGACGTATTTACACCTGACACCATTTTCTTAAAAACTGAGCAGACTTTGTCTGGGGTCACTGATACCCAAGAACAACGGAATTCCATAATGCTATTTTTATAGGCCCTTTCTTGGAGTATAACTGCACTTTTAAAAACTGCGTTTACCATGGTATTATCAAGCAGTACCAAGGTACAGAATCAGAGAAAAGGAGACCTGTAATCAGGTTTCAGAGCTTTACCCACTTAGCAGGGAATGGGGATGTAAGAGATAAGGCCAGGTGTACTTCCACAGCAGCAGGTGCATTGGTAAGAGACTTTGTTTTGAACATTAAGGGGTGTGTCCTTCAGCCTCACTCATTGTTTAGGGGCACGCATATCATGACAGCAGGCTTCTGACTCATTCCTTGTGTCTGGTGAATGTTGTAACAGGAAAGATGGTAGAGGTAGATAGTGCTATATTTATAGTTAATAAGCATGCTATGCCATCAAAATTGTAACAGTACAAATAATCTGTGCTTCTGCAATGCTTTCTGTTCGAGGATCTCAGATTGGTAGTTTAATGAACTAACTTTTGTAAAACAATCTCCCTCTGAACACAGGCTTCTAAAACTATGAGGAATCTTTTAGAAGGCATCAGTGAGTTTAGAAGTTGTGACTAGTGGTTTACAAGCCCAGGGCTCTACATTCTGAGCTGTGGTCAAACTTGCATTATAACCAAAGCTATGTTAGGTATACTTTCTGACAAACCCTTTACCTGTGTCTTAATAAACTGAGATGTGTAAGAGTGTTTAGTTGCATGAGTGATTACCGTATATAATTTGTTTCCCTGTGCTACCGAGCCAGATTCTAGTTTCATTGTGAGTAGTTTCCCCCTCCCCTCATTTAACTGTTTTCAACACCATTTATTACAATCGCTTACAAGTACAAAGATAACAATAGCTTTTTGTGTCTTTTGGTTTGTTGGTTTTTCTGGTTGATTCTCTAGCAGGAACTGACTTAAAAAAAAAAAAGCGAAGAGTTCTGTTGTACAGAAAGCACTTAAAAGCAGTTTTCTATCCCAAATACTCTGTGTGATGCGACTTCCATGTGTGGGATTTCAGTAGCAAGTATTGTGACCCTTTGATCATTTGTCTTTGTACTTCCGTGTTGTTAATTCACACTGAGGAAGATTCTAATGGTAATTAATTCTGCTCTTCACCAGAAATGCACAAAAGGTCAGAATGCAGTAGCACTGTGCTTTTGATTTAAAAGCCGTTTCGGGTGCATGTATTTCTAATAGCTTTTATGGCAGAAGGACTGTCGTTAAGAATTAAAATAAAATGGTCTTGAGGTGTACATAGCACAGATAGTTTACATAGAGGCAGCGTGGGGTAATGGTTAAAACAAAATAGCAGGCACCACAGCAGTCTGGATTTCCTATTTGATGTAAAGCTACTGCCCTGTCATCTCGCATATCTGACCTTATCCCCTCATTTCTGAGCTGGGAAACTGGGTGAGAGCAGGAAGTAACTGATATATAGTGCATCTGATTTGAACTTCTATGGGGAAAATAAATTACAGGAACAGATCCCAAGTGTAGCGGTAGGATTCCCTCCCAGAAGAGGCACTTCCCAAGACATCTTGGGGGGAGGAATAGTTTCATTTTACTGTATTCCTGACATAATGAAGACACAGGGTGGTGGTGATGTTTTATTAATAGGAAGACTGAATGAAATAGGAAGACTAAATGAAAACCCCTTCAGGCTTTCAAAGAAAAGGCCCCAAAAGGAAGAAATCCTGGCTATAAATGTGTTTATCCTGTACAAATACATGGAGAGCAGAAGCTTCATAAATTAGCATTGCCCTATAGCAGACACGAAAAGGGGGCTACAAATAAACCTGTTGTTCATTTGCCAGTGATATCTTCTATCCATAATTTAAGGGGATGTGGCCATGTTAAAAATAATATTAATAGTTAAAATCCTTATCTGTGATACTGATAGCATCTAAGATTATTAAAGCAGAAAATGTGAAAAATCTGATTTTTTTTTTTTTTTTTTTTTTTTACATCTTGCATATGTGTTGGTTTGAACAATGAAAATAGATTGTTTCCTCTTTTGAATCTGAAACTACTAAGTCGCCTAGTGCTATGTCGTAATAGGTGGGCTGCAAACGCTGCGGGGATTGCTTAAAAACTTTCCATTGGATTTATCAAAAATGAAACACCCTCTTCCATAGCTCTTACAAACCAAGATCTGAGTCCAGATTTGATTTAATGTTGTTATTGTCATATGACATCCAGGCTAGGAATACTCCGTAAAGTTGTTATAGGCTCCACAAATAGTCAGAGTTTTGAATAAATCAGTGACTACAAGATAAGGGTGATGAATTGTAGGGGAAAAAATCTCTAAACATGGTAAAATACAAAATTCAAGACAAAATTAGTGATGGGGATACTTAAAATGGACTCTTCTAGTGGATTAGCCTGCTTCTGTTAAATTAGGTCAAATACAACAGTTTGGATAGTATGACATTAAAATATTGGGGAAGTGTAAATTTAATGGCATTGAATAAAATTCTACGTTTGGCAGCAGACTGATTCCTATTTCTTGTAGATGAGGAGGAAACTTCAGCATGAATAACCCACTACATATGTTTGAATTAGTCAGAAACCAAAGTGGGAATGAAATTGGTATTTGAAATATCGGACAAAAGTTTGCAGTTCATGGTAATAAATGTAACTCTCTCACTTGACAGAGAACACACACAAACCTCTTAAACTTGTACCAAGTGTTACTGTCTGTCAGAAAAATAGCTATAAAATCACTATAAAAATGACTCAGTCAGCAGACTGGCTCACCGTGTATCATAGGGTCTTTTGAGTAGATACAGTTCAGTGTCAGGTAGCACTGTGGAGCCAGTACATATGTAGGGTTCTGTTCAGCTTCATGCTGCAGCAACAAAACTGTCAGCTGACTTTTGATTTTTGAATCTTTATTGCTAGTGAAGACTGAGGAGACAGCCCCTGTCTCTCAAACAAAAACAAACCAAAAAAGAGCTTGTTCCCCCCTCCCCCCCTCCCCCCCCAAGTTTCTACACTGAAACAAAATCACAGTACATCTATGTGTAAATTGTTTGGCTTGTGGACTGATAGCACTTGATCTGGAAGTCACTAAGTAAGAATATATATGGAACACCATGATCTAATTTTTAGAGAGCTCTTTTTCTGATTAAACACAATGTAAAAATTCTGGGGTTTTTTAGCATGTATAATTGGACATAGCTAATTCCGTGTCTCAATATTTACCATGTACATATGCTTTAATTTTGAACATCATATCAATTATATTTCATATACATTTCAATGGCACTTCATATAACCCTCTGGGTATAAGGCCTGATCCTGCAACTGGATTTGATTTCATTGGGGCTTTTTAAATTCTATTCTGTGTAGGTTCTTATACCACTCTCATCACTGTAGTATCTGAGTCTCTTCTAATAGTGCATTAACCAGTGTGACTAACATGTCACATAGCTTCCTGTGAGCATAGTGGTCCAGTTGCAAGATCTGCTCTTAGCAAGTCAGACAATACTTGTGTACCAAGAGTGGATCTCATTTCTGTAGCAGGCAAAAATCTTCCTGTCCTTTAATTTCCTTTCAGTTGGAGCAGAATGGTGTCCAATGTGTTTTAAGGTAAAATACTTGTAAAAGAGGCCTAATAACAAGATACCAAGTTCTGATAGCAGAGGCCTTTTCAGCAGAAAGGCTTTAATGTGTTTCAGCTATTTAGACGTTGAGCGTTTTTACATGTCCATCTGTAGATGAGAACTTGTTTCTATAATTTGCTTTTTAAGCCTTAAATGGAAAACTAGTCTCTTTCATGATATTCTCTGCAGATCCGTGCTGCAGTAGTTGCATGCCTGGACCTGCGAGCTGCAGAACTATTTAAAGTAGTAAAACCATTAGGGGGTGTGTATGCATGTCCTCTCTGGAATAAATTCTTTCCCTGCTTGGTGTATTGTACATTGAAATTACAACAGTGAAGTGGAATTTGCCATTCCATTAGTCTGCTGCCTTAAGGTAGTCCAGAAGCTAAAAGCTGAGAGAATTCCTCAAAATATATTTTGAAAGCTTTTCTTTGATTAACAATTAATGGGAACACTGTTTTTAAAGATGTAATCATCCCTTTAGTTCATTTTAATGATTCAGATTTTTTAACTCTCTCTCTAGATCTTTATGTAGTTACAAAATCAGACTACATTTTTCTAAAGCTATAACTTTAGGAAGGGAGAGAATCTCGGTTGTTTAGAAACAGTGGTAGATCCTTGTGCCATTAATTTGGAATGAATTCAGCCTCTTCTCTAGCATTTTCCTTTGCTTTGAAACACACAATGGAATCAGCATTAAAGGTGACCATTAACTAAAAAAACTAAGTTGTGTGTGTTTTGAAGAAAACCTCAAACACAGCCCAACGTAGTATGGTCAGAGCTTAAAAGACAAGATATCTGACTGTTGAACACACAGCTTATTTTAGTGATATCAGCATGAAGGTTTCTAATAGCACTGCTAATCATTATTATTGGTATTACTGTAGCACCCAGAGGTCCCAGTGAGAATGGCAGCCAAATTATGTTGGTTGCTGTACACTCAAAGGAAGAGTCCCTGACCTGAGAGTCTACAGTGTACTTGGACTGTAACTGTTGTATACAGTCTCTGGGATCAATTCTGCAAAGTGCTGAGTTTGTCACTATGCCACTGAAGTCTGTAGGAGTCCAAGGTGCTTGGCATCTTGCCGGATTCTGTATGATCCTGTTCTAAGCACATTCTTTACAGATGTCCTCTAATAAAATTCAAAACACTTTGCATTAAGGCAAGAGAACTAGCCTGTTTGGGAAGAGGGACAGCACCTTTTCTCTGCTCTCTCCAAAGTGGTTTCCTTGTTCAGTAAATTTCAGTGAATTTCAACGTGCGTCTCTAATTTTCTTCTGCTGTGGTCATATTTTTATAAATGTATGGAATGGTGTGTACATTATAATAATAAAGATACAGCTGACATGAGCTGCATTGTTTACACTGCAGGTAGGCATCAGTATCTTAGATGAGGTGGTTTAATGATGAATTGTGTAATAGTAATCATACTTTGCCCCTTATTAAAGGAGGACCCAGGAGTCTAAGCAGCTCTCATGATTACACTGCTACTTTCCATACTAGAAGATTTCTCAAATAAGCATTTAAAAGGGGCTTTTTAGAACCCTTTATTAAAAATAGTCTCAATCCAGTGTTCTTAAACTAGTATTTTGTTGATGGTTGTTGCTTAATTAGGTTTCCAGTTTCGAGCATTAAAAAGCTGGAAGCTAGAAAAGCCTTTTTGTGCCTCTGATAAGCTTTTGGCATGAACTGAAGATGACCTGGATTTCCGTACTTTTGTCGGCTTTTCAAACCTCCTTGGTATTAAACAGATGAGGAGCGAGGAACCTGTGAAGCAGCCTCCCTTTTTTTGAGTCAGAAGTTACTGAATAGTGAGTTCATTGTGGGGATATTTCTGTCTGACCTGGTGGAGTCAGTGGATTGTGGGAGAGCTGATTGCAGTGGAAGAGGAGGCCTGATGATAAAAAAGTAGCTGGATGGGGCAAGGGGCTGTGTAAGATAATTGAGATTTTTGGATCCGAATCGATCCTCTAAGGAATTTTACTGTGGCGATGGGGATAGTGTGTTGGAAGGGAGATAAGGGAAGCTGTGGGATGAAGCTGTGCTGTTGGTATTTTATTCAGGAAAGAACAGTATTGTATTGAAAGCAATTTTATATTTTCCCAAGCAGTAATCAAATGGAAGCTGTGCCTCCATTCTGCCTGCCTGAGAACATTCCTTAGTAGTACAATGATAAGGTCAGTCCCTGTGTAAACAGTGAGCAGTAGAGGAGATTGGGCAATAACTCCACTTCCTTTAAAATACTAGTAAAGATGAATGACCAAACATCAGGAATCATCTTTAGCTGTTTCTCTGAAAGAATGTAAGGGAATGTTCCTCAGAGACTTGCTGAATAAGTGGTTACAACTTTTCCTGTCTGTGTGTATATATAAAGCAGTCTCTTCCCACTTCCTAAGGTACAGATTAGAAATCAGGAAATGGAAAAACCCAACTGTTAGCTGTGAATTAGGCATTTCAAGTGTCTGCTTAATTAATCTCTGTTACACTGGTGTAAATCAGGGTTAACTTTGTTTCCTTTCATTGTACCTGGGTTGGGGATCAGGGCTCTTCTTTGGCTTTGGGGAAAGATAACTGTAGTATAATTGGGTATATTAATAAGAGGAATGAATGGTATGGAAACCATCCCTTATGCTGATTTTATGTGGAGAGATACTGCTTGAATAGAATTCACCCATATGCTTTGCCATGTGGGAGATTTGGGTTTCTCTAGTTTTGAGAAGGGATGAGCAAAATCAGGAGATGGGGATGCACAAAGAAATATAGGTAAATACACTTTATTGTGGGATACTTTTGAAAACATTTTCAGAGACCCTATTTCAAGAGGCACGATGTAAAGATGATTATGGAAATGAAGGGAAAGAGTGACAAGAATTAAGTCCAGGAATTAAGGAATGTAAAGATGGATGGGTAAAAATCAACAATAATCAATAATTAAAATATACATGCATATATTTTGTCTGTAAGCAATGAACATGAGCTATGCATTGGAAATGAAACACTGCATCAGGAGTAATAGAAGTGTGCCAGTTATTCAAACCTATTACGCTGCGTTTAACCCCTTCATCCTCTCACCTAAGCTTGCCATAGTAATTTTTGCATTCAGCAGCAATGAGTGGTAGTAAAGTTGGGAATGATGAGCTGGAGTTCGTTCAGCTATGAAGGTGGCTGTAATTCCAGGAGATGTCTTAAAAGTTAGATCTTTGAGGAACAGATTTTTCTCCAGCTTTTACTGGCTGAGATAACAGGAGGAGACGTATTCACTATTGTCTCTCATTAAAGTAAATGAAAGTGCTTAAATGCTTCAGAAACCTGTACACTCTTAAAATTCTGTTTCATCTTTCAGTGTGTTCTAGAGATGGGTCTGAATGAGACCCCTGATCAAAACACTTTCCAGCTGGGAGGTTCTAAATCTAGATCAGAAATGGTGAAAATTCTGAGCTTTTCCAAATTTCATAGTGGTCAGTTTAAATCCATTATAAAGAGAAGGCTGACTATGCATTCACACTTCTTTGTGAGTCACTAGTTCCGGTTTCTAATAACTCTCTCCCTTCTTTTCCCCTCTCATTTCTAGGAATACATAATTCGTGTGCAGAGAGGGATTTCCATGGAAAACAGTTGGCAGGTAATCGCTCTTTAAATTTTGCGTCACTTAAACAGACAGTCTTCCTAGAGAGAGGCAGATTACAGTTTTGTGGGGCCCAGAGGAAGTGGGGGGCCCCTCCCTAACCCTTCCTCTTGGAGTCATCCCCCGACACCCGGCACTCATGCCGAGGAGTGGGGTCGGGTGCAGGGGCTTCCCCAACTCCCCAGCAGGAGCTTTAGGTGGGCTGGGGAAGTGCGGTCGGGGTGCCCATTTTTCCGGGGCCCCTGGGCACAGGCCCCCTTGGCCCAGTGGCTAATCGGCCGCTGTTCCTAGGAAAAGGCCTGGGTTCATCCTGGCTAGTCTAATTCTAGCTAGAGACCAAATGCTATTTGAGAGTGAGTCAGGAATGTGAAATGCTTGAATGTGTTTGGTCACAAACTGTTGTTTCTAGTGTCAGTATTAATTAGCATGAAGGCTTCATTTCAGTGTATAAGTCTTCCAGATAACCAATACATGTGACCTGCTTTCTTATATCCATATGACCTAAGATACAACACCAAGGCCCATTTTGTGCCAACTCTTACTACTTGTAGGCTACTTGTCCCAACAACAGTGGGCAACTTCCAGGAGTAAAGTTTGGTGAGTCAGTCCTTTAGTTTCTGTAACAGTCCTGCCAGTGGACACAGAATAAAAGTCCTCACGTTGATCTCATACACACTTTCCACTAGCATTCTTTCCTATGTATGTATGTATGTCATCAGTAGATAGAATAACCTAGGATGCTTTACATTGTTTGCTCTAGTTTTGGAAGCAAGTTTTGTTTTTGTTTTTTTTCCTGGAATAAACTTTCTATTTCCATATTTAACCAAAGCTTCTGAAAGTTGTGATTGTTAGAGGAACATTTTTGTCTGACCTCTTCATCTTAGAAGAACGACGTGGCTGTGGTAGTTACAGAAGACCTCATTGTCTTCTGCCATTGTGGATGTTCTAGGCCAAACAAAGAATAATCCTTGCAGTGTGTTCCTATTACATATATATAATATGCAGGTGTTTATAGATGGTATTTGTTTTTAAACCTAAATTATGGGGTCTGAATAGTCTGCCAGAACCTGCCTGGCTAGTAGTGGAACCACTGTCTTGTCCAGGCTGTGCTGTAATAAAAATAAGTAATGATGATGATACCCTGTGAAGAGCTGGTGAGGATCCACTGCTACCAGATAGAGATTTTTCTGGGGAAGGTCAAGTTAAATTTTTCTAAATTTTGAATGTATGATTTTGAAGTAATGTTGCTTCTAGGATGGAAGAATCAGAAGGTGTCTGCAAACACCTTCTGATGAAGCTGCTGCAATATAATGTTACAGCTAGGAAGCTGTATTGGTGGAAGTTGAAGCAAGACCAATTCAGACTGGAAACCAGGTGCACTTTTTTAATAGTGAGAGTAGTTAATCACTGGAATAACTTATTAAGCGTCGTGGTCCATTCTGTATCGTTGGCAGTTTCTAGATTGAGATTGGATGATTTTTCTAAAAGCTCTGGTCTAGGAGTTTTTTGGGGGAAGTTCTGTGGCCTGAGTTATACAGGACGACAGGCTAGATGATCAGTGGTCCCTTCTGGCCTGGGAATCTATGAATCTTGCAAGATTAGACATCACAGAGAGCAACTTCTCTCTCTTCACTTGCTGGCATAGACTCCTAGACAGCAGTGTAAACCCAGCAGTCTTGCATTTGTACAGAGAAGCTTAGTGAAACCAAGATTGCAAGTCGGAATTTTTTCCCTCATACGGTTTAGTTATTACATAAAATCTAGGGTGTTGCTTCAATACTGCTTTTATGTTTTGCAGATTGTGAGAAGATACAGTGACTTTGATTTGCTTAATAGTAGTTTACAGGTAAGATTTTTTCCTCTGATAAATAACTATAATTCTAATTAATATATTATATTGTATTTAAAATTTTCTTCTTTGTATACAACAATGAAGAGAACAGAGAAAGCATCAAACTTACATGGCTGAAAATGAAATTACTTAAATTTTAAAATTATAAACTGACACTTTTGAACAAGGAGAAATGCTGAGCTATTTTAGGTTTTACCCTGGGAAATGTTGGTTGTAATCTCTGTGACCAATTTAAATCTAAAGACAGAGATTGGCAGATACTGAATCTTTCCCTTCAGTGACGTGACTTGTTCTGGCTTGGTGCACTGTTATGACCCCTTCTTTCTTTGACTCCCACAAAACGGAGGCACATACTGACCTTCTTAATTCAGCACAGAAGTGCTATGTATCTCGTTATTTGGCTTCCTCTAAAAGCACTTCCAGATGCTGCTTATCATGTGATGGATTTCTGTATCATGGCAAAGGGTTCCTCAGTTAAACACTGAATTGGCTGGTTTTTTTTCTTTTCTTTTTTTAGGACAGTGGTTTCTTTTAGTTTGCGTAGGAAAAGGCAAAGTGTGTGTGGGATGAGGGGCAGGCAGAGACTAACATTTACAGGAAGGATGCTTGTGGTTCCAGGATTTCTTAGTTTAACACCAGACAAATAACATATGAAGTGAGCTCTATCGGTGTTTTAAGAATAGATTTTATCTGTCACTTTCTTCTCTTTTTTTTTTCCCCCTGTCACATGTAGTGTGACTGCAGGACCTTAAGGCCTTTCTGGTTTTCATTTCCTTGTTGGTTTTAAAAATCCGACTACTTGGTGAAGTCTAGTGAACAAGAACGGGCAAGTATATTGAACTGTGCTCACGATATGAGCATCATTAAATACAGAAGCAGGGATGACATTGTAGAGGGTAGAAGATAGACTTGGGACCAAATTCAGACTCAATTTAAGCAGGTGTAACTTAATTGAATTCTATGGGGTTATCCACTAGGTCTGAATTTGCACTCAAGATTTTGTGTGACCACTATTAATTGACCAACTTTACTTTCTTCTTTGTCTTCTACGGTCCAATCCTGCACTCCTTAATCAGGAAAATCTCCCACTGTTTGATCTAACTGGGAATTTTGCCTGAGTACGGAATCCAAAATTGGGCCCTTAATATACCGATACAGCATACAATGTTCATGACTACTCTGTTAGGTTGTGTATATCTTGGCATGTATTCGCCATGTTCAACCCAAACATGACTTCAGCAGGAGACGACTGGATTCCAGCAGTTTTTCAGAAGAGAATGCATATGTGGGAATGGAGCAATTTTAAAAATAACTCCCATGAGCAGGAAAAGAAAATCCTACTGAATGGACAAACCCTGTGACTTTCCTTTCTGGTCCTCTGTGTAGGTTGATAGTCACTGTTCTTTAAAATGCATACCACTTCCTAGGAGAGCGAAATGGAGCATGCTTGTGACAAAATCGCTATCTACAACACCTCTGACTGGTAAAAAGCTGGTGTAATGCATTCTACAAAACTCTAACTGAATAATTGCATCATGGGTTCACCAGAGGTAAAAAGAAAGTGCTTGTGGGAAGGAACAAGGCTGTTGAGGAATTGTAATTATTTTTTGCATTAGCGGAAACTTGTGGAATTATTATTGTGAGGTGGTGGGCAGATGCCCCAGCCAGGGCAGTCTCAGGTAAGCCCAAATGGCTCGCATTATGTTCAGCTCATCTTTCCTCAGAAGTAGTTTTAGTAAATAACAGAAGACTGCAAAGGATCAAAGTAATAAAAGATGCTTAGCAACAGACATTCCCACTATCTGTAAGCTGGGAGGAGTGAGAACATATACTCTAGGAGGCACAGCATAGAACTTGAAGCACAGCGGGAAGGCGGGCTTCCTTAAAGTGACTTTAAGCCAGTGGTCCTCAATCTTTTTTCATTTGCAGAACCCTAAAAATTTTGAATGGCGGTGCAGACCCCTTTGGATATTTTATATGTAGTCTGTGGGCCTTGATGGGTCCGTGGACAACAGATTGAGAACCATTGCTTTAAGACGTAGATTGGCTGCAGTGCTGTCAGGAATCTCCACAGTGTTGGCTGCTGTGTAGCTCTGCCCCCAACACGTCCCTTTTAGCTCCACTCTCTGTGCCAAGGTTTGAGAGGTGACACGCAGGGAAATGGGGCATGTTAAGGTTATTTTTTCTTTCTCCTGCTGGACTGAGTTATGTAAAATAACTCCAGCATTGCATACACCTGTGTACGCTTTCTGATTCTTTAAGAAGCACAGTCCCTAGTTCCTTCCAAAACTCCCAACAGCACCATCTTGTGTAGAAATGTTCAGGTCCTGTGACTGAACAAGCTTAAACCCCTCCTGTAGATATGGAAGCTAATGCAGAGTAAAATTACCTATGAAACTTTGACCTGTTCCTGGAAGAGAGAAATGAAGCTTCTCTTGGACTTAAAGCCGTAAGCCACCCATGTTCTTTACTGACTCACTTAATTCTTGACCTGCTTATTGCCTGTTTCTTCAGGAAGTTGTGCTTGGATGTCTTGCAGAGCCTGGAATTGTTGTGGATTTTTTTATGTTGTCTGTACTGCCTTGTTACCGGACACCTCTTAAAAAATAATAGTGAGGGCTGAGATTTTCAAAGCTGACTGGACTAGGGGATTTAACCACACTGCTCCCGTTGAAATTAATGGGAGACTTATGGCTAAATCTCCAAACTGCATTTGAAAATCTCAGCCAGAGTCTCCCCAAGTGTACTGGATTAAAAAGCTTCTCGCAATCCATCCTCTTTTTACTTCGAGATTATTTAGTGTAGAAGTGTGGAAATTGTATGTCATGTGATCTCCATTTTGTTGAGAGAACTCCTCAGACCATTCTCTGCTAAGAGAGCAAATGACTTGCTGTAATAAAGGCACTCTGAATTATCAACAGAGATCCCTAAGAAGAACGCTCTAGTTTGAAGATAAGAGTGTTAAAGCATTGGCCCTTCTCTGGCAAAAATCCCATTGGCTGCAGTGGGGGCTTTACTTCTCTGAGTGCTGAATTAGGGCCCAGAATAAGTATTCCCTCAGGCCCTAAAGCACGTGCATAAGCCTTCATAGGGTCAGGGCCTCACTGAGGTGCCTTTCCATAAATATGATCCCAGTCCCCCTGGCAGGTGGGGTTGCAGAAGTCCAAGGTGAAAATACTGGGCTTGCCTTAAATATTCAGATTTGTTTTTCTGAATCAAGGAGTGAAATCTTTCCAGGAGCATTTGGAGAAAGTTTGAAAATGGTCACCTAAACTAGAGCCCCTTCTCTGTAAAGCAGTGGCTAACCCTTAGGGGAAGAGCCTAATCTTAGAATCATAGAATCTCAGGGTGGGAAGGGACCTCAGGAGGTCATCTAGGTAACCCCCTGCTCAAAGCAGGACCAATCCCCAACTAAATCATCCCAGCCAGGGCTTTGTCAAGCCTGACCTTAAAAACCTCTAAGGAAGGCGATTCCACCACCTCCCTAGGTAACCCATTCCAGTGCTTCACCACCTTCCTAGTGAAATAGTGTTTCCGAATATCCAACCTAAACCTCCCGCACTGCAACTTGAGACCATTTCTGCTCGTTCTGTCATCTGCTACCACTGAGAATAGTCTAGATCCATCCTCTTTGGAACCTCCTTTCAGGTAGTTGAAAGTAGCTATCAAATCCCCCCTCATTCTTCTCTTCCGCAGACTAAACAATCCCAGTTCCCTCAGCCTCTCCTTATAAATCATGTGTTCCAGTCCCCTAATCATTTTTGTTGCCCTCCGCTGGACTCTTTCCAATTTTTCCACATCCTTCGTGTAGTGTGGGGCCAAAACTGGACACAGTACTCCAGATGAGGCCTCACCAATGTCGACTGTGATCTGACATGTTTTTCTGTTGATTGATTGCACTTCTAAACAGAAAATGCATCTGATTTCTGAAGCTTTGCTGTAATTCTTTAATCTTGTGCAGATTCTCAGACTGACGTGCTTCTGTCTGTGTTTGTGTTTGCTTAGCCTGCAGGTGAGATTTTTTTCCCCTCAAAGTAGGAGGGTGAGCGTGTGGGGAAATGCACAGTGGTTAGGATGTTTTGCATGCGTTCCAGTAACTTAAGACAGTCACATAACCTTATTTTTCCTACCAACATTTTGTCCACTACTGATTCATAAGAACGGCCAGATTGGGTCAGACCAAAGGTCCATCTAGCCTAACATCCTGTCTTCCAACAGGCCAATGCCAGGAGCCCCAGAGGGAATGAACAGAACAGGGAATCATCAAGTTGCCCATTCCCAGCTTCTGGCAAACAGAGGCTAGGGACACTATCCCTGCCCATCCTGGCTAATAGCCATTGGTGGACCTATACTGCATGAATTTATCTAGTTCTTTTTTGAACCCTGTTATAGTCTTGGCCTTCACAATATCCTCTGGCAAAGAGTTCCACAGATTGACTGCGTTGTGTGAATAAGTACTTTCTTTTGTTAGTTTTAAACCTGCTGCCTTTTAACTTCTTTGAGTGATGCCTGGTCCTTGTGTTATGTGAAGGAGTAAATAACACTTCACACCAGTCATGATTTTTATAGGCCTCTATCATATCCCCCCCCTTAGTCATCTCTTTTCCAAGCTGAAAAGTCCCAATCTTATTAATCTCTCCTCATGTGGAAGCTGTTCCATATCCCTAACCATTTTTGTTGCCCTTTTCTGAACATTTTCCAATTCTAGTATATCTCTTTTGAGATGGTGTAACTGTGCCTCAGAGCGTCACAACTGAGGATGCCAAATTCAGGACAAACTACTGAAAAATAGGGCTGATACACCCCAAGACTGGTGGCTAATCCCCCAAAAGTAAACTTCTGTTTCACCACACTGGCTAACAAGAAGTCATAAAAGTGGTTTCCCTAGGCATTCCAGTCCTTGTATTACCACCGAAAACACTACGCTTAGAGATGAGTGGTTCTTTAAAACCAGCCTCTTCAAATAAAAGGTTCTTCTGATCCCAAAGGACCAGCCACACACCCAGGTCAATATATAACTTAGATCTTACCCAAAAATCACGCCGATACCAATCCTTTAATATCTAAAATCTAATGGTTTATTCATAGAAAGAAAGAAAGAAAGGTGAGAATTAAAATTGGTTGACGGAATCAAATACATACAATAATTGCAAAGTTCTTGGTTCAGGCTTGTAGCAGTGATGAAATAAACTGCTGGCTTAAGTCAAGTCTTTGGCTGCTTCCAAATCATTGAAGGGTCTCAATTCCTTGGTTAGAATGCTTCCATTAATATAAGTTCATAGTCCAGAGGTTGGAGCAGAAAAGAGGCAAAATGGAGGGGTTTCCAGAGTCTTATATCTTCTGCCATGTGGAGGGAAACCCATTGTTTCAAACAAAGCCCCCAGCACAGCTAGTGGAAAATTACAGGTGACAAGATGGTGTTTGGAGTCACATGGGCAAGTCACGTGTCCATGCATGAAGGTTTGGACACCGTAAAAGCCATTACCTATACCCCAAACAGCACGTTTGCAGGACTGTCCATTCAGTGTAGATGGCATCTCCCATGGTTCATTGTCAGTTAAGTGTTTGTTTCTTGATGAGCCACATAATTTGAATAGTCCCTCCAAGATGTGCTGGCTAACTACCTTGTGGGCATTCCCTCAGAGCAAACGTTTGAAATCCAGGTATAGAGCCAATACTTAACTTCAAATACAAAAATGATGCATGCATACAGATAGCACAATCATAACCAGCAAATCATAACCTTTCCATAGACATCTTACATGCCACATTTTCTACAAGATTTGTTGCAAATATACAACAGTGGTTGCAACAATGATCTATATGTCATATTTTAACCAGATAACGTCACAGACGGGTGACCAGATCTGCATGCAGTATTCAAGATGTGGGTGTACCATGGATTTATATAGAGGCAATATGATATTTTCCGTCTTATTATCTATCCCTTTCTTAATGATTCCCAACGTTCTGGTCACTTTTTTGACTCTGCTGCACATTGAGTGGATGTTTTCAAAGAACTATTCACAATGACTGCAAGATCTCTTTTGTGAGTGGTAACAGCTAATTTAGACCCCACCATTTTATATGTATAGTTGGGATTGTTTTTCAATGTGCATTACTTTGCATTTATCAACATTGATAATGCCAGGGATTGGGAAGAGCTCACGTGGGTGTGGAGGGAGGAGCAGGAAAAGGGCAAGGGCATTGCCTCCTCTCTCAAAAAGTGATGGTTTCCTCCAGCTTTTTAAACTGTTCCTACTTTTCCAACTGGTGGAAGTTAGAAGTGGGGATTGTATAACCACCAAATGTTCCCACCTTCTTTCCACTTTCCAGTTTGAGCACTTGGAGGCGGTGTGGGGAAGTGTCCCCCCAGTGCCGGAACTATTTTCTTTAGAAAAGCAGCTATTGTGTACCCACAACTTTCTTTTTCTGCAACGCTGTCATACAGTCTCCTCAAGCCAAAGCGAGCCCTCACTTCGCTTTGCCGGTTAATAGGTGCACCCCAGTCCTTGATACCCCTTGGAGTCTTCCCCTGTGACATCCAGCCTGTCACTGGCTACTCACAGAAATACCAGGTTTACTATCCCCAAGCGCTATCCTTCCTCAGAGAAGGATAGAGGTGTCCTTAGGCTTTCCTTCTCCTTATAACCCCCAAAATTCATTATGTTGTTCCTAAAGTCAGGATGACCCCCTCCGGGGTTTATTCGCTGGTGTGCTGAGTTCATGTTGACTGCGTATGCAAATAGAGCTTCTGCTGTTTGATTTGCAGGTGAACTGAGGCAGACCGTTGAATACACATCCTTTGTCTGATAGAAACCGGTTTGTCAACCCTGCCTTCATTCAGACACTTTTAGGAATATATTTTGAGTGCATGCGCGCATGTCTGCAACTTCTGACACAGTATTTGTACATACATTTCACAACAATATGGATCAGTGTGATCCTGGCTTTCATTTAAGATCTTATGTGAAGTGGGTTATAGCCATGAAAGCTTATGCCCAAATAAATTTGTTAATCTCTAAGGTGCCACAAGGACTCCTCGTTGTTTTTGCGGATACAGACTAATACGCATCAGCTACCCCTCTGATAGGTGTAGTTAGTTTGTCAGGCCTGTTAGGAGTTGCTGTTACAGAACAGGGAACCCTTTGCCAGCTGGCACCATGGGCCTCTGTGACAGACACCCGGTTTCTTAAGGATTTCTCCCATGAAGGCTCAGTAACTGTGAGGCATCTGCTTTGATTTGCTGTACAGGGATGTGTTGGAAAGATGAATAATTCATTGTGTATCAATTCATATGACGCAAGTAGATATAAATACTGTGTTCAACCTACATCTTTGTTTTTCAAACACAATCTTTTGATTTCTTTAAAATAATACCTTGCCTTTCTGCAGCATCTTTCATCTGATGAGCTGTAAGTGCTTCATGAACGTTAACTAACTAAAGCCTCACGACATGTAGGTAAGGGGTATACAGTGATCCACCACTAGAACATAGTGCTTCTGGGCACAAGTGCCAACTATTCCTGGCGACGGAGGGTGCTCGCACCCCCGGCCCCACCCTGACTCCGCCCCTATCCCAGCCCCCATTCCGTCCCCGCCCTAACTCCGCCCCCTCCATGCCCCTATTGGAGCCCTCCCCAAATCCCAGCCCCACTTCCTCCCCTGAGCACGCCGCATTCCCCCTCCTCTCCCCTCCCTCCCATCGCTTGCTGCCATGAAACAGCTGTTCCGTGGTGCAAGTGCTGGGAGCTAGGGTGAGAAGCGGGTCGCGGCAGCGTGCTCAGGGGAGGAGGTGGAGGTGAGCTGGGGAAGGGTGGGGGGGCGGGGAGCTGCCAGTGGGTGCAGAGCACCCACCAATTTTTCCCTGTGGGTGCTCCAGCCCTGGAGCACCCACGGAGTCGGCGCCTGTGCTTCTGCGGTGTACATAACAGCTCTACCTGTATAATGTCACACAGCAAAAATTTTAGAATGGGATGTGAAGAATTATCTCATATAATTGAAACTGCAAGTTAAAAACTGTTACTGCTGGCTTCTTTAAGTCACAATAATGGTAGTGCATGAATTAGAAACTATTATCAATCTGTGCACAAGTTAAATGGGAGAGAAGAGAGTTTGTCAAGAGCAGACACTAGGATGCAATGTTGGTTTGTGCTATGACATAGGTATGCTGAGAAAACACCGTGCTTTATTCTCATTTTGTTAGTGTGGCTCTTGCACTTAAATCTCCTGGCACTTTTGGTGGTGGTACATATACAAATCTCTACATTCTGAGATGAGAGTACATATCAGACTATTTCAGCACTGTACAAACACAGAACTTAAGGCAAAATGCCAATATAGACTTTCTGAATATCCACTTTTTAAAAATTACCTGGTTCTTAGAACAGCGCAAAACTAGTGTTGTATGGCTCAATTATTTACCTCCATGAGATATTAAAAGAGGAAGTTTTTTGATAATATTATCTTTCCGCTCTTTTTAAGATCTCGGCTCTGAGTCTACCTCTACCTCCCAAAAAGTTGATTGGGAATATGGATCGTGAATTCATCGCTGAAAGACAGAAGGGACTTGAGAACTATCTCAACGTCATCACTTCCAATCACATACTGTCCAATTGTGAATTGGTAAAGAAATTTTTGGATCCAAACAACTATTCTGTAAACTATACTGGTAAGTGAAGGATTGTAAAACTGCATTAATAAATGATAGTTGCTGAGTGAAGGGCACAGGAGAAACTTACTTCCTCTTCCAGACACAGAGGACCAGTCTCACCTTATAAATTGTGCATTAATACTATTAAGGAGTGATACTGGGATGTAGAGGAGTGAATTTACTCTGAAGTGCCCACATGCTGTCTGTCATGAAGCAGATCTGTGCATTAATTGTACTGTTACCAAGTTTCCAGTTACAGTACCACAAAGAGTGGCCAGGACCGAGAGAATCAGTAGGAGGAAATGTAAAGAGGGGAGACATAAGACTACCTAGGGGCAGTTTAAACTATTGTAGCTGAGCTAGGGTAGTGAGCCAAGAAACACAGGGAACTAGTTCAGCTTTGCTGAGTACTTTGTGAGGCCCATGGTGCAAACTCTTCATGGTTTCTATAGAGACCCCATATATTACTGTGTACTGCTGTTATAGCTCTCAAATTCCTGCCCACTGCATCATGGGTAGCTGGCACTTTTACACTTAGCATTCTTCATGCCTAGCTTTCAGTGTTATACAGAGGTGGCACTTCTGTAGTGGGGATACTAAGGCAGAGGTTGTGATTTGTCCCAGGTCACATAGTGAGCCATTGGGAATAGAATCTTGGAATCCTGACATCCAGCCCCATGTCTCATTTGCTTTGTTTTTTAAGGTAGTCCTTTTCTAGAGTGCTGTATAGACTTTAACTCATCCTTACAGTAACACGCGGGTGAGACAAGCTTAACCCTCTAAAACTCTTCCCATTTAACCAATAAGGGTGAGTGAATTTACCTGGGGTGTCAACTTCCCTTGCTTTCCTCTTGCAAATTCCTCCTTGAAACCCACCTCCTCCAGTAATCCCTCCTGTCTTCTTCACATTAGTAGTAACTGCTACACCTTCTTTTCCTGGGCTGCTGTCCAATGTCTTGTCCCATGTGTACAGTTTGGCCTTACACATAGAGCCATGGACTGGCATTTGGGAAAAGTGGATTCTATTCTTGGTTTGGCCACTGGCCTGCTGGGTGGTCTTGGGCAGGTCACTGTACCTCTCTGTGCCTCAATTTTCTTACCTATAAACTGGGGATAATGATATTTGCCTCTTGGTAAAGCACTGTGAGATCTACTGATGAAAAGCACTGTAAAAGACTTATGTATTATTGTATTATGATTCTACTTTGATTTTAAATTCTTCAGAGCTGGGAATGTGTCCTGATCTGTGCAAAGCACTGTGTAAATTTGTGGCAATATATAAATAAGCGTGTGATGTGCTTTGATCATGCATCTTGAGAAATGTTGATACGTGCATAGTATAAATTGGGGAGGTGGAAAAATTTAAAGTGTGCATGTGCGTGTAGATTTGTTTTTAATACTAATAATAAATAATTGACCATACTGACTGTCATTCTGGGAGCTCATCCAGCTTGTTAGGAACCAATCCTCCTTCTTCAACATGTACTGCTGCTTCTGGACTTGTATGTTTTCCCCCTTTCTCCATAGTCCAGCATGTAGCAGGCAAGTATGAGAGAAGGAAGAATTTTATGGTACCTGTCCAAACAAGATTTTCCTGTTGGACTTTCTAAATGTTGTCCATACTAAAGCTGCTGGCAGTAGATCCTTTTGTAGGAGACTAGCAATTTTCTTCGGATCTTGTTGACTGAAAACTCTGTTCTTGCAGAAGATACTAAATGCAGAAGATTCTAAAAAACCAATGACAGCAGCTCTCAAACTTGTTCACGGAGCTCTTGCTGATCATCTGTGGAGGAAGCTTGCTAACCAAATGGTTCTCGTTTCTCTCCTTGGTTCAAACTTACGTTTCAGTAAAGAAAGCAGAAAGTAAATTTAAATATGCTCAATATTGCTTCCCCTTGTAACTAGTTGCTGCAGTTAGGTGGCTTTGCAGGGCGATGGGGGAGGTCCTCAGGATTGCAAGTAAGAGGAGAAATGGCTTATGTGATTGCAGCTGGAGGGGAGATGACCCAGAGGCACCCCCTCTGTTGGTGAACCCCAGACCTATAAAATGTGCCAGATTGATGTAAAGTGATAGCCTAATTCACCCCAAAAAGAAGTTTTAAACAAAGGAAGGCATTCTACAATTTATTTCTGTAGCACTAACCACTGGGAAAACCATACCAGAGATGACATATAGTGTCAACTCCCCTATAAACTGTGAAATGCAAACCTTTATGTTCATAAAAGCACAACCTAGCAAAGCAGAAACATACCGTTTACTTTCCATTTGTGTCCACTCCCCCTTTGTGAAATATCCTAGTGCAAGGGTGGCCAAACTGTGGCTCGCAAGCTGTATACAACTCTTTTACAGTTAAAGCGCAGCTCGCAGAGCCCCCTTTCCCCCCACCCCCTGCCTGCTACCCCCTTCTCCATCTATCGGGGGGGGGCGGGGGGGAGGAGAGAGCTCGGAATCTCTGCCTTGCAGCAGGGGGTAGGGTAGTGGCTTCTGCCCAGCGAGGAGGGGAATCTTGGGGCTTCAGCCCTGTGGGGCGCACCTGCTGGGGCTCAGGGCTTCACAGCAGGAGCAGGGCTGAAACCCCGAGCCTCGGCAGACACGTCCCAGCTCTCGAACTTCTGGAGATTGTCATATACAGCTCTGCGGGTCAGTAAGTTTGGCCAGCCCTGTCCTAGTGTCTGCAGTCTCTGCCTACAGTTAACTGTCTTCCCCTAAACATTCTCTGACATTTATGTTAAGCTATGGAGGAGACCTAAAATATAAGTAATACATTAAAATATTAGCTCATCTAGTTACCACTGAACAAACAGTGGTGATCCTGTAAGAAGTATTCTGACATCCATATTAATTCTGAGCAAGTTCATCAAGATTACTGTTACAGCAAGTACCAGGGGAATTAATAATGATTAAGTCACTGCCTATGATCTTGGCAGACCCCATTAATGTGGCATTACTTTAAGTCACTGTTGTACCAATAAACAATGGCTGTTGCACCATTTTCCCCTTCTCCAAGCATGTTTCCACAAATGGTCATAGGCAAATAATACACAACGGGTCAAATAAAATCTAAAACCCTGCATCCTTATTCACTTGCACTATTTGTCCCTGACAAGATCAGTGACATTAGAGAAGTTTCATTGTTTGCCTGAAAAAAGAAAAGGAGGACTTGTGGCACCTTAGAGACTAACAAATTTAATGGAGCATAAGCTTTCGTGAGCTACAGCTCACTTCATCGGATGCATTCAGTGCATTGCCTGCTTTCCCTAATGATCGATTCTAAATCACCTTGTGACTCCTAACAGAGTTGCCTTTCCAGCTGCAGGGGAGCACTGTCTGTCTCCAGTAATCTGGAATGGTTTCATTTTTTCAGAATTGCAAGCTGGAGGCTGCCAGCAGAATGTCGACAGGGGAGTAAGAGCCTTTGCACGAGGCAGCTCTTGCTGCTCAGCAGGAGCAGAGCAGCAAAGAGTGAAATAAATAGATGAATAGTTTGTACATAGTAATGGCAGAATTAAATGTCAATTAAGGTTTTAAAATTTGGCATTAAAGGTGAATGACAAAGAAATGTTCTGTTTGTGAGGCAGACTGGACATGGGGAAATTCAAACCATGAGCTTTGGATCTGGATCTGAACTGTCTCTTGGGGTGGTGTTGGATCTTGTGGCTTAGGCCCATTTCTAGTACAGCAGAAATGTTAGTTCATGAAGTTTGCGTTCCCTAAACCAGCTGATTTACACTGTTCTCTTTGAAGATCTAAACTACTTCAGGTTAAAAGCTCAGACGCTTTTTAGCCATGTTTTGTGACTTAATTTAAAAAAAAGAAACAATTTTGCTGCCTTGTTACGTGTGAAGCAAAGCCTGAATCCCTGCAGTTTGCCTCTAACTCTGACCATTCAGCAATGTGTGTATAATTAACAGACTTTTAAAAATCTCTTTGCAGAAATTGCCTTACAGCATGTTTCGATGTTCTTCCGGTCGGAGCCAAAGTGGGAGGTGGTAGAGCCACTAAAAGATATAGGTAAGAAATTGGCAATTTGGGTCTCTGGTCAAGGAGAGACATGGCTGCCATATTAATGTTCCTTGGGGGGAAATATATTGGTCAATTCTCTCTTCTTAAATGTCTCTCTTTGTGAAGGAGACTTAATTAAAATGAAGAATTATGGTGGCAGTTTGAGCCAAGTTAGAAGAGCACTATCATTATGTATATGGAACTGAATTTGATGAAGGATTTGGAGTCTTACTACTGATAATACTAAGCATTGAAGCCTTAAATTATTTATGTATCTTTCCACACTGACATAATTTTGGTGTATGTTGGTATAATGCCCCACTGATAGAGATCTTTGTAAATATAGAAGAATTTTCTTATTGGAGAAGCATAATAAAGAGTGAGCACATAAACCCTGCTATGATTCAGTAGCTTTTTTAAAAACAAAAATGAAACCTGTGTTTCCTCCTAGGCTGGAGAATCCGTAAGAGGTATTTTTTAATGAAGAGTAAGAATCAACCAAAGGAGCGACTAATGTTAAGTTGGGTATGCTTGCATCTTAAATTTCATCCTACTTTCAGGTTCTTCAAGATAGCTATATAAATGAACTGGTCCAAGCAGCATTATAAAACCCCTCTGTGTGGTTGCCTTCGTCCCCATCTGTGTGGTTGCCTTCGTCCCCAACAAAAGGAATGTTTTGAGTTCATGCTCAAGATCTTATTTTCGTGAAGCCTAGCTTCATAGTGTTTTATCAGATATTGCATGTGAATAACAGAAACATGTAAACTTGGGCGCTTGGGATCCAGCTCTAAGTGACAATGTGAACCAATTGTGAGCTAGTTTAGCTTCTAGAATTTTTCTTTCCATAATGTATAAAGCATTACCTTACATTATATTTTGCCCTCTTTTACTCTAGAGGTAAACTTTGCAGAAGCAGCTGTTTTAGTAACTTGTGAGAAAACTAAATGAAAATCCTTCCATCTTTTTCTGTATATTATTCAGCTGATGACTTACTGTTTGTATTCATTTCTAGGCTGACTTTGGCCCTGATAAATACTTGTCTGATAAAGACTTCCAGTGCGCAGTGAAACTTCTTTCTTCTTGTTCTGTGAGTGTTACCTTGATGACTCTTAAACTGAGCCAACCCAAAACTAACTCTTATGAGGACTAATCCTGAAAAAGTGTATGCAGTCTAATATAAAAATATTGTGTACTTATAAAACTGCTGTCATCTGAAGAGCTCAAAGCCTTTGTCAACACTAGTTAAGCCTCCTAAACCCTGGTGAGGTAATATGTAATCGCCCAAGAAAGTAGTAATGCCAGAAATGTCAAAGTCATGGCTGCTGTGCTTTTTCTCTTCCTATCTTTTCATAATACTTCGAGTTAGCATCAACTTTGATTGTAAATGTCCAAGATTTTCAGGCTGTCAGAATAGTGCTGTCTATAAATTTAATTGTTTAACAAATCATCAGAGATGTCCTGAGGATCTAATGGATATCAGTGAAATGTGTTTTGATTCTCTGTGCTCTGTCTGCAATCAGTCCGTAGCCTGGAGGCAGAGGCTGTGGAAATAATGGAGGCAGTGCTCTGATTTCGTATGTTCCAGGGAACACCACATGGCAGGATCCAGTAGTAGTAACTCTATCTGAATAAGGAATGGTATTTGCTGACTCCAAAGGGAACCCTGTGCGGCCTGTTTCCGCTTTGAGACTCTCACAGCAAAAAGCAAGACACCTTGGGAATAATTCTTACAGCCAAGTTTTAAATGTGTATGGTTGTTTTTTCCAATCCTGCAAGCCAAGTTGTCAGCAGAAAGTAAATAGTGCTCACTTGCACTGAGTTACTCCAGGGAGTGATATTAATTTCTGAAAAGGTTATGAAACTAGTGCTGTGAATTCTTAGCCTTGAACTACCTCATATTGTATTGCAGATCTAGGGCCTGAGCCCACAAAGCCATGAGTAACTTTATCCAGCATAAATAGAGTCACAGTGGGTGAGGTAATATATTTTATTGGACCAACTTCTGTTGGTTAGCGAGACCAGCTTCCGAGTTTACACAGAGCTCTTCTTCAGGTCTGAGAAACTTAGACCTTGTCTCTGCTACAAATTACTTCGTATAACAGATGATTAATCCACACCCCTGAGCAACATAAGTTATACTGACCTGAGCGCCAGTGTAGACAGCGCTATGTTGGCTGGAAAGCTTCTCCCCCCAACATAGCTACCGCTTCTCATGGAGGCAGGAGTCATTAAGCCGACGGGGAGAGCTCTCTCCCGTTGGCTGAGAGCATCTTCACCAGAAGCACTACAGTGGTGCAGGCTGTAAGTGCTCTCATGTAGACATAACCACATTTGGTGTCTCACAGCTAAGCACAAGATGGAACAGATTGTTTAGCATAAATAGTACGTATTTCAAGGGACCACTCAAGGTGACGTGGCCCATTAATACCCCTTTTGTCATAGGAAACATAACAGGCCACTACATCTTAAGACGTATTTCAAGGGACTGTTCAACTACTTATGCTAAACAATCTGTTCCGTCTTGTGAGACGCTTAGCTGTGAGACGCTACGGTCAGGTCTACGGTACAAATTTACGTCAGTGCAGCTGCGCTGCTGTGGAAGCGCGTCTGGTGAAGATGCTCTGAGCCGATGGGAGAGAGCTCTCCTGTCAGTTTAATAGCTCCGCAAGAGGCAGTAGCTGGGTCAGCGGAAGAAGCTGTCCCGCTGTCACAGCGTTGTCTACATGGGGGTTACGGTTGGTATAACTACAGTGCTCAAGGGTGTGGATTTTTCATGCCCCAGAGCGACAGTTATACCAGAGTGTGTAGTGTCAACCAAGTCGGAGTAAGCTTCCCAGATCTGAAGAAGAGCTCTGTGTAAGCTCGGAAGCTTGTTTCTCCCTCCAACAGAAGTGGGTCCAGTAAAAGAGATTACCTCACCCGCCTTGTCTTTCTAATATCTTGGAACTGACACAGTGGCAACAACACTTTAATGTGAGTTTAATGGGACTATGCTGTATAAAGTTACTCACATGCATGAGTGTTTACAGGCCTGGACCCTTAACCTTTTTTAGTCAACAAGCTAGTGACTTTGACTGCAGTGTAAGAGATCAGGAGGAAGAGCACAGGTAATGAGATTTGCAACCTCCTAACTTCCCCTGATGCCCACCAAATTCCCCTACACCCTGTGCTTGGTCACCTCTGGGTTAAGTGCATCTGTTTTATCATGTGTGGGCAGGGGTGTGCACAAGGGGGGGCATGGGCACCCCCCAATAATTGGTGGGGGCAGAGCAAGCTCCTCCAGTCCCAGGGCTGCGGCAGGGGCACAGAACGTGCTCCTTCAAATGCAGTCAAATTTAAATTCCTGCGCACATCCCTGTGTGAGAGTTACTAATTTAGGGCCTGATCCAGCTGTTACTGAAATTGGTATTAAGATTCCTGTCTACTTCAGTGGAAGTTGAATAAAATCCCTGCTTTGTTGGCCCTTGGTTAAGACTAAAATAATGGTCTGTTAAGCAGATGTGACTACAGACTCTGGTTTGTCATTTTGATAAACAAATCATTCAAATGCATGATATTGCTTCAGGACATATGTTCTCTGTTAAATGAATCTAGCATGAATTTACTGTAATCCACATTAAAATGTATGAATCTTCCTTCTTCTTTTGGCAGCATCCCTACATTTACAAAGTCACTTTTGCCACAGCCAATGAATCCTCAGCACTGGTAATTAGACCATTCAATGAGAAGGGAACACTAAAGGACCTGATCTATAAGGTACTGTAGATTGGCACAGATTTTTAGCAAAATGCTCTGCCATGTTTTGTTGTTCTATGGTGTTTAGAGCGTATGTTTATAATAGTAGAAAGTGCTTTTTATGTTTTACTGTTGAGTAAATCGAGTTTTTTCTTTATAATTGCTTAGTATGAACATGGCATTTTAGATGTTCATTAATAGCTGTGGACTTTTTTTTTTTTTAAGGCAAAACCCAAAGACCCATTCCTGAAGAAGTACTGCAATCCCAAAAAAATTCAAGGTCTTGAACTTCAGCAAATAAAAACATTTGGGAGACAAATACTAGAGGTAACTCCTTTTACTGTCTAACATGCATTTGTGACTAAAGGGATAATCTCTTCATAATTAACAGCTAAGATTATTATAATGGAAGGGAGTTAAGAATGTTGTATCCTTTTGCAGTTAGTTTATTTTGTACATTTGGCCACACTTTGTGTGTGTAATCAGTTCAGTGTGGTCCCCTGCATAGTTACGCCTCCATTCTGCAACTGGATCCTTGTGTGCAGACCCTTATGCTTGCATGGAGCCCTCATTGTGATGTAACTGGAGCTCTGCACAGGTGCCAGGGTCTGCCCATATGGATCCAATTGCTGCACTGGGGACTAAGTAACTACCTTTTTTTTCTTGCCGGAAAGACCCATAAATATAGACAGGAGCAGAGATACCCTTATCAGTGCTTTTATGGTAACTTTTTTTTTTTTTGAAAAAATAGGGCTAACGTACTTAAAAGGGTGCTCCATCAGAAACTGGAATTTTTCCAATTTAGTAAATTTTAAAGAAAAAATTAAAGTTAGCGGCGTCCTTTTAAATCTCTCTTACTTGCTGCAGTCTACATCACTAAATGTATTAGTCTTCCAAAAAAAGTTTTAAAACCATATTGTAGACATTTTTTTTGTTCCGTTTGACCCTTTTCTTATTTTTAAGACACAGTAAATAAACCCCTTTTATCAGCCTCTTATTCTGCTCCAAGAACCTTTCAATATTGGTGCTGTTTACATGAAAATGACTTCCAGGTTTATTGTGAGTGTTTGTTTGATCAGTGTCAACTTTCAAGATCTCTTGATTAAGATCATATTATCTATGCTGATAAGATCATAGTACAATATCTCCTCTTCTGATGTTTTCCTTAGTCCAGTCTATTTTATCCCTTTAGCACTTGGTGGTGAGAAATCATGAATCTTGGCACCAATGTTAACCAGAGCCAGAGATCCTTTTATCCAAAAGAACTTTCTCTGCTCTTGATCCTTGGTGTCCTGCCCCATCTATCCCACTGTTTCTGACATGATGCTTTGAAGCAGAGGCTTCCGGGAGTTTTCAGAAGCCCTTTTGGGAGCCCTGTAGAATTGTGGGAGAAGAGGTCAAACTCCCACAGTCTGCTAGGAAACTCCCATGAGTCCATGGGAGAAGAGCAATACAGGTGTGCATCTGTCAAGGTTCCTCCCCCACTCTGAACTCTAGGGTACAGATGTGGGGACCTGCATGAAAAACCTCCTAAGCTTATCTTTACCAGCTTAGGTCAAAACTTCCCCAAGGTACAAAATATTCCACCCTTTGTCCTTGGATTGGCCGCTACCACCACCAAACAAATACTGGTTACTGGGGAAGAGCTGTTTGGACACGTCTTTCCCCCCAAAATACTTCCCAAAACCTTGCACCCCACTTCCTGGACAAGGTTTGGTAAAAAAGCCTCACCAATTTGCCTAGGTGACTACAGACCCAGACCCTTGGATCTTAAAAACAATGAACAATCCTCCCAACACTTGCACCCCCCCGTTTCCAGGGAAATGTTGGATAAAAAGCCTCACCAATTTGCATAGGTGACCACAGACCCAAACCCTTGGATCTGAGAACAATGAAAAAGCATTCAGTTTTCTTACAAGAAGACTTTTAATAGAAATAGAAGTAATTAGAAATAAGAAATCCCCCCTGTAAAATCAGGATGGTAGATACCTTACAGGGTAATTAGATTCAAAACATAGAGAACCCCTCTAGGCAAAACCTTAAGTTACAAAAAAGATACACAGACAGAAATAGTTATTCTATTCAGCACAATTCTTTTCTCAGCCATTTAAAGAAATCATAATCTAACACATACCTAGCTAGATTACTTACTAAAAGTTCTAAGGCTTCATTCCTGGTCTATCCCCGGCAAAGACAAAATATAGACAGACACACATACCCTTTGTTTCTCTCCCTCCTCCCAGCTTTTGAAAGTATCTTGTCTCCTCATTGGTCATTTTGGTCAGGTGCCAGCGAGGTTACCTTTAGCTTCTTAACCCTTTACAGGTGAGAGGAGATTTCCTCTGGCCAGGAGGGATTTTAAAGGGGTTTACCCTTCCCTTTATATTTATGACAGCATCTCACAGGATAGTTCCTTTATGGGGGGAGACAGGATGGTTCAGATTCCAGCTACTTATGTGCAATGTTAAAAGAAACCCAAATGCAGCAGATTCTGATTGAAGTGGCTAGAGGAAACAGTTGTTAGAGAGGAATGTGAGAACGTGAACCTCTAGAGCCTAATGGGTTGGGGAAACCACCAGGTGAGGTGTAGGGATGAGTGCGATCATACATGTGGTGCCAGTCCAGTCTGTGAATGAAGAGCTGTAGAAGATGGCTTGACTCTGACAGTGTGGCTAAAAGGTGGGAGCTGAATGGGGAAAAATGAAAGACCCAGAGTTTGGGGAGCTTATCCATCCACTGTGCATTCTTTTAAGTACACTTCAAACGTTGTCTGACAATCATCCAAACAGATGTCCTCGCAGTGACACTTTTTTCTCTTTGATCTTTCAGGTATTAAAATTCTTGCATGAGAAAGGATTTCCTTATGGGCATCTACATTCCTCCAATGTGGTGTTGGATGGTGATACATGCAGGTTGCTGGATCTAGAGAATTCCTTGCTGGGACTCCCATCCTTTTATCGATCATATTTTTCACAATTTCGGAAAATTAATGTAAGTCACTTAAAATATAAAGCGACAAATAGATATTTCATATGTGAAAATTCATCATAGATGTGATAGTAAAACAATTTGTGCTTGACAATAAAATATTACAATAGTCTGTTAACCATGAAAAGTGACTTTAATGCTGTTGTAGAAAGTATGACTTCTGTAGGCATCTGCTCAAGTTAGACCATATCTCTGGAATGAAATAGAGAATGTTTTCTCTAAGATGAATGGGCTAGAGGCATTATGTAGACGTCTGGCTCTTCAAAACTCATAAACTGGGTGGGAGTTGGTGCAGATTTGCACATCACAGGACACTGTGTCTGCAGAAAAGCTAGACCTAACTTTCCCTCTGTTGGGAAATCTGCCCCGTTGTAGAACTTGCAAGCTTTTAACTGGTATGTTGCCTTGCTCTCAAGTACTCGTAATAAATTACATAAGGTATCACATGGCACAGCTGCTGACCTTGTTCAACAGTTGGACTGAGTTGCCAAAGAAACTTTCAAAAGTTCATGGCTATATTAATTATCCGTGCCATCAAAACTAACTAAAGTCTTAGCCAGTAAGTGCAGCCACATATGTGTGTCTGCTACTAAACCTAAATCTAAAAGCCAGTGAACATCCATCCTCCATTAACACTTAGGTCACTATGCTAAATTAAGCCAAATGCACTAAACTCTCTCTGGTATTTTGTACAAATAGTTCTTTCTTTGAATACTTTCCTTTTTATCTACTTACTGGCTGGTTAGAAATCTGTGATGGTGTGGGCATGTGTACTATTCCTGTTAATACATTTACATATAGTATATTAAACCTCGGTGTTTACTGTTTGAATAATATTAGAAAAATGCGCTAGCTCAAGACTTCCTTTCAGTATTATGATTTTCAAAAACCCTATATTTATTTTGTAGGAATAAGGGTTGTGTGAACAAAAAATAGTTAGGTCAATTATTAAGCTGTATTGTCACCTGCAACTGAAAATGCCAAATTGATCACTTGTGAAGGGGTTACTTTATTAGAGGAGCCATTTGGGCTGGGTGCAGTTTGTGTACATAGTAAGACTGCTCTTCCCCTCCAAATTTAGCATCTAAATAGAAAAGACAGGCAAAGCATGAGAGGATTGGGATTATGTTTATCAATGGGGAACTGAGGCATAGAGAGACAGGGACTTGCCCCAGGTCACACGGTTTGGTGGCAGAACTGGGAATTGAACCTTTATCTCCTGAGTCCCAGTCTTGTGCCCTAATCACAAGCCCATCCTTCTCTAATGGATCATTATAAATCTTGAAACTGAACTGTGCAAAATTGCTTGATTCGAGCAAGTTGGGCTTTTGTCTTCCTAGACTTTAGAAGGTGTTGATGTACATTGCTTTGGTCACTTACTGTATGAAATGACGTATGGAAGACCTCCAGATTCAATCCCAGTGGACGGCTTCCCTCCTGCTCCATCGGCATCAGTCGGTCAGTATACTATTGGGGAGGTATTAGCCTCTGTTTAAAGTAACTTCAGTTGTCAGTCTTTCTTTTAATCAAACTAAAAGGACATATTGGAATACACTAGAAACCTACTTAAAACATCTTGTGGCTTTAGAAGGAGATTTCTGAGGTTGGATAATTATTTGCTAAACTAACTACAATAAAAAAATGTACCATACCTGTACATTTCTATATTGTGAGATTCGTTTTTCCCTGAAGAAATATACACAGCACAGATACACTGAGTTGCTTTGTCATTCTTTCTTTACTACACAGTTTCTGATCACCTAGTAAAAGTAATATTTACTGCTCTTGAACTGTCTTAGTTGAAAGGTTCGTTAGGGAGCGTTACACAACAGTGCCTAATCTTTTGTCCCAAAACAAGGAAAGCAGTGTTAGCAAACGTGTTCCTGCAGTATAAAAATCTGCTCATTCTTTCTTTTCCTTCCTTTTTAAAGTGGCAGTGTTGGAATCCATACTCTCCTGTGAAGCCATAAAGAATGGTATGCCAACTGTCTCCAAGATCTTACAGATGTCGTAAGTTCTCGTTGCCTTGTTTTTTGTAGACTTTGTAGTATTGTTAGCTTTTCTCATATTAATATAATTGTCTCTGTGCTCTCATCATTCATAATAAAGGGTTTTTTGGGGGGAGGAATAATCTCTCCTCAATGAGAGCATTAATGGTCTAACTTTATTTGATGTACGTCACTTGTGAAATATGATTGATGTTCCTTAAACTATTCTGACCCTTGCTACGTTGTAGCACACAATACATTCACCCACTCGGGTGTTTGCGTTTTAATGAAGGACTGCTGATTAAAGTTGAAAACACCTGTAAAACACTGCTTATTTTATTTAAAAAAGAAAAAATTGGCATTTCAAAAAAACCCCCTGGAAATGGTTACTTGTGTCTAAGGGCTTGTCTGTGTGGAGCACTGGGGTGAGATTTCTAAAGCGCACTAATGTGCTGCATGTTAATTGGTCCATGTAGATCCTGCTGATGTACTCTAAATGTTCCCTAGTGCACTTTAACGTAGTGCTGTTTAAAGTAGTTCTACATTAAAGTATGCAAGGGAACATTGCAGGAGATAATTCATTACAGTATATATGACTGTAATGAGTAAATATATAACATTTGCATTCTATACATACTTATTTTAGGGTATACAGAGAGGGCCCTGAAAACCTCTGATTTTGGACCTCTACATAAAACTCAAATTGCTAAAAACAAATCCTGAAAAGTGGAAGGAATTAACACTGAAAAACATAAGCCCGATGTATAGAGCATGTTGCTGTGATTATTTAAAGGGCCCAGCCATCAGTTATGAACACATGCAAAAGTACATGGGGGGATGATAAGAAAACATCTAAGATGCAGAACTTTGTGGGTTGCTGTTCTTTCTAGAAGTGATCCTTAATAGATTTGACTGGTAGCGAGCCTGCGATGTGATTAACAAAGTAGATTTTATTGCTTTGTTCAACATTCGTGGTCAAAATAGGGAGTGGGCAGAAGTGTAATGTTCTGTCCTTTAGAATTGTCGACTAGTCCCACAGTGCGTAGTTTGCCATACATTTTGGGGTGTGCTATGGAGTTCCATATTCTCTGGTGGGAAAGGGTCACTGCAGTCTTGTCTTTTGTCGTCTGTCTTTTTTTATTTGAGGGGGAGCGAGGAAATGAACAGAAATCTGACAACAGGGAAATGGTATCTGTGTAAGAATTTATAAAGGTCATGAGTTAGAGAAGATAATCCATGTCCAGTCTGACCTGATGTGTACATGCAGCACGATTTGGAATGTGTAGGTTCTGGGTTCATGTATATGCCAATACAATAAAAATAAACCTTTCTCTCCTTAAATAAAATACTGTTCTGTAGAAAGAGTCTGTTTAATTTTGGCAAAGGCACATAATTAAAAAGCAGGGGAGGGGAAAAAGAAATGCACAAGTGGGTTTTAAAGGGGCTCTGACAACTTTATCACACCTTTCTCTGAATTTTCTGCCTACTATTGTTCCTGAGTGTTTGGATCTGGGATGAAAAGAAAAGGCGTACTTGTGGCACCTTAGAGACTAACAAATTTATTTGAGCACAAGCTTTCATCATCATGCATCCGATGAAGTGAGCTGTAGCTCACAAAAACTTACGCTCAAATAAATTTGTTAGTCTCTAAGGTGCCACTAGTACTCCTTTTCTTTTTGGGAATACAGACTAACATGGCTGCTACTCTGGATCTGGGATGTTGGATAAGTTCATCACTTGCGTAAACATATGGTAATCTGCAGTAGTGTCAAAATTCTAAACTATCGGTCATGGGGGATTTAACTCTGACATTTCACTGGACAACCTTTCTAGTGTGTTCTCAAAGAAATAGAAAGTAGCTAGAAATGTTATATTTCTAGTTTCAGACTAACATTGCCCTCTAGTGTACTTCCCTTGTGCTCTGAGAAGAGAGGGTTAATCATTTGCATTGTTGCTGCTGTCTAGTGGGATTGAGTGAAACATTTTTCCCTTGTTCAGTTACTTTAACTGGAGGGTTAAAATCCAGGTGGTTGTTCTGAATTTTATGGGTTAGTTATGGCTCGCCACTGATCACATCCGACCAAAAGATTTATAGGTTCTTGTCCAATTCAGACTACAGGGTCCAAGAACTCCGAGCTCTATATCAGGAGAGGACTCTTGGGGTGCTTGGCAAAAAAACTTATACTGAGGACAATACCAAATTGATAAATACTTTATTGAGATTAACAAAAGAATAATAAGTGCTATGAAACTTATGACTGCAAAACGGTAAAAGAATTCCAAAACTCCTGGTAACATTCCTATTATAAGTACCTTAACCTAACATACTCACACCCTTCCTTGAGGACCCGGTAATAGGGGGTGAAGGACTAGCCTTACTCCTGGCATGCCCAATAACACGGTGGTCCCAATAGTTCGGAATGCTGAGTTGTTATACTATACTACACAAGCTGAGCTGATAGCGTGATGGAAGATAGAATGATAGGTAGCTAAAAGGATAGTCTACAGAATATAGGAGAACAAAGAAAAGAAAAAGCTCCCTAAGATGTCCTTACATGGTATTTTATAGGATCCTGACGCTATATACTGACAGGTTTCAGAGTAACAGCCGTGTTAGTCTGTATTCGTAAAAAGAAAAGGAGTACTTGTGGCACCTTAGAGACTAACCAGTTTATTTGAGCATGAGCTTTCGTGAGCTACAGCTCACTTCATCGGTGAAGTGAGCTGTAGCTCACGAAAGCTCATGCTCAAATAAACTGGTTAGTCTCTAAGGTGCCACAAGTACTCCTTTTCTTTTGACGCTATATAATTCAGGCCCAACCTACTATACACAAATCTTGTTTCTGTACCCTAAGAAATGTATGGGTCCCCTTATCCTATATCTTAGCGGATTATGACACTTACTCTCTACATATTAAGGATTGTCTCACTCCAAAAACTGCCCACCTAGGCTCTCTTGGCGACTTCCAGGTTTTCGGTTACCAACCGGTTGCAGACGGTGGATAAATCTATTCAGGGTTGAGTGTAGTTCCTCCCCTTAGGTTCCCCAAAGTTCAGGGACCATTTCTATCTGTGCGAAAGGTTGCCATCTTTTATGCTGACTTACTCTTAACTGATCATACTTTTAGCTATTTAGCTGATCTTTAGGCTTCTTGCATTTCAGCAAAACTTATTCTATGTATAATTATTAGGAAATACCTATCATAGGCCTCAACACATCCTAATTTCATAGGAATTAATACTGATAAAATATAAGAATGATATATGAAATGGATTAATTCAGAAAGAGAAACATATTTGTTACAGCTGGCTGGATTAGTAGGATATAATTAGCAAAATAATCTTATGGGCTACAAGGTAAATGGAAATGTGAAGCTTTACTCCGATGTTTTCCATGCTCTTTAGTGTTTTGAATAATAACATATAATGACTGTACAAAGAGAGCTTCTTGTCAGAAAGAGGAGTGATCTTTTAGATGCAATGTACAAACCCCCACCAAATACCTGACCCCTGTAGTTGTTATGGCATTTTAAGCAAAGGGAGAGTTGGCTTTGGGAGATTCTATTCTGCCTAACTAAAATTACCATGTTTCAACTATCAAAGTGTTTCTCTTGGTCTCCTCCTAAAGCTGTTAGCTAGTCTTGCTATGTTCCACATCAGAGGTGGCTACGTGTCAGGGAGGATTGCTATTTGTACGTTATGACCCTTCTGGATGACAAGCACCATATAAATGCCAGTGCAAAGACCTGAAGAAGAGCTCTGTGTGAGCACGGAAGCTTTTCTCTCTCACCTGCAGAAGTTGGTCCAATAAAAGATATTACCTCACCCACTTTGTTTTAGTGCAAAGAATAAGCAGCAGTGGAGGGAGTGGTGGTAACGCTGCATTCTCTTCTTGATCCTATCTGTCTCCTGGAAATAACACACCAGCTTGAACTTTTCTTTCCTTTCAGATTATTCAGTGATATTCTCCTAACGAATTCCGAGAAACCACAGTTTAAGGTAAAAGTGAACGACGCTGGCGTATCCTGAATTGCTGCTGACTGCGTGGTTATGTGTCTGGCTTTGGGCCTTGGTGCTATCCATCCGAAATGTGGGGTTGGGTGTATGATGTGTGGGGAAGAAGACACTTGGCTGTGTTCAAGGCTGCCAAGACACCAGTGCTGCTGTTTCTTTCAGCAGCACTTCACAAGGGAGCTTGTTCGTTGGATTCCTTCATTGACATGTCCCTGGGAGCACTTGTATTTTTTTTACTCATTAGATTTTCTTAAGGATGATGGCAGTTGCTGTTCCTTACTAGGAACACTGACACAAACGTAAAGCAAACGCAGGGTTTAGGGATGGTGGGGGAGGCTACTTAGCACTGAATTCTGCAGATGCTTCAAACTGTCCCTCAGAAAAGAAGTTACTTGTACATAGTGGACAAGAGAAGTAAACAGCAAAATTTTCTTTGGTGGTTCTTGGTTATAAGATGAACAAATGTGAACTTCATAAAGTTCTGTAGGAGATTCAGGACAAACAATCTCTTCAAAGCACGAGTAACATAATATAGCTCTTGCGCCATGTCTTTTTACCAACTACTTGCCACGTGTGTTTCGACAGCAATGGCGAGAACAGACTCCTGCAGGATTGCATGGGAGAGCAATCTCCTTGCCACTGATCTAGAACCTTCCCATAAGAAATCAACAGAACCACTCTAAACCATCAGTTAGTCCACAGTCCGATCTGAAGCATCTTATATCTGAACGGCTGCTAGATTACATTGGCTTTAACTCCTCCATCATACACCATATTCTTTTCCTGTTGTTGAGGCTTGCAGCCAGGTTTGGAGGGAGCAGTGCTTGCAGAAATCCCATGTGGTCTAGGTGGATACACAGTTATCTTCATTAAACAATCAGTGTTAGAACCTGGGGCCTTATCATAGATCGAAAAATACCTCAGATTAAAAGTGGATGTTTGGCAGTGAAGCTGTGTGTTAATTCTGCTTGGCACATCCCATACCATGATTCTTCCCTTTCCTTTACCAGATTCCCACTAAGTTAAAAGAAGCATTGAAAACTGCCAAGGAGTGCATAGAAAAGAGACTAACTGAAGAACAGAAATTGGTAATATCTGCATTTCTTTATGGTTTTCCCACAGACATTCTTTTCCCTTCATCTTTTAAACCAAAGATTATATGACAAATGGTGAAATGTTAAAGATTTTCATCAGTAGATTTAATAAATCTTACTGAGGTGAAGTGTGCCTGTGAGACTATTGCAGTAGATGTAAGAAACAGTTTTAGAACAGATTCTTTTTAGACTGAATTATATTTGGGTGTCTTAAAGGTACGCTGTACAATGTAAGACAGAACATGAGAGTATTTAAAATCTAAAACAAAAACTTGTTTGTCTTTCTAGTTAACTTTATCATATTTAAAAACTATATAAGCTAAAATGGCTAACTGACAGCATGAAGCCAAACTTCCTGGCTTCTGACACTTTGGCATGAAAGAGACACACATGATAGATTTTTGTGCACTGTATTGGCTTTTGCACGTGCAGATAAATACATGGAAAAACTGGAGGACAATTTGGAAATCTGGCGATTATATTTTCTTATTAGCTTACATTTAAAAATTAAAGTGCAATTGGTGCCCTTAATCGACTGTATTATTTTGGATCCTTGAATATTAATTTAGTAGTCTTCAAAGGGCTGTTGAAATGTATGATTAGTTTGAGTCAGAAAGTCCAGATCTAAAGTTTCTGAAGTTTGGGGTGTCTGAATCAGGGTTCCCCCCCAGTGTGTTATAGGGAAGGAAACCAGGTGTAAAACTTAGGATCGGATCCAAGCTTCCCAAATTTTGGGAATGTTTTTGTCTTAGGTTTTGTTACAGGCCCACTTCTAGCTGAGGAGGAGATCAGCATGAGATGTATGATCTCTGAATGCTTTTTAGAGGAAGACTATCCAGTCCATGTGGTGGACAATAATATTGTTGGAACACAGTTGTTTTTGCAGCACATTTGATGCCCCCTCCACTCCCTAGTAAAGGAGCCATGGCCTGATTGTGCAGCTGTTGTATGCATGGATCTGCCATTGTCTTTAGGGGAATTTCCACAGTGAGTGGCTCCCAAAACGTTCCCTAAACGTTTATAAATCTAACTTTATTTTAACTCTGGTCTTTGGGCCCCAAACCAGTAGCAAAGATCTAAATATTTTTTAAAAATTCAAAGCCACTTGAGTATTTTCTCCAGTGTTTCCCCTTCTCTGAGGTTGCCAGATAAAAGTTTTGTACATTTCATGTGGGCTGTTTTGGTCTCTGTCTCTCTCATATTCTAAAGATTCACCAGCATAGAAGACTGACAAGAGCTCAGTCTCACCATGGTTCGGAGGAAGAGAAAAAGAAAAGAAAAATCTTGGCACGAAAGGTAAATGGGATTGTTTAACACGAGTTTCTGGCATGTAGAGAAGTATGTACATTCCTAGTGTAGTATGTGCTGAGGAAATGAGAGCATAATGGGGATATGCTCTCACCCCCATGACCTACAGGAACACTTCTGAGAGAGAGAGAGAACATCTGTTTTGATTGTTTTCACGTATGCAGACAGGCGATGCGCTGTGCAGCAATGTTTAAATGCTGACCGCTAGTTGATTTGCAGTAACTTTAAATGAGCTAAATAAGAAAAAACGATGAGTGGCTATATGAATGCCTAAAGTGCATAGAACAGCCTGCCCCCTTCGCGCATTCTGCCGGGGGATGGGAAAGCTATCTCCTGCATCTGCAGCGCATTTCCTGCATCTCTGGCTTTTTTTTTTTTTTTTTTTTTTTTTTTTTTTGAGGACCAGTTCCTGACCCTTGTTTTGGTTGGCAGTAGGGCCATATCGCTGCCCAAAGTGGGCAGCTGGGGATATTCCCCAGCAATGGGTGATTCCCTAGCTGCTGCAGAGTTGGCCAATAGGACTGTGACAGCAGGAGTACGCTCCGGGGAAGAGTGGATAAAGCACTGGTGATCCCTGGATGCTATAATAACCCCTTGGGGGCTGATGCAAATCCTCATGTGTCAAAGGCATCTTGGTAAGGGCCGCAGTGAAATAATGGGAAATGCTGTTTATTCCTGTCTTTTCTCTCTCCTTGATTCTTAAAGAAGTCAAAGCTCTCAGCCTTCGAAAGCGGGGAAGAACGCTCGGCAAAATACAGCAATTCAAACAATTCAGGTAACTAACAGGGTCCTTTCAACAGGTTTACAGCGCTCTCTCTTGGATTTAAAAAAAAAAATCAAATTACATGCTCGTTAGAAAACCTAAAATCACTTTGAATTTTCTACTGTATACTAACAGACTATTACAAGCTGATCCTAGTATTGGTTTCAGAGGAGCAGCCGTGTTAGTCTGTATCTGCAAAAAAACCAGGAGGACTTGTGGCACCTTAGAGACTAACAAATTTATTAGAGCATCAGCTTTCATGGGCTACAGCCCACTTCACTGGACGCATTGAATGGAACATATAGTAAGAAGATATGTATATGCATACAGAGAAGGTGGAATTTGCCATACAAACTGTAAGAGGCTAATTAATTAAGATGAGCTATTATCAGCAGGAGAAAAAAAAAATTTTGTAGTGATAATCAAGATGGCCCATTTAGACAGTTGACAAGAAGTTAAATGCTGACCGCTAGTTGATTTGCAGTAACTTTAAATGAGCTAAATAAGAAAAACCGATGAGTGGCTATATGAATGCCTAAAATACATAGAACAGTTATTGGTTATTTCATCATGGTCAAATTGTGGGTTTAAAAACATTGTCACTGGTAGTTATAGTTTTATTAATAGGTGAAAACCTCTCAGTGCTCTGAGCGTTGGATGGAAGGTGTGGGGTTGCTTACAATAGCATTGATCAGTCAATCCATTGGATACTTCGTCCTTCACATGGAAACACTCTTGACATTTATATTTCTTTATAAGAAGTTACTAAAATGAATCAATGAGCTACAGGGAAAAAAAGTTTCTGCGTCTGTGTCCAGTCCTGAAGAGGGCTCTGTGTGGTAAGCTGTCACCTGCTGAACTGTCCAGTAGTGCAGCCAGTTTCTGTTAACTAAAATGACTTGCAAGGGGAAGAAGTGCCCATCTTAAAGGGTGTAACTATTCCAGAAAGCAATTCATTGTGAAATACAGTCAGCTACCAAAGTAACTGGTGAAGCTATAGCAACTGACTAGAAAACTCTCTCCTAGAAGGAGAGATGGGGTCAGAGTCTGCAGGCAGTGGGTGGCATGCACCAAAAGGAGAGCAAAATTTAGTCTCTGAAATCCAACAGCATTTAGTCTAAACAGCCTGCCTGCTATTGAAAAGAAGTGTTCCCCATTGGGGAATTCTGAGTGTGTGTTGAGATGTTTGTCAAGCCTGGTCTGTTCATCCACACTGTGCAGCTCATCAGTTGAGACAGGTTCTGATTCTGTACCCATTCAAGTCCGTGGGAATTAAGCCATTGACTTCAGTGGAAGTAGTCAGTAAAATCAGACTGTTTCCGAAGGCCCATGTTACTGTGTTGAATCCTGAAATCACAGCTGTAGTTACTGGGTTTTTATTTTGTTTAGCAGGCTCTGGGGCCAGTTCCCCTCTGACATCTCCATCGTCCCCTACTCCACCCTCTACAGCAGGTAAGCGAAAGAGCCATTGCAGTGTTGGTCTGTCTTCTGTTGAGTTTTTCTAGGGCGGGAGATGATCTATTCTATCCTTAAGGGTGATAGAGTTTAAAGGACAAGGACTGGCCATAAAAATGTACAGATGACATTTATTTACCTTCTAGTGACAAAAGTTCAGACAGCTGGAGTCTTCTGAGCATCCTAGATAGGCTTGTAACATACAAAGCCTTCTTGTTTAACAAATTTCTCTGTAATACTTCTGTAGATAATCTGTCCACACAGTACAAATGCTTGTGTCTAAATCTGCACTACCCTAATCCTACCTTGATTGGTACTTTCCAGACATCCTCTGGACCTTGCATTATTTCACAAACGTGCTTTGCTTTCTGGTGATCCAGTCTGCTGGCTCTGGAGTGCTCTGTTTTGTGATTCAGCCGTTTTGTATCATCTTTGTACTTCCCAAGTGTTAGCTGCACGTCCAAGTATTAACCCACAATACATCACTGACATTTGAAATGTAAGTGTAAGGCTCACTGAGGAGCAGCATTATTAGAGGGTGCTAATACGATCCGTTTTCAGAAGGAAACATCGATACCGACTACCTGTGCAGTAGTGACTAGCTCACCTGATTTCTGGTCCAAGGAACCTGCTGCATTGAACGGCGTTAGCTTACATCTAGGCTACATTAATTGGTTAGGGAAGTGTGTGTGTGGTTGGTTGGTTGGTTGGTTCGTTCTAACTGACCTTCTAAAAGACACTGTAGTCCACAAACTTCAGTAAAGAGGTTTTTTCCCTGTCAAGTTCAGAATATGTTGAGAATTATTAACTATGTCCTCTCTAAGAAGGACTCGGTCTTCCAGTTCTGCTGGATTGAGGATACTGGGATGCCACTGTATGCTCTGTATTGAAGTAAATGTTGTTGTTATCCTCCAGGTGTGCCAACTTTTATTTTATGTTTTGGTTGGGGTTTTTCCCTCCAAGATTTGAATGCGTTTTTAAAAAAAAAAAAAAAAAAGGAATTAGATGAAAATGCAAGGAACAGTTCTACCTTTCCCAAATGGATAGATGTTTAGAAAATAGTTATCTTTGTTTTGTGAAATGAAGTTAGGTTTTTTTTTACTTAGATTCATGTCTTGACATTGATGTGGATTTAAACTGAAATATGCTTTGTCAGTTTCAGCATGTGTGTTTGGCTTTTGTGTCATCTCCAGTGTGAACACCCTATCATATGCCACTCATCCTTCTGACATTGTGCTCTTGGCTGCTTGATCTAGTCCATAACATATTTGATTCTATGCAAATTGTCCCTGCATTTGTGCTAATCAAAAAGTGCTGTGGCATGCAAATTGTGTTGATACTTCTGATTTGTTTCAGGCATTCTTAGTACTGCCACCATTTAAGAATGTATTTTTTGTAAACTGAATACATACAGGATGGTATAAAAAGACCATCTAATTTTGCATTAATTGGAGTGGTTAAATATAATTTTGGCACTTCAAATATTAGCTATAAAGAAAGTTAGGGGGGCTTGGGTCTCTGATTTTTCACCAGGAATATGCCTTTTCCACTTCTGTGTGCAACCAAACCATTAAATGACCTAATGGGGGGGCGGGAACCTGACACAACTGAAGAACATTGTTTAGAAAGAAGATACATGTTAGAGGCCTTATTCCTTCACCCGCTGACTTTCCTGGTCCTTCTCACATGAACAGAGAGCAACAATACCCAAAGTCCGAAGGTGCAAACAATTCGATGTTTATTGGGGTGAACTTCCAGCAAGCATGATTCCAGTTTCCTTCCTCAGTGTCCCCTTCCCAGGTCTGACACCACAGAGCCTTGCCTGTGTCCCTGTTCCCGTTCCCATTCCCCCCCCCCTTAGCAAAACATGATTCCAGTCGTCTCCCCCCCCACTTCCTGATTTGACTGCAGACTATAGAGTAAAACTTGAGTTCTGCTTTGCTATACCTTAACCAATCATTTTACTGAAATGTAACTAACCAATCCTAACATATTGTAACATGGTTATCTAACCAATTATATCACACCACCTTAATTGGTTTACACCATGGGCGGGCAAACTTTTTGGCCTGAGGGCTGCATTGGGTTTCTGAAATTGTATGGAGGGCTGGTTAGGGGAGTCTGTGCTTCCCCAAACAGCCAGGCATGGCCTGGCCCCCTTCCCCCAGACCCCCTGCCCCTAACTGCCCCTCACCACCCCATTCAACCCCCCTCTCCTTCCTGACTGCTCCCCCACCCCAGGACCCCTGCTTCCATTCAACCCCCCTTTTCCCTGCCCTCTGACCGCCCCAACCCCTATCCATGCCCTTGAACTCCCCTGCCCTCTATTCAACACCCCACTCCCTTACCGCGTGGCTTGGAGCACTGGTGGCTGGCAGCGTGGCTGCACCAGGACAGGCCGCCGCGCAGCACAGAGCACCGGGTCAGGCCGGGCTCTGCAGCCCCGCTGCCCAGAGCATTGTGCCGCGCGGTGGTGTGGCTGAGGGGGAGGGGGGCCAGCCTCCTGGGCCAGGAGCTCAGGGGCCGGGCAGGACAGTCCCATGTGCCGTAGTTTGCCCACATCTGGTTTACAACCAACAGAATTAATTATACAGCAAACAGAAACAATTAGAGAACCAGACAGATTAGCAATAGAAAAGTGGGGGCCATAAAGATAAAACATACAGAAATGAGGGTTTTCACAACCACAACTATTGAGAAGTGATTTCTTACCAGACAGGATGCTATCAAACTAAGTTTCCTTTTACATCTTTTAGGCTCTTCCCTTTATCTGGAGGTGATGGGAATACAATCCTGTCCTGATAATGATGCCTAACAGCCCACTAGCACCTTATTTCAATGTGACTAGTTTGGAATGTGAGTCTGTGGCCGGTTGCTTCCCAGCTTATGGCTGCCTCTGCTGCTTAGCCAAAGGCCTTCACTTAAGAACAAGGCGTTTAGACTATCACAGTGAGAGAAGGCCTATAAACAAGCAGACTGATTTTGATCCTTGTTTTGTACCTCTATAACTAGCTAAGTGATAAGAATACACCTAAATTCTTAGAGTATAGGCCTTTACAGACAGGCCTGAATATCTGTATCCTAACAATACAGGCTACAGAAGCAGCGTTCTGTATTCCCCATTCCCTGATTCTCGACTAAGGACAAAAGTTTCATGGGGGCACTGATTGGTGAGGTGACTGGCAGAGGTGTCAGGCTTTTCTCCTCTAGATTTCTGGTCTGGATCCTGTTCGAGTCAGTGCAGTTGTGTGATAATGTGGCATGTTGTGATGATGAGATATGCCGAGAGGAAGTGAATGGGGATGAGAGGGGAAGTGTGTCAAACATGAACCCCTGTCCCCAACAGGCCCCTTGCCAGCCAAGCAAAAGTACCGTATGTGCACATGTGGAGCTGGGAAGGGAGAGCAGAGGGAGCTGGATCCCAAGGTGTCTGACCTGAGTGAGGGCCTGATCCAAAGCCCATTAAAATCAATGGGAGTCTTTCCACTGACTTCAGTGGGTTTTGGATCAGGCCTTGAGAGGGAACGAGAGGAGTGCAGGAAACCAACACTCCACAAAACCTTTCAGAAAACTGTCCTCCTTTCAAAGCTTTCCTGGGACTCCGGCAGTTCTTTAAGGGATCCTTAAGCAAGGCATTTATTAGAGCACTGCTTGTTATGCAAGGTCTAGTGAATTAAGAGCTGTACTATGTGCCCAATTTATTTTTCTTTTTAGCATCTACATTTTATATTTCGTATCACAGAAGTACAATTCCACACATGTGGAGGAGACCATTAGTTTTATTTATTGTAAATAAGGAGTGTTTTGTTGCACATCTTTGCGAAAGCTGCCTAAAGTGTTCCAAAAACAGACCCACACTGCAGCTGACGGTCCGATCACCTTGCCATGGCTATAGCTGTGGTTGAACTTGGATTCCCTCATGGGCAAAATACAGAGCTCCGTCCTCGGGAGTATTTTCAGCAGGCTAAACTGCTCATTTAGAGAGTTTACTGGTGAATGAGAACGTCGTATAATGGTGCCTATAGTCTGAGTTGCTTTCAGAGTCGGGTCACACAGCACATAAGTTGGTCTCCTACCATTTAACAGTGTTGCCTTCAAGAGCTGCGAGACCTGCAGAACCTTTAAAATGCCACGAAGCCCAATTTCTTTGCCTCTTCATTGATTAATTTTGTGGAGGAAAATAATGATCTGGGTGAGCACTAGGATTAAGAGTCTAAATAGCTAACTCTCTTTAGACATCTCCACATGCTGTGGCTGAAGTCCTGTACTGAACCTTTTGGGGGTAGAAGTTGGTAAGTGACGTTCAGCGCTGTGCTTGGGGAATTAGCCACGTCACCGCACTACGTTAGAGGAAGTAAGGGTAGGTTGCCTTCTGTGGTGCTTTCCCATTAGCAATTAGAACGTGTAGCACTGAGCAGTGGAATGGAAACCTACCGTGTTTTTAAAATGGCCTAATCGAAGTGGCGTGAAGGACCTTGCAGTGGTGCCTAATGTGCAGCCTCTTAACTAGAGGGATTTGAATAACTTTTAATGTATTGCTTACTGAGGGGCCTGATCCTGCAAAGAGCCATATGCCTTCATCTCCCTTCACTTCATTCAGGGTTAAGGCAAATCAGTGCCCAAATATGGAAGTTCAGGCTGGTTTCTGTTTCCTAGTTTTAATATTGCCAGTGCTAAAGCTGCTAGCAAACAATAATGAGTAATGCAAACAAATATCCATGAATATTCCTCAGTGATTTCACTTTGGCTATGTTCATGACCCTTTTGTGTTTGCTTTCCAACACTTCTAGCTCAGAAAGTGAATTTCAAAGACTCATATGTGAGTTTTCACAGAGAAATTTGGACCCATAAATGTGTTTCGGTAGTGCTTGTGTGCATATCCACTCATGGAGCAGAAACCATACTATGTGACTTTAATAAATTACAACAAAGCAAGAAAACTCAAATGTCACATTTGCAATCTGTTCATAGAGCAAAAAGTTCCAAAAGATAAATCAAATAAATCGGAATAACATGTACAGAAATCATGGCTGGCTAACAGACATGCTGCTAAGAGAAGGAGGCTAAACTATTGCAAATTATTCTCTCAGCTTTACTACCAAATCTTTTTGAGATATCTTACTTAGGTGGTGGCAAATGCTGATTCTAATACAGGTTCCTATGGCTCTGAGCTTTTGGGTAGAGTGATTGTCACTTCCCCTTGCATGTTCAGTTTTCTTTTCCGACTGCATTAATTCTGCTCTCACTTAAAAATCCATTCATTTTTTGTGGTCAGAAGTTGTACGTAAAGTACATGGGATGGAGGATGCTGTAAAAGGGAAAGTATAACTCACTCTTCATTGCATGCCTCCTGACCCCAGGAAGCATTAATAAATGAGCAAGCTTCTCTAGGCAGGAAGGTAGGGGCTGAAAGAGGACATCTCTGGTCGATTCCATTTCCCTTATTAATGTGAGTGACCCCAATTGCCTTATGGGTGTTCCTTGTTCCTTAGGAACAAAGAATGTCGGCCACACATACAGGATGGGGGACTCCATCTGGGGAAGCAGTGACTCCGAAAAGGATTTGGGGTCCTTGTGCATAATAAGCTGAACATGAGCTCCCAATGTGGCACTGTGGCCAAAAGAGCTAATGTGATCCTGAGATGCATAAACGGGAATCTCAAGCAGGAATAGAAAGGTTATTTTATCTCTGTATTTGGCAGTGGTGCGACTGCTGCTGGAATACTGTATCCAGCTCTGATGGCCACCATTCAAGAAGGATGTTGAGAAATTGGAGTGGGCTCAGAGAAGAGCCGTGAGAATGATTAAAAGATTAGAAAACTTGCCTTCTAGTGTTAGACTCAAGGAGCTCAATCTATTTAGTTTAACAAAGAGAGAGTTAAGGGGTGACGTGATCAGTCTATATACCTACATGGGGAACAAATATTTAATAATGGGCTTTTCAATCTAGCAGAGAAAAGTATAACACAATCCAATGGCTGGAAGTTGAGGATGAGACAAATTCAGACTTGAATTAGGGTGTAAACTTTTAACAATAGGAGTAATTAGCCTTTGGAACAATTTCCCAACGGTCCTGGTGGATTCTCCATCACTGACCATTTTTAAATCAGGATGGGATGTTTTTCCAAAAGCTCTGGTGTAGGGATTGTTTTGGGGAAGTTCTCTGGCCTGTGTTAAGCAGCACGTCAGAGTTGATCATCATAATGGTCCCTTCTGGCCTTAGAATCTATCAGTCTTGTAAGTGGAGTTGACCCCAGGAGCAGGATTTGGACTTGACTATGGGTGTTTTTTCTTTGGCTTTAAATCCTTCAAGGAGAAAGGTGCCCTGCTGACGGTCATAGTATGCTGGTGTTCTGCCTTTTACATCACCATAAGCCAACTTCACTGCCTTAATTATTCTTCCTTTTTTGAGTGTACAGATCAGATACATTATCTAAATGTTTCAGGGTAGAAAGAAATTATTGGAATGTTACATACAAAATGAATGGATTTTATTTCCTATGGCTGCTTCTCATACAGCTTTATTATTGAATCACTCTAAGTAAGATGTACTTTAGTGTAACTAAAAGTGCTTTCAAGACCCCCCGAGTTTGACGTTTGGCATTTTTCGATGGGTGGATGTGTGTCTGTGTGAGATTACAAACATGATGTTTCATCAGTCGATAAGGATTTTAGTACAGAAAAGTGTAGTTCATTACATTACGTGCACAATTATTTGGCTTTTTTAATATAAAGGGCATTTTAAAACAGTTCAAAATCAATACATTCTAATTCATAGAAAAATGTATGAGTATAACCATTGGGTAACCTAACTAACTGTACAGCTAACAGTGTGACTGAATGACACTAGAACCAGAATAATGACTTGTATCCTCTCTCTCTGTCTCTCTTTCTCTTTCTGCTGTCTTCAATAGAGCTTACATCATTTTGAACATGAATTATCGGTAACGTAAGCTAATGCTGATTTCTCTCTTTAAAGATGTTCTGTTTCTGTATGGGAAAGCTGAACACAGACCTTGAACTTCTCATGGCATAAAAAAGGAACGAAGAAGTAGATCATAAGCTACTTCATTAATTATTTTAATTAAATATAGCATCTTTAAAAACTATCACTACAATGATTTTGTTTGCATCCCATTCTCTTAGCAACCTTTAAACATGTAATTTTCACAATTGCTGTTGCTTTAAACGCATTACTAAGGTTTTTTTTTGTTTCAAGTCAGGCTTCAGCTTTACAGTATCTGATAAACTTTCAATTTCTTGTAACAAACTCTTAACAAAAATGGCACTGTAAAAACCCTTGATAGGTGTTGGGAGTGTTCATTCATAAAATCCTAGGGATAAACAAATGATTCATTGGCCCTGAGCAGCGTCCTCCAACATATCCGTAGGGAAGGCCTCCTGCTCACCAAGCTCTTGCATCAAGTCACTTTCTCCCTGTAAATATTGTAAAGTATTTTCCTGCTGGACAGTAGCTGCAACTGCACCAAAGTATATTTAACTGCAGTGTAGACAGACCCTCACTCACCTAAACACCCATGGCTGGCCCATGTCAACTGACTCATGCTTGTGGGGCTGTAACACTTGCCATGTAGATGTTTGGGCTTGGGCTGGAGCCCAGGCTCTGGGATCCCACAATCTGGGGGGAAGGTCCCAGAGCCCGGGGTCCAGCCCCAAACATCTGCACAGCAATTTTACAGCCCTGCGAGCCTGAGTGATCAGACAAGGGTGTTTTAATTGCGGTGTAGACCTGCTCTAAGGGTAAGTTTACACTGCAGTGTAAGCCGAGCATTAGTAGAACTCAAATTAGCAGACCCTGGTTTGTTAACCTAGGGTTTGAGTGTCTACCCTCAATTATAACCTCAGGTTAGGAATCATTGAACCTCGGATCCCAACCTGGGGCTCCAGCGTCTACACGGCATTGTGTGGGCCCGAGTCCAACCACCCATATCCCTGACTTCTTGGCACCCTCTCCAGAATCCGGCCACTCCCACCCTTGTTTGTGGTGCAGTGTGGGGAAAACTGACTGTCCATCAAACTTGACTGTGCAGAGGACAAAGAAAGTTGGCCCATGGGATTGTGGCCTCCCAGAGCACGAGTCCAATGGGGCTGCATTTACACTGCAACGCAATACAGCTTGGACCCTCCACCAAGTTCTGTGCTGTTTGTATATAAATGGAAGGGTGTTAGGCCTGAGCTGGCATTCAAACCTTGGACTTACGCTGCAGTGCAGACATGCCCACAGGGTCTCCAGTCACCGATTGACTCCATCGCAGGGAGGAAGGACAGAGAGATGACTTGTTGCCTGACACTTTTATAAGATGTGCTGATTGAAATGAAATAACTGTTACATTTTATAAACTAGAGGCCAGGTCCTGCAAACCCTTAGACACCGGTCAGTAGAGACACTCACGTAAGTGTATGACGGAATGGGCCCCAGTGGAACAAATATGATGTTTGTAGGTAGTTCTCCCGCCTGACTTAGACACGGTTTCAATAGCTACATCTGTGTTAAGGCTAAATTCAGATTTAAATTGTCAGATCAACTAAAGTGCCTCCGTAATAGAGAAAAGCTGAGTTTCCCCTTACTGCACATGGGTGCTGGCAGTTCTGTTTCCAGTTCAGTCGTTACATAGTATGTAGCTCTAAGGGCTTTCTAAAAAAGTACAAAAAGTAAACTGATCTCCCCCTCCAAAACAGTAACCAGTCTAGAAACTAGATAACATTAGTGCCCTGGACTGATTTATCAATAGTGATCCATCATTAGATGTATGATGACTTTTCTACCTCTGTTCTCATCAAGTTTACACCTTTTTTTCCTTCTATGTTACTATTATCATTGTCCCTTTACAGAAGTCCAGCCTTTGTTGTTCATATGCAGTATCGGACAACTCATCTTTTTAGCCTCTTTAGTCTGTTATCTTCTCCGTTCTTTGTCTATTGTGTTCCGAGTCTTTCTCTGTCCTATCCTATCAGTTTCTCTGTTTTGTCTCTCTGCAATCTTGTTCCTTACTCAGATGCTCTTGACTCTTTTGTGGCATATCATATTAATGGCTAATTCATTTGATCACAAGTTAAACAATAAGGATGTGGGATGACTTCACCTACCCTTTTGTTCTACTCTGACCACTTCAACCTTAATGCTTACCATCCTGCCTCAGCCTTTGCTGTGGATCACCGTTTGTTCTCCCTTCTGCCATGAATTTTAAGTATCACTCGTCATAATATTGCCCCACACTCTGCTGATCATAAGTGAGCACATTAGTTAGTGAGACTCTAATGGTGGGGATAACTTTCCAATAAATGTTATTAATAAACTTAGATTTTTCAGGTCCAGTTATCTATGCTGGCATAAGGACAAATCAGATAGGCCAGTGAATTACACAGTGATGAATTTGGGCCATCTCTGATTTTCAAATATGTATTAACTTTGCTTCCAGCTCAATTACCAAAGAGAGGGATGGATTTTAAAAAAAATCTCTGCAACAGAGAGGTGGTCCCACTTTGCCCAGTGTGGGAGTCCTTCTTTGAACACTGGCATTTCTACTGGAGAGGAGGAGAGTAAAACAAAGACTTGAAACAGCCACATATTTCCATAGGAACAGGAGGATTTCCCATCAGAGGATTGTCTCCCCCTTCCCCGCCTTCCAGGAGGTGCTGGCTTGTGAGGAAGGGACGCTCTTGTCCAAGTGTCTGAAGTACAATAACCATAGGAATGCAGTGAAGTCACTGGCCAAATAAAATGCTTTTTGTATAAACATTCTCCTTTTTGAGGTAGATTTTTCCACATAGGAACAATCTTTAAAACTGACACAAATTGAAAATGTTTCAAACTAAGGTCCTTTCCTTCTAGAACTCAGCTTGTTTTATTACAGCACTTATTTTTCACCACCACTTACTAGTGCGAGACTAAGCAGCAACAAGGAAGAATGGAACAAGTTGAGAAGGAAGTGATTGCTTCAGCTGCTTTCCTTGTGGCTGAGCATTGAATAACTTTTGAATGTCGTTCTGTGTGACTTAATTTCTTACGTAGTCATTGGGAGTGTTGAGTTAATGGAAATATGGCAGCATGTGGTTCTGCTCTGGTAACTATTGCTTCCCTTAGCCTCTTATCACTTCCGTTCATTGTCCGATAATGGCAGAGTTTTCACCTCTGTGTTCTCCAGATACACTAAACCTGGCATGACTAAGTGCGATGCTGTATCTTTCACATTCCCCTCTTTCCTGTGAGTCTATTGATTAGCTCAAATCACCAAAAAGTACCTGGGTGATGGAGGTAATCAGACCTCCTCCACCCCTTGCAGAATATGTGGTGTGTGTATTGGAAAGAGTCATCCTGTTATCTGGCAGAAGAGGGCATGCTATACATAGGCTTGGCAGAATTCAATCTATATATATTTTTTTAATTTCAACTGATATCCATGTTAATTTTTAAGCATTTAATTCTTAGAGTAAAATTTTCACAGTTGTGCAAAATTATGTGTTTTTTAAGTTCTTATTTTTATTAATTTTAAATTTTCAGTGGCAGGCAAATAGGGGGGTGGCAGATAGTGGGGGAGGTCAGACAATAATTATTTAAGTAATGTTCACATTCAAAAAGTTAAGGCTTTAAACTGTTAACACACACACACACACACACACACACACACACACACACCCCGTCAGCATCACATGTCAAAAATGTAAATACCTTAAACCAAACTAGTTCTCAAGCAGCTTTTTGCCTATATGCAAATTTTGATTATCCATAGAAATATTTTTTCATCTTTGTGTATAGTGAAATTGAAGTTTACCAAGATTTACTGCTAAAAAATCAAATCCTTCCAAGCCTAACTAAATTTCCCAGCTCTGACTTTGTATGGCCATGTGATGTGGGGCTGCAAGGGAGCATATCTGAAACTCTCTGGCTCTTACGTGCCCATGTATTTTTGATGTAAGAGTGTAAAGTTGACACACTGAGTTACAGAAAGTGAAGCATATGTGTGATCTAGACCAGTGGTTCTCAACCAGGGGCCTGGGGCCCCCCATGGGGCTGTGAACAGGTTTCAGGGGGTCCTCCAAGCAGGCCAGCATTAGACTCACTGGGGCCCAGGGCAGAAAGCTGAAGCCCCACCATGTGGGACTGCAGCCCAGGGCCCCGAGCCCCACCACCTGGGGCTGAAGTCAAAGCCTGAGCAACTTAGCTTCATGGTGCCCGCTGTGGTGTGGGGCCTCAGGTGATTGCCCTGCTTGCTACCCCTGAACACCAGCCCTGGCTTTTATATGCAAAAAAACAGTTGTGGCACAGCTGGGTCAGGGAGTTTTTATAGTATATTGCAGGGCCTCAGAAAGAAAAGGATTGAGAACTGATCTAGAACCCAGAATGTAGCAACACAAGTCAAGATTTTTCAGTGCTAAAAGTGCCACTGGCCAGCACTCTGGTCTTTGTGGCCCTCGTAAGAACTTGTGATGCAGTGTAATCTATAAAAGGATGTCACTACTCAATAACTAATTTTAATAGGAACTTGCCTTTTTCTATTTCTTAGAAAATGGGTCTCTTTATACCCCTTATCAATACTTTCATGTATAGCGAATGACCTAAAAACAGAATTTATGGACTGGAAAATCTGGCTAGAGGGAAAAAAACAGACTTTACAGTGTAGCTACACCTGGGACATAGTAAGAGACTTAATGCCACAGCCCAACTATTTTATTTATTGGGTCTGGCTTTGTGAGATGGGGGCAGACTGCTTCACTTGGTGTTAGCACTAAGAAACAAACCGCAGGAATCGGAGATGAGGGGAAAGTCCTGGAAATCATTTAATTTCATCCCTCAGCCAGCGCAAGATTCTTATAATTTGTAGTTGTATGGCCCCTTGAGTCTCCAAGTAACGGGGCATCCAGGGCTTCCCTTCAAAGGTGACTTGGATGATCTCTTAGCAAGGGACTGTATAGCCTGCACTTAGAGGAGGATGGATGTGATCTCCTAGGTCTTTCTCGCATCTAATTTCTATGTCCTCCTTCTCCACAATCTGATACCTATTTGCAATACTCAAGAACTTACATATTTACTTGGGTGAATGACTTCTCTAGTTGATTTATTATTCTAGCAAGGCAGCTGCAATTATTAGATCAGCTTAGTCTCATTTTTGGTCAGCTAATCTTGTGGTGGTGGTTTCTTGTGTAATTACTGTCTCATTTTAACAGGAGTGTCAACTATGCCCCCGCCGCCGCCACCACCACCACCAGCAGCTCCTCCACTTCCTCCTCCAATGGATGGAGCAGTGCATCCTGACCCTTCGCCTGCTACCAGTGCCAGCCGAGAAGCCTTACTTAGCTCCATTCAAAACTTTCAGAAAGGAGCTTTGAAGAAAGCAGACACGTGTGACTACAGTGTTCCCAGGATCAGCTGAAGTTAACTCTTGACAGCAGGATCGGATATTTTTCCCATGAACTAATGTCCTAAGCTGAGGCATGATCAGCCACTTCATGGTGGTCTATTATTTTGCAGCTGTTTGTTCACAGCCATTTCAGCTTTTTCTAGAGAAATTTCTCCTTGTCCTTGAGTAGCAGCACTACATTGTTTGAACTGCATTGCCATATTGTGGTGATAACTCTTGACTTCAGTTATTCCAGTTAAAATGAACTTTAGTTTAGTTAAGTGATTTTTGGGGAGGGAGGGAGGTAAAGCAATATTTTTGCCATCTGAAAATAGGAACAAACATGAGGATACTGACTCAGTACATCTGATTCCACCCTACCCCTTGTTTCAAACACACCTGAAAATCTAATGTTAGTCTGCCCTATTTTCCTACAATTCCTTGTAGTTGGCACATTACATTTTTGCTGCATCAAAAACCAGCCCTTTACTTTAGATAATTTTTTTTAAAAAAAAGCACTTAATCCAAAGTGTAGTACACTGGTGAGGGAACTGTAGATTTAACTCTGTCTCTATGGCATATTCAACAGTGTAGCATGAATGCTTCTCATGCTTATATGTAACTAATGTACTGTTGGAATGACCACCCTAAACATGTAGCTGTTTCTAGTTACCACATGTGCTGGGGAAACAAACAGCCTGTTAATTCAGGCAATAAAATGGGAGTTAATTAGCACTGATTATTCAACACAAGTTCTGGATTGGGGAGTTTTCAACACAGGCAAATTTTGCATCCACATGAAATTAATCTTGTTCTTGGGGAAGTTGCAGAACACTTTGTTTTAAAATGCTGACTGAAAAGATCCTTTTATTCTATGATTTGCTTAAAACCTTAAACAAATTGCACTTTAAAGGATTATAGATAATCCATTTTAAATTCAAGTACACATCAGTGTTTACTATGCAGAGAATGTCATTGTGTATAAAGTTTCATGTAACCTGTGATATATATCAGTCATATTTTTATTAAAATAAATGTCACTGGAATTCCTCCAGTCAGAGAATGAGGGTTACTGCTTTAAAATAAGTTGGGCTGTAAAACAGAGAATCTAATGCAGCAGAAGCTTCTACACCCTGCATTTAAGTGATAAGTACTGAAATGACAGGCTAGTGCTACATCAGCTTCCTGACTGTCCATGCGAAGGGAAGGAATTCAGCTCCTTGGGTAGGTGAGTGAGGCTAATTCAGTTCCCTCCATGAAGATACAGTTTGGTACTGCATCTGACAGTGACTGATACATGGCAACAATGCTGACAGGCTGTTGTGACTATCACTAGCTTCTCCTGAAACCATTGTTCGGAGGTTTACTTACTGTTCTAGAGGGAAGCACTTTTAAAGTAACAGCACTTGTCTAGTTTCTCTAGAATGACTTCACTATTGCCTCCTTTTTTAAAAACAGCACCTTCGCTATCTACTCTCATTTCCTTATTGGGGTTAGGAGTGGTTTTACAACATCCAAACAAGGGTTCCATTATTTCTGACATTAAGACCACTTAGCAATCAAGCTCTCTAACTTCTTAATAGGAGCTGTAGCTCACAAAAGCTTATGCTCAAATAAATTGGTTAGTCTCTAAGATGCTACAAGTCCTCCTTTTCTCTCGAATATATATATTCTTTTTTTAAAAGATGTTTTATTTTACCAGGACTTGATCATGGATTACCCCTGTGGTGAAACTGAGTGGATGAATGAGGAATAATTATTAAAAACTTTTTTTGAACAGGTGCTGCTGTTGATAGTACAGTCAAAGTATTTAAACTGCTAAAAAGGGTTAAGACTCTAAATACTGATCTTCCTCTAAACTTATGTTGAGCACCTTATCTTGGATTAAACAAAAATAGTCCATACTGACTTATTTCCTCTCCACAATCAGTTTCTTATCTGACCAAGGGAAAGCTCTAGTACTGGACACCATAAAGTATGAAAGCACCTGTACAGCACAAGGATTTTCTTGAGACTGATCTTGCACATAGCTGGCAGCTCCACGATCATAATAAATTAGCATTTTTAAAGAAACTGCACCTTGAGTCCTGCAGCTCATTAGTTACAGCTGCCAAGAGCATGGGATTTGTTTTTTCTAAAAACCCACCTACACACATTCTTCTTTCCTCCACCAAACTAGGGCAACCAATGTACTGCAGCCAGCATCTCTCTTCTGTGGAACTTGGGGAGAAGCAACTCAGAGCACAGGTGACCCTTTATTTCTTTTACCATTTGTAAATGGCACAGAGGGAGGCTTATTTAGATACTGTTTTCCTTTCACCTGCTGTAATACCTAAGGCTTTTAATACAGATTCACACTTTACAGACTGAGTCTGGCACCCATACATGTAAGTGTGCTTTACTGCTTAGCTAGGTAGAAGAAAGTAGCTGAGAGGGTGACCCACTAAACACAGATTAACTACATAAATACATTTAAAAGGTCACCTGAACTTTTCCCTCAGTACAAAGAGCTCAATAGAGCTATACAACATTGAGTAAGAGTGTGTAGTCCATTCCATTAATGCTCTTAAGACACACACTTTGGAAGAGCACCATGTATATACAACCTAGATATTTAATATTTTCTTCACTGCAAATATGATATCTTTCACTTGAGGTAAGCAGTTGTCTTCCAAAATCTTTGCATAAGGCATAGGAACATCTGCACCTGTGAGACGCACAGCTGGAGCATCCAAATAGTTAAAGGCAGGTCCTGGAATAGAATAAAAAGGTCTTAGGAAAGGCCAATGTATTTTTAGCTACTCCTTTCTTCAAAGGAGTTAGGGTCGCAAAGTGATCCATGGGCCAATCCCTTTACTCCTGGAGCTGTCCTTTGATGTGTTAACCCTAAACTTAGACATTCTTGCTTAATTCTCACCATCTTCACACATTCATGATGCATCTGATGAAGTGGGTTCTAGCCCACAAAAGCTTATGCCCAAATAAATTTGTTAGTCTCTAAGGTGCCACAAGGATTCCTTGTTTTTGCACCTTCAATGAAAGTTTACAGGGGAGGAGTGGAAGATGTGTGTCCCACATGCCCTTCTAGGGCACATTACCAGGTTGCCTAACTCACTACCACCTACACAGCATCTGCAAGCTCTGGCTCTAGGGGAATAGGCCACAGTAGAATAAAGGGGCAAAGGTTTTCACTGCTATGTGCTTTTGTTAAGTTAAATGGTTAAAAGTCTAACAGAAAACCTGAACCTTGATTTGACTAAAAATTTCCTTCTTTTCCTCCCCCACAAAAACAGTTGTCTGGAGCAGCTAATGTATCATGAGAGTAGTATGTTTAAGGTTAGTGAGCTAACTTTGGAAACATACAATACAAAGTTAAATAAGCTTCAGAAGCTATTCTGACCTACCTTCCATGATCCTAGCACAAATTTCAGCTCCTACTCCAAACTGCGGCCAGCCTCCTTCCACTGTTATAAGATGATTTGTCTTCACAACACTGGCTTCTATACTTTCCACATCCATTGGTCTAATGGTACGGAGGTTTACCACCTTCGAGAGAGCGTTAAGTGTTTTTTTATTTTTGCAAGAGGTCCTTTAAGCCTATCTATAGTTGCATAAGTGAGTACTATAACCTCTAACTTCATCTTATTACTTTGTTCTTATCCTCTCAAGGACAAGTGGCTAAAGAAAGTCAACACTTCAAACTGAGATCTAGGGCTTTTCCTCCAACTGTGTGTATTCGGCAGCCATTATTTTAGCCATCTCTTTCCTCTGCAGAGGTACCTAAATTCTGTATTTCAGCTGTAGTCACACCCACAGAACAAGGAGGAGGAACTACTCACTTTGTTCTAGGATAGGATGCTTCTCCGTGCATGTAGAGGACTAATTTTAGCCACCACATCATGCTACAGACTCCTCTCTTACCCTCCAGCATGTCAGAAGTCTGACTTTCTGGTCATCCCCTCCCTTCATATAGAGGTGTAAGCAATGAGCCTTGCACACACATTCACTTGTGTTTTTCTGCTTTAAGCCTCCTTGGATCAAGGCAAACAATAGCCCTTTCACTGTCTCTACATAGTTTAAAATATGAACACACATACAGAGCACATCCGTTTACCTTAACTAATTGATTTTAAAACCAATTAGTGAAAGGGCTAGATGCTAGAATCAATATAGACTTGACCTATATCAGTATGGCTTATAGCCTGTTCCTAACAAGCTAGATCAATATAAGCCAGACTTATACTGATTTGAATGTCTACACACCCTTTGATTTAACTGAATCAGTTAAAAATAAACCCCACTTTAAACTGCTACAACTGTTTAGACAAACCCCTGGTCACCTTTTAGGAATCCCACTAAATGTCACCCTGCCTAGCTGCAGCACTACTGCCATGCATAAACAGACCATCTCAAACACAAGCTTCCCTTTTGCTTGTGATTTTGACTTACGTACATGGTATTAATTTGGCCCCAGCTCTATGATGGGAAATCAGGGGATGGCAGATACATGTAAGGAACACATTTGTCTCCATCATTGTTTAAATCAGTGATGAAAGAGTACTTCGAAGTGCAAACAGTTTACTAGGCTTAATTTTGCATAGCCTTAGTTCAATTTTAAAAACAGTAAGGAATTTCTTCACTAGAGACTGGAATCCTCCCATAACGCACCTCACACTCCACACCTTCTTTGACAAGTACAGCAGCTGCTTCCAGACAGTGTCCAACAGATCTGGAGTGTGACACTAAAGTAACATGGGTTCCTGAAACACAGAAGCTGGTGATGGATCAAGTTACATACGAGTTAACTACAGAAGTCAGGGTGTGGGAAGATCTAAGTAGCTATAAGTAGCCTTAAGAGGGCTCAAGACACAGTCCAGCTTTGAAACAGTAAGTACATAAGGACTGAACATTGATTTAAATGGACTTTTTTAGTCTATTCAGAAGTGATTTATACATTAGGAATAGCCTGAAATTCAACATCTGAACTCATCCCGAGTTTGCGTATTTGAAGTGTCCAACACTTATACTCTGCATGCAGAATGAGTAGTAGCAACTTGCCATGGTATGGCTATGAAGTTCTCATCACTGCAAACGAACTTATGTATAATAAGAAATTTAACCACTGCAAGCTTGTTCAGCACCTCAAAGGTCACTAAGATTCTAAACAAAAGTGGTTGTCTGAATGCAAGGAAGGAAGAGAAATGTGACAGATTTCACTCAGCAGCACATAGGTCTATTACCTGGTTCATTCCAGTCTTGATCCAGAATTGCACCTTTTTTCTAACAACCAAGATATTGTGACCAAAAGGATGGGACCAAGTGATGTTCTGTTTTATTAACATGAGGTTAGTGCAGTATGTTAGAAGTTGAGTTTGGACTTTAGAGTTCTGTCCCTTTAAATATTTTCCTATTCCACAGGAAGAGAGTGTTTTGTACAGGAAATACACTATTAATTAAAGCGACCCAACAGAGTAGGAGAATTTGAGGATCAGATTATGTGAAGTGTTAAGAGTATTCTGAACTTACCTTGCCTTTCTATTTTGGCTTTTCCAATAGGAACAAGAAAGTCCTTTGACTGAGCTTCTTCTGACATTTCAAAAGGGACTCCGTACATCAATTCATTTTCCAGCATCACAACTGAAAAAACATCAAGTGCTTACTTGGTTAGTTTGATGCACTTCTCCAGATGAAAGCACTATACAGCATCATCCAACCTCTCCTCCTTACTCTACCCTCCCCTCAAATTCCTAAAGCATTAGGGGGCTCCATTATGCTAAACTCAGCTTACTTACAAGAGGGTGAACAATAAATGCAATAAAAGCAGAGTTTAGGTAGCACGTTTGTATCAGCATGAAAAATGACTCAGTTAACCTGAGCAGCTAGTAGTACAGCACTGTTTTAAAAGTTTGACTAAATGATCCTGTTTGTTAACATGGTAAAAAAACAAAAAACCCCCCAAAAACCGTAAGCATTTAAGTTTGGTGATTTGAGATATTCAGTGGTAGGCAGAAGCCTAAGACCTGATCCAACCACCTTTCCTATGAGCAGTCCCATTATTCATGTGGGAAAGAATGCAGGAGACTAGTTCCTTAATAGGGCAATACAGTATTAACTCTCTTTTTCTACTTGGTCACTACAGAAATTAAACATCTGGATCTCCCTATTCTCACTCTAAATTGAATTTAAACAAGAGGAACTAAGGCCAGGAGTTTGTGTAAGATTTCTCCCTTTAAGTTCCTGGAAGTCTGCAAAAAAGAGTCATATCATGTTTTAGGAAGATTTTAAAAAAAGAGAACTTTGACATAATGGAACTCTCAACAATAGTAGTTAAACTCATTTGTATAGGAGACAGAACTTTCCCAGGAGGTGAGTCTAATACTCTGGAATGAATTCCACCAGGAACTAAAATCTATCACAAGCCGTACCGCTTTCTGCTCCAAGTGCCAGGCACATTTCTCTGACTTTGCTTTTTCTAATATAAACACAAAGTAATAGGTATTTATATATTAAAGACATGGTACCAAAACAAGGCACTCCACTGCACATGCTTCTCTCTCTGGGGAGAGGAGGAGAATCACCACCAAGTGATAGGTGCCTGCTAGCATTAAAGCCACTGTATGCAGCATGCACCCTTAAAATTCTCAAGTTCATTGTTATGGTTTTAGTCTTTAAAAATCAATGCATCAAAGGTGCCCGATACTACAGTGATTTGTGCAGTATGGTTAATGGACAGAGTAACTTTGACTTTTCTACTCTATGAATGTAGATTCAACAAGACGGCACTATTGAGTTAGTAACTAGTAATTTATAACTAGGGGAGTTAGAAGCCTGTGTGTGTGTAGTTTGTTTACCTGGGACAGCTCAACTTCAATAGTGTTAATTTTCTGTGAAGTTCTTAACCACGCACTGAAGCTGAGCTGGGAAAGGCACAAATTGATCCTATAACTTGTGTTGAAGTCAGCTGCAGATACTATATGCTAAGAAAAGTGTACAGAAAGACCCTAACTGCTCCTATAAGGGCATGGAGAATCTTTGCAATAAAGCAGTGATTTGAAACAGCCTAGGAGTTAATTAAATAGTTAAACTTGCTTTAAAAAAAAATTCATTCAGAGACTAATTGGAGAATAAGTTTAAGCAGCTAACACTTAATCATTAGATCATGGTATTTATAAAAAGTTCCATTCACCTGGATTGTCATCCCGGACTGATGCTTTAAGTAGACCTTTAGCATCCTCTGAACTCCAAGGGCTGACTACTTTCAGTCCAGGACAATGCCCATACCAAGCAGCAAAGCACTGTGAATGTTGTGCTCCTACTCCAGCTGAGGCACCATTGGGACCTCTGAAGACAACTGGGACAGGCACTATGCCTGCAGACATGTAAAGTGTCTTGGCAGCAGAATTTATAACTTGATCAATTGCTTGCATGGAGAAGTTGAAGGTCATGAATTCACAAATCGGCCTCAACCCAGCCTGTTAAATTAAGACAGCTATATTAGTAGTTAAAACACTAGTTTAACTATCATAATAACAAAGTATTTTGCATTTAACATTTTTCTGTTAAATGAATTAAACCAAGAGAAAACTGATCCCACTTCAAAGTGTCAGAAATTACTTACCATAGCAGCACCTACAGCAATTCCTGTAAAGCCCATCTTAAAAAGAAAAAGAAACGAAGGATGAGTATGACTACAAAAGACGGGGAGGCCGCGGGGGATTTCTAATTTATTCATACCTCTGATATAGGAGTATCTATTATTCTCTTGTCTCCATATTTCTTCCAGAGACCTCGGCTAATCTGCAATTAGCAAAGAAAAGCTGGGTTGCTAAGATTATATTTCCAAACATTAGTTAATTCAGTTAATAAACATGAGTCCACTCACCTTGTACGCACCATCATACTGGGCAACTTCCTCTCCCAACAAAAACACTCTCTCGTCCCTCTCCAGCTCCTCATCTAAGGCCTGATTTAACGCATCGCGGACAGTCACCTGCGGAAGACAGATCAGCCGCTCAGGGCAAGTCCCGGACAGCAGCAAACCCGCGTCTCCCGCGGAAGCTGCGGCGGCCCCGCGTGCGCGGAGAGCGGCCACCGGCGGGAACGGGGGGGGGCTGTTTCGCGGCGGCGCGGGGGGGGCTGCCCCCCCCCCGGTGACCCGTTACCTGGGCGGCGGCCGGCGCGGTCCCGTGAATCCCGCGGCGCAGCTGCAGCAGCCGCCCCAGGCCCTGCGGAGAGACGGGGACACGCGTTAACACGGAGCCGGCAGAGAGGGGGCGGGAGCGGGGGCAGCCGGCCCGGCCCTACCTGCTGGGGCCCGCATCGCACCAGCCTCCTCAGTGCCCCTGCGGCAGCCGCCATCTTGCCCCTGCCCTCTGCCTGTCGGCCCCCTACGTCACTGCGTAACTCCCTGTCTGTCCAATCAAAGCCGGGACCGCCCCGTCACTGCCCGGCAGCCGGGCGCAGGGGGCGGAGCTACTCACTGTTATCGCGAGAAGAGACAGAAGCGGCCGCAGGGGATGTCTTTGCCTCGCTTCCGCCCTTCGGTGCATTAAGCGGGTTCCGCCAACCCGCGGGCCGAACGTCCTCTTGCCCTGCGAGTACGGAGAGCGGCTTGGACCAAAACTAGTACGGAGACGCCATCCTTTACAGCTTTGCCTTCCCCGGAGGGCAGGAGCCCATGGAAGACTTGTTTCCAGCTGCTGATGTTGTCAGACTTCACTGGTTTGGCCTGAGGCTGGCCACGCTGGGTGCTGCTTCCAGCTGGTTGTGGTTATGTTGAGAGAGGGGGAAGGGGATTTCAGCCTGGTGGGTGCGGGGAACACTGCAATCTCTTTGGTCATTGGATTACAGACCTAAAAGTGACAGGTTTCAGAGTAACAGCCGTGTTAGTCTGTATTTGCAAAAAGAAAAGGAGGACTTGTGGCACCTTAGAGACAAACCAATTTATTTGAGCATAAGCTTTCGTGAGCTACAGCTCACTTCATCGGATGCCTACTGTGGAAATCGCAGAAGACATTATATACACAGACACCATGAAACAATACCTCCTCCCACCCCACTCTCCTGCTGGTAATAGCTTATCTAAAGTGATCATCAAGATGGGCCATTTCCAGCACAAATCCAGGTTTTCTCACCCTCTGCCCCCCCAGAGACAAACTCACTCTCTTGCTGGTAATAGCCCATCCAAAGTGACCACTCTCTTCACAATGTGTATGATAATCAAGGTGGGCCATTTCCTGCAGGAATCCAGGTTCTCTCACCCCCTCACCCCCCTCCAAAAACCACACACACAAACTCACTCTCCTGCTGGTAATAGCCTATCCAAAGTGACCACTCTCCTTACAACAGGTTTCAGAGTAACAGCCGTGTTAGTCTGTATTCGTAAAAAGAAAAGGTAGCTCACGAAAGCTCATGCTCAAATAAACTGGTTAGTCTCTAAGGTGCCACAAGTACTCCTTTTCTCCTTACAACCTGCATGAAAATCAAAGTGGGCCATTTCCAGCACAAATCCAGGTTTTCTCACTCCCCCACCCCCATACACACACAAACTCACTCTCCTGCTGGTAGTAGCTCATCCGAAGTGACCACTCTCCCTACAATGAGCATGATAATCAAGGTGGGCCATTTCCAGCACAAATCCAGGTTTTCTCACCCCCTCCCCCACAAACTCACTCTCCTGCTGGCAATAGCTCATCCAAACTGACCACTCTCCCCACACTGTGCATGACAATCAAGGTGGGCCACTTCCAGCATAAATCCAAGTTTAACCAGAACGTTTGGGGGGAGGGAGGGGGAGGAAAAAACAAGGGGAAATAGGCTACCTTGCATAATGACTTAGCCACTCCCAGTCTCTATTTAAGCCTAAATTAATAGTATCCAATTTGCAAATGAATTCCAATTCAGCAGTTTCTCGCTGGACTCTGGATTTGAAGTTTTTTTGTTGTAAGATAGCGACCTTCATGTCTCTGATTACGTGACCAGAGAGATTGAAGTGTTCTCCGACTGGTTTATGAATGTTATAATTCTTGACATCTGATTTGTGTCCATTTATTCTTTTACGTAGAGACTGTCCAGTTTGACCAATGTACATGGCAGAGGGGCATTGCTGGCACATGATGGCATATATCACATTGGTGGATGTGCAGGTGAACAAGCCTCTGATAGTGTGGCTGATGTTATTAGGCCCTGTGATGGTGTCCCCTGAATAGATATGTGGGCACAGTTGGCAACGGGCTTTGTTGCAAGGATAGGTTACTGGGTTAGTGGTTCTGTTGTGTGGTATGTGGTTGCTGGTGAGTATTTGCTTCAGGTTGGGGGGCTGTCTGTAGGCAAGGACTGGCCTGTCTCCCAAGATTTGTGAGAGTGTTGGGTCATCCTTCAGGATAGGTTGTAGATCCTTAATAATGCGTTGGAGGGGTTTTAGTTGGGGGCTGAAGGTGACGGCTAGTGGCGTTCTGTTATTTTCTTTGTTAGGCCTGTCCTGTAGTAGGTGACTTCTGGGAACTCTTCTGGCTCTATCAATCTGTTTCTTCACTTCCGCAGGTGGGTATTGTAGTTGTAAGAATGCTTGATCTTGTAGGTGTTTGTCTCTGTCTGAGGGGTTGGAGCAAATGCGGTTGTATCGCAGAGCTTGGCTGTAGACGATGGATCGTGTGGTGTGGTCAGGGTGAAAGCTGGAGGCATGTAGGTAGGAATAGCGGTCAGTAGGTTTCCGGTATAGGGTGGTGTTTATGTGACCATTGTTTATTAGCACTGTAGTGTCCAGGACCTAAAAGTGGCAATTCTTCAACAAAAAAAATTCAAAAACAGACTGCTGAATTGGAATTAATTTGCAAACTGGGTACAATTAACTTAGATTTGAATAGAGACTGGGAGTGGATGGGTCATTACACAAAGTAAAACTATTTCCCCATGTTTATTCCCCCCCCCCATTGTTCCTCATGTTCTTGTCAACTGCTGGAAATTGCCCACCTTGATTATCACTACAAAAGGTTCCCTCCCTCCCCGCTCTCCTGCTCGTAATAGCTCACCTTTCCTGATCACTCTTGTTACAGTGTGTATGGTAACACCCATTGTTATTTGTGCTGGAAATGGCCCAACTTGATTATCATACACATTGTAAGGAGAGTGATCACTTTAGATAAGCTATTACCAGTAGGAGAGTGGGGTGGGGGGAGGTATTTTTTCATGCTTTGTGTGTATAAAAAGATCTTCTACACTTTCCACAGTATGCATCCGATGAAGTGAGCTGTAGCTCACGAAAGCTTATGCTCAAATAAATTGGTTAGTCTCTAAGGTGCCACAAGTACTCCTGTTCTTTTTGGGGAAAAGTTGTTATCTTTGACCACGTAAAAAAATTAGAGTCAGTGTTTTTTGTTCAGAGATGTCATGCGCCCGTGCCTCGGCACAGGGATTTGAAACTTAGCAGGGTGGTTGCCGTAGCATCAGGGATGTGCCTGTGAAAATCTGCCCAAATCTGGCCACGTTATACACCTCTGTGGTTATGATAGGGACTGCAGGTTGAAAAAGTGATCTTGGCACTTGGAGTGAAAGGGACTGAGGTTTGGGATGGTCCTTACTGTCTGTGGGCACTTGTTCCACACTCTGCTGGCTCTTGAGAAAGTGCTGAGTCCTGCCCATGGGCTTCGTTCCATTAGCCTAAAGGAGCAGAGCTGCAGGCCACAGGTCTCGCCCCAGAAGATGAGAGCAGCACTTGCATCCCACTGCCCAAGGTTCAGCTGGTACTGGGGAGACTTTGGTAGTTGCCTTGCACGATTCTGGCTGCTGTGCTGTGTCCCAGTGTTTGAGTGTGGTGTCAGACAGTGAAGTCACAAGCCCACAACACTTGCACCAACACATTAATGGGGTTTCCAGACACCACCCTGGAGCCTGAAGTGGCGCCCCTGGGACTGGGCTCTGCACAGCCAGGGTGTGTCTTCTCTGTCACACAGCGCCCATGCTGCTCCACGGGGACACTGACTCCCTGTGATGTAGCCATGATGGCCCCAGAGCGCCTTGTGTCTATCTGAAAGTGAAGTTAATGAGATGGGACAGATCCATCAAAATGGGGCTGGATCGGTGTATCCAAAGCAGGGGTCAGACTAGAAAAATCAGTGCTGGCACCACTCTTTAGGTGGAGCCTGTACAGGAAGGGTGGGCTCCACCTCAACCAACATGGAACCAGACTGCTGGCACTTCACAGTGGAAGTGTTGTAGAGCAGTTTTTAAACTAATGGCTGGCAGGCACACAGATGAACATAATTTGTTGGGGAAGAGTCAGCATGGTTTCTGTAAGGGGAAATCATGCCTCACCAATCTACTAGAATTCTTTGAGGGGGTCAATAAGCATGTAGACAAGGGGGATCCAGTGGACATAGTGTACTTAGGTATTCAGAAAGCCTTTAACAAGGTCCATTGCCAAAGGCTCTTAAGCAAAGTAAGCTGTCATGGGATAAGAGGGACGGTACCTCTCATGGATTGGTAACTCAGTTAAAAGATAGGAAACACAGAGTAGGAATAAATGGTCAGTTTTCAGAATGGAGAAAGGTAAATAGTGGTGTCCCCCAGGGGTCTGTACTGGGACCATTGCTGTTCAACATATTCATAAATGATCTGGAAAAGAGGGTAAACAGTGAGGTGGCAAAATTTGCAAATGATACAAAACTACTCAAAACAGTTAAATCCCAGGCAGACTGCGAAGAGCTACAAAAGGATCTCTCAAAACTGGATAACAAAATGGCAGATGAAATTCAATGTTGATAAAGTAATGCACATTGGAAAACATAATCCCAACTATACATATAAAATGATGGGGTCTAAATTAGCTGTTACCACTGAAAAAAGAGATCTTGGAGTCATTGTGGATAGTTCTCTGATAACAAGACAGAAAATATCTGTTGCATCTATAGAAATCCATGATACACCCACATCTTGAATGCTGCCTGCAGATGTGCTCGCCCAGTCTCAAAAAAGATCTATTGGAATTGGAAAAGGTTCAGTAAACGGCAACAAAACTGAGGAGGGGTATGCAACAGCTTCTGTATGAGGAGAGATAATAAATCTGGGACTTTTCAGCTTGGAAAAGAGACGACTAAGGGGGGATATGATTGAGGTCTATAAAATCATGCCTGGTGTGGAGAAAGTAAATAAGGAAGTGTTATTTACGCCTTCTCCTAACACAGGAACTAGGGGGCACCCAATGAAATTAAGAGGCAGCAGGCTGAAAACAAACACAAGGCAGTCTTCCTTCGCACAAGGCACTGTCAACCCGTGGAACTCCTTGCCAGAGGCTGTTGAGCAGAAACCCAGCGGTGCCATACGAATTGCTGCAGGCGGGAGAGGGGCTGGCACCGGGGGGCGGGGGCGGCTGCCGCTGCACCCCCGGGCTTGAGGCGGCCCCTCACACACTTTGGGCCAGGGGCTCTCCGCACCCCCACGCGACGCCCTGCTCCGGCCCCCAGGGGCGAGCCAGCCTCTTTGCAGGGGGGATTTGACGGGACCGGAGGACGCGCGGCCGCGCCGGCTCCCCGCGTGCCTTGCGAGCGGCGGGGGAAGCGCGCAGCCCGGCGGGGCCAGGGGCGGCGAAGGCGGCAGCGGGTCGAGGCTCCAGACCCGCCCCGCGGAGCCGAGTTCCGCCGGGCCCCGGCAGCGGGGGCGGGGCCGGGGGCGGGGCCCGGGCGCGGGGCGGGGCCGGGGGCGGAGTCAGGGCCGCGCGGCAGGAACGGGGGGTTCGCGCTCGGTTGTCCCCGCTGCGGTCGCCGGCCTCTCCGCAGCCCGGGAGCCGCGAGCGCAGCCGGTGAGTGGGGCCGGACGCCTGGGTCCCGTCCCCGGCGCGGGGGAGGGGCCGGACGCCTGGGTCCCGTCCCCGGCGCTGGGAGGGGCCGGACGCCTGGGTCCCGTCCCCGGCGCTGGGGCGCGGGGGAGGGGCCGGACGCCTGGGTCCCGTCCCCGGCGCTGGGAGGGGCCGGACGCCTGGGTCCCGTCCCCGGCGCGGGGGCGCGGGAGAGGGGCCGGACGCCTGCTGGGCGGCCCCGGGAGGCTTGTGTCGCAGAGCTCGGGAGAAGCGCCGGGGGCAGGTGTCGGTTTTACCCTGGGGGGGGGGGGGCTCGTCCCTGCGCCCCGCGGGGGGAAAAGCTCCCAGCCGCGCCCCTGGGCAGCCCGGGTCTCCCTGGGCCCCAGGGGAAGCCAGGGCTACTTCTCGCAGGCTGCCCCCCCCCCCCCCCCGGGGGAGGCCTGATTTCCCTTTCCAGGCGGCCCCTTCCCCAGCAAATCGTGTTCGCCCCTGGGTCCGATCAGTCTGTTCTTTGCTGCGGTTTCAAGGGGTCGGCTGACTGGCCTGTAATTGCCAGGATCGCCCCTGGAGCCTCTTTTAAAAACTGGTGTGGCCTTAGCTCTGTCCTCCAGCCATCTGGCACAGGAGCTGATGTAAATGATAGGCTGGGGAGAGTGCAGTTCGTCCTTCTGCAGCTTCACATTTGACTTCCTTCAGAATCCCATCTCCTCCTGGTGACTTTTTACTGTTCAGTTTATCCATTGGTTCCCAGACCTCCTCTAATAACACCTTTTTGAAATGGAAAATTTTGTAGCTAAAAGAAAAGGTCTGAACGCAGCCTTTGGTTTTTTTTTTTTTTTTTTTTGACAAAAAATGTTTCATAAAGCTCTCTCCGTCAAGAGTTGAGGGTGCTGTAAATTGTAATAAAGCAATTAAGCATGCAGAGATGAAAACATTAAGACCACCTATTGTGTGTGAATTTTGTTTTCTTGTTTAAAGTTAAATAGCAAGAAAGAGAAATATTGATGGTCTGTAACCCTATTTTAGAAAAAAAATTGGTTCTGGAAATGTATAAACCATGATTCATTGTGGAGTAAAGCAAAGCAGCTGAGTTACAACCCTTGAAGGGGGTTGAATTAAGGAAAAAGTCAAGTCATCAATATTCTAGTTAAGAATAATGCTGTGCTATGATTACATTTCCATTGTGTTTGCAAATGTAGCTACTTCTTGTGCCAGCTTGGTTTTTTTTAATTCAAGTGACTGCCTTAAATTTCTTCCATCCATTTTCTATGAAAATATTATCTCTCAAACTCTGTTCTCAGCTGAGGAGCAGAGCAATTCAGGACAAGTGTAACTATCTATACTTGGAGCTAGGACATTTGTTTCATCTATATATGTCTGAATGCCAAAGACAGTGACCTATCTTAAGTGGCTCTCTGGGAGCAGCTTGAATAGCGAAATGTGTTTAACCGTGTAGTGGGAGTGCGAGCTTTGCAACCTTTGATTTTTAAACCACCATCTTTAAGATGTCTATAAATTCTTGAATGATCTAGAAAGGCAAGGTACCTACCGAAGGCACACAGCCAAGATTAATATTTTGATACTGGAGTAACCGTTAAAGACTGGAACTAGGAGTGACTTTTAGTTGATTTATTGGAGAGAAATGAGTAAGCTGTAGGCTCCAAAGCAGTTGTCTGGGGACAGTTGGTCTGCAGACAGCTGGCAGGTCACATGGTGCTGGCTGTCCTCTAGTCTAGCTGATAAATTGCAGGAAAAGATAGCTAAAGATAAGAAACGCTTTCCTAACATTGTATTATTGGGGTGAAGTTGGAACAGGGCACACTCTCTTCTAAAATGGGATCCACACAGTGAGAAAGCTTGAGAACCCTACTGGGTCAAATCTCTTCCAATCTGGCTTGAACCTTCATCCACAGTGTGGATGGTACACATGAGAATGCTCAGATGGCTCGGATTATAATTTGTACTGTCTCTACCTCCCTGCCCCCCAGCTCCATTGAAGTAATGGGACTAATGACTGTAATAAGCGCTATGCCTGATAGTAAGGTAGTATAGTAGATCTCTAGAGTCATGAAATATTAAACAACATTTACAGAAGCTGCACTGATATAAATGGGATCACACAGATTTGATATACTGGGATCACTGATCATTCATCAAACGGCCACTTGTCATCAGTCACTTGCTTTCTACTATTCGTTTGGGTTTTTTTTGTTTTGTTTTTTTGACATTGCTGAGGTAAAATGGCAAGCGTGCTTAACTGTTCTAGTGCTGTATATCTTCCCCAAAAAAGCTTATTGAGGACAGTTTTCTTTAGATGCCCTAAAATCAGCCTCAAAATGATGGCGCTCAATTAACGTTTTATTATGTGGTCAACATTCTGCACAAGAGTGGGGGAAATGGCTGTGGGCTAAATAGGGCTTAAGTGGAGTCTTATGCTAGCTTGCTGATTTTAACCCCGAGAGAATATTCATTCTCTTTAGTTGTAGATAAGTTAACCACAGAATCTTTTAAGATAAATCCCTTTAACTAAAATAATTCAATGCATTGGTTGAAAGGCAGAGCTGTCAAAGGCTTCCCTCTCCATTCTAGTCTGCCTCTAGATATTCATGATGCTTGAGTTGTACCTGACCAGAATAAATAATTAGTATACACACAGCTGCCTAAAAGAGGAACCTAGAAACTTCCAGGCTAATTCTGATAGGGAAAGTTAATTGTTTCTGAAGCACGTGGCATTTGAACTTACAATGTGATGCAGTTTTAGTACTGCATTCGAGTATTTCTAATGTGCTCCTCACTTTAATATTATCTTTGCCTAAGCAGATTTCTGTATGTCTGGTGACTTTCAAATACTACACAAAATCAATGTAGCTTATTGGATGCCCTTTATTTAATTATTTATTTGACACGTGGGCTTGTCTGAGCTAATTGCTTTCATACATTATTCACCCTGGTGTTACATAGCAGTGCTGTGATCAAGTGAAGCCTTTTACCATGGTACAGACAGGAATATGTAATCTATTTCTTTCCCTTTATGATCACCCAAAAGGGTAGCTTTTACTTGATTTAATCAATTCCCAGGGTTTGGAAGGTTGCAGTTGACTGGCATTGGCTACGTAATGAAAATTTGAAAAAGAAAATCTATTATGTCGGTGAGCATGTACTGTCTTCCTCTTCCTTTTTAAAATGTTAGTGCGGCTTCACACCTACTTCGGAGACAGGAGGATCTCTTTTCCCGTTGTTTGTTGTGCAGTTTAAGTAGCCAGCTGGCCTTGATGCTCACTGTTACCACAAGTCTGAGTGCTGCTCCTCTCCAGCGTTGTTAATGGGGAATTGATCAGAAACCCTCCCCGCTCTTTCTCCCTGTTGTAATGCAGCTGCGTGTTGCACTGTGTGCTCAGGTTGAAGGTTCTTAACAGCAAATAAAAGCTGTGAAGGCTTGTCTTCTGGACCACTAATTCCTTTACTGTGGATAAAATGCATTCTAGTATATGGCAGTCAAGGTGGTGTTCTAAGGTTGTTCCCACCTTTTAGATCAGCATTCATTTGCTACTACGCTACCCTGCGGTGCTCTCCCCCTGCACTGTGTCACTATGGGACTCCGATGTGATTAGTCATATTTAACCGGCTTGCTTTTCATAATGTGCAAAAGGTGCTAGTACCTTGTCAGCCACTTTGGTCGGGGGGAGGGAGGGAGCAGTCTCTCTACGCCCAAGTCCGTGTTCTAAACCCTTCTGTAGTTTGCCCAAAGGCCTGAGTCCATCTACTTCCCCTTGCTGATTAGGGTAGTGCAGCCTAGCAGCCGGAGTCCATACAATGCACCCCTAGGGTAGTGCAGCCCAATCGCCAGAGTCAACCTAATTCCTCTCCCCTAGTGGGGTAATGCCACCTAGTGGCCAGAGTCCATATAACTCACTGTGTGGGGCCAGCTCCTCTCAAAGGAGGGTGGCCCAGGTAGGGGGACCCGGGCCCACCCATTCCACTGGGTCCCAACCCAGGGCCCTGCAAGTGTCGAGTTCTCCTCACCAGTGGTCCGGTGGGGATCCTCCCAAAACACGCCGGCCTGAACGGTCTCAGCACCATTCCCCTTTAAGAACTCCCTGGGTCACTTCCCACCATATTCTCGGCATCTGGCCTTTGCGTCTCAGGGTGCAAGCCTCTTTTCTGCTGGAGAGAGCAACAAGCCTCCTTCCCCTCTGGTGATCCACCCTGACTGAGCAGCTCTGCATGCTTTTATACCTGACTTCCACGTGGAGCATGCCTGGGCATGGCTTCCTCCGCTAGGAGGGAAGGATTAACCACCGCTGTACCAGTGTGGGGCCAGTCCTCCCCGTCATAGTGCCGAGTTGGACACTGAAGCTCTTTCATTCTGAGATGCAGTGCGTGCTGTGGCTATATCACAGTTCTCCACGTGCCTGGCTGACCTTTTGAGAGAGAGCCATTGTGCTCTGCTACTGGGCCTATTTTGAGCAGAAAGCATTGAACGATTCCACATTCTTCTGAAGTGGGTGATATGGACCTCCTGTTTGCGAGGGAGTAAAGAGAAGAGGAGATTCTTTTTGGGTCTGAGTTGGAAGAGGTACAGAAGAATGTAGGGTTTTGTCTCAGCCAGAGCTTTGTGATTTCATTTGCTGGGTGATCGTCGATTGGAGTGCAGTAAGGAGACTGAATACTGCAGCAGATCTTATTTGCTAACAACGGGGCTTGTAAAACATGTCTGTATGTATTTGTTTTTAAAAAGCTCTCATAGGATTATTTTTGTACCAAACTGCTTATAGATTATAGAGTTTTGTTTTTGTTTTTTTAAGGCCAGAAGGGATCTCATGCAAATTCAAGGCACTAGGCTTTCACCCATCATTCCTGGAGTGGAGGCAGTCATTTCCCTGGCTGTGTGAGTGAACGCTGTTGAGGATATCTCTTAGAAAGTTATGGTTAAAACTTTTTTTCAAGCCATTCTTGTTGGAATATTGTTGAAAATGTATTCTGATTTATTTATAAAAATGCATTGAAAAGTAAAGTGCTTTGCAAGTTTCTATGGCAGCTGCGAAATCAGCTTGGGCTCTGACTTCACACTTTGTGGTTCACACTCTTGCAGCCAAGTTGCAGTCCCCTCTAATGAAGCATTAACTCCAGTGAGATTCTCACTGTTTTTTAAACACAGTGACGCCTCGTGGGTTTGTGTTTCTGTACAATTTTATGCAGAATGGCTGATTAATACCATTGAAATTATAATTATATATCTGTGTGTGTATGTACCTATAGATATAGAAGACGACCCCATATTTCACTTGGGCAAAAGAGACATGGTTTAATAAGTAGTCCCAGTTACATGAATCAGAAACTTTATTTACCCACCTATTTGGCTGAAAGTCCATCTCAATACGTGGGTAAATAAAGTTTCTGATTCATGTAACTGGGACTACTTATTAAACCATGTCTCTTTTGCCCAAGTCAAATATGTGGTCGTCTTCTCCGTTTCAATCATCTTCAAAGACAGACTTATTGTTTAACAAAACAGGAATGCTTAGGACAGCCTACAAAGTGATTACCAGTTGCTTCTAGAGACAGCAGTCTGTTGAGTAACAGTGAAGGATATGCTGGAAGGTTCAGATAGGGAAGTTCTCCTTTGTTAGATACCTGTACTGGCTTGGTTTTGTAGTTGAATGCAAGAGACCAGTTTATGGCACAAGTCTGTCTTTGATTAGAAATACTCTGCTCTGTTCTTGTAAGTACTTACAGTCTGCCACACTTTTTGCTTTTTTCCCAACCTGCAGGGGGAAATAGGAGGTGAATTGTGTGTCCTCCTAGCAGTCTTCAATTAAACTCAGACTGCCATAGATCAAACAACAGAACAGATGGATAATGGAGACTGGGGATATATGGTAAGTGATCCAATATAAAGATGTGTGCATGCTGAAAAATAGAATTGGGCTTTCCAGATTTTTAGGTCGAATCTCTTGGCCTTGTGTATAGACCCAGAGTTTAATGTTGAGTGAAGAAAATGAATTTAGTAAAAATAATATAAGCAGATAGGTTTGTTTTTAATGTTTCATTTCATATTGTGTGTTGGGACAGTTCATGTTCTTAATCTTCAGCCACATAGTAGTAATTATTGAACACAACAGCAAGAAGAGGGCTATATTGCTCCTAAAAAGATACAATTTGACACTGGGCTCGAAAGCCACCTTTCTGGTATACAAAGTTGAAAAAAATATGTTCTCCCTTCCTGCTCCTTTAATTACTTTGCTGTCATTTTATTTGGAAAAATATTCTTGCTTCTTAAACTTCATCTTTCATCACAAAACTAGACACACACCTCTTATTTTCCCTTCTCTCTTCTTTCTCTAAACATCCTGTTCCCTTCTGTCTGTCTGCCTATCCGGCTGGCCCTCTGCCGTCAGTCAGAATCAGTGCCCAGGATCGTGCCCTATCCTTTTTCTCCCCTGCCTTTTTTGGTGCGATCTGGCTGCTGTAGCTGCAGGCTAGCTCTACTGCTCTGGCCTCTCCTCTACACAGCAGTACTGTTTGCCTGATAGAGTTTTCTTTATGATGTCCCCTAGCTGCACCTTGAATGGAAGCTCTTGGTCCTAGATCTAAAATTACATTACATCCTTTCATTTTTTCTGGAAAGAGGTTTTGTACCTGCTAAACTAGTTCCTTCTCGAGTAAAAGGGATATTGTGAAGGCAAGGAGCCAGAGGTGGAATTCTGACTCGTACCTTCGGGAAATCACTTACGCTGTGCATCAGTCTCTTCATCTGTAAAATGGAGAAAATATTTACTTTGCAGAAGATGAAATAGTTATTTGACAGTGAGCTCTGGGCTTTAGTTAATACTTGTAAAGCACTTTGAAAATATGCTTTCTAAGTTGCCAGGTGTGGATTATGACTAGGTTTCTTGAATTTATTCCTGTATAACACCATTGGTAGGTTTCAAGCTGAACAGTTGCAATTCTTTCTAGAGCCAGCAGCTTTCTCACAGCAACTGCCATGTGTTGGTGATAAGAAATCTCTTGTGGTAGTTTGATAAACTCTGGAATTTCTTTCTTTCTAGATGACTGATCCAGTCACAATAAATGTGGGTGGACACTTGTATACAACATCCCTCACCACTCTAACGAGATATCCCGATTCAATGCTTGGGGCTATGTTTGGGGGAGACTTCCCCACTGCCAGGGACTCTCAGGGCAATTACTTCATTGACCGAGATGGACCACTTTTCCGGTATGTTCTTAACTTTTTAAGGACTTCAGAGTTGACTTTGCCACTGGACTTCAAGGAATTTGACTTGCTTCGAAAAGAAGCAGATTTTTATCAAATTGAACCCCTAATCCAGTGTCTTAATGACCCCAAGCCTTTGTATCCTGTGGATACCTTTGAGGAAGTAGTGGAGCTGTCCAGCACACGGAAACTTTCCAAGTACTCCAATCCAGTGGCAGTAATCATAACACAGTTAACCATCACAACTAAGGTCCATTCATTACTGGAAGGCATTTCAAACCACTTTACCAAGTGGAATAAGCACATGATGGACACAAGAGACTGCCAAGTTTCCTTTACTTTTGGGCCATGTGATTACCACCAGGAAGTTTCCCTCAGAGTCCATCTGATGGAGTACATTACAAAACAAGGTTTCTCTATCAGAAATACAAGAGTTCACCATATGAGCGAGCGGGCCAATGAAAATACAGTGGAGCACAACTGGACTTTCTGTAGACTGGCTCGGAAAACGGATGACTGATGTATGACTCCACAGATGTCATTTCAGTGGTTACACACAACTTCCTGGAACAGCATACCTGAGAGAATCTGGTTTTGACTAAAGCAACAGCATGGGCTTTTTTATGAGACTATTTATTAATAAGCATTAAGGACTGGAGAAGTTACATGCTCTAGCAAATCTGTTTTTTGTCTTGTCCAGAAAAAGATATGCATGTGCCTGTTCACACTGTTAAGACACTTCTTTTTTTTTTTTTTTTTTTTTAAAAGGGGGTCTTAAATATCAGTATGGTAGGACATTTTATGTCAGCTCTTTCAACCTAAAGTGCTAACTTCACCTATTTAAATGGTCTCTAATCCATTTAATGCTAAAACACTCAGAGTAAAGAACAAACAGGATTTAAGGTGCAGATGGGGGAAAGGCTAGCATCATGTAAACTAACCTAGTTTCTAAATCAATAAACAGTATTGTAATATTTTAGGAAAACAAATCCTACCCTTCTAAAGTACTTGTTAAGTATGGCTTTTTACAGTTATGACAACTGTTTTTCTATGCATATAAATCAAGCAACCAAATATCTGTAGCCATGAAAATGTGATTAGAAATATTTATACTGGATTCTGAATGCAAAATATCCCTGTGGTAGAATTCATACTTTTAATGCCTGGTGCAATATTATTCCCAAGTGTAATGCCTGCCAGCAAGAAGCTAATAAAAATGTCAAATATGGAAATAAAGCTTGTATTTTTTGTCTTCTCCTACTAATTTATTCTGGGAAAAAGAGGGGAGTAAGGTATATCAATACAGGAAAGTGAAACTGGACAGGCTACTACTTTCCCTATTCTGGTGCATAGGAATATTAGCTCACTCTTAACATTCAATTTAGTGGACCTTGTATCATCATATTTCCATAGGGATAATTTCCAAATTGAAAATTAAGAGGGGAAGTTATATATTTTGACTAATGGGAAGTTGGAAAGGACTAATGCTAGTTAAAGGATGCTAATCCAGGGTACATCTAGAGTCTGAATAACTATAACCTCGTGGGAAACATTATCCGGTTTCAAAATATTCATCAAATCAATTGCCAGCACGTCTCAGAGCTCTCATCACCCTGCACAGGGCTGCTTTTGTTGAAGTGAATGGGACTCTGGCTCCGCATTCTTATCTCCCAGTTCCCTAGACAGTGCTCCTGCCTCTTTTATGCATTCTGTAGAATTATGCATAAAAGATACTAACAAACAGGAATCAAAGTTAGAAGACACTGAAATAAATAAACTTGGTTTCTGCTTTGAGTGACTAGGCCAATGCAATTCTGCTTACTCCTCTTTCTAGGTTGTAATGTTTCTGTCTGCCTTAAATAATTCATGATCATCTCTAGGTATATAAACTTCCTATTTACCTGGTCTAACTGCTCTGGCCAGTATGGACCCCAGCATCCCGAGGATGGTCAGAGAGAGCCTGGGCTTTGCAGCCTGGGCTACCACTTTAGCAACTTTTTGGTTGGGCTTAGGGTATGTCTACACTGCAATAAAACACCCACAGCTGGTCCATGTCAGCTGACTCACAGGGCTTGGGCTGTGGGGCTACAAAATTGCTGTGTAGATGTCCATGCTTGGGCTCTGTGATACTGCAAAGGGAGGGAGCCCAGGCTGCAGACTGAGCCTGAACGTCTACGCTGCAGTCTTATAGCCCCGCAAACCCGAGTCAGCTGACATGGGGCAGTTACAGGTGTTTTATTGCAGTGTAACTATACCCTTAGAGTTCATGGACTTGGCAGTGGGTATGCACTTCTTATTCAGCTTGGCTCATTCACAATTCTCTGACCGTGGAGACCTTTCTCAGTGCCATGTTTTTCTTTGGTCCTATCTTCACCTCCCTTCTTATTGGTGCTTAGGGGATGGGTTTTTTTGTTTTGTTTGTTAGCATGAAGTGATTTTTATTTTATTCAGATAGGAAAAGGCTGCTCTTAGGGTGAACTGAGGAAGCTCCAGCAAGCAGTTTCTGTTTCTTGCCAGGCAAACCACAATATATGACCCCTGTAAAATAGTTTGTTTGCAACAGTACAAGAAAATCGTGAAATAAGTAGTTCACAACATTTCTTCATTTATTTGCAATGTAATGCTTGGTTTAATCCCCGAATAGAAGATATCTGTTCTTTTTACTTGATAACCATAGACCCATTTAATAAGCAAACCCTAAATCACACACCCCTGTTGGAGGCTGAAGTTTACAGAAAGGGTATCGGCAACTTTCATCATAATAGATCATTTTCACAAGTTGAAGCTGGCACATACTGTGTGAGTTTCGATTGGTTATTTAAGTGCAGATAGTGCTCACTGCTCAACAAGATACAAGGAGGAATTCTGTCCCCTGGCCCAAAGAGTTTACATTTTAACAGCGCTTTTAATCTAAGCAGCTGGTTTCAGAACCTATGGCTGTGACTTTACATTACTTTTGTTAACTTAAGTTCCTTGATTCTGTGCAATGCATTTTATGGGCTCAACAAACTTATGTCCCAGGCAGCAAGAAAGTAATTATTTTTAACCTGAATGTAATAAAACATTGAGAATCGGACTGCTAAATATGGCAGCTTATGCAGCTACTGTGAACATATTTAAAAAAAAAATAAATAAAATAGGTAAGTTCCTAATGGAACTCTGTATAACCACAGACATAGCTGAAACCTGTTTGGCTTTCTTCCATTCTTAAATGTAAATGACTAAGAATTCCAGTTGATCTTTGCAGACAGTACAGTGAACTGTTCTGTGTTACTCTTTATGATTATTTATAAAACACTGGCAGTGTGCTAACTAGTGCACCATACATGGAACCAAAGAAGATGTTGTCTGTGTCCCAAGCAGCTGTTGATCTTTATAGTTTTGATGGAGCACTCTGAAAAAGTGGTTTCAGGTAACTTGCATAGGCCCGGCTCACCTGTGGAAGAGGGAGCGTATAGGAAGGTATCAGCAGTGACTAAGGAGAAACAGTGATTTCTCAATAACTCAGAATGATCTTTGAAGTGTAATTTTTTAAAAATATGCTACAGTAGTGTGTAATGCCCCCCAACCCGGTACCTGGGATCCCCCAACATTGTTAATATGCAATGCTGCTCATCGAAATGAGGATGCAAAGCATTTAATTTTGGAAAGCACATTTTTAACTTGAATATTCACCAAAGGCAAACTGCAAATTGTGCATTCATTTGTAAAATTTGCTAGTGGTACCTGGTTTGCTGGGAAAAATACTAAGGTAAAATCTTGTTTAAGTAGGTGAGCTGTGTTTTTAAATTAAAAAAGAAACCCCAATGTAGCATGAACAGTGATGTTAACTCACCGTTAATGTGATGTTAGAAATGAAGGCAGTGTGCTAAGAATACAGTGTGTGGGTGGGGGAAGAGGGAGGTTACCTTGTTTAAAACTTATACCCTCTACTGCTTAAACATAAACATACTTATTGATAAGTAGTGATAAAAGTACCTGTGAATATGCAGCCTGTTAATACAGAGTGTGTAACTATCATATCTTTCCATGGTGTTAAATTGTACATATATAGATTTTGTGCATGTTGTTTGCCTTTTCACAGTGGTAGTTCAGAGCTATAAATAAAAAATAATGTTCCAGCCAGAGAGCTGGACAGCTCTGGCTACTGTAATAGGAGATAGAGCCCCAGACCTCTAGATTGCCTGTTCAGATCCGGTCCTGGTCACCAGTGACTGAAAGACCATCTGATGGGTTTTAGGGTGGTCTTGTTGCAGCAGGGCTCATGACAAGACACCTTTTTAAATGGTACTCGTAGGCCTCTGCTGAGACTGCCAAGGAATGAAAGGGCCTGGCCAAACCCGGTCCCCACTTACAGGGCATTTCCTTCAGAAAAGGGCAGTGGCAGACTGGCACAGTAGTATGGAGAATTATGCAGTGGCGCTACTATGCTGTACCTATTATGTGCTTAAACTGGATTTCAGGCTCTAGCAGTGTCAGGCCAATGCCTTCTGCGAACGGTGAATTCACTGAACAAACAGTGCACAGGCAGGTCTAAACTTATAAGGTTCCGATTACTGCACCAGAACCAAACCATGCTTCTTACTGGTTGTTCTGCTCATGGAACAAGGGCAGATGTGGCTCTGATGTCCTGCTTGAGCAGCTCTTTATAGACGGACGTGTGGCTGTGCAGTGCCCAACTGATGTCAGTACAGATCCATCCACGTGGAGTTGATTGCTTGAGCAGAGCCTCAGTCATTAAACTCTCAGATTCTGAGCCATGCATGTAATTGGCACAAGTCAATACTCCGTTCCAAGGAACACACTGTTGTTTTTAGCTTCTGGCCTCAAAATTCCAACCTGTCAGTCCACTTGCTTTCTCCTGGCTGTTTTCCATTTTTCAGCCTTGAATGTTATATGTCTAAATAATGTGTGCCTAAGCTAATGTGTGGGTGCCGGTAGTTTGTAGGCCACTGTCCTTACCTGTTGGTTGGTTGGGGATTTTTGAGCCCACTCGTAAAGCCGTTGGTAGATATGTCCGTCATAACAGCCAAGCGCAGAATTTAAACTTTCGTCAGTGAAGTCGAAAGCATCCACTAGTGGGACTGCATCACTCCTAGGGAAGCAAATGGGCCACACTCACTGCAGGGTTAACGAAATCCTTCCCACTTTGCAGGGGCCGAATGGGGGAAAACAATTTCATATTTGCTGATGGGTATTTACTGTAGTGTGAAGAAACCTGGTGATTTAGGAACTAATGTTCCTGGTTTGGGGGAGAGATTATTGGCCAATATACCTTAATTTGTGAGAGGCAGATTGTCCATTGTGCCGAGCCTTCTCCCCATCCGTTGGGGTCAATGGCAGTTGAAGGTGCTTGGCACCTCCGTGGATTGGTCCCTGACTCAGGATTGAATCTTATGTGATGCACTTAAGCAGCAGGCCCTGCAGCTTGTGCCTTAAGGTGGCCTGATGGGCTTAAGTGGTTCCCAGACTTGTGCTGGCCCTCAGCACAGGGGTATGTTTCACTTCTAGATGGTATTTTACATGGCAATCGCATCTTGCCCCCACACAATTAAAAGCAGTGACACTGCCATTTTAATGAAATGCAAATCTTAATCATTGTATTAGAAATTCACTGCTTGATACTGCTGCCACTGGTAAAATAGTTATCTAAGAGATTTAATCTTACAAAGCTTTTAAACAGCATTACTAATTGAAAAAAGAATTTGATAAGAGGATTTATTTTTTAAAATTACAATGTTTATTTCCCTCACAAAATGATGAAGTTCTGGTTTTAGTGCCTTTGAAAAATAAATGGAGGAAATTAAAGTGGAATTACAATAATATGCCTCCAAATTATATTTACTTGTTAGAAAAGCTGCTTAAAAAATAGGATCTCAACAAGCGATGGATAATGCTGTTAAGGAAAAGTTAGCACATGTGACTCCATTTTGGTTTGGGGCCCACCATTGTTTAAATGCCAGCACATCATACACCAGGAGGAGTGATCCTTAGATACTGAATCCCTGTGAAAATCCTCCTCCTTGTCTCCAGCCTGCCTTGATTCCCAGTATCTGGTTTTTGTCAGTCTCTGACTCCCTGTCTCTTGGCCTTGATGTGAGGCCTCCCATCCTGATAATAAAAGTTACTGATGCATGGCTTTAGGACCATGCTGTGTAATTAACATACTGGTATAGCACAAGGAATGCACCAAGCAGGGATAGGTGGTAGATAAGACAAGGGTTTGTTTATTGGCTAAGGTTTCCGATGCACGAGGGCAACATGCTTTGCTAAAAGGTATATAACCTTTGTATAATCTGCATTCAGGGTCCCCTCCTGGCTAGCAGGGGGGCACCACGCTCGAGCGTAATAAACTTAGTGTCTTTTGGGAACTCTGCAGTTGTGGAATTTATTTCTGTGCCTCAGCCTAGATTCGAACTGTGCGTGACCTATCAGGTATAATTCGTAGCACTTGTGTGCGTGTCCTACCAGGTGTAATTCGTAACAATGCCATCATATAAACAAAGAACTAAGCAATGGGTCAAATACCATGTTGGTTTCAAAATGTCTGTAAATCTACACGTGTTAAGACTTCCTCAGGGACACAGAGCTTTCAGTATATTGAGATAAACGTAATATATCGAATGGCTCATCCAGTATCCTAGCTCTGGCCCCGATTCAGAGAAGCATTTAAGTATATGCTTGACTTTAAGCACCTGAGTAGTGACTAGTGATGAGGTGCTTAAATACTTTGCTGGATCTTGGCCTCTGACAATAGCCAGTACCAGCTGCAGGAAATGCTGTACTAGGTAATTCTGAAATAACCTGTGTGACGCTACATCCCCATATTTTTCATAGAAATATTGTTATGATGTGATTATTACATAACTAAGATGTATTTTAAGCAAGATGGGTCATGTGAGATACCATTGGAAAGGTTATGATTTACTGAATATGATAATCCTATTTGCATGTTTGTATCATTTTTGTATCTGAAGTTAGGAATATTGTCTGTGCAGCTATTACAAATGTGCGTACACCTGGGGAATGCGCACTAGACAGAATGCAATCAGTCTAGATTGCTGGCTGGAAAGGACCATTAGGAAGAACAATAGGCCTTAGAAGAATCCATCTTTGAATACCAGTGTTTTGTCACTGACTGGCGTGGGAACTAAGTTTAGAAACTAAGTTTTGCTATATGCAAAAGCTATTTAAGGCAGGGGAGTGACCTCAATGTGGTTCGTTCTTCACTGTCTCCCTACCCAAGTTCACTGCCAAAAAAAACACCTAAGACTGAACTGGGGAAGAAAGGACTGAACCCAGGCTAGAAGGTGTCTGGCCTGTGGAAGAAACACCTGGAGTTTTAAGCTGCAAGCAAGAGCAGCTGGCCTTCAAGAACCTCTGCAATCTGCCTAAAACAACATTTAGGGTGAGAATTTGCTAGTTTTAACCAGTTTCTTTAGTATATTAACCTTAGCTTGCGTGTTTGTTTCATTTGCTACGTAATCTACTTTGATCTGTTTGCTATCCCTTATAATCACTTAAAATCTACCTTTTGTAGTTAATAAACTTGTTTTGTTTTGTCTTAACCCAGTGTGTGGAATTCATAACTGGGCGGGGGGGGAGGGAAGCTGTTGCATATCTCTCTCCACATTGAGGGAGGGAGTGAATTTCATGAGCTTACGCTGTACAGTTCTCTGTGCAGCGCAAGATGGTGTATTTTGGGTTTGCGCTCCGATGGGTGGGGGGAGGTTCACTTGAGTATCTGGGCAGTTCCTTAGCTGAAGCCATCCCATGCAGGGGCTAGTCAGAAAGCCTGTTTGCATGTTACAACAGCTGGATGTGTCCCTACCTCTATGTATGCTGGTGAAAGAGTGAGACTGGGAGTGGGTCTGCAGCTTGTCACAGCAGTACAGTTAGTTAAAGGGAGCCCAGTCTGGTGTGTCAGGTGGGCTCAGTGGTACCCGACCTCCAGTGGCACCCTGAGCGAAACCTGTCACAACCCGCTCATATGGGAAGTTTCTTCCGAGCCCCTGTCAATGAGATTGTCTCATGTCCCAAAGCTGGAGTGTTTGTATCTCTTTCAAACTCTTGGTTGTTTTAATTTTAATCCTAAATATTGACTCCATGCATGTTTTCATTATCCCATAGAAATGGGCACTCCTTTCTTGAGTCCTGTTAAATTCTTGACCTCAGCAGTATCTCTGACTATGAGTTCCACGGGCTAAGGTCTTCTGAAAATTCGGTTTAGGTTTGCTACCTTTTGAATCCTGGTTTAGAAATTCCAATAAAAACGCGTGCGGCCTCAATTGCAATTTTCTAGTCCACCGTGAAGGGTGTACTTTTACTATTGCGTGCAAAATCCCAGTTACCTCACTTGGTCAACAACTTCCTCTAAAGTCCCAATGAAACTGAATATCTAAATTGCTGTGCTGTATCATGGAAAGTAAATCCTATGTGAAAACAACTTTTTAAACGTTGAAAGGGATTAATTTACTATGCTATCTGAGAAATGACTCAGTGGCTAATTCTGTTTTTGTTTAAAGGTCATGGCTGAAAAACTTTTCATCTTTTCTGATTATATCCAAACATGACTTTGAAACAAACTAAGAAATCTTGTAAAATGGCAGAAAGCATTCAGTGTGTCAAGGGTTATTTCATTTATAGGGTTAGCATGTACTACTGGATGTTTAAAAGCTACAAGACACTCTGCATGGTTGCTATTTAACTTCCTAGTTTAAATAGATCGTTTTTCTCTAAATGGTGTAATAATTTAAAGCCACAGTCAGGGTAAAATTATACTTAAAAAATTCTTGCTTGTGTTGCTAATAACCTCTTAGATTTTAGAAATGGTTGCAATTGTAATAATCTAACTTTTCATAGATACTAAGGTCAGAAGGGACCATTATGATCATCTAGTCTGACCTCCTGCACAACGCAGGCCACAGAATCTCACCCACCCACTCCTGCGAAAAACCTCTCACCTATGTCTGAGCTATTGAAGTCCTCAAATCGTGGTTTAAAGACTTCAAGGAGCAGAGAATCCTCCAGCAAGTGACCCATGCCCCATGCTACAGAGGAAGGCGAAAAACCTCCAGGGCCTCTTCCAATCTGCCCTGGAGGAAAATTCCTTCCCGACCCCAAATATGGCGATCAGCTAAACCCTGAGCATATGGGCAAGATTCACCAGCCAGATACCCAGAAAAGAATTTTCTGTAGTAACTCAGATCCCACCCCATCTAACATCCCATCACAGGCCATTGGGCCTATTTACTATGAATATTTAAAGATCAATTAATTACCAAAATCATGTTATCCCATCATACCATCTCCTCCATAAACTTATCGAGTTTAATCTTAAAGCCAGATAGGTCTTTTGCCCACTGCTTCCTTGGAAGGCTTCCAAAAGTTCACTCCTCTGATGGTTGGAAACCTTCATCTAATTTCAAGTCTAAACTTCCCAATGACCAGTTTATATCCATTTGTTATTGTGTCCACATTGGTACTGAGCTTAAATAATTCCTCTCCCTCGCCGGTATTTATTCCTCTGATATATTTATAGAGAGCAATCATATCTCCCCTCAGCCTTCTTTTAGTTAGGCTAAACAAGCCAAGCTCCTTGAGTCTCCTTTCATAAGACAGGTTTTCCATTCCTCGGATCATCCTAGTAGCCCTTCTCTGTACCTGTTCCAGTTTGAATTCGTCCTTCTTAAACATGGGAGACTAGAACTGCACACAGTATTCCAGGTGAGGTCTCACCAGTGCCTTGTATAACGGTACTAAAACCTCTTTATCTCTCCTGGAAATACCTCGCCTGATGCATCCCCAGGCCCCACTAGCTTTTTTCACGGCCACATCACATTGGCGGCTCATAGTCATCCTGTGATCAACCAATACTCCAAGGTCCTTTTCCTCCATTACTTCTAATTGATGCGTCCCCAGCTTATAACTAAAATTCTTGTTATTAATCCCTAAATGCATGACCTTGCACTTTTCACAATTAAATTTCATCCTATTACTATTACTCCAGTTTACAAGGTCATCCAAATCTTCCTGTATGATATCCCGGTCATGAAGTCAATGAATTACATTTTGCACTGTCACCTGTAGTTGGTTTAATTTTTATTTTATTTTGTGCTTCTCATGCATTAGCCCAATGCCACATTGACTGTTGTGTGTGTGAGAAAAGTCTTATGTGCATGCAACTCTTTTTAAACTGAAATGCTGAGTTTAAAGTACCTGAGACGGTACCTTTAATTGGTAGTAACGTTTTAATTATAAAAAATAAGATATTTTAAAAGCGGGCAATTTATGAAATCCCGAGAACTTTTTTTTTTCCTTCAGACCTCTAAGGGTTTAAATCTGTGTAACTGTAAAAATAAAGCTTGCATATAGACCTTGTGTACAAATGTAAACCTGACATCCCATCAAGCTTGGTGATGGTGACACACTTAACCATGCTTAACAATTATTTAACATAATTTCCCCCCTCTTGTGGGACGTGGGGGGGAAGCTGCTGTTTAACTTTCTTATGTTATCATAGCTTACCGAATGACAGCGAGTAGGTCCAGGTAAGATGCAGTCACCATGTCCATTTGGTCCCCAGATATGTACCCAGCATGCAGGAAATCTCCCGTGTTTGAGAAGATACCATGTAATGCAAAAAGGTCACAAAGGTGTTTCACAATCTTCTGGATTTCAGCCTCGTTTTTAAGTTTCTCCACTGTGTCTATGAAGTTTTTCACAACGATGTAGTGGCAGTGAGCCTAGAAAAGAGTTACATTCAACTATGAATGCATCCTCATAAATGTCTCCAGTGATGAGGGCTATGCTGAGTGACCTAAACATTCTAGCAAAGGGTATAAAACCTTTCACTTTCACTGGCCATTTTCTGCCAGTTTTTATTCTGGTTAGGCCATTCACATTCATGTTTGACTTCTACAGCATGCAAGAGAAGGGGGGACAGTAATAATCACCACCGGGATACTGATAAGCAGGGGGTCTCAAACTTCATTGCACCGCGAACCCCTTCTGACTATGAAAATTACTACAGGACCACAGGATTGGGGACCGAAGCCTGAGCCCATCTGAGCCCCACTGTCCTGGGCGGGGGGTCCAAAGCCGAAGCCCAAAGATTTCAGCCCCCGGTGGGGGGGCCTGTAACCTGAGCCCCACTTCCCAGGGCTAAAGCCTTTGGGCTTTGGCCCCAGCCCTGAGTGGTGGGGCTCGGGCTTTGGCCTCAGCAAGTCTAATGCCAGCCCTGGCAACCCCATTAAAACGGGGTCACAACCCACCGTTTGAGAACCACTGTGATAAAGATTAGAAAAATCCTTCTGGACTTGATTTACTCTTATTCAAAATATTGTCAGCGAGCATTCCAGGCAATCTGAATGGCAGAAACGCACTGAAACCCATTGCACTGAATCCCCACAAGGCTGTTTGATTATGTGTGGACTGAGAGGGGAAAACAAATCCATTCAACTGAAGATGTCGCACTGGAGCAGCATGCAGCACTCAACCTTCCCAGGAGCTCAGAACTAAGGAGACTTCAGTCTTTCTTCAGGGAGTGACAAATGAATGCGCATCTTTCCAATTAATTATTATTGATTATTCACATTACTACAGTGCCTTGGAGCTCTAGTCCTGGGCCAGGACCCTGTTGTGCTTGGTTCTGTACAAACAGAACAAAAGAAGTCCCTGCCCCAAGGAGCTTACAATGCTTTTGTTGTTTGAGGTAATTGATGGAAGTCCTTTTGGCTGCTGACCCAAAGCAAAAGAAATGATCCCTGCTAACGGGCATAGTTAGCTGAACATTTGAACTCCGAAGTGAAATACGCAAACTGAGTTAATCCTAGACTTCTGTGCTTAATGATTCACCCGAGCAGTCTATGTGGGAGTAGTGGAGAGGGTGAATTCTGCCCAGAAATAATACAAATAATATCTTTTTCTCCCTCTGAAATCCTTTTGGTATTTTCTAGTGTGCTAAAGATGTCACAGAATGATGCGTGTTCAGGGCTGTCTTCAGTGAACCAGGAAGTGTGGTGGGAAAAGTTACAAATGACCATGCTTTGTGTTCTAATTCCATTCCTGGGTTGGGTGGGTCACACGCACGCGTGTATGTACCTGGGGAATTCAGCACAGAACTCAAGCTTCACTTCGTTTTCACTCTTGCTCTGCCATTCTCTTTTACTCAACACTGTGTTTTCCTTTGATAAACACCTGATACAATCAGTATTTTGTTTATTTACAAATCCTGGTCAGATTCTGTCTGTCACTGTCTCCACTGACTGACCTTCTATTCCACAGTTGATAGGGCATTCCTGGCCCTTATTTATCCTAGTCTTGTGATGCATGGGCCATTTCTCCCATCCCTGCCTGCCCGCCCCCAAGATCATGGACTATGGAAGTCAATGGGGAGGGGTGGGGTTCAGTCCTTGATTTGAATGAGTGCAGGGTCAAGCCTGCATTCCAGATTTTTGCACAGAGAAGGCTGAATGAAAATGTTTTGTTTATTGGCCTTGTCCCTTTCTCTGGGGTCAGGAGAGGAGAGGGCAGGCTCCAAAATGGATGCTTTTATTTCAATTTCTTTCCATTTGAAATGTATCTAATTGATTCATTGGACAATTTTGGGGAAAACTTCTAACTAAAAAAATCTTTGTTCCATTCAAACTGTTTCACAGAAGAGAATTCCAGTTTTTCAGTCATCCCCAATAATAAATGCTGCACTTTTTTTTTTTTTTTTACTTATCCATGCTGAATACCCTGCTCTACGGAGGCTGCCTGCAGCTCTTCCATCTACCAGAAAGGGTGAAAACAAACATGCTGGGCAGCTGGCTGGCCTGTAATGCCATTAGAGAGAGCCATTATTGCTCAAAGTGGATTTAGTTACTTCTGCTTTTGAAAGATTACATTGACCTGGAAGACCATAGAGCACTGTTTCTTTTGAAAGTGCTATTAGTCTGAGAGGAATAACCGCTCTAATGTTTTCGAAGGCATGGGGCAGTATTTTCCTGGTGGGAATCACTTGCACTTTTGTTGTGAACTTTGGCTGCTGGATTAAGCACATTGGGTGCAGTTTCCTGTTTAAGGGGACATCTAAGCAATGCTGCTGCAGTTAAGTGGTCAGTTTCCTTTATACACCGCCCATGTGAGGGATCTATACTTTGTCCGGTTTAATTTGGACAGTCTCACACTGATGCTGAGCATACAAGCACACATTTCAGAAGAAATTAGATTTTAAAACTTTTTAATTTTAGTAAAACAAATGACCTATAGATCTTTATTTTCAAAAATGTTCTCCTTTAGATAAAAAGGGTGCAAGAGGATAACTTTATTTTTAACATAGTTGCAGCAAAATTTGAAACTTTGCAGAGAACTTATCTTGATCTGTTGCCTACTAGAGACGTAATGAAATTCCAAGTGTTTTAATTTCCCCCTTGAATGAGATTTCTGTAATGGTTCCCCTGGTGTGCTCCATTTAAGAGCTGAAGTGTAGAGAGTGTTAACTCGGCTGTCTCGGCACATTTCAGTGTGGGGAATGTATATTTTGCCTGCCTGAATTCTCACATCAGTTTCATCAGGATATCCGGTCATTTTCAGGTCTCGCTAAATTGATCTTATTTATTCCTTTGCCTTCTTTTAAGGTGGAAATTACAGTATCAGACTTATCACTGTTCCTGTTTTTTGGGAGGAGAAATACTTTTTAAAGCTAAAAAGGAAATAATAGGCCTAATTCACCCTGGGTGTTACTCTAAGAGACTTCAACACACTTACGTTGGGGGTAAATTTTGCCCCAGTGACCCTACAACTTTTTCTGATTCCAGCACTGAAGTCAAAAGGAAACGAATGAACATTTTCAATGGCAATTGAGTTAAATGGTGATTTGTGACAGCGCGTTCCAGTGCAGAGAGAACGGAACTGGGAGCCAGTTCCTCTGCTACGGGCTGATGTGTGACCATGGGTGAGTCACTTCACCTCTCTCTGGATTCTGTTTCCCCTCCTGCCTCTTGTTTTCTCGACTGTAACCCCTTTGGGACAGGAAGTGTCTTTCACTCTGTTTGTACTGTACCTAGCACAAGGGGGCACTGATCTCAGCTGGGAGCTCTAGGTATAAGCTGTATGGAATAGAATACAATAGAATAGGTGCTTCTGTCATACGAACAGTAAATAATTGGGAATATGACTAAATCTGTTTAAGCTGACCACGGGTTCCTTTTGTCTGTTGTTAGCCACACCTAGTAGGGCTAATGAATACTGGATTTGTACTAACCTTCGCAGCCTGTACAAGCTGTATTGTGCACTTGTTCCAGGCCTCATACTGTTCTGCTCCTGACTGAACCAAAGCCTGTAGTTTGGTTGCTGCATTTCCGAGGAGCCTGGGAAGAAAATTATTTGTATTGTACGTGTCTGTAAACACACTCTATATTCACCACTCTACATACCCACCATGTCAAAAAGACATGTCTGAAGTGACTGGTTTAAATGAATTTCATTTTACATACCCTGAAGGCAAAGATCTTTGGCCATGGAAACTGAAACCATCTAACCACAAGTCAGAGAAAAACACTCAGGCAACTCATCCACTAAAGTAGCTCACATCTCTGTTTAGCTGGGACCATGTGCGTTTTCTTTAGCTCTTGAATGAGGTGAGAGAGAGCGCAATAGAGTTAAAGAAATTGTGACAGAATATTTATAACTGATTGTCCCTGACACTGCTGCCTTCAGTACGCGAGCCAGACACTGTTCTAATGTACTACAGTATAAATCTACAGTGACTTCAGGGGAGGTACTCTGCGTTTACATTGATGTAAACAAGAAGAGGATTTGGCTTGCTGTGTTTTCCTGAGTTCCAGAGACCCGCAACGTCACTTGATCTGTAAATGTGTATAACCTATTATTAATTTGCTGTAGTACTCAATGGCTAGAATCCGAGTTGGAGCGCCGTTGTGCAAGGTGCTGGACAGACCATTTGAAGAAGGAATTAGTTTCTTAAGCATCTGATATTTTATTTTTCTTGGCAACATTTAGAATGGCACAGAGTTGAATCGCCCAGCAATCTCTCTGGATGGCAGAGATTCCATTTGGTGACTTGTATTTCTACTGATCTTTCTTTTTATTTTAAAACCCAACGCTGCTCAGAATACGTTGTCTGTTATGCATGGCTTTAAAAACCCTACTATTCTGCATCAGATGTTTAATATTAATAGGGTCTGGAGCAGAGAAAACTGCCTCACTTGCAAGGGGGAGGGGCGGAACCGTCATCTCTGCGAAAACGGCATGACGAGGTTTTGCTGAATTTAAACTGCCGCCTCCTTTTCTTAAGCTAAGAAGCCGATTTAGGTGGTTTTCTTATTTGTGATGAAGTGTTTGAATTCAAGGACTGCTTGGGTGTTAACCTTGGAAAAGTTCCTCCTCCGGCCCCTTTTGACTCACCTGGTAGCTCTGTGTCGATAGGCCTCTGCGTAAACGTCTGGTTTGAGAAAGTCCGTCTTGGTCCAGGCCTTACACTTTCCCGAGCCCACTGAAGACAGATAGGCGGCGGAGGCAGGGATGGACTGGCCGGAGTGAGCTGCTGCAAGGCACTTTACCAGAAACCTGACAGCAGGGGGACAGAATGGGTCCTCAGCTCGGTATGGTTCCAAAATTGCAGCATGTCCTGAAAGTGACCCCTGTTGAGGAGACCTGAGGCTTCTTGAGCTGAAGCCAGATGCAAACCCTGGGAAGTGTATTTGAATACATATTGGGTCATGGTTTGGAAACCTGGGGAGTTACTGTCAAAATGTAGGACCCTTTTCCCTCTGGTATGAGGTGGGGAAAGAGGTTCCTCATTTCCCTGTCACAAGCTCCTGTCTCCTCCTGTGTATCTCCCCCTGGACTGCATCACATTTGACATCCAGCTAGCCAAGCAGGGCTGGACGGGTCCTACACCACGTGTTAAGCAATAACTCCTTTTGGCTGCTTAGTAACCCAAGCTGCTCCCCACTCCTCTATGGGAGCCAAGCACTCTACCTCCATGGGGCACAGAGCCTGGGGAAAGAACATGGCTTTGCGAGTCGGGCTTAACTAGTGGACTTCAAACCCGGGTTGAATTTTAGTTTAGTTTTCATGTTAGGACATGCATCCTTAAAGAATCTGTTCGTTGCAGATGCAATAGGCTGCACTGAACCTGTTTGTTCTGTGCAAACTACTGCAAGGTGTCATGAGCCTCTCTGTGTGGTGAGGGAGGAGCAGTGAGTTCCTATGACCCGTCAAAAGTCTAAAACCCACCAATCAGTTAACAGGGATTTTGTTTTCTGTGTGCTGTTTGCAGCAACCTGATGTGATGGGCCTGGCTTTCCACAGGGTCTGTCTAATGTTTCTGTCCTGATGAATGTCTAGAATTGGTGTTGATATTGCTGTTAACAGGATTCCATCTGTGTGATAATTAGATAGTTCTCTTTAAAACTGCATGAGCCACAAAACTAGGAAAGTTAAAGGCAATTTGTGTTTGGTGCATTTATCCCCTTAAAAAAAAACCTGCATAAGCATGAAAGATGTTGACATGAGAGCCCCAAATACTGAATCCAGGGGTGAAAGTAAGTTAAAGGACTTACTGGTACACTGGAGTCCTGAGCAGGGGGCGTGGCCTCAACCGGAAGAGGCGGGGACTTAAATCCCTTAAATTTTGAGAGGGTAATCTTGTTCCACTTAGCCCAGGCTGTGGCCTGTTCCAGTGATGTTGTTTTCCTTTGGATACATAGTCTGCTAATTATCTGCAGCGGATAAAACGCAGGAAAGGTGCAGTGCTAACATCTAGTTGGAGTAATAAATCATGCACTTAGCTAAAATGGGAAAACTCTAGTCCATGTCCCGAGAGAGCGAGAGCGCGAGAGCGCGATCCACCCCACACCTCCACCACTACCCACCCACAGCAATGCCACAGACAGGGCGGACGGTCATCTGGATTTCAAGGGCTGGGGCTCCAGCTGCGGTAGTGGTGGCTGGGAACCTGGGGCCCTTTAAACCACCCCTGAGCTACCAGCTGCAGAGGTGGCTGGGAGCCCTGGGGCTCGGGGGCGATTTAAAGGGCCCAGAGCTCTAGCTACCGCTGCAGAGCCCCAGGCCCTTTAAATCACTGAGGAGCCCTGGGGGCTCCCGGCTGCCACGGCTACGCCGGGGCTCGGGGCTCTGGCAGACCTTTAAAGGGCCTGGGACTCTGCTGTGGTAGCAGCTGCCAGAGCCCCGAGCCCGTTAAATCCCCGCCGGAGCCCTGCTGCCCGAGCCCTGGGGTAGAGGTGGGGGGGCTCTGGAGGGGATTTAAAGGGCCCCAGGGCTCCAGCCGCCGCTACTGCCCCGGCCCTTTAAATCTCCTCCAGAGCCACACCACCGCTACCCCAGGGCTTCGGCAGCAGGGCTCCGGCGGGGATTTAAATGGCCCCGGGGCGGTAGTGGGGGCTGGAGCTCCGGGGCCCATTAAATCCCCGCCGGAGCCACGCCGCAACTTACCCCAGGGCTTTAAATTGCTGTCTGGGAAAGCCGGTCCAGGTACGGCGCATCGGCTTGCTTTCACCTCTGACTGAATCTCTTTTTCCGCGCACAGGGAGGCAGACAGAAGCAGTGTGAGCTTCACCACCAAGTCCCATTGACGTGACTCAGCCTTGAGCTGGATGGACCATCTCCAGAAGCAATAGTCTACAGTACAGAGGTCATCTCTGAGTCCGTCCTGTCTGTGGCATTGCTGTGGGTGGGTAGTGGTGGAGGTGTGGGGTGGATCTCGCTCTCGCTCTCTCTCGGGACATGGACTAGAGTTTTCCCATTTTAGCTAAGTGCATGTTTTATTACTCCAATTAGATGTTAGCACTGCACCTTTCCTGCGTTTTATCCGCTGCAGATAATTAGCAGACTATGTATCCAAAGGAAAACAACATCACTGGAACAGGCCACAGCCTGGGCTAAGTGGAACAAGTTTACCTTCTCAAAATTTAAGCTTAATTTAAAATTACCTTAAAAGGCAACAAATTCCATTGAAAACTCTTTCCCTAACTGTTATTGTGTGGAGGGGTATTTTCACTTCACCTCCCAGTGACAAGATCTTGAGGTAGGTACAACGTAGCCAATCTGTTTACAAACCACCATCACCATGGAATCTCAAGACCCGGAGCAGTAGGGATGGACAGTGACTGTTCCCCCTCCTTTCCTGCCTGTGGTCGTGAAAACTGAATCATTTGTGAAATGGGTTTGATTTGGGCATGCATTATAGGAAAGCTGTTGAGGTCCTTAACTGCTTTGGAGAAGATGCTGTAGGGAGTGAGAGGACTCGGAGGCAGATTATTACACAAATAGGAATGAATAGTTACCTGGCTGTCTGCAGGAACAGAACTGTGTTTTCCCCTTCGTAAATACAAGAAGCGACTAATTTAGTATACAAAAAAGGGAGTCCACTCAGCGCAGAGTAACCATGTCCTCCACAGGCTCTGAGACAGACCTCCGCCCCAGCCGTGCAGTAGTCTGTAATTATGGCTTTAAGACCTGAAGTAAGTGCATGAAGCTGTATAAAGCAGACACATTGTTAACAGTGAAGGAGTTTGGCCTTTGGCCACACAATTTCTGTGATGAAGGCCATTAAAATTTTATAAAAAGCTAAAGTACGTTATTCTCTGGTAAGTCTGGTAAGTTAGTGTGGGTCCTCTGGCTGCAGGCAAACTCAAGGGCCTGATTTTTGTCCACTTGTGTCCTTGCAAATTTGCACATGCTCACACCATGTACGCTTTTTCTAAACCATGCTGCCTGGTGATTCATAGGCTATGTCTACGTGGCCCCACAGTTTGGACTATGGGCATGTGACTTGCAGCATTCCTACACTGTAACTCTCCCACGTGGAACGAAAAGGTAGCTAGTTTGCATTAACTTAGTCCTGTTTGAAGAGGAGTGCGTTGATATGAACTAGATCCCTTTTAGTTCATGCTGCAGCATTCATATGGGAGAGTCTCAGGCTCCGGCTTCCTTATTTCTCTGGGGGTGCTTAACCTCTGCCCCTTTTCCCCAAGGCCCCATGCCTGGTCTGCCTCTTTCCGCTCCGCCCCCACCTCAGCTCTTCACACATTGTTCCCCCTACCCTGAGCGCACTCCTCGCCCCAATTTACAGGCACTCACTGGTTTTCCCCCAAAGTTACATACTGGTTCTCAGCCCAGAATAGGTTTGCCAACCCTCCAGGATTGTCCTGGCGTCTCCAGGAATTAAAGATTGATCTTTAATTAAAGACTGTCATGTGATTAAACGTCCAGGAATATGGGCAACCAAAATTGGCAATCCTAGCCCAGAAGTTAATTTTTTGAGAGTGTGGAAAGACTGAAGTAAATCTGAGCCACGTTGATCTGTCGGACCATTAAAACAATGTTTTCTCAAGCTGAAAAAACCTTTCAAATGCTGTCTCTTCCATGCAGATAACTCTGGATGTCCAGATCTGAGTTGTAGTCTCTCTGTGGGCCTTGGGCAAATAATTTAAGATCCTAGTGGTTCAGTTTCCCATCTGTCTAGTGGGGTGCTTTGTAAATTATTTGTGAGATCTAGGGATTAAAATGCACAGTGTGTGCAAATAATAAAATGGTAATGATTATTTTATTATTTTTGTTGCAAATTACCTCAGGTAGTGAATCAAAATTCCCCTGTTTGATCTCGGTGTATCCTTTGTTGTAGAACTCATTCACGAAGGCATTCATGAAATGAAAGGCATAGGCTGTTGCGAGCAGAGGTAGTAGCTTCTGTTGCTGAGTCTGGTAGTCTAGGATTTTTGCCTCTGGGTCACTGTAGGAAGATGATTTCTGATTATAAAGTATGGAAGGCTGTGGACAGCAATTATTATTAGTTTAGTTTGAAATGCCTTTGTAATCTAAGGAGCCCAGAGTATTTTTGCTTTGCAAGCATGCTCCTCTGGTCTGAAAGCAGCTCACAAACTGACCAACTCCCGCCAATGTTTCTGTAATAAAGGCACAGAAGGTTAAAGGTGCTTTAGCAACATTTCTTCTTCAACTGGGGGAAAGAATAATCGAAAATAGAAGTGGAAAAGCCCTAGCAACAGCAACAACTTCATTACACAGAGACACACACTTACAGATTGTCTGGTGTTATCATCAGTATTAATAGTCCAATCCAAATGGTCAAACTTCAAAAGCTCTCTTGAATACAGAATGTGTATTTTTTAATGTGCACTGTTAGATTAAAGATTATAAAAGTATATGATACCTATCCTTTGGGTCAAACCCTGCATTTCTTATGAAAATATTTGGACCTTACCGCTTTTTTTAATAGTCTAATTTATTCTTCACTTTTTTCTGTGTTTAGTTTTTGCCCAAAATTGAGCTTGCCCGTGAAACTAGTCAGCTTCCTATTAGCAAACTGGTGCAGTGTTTGAGTTGCACATTTGAAGGAGACTTTGTTTTCACTGGAATCTAAAATAAATCAATCAATCATGAAAGTATTTAAAGTTTTGGGTCTAAGTCAATTGAACAATAGCCATCTAACACAGTCATTACACAGGGACTTATAATGCTAATAAAAATTCTACACTGTACAATGTAGCTATTCACTAGGGACAAAGTGGGTGAGGTAATATCTTTTATTGGACCAACTGTTGGTGAAAAAGAGAAGCTTTCGAGCTACACAGAGCTCTTCTTCAGGTTTGGGAGTGACATGGCTACACCAACACTGCATTCGCTAGCGAATCAGTTTAATGTCTCATCCACTAATAGAATGGGACTGAAGAAGAATTCTCTACCCCATCAGTGTTTTTTTCAAGATTCTGCTGGATTATGTAATCATGAAGGAAGGCCAATCAGGGAGAAGATAACAAGTGATCTTTCCTGGCTGTTGGAGTATATAAAGCTTGGGTCTTATCTCAGACAGTAATTGTGAATGGGGTCTCCTGGGATCTGGCTGAAAAGTTGTTAGTGTGAATAGCGATGGAAGATGTTAATTTCCTTCCTCAAATAGAAAGGTGAATAAACTGATGACACGGTGATGAGATCACGTGTGAAAGGAGACAGGAATAAAAGCATAAAATAGAGAAGGGGGGCACAGTGTGACACTGCACCTGTCCCCCTTGTTTATCTGCATGCCATTACCTAGGGTTCAACTTGGACTGCCGGCGAACCACAGAATATCTGATGGCGATGGTGCAGGCCCTCAACAGCATGGGTATAACTTCAGTCCAAAGCATCTGAACACGTGTCACGATCATGGTCAAGTAGTTAATCTTATCAGACCCTTGTTTCACGTAGGTGCCATCCGGTAGAACCTAGACTTTGAAATACAGAGTAATAAAACAGCACCCATGGAGGGCAATAGTTGTCTTCAGTAAAATAGATGGTTCTGGGGTCATTTTGTGTTGAGCAAAATGAACATGGAGCTAAATATTCCAGTATTTAAGGGATAAAGTACCCATTTTAAGATACACATGCTCTTTCTTCTGCTGACACCAATATATTTTGCCTGCATCATAATCTTTATCACAGCAGTTCCCAAACTGTGGGTTGTGACCCCAAAGCGGGGTCACTCCATCAGCGGATGAGGTTGCAGCAATCCTGCATGTGTGGAGGATACCATTTTACAAAATGGTGTTCTCCACATGGCACAGCCATATGTGTGAGGTCATGCTGCATGGAAGATGCTATTTTGCTCTACAAAATGGCACCTTCCATGCAGCATGACTTGTCACACTGTGCAAAGGATGCCCTTTTGTGAAGCAACATGGCATCCTCCACGCAGCATGACCTTGCGTGTAGGGTGTGTGCAAGATCAGGCTGCAGGGAGGCTGCCATTTTTAAATGGCGCCCTCCATCCTGTCTGGGGCTGCGGGAAGCAACACATCTGAAAATGGGGTCATGCAGGGCACATGTTTGGGAGCCGCTGCCTTAACCGCTAACTTGTAACTCCTGATGTACAGAGTACATTTAGGATACAGGTAAATTCCACCCTCATCTACAATTCCCAGGGAGTTCAACTGAAGTTGCATGCATATCTGAGGATAAAATTTTTCCATAACTCTAGATGTTTTTGGATCTGCTTGAAGTGTTTGTGATTTAATGCATCACGTACCTGAGAGAATCTGCTCAGCATGTTTTCTCTGGGAATATTAATGTTCTGCAGCATGAGATAGCCATTGTCAATGTGTTCAAAATTCATTTTGGGACCGATGTCTCCCACAATGACCCCTAAGGAATGGGAAGATGGATCCTGTTTATTTCCATTGGAACTTTGTTTTTCTTAGTACTTCAATAGGTTTGTAGATCTAGCACAAGGTAAAATTCAACTCCCTGACCCTTCCCTTGAAGAAAACTTTTCCCAGGGTGCGAGGGAGGTAACTGAGTCTCAAAGGGCTGTCTGCCTACCTTACCTATCTACTGATTTATAGGTGCTGCCTGGGGACCAGGGTTCAAATGTTAATACCAAAAATGGATACAGCAGCACAGCTAGGAGCCTTGACATTTCACAACTGAAAGTAGATTTAGGCTGAAGCTGCCAAAGGGCATTACCAATGATTCTTCAGTTAAAGGGCTTGGGGGAATTATAGCTATGCTGGGCCAATGTCTGACAATTGTTAACACTGCTTGTGACTCCCCTGAAACTTCAGGAATATCTTTATAAGTACTTGGTGTTACATTGGGACAGTTGTCAGGTGTCCATGTAGGACTATTCAAAATTCCGGCCCAGTGTTTAGAAAATATGTTGAGAGTGAACTAGACAAGGTAACTGAAGCATCACTGTAGGATCTGGAGTAAATTACCTGGCGCAGGTGAATGGTCACAAAGGCTGCGGATCTGCAGGATGAAGGCATGCAAACCATAGCACTTTCCTTTAATATACAACTGCGCAAAAACCACAGCATGGGTTGCTGATCTGCCCACTAGAAGGAGAAAGAATACCAGGTTTCTCTAAGATTAGATACAAAAAATGCTTTTATAGTTCAATGCAGCAGACATTGGTTCTGTTTGACGTAACACATGTAGTAGTCGGTAGTGAATGGTTCCTCGAGGAAGATGTGATCTAGTGGATTGAGCAGGGACCTTGGGAGCCAGGAAGTCCCTGAGTAGTTCTCCTAGCATTGTTCATTTTCTGGATTATCTTGTGCAAATCACTTAATCCTCCTGCCTCAGTTTCCCTTTGAAATGAGGAGACTCATCTACGTAAATAGTTAATGCTCATACAGGTCCTAGAAAATTTAAGATGCTATTGAAGTGTGAAGTATTTTGTAGTAATTGCCTTGGGTTCTGCAGTTGTATGTGGAACGTGCCATCCTCAAACCAAGGGGAACCTGAGATACTGGCTTGTGAGTATAGGTTCTGATACTCTGCACTTCTGTAACTTTCCCGACATTAGTGAATTTGTCCTCTCAACATCCTGCACAGGCGGTACTGTGTGTGTTATCCCAGTGTTACAGATAAGGAAACTAGCACAAGAAATGAATGCCCTGATCCCATGGCTCCTGGTTCCATCCTTCTCTGTAATCAGAAAACTATTCCTTCCTTCCTTCCACATGCAGACTGAGGGGACAAAACCCAGTCCTTTCGCTGGTTTCTAATTTCTAAAGGTACTTTGGGAAAGCCTGCCACCTGCTGGTAGCAAACTGATCGCAGGGTTAATTGTGATCTGTGAGTACCTACGCAGGGAGAAGACATCTGCCACTTGTGATATTGGGGACTGTGGCTTTTAGGGCTGAGCTTCTCAGACAGATGCTGGTTGGGGTGTGGTGAAGCTCTTGTTAAACACAGTCAGTTGGAACTGGACACAGAATAAAGCAGAGCTCTTGCAAGCACCTTAAGCACTGAGTGATCACTGCACACCACAGGAGGGAGCCCTTTGCTACAGCAGGCAAAGAGTCTGTATTTCCCCAGGTTTCAGAGTAGCAGCCGTGTTAGTCTGTATTCGCAAAAAGAAAAGGAGGACTTGTGGCACCTTAGAGACTAACCAATTTATTTGAGCATAAGCTTTCGTGAGCTACAGTTCACTTCATCGGATCCGATGAAGTGAGCTGTAAACTCACGAAAGCTCATCCTCAAATAAATTGGTTAGTCTCTAAGGTGCCACAAGTCCTCCTTTTCTTTTTGTATTTCCACACTGCATTTGGAGGTGTGCTTGCAGCATGTGTAGATGTACACGAGCTAGCTTCACTCGAGCTAGCAAGAGTATCAACAGCAGTGAAACCAGGGTACCGCGGAGTAGCCAACCGCGTGAGTACCCAGGGTCCCAGGCAGGATTGAACTGCCCATGCTGCAGCCCATGTTACTGCAGCGTCACTGCTCTGCTACCCAAGTGTGCGAGGTTAAAGCTATCTGAGGTGTGTCTATACATGCTGCAATCACATCTCCAGTTGCCATGTCGACTTACCCAAAGGCTTAACAAGATCCAGTTGCTGGAAATTGAAGCTAGAAATTTTTAATTGGAGTTAGGGTGAAATGTTTAACAGTGGGGGATAATTAACCTCTGGAACAACTTACCAAAGGGGGTGATAAATTCACTATCACTTGAGTCTTTAAACTGAGACTGGAAGTAACTCCAAGATCTGTTTTAGTTCAACCACAAGTCACTGGGCACACAGTGTCACTTGGAGTAGAGAAGAAGGATTCCCTGCAGAGCAGGAGTCACTGGGTGGATCTCTCTGGCCTGTGCTGTGCTGGAGGTCAGTCTAGATGATCATAATGGTCCCTTTTGACTTTTAAATACATGAATAAATATTTACAACAAGTGGCTCACCCAGTCACAAAGCTCAGCTTTAAAATGTAATCCTAATATGTTTTAGGGAGTAAGCAAAGGCAGCTTTGACACCCACATGCCAAGTTAAGTCGGGGAGCGGGAGGGAGAGTGACTGAATGGTGCAGACTAGGAACACTAGAGTGTAATTCTGAGTTTGGTACTTACAGTCTCCAGGCCACCACTTCATTGCAGAGATCTTTGGTGTATTCAGTGTAAATTCCTGAGTGGAAATGTCAAAAACCGCTGTTGTCTCCAAACCCCGAAGAAATGTCCCTGCACAAAGATAAATGGACATAATCCCTCAGTATGTCAGAAGGGTCATCTGAGAGACAGACACCACATCCTTGAGGCCTCACTGAAGAAAAGTGACAGGGGACCTGTGGTAGATCGTTAGCTCTCCCTTCCTACTAGGCCCCTTCCTCTCAGAGAAGGATCTGCCAGAGACTGTGCATTCAGCGCAGGCCCTTGCAGCTGTCTCCATAGGATATTTAAGGCTGGGCCTAACCTGTTGGCTTCTAGAGTCTTTTTACACTACCATTTTTTCCCTGAGTTAACTTGCAGTCATTACACCTTTTTGGAAGCTAGTATGGACACTCCCCAAATGTTGTGGTTTACTCTCTGGCTTGGAACCCAGCCTGGTGAGTGCTACCCTAAAACCCATCTCCCAAGCGCATCTACCCTAGATGTAACCTGGCAAATCCCTCTCCCAGGAATAGAAAACGTATAACCAAATATATCCCCCCAACCAACTCCTAGGATGAGGGTGACCCTCTTGGATCCCTGTTTTCTGGCATCCAACTCCAAGTCTTCCCCTTCCACCACCTGAACTTTTCAGAATCAAAAAGCAAAGCTCAGCTTCCAGTGGACTTTCTCTGACACTAATTGTTTTCCTGCCGGCTCTATAAAGCGAGAAAGGCTTTTTCTCTTCCTTTGGGACTCTCGTGCAATCCACAGCTGAACATCTCCACAGCCTCTCAACTCAAGTCTCTGAAATTTGTTAGGTGGGAGCAGCGGATTGCCCCAAAGGGCGTCTCATGTTGTAAACAATCTTTGGCCATATCCTAAGATGAAGTCCATGAGGCTGAGCCAATTTACACCAATTGAGCATCTGGGCCAGTGTTTTTCTTCCTAAGGAAAAGCTACATTTTCTCTGTAGACTTACCATGTCCCAATTCAGTTTGAGCATAGGTTCCTATAATGTGGTATTTGTCAGCAAGTGGGATCCACTTGGCAATCTGTTCATCTGTTCCCAGGGCCAAGATACTGTTCTTAAAGACTCTGTGGATGTTAAATGCTAGGTCTCCTCCAAGTGCCCTGGAAGGAACGTACGGACAGTATTCTGCATGAGTGCTAGTTCCAAGAATATGGTTAATGCAACCGTCCCAATGCATAAGGCATTTTTAAAAAAACTTCAGCACCTACCAGTTCTGAGTTCCCATTGTTACTGATCTTTTGAATTAATTTTGTAACAGAATGCATCTACACAGGAAGTGCGAGAAAAATAATCCTTCAAAGCTGGTTCTGTTTTGTCTTTAATAGCATACCTTGCTTGAGAGTTATTTGTTTGATGATTACACCTCCCTTGTCTTTTAATTGGCAATGTGGAAAGGTGTTCTCTCTTTTCGGATCAGCTTAGTAGTATTGAACTGAGATTCTAAAAAACACCATCCAGCCCCTAAACTTTCTTTGATTTTTATTAACCCTTTCTTCTCTTTTCCCCCTTTCATCTTTCCTCTTCCTTCTATTTAAATCACAACCAAAAATACTGAATATCACTGATTTCAGCTGGAACGGACTGAGCTGCATCTGCTGTCACTCAGGACTTAGACAACTTTGAACTTACCTAACTTTTTTTTAAAATGTCTAGTCAGTTCCTCTGACAACATGCCAGCCGGCTCAACTGCATGGTGCCGTCCCAGAATGGTGCATTCTGAGATTCCGCAGCCCATAGGAACTTACTTAATCTCATTTCAGTAGCACATGGTGAAAATTTCTCTTTTGTAAAATATTTAATTATTTTGAAAAAATAGAAACAGTGAGAAGAAGTAGAAGGAGTCTGAAGTACCTTCCTTCTGGAGTTTCTCCTTCTGCACAGAGGGGAGCTCATGTTTTGTCACATGTGGAAATCTTTGCTCAGTGGAGCTGATTAATCTGTCTCCTGAGATTATTTGCAACCCCTTGTTTTACTGCAGTGCCACCACAGGCACCTCTGTTAGAAACTGATGGACGCCTGTTCTCTTTAATAAAAGATCATCCCCTTCCTGTTATACAGGACCTTGGAGAGCTTCAAGATCATCTAGGGTGGGGCGGAAGAAATGTGTGTAAGGGAATGCCTGAAGGAAGATTGCACTGCACAGCAGCGATACACTCTTTAGCTAGCTAGCTAGGAATATACATTATTAAAAATGAATTTTCAAAACAGTTTGTAGAGATACTTGCCTCTGTTTCACTATCTCTGTCATAAACATACAGCTAAGGGTAGCATAAAATCCCTCCTTTACCTGTACGGGGTTAAGAAGCTCAAATAACCTGGTTGGCACCTGACCAAAAGGACCAATAAGGGAAGAAGATCCTTTCAAATCTGTGGGGGGAGGTTTTTGTTTGTGCCCTCTTTGTTGTTCTCTCTCGGACAGAGAGGGACCAGGGCAAGAAAAAAACATCTCCTAAAACTCTACCTGAAATAAGCATCTAAGATTACAAAAATTGTCAGTAATAGCAAGGAAATGCGTTAGATTATCTTTTGTTTTAGCTTGTGAATTTTTCCTATGCTAAGAGGGAGGTTTATTCCTGCTTTTTGTAACTTTGAAGTTGAGCCTAGAGGGGAATCCTCTGTGTTTTAAATCTTATTACCCTGTAAAATTACCTTCCATCCTGATTTTATAGAAGTGCTTCTTTTACTTTTTTCTTTATAATAAAGTTCTTCTTTTAAGAACCTGATTGGTTTTTAGTGTCATAAAAACTCAAGGGTCTGGTCTGTGCTTACTTGGTTAACCTGTTGGTTGGTATATTATTCTCAAGCCTCTCCAGGAAAGGGGGTGTAGAGGTTTGGGGGGATATTTTGGGGAAACAGGAACTCCAAGTGGTCCTTTTCCTGAATCTTTGTCTAACTCACTTGGTGGTGGCAGCAATACTGTCCAAGGACAAGGAAGGATTTGTGCCTTGGGGAAGTTTTTAACCTAAGCTGGTAGAAATAAGCTTATGGGGTCTTTCATGCACATCTGTACCCCAGAGTTCAGAGTGGGGAGGGAACCCTGACAATCTCCAACACTGTGAGGCCCTTTGAAGAACTTGCCATGTGATTATATATGAGATGCAGGCTAGGGACTCGGTCCTCCTGCAAGGTACTCAGCCCTGTTTCAACAAAGCACTTATGCACACACTTAACTGGAAGCACATGACTAGTCCCATTGATGTCAATGGGGAAAGGGGCCTGATGAAAGCAGATGTGGTGGGTTATCATCAGGGTGCTGATTGGTTATTTTCTTATTTTCTGGTTGGGGAAAGCCGCTGGTTATTTTGTCATTGCATTTAAAAATTCTATCAAAGGAGCCCAGAGCCCAGGATAGCAGCTTTCCTCCTTTATGCATATAGCTAAATAAATACACGAACCAAACATTTTTTTATTAAAAAAATGGAACTTATCCAACAACTTTGTAAATTCCCTGCCTTTTTCATGAATTCAAAAGCTGAGCTGCAGTGACTGTTTGCAAACCACGCTGTCAGATTGTCGTACTAGTGACCTTTCACTGGAGCAGCGTTTTATCCGACGGAAGAGCCTTAAAAAGTCAGTTGGGACGGCATTCTCTGGCTTCAGCTGTGGGGATGAGCACCTTTCATGGGGAATCGGAGTTATCAGTCCAGGCCTCATGCCACCACCTCGCGGGTAAATGCTGACCTTCCACTCGCACATTTCAACTCGGAATTTTTAATGTGTTTCTGGTTGTTCTTGTGGATTGTTTAAAAGGATCGTGTGAGTTGGGAGCCCGGCCTGAGTTCTTCCAGGCCACATTTGTCTTCACAAGCAGCACCCGTGGGAAGGGAGTGTGAAAGGACAGTGCGAGGAAGCTGGATCTGCTGCCATTTCCAGTATGCTGAGTCACCTTTATTACTCTGCAGGAGCAGCTGTATGCTACTTCTTGAGTGGTTCCCTTGGAGTTTTATACCAATGTTTTTCTTTTCTCTGAGGCAGAGTGCTAAAGTAAAAATCTGTAGCATGCTTGTGGGGGAACCCCTGTTAATCTGTCCATTAACAGTTGCAGCCTCCAGCCTCTTAACTGGGGTGTGTGTGATTTAAGCAGATTTTTTTTAAAGAAAAATAATAACAATATTAAAGCCATTACCTGTAGCAGTACTTAATTTCAGGCCTGTTTTCAGTCCATCCCATTTGATGCATCTTCTCCTTGAGGTGGACAGACTTTCTGACTGCTGCTTCATACCTCTCATTCTGGCTCTGAAAGTACTGGTTTTCTCTGCTAAAGCCGGGGTCACTGTGGATAACTGCCTCTGTAAAACAGAACAGGAGAGCTCACTCTGCGGTAATACAGCTTGGGGTGCCTCTGCCCCAATATGATTAGTCTCTCAGCAAACCCTGAGCTGTGTTTGAAAGCAAGCTGCAGCCATGGAAAGCTTTACCACGGTGTTGGCTGCTCACAGGGAAAGCCTCACCTGGCAGAGCTCTCTGCAGACAGCCCTGGTCCCAGCATCTATTTCAGGTGAGGCAGAGCTATGTGATCTACACAGGCAAGGATTCGACCTGATCAAACTCACAGAATCCCCCTCTTCCCTTCACAGCTTAATTTTAGTGATCTGTTTTCCAGCCCTCCTTTGCATGACAAGGCCAGAAACCTCCTCCAGACCACACATGCTCCCGCTCTGGCCCCCTCCTTGGCATTGGCACGGCTGTAGGCTTTGTTTGCAGCCAGGCTACCTCCAGAGTCCTGTCTGCATGGTGAGTACAAGCGGTATGGTAACCTGGTCATGACACGCTCGTTTGACACGGCTACCACACCACATTGTATTGTGTCCACACAGCCGGTGTTTCGTAACACAACCCTGTATCCAACTGTGTTTGCCTGCCCACCCATACCATGCTGCATCACTGTCTTTGAGCCAGTGCATCCTGGGACTACCCTGGCCACTGTCCCATACTGCCTCAGCTGGGGGACAGTGCCCAGGGGACATGTGCATCATGTGGAGCAATGCACTCTGGGATCCCAGCTCTCTATACAGCAGGGTAGGAAGGACCAGTCAAATCAGTTGCCTACTTGTAGTTAGGGAGTGTGACAGTCAGGGTCCAGACACCCCTAGGGGAGAACAGGGATGTCAAGGTTCCTTCCCCACTCTGAATTCTAGGGTACAGATGTGGGGACCCGCATGAAAGACCCCCTAAGCTTATTCTTACCAGCTTAGGTTAAAAACTTCCCCAAGGTACAAACTTTGCCTTGTCCTTAAGAACCGTATGCTGCCACAACCAAGCGTTTTAAATAAAGACCAGGGAAAGAGACCACTTGGAGACGTCTTCCCCAAAAATATCCCCCCAAGCCCTACACCCCCTTTCCTGGGGAAGGCTTGATAAGAATCCTCACCAATTTGTACAGGTGAACACAGATCCAAACCCTTGGATCTTAAGAACAATGAAAAATCAATCAGGTTCTTAAAAGAAGAATTTTAATTAAAGAAAAGGTAAAAGAATCACCTCTGTAAAATCAGGATGGTAAATACCTTACAGGGTAATCAGATTCAAAACATAGAGAATCCCTCTAGGCAAAAACTTAAGTTACAAAAAGACACAAAAACAGGAATATACATACCATCCAGCACAGCTTATTTTACCACCCATTAAACAAAAGGAAATCTAACGCATTTCTAGCTAGATTACTTATTAACTTAACAGGAGTTGTAAGGCTGCATTCCTGATCTGTTCCCGGCAGAATCATCACACAGACAAACCCTTTGTTCCCCCCACTCCAGATTTGCAAGTATCTTGTCCTCTCATTGGTCATTTTGGGTCAGGTGCCAGGGAGGTTATCTTAGCTTCTTAACCCTTTACAGGTGAAAGGGTTTTGCCTCTGGCCAGGAGGGATTTTATAGCACTGTATGCAGAAAGGTGGTTACCCTTCCCTTTAGATTTATGACAAGGGGTCTGAACCCCAAAGAATAAGCAATTGAATCAACTGGTTGCATACAATGTTGTGTATCACAATATGTTGAGTACGGTCCTTTATGAAAGCTTGTAATGTTCTGAACTTGATGGTCATTGTGAAATATGTATACAGACCGGGGTTTTGAATCTGTGACCTTTAGTACAATTTCAGATGCACCTCCCAGCCTAAAAAACTGCAGAGCGGAGCCAGCTAGAGACTTGATCCAGTCGGAGCAGCTACAGAAGCAGCTAAAGCAGGGATCTTTTGCCCTTAAGATAACTATCGGCCATTTTGACTGGACTGTCTCTGCTCTGTGCTGACTGGCTGTTTGCTCCAACCTGCTCCCTCGGGATCGCTGCATCTCAGCTTTCCCTCCGCAGCTGCCCCTTCTACCCTGCCCTCTCTTCCCCTTCTCTTCTCTTTCCATTTAGTTTATCCCTAACCAACCCTAGCACTCTTTCTCCCAAAAATCATGGAACAACCCTGCTCCCTGGCTGCTGGGGAGGAGGCGGGGGGATCCCTGGAGCTCTGAGCCCCCACGGGTGGTGGGGGCTCCAGAGCTGCCAGCCACCCCACAGCTGCCCAGCCCCTTCCCTTTTTGTCATGGGTATTTTTAGTAAAAGTCAGGGACAGGTCACAGCTTCTGTGAATTTTTCTTTGTTGCTTGTGACCTGTCCCTGACTTTTACTAAAAATACTCATGACAAAATCTTAGCCTCAGTTATATGTTTGCCTAATTTATTGCACCCTACGAAGTCACCCAGAGATTTGGAGGAAGAAAAGTGGGGCGAAAAGTTTGGTGTAAATTTGTGTAGCTCCAGTGGCGTTAGACTGACTTACACCAGCTGAGAATCCTGGCCTCAAGCCTCTCTCTTTCTTAAAGCCCCTTATGACATTTTCTTTGCTTTAATTTTTTATTGCTTGATCTGAGGAGACAGTTCCTCCCTGGGTATAAGGAGTCACCACTGCAGAGAAGCAGACATAACAGGGACATGGAAATGTCTCTCTCATCCAGAAAGCATCAAGTCTTTTAAAGGCCACTCACCTACTGCCCTCCGTGTCCTGGTGTTGTCAGCACCTCCATCCAATATGGTAGTGAGCCTCTCCACACTGAAGGAGGCAGTCTGCCTTTCAGCTTCAAGGTCGGGATTCACATCTCTGCTACCAGAGCTCCTGAAATAGCCACTCCTGTTCCACTGGGCCATCTGAGATTGCTGGACTCCCAGAGAACAGATGGTATGAATTAGTCTGTCAGCCCTCGAAAACCCAGGTGAGCATCCCCTATGGCAGCATTTTCATTACCTACTTGCAAGTCTAGAGCTGGTCTTACAACGAGGATGAATTATGCTTAGTTCAGTTCAGAGGACTGAGCAACTGTTTTGCTGGATTTTTCTGATAATGTGGTGTCTTGTGCAACCAAAAGAACTGAACTGTAAAGACACCAGCTGATTGGCCAAAAGAACTGTAAAGGCACCAGCTGATTGGCTTCCACTAAGCAGATACTAACTCAGCCTGGCAAAATCCTATGTGTGCAGGGCAGGCACTTTCTTTTCCCCCTGTGAACTGGCAAATAGAATACTGTATGTTTTCTGTCACTGGCATCCATCATCAACACAAAAGGTGCAGGAGTAGATATTGTCCCCAGGCAGGTAAATTATCATGAGAATTTAATAGAATATGCGGATCTGCATGACTGTTTAAACCCCACCATATGGCAGCATGGAATGATGATGTTTAGGACACTTGATGGCACATGGTCATCTTGGATTAGGACTCAAAATATAAGAGTTTAAGGAAAGAGATTCCTGTTACGTTTTACTTTAAAAATTCCTATCAAAACTACCCTTCCTTCCCCATCCCCCATTCTAAATGTCTCTGGTAGTGTTTGCACACCAAACATTGCAACATTGCGGGGAATACATAGGCATGTGTGAACACAAGCAAGTGACCTGACTTCAACTGCTCCCAGAGATCCAGTTGCAGGACTGCAGCTATAGTGCATACACTGTATAGCTCCCTTTACACGACCACAACATATCTGGAGCAGACTCACAATTCCTCCATTACATGTTGAACGGAAAAAAGGGCCATAAACAGTCTCTTACCCTTAAAACAGAAGTTCTTCCCTTAAAACTATCCCACTCTTCTTTCTGGAGAAAGTCAGGGGGAGAAAAGGTCACTAGGTTCTGGTTTTTACCTGGTTAATGTCCCCTATCCAACATGTTGCTTATTAACCCTGGCAGGTAATGACTGAGCAAGAAGTAGGCTTCCTGACTACTTAACACAATTAAGCACAGTTGTAGCTGGGACACTTTTGTTTTGTTTTTTAATGAGATGCATGTGTTGATAGTACTTTAATTTAGGATTGAGATTAAGCTGTTTAGAAGAGTTGCTGAAAAATAAGGATTTAATGACTGCAGAATCATTTAATTCAAGGGAAAGGAAAGGAAAATCGAATACGCTCTTTCAATTAATTGCAGTTATGCTCTCAGACACTCTCTGATACTCTCTAGTTCAACCACATGTTACTGATGCAGGAATCACTCGGTGAAATTCTGTATCCTGTGCATCCTAATGGTCCCATCTGGCTTTAAAATCTGTCTACATGTAACTGTAATTCTACCCAAACGTACAATTCTATTGCTGAGTAAAAGGATCCCCAGTTCAGCCGGAGTTGATGAGAGGCTGTCTGGCTTCATAAACCTATCTGTCATTCCGAGACATTGCAATTTTCGAATCCCTGAGCAAGATGGATCTTAACACCTGGCATGATCTTAAGGCATTGAATTCAGGGTCCGCCTGTTATCCTCTAGGCATAGAAACGTCGCTCAAACCAGAGCTTCCCAATAAAACAAATGTAATCGCCTGCCCTTGCTGTACAGTGAAAAGCAAACGTGGCAGCTTAGAGGTCACCAGTAACCATCAGCTTCATGTTCCTACTTTGGTTTAGCTGCCTTTCATTCACCATGCAAACACGCACACTCACCTACCTTCCCCTTGGCAGCCATTAGAGGGAAAGTTGCATCTCCAGTCCAGTCCCAACTTCCTCAGCAGCTGACTGCAAACTCCCTTCCCCAGGACGCTCGGTGTCAGGCTTTGTCATTAACTCCTTGTTGTGCGGTACACACTGGCTGCTGTGCACCGCCAGTGACCTCTAGTGGGTGGCACCTCACAGCTGCTCCAGGGGTGTCAGACCACCACTGCAGTGAGCAGAAGGGCTGACCCCAAGCACTCACAACACAGGCCTCTCCCCCCAAAACACCAGGCGGTCGATTTTTAAAAATCGTTTTGTTTTTGGTCGGCCCGCTGACTATTCACCCCTTTGGGGACACCCCAGCCCTGCAACGTGTGTGGGTGTGAGATCGTTTTGGGGTGGAAGTTCAACGTAAATGCACACACACAAACACCGGCCTGCTCCTTAGCCGCGTGGCGGGGGCTCGTGTCCCTTCCCCTAGCCTGGGGGTGGCAGAGCTGTCTCTCTGTCCCCTTCCATGCCCCCCCAACCCCGTCACTCTCTCCTTCCTCCAGCCTCAAGCTCCTGCCCCATCACCCCCTTCTGGCTCCCTCCATCTCAGACCCTCACCTGCTCCCTGGCCCTCCCACTCATATTCCCTTTTCCCTCTGGCTTCTGCCACATCACCATCTCCCTCCCGCTCCCTCTCTGCCCCCCAGTATCTCTCCCTGTCCTGCTCAATTCTTCCACCTTCCACGGTTCACAGATTGTAAGGCCAGGGGGGACCATTACGATTGTGCAGCAGAACACAGGCCTGCACCCCAGGGTGCTTCCCCCAGGTACTCTCTATCCCTGCCCCTTCCCAACCACATTTTCCCTTTGCATCACCTCACAGGGCCGCCCTGCCTCCCGGCAGCATAGGGGCTAGCCATGTTTGCTGAGGGCCGGCAGATACACGCTCTCTCAACCCACCGACTTTGGTTGGCATATGTTGCCCTCGGGGTCTCTCTGACACACTGGCATATGACAGCTCTGGGGGCCCGAGCATGCTGCAGGCCGTGGCAGCGTGCAGCCGGTGAGGGGAAGGGAACTGTCTCTGAAGCAGTGTCACGCTCCCTACTGTGCTAGGTGTCTGAGTCTTCTCCCATGCAGGCTCTGTGTCGCAGCCACCTCGATCGTGGGCTTCTGGGTGTGGTAACAATGTGGGGCAGGTGCTAGAAAATTAGCGGCATCATTAGTGAGAGCAGGAAGGCCAGACACTGTTTCAATGCCCCTGCCCCCAGTTACGTGTGCAGCAAAGGCAAAGTCGGGATTGAAGGTGGGCAACAGAGCTTCGTTGAAGGGCCTCTTGCCAGTGAGAAGTTGTCCCCACTTCAGATCTCCATTGCCCCGCCCAGAAGTGGGTAGACAGGAAAGGAGGTGACAGGAAATATTGAGGGGTCACTATTTGTTTCACAAAAGCAAAAGCATAAAGTTTTGGTTTGAACTGCATGGCAGACACGGAGATTCAGCGGTGAACCATTGTTTAATGCAACAGGAGACTGTCTGAGAGCAAAGATCTGTGTGTGACTGAAGGACCCTGGAAGGCAGATTTACTCTGACAATAGAACACTTAATATTTGCTTTATCCCTCACTGTCAATAATTCACTTTAGAGTAAGGCAATTCCTAACAGAAGCAAAACAGGTTTTGATACTTTTATAGTATGCACTTGTGAAAATCCCCTTAGGCATGAAGAGTGCATTTGGGAAGACACTCAAAGGAGATTTTTGTTCAGTCCCCCTCAGACAGATCCTAAAGGCAATGCTTCTTCGGATACCTCTTTAAAAATGGGTGTGGGCCAGGAGCTGTGTGGGTGCTTTTGCTAATTTCATTTAAAATGTTTCAGTCTTTTCAGTGAAAATGAAAACTTGCCATTTTCATGATAAAAATGTAAAAAGTTTCTCTGCAGAAATGGTGACATTTTGTCTGGGTCCTTCCTTTTCTTTCTGTATGCCTTGGTATCTGTGGGAGTCTGAAAACTTGACTATTGGTTTCCTGAAAGCAATGGTGCCCTTGACATAGTTTGCTAAATTCATGGGAAAATCTGTTTCTTCATTTGAAAACTGAGAGTTACAAACAGCCCCAGGAATCTGTTACATGGATGCCTACAGGCTGAAGATAACAATGAAGTTTAGTTCTCTGCATCTTGTTCTGATTGTAACAATTACAAGAGAGATTGTAGATGTATATGTTGGTGTCAAAAAAAGACTGAAACTGAGCATAGCTACAGAAATTACTCCCCCCCCCCCCCCCCCCCCGCAAAGACTTGACTCCTAAAGATCAGGTTCATGTATAGATCTTATTTTATTTTTTGTTTGTTTTCTTGTTGTTTTATTTTTGCCCAAATATGGTGGAATTTAGACCAAGTCAGCATTCAAATTCAAAATGGCCTCATTCCTAATAATACCCAAGACCCTAGGTATAGTTGTTATTTGTGATTATTATTACAATTGCGAAGGTTAAGGGTTTCTGATTCTGTTTACACAACAGTTTTGAGATGCTGTAAGTGTGGCAAGTTTTTGAAATAACTGTATTTTAAAAATTTGCTTATAACTTAAATATATTCAAGACTTAAAGTGAATTAAAAATTGCTACCATTACAAATGACTGCTATTTAGACATTCTGTATGGAGTTTTGTGAAATGTGAAACACTGATGACTTGACTGTTTGGTTAAGTAATCAGAGAGCAGTCTTCAGGAGAGATAAACCATGCAGAATCCCTGCTCTTCCCCTCAGCTCCCATACACAACCAGAAGATTTTGGTGTCACTCAAAAGTAATTTGAAATAAACATGACAGTGTATAGGTAAAGTTTTTAAAAGATGCTTATCATCCCTTTTAGTGTAAAGAAGGGGTTAGTTTTGACAGCTCTGCTATGCATTTACATACTGAAGAAACATTAGTACAGTAATTTGCCAAGCTGTACCCTAACATGATTAGAGCAAGAGTGGTTAATCCGCTGTGTTTAAGACCCAGTAGCCTGTGAATCTGCAGAAGTTCAAATCCCTCATCCAGCAATTTACCGCCATTAATAATTTTTCATTAAAAATCTAGGATTTTGTTTAAAACTTTTAAAAATATTTGTTACTGGATCCTCAAACTGGGTTTTATGCATGTTATTTAGCAGAGGCATCATACGCTATCTACCAAGATACCCAACAACAGCAAGAAGAAGAAAGCTCTCGCGAACCAGCTTCAAAAGAGCAAAGAGAACTGCGGCTTTAGAAAAATTGCCCAAGAACAGCTGTTTTGGGGGGTAGCCAGGCCATGGGTAAGTGACAGCCACACTACAAACGGTCTATAAGTGGAAGCTGAAAATGGCAACAATTTTTGTGTTAGCATTGTAATGTTTAAAGTCGAAAAGGTTTTTAGCATAATTTCCACCGAAGGCATCATTATCTGCAAATCCAGTAACGAGCTGCTTGGGTGACTGCCCCAGAAAGAGATTTTCCTGGTTACTGATGTGACTGCTGGCTGGAATATTAAATACTGTCATCCCCAGTCAGTCCCCAGGGCGCTTTGCGTTGGCTGTCATTCGAGCCTCTGCATGTCCCCAAAGGACCCCTGGAGCCGCTTTCAGACGATCCAGAAAGAGAGTCGCGGCACTAAATATGCACTTTATAATTCTGACCGGCATTCCCACTCGTGAGGCAAAAAGTGTCTTCGCTACGTGTGAGTTTAATTTTCACATCCACACTGTTCAGCAGCATTTTTTCTTGAAAAATGAAATTGCGGAGTAAACCCCCTGCTACCCACACCAGCCAGGTGGTGTTCTCGTGTGTTCCCTCTGTGTCTTCCTGAAACCCTCTGGGGGACACCTGCGTAGAGAAGATTTCATTGTGGTAGTTTAAAATCAATTCTATAAAGGCTTGGTAAGGGTAAGCATTGTTGTCTGGCTGACAGCCAGCTGGTACAAAGGGTGGCAATGGGGCGATCCTGGCATTGTCATCAATGTCTGAACCGTCTTCTTTTGCTGTCTTGCAGCATATGCACTGCAAAGTGTTGCTGAGGTCTAAGTAATGATCCCTGTGTCCTGAAACAAAATGTTCTCGAGGGGCATTCACCGTTAAAGCAGCCGAGGTCGCACCTCACCAGAAAAGTGATTCTCAATACTGGTTAGATTAGGGGCTATTTGAAATAAATCTAGCTGGGATTCAGCACATTCTTCAGGACCGCCATGAATTAAAGCTGTGTTGTGTTTTCAGACAGGGGTTCTCAAGCTTTTACTTTCTGGGGCCCCTCCAACATGCTATAAAAACTCCACGGCCCACCTGTACCACCATAACTGCTTTTCTGCATCTAAAAGCCAGGGCCAGCGTTAGGGGGTAGCAAGCAGGGCAATTTTCTGGGGCCTGCACAGGCTTCAGCTTCAGCCCCAGGTGGTGGGGTTCAGTGCCCCAGGCTTCATCCCCATGCAGTGGGGCTTCGGCTTTCTACCCTGGGCTCCAGTGAGACGAATTCTGGCCTGCTTGGCAGCCCTCCGAAAACCTGCTCGTGGCCCCCCCAGGGAGTCTATATCCCCTTTATCATGATCTATGGTCTTCTTCTTCGGACGGCTTTCACATTTGTCTGCGATGGCTTTAGGCAGCTTTCCTTTTAAAGGGCATGGGAGGGCCTGTAAATGGACGCACAACGCTGCTCTTTTTCTCCTAATCACTACTAGACCAGAGCCTCCCTGTTGCATGTATGTGCCTTCCTTGTGTGTAATGGCACTAGATATGTGGGTCACTACATTTTTGGTTATATGTTTTGCATCCATTTTCATGTGAGTCTTAATAATTTCTAGCCCCTGTCTCAGAATCAGCCCAGCTTTTCTAAAAAGACTGTGGAATATCCAGTCTAACTCAGCCCCCTACATAACAGGTAATCCCTGATTATCCTAATAGAGCATAACCAGCCTGGGCCTTTTAGTAGTTCTTAAACAAAGAGGGGTCCCCATCATTTTTTATAGTCAACTTTCCCAAAGTGCAGATGACATTGAACGATCACCTTTCCGAACGAAATGAAATGTTTTTATTCTGGTCTGTCTTTATTTCCGTAGTGATGTGCTGCTTACTCCAAGGAACATAATGCAGTTTGCCATGTATGATAGTGATACATTCATTGTTGCTGCCACAGATGTGAAAGCAACAGCGGACATAGCAGTCCCCAATTAACTGATGCCCCTTATGATTCAGGTACTCTTAGGACGTGATCTTAAAAAGAGATTGTGTTAACTTTATTTTAAAACTGCCCGTCTAGAGCGTTTTCCACGCAGCCAGCGCGTTAGAACTGTTAACATCGGTCGGTCGCCCGCTGTGGTAACTTCGGTTGTAACTCTGTATAAAAGCCTGCATCATGTCGCGGTACCAATGGGTGCTGTGGGATGTAAAGTACCTCCACATCTTTCGTTTTAAAGTGCTGTTAACCCTCTCCACGACCCCCACTTTAACTTCATTATTGATAACAAAACAGTATGTGCCCGGTTGTGTTAACCAATTCTTTAAAGCTTTGTTTACAAATTCTTTTCCACAGTCCATCTATAATTTTTGACTTGATTGAAAATAGTTTTAAATGCCCTCGTCACCTCTTTCTTGGTCTTATCCTTTAGGGCTTCCACCCAGGTGTATTTAGACAGGATGTCTTTCATCATTAAAATGTACTTACTACCATCATTGTGTTTAGAGCAGGGAGCTGTATTAACCAGATCAGCCTGCTATTGTGTGTCCACATTAGACACAACCATTTTATTTCTTTTAAACTTGATTATGGCTGGTTTATGCAGGGTGCAAGCATCTTAATGTATAAACCAGGCTGCAAGCTGCTTTCTGCTCAGAGTTTTACCTTGCTTTTTAGCAGCCTGGAATGAGGGTATCATGACTCCAACACTCCCAACCTCTCCGGGACAATAATGTATTTTCTTTAACAGCCTTGTCATTTCTGACCAATGTAACTCTAGGAGTCCTGTATAGTTGGTGTTTTTTAAATACAGAGCAAGGCAGAATATTTTACATTAATATACAGAGTTTTAAAAGCAAAGTAAATAAACGGTAATTTGTGGTATCTATAAACAGCTGTTGACACTCTTTGTGTTCCTTACATTGCACTTTTATTCTTAGTTCTGAAATAAAAGGTGTTTAAATTCTAATCAATATTCAGCTTTATTGTTTCTGAACCTTTAGGTCTAGGTTCTGTCTTACCTGTTTTGTGCATCACCTCTGACAGTTAAACCTGAGAAATGCATTTCTGGGTACTTGTTTTTATACATATGCAGCTAGAATGCAAGTAGCTTGGGGTCTGGGAGGAGGGAGTAGCCTGGTGTCTTTTTTTCTGTATTATCTGAGTCAGGGAGTGATGTGTTTCATCGTTATTTGCATGCTTTTATTAATCAGAGTTAATACAGACAAGACAACTTCCAAGTAGCCAATTTCTGCTACTTTTTCTTCTACTTGTGGAAGAGAGATGACTGAATGTTCCTTGGGTTTCTTCTGACCACAAATGGGCATTCACCGGTGAATCCATCCCCTTGATCCAGCTGGGCATCAATCAAAGAGATGAGTCGTCAGGTGGAACAGATGATGGTGAAGACTCCTGCAAATTAATGAAATGAATGGAAACCTCCAGGCTTTGAAGAGTCAGACCTTCACTTTGCACTTGACTAGTTGTATATTTGGCCAGATAGTTAACCCAAGCAGAGTTACATTTATTTTTTGTGGTAAAAGGTTGTGTATCTGACCTGTCTACAGGAGCTGGGTATTGTACTGGTGGAACACATATGGATAATTATGTCAGTGGAAGCCGTGAAATCCTGTGGTTTAGAATAAGAGAGGAAGGAGAATGAAGAATTGAGTCTATTGACTCCTCACTCATTGCTGAGTGAATAACAGATTTTTTTTGGTTTGGTTGCAAACCAAAGAATTGGGGGGGAAATTGTTTTGGTCAAACTGAAATGAAAGTTTTTCAGTTTTTCTTGCTTGGAAAAAATAATTTCAGGTAGAATGAAATGTTTTGTTCAGTTGTCAGGTGTGTTTTTCCCATAAATTTTTTTTACAAACGTCAAAATGTTTCATTTTGAAAATATCAAAACAAAACATTTCTATTCTTTAAAAAAATTCAGGTTTTTTTAAAATCAAAATTAGTAGCCAAATGTAACTTGAATTCAATAAACCCAAAATGACAGGGTTTGCAAATAAGCTATTCATCCAAAAAAATTCTCCCAGTTCTAGCTGTAGAACAGACATTTGAATGGCTGCGGTGTGAGAGAGGGGCAAGCTGAAAAATGAAAATTATTATTTAATATTACACTTAGGCTTGGAAGAATTCAATTTTTATTTTTTTTATAATTTTGACAGATAATATTGGTTTATTTTTATTGATGTAAATATTCACAGTTGTGCAAAATTATGGAGGTTAAGTATTTTTTTGTCAATTTAAATTTTACAGTTGCAGGCAGTTATGGGGGGCAGACAGTAATTATTTAATGACTGTAGACACTGAGATTCAAAAAGCTCAAGCTTTATAGCCATCAAAACATGAACTGTCAACATCACATGTCAAAATATACAAAGTAAATATCTTTAAATCAAACTCTAATAAGGTCTTAAGAAGCATTTTTCTTACTTTGCCTGTCTGCAAATTTCAATTATCAATGGAGATATTTTTCATCAGTTTGTGCGTGTCTGGTGAAATCAACATTTATTGACATTTACTGATAAAAATCTAATCCTTCCAAGCCTAATTACACTGCAGTAAAGTAATTACACTGTAGTAAGATCTCAAAGCCACAACCAGGGTAGGCTTTATAGTGCTAGGCATTGTATAAGGGTATAAATGTCTGTCCCCACCCTGAAAGAGTTTACCATCTTAAAGAAAAGGTGTAACAGGTGGACGAGACAAACAAGTGGGCTGGGGCTGGAGTGGGGTAATAGAGAAACAAATAAATATAGCCCACCAGAGGTAGTGATCGTAAGCAGTGGGGGTGACAAGTTTTGTGGCCTGGTGTTTGCAGGAGATTGTAATTACTGAGGGAGAGAGAGAGAGATATGATCACCCTTAAAACTTGCTAACTTTGCCTTAGGTACACAGATTATGCTAGTTCTGACCTGCCAACATTCCCTGTGCTGACTGGAAGAACTACCACGGGGACACTGCTAATGCTGAGGTAACTAATCTGGGTATCTAGGGCAAAGCTAGCGATGGTAGTTGTTAAGGTTGACGGCTGTCTCTCTCTCTCTCTCTCTCTCTGGTTAAAATCTCCCATGAGCACCCGCGTATGAGATTTGTCATCTGCTTTACAAGTGGTTCATCTTTGCCCTCCTCTGCCTTGGCTTGATGAGTCTGTAGACCACAGCAGCTTTTAATTCTCCTTCCTCATCAAAGACTTCTCTGAACTGTGCTCCTGAGAGTGCTTCTGGGTCAAAGCTATCCAGCGAGCCAAACAGCAAAGTACCTGTGGCGTCATGGTGGGCTCCGGTGGAGACTCCGTCACTGGGTGGAACTGAGTCTGAAAGTGTTGGGCAGGGAAGAAAGAAAATTGGCGATGCTGCATTTCCCCACCCATCACCTGCTGCGTTCCCAGGAGTGGCTTCACCCTGCCCCTCTCTCACACCGCAGCCATTCAAATGCCCAACCTTACCATTCATTCCTATTACTCTTCTCATTTCCCACAACCCTTCTCGTCTTTGCTCTTCAGTTTCCCTCCCCCTCCCATAATTCCTCCCTCTGCCCCGCTGCAACGCTGACTGCCCCACAGTCCCCCTGACTCTTCAGTTTTTATAAGAGAGGTAAAACAAATACAGTAAAGACAAAAAGTCCTGGCATTAATATGACGTGCCCACCCTCACCCCATCCTTCTGCTTGTTGGTTGCATCCCTTTGCCCACCCTTTGTCTGGTGTTTATCTCTTTGCATTGTAGGCTTTTAGACGTGTGATCTCTGTCTTCCTTTCTCTCAGTATAGCACCCAGCACACTTAGACCTCAGGGCCTGACTGGGGCTTCTTGGTTCTATCACAATATAAATATTAGTCATAGTTAGGGTCTGTGTTAAACATTTGGCTGAAGATGAATTGGTCCGTTTTCCAGTTGAATGCGTGATACCCAGATGGCCTGGAAATGGGGGCTGTAGAAGAATGCAAATCAATACATTATTGTGGATGATGTGAACTGGAGATTTTAATTTATTTGAATATCAGCCTGGAAAACTGGCACAGAGGACTGTGGTTCAAACACGAGTCACTGGGCTCGCTACAGGAATTGTTGGATGAAATTTTACAGCCAGTGCTATGCAGGAGATGAGAGTAGATGACCATTATGGATGGTCCCATTTGGCCTTAAATCCATGAAAATGGTTGATAGTTAATAGCTTTTATTGGACTCACTGCTGTTGGCAAGAATGACGAGCTTCTGATCAGAAGATGAGCTCTGTGTGGCTCAAAAGCTCATCTCTCTCACGAGCAGAAGTTGCTCCAATAGAAGCTATTATCTCACCCATCTTGTGTTGCTAATAGCCTGGGAGCAACCTGGCTACAGCATCACTGCCTATGATAGTTAATAGGTCAGACTTGGTAGAAGAAATGCAAAATAACCTATTTCATTCTTTAAAATGTAGATCTAGGTATAAATATCTAGATACCTGATATTTCCCAGAGTAGTGAAGGCGTTGTAACAAGCTCCTAAAGAGATAAAAATTCAAGAACTCTTCCTTGGGAAACAAAAAGAGAGACATTTTTTTAGGTTTCAGAGTAGCAGCCGTGTTAGTCTGTATCAGCAAAAAGAAAAGGAGTACTTGTGGCACCTTAGAGACTAACAAATTTATTTGAGCATAAGCTTTCGTGGGCTAAAGCCCACTTCATCAGATGCATGCAGTGGAAAATACAGTAGGAAGATATATATATACACAGAGAACATGAAAAAATGGGGATTGCTGTACCAACTCTAATGAGACTAATCAATTAAGGTGGGCTATTATCAGCAGGAGAAAAAAAACTTTTGTAGTGATAATCAGGATGGCCCATTTCAAACAATTGACAAGAAGGCGTGAGTAGCAGTAGGGGAAAAATTAGCATGGGGAATAGTTTTTAGTTTGTGTAATGAGTCATCATGAGTCTGCTCAGATAAATTTGTTATTCTCTAAGGTGCCCCAAGTACTCCTCGTTCTTTTTACATTTTTTTAGGTTGCTCTAGTACATATGTCAACCTGGGTGAAAATGGGCAAACTTACAGCCAAGTTTACATAACAGGTCCCAACCCAAAAGGTTCACCAGAGTGGAATCCGAGGGGAGGGGGACGTGGTCACGGGAGGGGCCGTGGAACTGGATTTTCGGGTTTTGGGGGTGTTTGTAATTACTGTAAACAACCCGGACATTGGAAAAACGAGTGTCCGTGCCAGCCTAATAGCTCTGTAAACAACCAGCTAGACCCCCTGTCTGCACAGCCCGACAGTCCCCAGACTTACTTTGTCCCACACCAATGACAGAACACCAGGGAACCTCAGGAAATTTTAGCTCCTTTACTACCTCTCACTCCCACGGGTGAATGTGTTTTGACTATTAATGATCTTTCTCTCCCTTTCCTTGTTGATACGGGAGCTTCGCTCTCTGCAGTTCGTACTGCCGACCTGCCTGACGTTCCCCGCTCCGAAAAAACCATATCCGCTGTGGGCATTACGGGAGTCCCAACCCCTTATCCCCTTTCAAAGCCTCTACCTGTCCAGGTTGGTCCCCTTTCCGAGGACCATGCATTCCTCCTCTCGGATTCCACTCCGGTGAACCTTTTGAGTCAGGACCTGTTATGTAAACTTGGTTGTACCATCTACTGTTCCCGGGATGGTGTCTACTTACAAATCCCCCAGTCCTCTCTGAGTGATTCTGTAGCCTCCCTGCTGTCTGAAACTCCCCTTTCCACTCCGGTCCCCTGCTGCCCATTGGTCCCGTCCCTTGAACACCTAATTTCGCAGGTCCCATCCTCTTTGTGGCCAACCCACCCATCTGAAGTGGGCCGTTTACATACTGACCCCGTCTGCATTATTGTTGATTCCTCCAAACCTCTGCCTCGCCTGTCTCAATACCCTTTAAACCCCAAAGCAGAGGCTGGAATTGCTCCATCCCCTGCTCCAGCCACTGTAACACCCCTATCCTCCCAGTTCGAAAAGCTGATGGTAAATCGTGGCGGTTTGTTCAGGATCTTCGGGCCATTAACCACATTGTCATACCTGCCTTTCCCGTTGTCCCTAACCCAGCGACGATTCTGGCTTGTATCCCACCAGATGCAACTCATTTTACTGTTGTTGATTTGTGCTCTGCTTTCTTTTCTGTCCCGGTTCACCCTGACTCCCAGTTCCTGTTTGCCTTTTCTTACAAGGGGCAACAGTACACATGGACCACACTGCCCCAGGAGTCATATTTTTCCTAAGCATTAGCCTGAGACCTTGCTGACCTTGTTTTCCCATCCAGGTCCACACTAGTCCAATATGTAGATGATCTACTCCTCTGTTCCCCTTCATTGTCTGCCTCTGAAACTGACTCTTTAGTGCTCCTTACTGCCCTAGCAAATAAGGGTCAAAGCTTCTCGCTCTAAACTACATCTCTGTCAAGCTTCTGTCACATACCTTGGCTTTCTCCTCTCCCAGGGTTCCTGTGCACTTTCTCCCACCCACATCCAAGCTATCCTTAGCTTTCCCCGACCCTGCTTCCCATGGCAGGTCCGGAAGTTTTTAGGCATGGCTGGATTTTGCAGACAATGGATTCCCCAATATGCCTCCCTTGCAAAACCTCTCCAGGACCTCACTCGATTCTCTGTGCCTGACCCCATGCCATGGCCCCCTGAGGCCAATTCTGCCTTTGTTTCCCTCAAACAGGGTTTGGCTTCTGCCCCTGCCTTAGGGCTGCCTGACTATTCTAAGCCTTTTACCCTTTTCTGCCACGAACAATCGGGGTGTGCACTTGGAGTTCTCACTCAGATGCACGGAGAAAAGAACTGCCCAGTGGCTTATTTCTCTGCCACTTTAGACCCTGTTGCCCAAGGCTTACCCCCCTGCCTGCGTGCTGTGGCTGCTGCAGTGCGCCTAGTAAAAATGTCTGATTCCCTTGTTCTCCGCTCTCCTCTTACCCTCCTGGTCCCTCACTGACCTCACCCTGCTCCAAGACTCTGCCCCAGAAACCAAGAGAGAATCCTGGGTTGCCCAGGGTTGCTCTCTACATCCCGATTCCTTTTGGCGCTCGCCTGCTGGCACCTTTGTAGCCCCCTTTTCACTCTACCCATCTCTGGCCGCCCTGCTACACGGTGTTTCGCATGTCAGAAAGGAGGGGATGGTCTCTGCTGTAACTGAGACAGGATGGTGGGCCCCCCATTTTAGCTCTTTTGCAGCCCGCCACTGTGCAGCCTGTACCATTTGCCAAAGCCATAATATTTACAGGTAAACCTGCAAAAGTGGTCCAGGGGTTCCGGGGCCTGCCTCACGCACCGTTCCTGCACAAATGCCTAAGTGTCAACAATATGAATTTATATTGGTTATGGTATGTTTATTCTCCGGTTGGATGGAAGCCTTTCCTTGTCACAAGGCTGACTCACTGTCTGTTGCCAAATGTTTGTTAAATCATATTATGCCTGCCAAGGGAATTCCTGCTACTCTGTCCAGTGATCGGGGTACACATTTTGTTGGACAACTTGTTCAACACCTGGACCGTATATTGCATATCAAACACCTGTTGCACTGTCCCTACCACCCACAGAATGTAGGGGCAGTTGAAAGACGAAATGGAGTACTTAAGAATAAGCTTGCTAAAATTTGTGACTCTACAGGATTAAGCTGGCCAGTAGCCTTACCATTAGCCCTTATGGACATGAGATCCACTCCATCCCAAAGGCATAAATTAAGTCCCTTTGAAATTGTTATGGGACACCCTATGCGAGCTATGACGACCATTACTCCCGTTCCAGATTTGAACTTGACTCACAGTGCGCTCCTTCAGTATTGCAAGGGACTAATGCAAGCTGTAAGTCACTTCCATTCAAAGGTTCGAGCCGCCTGGCCCACGGAACCCACCTCCGACGCTTGCCACAACCTCGAGCCAGGTGATTGGGTCTACGTATGGCGCCATCATCGAAAGCACACCTTGGAGCCCCGGTGGAAGGGTCCTCATCAGGGACTGCTTACTACACAGACGGCTGTTAAACTATCTGGCATCGCAGCGTGGATACATGCTTCACAGTGTAAGAAGGCACCATCCCCAGAGAACCAGTCATCACCTCAGGACAACGCAGAGTCAATTTTGACTCCAGAAGACGACGTAGAGGAACAGTCTGCAATACCTTACAATCTACACTCTCGTAAGGGTTGCCAGAAGCAGACAATGAACAAAAAAAAGCAGTAGCGAGCCTAGCGCCTACTGCCTGATGTGGGTAAAACCGTGACTGCGGTTCCCTCAGTTGAGGTTGTCAGAACCAGAAGAGCCTTGCCTCCAACATGCGCCTCTGCCTGTTCCTTGGCTGCTAGTATCTTACAGTCTGGGGAGACCACGATGACAATTCTTTTATCCAGCAGCAGGTGTGGATAGCTCAGACCCTTAATATTTCTAATTGCTGGGTCTGCAGCCACATCCCAGCCCACTCTCAAACTGGTGTTCCTGTCCTGGCTATCCCACTTAAGTCCCCAGACCTCACTGGAGGGCCTCGTCCGTTTAACCAAATATGGAACAGCAATGACACTTGGGAAGCGGTGGGAATAAATGCATCTCAATGGATAAGTGTGGTGGAGGGAAAAGGTCATTGGTGTTGGGTGTGTAATGGGACAGGGCTGGATCTGGGGAAAAGCCGTTGCCTTCAGCATATTGTGGCCAATGGTGTATGGGATTATTCAAACAAAACTAAAAAGTGGCGGGCTGGTATGGAGATATGAATTTTTTCTCAACCTGGGATCAAATAGAGAAATCAATCTCATGTTCCCCCTATAGTAACCTTAGTGAAAACAATACAATCTTTCAATGTCATGCAAATAACACCACTCCTCGTAAGGAGAATTACCCTGTACCCTTTGGGGGATACTCCTCCTCCTTTGCAAACACCTATATGACAAATGGGTGCAACCGACCCTTCCCGGCCTTAATAGGCCGCCACTGGGTGTGTGGGACCAGAGCTTATACCGCACTACCAGCTAATTGGTCAGGAATCTGTTATCCCGCCCGACTCTTCCCACAATTCCGAGGGCTAGGACCCTTCCCTCGAGAACGCCTCCGCAATTTCAGGCATAAAAGAAGGGACTTAACAGATGCCCAATGGTATGTAAATAACATAAGCCCCTTAACCTGGAAAGAGGCCATTGGCGGTTCCTTCATACCATTAGGGGGAGTAATACACCATGCAAAAAGGCTCCTAAGGTTATAAGCAGTAGTTGAAATAATGGCAAATGAAACCGGAGAAAGTTTAAGAGCCCTGGCCAAAGAAACAGGGGCAATCCGACAGATGGCCCTCCAAAACCGTCAGGCACTGGACATAGTGCTGGCGGCAAAAGGAGGGACTTGTGCTCTCATTGGAAAAGACTGCTGTGTGTATATACCAGACAACACCAATGAGGTAATAGATCGTGCTAGCCACTTAGAACAAATCGCATATCTTCCCCACGAAGAGCCAAGTTCTTTATGGAAGTGGCTAAGTAACCTTTTCAATTTCTTTGGCATAGGAAACTGGTTGTTTCAGGGAGCCCTAACTCTCCTGTTTGGAATCCTAATAATTTTTGTATGTTTTCAGTTACTCTCCTGTTGTATCCAAAATTGTGTCAGGCATGCTACACAGATAGCTGCCCCAAACCAGAGTGCTAATTTGATGATTTTAAATATCACTGATGAACAAAGAGATAAAGAACGATTGATATGTGGAACCCAGTAATTGTTGGTCATTGCGTCGCTTGACCAAAAGGAGGGATTGTGAAAGTAGAATGAATTATATTGAAATTATAATTCATTAAAGAAATGCTGCTTGAAGGGTTTGTTGAAATATAGTTGTCAGGAAGAGAAACATTAAGGAGTGTGAGACAATGGGTCCTCAAACTAATTAACTTAGAGCGCCTACTGAGCTAGGAGATTGGTAAACGTTAGTATGCAAATAAGATATGTATGTATATTTGTCAGTTTCTGCTTCCTTTTGTTTCTTATGTTAAATTGGCTTTCCCTTATCTGTTTAAATAAGTTAGCTTGAGCCTTTGCAGGAGGCTCACATATCTGGGTGCATTGGCAAAGCGCTTTACTAATAAACAGAGTGGTCTGACAAATTTTGTGAGTCTTGAATCTGACTTTGACAGTTGCTTTTCCCCCAAAATATTTTTCCATAGGGACAGTTGCCACATCAGTTGCCCTTCCTCATAAACTAGTCAGTAGCGATCCCTTTACCACAAGAGAAATAATATATTGTGCCTTTACTTTGTTAGTGAATATTGAATCCTAATTGGAGTATGGTGCAGTGGTGATCATTGGACCAGGGCAAGAACATGATTCACTGGGGTGAAGTTTAGAGAGCTCGTACCAGGACTTGAACACTGCTGTTGCCCTGGAGGTTTAAGCGGGCCTTATGTTTTGCCTACGTCTTTGTACAGGCCGTCTGCACCAGGGTGACTTTCATCACTGCAGATTATGCAATGTACCAGGATGATACAAGGTCTTAATCTAAGGTCGTTATAGGGTATGTCTGCACTGCAAAAAATAGGTTGGACAGACAATGGTCAGGGATGGTCTCGGTTTACTTGGTCCTGGCTCAGCACTGGGGGCTGGACTAGATGCTCTCTTGAGGTCCCTTCCAGCCCTGCATTTCTATGATTACATTTTTCTAGCCCTACATGAATTAAGGCAAATGAAGGACTATAGTGACCCTTAATGGAACAAATGAAGTCATCCCATATTACTCTGGTAATGTGATTCAAGCCCTCCAGCTTCCCATGCAGCATGCCATCTACTAACCCCAAAGCTTGTATCATCAAAACCATCATTGTCTTCTTCAAAGGTGCATCTCCCATCAGCACAGCCTCCATCCACATCACGGCGCTTGCGGATTTTGCCCAAGAACTCAAGAGCATCTGATTTCTTCAAGAAGGCTATGAAGGGACAAATCATTGTAACACGTTAATGGAGAGTCAGAAAAGATAGGAGCGTGCAGCATCATGCCGGGAAATCTCCTGTTTACTACAAAGAGCCATCAGCCTACAGCTACAGGGGGTCAAGATCCCACAGAAACGCCATTGGAAACTGTTGTATCTAGCTGTAATACTTCAAAAAAAGTTCAGAGCATGATGTTCACAGTGCTTATCATGCTTCAAAGTGATGCCTAGCATCCCTTTCTGCTTCCTATAGCACCCACTTCTGAAGGTGAGATCAAGTTGATTCTCAGGTATAACACCACCCTGCTATTGTGCTTGCCTTGGGTTTGCTTTCTCTCTAACTGTAAGATCCTGAAGATTATTTTTTAAAGATGACATATGTCTAGCAGAGAGCTTCCTTCCAGCAATCTGCTCTGTCTGGTTACCGGCTTTTCCGCAGCTTGGCCAACACTAGGAACACCGCTGCACCTTCCCAGAAAGCAGTGGTGGCTGTTGTGATGTGTACAGTATACGGAAACAACCCATCATAAATACTGGAACCGGGTTGCTGATACCTATCCAACTGCAGGCCTGCCATAAAGATGCCAAGACACATTTTGTGCACAGTGCCTGGTGACATTAAGCATGTAACTTCCATTTTCATTCAAAACAGCTGAGTTCAGTTACAAGTGGAAAGCGATGAAGGTGCGGTTGGTCTGCAGGGGGATGGTAAGCGCAGAGACTTCTATTTCTCTCTGTCTGCACCAATGGGAAAAGCAATTGTGATGTTTTGGGGATCACCCACGCCAGTAAGGGGTTCTGGACGTGCCTGCTCTGTCACCTTGCGGAGCCTCAATGCTGGCTGTGATGGCTCAAAGCCCTCCCACCGGTAACCAGCCCACACACATGAGGGAGTCATGCTGGCTTCCACCAGCCAAGTTACTCCAGTGACCCCAACAGCCCTTCTGGTCCCGCGTCTCCCCAGATCTATCTTTCCTGAGCTCTGAACTACCAGACACTTGGGTTTCTCCCCTCTAGTTCTTCACCCCCAGGATAATGAAACCAGCTCCCCAGATAACTGGTCACTTTGGCATGCACACTCCACATAGCCTGCACAACAGACACCGGCCTGGGGGCACAAGAAAGAAAAAGTTTATTTAATAGAAAAAAAACACTGAGTCAGAGACGGAATAGCAAGGGAATGCCACACAGCCAAGTGACCCAGAAAATAAACAGAAGGGCACAACTTCAGGTGTTCCACATCTATATTAGATAAATCCCCTCTTCTAATGCAAGTTATCTGTTGCCATTGGACAAGTTCCCAATGTGTCCCCTCCCACCCATGGAGGGGATCCAGCATTTCACAGACAGTACCAACCAAGCGACTGCCCTTCAGCTGGATGTCAGTCTCAAGCCTCCTTTTTAAAAAGAGTTTTTTTCTTTTCTTTTTGTCTCTAGCATGGTGACTCATGGTTATTCAGGGTGGGGAAATGCTGGCTGAGTTGTCTGACTGTTTCGATGGCCCCCCATTTGTCTTTTCCTGGGTTGTGCACCACGAGCTGCTTGGAGCTGGTCTCCCCTGGTTGAGGAGGGAGCCCCTTGGAGTTGAATGTTGCAGCACAAATTCTGAGCACAGTTTTCTGTATATGACAATAGGTAAATTCCTCATCCCAGTCTGTATACATAGCTCATAATGCCCATCCTGTTCAGAGCATGAAAAACCGGAATGACTCTGTAGTTCAAACCTTAGTGAACACTTCTGTTGATGATGCACAAAACGGAGAGAAAAGAATCCAGCACTCTTTCTCTTATCTGCATGGCTGAGAAGCATTACATCTATAAGTAATTGTGACTAGGAAAACACTCAAGGACTAGATCTGTTGAGCAAGAAATTGTTGTTTTTACATAGTCACTTTTCAAGAGTTGAGCTGCACTTGAATTGTCCTAGCTAAGACATTCCAAGCAAAAGTTCAAAAAGAAATGTACCTGACTTCTTACCTGAATCTGTTGCACCAAAGAGAATAAGTAATGTTGCAAATAAGGAGATAACAAATACTAACTTCATTTCTCCTTATTCTCAAATGTGTGTCCTTTAAGGCCCTTATAATACTCTACCTGCCGAAAGACACACCCTCCAGCATCTTCAGAGGAAGGCAAGCCACGGCTGGCATTAAGCCTGTGATTTCGGGTTTCACTCCACTTATTAAAAATGCCTTTCAGGAGGTGAGTGTTTTCTGATGACAGATGAAACTGAGTTAAATAGGGTTTAATGCAGCCAGGATCTCAAGTTCTCACTCAGAGATGTCGTTTCACTGGACTGAAAGCCATATGTATATTCAACAAAGAGCTGGCTGTTAACTGTGTATTTTTCCACTGCTTTCTATTGGCTGGAATCAGAAGGGCTCAGCAGTGTGTGTAATATATTCGCTCTTGCTAACAGCGAGCTTCCTACAGCTCAGGTAGTTCGGCCCTTGTGAAGCCGGGGTATCGGAATTCTAACCCCACTGTCACTTTCATATTGGGAAATTCTATAGTGCCATGGTATGCAGCGTAATTACAAACACAGAGTTCATGGCTTTGTTTTAACGCTAGAGTCAACAGACCCCTCGAGAATATATTGCGTAGTATTCGAACTAGAGCGATGTGAAACTCAACGCCTTTCATTTACAGAGGTTCATACAAACATTTTAGTCCACTCAGAATTCCTACTGGTTTCATGTTAAAACCATGAGCTTCACATGATCTCTCTGTATGATCAAAGATCGGCCCTAGGGTCACTGAGAAGGTGTGTGAATCCCAGGCTATGGCTACGCCAGAGAGCTTACAGCGGTACAGCTGTAATGACTCCAGCCCCTGCGTAATGACTCCAGCCCCTGTGAGCGGCGGTAGCTATGTTGGTGGGAGAAGCTCTCCTGCTGACATAGCACTGTCCACTTAAATTGGCATAAATTATGTCGCTCAGGGTGGTGGCTAATTCACCCCCGGTGCAGTGCTTAATTTGTAATGAAAGAGATGCCGGGGCTCAAGCAATTTTTTTACATAGCCGGGGCTATGAACTGCTGAGCCTAGAGCCCACCCGGGGGCTCAGCCTTGGCCCAAATTAAGCACTGCCCCTGGGTGACATAGCTTATGTTGACTTAAGCTGTAGTGTAGCCATAGTCAGTGAATGTCTTCACCGTATCTGGGATGAGGCTCAATTGCAAAATCTAAAGCCAGGAGAGTTTTGGGTTTCATTGCATTTCATCCAGCTCAGTTCAGAACAAGGCACAAAAGCATTCACTGTAGGTTTAACTATTTTGTTTAATTTTTTCTATGCCGTGTAGGTGTTAAGACATATTAGGACGTGGAGGGCACTCAGCACATTGCAGAATGGAGCTCTCAGTTAAAGCCCTCTCTCTTAGGGTTGCCTTTTGCAAGGTAGTTTAATGTTCAACGTGTTCGTGCTGCAGAAAAGGGAAAGCTTAAGCTGCGGTAGAACATGATCACGCGCAGACGTCCCAAAGCCATTTCACAGCACAATGAAAAAAAAATCTCTTTGTTCACAGTTACCAAATTACTTGGCGGTGAGTGAAAATGAGTGCACCATAAGCATGGGCTTAAGCATGGCAAGACTATTACTAATTTCAATAATTTATGAGCTCCACAAAGTACGGTCATGAGAGTTAAAAAGAGAGACCATCTAAAATGACACATATCGGTACTAACGATTCTAGGAAATCCACCGCAGGGGAGCAAGAGAACAAAGGTGAAGTTCTGAGAAGTTACTTGGTCCCTTGTTCTAAGGAGCTCTACAAAGCAGGCCAAGAGCCATATAACAGCAATTCGAAACCTGGTTGGAATTTGTAACTACAGTCGGCAAAACAAATAGGCCTAAGTCTTTTTGTCCTTGCTGTCTATGTCAGTTGCAGCCATCTTGCTATATCCGTTGCAAGAGGCCAACAATTAATGCAGTGACCAGTTTGGACAGTCAAAGGTAAGCTTGCTCTAAACAGCAGTCTTGTGAGCTCTCTCTTAAGGAGCGTGGGCCAAATGGAACAATTCCTCGTATTTTACCTTTAATAATTCCTCTCATGCCAGAAGATTGGAGTTGGGATTTTGCATTTTTTCCAAACTCTCCATTATGCCAACGGGCTTCCATATGCTGGGAGATTCCTGGTTGTTATGAAGGTTGGGGGAAGACAGAGCTCTTCCTTCCACATGTTTTGGTGCCCTCAGTAGTGCAAATGTGAGTGATATCATCAGGGCCAACACCAAGGATTAATCAGTGACCTCCAAAGGTAAAAGCATGAGTCTCTGCAACTTGAGCTAAAGAGACAGTCTTTCTAGAGAAGCCCTGTAACAGACTGACAAGCTTTGTGGATGGGGCAGAGAGAAGGATGCGTAACACACATTGAGCAGCAGGCTCCAGGGATTCAATCAGTTCGCTTTGTGGTGTCCCAGCTTTACCGTTTCTTGTCTGGGCACGTAGCTGCTGCCGTTTCCAGCACAGCGTGCTCTATTGTGGTTGCTACAGACTTTTGCCATCTGTTTAATTTGGGACTGGTAAGGACCTCAAGCTGAACACAGATCCAGACGTTCTCTCTTAATGTAGTAGTTTCCTAGATCTAAAACAATGTGGTTTTGGTGGATGTGACTAATAGACAATTGGAGCTCAGAGGGCTCTACTGTAGAGGAACATCTGTAAAATCCTAAAATCACATGTGCAAGAGAGAGACAAGGTGGGTGAAGTCATATTTTTTGTATTGGACCAACTTCAGAAGCTATTACCTCACCCTTCTTGTCTCTAATATCCTGGGACCTACAAGGCTACAACACCACTGCGTACCACATTACAATAGAAACACATTGTAGAAATGCAGAATGTCACCGAAGGTTTGTGGGTGGTTTATTTCCATCCTGCCACTAGGGTGCAGCATGTCAGCCATTTCATTATTAGTACACAGATGTAGTTGCAATTCACCAGGGCACAAAGGGCTGTCTGTGAAATCCCAGTTTATACACACGGTTTATACCCACGCACAGTAGTGTGTTCTACCTAAATCAGGTACCCCAGTTAAACAGGTACAACTCCCATGGGAGTCACAACCATGCATGTGGGGTGGGCAGGTAGCCCTTTGTAAGCAGCTGGAGAATAAATATAAGAAAACGTTTTCAAAGTTGACAGGAAGGAGACACGTCATGGTCTTATATTTATTATTCTGGGCACAATTTTTCCTATCGGCAAAAGTGCTAGGGGTGTAGATAGGAAACCCTCTGAACAGAATTTGACATAATTTAATATTTGACTCACTGGAACAATTGACGCCACGTTATATTTGAGCAGAGAGTTCAATAAAAAGTGTTTCTTTGTATCGACTCTATTTCAGTATATTTCTAATATATGATGGTCTTGCCTTGTATTTCAACTATTATAAACCTGGTCACCTTTGTGATATTTTAAAAATCATTTTATAAATGATAGGTTTCAGAGTAACAGCCGTGTTAGTCTGTATTCGTAAAAAGAAAAGGAGTACTTGTGGCACCTTAGAGACTAACCAGTTTATTTGAGCATGAGCTTTCGTGAGCTACAGCTCACTTCATCGGATGCATCCGATGAAGTGAGCTGTAGCTCACGAAAGCTCATGCTCAAATAAACTGGTTAGTCTCTAAGGTGCCACAAGTACTCCTTTTCTTTTTATAAATGATCCAAATCCAGAATATTGTCCAGGGTACAATTTAGTATTATCTTAATTTTTTGCTTTTCTCAGGGTAGACTAGACTGTGCATCCAACATGTCTGTAATGTTTTGGGTGGGATTGTTAGTTTCCATGCTTTAATTTTAAAATAAAGCATAAAGAAGGTAAAAACCAGCCTGTGTGAGATTTTATTGGGGTGGAGTTTTTTTCTCATCTGATATGCATGCACAGCTGCAAATCACTGACCCAGTGGTTCTCATATCAAGGCTTATGGTGCGTAGGGGACATGCTGATAAACAGGCTGCTGACGGAAAAGATACTGCCGCCGTGGCTCTCTGAAACAGGTATCGGGTTTTGTGTAATTGTGTCTGAGTTAACGTACTGACGCTCAATGAGCAGCACATTTGCAATGACAAATAGGGGTTATCAATCCATAGTGGTCTGGCACCTGAGCAACGAACATTTCTGGGAATGAGTCAGTCAGCATCTTCTCTGACACGTGTAGCTGTGAATTTCCTGTCGAGGGAAGCAGCTTGCTTATTGGTGAGGCCGGGGGGCGGGGGGTCTGACAGGTGGACCTCCTAGACGCAGTTCTAGGCTCTGATGCTGGTTTGCTGGGTGGTGGCTTTTCAGAGGAGCTCAGTACATCTCCAGGTTTCAGTATTCCTCACTCACCTGCTCTGTTCCTCAGTTTCCCCACCTGTAAAATGGAGGTATTAATACTGCCTTGTAGGGATGCTTCAGGACTTATTTAATTAATTTAAGGATTTAACTGCAGTCCTTGAGGCCCTAGAAGGGCAAAGAATTATTATCGATTGTTTTAGCCAATTTTTCCTTCTAAATTAACTCTTTTCAATAGACTCCTTAAATATTTGTTTGCAGCATCCAAAGCAAAATGGCTTCACAGTAAAAGTTTTTTCATCTTGCCACAGTTCTTATTTCCACACCTTCCCCTTATGTTTCTTTATCACAGACTTTGTCCAGTTATTTTAATCCAAAGAAAGATCTCAGTTCCATGCTGGAGCTAAGAATGAGACCTGTTCTTGCTAACACTCGTATGCAGGCATTCAACCCAGGCCATGCGAGGCGTCTGCTGCTCACTGTGATAATACACATCGCAGCATGACCAGGTTAGAGGAGTAACTATTACTAGTTATTGATTTATAAATGTGTGCAGCTTACTGAATGGAAAGAAAGGCAAAAGCAGTTGGTGGTAAAATGTATTCTGTGTCTCTGTAGAGAGGAATTTGGACCCCGATAAACCACTCTCTGTTAACAGCTGACGGTGAAAACTCAGCCTATCTGGTTTTGGGATGCGGCTGTCTCTAGCCAAAGGCCTGGGATCTTGCGTGCATGTTGGTTTGTTTATATCGTGCATCCAGGCGCATGCACAGAAAATGGGAAATGTGCCCAAATGGGAAAACATATCTCCCCTGAAAACAAATGCCAGCCCTGGAGGGGGCTTGCTCCTCCTTCTCCCAAACGGACAGGCAGAGATGCTTTCACTTTGTTTTCCATGTCCACAGTTAGTATGGGATGCCCAGTGAACATGGCGTCTGCCCCCGTTGGGTATGGCACAGCACCAGGGTAGGGCCCTTTGTTGTATTAGTTAGCTGATCTGAATGGCGTCGCCTGGGTTATCACACAGTGAGCGCAGCAGCGTGAGGCTTCTGCTCTCACCCCACCAGGGTTTCCAGAGGAATGCCAGGGACCAGTGCTGGTAACGACATGACTGATTGCATTGCCAGGCTGCAGTCAGAGCACCCAGGCTTCTCCTGCACAGGGGCCACGCTAGCCTTTCCTGCCACGCGAGCGCCTCTTCTCTGGAATTAGAATGCTGGTAATTAGAGCGGGTTGGGACTTGCTCCGTTAAACGTCCTTTCTTTGGAAAATGCTGATTCATGAAAAGCGAAACTTTTCCCGGGAATGTGTCGGTTTTGCTGACACTCTCCTTGGGAAGGTTTCTCAGGCCCTGGATGAGTTTTGGGAGCGAGGAGGAAGAAGGCGTGGGAGAGGCCCCCCCCCAGGATAGACTGGGGAGTCAGCGCTGGGGACAAAGAAGACCCAGGCCCAAGTCTCTTCTCTGCCTGATTCAGACTAGGGACTGGAACCTGGTTTTCCCCATCCTAGATCGTTCCTTGCTCTCTCACAGCTACTGGCTGTTCTGGGGTGGGTCCCTCTCTCAGTTTTCATGGAAAACTTTGGACGATCTCAGGGTTTGTCCCAGTGCAGAGCAGGAACCAATGTCAAAGTCTGGAACATTTTCATGGGATAAGAAATCTGTTTCCTGCCCACCTCCGCTGGGAATGGCGTTGGGCAATGACAGGGGGTTATCAGCTGCAACAGTGTGTTCCTTTACATTATGGATGCTCTAGAAAACCTGCGTGTAAAAATACTTAGTGACTATGGCCCAGCCCAGTGAAATCAATCACAATGGCCTGTCTTCCTGAGAGTTGTATGAAGGGGCAGCTGTGACCCTAGAAGCACCCCAGTGCTGTTGTCATGGTCTGTGGCTAAAAGGTGTCATGGAGGGTGTTGTATGCAAACTGGCAACACGCTGGTCGGTGAAAGGCTTGCGTGGCATATGTACGGGTGATACGTGAAACATTATAAATATATGCTGGAAAGATGCTCTTCAAACGTGTTTGGCAGGTAGAGCGTAAGTCATCCTGCCCTAGGCAAAGGACTATGGCCTGGCCTACTTGGAGGTGTCTCCCGTGAGAGACAATGAAAGCACAGTGACAGGCAGGGCATCAAACTACTGCGTGGGGGAGATAGTCACTTAGCTAGCATGGCAGGGGGAGACTGCTCACATTAACACGGTGTCAGCAACCTGGTGGACATAGCAAGCTGAGCTGCAGGAGAGCTTCCTGACTTTGAAAACAAAGAGAAAACTTTGAGACTCTGTGCAGAGAGAAAAGGCCATTTTGGCACTGGTTGCCCGAGGAGACAAAGAAGTCCAGCGCTTTGTGCTGTGTGTGTTGGATCCTAGGTAAGGAGTGGCCAGCCATGCCAGAAGAACACCTGCAGGGAGGAATCTACTGTGTACAAAAGATGGGTTCATGACATTAGGTTTTAGTCTTTCTTAGAAGAGTATTTTAATTTTGTTTGTTTGTAGCCATTTGTATCCCAATTCCTTCCACCTGGTGTCTCTTAAATCTCTGGTCTGTGTTAATAAACCTCATCTTGTTTTATTACACAACCAGCTCAGTGCAGCGTTTCAAACTGGAGAGTGCAATCCCCAGCCAAGCTCAGAGGGTGGTGCTGGCTCTTTAAAGGAGCAGCCAACTTGACAATGTTTGTGAATGCTACAGCCCTGCAGAGGAGACAGCTTTGCGGAGACTCAGGGCTAAAGGGGCTGTTGGGATCACCCTGCAAGTCGTACACAGGCTGGTGGAAGCTACGGGGAGGGCACTGTGCTGTAAGCAAGCCGCTGGCATCGGGGCTCTGAACCAAAGCTGCACAACACAGACGCACCCAGGGTTACAGAGCAGGAGGTGACACCTCCCCTTCCTGGTCTGGGTGAACCCCAAAGCATCACAGCTGCTCGAGACCCTTACCAGAGGGATGTGTTCAGTAGAGTCGCTTTGCTACGGTTCCTCACCGGGTTTTTTTTAAAGCATTTGGGCCTCGACTTTTCAGTTTGGAAATTAAAAAAATAAAGGTTTCTGATTTTAAGAGGGTGGGTAAGGAAGGCCTTACAGACATGGGGCCTGCTCCTGCATAGTTACTTTCAGTAAATTCAGTGTGAGTTTTGGGTGATCAAGAAATACAAGACTGGGCCCTGGAGAGGAAAACATTTTCTTGTTGAGCCTGATACTGCAGCACTAATGGACCAATCAACTGTCAGACTTCAGTGATTTAATTTGAAATCATTTTATTTGGCTGTTGTCTGCCTTCATCCATGGAGCTTTTTCAGTTCCTTGTGGAAAAGAGCAAAATATACAATCATCACTTGATTTATTTGCTGATCATCTTTCTTCAGAAATGTGTGCATTAAATAATGTGAGCAACAACAGTTAATTTGAATAAAATTGCATAATATATAAGTGCATATACATACACACATACAGTATGTATACTATGTAGAGCATTATATAGCATCAACAATGCAAAAGGTTGTCTTTTCAGTCGTATTGGGAATGTGCATCGTTTGGGTACATCACATTTATTTGCGGAAGCATTTGAAAGGGATACTAGCAGGAAATTTAGGCCCATCATTTAGGTTTTTATTTAAAAGTCAAAAAAAAAAAAAAAAGTTTTACAAAACCTAGTAATGTAATAATGATAGTACTGTTGTCACTGATCAGTTTCTTTAAAATTCCGTGACAACTGGTTTTATTTTCTTTGGCTTTAAACATTCCCCGCAGTGTTTACAACCTGAACAGTGTGGCCAGACTCCAGGGTCAGGACCAGAACCTGACTAGAAACTTGTCTCCCGCATTTTTCTAGGCCGAGCAGAGTGGCGGGTGAAATACAAATGGTATCTGCGGTGAAAGGACTTTTCAAATGCTTTCAGTTTTCACACCTTAACCGGTTGCTGGGTAAAACAGATGAGGATATGTGTGTTTGAAAATGATGCAATTTTAAACTTGCTAGTAAACCCTTAAATACTCACAGCATCATTTCAAACGTGCAGCCCCTTAGAGCCAGAGCCTGCAGTCCTTGCTGAGGGTGAACGTCTTCCTCTCTCCCAGCCTGTGCTGAGGGCTGAATGCCAGGGCTAGGGCAGAGGGACCCCTCTTCTACCATGTGGAACAGGGAGCAGGGAACCAGGCAATTGATTTGCGAGTGTTACTCTAGCAATTGGGCTGTCGTTGATTATGGCGAGCTCGGCGGCTCTGGGCAGTGTGTGGCCCTGCTGGCCCCCCTCCGCGTGGCTCAGTCTCCACCATGGCGTGTGATGCTGTGGAGCCTGGCTGTGCAGTGCACAGGGGCACGTGGCGTCTCCCTGGTGTGGGTCTGCCCTCTGTGACTTTCGGTTCGGCTGTAGTTTGGGCCTTGTCTCTCCACGGGCAGGCAGATGTCTTCTGGCATCGCTGGGGAACTTACCCTGAATCAGAAGTGCATGATTTGGCCCCTCCCTTCTGTTAGAATACACCCCACCTTTTCCTGCCCTGCAGCCTCAATGAATCCCAGGCTGCAGTCATGCTTTACCATCACCCGTAACACAGACACTTGGTCAAAATGTGAACAGCACAGGTCTCCGCCAACATGAGCCTACTCAGCCAGTCCACTGACAGGGATTTACAGACTCGCCCATGTTGACCTTGGCCCTCAGCTTAGCCAGGCCCTGCTGGGTGGTTTTCATGCTATGGATTAAAAGGACACGGTTGCTACCAGTACTGCAGGTTTTCCTTTATGCAAGCGCTTAGCTCTTTTTGCAGTGCAGGGAGTGGACATACGGTCCTGTGCTCTGCTTATGGTGAGCGATTAGCCTGGAGCTTAACTGGTGCAGGCTGTCTGCACTGGGGTGAGTTTCACCTTTAGAGAAGTCATGTTTGTTTGTTTCATTTCTTGGCCATGTTTAATTAAGACACCTTAACCAGTGCTGTAACCCCTGGGAGGAAAGCACTGAAGCCATCAGAAACCTGGCTCAGTTAGGTTTGGCTAATAACAATGTTATTTAAGTTGATGCTACTGAGTGGGTGTAACACAGTGTTCTTCACAGCCATATGTAAAATGTTCCCAACTGCTCCCCTTTTGTGTCGGTGAGAAATTTCTCTTTAAAAAAACCCACAATACTGCTTTTTCCACACTGATTGCCCAACAAGCTAAGCGAAAAGCTGCATTTAGCGGAAAGGATGGAGTAGCTGATTTCAGACTGAATTGGCTCTATGCTGACGAGAGGCGCTAGCTTTTGGAAACAAACACTAGTTTAGAATAAACATGCTGGGTGAGGTGGTGCTAATCTCCACAGAGACAGTGCTGGGAGCTGGAGCTCTCATGAACCGGATTCAGCTAAGGGCTTCCAGAGTCTGATACAGTACCCGGAGATACCTGGGTTACTGCTCACGCCTCGTTGCTGGGTTCAGATATTTCCTCAAGCTGCCAGAATAAGCAACAGTCTCTTGAACTAGCAGAGCTTGGGGAGACCAGAAAATGTGTTTGTGGGGGTTGCTTTAATTTTTTAACAAAGATGTGATGAATCCCCAGTGCTCATTGACTTTGCATGTGAATCCGCTGGGGCTCACACAGTGGATATTGTTTAATCACCTGATGCCTTTGTCACAGGCCAGGCCCACTGACTGCTGTGATCAGACAGTCGGTATCCAAAGGCAGCCAATAGCTTATTTTGCTCTCACATTTTATCGGGGACACAGTGAGTGATAAGAAGCCAAGAGCCAGAGAATTTTTCTCCAGATTGGAACTTCCCCAAAGTTCAGGCATGGGGGGAGCTGAAGTTTGGGTTAGGAGTGAGGGAGTTCTGACTGCAAAGGTGCCACCTTCCATGGCAACACACGCTGGGCGCTGCCACCATGAACACTAGAAGATACTCTGCATTCGTGGCAAATGAGCATGGCCACTCTCCCCTTAACAGGCCTCCAGGGGAGGAGGATAACTATGGAACATGACCATGTATTTTGCCGTGATCCACATCTGCCCCTCAGTCACAAAAACTGGTGCAGGTCCCAGCTATGCAGTAGCACTAAGTCGAGCTGCTGCTAGGTCTGAGGGGCTTTATACTGACCCCTCCAGCCCAGCTATGCGAGCTGTCAAGCAATGCACCAGGAACACGCTTTTCAGAGCTGTTAAAATAACAGGTGTCTAGCGGGGGGGAGGGGACCCAAAGCCCAACAATCTGGAGAGAAGAGTCAATGAGTCTGCTGCTCTGACTCTGGGGATGAGCTGCTCTGGCCAAGGGGACCTGCTGGCTGGGCAGGGTGCAGTCTGGTTAACCCCAATGCTCAGAACTCCCAGTCTTTGCTTTAAGTGTCTGACATTAGCCTTAACCCGAGGTGGCCTCTGTGGTGCAGCCCACTGTGCTACCTGCTATGTAGCTACGTCCTAGTTCGTTATCAGATTTTCAGTGTAAGTTCAGGACAGCTACCAGGACCCTGTTTGGCAAGGATGACTCAGTAACACGCAGATATGGGACTTGAGTTTCTCACAGCAGCTAAACAGGGGCGTACTGCAAGGACACATAGCTTCTCTAAGGCTTAAATCTTACAGCCACCCTATAGCTCTCCCATCTGGCCCCTGCGCGTCACTGAGGCCATGCCCAGCGATATGCAGGATCATCCCTTTAAGGTATCACCTGTAGGTTTCCAGGAAGCCCTCCCAAGCTACAGCTGCTGTCCTGTAGATTTCAGTACCAGCAGCCACACGGTCGGAGATCATCTGGGATGATTACTTAGGAGGGTCTCCCAAACCTGTCACTCCATAAACGCCTCTGTCTTGAGCATATGCTGTATCTCAAGGGGTTAACCAAGAGTTAATAGGGATAGATGTTAGCATGGACCCACAAACTGAGGGGAAAATGACCTCATTTGCCTCCACATCTTCTCATGTGAGTACTTCTACTGGCAAATACTGCACCTTTACCATTTAAATACCCTGTCCTGGACGGGAAAGCCCTTTTATGCATTTCTACTGGAGCAAGCATTAGTAACAGTAAGTAGCCCCAAGGACATGGCTGTAAATGTCCACCACATACAAAGATGGCAGTGTGTAGGTGTTAGCGCCAGCTTGATATGATCCTCCATTTAGGTTTGGCAGATGCTACACTACTTTCTCTTCTCCAGTTAGCGTTGATGTTCTTCTCAAGTTCTCTTTTACTTTAATAAATTCTGGTGCATGTTCTTCATGCTTCTCTTGTCCTCTCTCCAGCTAGATGAAAGAGCAGTGACTGTTATTAGTCTGCTAGAGAACAGAAGTGCAAGCCATTCACTACATTGTTGCACGTTTCATACTTAATTACTGTTGGCCGGAGTCTGTTGCTCTTACTCACACTGAGTAGCCCCTTGTTCTGCTATTGGTCCCGTTGGTTTCAGTGGAGCTATTTATAGAGTAAGGTACTACTTAACGTGAGTAAGGGTAGCAGATCTGTCCCTACATAAATAAGCAATGGATAATTATAAAGTATTATGTTAATGTAGTTATTACGCCTGGAACAGCTAAAGATTTCAGTTGTATGTAGTTAGAGAAACTAGACAGTAAAATCGGAATGAATGTCACTCAGTCATCTGGGCTGGCAGCAGGTCTGAAGGGAGGGCCCGGTCCCTGCCAGGCACGGGCGTAAGGAACGCTGTTGAGTAGGGCTGGCCGGCAACAAAAATACCGGTTTGTGACAAATGTCAAGGTGTTGCCATTAGGTTTCGTTCTGCAGCAGAACAGACTGAGACCTTTTGAAATTTTACACCCGGAAATTGAGAGCGAGCGACAGAGAGACTAGCCAATAGCCCAGTGGTGAGGGCGTGCACCTGGGATGTGAGAGGCTGCATCAGGCAGAACAAGGACCTGAACCTGGCTCCGCATGGCCTAGGTAACAACCCTAACTGCTGGATTACTGGCTATTCCCTGGTGGGTCGCCCTCTCTCTCTGGGTTTGACCAGAAATTCCATCCTGGACCCGAGAAACCTTCCCAGCAAAAGCTTTGCCCATCCCAATACTTTCCCGGGGAAGGTTTTGGTTTGAGCGATTGGCATTTTCTGGTGAAAAAACGTTATGTCAACAATTTCCGGCGGTCTCCGGGAGGTGTTGTGCCAGAGGCTGCCCGCTGGGGCAGACTGGCTTCGCGTGCCACTACTCAGCCACTGTCCTTCCACAGCACCACCTCGCGCTTGGGGCAGAGATAAGGCCCTGGCTCAGCTCTGATGGAGAGCAAACCCTCTCTTTAGACTTGGCCCTTGTGCAGGGCACTTAATATAACATTGGGAGTCATTTAAAATTCAGTTTCTACCTGATCCAGCCTCTGCTGTCGCTTCAGGAGCTCTTGTTCAAATGGAGATTGCAATTTCTTTGCCTCTTCTTCTTCCTTTTTCTGCCGGAGCAGTTGATTTCGCCGTCGGTGCTCAAGCACTCGCTGGAGCTCAGGCTTGCTCTCCACACCCAAGCCTCTGTGAATAGAGCACAGAGTATCTCTCAGCTGGAGCCCTTTCTACCTTCAGCCCTGAATCTCATTGCCGTTCGAGGTGTGCGGAGCCTGCTGGTTCAGCGAGCTGGGGCGCAGTCTTCAGATCCAAACAGGAACATGAAAGACCTGAGCCAAAGCCCACTGAAGTCAACAGAGAGACTCCCAACAGTTTCAGTGGGCATTGAATGGGATTCTAAATGGCCCTTCCTCACCCACTGAATAATGATGCACGGCCTGGTGCCAAAATCGAAATAAATCACAGTAAATGAGATGGAAACTCCCTTATTCCTGGGGTGGAGCTTATCCAGTCTCCGAAACTACATGCAAAACCCAAGCAACATTAAAATAACATAATGAAGATTTTACACTTTAACTATAGGTTAATGAAGTTTATTGGCTGGGAACAGGTAGCGATATGTATCTGCTGTTAACCCATTAATGCATTAATAGGGGATGTGTAACATGTGTGATGTTTACAGTGGGTGGCTGGGAATCATGGGCATAGAAAGCTAGCCAGATCTGGTGCCCCATGTCCATTGCCACCGTCAGGTTCTGTGAGCTGGGGGAAGTGGGACAGTCTGCAGTGGCCTTTCTTATTGATTTGTAGCTAATTCTAAAAAGGGATCATTGGGCTATGAGTCTGTCATGGAAGTCACGGATTCTGTGACTTTCCAGGACCTCCGTGATTTCTGCAGTGGCCAGTGCAGCTGGCTCCGGGGCTGCCCTTGTGCAGCCCCTGGGCCAGCTGCACGGCTGCTGCTGGGGCAGTCTCAGGCCACTGCCCCCTCCATCACCCAGCAGCAGAAGAAGAGGTCTCGACTGCTGTGCCCCCCCGCCCCAGCAGCAGCAGGGGTCCTTGGCTGCCACCACCCGTCCCCCCTCTCCCCAACACCTGCAGAGGTCCTTGGCTGCGCACTGCTGCCGATCCCCCGCAGCACCCACGGGGGTCCTGGGCCAAGCACTGCCCCCCCAAAGCACCCACGGCACTCCCGGGCCACTCCCTGCCCCGAGCACCCGCAGGCCACCCCCTGCCTTAGTGCACCCAAGATTTAGTCAGGGGACTTGTATAGAGTACAAGTCATGGATAGATTACGGGCCATGAATTTTTGTTTACTGCCCGTGACCTGTCCATGACTTTTACTAACAGTCCCGGTGACTAAAACGTAACCTTAATCGTGTGTAACTTTATGAGGCTGTTTAAGTGCCTGAGTTTTTTCTTTTTTACCGGCAGGGGGAGTGGGTGACAGCAATTAGCCCTGCAGTTTACTTCTAACCCTCAAGCAGTTTATTTCCTCACTGTATCTAGTCTAGGTTCACCTCCACTCGCTTTATGGCTCTGCTGATTTTAGAGCTGGAGCTAACAGAGTGATGCTCCTGCCTGATGTAGAGAGTTTGGGCCTTTTGGCCAAAATAAAAGGCCCCTTTTCCTGAACGCACAAGTGTCTGTCAATAACTGAGGCAGTTTCACCCCTGAGATGTGTATTAATACAGCAGTGCTGGTCCGAGCAGCCGAGGTCTGCGACCTGATGGGCTCACTGGAAATGAGACATGTCCGGAGCTTTCACCTGCGTGTTAGCGCATTGTGGGCACACGAGAGAAGGTCCTGAAGCAAATCCCTAGATTCAAGCACCTTCCATCATTGGGATGTTCAAAATCCAACCAGAGCTAGATTCCGATTTTTAAAACGCCTCCAACCTTCTTCATAATGGGCCACATGAACCCCTAAGACACCAGGTCAGAAGGACTCATGACTAGTTGATTCTCTATCTATAAAACACACCGAAACCACATTAAAATAACAAAGCCAAACACTCAGAAGTCAGGAAATGCCAAAATTAAAGCTTCCTGTGCATATGCATTATGAGACAGTCGTCAATTACATGGGCACATACTGTTATTTTCATCAGGACCCCTGCCTCAGTCAGTGCACAGGGTGGGTGGTGTACAGGCCGTCTTAATTGTGGCATTTCCTAACTTGTGAGGGCTTAGCTATGCCACTTTAATGTTCTTTTAGCAGTGTTTTTGTGTGTGTAATTTCCTAGGTTTTTTAAAAAAGCAAACTGGCATCATAGTGACACGCACGTGGGTGATCAGCTGGGTTAGACCCTTCAGATCCACCTCACACACACCCCTCTGCCACTTGAGCAGCAGCTGATTGCAAGAGCAGGTTGTCGCTCTCTCGCACACACACGCACAGACAGACACACGCACTTTGCCAGTGGGTTTCACTTCTGCCTGTTCCCCCACAAGCTTGACCACTCTGGCTGAAACTTTTTAAAAAACAATTCAGCCTGAACAGACACCTGACATGGACAGTTTCAACCCAAATAGTCATCAGTACCTGAAACCAGGGGTTTAGAATGGGAAGGGTTGGGCAACCCGCCCTGGCGAGATAACAGAATGAGCGAGAGGCTCAGGTGACTTGCCCGGGGCTGCATAGGGAATTGGTGACAGAGAACCCAATGTCCTCATGAGTCTAATGCCCCAAACACAAGATCACCTTTTTTCCTCTCTTTACACTACAGTGTGAGGGTCCCTACTCTTCTTCTAGGATTGGGGGAGGGTTTAAAATCTTCCCCACCACAGAGAAGCTGAACCTGTCCCTTGTCAATATTAAAAATCCCTTTGATATAAATCACTAAAATCTCCTGTAATCACTTCTGCCTCATGGTGACTCCATACTTGACACGTTTGCAACGCTTGCTCAGCTATAAATTCATATGAACCGATCCACTTATAGGGACACATCTACACTTGCTGAACTTTGAGAAGCAAAGACTTTGCTTAACTTTAGTCTGACTGTGCTAAATTATAAGAAACTAACAGAAGAGCTGATTAAGAAGTGATCTCAGTGATATTGACACAGAATGGCCGCGACCAAGCCCCCTTGTCCAGGGCAATTGGAAAGTCAGTGTCCTTGGAGGACAATTTGGAGTAGTTTGGAATTGTACATTTTACTGAACTTCTAGAAGTAGTTGGGGAAGTTTTATTTTTTGAGGGAGAGGAATCAGAAGTTTTATAGCTGTCCACTATGGGGAAAGACTGATTATACTGTGATCTGCCACATTTCTGTAGGCTTGATCCAAATTCCATGTAAATCAATGCGCTTTGGCTCAGCCCCTAAAGCCCTTTAAAGCTGGATGAAATATTCTGAACACAGTTACATTTAACTGCAGATATGAGGCACATTTTGTACAATACAGGGCATCATGCATTCTTCTGGAAAAAGGATTTTCTTGGTCACTTTTCACAAGGCCTTGGGCGGGGGAGGGGAAGGGGGCCAACTGAAGCTTTGAGAAACCTAACTGGAGTTTAAAGAAAAGATGTCTGAGGTTCTCAAAAGAGAGAGAGAGCTTGTGGTAGTATAGGCTGTATTCTGGGGACATCTAGTGGGCTAAGGGGAAGTAACATAAGGCAGCATGCCCAGCGCTCTACCATCAAATTGCAGCTCACTTTTGTATTGATCAATGAAAAGTTAAGCTAAACGAAGTGCATTCTCTGCTCTGCTCCCAGCGTGGTGTGCGCAGGTGACCTGTCCAAGTCCACATTATCATCTGTAATGACAGGGTCAAGTCCAAGTCCAGGTTGTGTCAATATCAATGACCCCAATTTGCTTTTGGAGGGCTTGATTGTTAGCCGATTAAATACCTTGATTTGTCTCTTACGATTACTGATGTCACTTTCAATCAGTCTGGCTGCTGTTCATAATTAGCCGAGCAAATGGATATTATTGTTATTTGATGATGTCAGATTTGCAAACAGCTCAGACTGTTAGGAAACATCCCACTGAGAGTCAGTAGAATTCGCTCCTTGCTCAAAGGGCTCTGTACCAAATGTGCTTTTACCCAGCTGCTTTCGAAATCATCACTTTCCACGTTACTGCGGGAGTGCTGATGCACCTGTGGGCCTAATTCCCTATTGCCATATTCCAGCTTTACACTGCTGTAACTCCATTGATTACAACATGGTTAAACTGGAGGAACACACTGGAGAATCAGGCCCATGAATGCTGTCTCAGGCTTTAACCTAGCACCAGTCTGCTTGTAGGGAAATGGGTGTCAGCATTTTCCCAGTATGCAGGAGCCTGCATTGATATGATCTGCGCTGTCAATAAACAGAGCAGTCCACCTTTCCCCAGCAAAAAATTCACACCAAACACTCCAAGAGGCATAGACGGGCTGTAAATCGTGGCATTGCCTGGTGGGCAGGGGGAATAAGACAGGAGGGAGGGATGTTTGTGGGACACAAGACAAGACTTGGAGGGTTCAGCTGGCTGAGCGATCTGATTCTCGGAGGTGCTTAGCACCTGCAGCTCCCACTGCCTTCCGTTGGAATGGCTGGTGAGCACTCTGCAGCTCTGAAAAGCAGGCCCCTAGCTTTTAGGAACTTCCTAGCTTTTCCGAATGACAGAGCGATTCTTTTACAATCTGGGTCACAGCATGGCAGAGAAAAGCCGCCTCCCACTGTAGCCTGTTTCACGCCTTTTGCTGTTTGCCCATAACAGTAAAACGATTTGCCGCAATCGTCAAAAACCCAGCCTGTGGCTTTCTGATGAGTCACTGCTGCCTGCCCTGATGTGACACCAGAAACCACAGTCTCTCTCATCCAGCCCAATGCAAAGGCCGCTGAAGAGGCGTTTGCGTCTTTACCTCACCTTTTGTGGTTCATAAGCAGCTCTCTGTGGAGCTCTTGGTGGCTTTTCGAGGCTTTTACAGGATTTAGGAGCTTCTTAGGTTTGATGAGATCCGGGTTTCCATCTATGTAGTCTGGGTGAGACATGAAATTCCTAACCTCAGGCCGCTCCCTCTGTATTTCTGAATACATAGACGCTGGAAGAGAAAAGAGAAGGCTCATTATAGACAGGAACAAATTGAATTTGAGGTCAAAAATCCAACAGGTACACCTTCCTTTCACCCCGACCCCCGGGTGGTGTGTGTATGTGTGTGCCGGTATGTATGTGTGTTTTTTAATAGCACCAGGTAGCCCCAGTGAAGAGCCAGGATGCTTGGTGCTGTACAAACGCAACAAAAAGAGGGTCCCTTCCCCAAAGAGCTTACAATCTAAGTGTGTGGGTGTGTGTGGCTTGGCGTGTGTGGGTGTGCATGTACCCATGCAAAAAATCTTGCTGTTCAGAAAATCCCCATGATAGTGTGAATTTTATACAAATGAATTAGTCCACTTGTTAAACGGTGGCAGCTGCTCAGTTCACGGGCTACAGCATTTAATGACAATGATCGATTAATGCCCGTCGCTACGCTGCAATCGTTTATGACAATGAAATAGGGCATAATAAAACAAAAGACAAACACTGGCCCAGATACTCCCATGTGGTGCTGCTACTTTGCACCTTACTGCTAATGCATCCAGACCCTAACGAGCGCAGATCCAGGTGGACCCATGACGACAGGATGTGACCCCATAAACTGCTCCGAAGAAACTGTCATAAATTGTATGAAATGTATGAAATCTTAAACTGTCAGTGATACCCTACTGGTCTACTGCTTTGTACCCAACCCTGTGCCCCAGAGTATCAAGATTACAGTTCACACATCTCATACTTAATATGTTAATATGTCAAAACATGTGCTTGTGATGTTGTAATTGACAATATTTTGGATGTCAGACTAGCCTGCTGATGTTGTGCAAAGTTCAATAACTTTAAAAAATATATATTTATACAAAATGACCAAAACCACAGACTGAGGGATAAAGTACGCGAACTTTCAAGGGTCTTTTAGCACAATGCACAGCCAGGCTGACGAGGTTTGTGCCAGGATGCATAAAGGATGCATGCGTGCAGAAATTGAAGTGGCCTGTAACGAGGAATTCATTCTTAACCACTCACTCACAACCACCTGCGCGTACAGTTTGGAAATTTACAAATCAGTGCAGCGTAACCTCAGGAAGCAAGTGCACGCAGCACTACGTCAGGAACTCTCTCTCTTTTACACTGTTTTGGAGAGCGTACTGTGGGGGTGTTTGGGTCCGGGGAACAGCAGGGCAAACTGTTGGTTTGCAATATCTTTCTCTTTTCAGCTATAAAATCCATTTGAAAGAGCAATCAATGGAACAAGGCCGGCTAGGGTGATTCTTCCAGAATCAGTAAGAGTTCACCAAACTTAAAATGGGTTGCTAGCAAATAAACTTGTGTAAGAACGAATACTGCTGAGGAAAATGACTCAGTTCTGAACAGCTTCCCATTGCATGTTAATGGGGCTAGAGCCCCAGCACGCTGGGAATGAAGAAAAACAAATCACATCCCATTACATCAGCATAATTGGGGTGAAAAGTTCAGTACACATTTCAAGGTTGCTGGGATCCTGGGCCAATGATGTCTTATACCAAATTATTTTCTATTAGAATCATACATTATTATTGGCAGACGTGAAAGATGGCTGGGGGCAGCCGTTCAGTGACAAATGCCTGACTGATTCATATACTTCTAGGGCAGAGGTGAGCAAACTACAGCCCGTGGGCCACATCTGGCCCATGGGACTGTCTTGCCCGGCCCCTGAGCTCCCAGTCCGGGAGGCTAGTCCCTGGCCCCTCCCCTGCTGTTCCCCCTCCCCCGCAGCCTGAGCGCGCCGAGCTGCCAGCACTCTGACCCATCGCTCTTCCTGGGCAGCACGGCAGCGTGGCTGGCTCTGGCATGGTAAGGGGGGGCGGGGAGCGGGGGGTCCCGGGGCGGCAGTCAGGGGACAGGGAGCAGGGGGCGGTTGGATGGGTCGGGAGTTCTGGGGGGGGCATTCAGGGAGCGGGGGGTTTGGATGGGTCGGGGGTTCGGGGGGGGAGTCAGGGAGCGGGGGGGTTGGATGGCTTGGGGCTTCAGGCGGGCAGTCAGGGAGCGGGGAGGTTGGATGGGTTGGGGGTTCGGGGGGCGCTCAGGGGACAGGGAGCAGGGGGTGGTTGGATGGGGCAGAGGTTTTGGGGGGGGCAGTCAGGGGACGGGAACAGGGGGGGTTGGATACAGCATGGGAGTCCCAGGGGGCCTGTCAGGGGTTGGGGGTGTGGATAGGAGTTGGGGCAGTCAGGGGACAGGGAGAAGGAGGGGTTGGATAAGGGGTGAGGTCCCAGGGGGCAGTTAGGGGTGGGGGTCCCAGGAGGGGGCTGTCAGGGTACAGGGAACGGGGGAGTTGGATGGGTCAGGGATTCTGAGGGGGGCAGCCAGGGAGTGGGAAGTGGGAGTGGGTAGATGGGGGGCAGGGGCCAGGCTGTTTGTGGAGGCACAGCCTTCCTTACTCGGCCTTCTACATAGTTTCACAACCCTGATGTGGCCCTCGGGCCAAAAAGTTTGCCCACCCCTGTTCTAGGGCCAGATCCTCAGCTGGTGAAAATCAGGCTTCAATGGAGGCCACTGATTTGCAGCAGCGGAGGGGGAGAGTCGGTCAGGATAATTTTGCGTTTAATTTGTTTTGTTTCTTCCCTTTTCCAGAGGAAGAAAGGGGAAGGATGAGAAAGCTAGGGGAGACAATACCAAAAACCCAAGGGTTGTTCGTTTTGATTTGAATTAACTTGAAATGGAATTTTCATCCCAAATTGCGAAGAAATGTTTTGTTTCATTTAATCAAAAAACTGAAATGTTTGAAGAAAAATTTGGAAAAAAACAAACTTGTTTCTTTTCTTGCAAAGTTTTGCTTGGCAAATACTTACGGTACCTTTGAACAACCAGCCTGACTGAGGGTCTGGCCCTTAATGTCGCTGTTACCAGCATTTCAAATCTCAAATCAATACATTAGGGGTAAGATTCTTCCAAAGGAAATTAGGCTCCTGAGTTCATATTTAGGTACCTGAATACGTGGTTTGATTTTCAAAAGTACTGAGCCCCAACTGTAGGTGCTGGAACTAGGGGTGGTGGGGGTGTGGTGACACCCCCCTAACTTGAAGTGGTTTCCATCATAGATAGGGTTTGCAGTTTGGTTCAATGGCTCTCAGGACCTTCTCTGTACAAATTGTTCTCGCATCCCTGCACCCAAACAGCTTCCACTGATGCCAAGATCAGATGCTGGGTGTTCAGCACTTTGAATATGAGGCCATTAAAAGCCAAAGAGGGTGCTAGATCTCAGATGGGGCAGGACTCATCTGTCTGCTTAGGTATGTCACTATCTTCATCCTGCTCACTGTGCGCCAGCTATTGGTGTCCGGCCCAGCCAGTGGGTAACAGAGCTGAAACCAAGTAGCAAGTTCAAAAGTAAAATCAAGCACTAAGCACGTAAAAGCCCAGATCCCCAGTTGGTGTAAATCCCTGCAGCTCCAGGGACTTCAGCGAAGTAATGCCAATGTACAGCAGATAGGAATCAGGCTCCATTGACTTCAAGTAAGGTTTCACACCACCCCTAGTGTAGGCCAATGGCTAAATACTATTATCCGGCCCTTCAATTTTCCAATGTCGGGGTCTTCTCCAATAGTGGAGCCCAAAGGCGTAGCCCTGGGTGAGTCTGCGGCCCACCCACTTAGCATCCAGGCCCACTCCAATCTGTGCAGGCGTGTAGTCACTCGGGCGCCTGAAACCCAGGATGGAGCTACGTGCCCGCCCTTCAGAAAGCCACACTCCGGCAGCTCTGCCTGGCCATGTCCTGAGCCGCCCCGTGCACGTGCCCAGCTCGGCAGGTGAAGCCCTGTGCCTGGGGGCACCAGCGCTAGGAACAGAGCGTGGCGGTGGGGGAGAAGCGGAGCGAGCACCGTCTGTCATTGCCCGTCCACCCGAAAGTCGGGGCCCAACCAAATCTCCACTCCTAGCTATGCTGCTGATGGAGCCTCCCGGACGACAGGATACTAGGCTAGATGGATCTTTACTCTGACTCAGGCTGGCTGTTCTTATGTAAAGCTTCATGGGTCCTTTGCCTGGTGCAGTTCAGGGTGTAATTTACAGTGGGTGGAGTATAAAAAGAAAAGCGAGACCGTGAAAAGTGCCTGTGTTCTCTGAAACAGGACTCAGGGCTTGCCTGTGGGTTAAGGACCCAGGCATCTCTTCCATCGCACTCTACCAGACGGGCCCCCTATGGCCAAATGACCTCTAGTGGAGCTGAGCCAAAGTTTTCAGGCCTGGCTGTCACTAATATCAAAGCCATAAGGCTATCAGCTGGCTTAGTATCGTCATTCAGAGGGTTTGTGTGGTCACCCACGCTCCCTCTCTGCAGCACCGGGCCCGTTTTTGCAAGGTTCAGTCATATGTCAGTGGGATCTGGCCCCTTGCAATGGCCTAGTGGGAGATGGGGGGGTGAGAGCAGCTCGTGGAGCCTCCTGGCCCCCTTGCCTAGAAGCCGGACCTGCTGGCCGCTTCAGGGGTGCAGTGCAGAGTCAGGACAGGCAGGGAGCCTGCCTTAGCCCCACTGCACCGCTGACCGGGATCCACCTGAGGTAAGCCTGCCCAACCCCGAGCCCCAATCCCCTGCCCCAGTCCTGAGCCCCCAAACCCAGAGCCCCCTCCTGCACCCCAAACTCCTTATCCTCAACCCCACCCCAGAGCCTGCACCCCCACAGATGGAGCCCTCACCCCCCGCACCTCAACCCCCTGCCTCAACCCGCAGCCCCTCCCGCACTCCGAATCCCTCAGCCCCATCCCCCAGCCTGGAGCCCCCTCCTGCATCCCAAATCCCTCATCCCCAGCCCCACCCCAGAGCCAGCACCCCCAGCCGGCACCCTCATCCTTTCCCGCACCCCAACTCCCTGCCCCAGCCCAGAGCCCCCTCCTGCACCCTGAACCCCTCATTTCTAGCCCCACCCTGGAGCCCACACCCCCAGTTAAGAGTGCTCACCCCCTCCCACACCCCAAGCCCCTGCCCCAGCCCAGCGAAAGTGAGTGAGGGTGCGGGAGAGCGAGTCACTGAAGGAGGGGGAAAGTAGTGAGTGGGGGCGGGGCCTCGGGTCAGGGGCGGGGCTAGAGCATTTGGTTTTTTGCGATTAGAAAGTTGGCAGCCCTACCAGCCCCTATAAAAGCCATTGACTTGCTGTTCACATACGTTCCCTTTCCTCGTCGCTAGACATTTCAGGCTTTCTAGGGAAGGCGCTTTTCAGGGTGAAAAAGGCCAGAGTGTGTAGATCTGAGAAAGGCCATGGACGTTGGTGGGCGTTTGGCTTGGGCTCAGCATGCGGCAGTTTCCTCCCCATCCATGCAGAGCTGTGCAAGGCGTGGAGGCCTCAGTCCATTTCCTAGCAGGCAGGAGGAGACTCAGAGAAGCCACTGTACCACTTGTCGCCCTGGAGGGCAGCTTCAGGAGAGAGGAGGAGACAGGATGCCCTGGAGCCTGAACCGCCTCTCCCATGTACAGGGGGGCCCACAGGTCAGGCTGAAGCCCGCTGATGGAGCAGCAGGAGGAGCTTCGAGTGCTTGTCCATACCTCAGACTAAAGCTACTTGTCTCTGTGCCAGACAAGCAGAGAACTGACCCATCTCAGAATTGTTTACATTCATTGACACACAGAATTGGAAGGCCACCATAGAACGTGCTCCTCCTTTCTAGCTTGGAAAGAAGCTAGAGAGAAGTGAGAGAGAAGACCAAAGCAAAAGGCTTGGAAATGACAACTTGACACCTGCATTTCCTGGCCTTGTCGTAATTCTCTCGCCTTTCTGCCTTAGGGGTCCTTCCCTTTTGTATTCCGGGGTGAAACTGGAGGCACAGAGACACCTGGCGTTCATGCGGCTCTGAGGGAGAAGGGCACGGCCTTTGTTATTAGTCCGAGAAGCCTCATGTAACATTTCAGTCCTTGAGAGGAGCTGCCTTCGCTTTGTTTTTCCAGAGAAAGGAACAAGTATTATGGCTGAAAAGCCTGTGGGGTGGATTGGCTGCCTGCCTGGAGAGTTACCAGAGCCGGTCAAGTGGCCGGCGCATCTATCTGAGCCAGACAGAGCAGACCGTGGAGTGGAGCTCTTGGGGCTGTCGCTATGATACGTACAGAGAGAGAGGCTGCGTGGCAGATATTGGGCCCTACTCCTGCTTGCCTCGATGCCTAAATGACCATTGAACATTGAAGTTAGAAATGGGCCAAACCCAAACCCTTCCAGCCATGCCCTAGCCTGTGCAGGGGGCCAGGATCCAAACCACCACTGGTTTTGGTTTTGCAGAATGTAAACCAGCCCTGGTTTAGGCCCAAATCATCAACTAGTTTAATCTGCAAAGCCCAGTCAGACATGGAGCTGTGCTGACTTACACCAGTGGGGGACTGGGCCCTGAATGTTTACATTCATAACAATGCAGAGTCCAGCTGGGCGTAATCAAGATCTAGAGTCAGGAATTAATTTATTTTAATAAAAACATGAGATTTCTAAAGCACTGGATGCCAGGAAATGGTTAGGCCAGCTTTCTCTGCAGCAGCTATTCATGTGCTCACCGCCTGCTGTTAAACTGTGTATACCTAGGCAGCATGCAAGTCAAAGAGGGGAGAAAGTGAGGTGAAATAGGAACCAAGACCTCAGACTGAAGAGGACGTGAGGAATAAGAGGGGGAAAGCCATTTCCTTTTAAAGGAACAAGATTACCACACCTAGGGAAAGGAGTGGCGAAAGGAGGAGTTCCCTTTGTTAAATGTTTACCAAGGCAATGCCTAGGCCCAAAGAGTAAGGGAGAAATTCTGCTCTCAGAGGCACACAGTGCATATTCTGCACCTGACCGGTGCAGGTCTCACTGCTGAGCAGATCTTAAAGGAGAATCTTGACCTAAATTTTTCATTTCAGCCCACAGTCAAAGTCACTGCAGAGCTGCAGTACTTGAAACAGGCATGTCAACAAGTTAGGTAAGTGTTAAGCAAATATTTACTCTGATATCAATATAAAGGAAGTTTCTATAGCAACTTCTTGCTTTACTTAGGTTTTGTGCTGTGTCTAGCATGCAGGACACCTCGTTCAAAAAAAATACAGTGAGCCTTTGTCATATCACCTGTTTCAAAAGTAACGGGGAAGTCCAGTTTTGGGCCCCACACTACAAGAAGGATGTGGATAAATTGGAGAGAGTCCAGCGAAGGGCAACAAAAATGATTAGGGGACTGGAACACATGACTTATGAGGAGAGGCTGAGGGAACTGGGATTGTTTAGTCTGCAGAAGAGAAGAATGAGGGGGGATTTGATAGCTGCTTTCAACTACCTGAGAGGTGGTTCCAGAGAGGATGGTTCTAGACTATTCTCAGTGGTAGAAGAGGACAGAACGAGGAGTAATGGTCTCAAGTTGCAGTGGGGGAGGTTTAGGTTGGATATTAGGAAAAACTTTTTCACTAGGAGGGTGGTGAAACACTGGAATGCGTTGCCTAGGGAGGTGGTAGAATCTCCTTCCTTAGAAGTTTTTAAGGTCAGGCTTGACAAAGCCCTGGCTGGGATGATTTGATTGGGGATTGATCCTGCTTTGAACAGGGGGTTGGACTAGATGATCTCCTGAGGTCCCTTCCAACCCTGATATTCTATGATTCTGCTTCATAAGCAATACACAGATCTCCAGTATATGCATCATCATGTGTGACCCTGAATACCCAGTCTGGCCAGGACACAGGACACAGACTTTTCTTCTAAACCATACGGCTCACTTAGGGGAGGAGCTTAGGTGACATTTCTCCCTCCTTATCTTTGAATGTTTGTATAGATCTAGGTTTTGATGGACAACTTTAGTGGGTTTGGCATAATTACAGTGTCATTACTATCGAGTTTTACACATATTTTATTCGAGAGGGGCCCAAACCAGAACCTTTTATCTGAGCCCAAGTACTGCCCCAGACATTGGTTGTTACAATGGGATCCAGAGCTAAAATCACCACCAGACTTGTGGACCTGAAGCCAACCTCCTTTCTGGTCCACCTCCGCATTTTACAGGAGAGGGTTAATGACCATTCTGTCCAGCCCAATGTGGAGCACTGATTGCCTCCCCTTAAACCAAGGATGGGTAGAATGCTTTGGAAAAGCACTAGCTGGGGTTTGAAAAGCATGGTTTCTCTGGAGTGTTAGATAACTGCAAATGCATTGTTGGAAACTGCCACATCAGGAAAATTGTAGCTCCCCAGACTTGTATGCATACTTGTTAGTTTGCTAGACGCTGCCTTTGAGACCCACGGTGCAAGATGTAGCTAAAATGTCAGGTCTCTGTCTAATTGCCAAGATCTATACTGAATTAATATCCCTGTACCCACCACAGACTGAGGTCTTTCAGCCATGCAGCTGTCTCTGACATTACAGCATAGGTGGATAATTTTCTCTGGCCTTTTTTGGGCCCCTGTCAGAGGCCTGGTATTCTGGAGACAGAACTGCATGTTTGCAAGTGTCACCAAAGTGCGAAACAAAATCCAGGTGATGAACAATACATGCCCATCCTGCTGCTCAGCGTGAGGGTGTCTGTTTTCAGCAAGGGCTTCCAGCCACACTTCAATAGCCAAGCCATTCCCAGTTTAGGCTGTTTTCAGTCCCAACCTGATGTGTGTTATAGAACACACTGTCAATCAGCTTTTGCTGGGGGCACTGAATGTGCTTTCAAACACTAGATTTAGAAAAGAAGAAACCTACACTTGGATGGAATGATCCTCACTACAACTCCCGAATGGCAGCGCTGCTTGGAATGCAGGTAGTTTTGTGCAGACCTTCCCTATCTTCTGTTTTCATCCTCTCCTCCTGCCGGGCCCCATACGAACCTGGCTCTCCCTCTGACTAAGGAGGGATCTAAGCGTCCACTGAACTCTAACAGTCCCATTCTGGGATTTAAATTCTGAGTTCTAAATTAACTGTTACCACTCAAGGAAGTGATCTTGAAGTCCTCATGGATGGTTCTCTGGAAACATCCACTCAGTGTGCAGCCGCAGTCAAAAAAGCGAACTAGATGTTGGGAACCATTAAGAAAGGGATAGAAAATAAGACAGAAAATATCATTATCACTATATAAATCCATGGTGCGCTAAACTTTGAATTTCATGTCCTGTTCTGGTTGCCCCATCTCAAAAAGGATATAATGGAACCGGAAAAGGTTCAGAGAAGGGCAACAAAGATGATCCAGGGTATGGAATGGCTTCTGTGTGAGCAGAAACTAAAACGATTAGGGCAGTTTAGCTTAGAAAAGTGATGGCTAAGGGAGGATATGATAGCGGATTATAAAATCATGAATGGAGTGGAAAAGTGAATAGAGATGTGTTATTTAACCCTTCCCACAATACAAAAACCAAGGGTCACCCAATGAAATTAATAGGCAGCAGGTTTAATACAAACAAGAGGAATTAGTTTTTGACATAGCCCACAGTCAACCTGTGGAACTCATTGCCAGGGGATGTTGTGGTGGCCAAAGTATTACTGGATTAAAAAAAGAACTAGATAAGTTCATGGGGGATAGGTCCATCAATGGCTATTAGCTAAGCTGGTCAGGGATGCAACCTCATACTCGGTCCGACCCTAAATCTCTGACTGCCAGAAGGGGAAGACAGGGTGAATCATTCCAACTGCCCTGTTCTGTACACTCCCCCTGAAGCACCTGGCATTGGCCACTGTCGGAAGACAGAACATAAGAACATAACTATAAGAACGGCCATACTGAAGCAGACCAAAGGTCCATCTAGCCCAGTATCCTGTCCTCCAACAGTGGCCAACGCCAAGTGCCCCAGAGGGAATGAACAGAACAGGTTATCACCAAGTGATCCAGCCCATCGCCCATTCCCAGCTTCTAGCAAACAGCTAATAGCCATTGATGGACCTATCCTGTATGAATTTATCTAATTCTTTTTTGAACCCTGTTATAGTTTTGGCCTTCACAACATCCTCTGGTAAGGAGTTCCACAGGTTGACTGTGCATTGTGTGAAAAAACACTTCCTTTTGTTTGTTTTAAACCTGCTGCCTATAAGAACATAAAACAGGATTCTGGGCTAGATGGACCATTGGTCTGACCCAGTATGGCCGTTCATATGTTCTTATTCTGAATACTATCCAGGCTGGGGTGATGGATTCTGGAGTGGCATGATGCTTTCTCTTCCCCTGGGAGCCAGTCTCGCCGTCACTAGCATCGCTCTCTTTCAGGGCTAAGTTATATTTTCTGGACTGGAGTGGAAACCCAAACTCAGAGGGTGAATTGAGCTATAAACCCCATCCCTGTATCTCATTTGTTTCTGCTCTTTGGGTCACAGTGACGTCATTTACCTACGAGACAGGAGATACACTTCACAGAGAATGTATTTGGGGTCCTTCGACTTATCTCTAACTAGGAAGGATTCACTCTGGAAATGCCCCGTCTTGGAAAAATGGATCAGTTTATGGCCGTGCACCACGACCACAGGACCATATATTCCCATACCTGGCAGAGACTTGTTATACTGGTGCCCCAGGTGCTGTTATTAAAGGGCTCTAGCTGCCTTGTCTGCCAGTCTGGGTGCATGAGAAAAATCTCAAGGAATGTTAAGTGGATTAGCTCCCCTCTAAAGGGAAGTGAAAGTAATCACTCAGTGGACAGGTGCAATGGCTGGTTACAGCTTGAGGCTAGGTCCAGCAGGTTTCTAAAAGACAAAAGGGATTGAGGGGGTGGAAATGACTAAAAACAAAAGCAAAGAAAGAACAAAACCCAGGGCTATTAGGCTTCAGAAGCTTTATTTCTGGGCTGAGGCTCTGCCCCAGCACCCCTGGACCAGAGCTGTTCAGGGGAGACCTGACGACTTTTTACAGATTTTACTCTGAAATTCTTTCCCTTTTGCTGATTGGCTGCCCGCTCCCTCCCTGACAGTCTCTCCTTTCCAGCATCACTCTGCATGCCTTGTGCCTCCCTTCTCAATTCCCCTTTAACTTTGCCCCCCTCCTCGTAGCTATAGTCCCCTTCCCTCTGAACAACCCCCACAAAAAGGAAAACAGGAAACCAACCCATCCACAACCTTCCCCGACTCCGCACAGCATCTACAAGCTGTCCCATTGTTCACGCTGCTTGTTTGGTATGTCCGTTCCCTCCTCCCTTTCTCTAGCTTCTCTATTTTGATTGTTGCTCTCCAGGGCAGGGACTGCCTCTCGCTCTGTGTTTGACAAATAGAACAATAACCCCCGCCCCATCTTGCTTATTATAATACAAACAATGGGCTAACGGTGTTAATGAGCTCCACAGACTCTTGGAGTTTGTGGCTGAAGCAGCACTGTCCTTCACTGAGGCCTTCTCTCTAAGTCAGCAGGCCTTTAGAAATCCTTTCTTGGCCGACCTTGCAATGTTCTTGATGCAGAACTCTCAACCAGTGGTGCTCATAAGTTCTGCTGGCTTCACTAACGAGGGGATTCCATTAACTGGGTGTCTGCTATTCTGCTGTTTTTATTCCAGCGTAGAAAATTTAAATAGGGCTGAAGCTAGAAATGTCAAAGTTAGCTGGTTTGGTTGATCTCATTGACACTTAAAATCGATCACTATTTGAACAAAATAATTTCACAGATGTTTCAGTGATTAATGTTGCCAACTGACGCATCCTTGACTAATGCAACCTTAACTGGGATGACCTTAACAAATGCCCCTTTAACCTGGAAATATACCAATATAAATTATTTATATGTTTTCATAAAAATGTGTGGAAAAATTCTAATGCACACATGCAAAAAGTGCTGACTTTCAAAAGGTATAATTTTAACGCTATTGAGCTTTTCCTCTTCAGAGCCCTTTGATTTTTAAACTTCAGCGAGATCTACAAAACAAGCCAAGTTTGCAATTCCTAGTTTCTGATAGTTGAGTTATTTGAGTACTAATTTTCTGGCTAGAACATCTGGGGAAAAGGTTTTTGTTCATGACTGAATGATTGCAAAATGGTTTCACTCAATCTTTCCACAAAAGTTCACCTTTGGGCAGAGACCAAGCATAGAACATTTCAGCCCCCAAAGGAGTTTTTAAAATAAACTAGGAACAACTGAAAAAGGGGGCTTAGATGAAAGTTAGAAAATATCTACAACAGGTGGTATCTGTTAAATACAATAGTCCTACCTTAACTACAGTGGGTGCTGCAGTATTCAAGGGCAGCAAACAAACTCCTATTATCCCTCTTACAGGTTCTTGAAATACTGTTGCTGGATTTTCAGGGAGGACTGAATGTGCGTTGTATTTCACATTTCTATATGTTTGTGATTGCTTCAGGCCAAATGATATCATTAAAACCTTTTCCTCCTCCTCTTTCTCTCTGTTTATAGGTGATTGGGACAGAGGGGGGAGGGATAGCTCAGTGGTTTGAGCATTGGCCTGCTAAACCCAGGGTTGTGAGTTCAATCCTTGAGGGGGCCATTTAGGGATCTGGGGCAAAAATTGGGGATTGGTCCTGCTTTGAGCAGGGGGTTGGACTAGATGACCTCCTGAGGTCCCTTCCAACCCTGATATTCTATGATAGGGCACCAGTGTAAAACTAGAGGCCTGAAGCATGATTCTGATGGTGGGGTCAGGACTCACAGGGAAGGAGCATTAATGTTCATAATTCTAGGAAACCCTGTTCCTGCTGGAGATTGCCAGAAAGTCAAAACTTGACCAAGATTCCAGAAGCTTGGGTATAAATGTGGCTGTTCAGGGCTCTTAAAATCACTGGCTGAATGGAGTGTTCTAACAATCCACCTCTCCTGAATGGTGACTTACGAATACAACTCTAGGAAGTAACCCATTGCTCATTTGCATATCCTGTCTGTATTTTATTGTAATAAAAAAAGAACAAATCTCAGTACAGTAATGGCAAAATAGTAAATTAGTGATGTGGCTACTGAACTGGGTCGGCGTAGTATCAACACCGTTATCGTGTAGTGGGAGAAGATGCATTGCATAAGTCATCTAAAAGCCACAACTCAATATGCTGTATTGCAATGTGGCTTATCACAGCTAGTTGGAATGGTTCTGTTGCTGCTCTGACACGATGAAATAACCTACATTATGCACTCAACATGCTCAGCTGCAACACGGACGAGTCTCGTAGTCATTTCCAAGAATTTGCCATCCCAGTGGTGTTCTAAACTCAAGCAGCGTTTTATCTGCCAAAGCACAAATATTAAACACAACAGGTCTCCATGGCAACTCAAACTTGCACCAAGGTTCCAGTGCCCAAGCCAACTCCTTTTATAACTCTGGATCTGCTAAACAAAAAAAAAACCCAACAAGCCCCAAAATGCTGCATTCTGCAGAAATTATATTAAAAAACCATCTGTATGGAGCAAGTTTTGATGGGATCTGGGAAAGATGTTTAAAAAAATAGCAACAGCTTTAATATCTTTTGAATAACAGATAGGGTAAGGCAGGGAGGAAACGAAGTATCAAGCAGATATTTACGGCTCTATTCAAAGACACACAAAGATCTTGCTGTTAGCTTTAAAAAACCCACCTCCATTACAATTAGGAATAGCTGACTTGGCCTTTTCTTGCCATGAAGCGTCGGCACTGCAGCACCATTGCACTTGCTAATTCACTTAGAAGTTCAATCTCCTTTGTTGCACAGAGGCAAAAAGGGATCTGGCAAAGGCCATTTCAAACTCGCTGGGTGGATGGAAAATTCTGCAGCATTCTGAATGCCTTCTGCTCCCAAAGATGTTTGAAGTGTGATGCTTTGCCAAACGGCTACAGATGTATGGTTCGCCTACCCACAGCAATCTGGCTCTCACATGGCCAGAGGGTGGGACGAGTTTGAGAAATCTCAGCTAAGCCTGTATTCATACACAAAAGGGCTGACTTTGGGTAACCTGGCGAGCTGCTCAAATGAAGCTCTTTCTTTCAAGCTAGTACCACAGTTTGCAGTGGTGCTGGCAGGCCTTGACTGTGCACTGCCAGCAAATGTCTGTGTCGAAGAAATGACTTTGGGCATTCAGGTGAAATGGAATAATGCCATCAGTCACATTGCCACAGTTAGGGCTGCGTCAGGTGTGTCAGCAGTGCTCCCTGATTTTAAGGAGTCTATAACCTGGCCGCCAAAATTCACCCCGGCTTAAACAAGAAGCAGAACTTAGTGATATATCTCTATCTGTACAGTTTGTGCTGTAGGCTGGAATTTTACAGAGGTGCACCCCCTGAGGTGCCAATTTACCCCTAACTTGAACACTGAAGTCAAAGGTGCACTACAACGCGTGGAAATGCAGGAAGAGGGTGAACTTTCTGGAGGGACCCGGTTTGGTATGTCACCGGGGCTCAGGAGCGCAAGCTGGGCAAGGTGGCTACAAGACAAACACAGGGCTCTCTGAATATAAAGCTGGCCTCTGTGCATGCTGAATACAGAGCTCTTTCCTGCCACTCTGCCTGCCGCATCACTCATCGCTAATGCAACAAATGGGAGTTAAGCACATGCTTAAAGTTAAGCACTTTAAGGAAGGCTGGAGCGCGCGTGCCCATGTCTACATGCCCCACATGACTCTTTGTTGCATGAGCACATCAAGGGCACCTCTTGGGGCCTTCACGTCTCTAAACATGGATGTGACTGTTCAAAACAGTAGCTAACAGTTTGCAGTTTGTTTGTTTAGAAGAGACAACTGCAAATGCTCACTTGCAGCTGGTCAGCCCGAACTCCACAAGGAAATTAAGGTATGAACCTAGAGCACCTTCAGTCTCACGTAAAAATAAATGGCATCCACACTGACAATATCATGGAACACAAGGGACCTATTACTGGCGAGTATTTCAGTATCCACATATTAAAAATCCCTAAACTTAATGGAAAGAGTCCCTGTTGACTGAAGGAGCCACCTGATATCTCAGAATCCATACACTAAGTATTAGAAATTCCACCTTATCACCGTACAACATAAAGGTTCCCAGGGAGATGTCAGGACAAAGCATAAGACTATAGTTTTAAGGGAGCCTTTGTGATGAATTAGGAACTTTAAAAACCCTGCACATTTTCTGAAGAAAAGATGTATTTTCCAGAAGTTTTAATGTGTGCATTTCAAACAGCAAGACCCAGAACTTCTGCTTCCTGCAGGCCCTTGACAACACAACTGACGCTAGTCTGCTAAGCCAACTGGCAGCGGGTCTCAAATGAGTGCAGGAAGGCAATCTCTGGATCTGATCTCAAGGTGATTGTAATCAATGGGGGAATTTCCACTGACTTCAGCGGACTTTGAATCTGGCTCTATATACGGTGCTAGATGCACGGTGATGATCCTGTATGTTATGCCATATGCATGTCCTAAAGAATGAATTAAGGCAAAGGGATTGTAAGCAAGACACGAGACGTAATTCTTCCACTCTACTCCGCACTGATTAGGCCTCAGCTGGAGTATTGTGTCCAGTTCTGGGCACCACATTTCAGGGAAGATGTGGACAAATTGGAGAAAGTCCAGAGAAGAGCAACAAAAATGATTCAAGGTCTAGAAAACATGACCTATGAGGGAAGATTGAAAAAACTGGGTTTGTTTAGTCTGGAAAATAGAAGACAGAGGGGACATGAGAACAGTTTTCAAGTACATAAAAGGTTGTTACAAGAAGGAGGGAGAAAAATTGTTCTCGTTAACCCCTGAGGACAGGACAAGAAGCAACAGGCTTAAATTGCAGCAAGAGAGGTTTAGGTTGGACATTAGGAAAAAATTCCTAACTACAAGGGTGGTTAAACACTGGAATAAATTGCCTAGGGCGGTTGTGGAATCTCCATCACTGGAGATTTTTAAGAGCAGGTGAGACAAACACCTGTCAGGAATGGTCTAGATAGTACTTAGTCCTGCCTTGAGTGCAAGGGACTGGACTAGATGACCTCTCGAGGTCCCTTCCAGTTCTATGATTCTACGATTCTATGATGATCCTTCAGTTTGAATGTCTTGCCTCTTGGCAATTTACATCATAACCCTGCAGTTATTTAGATGATTTTTTTGCTACTTTATTAAAAAGCGATAAGATTGGAAATATTTAAGTGTAGGCTGTTCTGTATCCCAACGTCCTGTACCCAAAGTCATACGAAGACATACAAGATACAGTAACAAGTCAACAGGAGGCTCTTTATTAGGCTTTTAACCTGAGGTTACACTGGAGAAGTCATGCGAGTTTTGAATCCTTCTACAGTCCCTTTGCACAAGTAATGGTAACATGTCTCAGATCTCTGGAGGAGCCTTAGGTAACATTTCCAACCACATCAGGGGATCCAGAGATCGGTTGTTCTGTTTCCCAACATTGCTGACACGCACAATGACTTTGGTATAATCTGATGCTGTGGGAAAGGGACAGATATTTGTTTTGACTTTTGTTCCACAAACACAAAGGAAACATTAATCTGTCATGAGTTTCTGTTTGGTAGAGTTCTCCTTGCTTTATAATTTCCATAGTAAGGTCTTTGGGAGAGATCTACAGAGTAAATTGTCATAGCTCCTCTGTAGTCAGTGATGCTGTGCCAAGATCTGCCCCTACATGTTTACAGATCAGAGTTAGATTTGCAAAAGGATCCTGACCAGAGAGACACAAGCTACTTGCTCCAGACACAGTTCCTCCTGGACATTACTCTGAAGACACAGACCAATAAAGCAGCCACATACTGGTCCCTATTTTGTCACAGTTATGAGCAACACAGCTAGTATTCTTTAGCCAGTGGGAATATGTGTCTTGCATGAAATTAATAAGAACCTAGCTTCCAAATAAAAAGCATTTTGAATGCTGACCTGGCCTGATCCTCTTGAATTCTCCAAACCCCAGGAAAATGAACTGATTTGGAAAGTTTTGTTCTATCCCAGAGGTGGGCAAACTATGGCCCGCAGGCCACATCTGGCCCATGGGACTGTCCTGCCTGGCCCCTGAGCTCCTGGCTGGGGAGGCTAGCCCCTGGCCCCCCCCAGCTGTCCCCTCACCCCCACAGCCTGAGCGTGCTGCGCCGCCAGCGCTCTGGCCCGCCGCTCTTGCCGAGCAGCACGGCGGTGGGGCTGGCTCCGGCATGGTAAGGGGGCGGGGAGTGGGGGGGTCCTAGGGCAGCAGTCAGGGGACAGTTGGATGGGTCGGGGGTTCTGGGGGAGGGCAGTCAGGGAGCAGTGGGGGTTGGATGGGTTGAGGGTTCGGGGGGGGCAGTCAGGGAGCAGTTGGATGGGGTGGAGGTTTTTGGGGTGGTGGTCAGGGGATGGGGAGCGGGGGGGGTTAGAGATGTGGATAGGGGTCAGAGGAGTCAGGGGACAGGGAGGGGTTAGATAGGGGGTGGGGTCCCAGGGGGCAGTTAGGGGCGAGGGTCCCGGGAGGGGGTGATCAGTGGACAAGGAGCGGGGGCGGGGGGTTTGGATGTGTCAGGGATTCTGAGGGGGGGCAGTCAGGGGGCGGGAAGTGGGAGGGGGCGGATGGGGGTGGGGGCCAGGCTGTTTGGGGAGTCACAGCCTTCCCTATCCAGCCCTCCATATAGTTTTGTAACCCCGATGTGGCCCTCGGGCCTAAAACTTTGCCCACCCCTGTTCTATCCCCTGAGGTGTCAGTAGATTAAGAAAAGAGCCAAATGCAGAACTGTCTCGTTGATATGATCAAAAGTGAACGCATCCTAGAATCTACCAGAGATTTATTTCAGAGTAGCTGCCGTGTTAGTCTGGATTCGCAAAAAGAAAAGGAGGACTTGTGGCACCTTAGAGACTAACCAATTTATTTGAGCCTAAGCTTTCGTGAGCTACAGCTCACTTCATCAGATGCATTACCAGAGATTTAGTGGTGTTTAGAAATCTCTTAGACAGATGCTTTATAAGGATCAAAATCTACAGTACGTGATTCAGAGCAGTAACCATTTTGAATCTCATTATTAACAAAGATCATTTTGGGGAGAGAACAACAACTTGATTCCCTTACATTAGCTTAGTGTCTGCAGTGGTGATGGACATTGCAATTAGCATTAGCAATTAGCATTATGATTTTCTTAACTGTCTGGGGTCTTAGTCTCTGCCACGTAGGCAGCTTTTGGAATTTGCTGTGCATGGCGTTTGCTCTGTTCCATCTGCATGGCATCCAGGGGAAACGGGGTCTAACTAGAGACCTGGCAGACATTCCCTCCTCATCACTCACCCTTGGGTTAGGCAGTCACACCTCTGAGGAGCAACAGGGCATGCTCCAAAAGGAAGACAGAAATCCTTTGTCCCCGTTTAATCCATAGTTTTAAATAATTAACCAAGCCTAATTCTGGTAATTATAATGCAATAGGGCAAATGTAACCAGATGCGATCACCCTGGGAAATGATTCCTAACTCTCTGAATGAGAGCAGCAAATGCAGACATTGCAGGTTCTCTAAGCTTTGATCAAGACTAAAATTCAGAGACAAAACAAAGAACAGAGGGTGCAACGTCAGGAAGAGAAAGAAAACATGAATTGCATTTGCAATGCCATAAGTCGTTTTTTATGGGAAGGAAAGGGCTGCAGTTACTTTTGGGAAGTCGCCAGGACATGAACCCTGTGCGACACGGACTTCACTGGGGTTGCAGGTGCTGTAGCTGCTTCAGCATAACTCCCCTAGTTTTCTATAATGCTAACTGGGTTTTTTTTTTACAGTTAAGATCCATGTGATTTCAGACCAGGTGCAGTGCGTGAATCTCTGTGCGATATGTCACTCTGGGTGTGGAAAGAAACTGTTCTCCACTAATTTATTAAGCTCATCTCATAGCACAGGCAATCTCTCTAGGGACTGCTCGCAGAATAAGGCACTTCTCACCATGAATAAGGGCAGAAGAAAATGGCCTTTCGTGGTACAAACTGTTGCTGGGGGAAAGCAAAGAAATCTTGACAGCAGTCTCTGCTCACATTTTTAATATAGCAGCCACACTACCTACTGTCACCTGGATTTTTAACTGTGTTCCTGAAGCCGGGTTCAGGGATAAAGAACATACAAGGAACATTTCAGAGTGTCCCGCTCAGAGCAGGGCTGGTCGCCTCCCTGTCGTACTTATTAGCTCTGAAATGGTGGCCCCACGGAGGTGTATTCATAAATTAGAGACTTAAAAGATGGCTGGATTGCCTAGTCCTTCCCTAGTGCCAGTACAGACCTGTTCCCTACAATGTATTTTGAACTTCACTCTGTCAAATCTCTCTAACCTGGTATATTGTTCTATTCATTTTGTGCTGGTGAAAGGTACCAGGCTGAAAGCCCTGGGGAATGGAGATCTCTGTTCATCCACAGAGCAAGTTCAGCATAACCAGCAGTAGCGTGAGCTTTCCTGTGGGTCACTGGAAGTGTCAGCTTTGGGAGGTGGGTGCCCATCCACTGGGAGGAGACCACACCCTTTACTTCCATGTAGGTCAACAGCTCTCAGTTGGTACCATCTTTGGGTTACCACTGATCTAAGCTAGATCGATCCAGCAACCTGCTGTGAAAGGCAAAGACTCCACAGCACATTACCAAACTCCTGAGCCATCCAGCCGCACCTACAGCCTGCCATTTTTGATCTGTAAATAGTCAGTGGCATTACTCTGGATTTACACCAGTGTTACTGAGAGACTCGCCCTGCTACATCCCCAAACAGCTGTGCAAGGAGTAACACACTCTTTCATGGCCTCTAGGGGCTGGTAACTCACTAATATTCCCATGTACCCATCCATCACAACTCTTAGTGCCATTCTTGAAAATATGGGGACAAATTCTGCTGTCATCTATACTGTTGCAAATTAAGTTCAAAGAAATTCATATGTAATAGAGTCCCTCTAGCTTTACACTGGTGTAACTTAGCATGGTCCAGTGCCTACTGAGAACCAGCTGCTAGCATTGTCTACTGAGAACATAAGCTGCCAGTATTGATACCTTCAAAAGGTGTTCAAATCCAAAAGGGTTGTACATGACACCTGGGACTGCTCCAATCCTGCTCACTAGCTAATTTCTCAAGAACATAAGAATGGCCTCACTGGGTTAGACCAAAGGTCCATCTAGCCCAGTATCCTGTCTCTGACAGTGGGCAATGCCAGGTGCTTCAGAGGGAATGAACAGAACAGGTTCACCAAATGGTCACCAAATCACCAAATGTTCCAAGTGAAACAAACACTGGTTTATTTTTCAACAAACTGAATTATAAGGTGTTTACAATTCATGCAAATTTGACTGTGTTTCAGCTAAGCTTGAAACTGCTTATAAAGTTATCCCTACAGCCAAATCCCTGCTGTGGTGGCAGCAGGTGAAATCTGGTAAATTAGTTAACAATTGAGTTTAAAGTTTCGCGGATTGTGACAGTTAAATACACATGACAGTCCTTGGATTCCTGCCTTGATTAACAATTAACAAGCTGTCTCAGTGAAATGCCTTTCAGAAATGCCAAGCGCTCTACACTTATAAAAACATGCCCTGGTATTCTATGGGAGTGGTCAAAACCATAATGTGACAGCAGGGTTTTGGGTCATTACTGTTGAAATTTCTCATGGGCATAGAAGAATTCTCTCTAACATACGTATTGCTAATTACTACCAATGCACCAGCCTAGTTATTTTTGTTAAGAAGTGACAGATGCCTAGAAATCCTACATTCACTACTAATATATCATCACATATTTGCTCTCTGCTTTTGGCATACTCATGATAAAAAGATCCCATTGTCCCAATCACCAGCAAACGTTTTTAGGTAGTCCAAAGATATCTGAAAGATCACAGAGAAAAATCTCCAAAGTTTAACAGCAGGGATTTCATTAGCACATATCTTCTTCCAGCATAATTCCCTTCCAAACAGAGCATTTGAATTACAGCACAGGATTGCTTACAGTATACATAGAGGCCTGTGGGTCTGTTTGGAGAGGCAGAAGAAGCCTGTGAACTGCAGAAGGCTTAAAGGAAAGATCTCAAAAGAGTTACATGGCTTAAAACTAGCTGTAAAATAGTCCCTTAAATAAACACATATGTGCTGCAGAGTATTCCTATGAGGGAAACTCAGAGACAGCACAGACCCAGGAGGGTTCATAAAATACTTCACCTTCACTGCTGTCAAAGCCAACGCTGAGGAAGAGCCGGCTGAAGGTCGAATGGAAATTTCAAGTTGATCAAATTTCTGGTTCTGCCTGAGAGGGCGCCTGGGAGACTTTTGCCAGAGACACCTGTGCTTACCTGATTTGACCAGCATTGCTCTGTACAGTCCGGTAGCTCCAGGTGGTACCCTCACCTGGTCCTCCACCCTCTGAGACATGAGATCCAGGTCTCTGAGCTTCTCAGTATTGTGTAGTCTGAGTTAGCTTCTTCTCAGTGCTGTGCAGGTCTAAGTGTGCATGACTTTTTGGCTCTGCACTGCTAAGCTCTCTCACTTCTGTAAGATCTTTTCAGAGGGAGTGAGAATACACAGTCACGTGATCTGAGCTTGCTGCATAGCTGCTGCCCTCCCCTGCTGACAAGCACATTCTGCACTAACAAAACCATTCCGCTCGGCTCCTGTAATATTACGTTACTATTGTGCGAGGGGAGCTGCCCACGCCTTAGGGGAGCATTATTAACTCCTCTGCACTAGTTGGGCAACTCCACCCAGAAATGGCTTATTTGCTGTGAATTGCTCAGCTTGGGGACATTTTTCCCCAAAGCAAGTGGCTAGCTCAATGCTCAGGAACGAGATGATTCTTTTCATGGGAGGAAAAACAGCTTCCCATGTGACAAGTGATTGGAACAACAATTTAGGCAAGAACATTCACCGCAACCCACAGAGCTGACAGAGGCGTCAGAATCACTGCCCAGGTTCTAGCAGTGATTTCTGCCCTGAAAGCTGCATGGCACACGCAGACAGAGACAACCAGACTGTCCAAAGATCGGCCCACACTCCCCACCGCCCGGGATAATCCACTGCAACATGAATCTGGGGCAACAGCGTTACTGTTCGAGTGATGATTGCTCCTATTCTGGTGGTGCCCCAAAACGTGCTAGATGCTGTGAGACTATGTAGGAAGAGGCAGTCCCTGCCCCTGCAAGTTTACAGTCTACAAGACAAAAAGGTACAAGTGTCACAAACCACAGCAACACAGAGGTACCGACGCCATGAGTCTGAGCAGGGATCGAACCCAGGACCATTGACACCTAAACCACAAGCTCCTACAACTTGCAGTAAATAAAACCTCTCTGAATTGGGAGCAGATAGGAGGCTGAATGGTCGCTTAGCCCAGACACGCATGTTGACATGCTGCGTGTCAGTGTATGACACAGACAAAAGGCTCGGGGTCATACCAGGCATGCAGCCTGTTAACAGGGGGGGGCGGGGGAAGGGCACGAGGGGATGAGTTCACAGGAGCATGGGGGTAAAGAACAGGAAAGGAACAGGATCATGGAGGGGGAGGGAAGGGAGGAAGGGGAGAGTAGCATGACGGGTGGGGGTAGGGGGGACTGAGGCTGCCATGGGTGGGACTGTGAGCGGGGGAAGGAGGCGGTTTGGATAAACTGCTTATCAGCAAGGAACGTCCAGTGGTGCTGGCATCTCTGGGTTCTTAAGGGGGCACCCCCCCTCCCCAACAGGGCTTCACCCTCTTCTTCGGGGGCGGGGAGGGGCAGCCATACCCCAAGCTCCACGATCTCATGGGATTTTGGGGCTCAGTCTCAGCAGGGGCCACAAACACGTATCGGTGAGAGGGATGTCGGGGGCGAGAAACGTTCTGCCCTGAGAACGGTTCCTTTTGGGGTTTGGGTGTAGGGGTGAGAGAGCCCCTCTGCTAGCCCACTGCAAGACAACCCACCCAGCTGTCAGAGCTCCTCTCTGGTGCCCTGCGATCGCCACGTTTCAGTCACAGCAGAGCTGTAATCTGTATGGGGTGGGGCTGAGACTTTTACCACCTGGGAAGAAACAGGGGGCCAGAGCAGAGTTACCCTGCTGGGGGCAGCCATTTTGCCGCCTGCCCTGTGTGACGCTGGCAGTGTGGGAGCCTAATGGGAAGCTGCCTGTGGATCTCCCGCCGGCTGTAATATAGACTTACTAACCATCGAGCTGAAGAGTCATGGGACCGCGGCAGGCTGCTCGGGAGGGGCCATGCTGTAGCCGGGGTTCTCAGGGCGGTTCTGGCTGGCTCAACCCCAATTCCTCCTGGGATTCTGGGGGAGCTCAGCTACCCTTTACATGGTGTCATGCGCACATCCTGCCTCACCCGCTAAACAACACTGGCTAGTGCAGATGAGGAACAAGACCATGGGCCCTGGGTACCAGGCCACAGTCTAGCAGCATCAATGGCATTAGACTAGCATATTCCTTGGGCTCCCTACTGAGGTTGTGGTGGGTCCCTCTGCAGGGGAGAGGGTTTCCTGCACCCTCTCCCCCATTTCTGCTGCCGCACAGAGCCCCAGCACCCTCTCCTCCCCTTCTGCCCCCACACAGAACCAGTCAGATGTTCCTATATTAAATACTGTGTTTCAGTGACACTGCTCCGCCCTGAGTGCGGACCAGGATTGTGGCTGGCTGGAACCCATGTTCTGAGCTCCCTGCCCTGGCCCCCCAGCCTGGCAGTGTTTGCGAGCAAGGGGTAGCCCCAGGAACACTGATTGTGCAGAACGATGGACATTGCCCTGTTTGCTGTTCGAAGCACCCCATTGCTTGGCTGAGCAGAACGTGCCATTCCCACCCCAGTGTGGCTCGCTCCAGACACTCACCTGAGCCGTTGACAACATGCTTCCCACTTCCGTTGGGAAACGTGGACTGAAGAGAATATTCTTTCTGTGAAAGAGAAGAGAGAAAAGCGAGAGGTGACCTTTCTGTGTGCTCCAGGGGTCTGTCTCCATCTCCTCAGTCTGGCCACCTGATCCACATGACGAGCCCCAGCGCCTCACACTCACATTCTGCACCTCACACTCTCTCACCTCAGGCTGCTCCCCCCAGCAGAGATGGAGAGGGACTTGGCCGTCTTCTCAGATAACCCAGGCATTAGGAAGGAAGAGGAATAATGTAGCAAGGAGCAATCACCTCCTTTAGCCCTAGAGTCCAATTCATCACCCTTGCCGTATGCCTTAGTTTCACCGGCGTAGGCCCTGAATTCATCATCAGTGGACAGAGTCTGCCAATGGACTTATAAATGGACTTTGAAGACAGTAGGGACCCAGAGAGTAGGGGCATGAGTTTTCACCTCGATTTGGGGGGAAATGCTGGATTTTAATATTACCGGGTGTAGTGGAGAAATTACCTGGTATGTATTCCAATACCTATACGTGGTACCTACATATGTGTGTGTGTGCGAGCGCGTGTGCGTACGCATGCACACACACAATCCTGAACACTCCTGTGTAAAAAAAGGGCTAAGTTTGAAAAGAGCCGTTCTGACATATACAGAAGGACTCTCACTCTCTCGAACAAAACCATGCCAGAAAAGTGAGTGCCCTCCATTTAAACAGCACAGTTACACAATTCACAATTAAAGCAAACCTCTCTTGGGTTCTCTGACCTCAGGCACTTCAGCAGAACTCCAGATCCACAGCAGCAAAGACATAGGAATACACTCAAACGGACAGTTCCAAAAGAACCTCAGGAAAACTGGTGAACCTTAACTGGTTTGGATCCATGCTAACTTTCAGCACAAGCAAGAAGTTCTAGAATGAAAGCTAAGAGTCAGGATGTCACAGACCTACGACGATCCAAAGATGTCTGTCTGTCCAGCCAAGTAGTAGCACTTCAGCATTACTGTTCTGTTACAATTCCTTTGACACGTATAACCTTCATTGGTTCATTTGCCGGGAAGTGGAGCAAATAAGAGGAAATATTTAATTTTTCTGTGTTGTTGCAAAGATGCACCAGGATGGTTCATTTTCCTGACATGGCCAACGTGCCCCGGGGGCTCTAACTTCCTCAAGATAATGACTACAACTAATAGGCAGATATGAATAAGCTTGTATGAGAACAATGACCTTAAAAGCAACTGGCCAACTACAAGGATAGGGCAGTATTGTTTCCTCTGAAGTGGCAACACCACTTGGTGACGACCTGTAACGCGGTACACACAAGCAATGGAAACGATCCCTTCCCAGTCCCTGTCCCAGAGTTGCACAGCAAGTCAGCTCCAACTCAAGAGCCCTCCTGGCCCTTGGTGTATTGCGCTAACCAACAGGCACCACTCCTTTCCCATTCAAATACTTGCAGTACATGGATCTAACACCAAGTATCAGGTTATTAATACAGGGTCACGGGCCTCAGGCTAGTCACTTCCATTAGACAGCAGCATTTTGCCCAGTGTTATTTACAGTCGTCGCCAGCTCTCTGTTTAAACTGCATACAGAGTGACAGCCCAAATGGAATTCTTTGCCCTCAGAACGGGCCTTCAAGCTTCTCTTGGGTTCTCCCACACTCAAGCTCCTAACTCATATGTCTAGCTTTCTGTCCAAGAAGGGGTGGGTGCAGTCTCTCCATATTGCTTGTGAACTAGCCAGTGGCTTTTGCTCAGCTCTGGATCAGCAAGTTCACGGGGGCCCATATCAAGGGGAACAGAGCAGGATTTAAACTGGCCTTCAGATCCCAAGTGCCTTGTTGCTAGGACAGATGGGGGCCCATGAGGAAGCCTGTATCAGTTCAGTGTCAGATAACTGGTAAAAATGAAATGCTCAAAACTCTTGAAATGTTGCTCTGTGTCTGATACACTCTCACAGCCTCCCATGCCCATGCATAAGGCTGCCACTCTCAGACTCCTCTCCGCTGTGCAGCCTGTTTACTCTCTTCTTAAGGGATTCCTGTACATGTGTAGGGGTGTACAGGCTCTGTACTGTGATGGACGAGTCTTTCTGAGAGTAAAGAACTTCAGTGGAGCCAAAGGGGGCCATGGAGTTTCACATCAAACCTGCTTTCCTAGGAGTTACTTGAGCTACGATTCATTTTGGCATCTAAATTAGTAAACAATTTCAACCTGTGCTCTTAAGTTTTCGGGGCTAACAAAAAGCCTTTGTATTTCTCCACGGCTCCCTGAAGGTTACTGTGCCAATGCAGCTGGTTGCTAGGTGATACTTATCTGGAGCGGCTCCTTCGGACAATGCATTTCATGGTTTTCAAATTCGCCCAACTTTACTAGCAAAGCTGAAATTCCTGGACTTGGTACCCTGAGACAATGAAATCTGACGATGACTCATCCAGGATGTTATCAGCAAGATTGGTTATTTTTCTTACTTCTTCTATCCACAGTCCTAAGCAGGCACCTAGTAGGCCATGTTCCTTATGTTGTTCTTCCTATTGTAGCAATTCTGTACACTAACGTTGTGACCCTGAGCTGTTTGGGTCTTGTAATTTCAGAGTGACTCATGAGCTTGGGAAAATGAAAACCAGTGTTTCAAAGAGAAGATGGGCTTTTCTCAGGCTGAAAGGAGAATGAGCTCTTAGTGTTTGGGGTACGGCTGTGCCTAGATGTCCCCACTGAGATTGGGCCCCCCATTGTGCTAGGTGCAGTATAGACAATTCCTGCCCCCAGAGAGCTTACAACTAATAGACAAGACATGCTGGGGGGAAGCGGGGGAGGAGAGAAAGGAAGGATTCTTATCTCCGTTTTTACAGCTGGAGAACTGCATCACACACAGGGATGTCTGTCGCAGAGCCAGAAACTGAGTGACTGCCCCAGATCTCCTGTGTCCCAGACCCGTTCCTTCAACACAGGACCAGTCTTCCCTCTCAGTGAGCTGACTTCTGGGGAGCCAAGCGGACTCACTCCTCCTGAGGATCTGGCGTTAGGTTTTACTTAAATATGTTCTCAGAGACTCAGTCAGTGCACTGAATACTGCGCCTATGGAGTAGATGAGGAATTATTGTAAAATAAATAAAAATATTAACCCTTAATTTGACAGTGAGGTGGGGGAAGGTGTAGGGGTTGCTCCTAGGTGGGGGAGTTTACAGAGGCTATGCATCCGATGAAGCGAGCTGTAGCTCACGAAAGCTCATGCTCAAATAAACTGGTTAGTCTCTAAGGTGCCACAAGTACTCCTTTTCTTTTTACGAATACAGACTAACACGGCTGTTACTCTGAAACCTTTACAGAGGCTGTTTGCTGCGTTGATTTATTAGCTGGTGGAGTTAACTCATTATTGGATTCTTTGTTGCTGCTGGGTGGTTGTCATTTGTCTAATTAATTGCGAGGGCACCTAGAGCTTTTTGCATGGCAGTTGTTCATTGCTATTTAAAACTAGCAAACTAAATAATCAATACAGAAATTAGACAGGGCATCAGCAAGGCCAGACCCTCAGTTTTCCAAAGCTCTGTATGGCATGAAATGGTCCTTCCTCACATGCATGGCAAGGGGATAGTAATCGAGCCGGACTCACCCGGCGACACCTCCTGCTGGTTGTCCTTGGGAATTAGCTCGTCAGCCTCTGGAGCACCCCCTGCTGTCTGGTGATCTGCCTTACTGCCGGCCCCAGTCCCTCCCAGCACCCGATGCCTCCTCCCACTGGGGTGCTGCCCCCTGGCAGTAAACCCCAACAATCCCTGAGGGTCTCCCCTCCCCGGGAAACCCACACCCACTACCCCCACCTCGCCTCAGTCTTGGCTACTGCCAGTCATCGCTTAACCCCACTCCCCAGGGCAGACTGCAGTGTATCAGCCACTCATCGCAGGCAAAGGGGTTTGGACCTGATGCCTCTGTCTACCCGTGGGCTGCCCCCTTGCAACTCCAGTATCTAATAGGCCCTAATCTAGGCCTTTCAGCCTGGGGGGTTTCCAGGCCAGAGCTCCCCTACTCCCAAGGCCTTTCCCCCCTCAACCCTGCTCCAATCTAGGTATCCCCCAGATCCCTGCAGCCAGGCCCTTCCCTCTCTGAACGCAGAGAGAGACTCTGGCTAAGCTTCAGCCTAGCAGCTCCTTTTTAGGACCAATTGCGGCCTGATTGGGGCATGGCCCAGCTGTGGCCATTTCCCCAATGAGCCTAGCTTCTCTTGCCCTCAGCCCTGACTCTCTCCCAGGGCTGGTTTTTAAGCCCCACAGGGCAGGAGCGGGTAACCACCCCTCTACAGGGATGAACCGACTTATATTTACTATTCACCCAGGCTATGACATTAGTGAACCATCACCGTGTATGCAAGCTCCAAAATAAACCGGGAAAGGCTCAGGTCACTTTGAAAAGATTTCTCCTTCTGGCCCTTACGTGTCTTTAATAAACCTCATTTGACGCTCAGCCCACTGAGAGCTGATTGCAGGAAGGTGGAGGTAATGTTGTGCACAGTTGTGTCTTTCAGAGTCCACAGGTGAAATCCTGACCCTGTTGAAGTCAATGGTGGTTTTGCTTTTGACTTTAATTGAGCCTGGATTTCACTCCACTTGCTGGAAGATCGTCTTCCAAAACCTGTCAGATATTTCCTCGCCTCAACAGGAGACAGATCCTCACCAGGCATAAGTCAGTGTAGATCCATGGAAGTCCAAGGTGTTACGCTGATTTTCACCAGCTGAGGATCGGGGGCTTGGTCAGCAATATCAAAGTCAAGGGCCTAGTGAAGTGACTTGCTCAGTATGGGGGGGCCTTAGAATAATGCCTCCCCCACCGAGAAAAGAGAAAGAAAAGTGCCAACAATACGGGTGAAAAGAAAAGGAGTACTTTCGTGAGCTACATGAAGTGAGCTGTAGCTCACGAATGCTTATGCTCAAATAAATTTGTTAGTCTCTAAGGTGCCACAAGTACTCCTTTTCTTTTTGCGGATACAGACTAACACGGCTGCTACTCTGAATACGGGTAAGGTCACTTGAGTCACTGCAACGGCTACAACCCTCCTCAGCAGCTTCTTTCTAGCCCTCAAGATGCAGATAATTACCCCAGGTCGCTCTTTTTCTGCTCCAGAGGGGTGGGAGTGGGGATGGGTGCCTCTGCCTGACCCAGCGGGGTCTATGGAGAGGTGTTATGGGAACGGACAGGCATTTGCTTTTCAAATCAAATCATAGACCTGGAGAAAACATTGCGGCGATGGGTTGAGAAATGTGCTTCGGCCTTTTCCAGAAACTGGGGACACTCCTGGGTAAATCCCTGCCAGAGGCAGCTAGAGCAGAATCTTGTCAAGGTTAATAAAAGACGGGGTGGGGGTGGGGGGTGGGGGAGGGGGAAACGTATTATTTTGTTAAAACATAATTGACCTGTAACCGCTCTCAGACTTCCTGGACTGAGGGACATAGTGTGACAGGAGGTACCAGGACATCCATGACTCACCCGGTAACAATGTCTCAGTGCCACGCTGCTCCAGGGGAAATAAACCATGACTGAACATTATACTGTTTGGAAAACGTGTGAAAATATTATACTGTTTGGAAAACACAGGGTTTCCAGTCCTCCAGCGGGTCGGGGTAGGGGGATCGTGATGAATGCAAATCTCTCCTCTACCCTCGTGTGAATCAGGAGTCCCTCCATTGAAGGGAATTACATTGGTGTAAAAAGGTGGTGAGTGGAGGACCAGTCCTACTGGCTTTGAAGGGTTTACACCGGGGTATACATTCCCGTTATGTTCATGACAGATTTTGGGTGGAGAAATGTGCCTGGATAGGGGTATGGAGTTTATCTGCACCCTGAGAGTAGGGTACAGGGCAGCGCTGCTGTTTTGTCTTTGGGTCTGGAATGATGGTTTATTGTTCTTCCCTCTTTGTATAGCACTAAGGCCATGTGTGGCATGAGTCAAGTCAGCCCCTGTGCACCCCTTCCATCAAAGGGTTATAATCATGGACCCTGTGGCCTTGGCCTGGCCCCACCCCAGCTCCACGGCACCCAAGAGGAGCAGAATCTTCTTGCACGACTGTGGGGCAGACACTCACTGTCAGGCGCCGAGCACCTTCCACAGCCCGTATTCTGACGGTGGATAGCGGCACTGCTGTGGTGGGTGACGTTGCCTAAGTGGCTTGTCCTTCGCTGCAAGCTGCCTGATAGAACTGAAGGCAAACCCTGCAGGGCTGGTCTACCTGGCCACGCTTTGATGGCACGGCTAAGTGGGCTAGGAGCGTGACAAAATCCTAATCCCTCGTGGGTGTATCTATGCTGGCAAAACCGCGGTGTGGATACAGCTGTGCTGAGAGACAAGCGTGTCTGTCAGCTTGGCTAGTGTCACTCTGGGAAGTGGCGTAGCTTACGCTCCATCTGCAGTAGGGGGCTCTGCTTGTGCGGCTATTCAGGCCCAGGTTTGTGGTGTAGACAAGGCCTTAGGCAGGCAAATGTCAGCTTGGTCCAGTGTGTAACTCTGGGGAGCAGTTCCCTAAAGCCAGGCTGCAGATTTGGAGAGCTGCTTCTTTTGTTTTCTTTTCTTTAAAGGGAGAGACAAGGGAATGAGTTTGCCACGTTAATCTGTTTCCCCCCAAAGAACTGTTACTAAACATGCACACTCAACCAGGTCAGTAACTGCAACTGTGCTTAGAGAACTCGCCTCCCCACTGACTCTATTGGCATTAGGGGGTCAGGTGTGTTTCCTCCTAGTTTGTTAACGGAGACAGGTCAGGAAAAAGGCTGCAGAGTCTTTACTGGACGGGCTCTCATACTGGGTGAAATTCACCCCTCTGCAGCCAGGGCTCAAACTGTAGGTCGGGGTGACTGGGCCCTGTGCTGAGGGGTGAATTCCTCCCTAGGGCTGTCAGTTAGGACATACATTACTCATTGTGTAGAAAGACGAAGGCCCTGACGTGCAGAGGAACAAAAATGCTCTGAAATGACCCCGGAACGTCAAACGGTGACAGGCCAGGAGTGACATGCAGGTTGGGCTCCAAACAAAGAACTGCTTTGTTCCAGTGTCAAAACGGTAAACATGCTTAGCTGGACTGATCAGCAAAAAGTCACGTACTGGGCTTAGCTTTATAACTGTGGACTCGGATCAGGGCGAAGCGAAAGACACGGCTCCTAACGACACACTCCAAAGGCAAAAAATGCGGAGGTACACGCCCAATGTCAACACGTGCACCACAATGAGATAACAAAGACTGCTGTGCATGGTAGGGGAGATCAGGAGAGGATTTCTTCACATAACAATGGCTGAATTCTGCTGAGATTTACAATATTGCCAACCCCAAATGGTCAAAAATCATGACTCAGGCTCCAAAAACATCATGAGATTGGCTTAAAAATCATCAGTGTTTTTTTTAAAAATTGTTTTTTTTAATTTGTTTTCTGGTTTCTGAGTCTTTACCTTACACTTGATTCACATTTTTGATCTTTTCTCTACAACCATGAGGGCTAGAAACTTACTACTTGTTTAAAGGAAAGCTGGAGTCTCATGTGTAATCACTGGTCTCCAGGAGCTGGGGCTTTACGGAGAACCCACAATTATTGTGAGACTCATGTAGGAATGGTTTAGAGATGGCAACACCAGATGTGCAGTTGCATGGGGATGGGGGGCAGTAAGTCAGAGCATAAACCTTGTGCTATCCCAGGAACATGCCACCACTGGAGATGGGCTGAAGGTTCCCTCTGAGAATTAGGCAGTTAAATCACAGAAGTTTTGCAGAGCTCGCTCAATGCAACAAAACTAAGTCAATCCACAGCACTACAGGCTGGGAACTTGCTGCTTTATTTCACTGCATCACTCCAGAGTTGAGGGGAAAGTCCCACTGTCTAAACAGGAAGCAAAGGATTGGGTGGAACCTGGCTCCATCCCATAATACCCTGGGTTACCCAGTTAACCTTATCATGGCTGCTTTCCTACAGGGATGTGATGTCAGAGGAAAACAGCAATGTGTCAGGAGGGGAACATGAAGAGAAAGGGAAACGACCCAAAGTGGAAAATCTGATGGGAAGAGTTTTCTTGGTTAGGTTCAGAACTAGCTAATCCACAGGCAGGAAGGCCATGGTATGCTTAACAGATGAAATGAAAGGGACTGGGGGCCTCATCCTGTGAAGTTCTGAGCACCTCCTGCAAAGTGCTGAGTGCTCTTAATCCTGATTGAAGTAAATGGGATCTAAGGGCTCTAACGTCTCCCAGACAGAGCCCTATATTCTCGTCAGTTTGTAGGTGCCTGCTTGCTGTGACGTTTCATGTGAAGCACTGTCAGCATCACACATGCCTCCAGGTGTGAGATCTAACCCGTGAACCTCAAACAGCCTGGAGCCATAATGCACAGGAGCATACGGAGTCACTAGCCTTCCTAGTCTGTTCTAAGAAGCTGCTCCAAGGATGGCTGAATTCCTTCGAGCTCCCTATACCCACAGGAGATGAAAAAATCCACCAGGCGTGAATCCAGCCAGGAAATTTCCCCATTGGTGGAGAGAGGTTCTCAAACACCATGGCTGTTGAAGGGGGCACCAAGCACACACTTACGGTCCACATGGCAGGGCCGCAGATGGCATAGCCTGGCATAGCTCCAGTGACCTCAGTTTACAAGCGCCAAGCCCTCCATTTTAAACTCCCTTCCTAGCGTACGTCCTGGAGTTGTTCTGTCCTTTAAAAGTTAGTTAAAATATAATAACATGTATTTATGGAAAACGCAAATAGAACCTAGAACCTAGAACATGGATTTTTGTTTGTTACTTCCAGAAGTGGTGCGCCATCGTTACACCACACTAGGACGGCTGTATTCCTGGTAGTGCACAAGTCTCTCTGATAGGCTGCAGCATTGCGTGTTGCAGAGACAACTGGGAAAATGACTTATTTTATAAAGACCGGCTCGAGTGATCTCCTAGCAGGAATTTGCTCTTTTATTGGTATGATTTTGTTTCATAGTCAGCATGTACAGCACCAGCTCTGCTCCTGTGTGTTGTACAGTCCCCAAATTTGGATCCTGCTCTGATATGGAGCCAGATCCTAAGCATTTCCCCACCTTTTCATCCTGAAACCACTATATTTCCTGACAGATTTCATAGTAGCAGCCGTGTTAGTCTGTATCCGCAAGAAGAAAAGGAGGACGTGTGGCACCTTAGAGACTAACAAATTTATTTGAGCATAAGCTTTTGTGAGCTACATCCGATGAAGTGAGCTGTAGCTCACGAAAGCTTATGCTCAAATAAATTTGTTAGTCTCTAAGGTGCCACAAGTCCTCCTTTTCTTTTTGTAGTTCCTGAGATATTTCAGTTCTGAACAGCTGTGACTGGAGAATTTCACCATAAATTAGGTGAAGCCAAAGCCCGGGGACCTCCATTAAGTGGCTGGTAAGAGCAAGGATCAATTAGCTTTCCTTCTTCTTCCTCTTCCCCCTACTCGTTAATTTCCATCTCTAGCCCAGTGAGGGAGAGTCTGCTCCAGGGACCCCATGCCTCTGCCAAAGCCCCTACCCAGCCCTCCTATACAACATTTCGAATAAGTGATATTTGTCCTACACCTAGATAACATAACGCTAGCTTTCAGTAAAATTAATCCTCTCGGTAATCTCTACTTGTGTTCGTGTGTTGATTAAAGTTGCTAGATAAGCCAGCTGTCAACACGGGCACAATCCAAGTGGCAAATGCAAATTTAATGACTCTTTTGTAAGTATGGTGTCAGATGGTTTTAGGTCCATATCAAAGCCCTTATCTTATAGCATTATAGTCATAGTATTATGTTGCCAATCAAAATCTGAGTAAATGAGCTAGGAAAGGAATTGCTGCAATCAGATCATGGTAACTAGGAAATATTAAGGTGTATAAAATGCCACCAAGTGAAAGAACATTTACAGCCTGGTTCTGAACACCCACACACGTATATACCAGTATAACTCCATTAACTTGACTGGAGTTTGCTCAAAATATTCTAGTGTAAGGGAGATTGGAAAAAAGGTAATTCTTTCCCGTAAGTTGACATAGAGACTGTTTACACGGATGGTCAGTGAATGAACACACTGATTAATGAAAACAATGTTAGTGCTTAAAAAATAAACCCTTAAATGGAGGTCTGATGCATTGAAACCACACATTAGCCCCAGACACATCCAAGAGACACAGCAATTCCACCTGGTGAAACCATATCATATGAGACTTAGAAACACATTAGCTAAATCCGAGGTGAACATTGGTTATTTTAAACCGGAGACGTCGTCCCATTGCTGGCTCCCAATGCCTTGTATGAGACCATGTGGCTGGGTCCTCTTAGATACTAAGACGTTACCTGAAGCTGCTGCTCTGCTCTAACATCTTAATTCTCAATAGTTTGTCTGTTACGCTCCCTCTCAGCAACTGGGGCCTGGTCCAAAGCCCACGGAAATCAGCCATTGGATCAAGCCTTTGCTGATGAGTGAAGTACTTCTTGGGGGGTTGCTCAGAGCACCAAACCCCTCGGGCGCCAGCAGTGTGTCAGGTGTACTGCAAGCACGGCAGGTGCTTCAGCAGCTAGGCCTTGTCATTAATTATAACTCCAGATATTCTTGACACCTACATAAATCTCCAGCTTCTTTTGGAATCTTGCTACGTTCTTGGCCTCAATGACTTCCTGTGGCAGTGAGTTCCACCGTCTAATTATGCATTGTGTGAAAAAGTATTTCCTTTTATCAGTTTTGAATTTGCCACCTTTCAATTCAATTAAATGTCTCTTAGTTCTTATAGTATGAGACCAGGAGAAAAGAAACTCCTGATCTACATCCTCTGCATCAGTCAGTATTTTATATACTTTTCTAAGGTAAATACTTCCAATCTTTCCACTCTTTCTTCAGAGGAGTTTTTCCACTCTCTTGCTCATTCTTGTTGCCCTTCTCTGACCCCCCTCCAGTTCGGCAATGTCCTGTGGCAGATGGGCTGACCAGTATTGCACACAGTATCCCAGCAAGGCTGCCCATTGATTTATGCAAGGGCATAAACTATATACTGTATTAGCCTCCCTGTCATTCCTTATGTACCATAATATTGTGTAGCAGAGGCTTCCACTGAGCTGTCCTCAGTGATCACCAGGTCTCTCTCCTGGGGTGATACAGTTAATGTAGAACCCTGTGAGATGTACGAGCAGATTAATTTTTTTCCTTCCAGTGTGCATTACTTTGCATGTGTTGACAATGAGCTTCATCTACCATGATGACAGGTTTTAGCCCATGAAAGCTTATGCTTAAATAAATTTTAGTCTCTAAGGTGCCACAAGACCTCCTAGTTTTTTTTAATCTACCATGATGTTGCCCATTCTCCTGGCTTGTTCAGGTCTCTCTGATGGTCCTGACAGTCCTCTCTGATCCTGAGTTCCCTACTTTTCTTTGTGTCATCTGAAAATTGTGTGCCCATTGAATCCCACTCTTTTGCTTTTTGTTTCTGTCATCCCAGGGCCACCTGCCTCTGTTCCCCCTTCACGAGGCCCCTTTAAGAACTCACAATGGTTCCAGTTGCCTTCTCAGCCCCAGCTCCTTTAATTCACTTGTCAGCAAGATGGCAAGATAATTGTCCAAAACAGAACTCAAAAAAGTCCCCAGACAAACACACAATCTTTCTGCAGCTCCAGGATCCACACAGTCTCTTCCCTGGTTTACTGGCAAGGATTCTGCCTCTGGCCATCTCAACCACACCCGCTTCCTGCAGCTTCCAGCTGCCTTTTGTATTTGAAATACCCGATTCCCCCAGGTGGGCTCATCCTGTAATCAGGGCAGGCTTAGCCCCAGGCTCTCCAGCTCAGGGGCAAGCCACTCTGTTACAGTCCCTTAGCAGCTGAATTGACCCATGACAATACTTTGCCAGCCCATGAGGACTTAGGTTCTTTTATGGCCTCTTGTGAGGGATCTTGTAAAAGGCATGCTGGCAGTCTAAATAATGTAAGCCTGTTCTCCTTTAACCATTACTACACTGACACATTCAAAGACTTCTAAGGGATTAGTGAGACATGATTTTCCTTCACAGAAACCAGGCCAGATAGACGCCATCAGATCATCATCTCCAAGTGTTTCATAATTCTATTTTTAACCATTGTTTCAACCAGCTGGTCAGGTACCAATGTATGGTTTACTGCGGTGTAATTCCCCAGAGCCTTTTTTAAAATTTAGGTTCAACATTTGCTACCATCCAGTCCTGTGGAACAGTAGCTGTTTTTAAGAAGAGATTTCATATCTTCGTCAGCAGCTCACCCGCTAATACTTAAGTTCCTTCAGATCTCTCGGATGGACCATGTGGGCTTAGTGGTTTAATGCTTTTTTAATGATCAGTTTGCGACCACACCTCTTCTTCTAACACCTCCCTCTCTGATAGCGCCTCATCTTTATTTCCAGAAAAGAGCATTAACCCACGAAGGACAGAATATGTGTTTCTATAATAATGGGAATCCTTTAATGTACATAAGGAACAAGTTAATGGGAAATACACACACCATCCTCTGAGCATAGAGTCAGGTGGTTTGCGTTTGTCACCTTGGTTTCAGCACACCATAAGCATTGCTGTTTTATGCCAGTTCCCATTGTCTGGCACTCATATGCATAGCTGGGTTTGTACAGCATCTGATTAGTTTTTTTAAGCAAAGCACAAAGATAATATTACCTCTATTCCCTTCCCATAACATAGCAGATTTCACTATCATATTGCAAAGTGCTTTCCAGTATATCAAATTATTGGTGTAACATTTCATTACTGATCTTCTGACCTTTAAAAATCTGTCCTATTCCACTGGGGCTAAAGCTAGGCTCAGGGTTATAGTACTTCCGTGTGATTTAATTTCTGGCTGATCTCAGGAAAATGAACAGTGACCTAATGACTTTTCAACGACTGTAGCGAAAAATGGCAAGCTTACACAGTGAGGCGAGTCACGAGATCTCATTACTATACTATTATCACATTACTGCGGCTCTCAGGCTGCGCTCAGAGACTGTCAGACAGGTGGCCACTTTACTAGCTATTCAAGTAGAACGTTGCCAGTGCTTGAAATAGCACTTTGTGTTATTTTATTCATAAATCAAGCACCCTTTGGTTTTTTTTCCTTGTGACCTTTAACGCAAATGCCCACACTGACCTGAAATACCAAGAGGTCATGCTCATTGCTCACAGGACAGGCATGGCCATCACAACATGAATCCACCCTTTTAATTCATGGCCAAAGTCTGGACTGAGTACAAGCTACTCCATAATCATACTTAACACAGGGTAGCAGAACACCGCGCAGGTCCTGAATGAGTGCTGCCGTTTTGGAGCTATTGGCGGGAGACTAGTCAATCAACTTTAGCAAGGAATAAGAGGCACTACACTTTCCTCCCTAAGGGTTTCTGTGGCCTCATGGCATGAGCTTTTCATTTCTGGGGGGAGGCCAGGATTCAGCTTCGGATTAGGCCTGAAATGGAAGCAGATTTGGTGACCTCATCCCATTCCCCACGGACTTTCATTCACATCTCAGAACCAGAAACCAGCGCTGCACAGGGCAACCAGCTGCCACTGCCCCAGAGAGGTCCAAGAAGCTGGAAGAGGACCCTGTAGGTCAGGATGGACATGCACTGGGGAAGCAGGATGCCTGCTTCTAACCAGTGTGAAGCTTCGCTTTCAGGCACAATAAATGCATCAACATAAAGAAAAGAAAAGCACGTTTCCTTTACTTAGTGCATTAGCTAATCGTCTCTGCATTAGGCAAAGGACGTGTTGTTGGACTGATTGGCTCACTGTCATAGTATGATGCTGGGGTAGTGGACAGCAGGTCTGGATTTAATTCAGTTTAGCCCAGTCCAGTTGCTGTGTGTGCTCTTTGCAGTACTGTGCCCACTTGTGTCTCTAGGCTGGGACCTATTCCAGGCAGGGATTCCTGTCTTTCTGGTTCATTTTGATTTTACTCTTTGCACTGCTCAGGCTGCAAGTGCTGCACGATGGAAATAACAATGTGCAACCAACGAAGAGGGCCGCGAGTGTTAAAACGCTGATGAATCGGGCCCATTTTGCTGACTTCCCCGGAAAAGTATAACTGCAAAGACAAAGAAGGGAAGCTAATAACCTCAGGGCTCAATCCAAGTGGAAAAACCCTCTAGTGAATTCAACGGGAGTTAGACTGGGCCCCAATAAATGTCCAGTCTCAGTGCTGCGTATTGAGTCTAAAAACAAACCCTACAGAGACCAGTGAGATCAAGCATAATGTACTGCTTTTAGACAGGTCTGAACAACAGACTTCCTGCAAACTAACCAAAGCAATGAATGGCCAGACACAGTGTAAAACACTGCCCACAGCCCAGCCAATCCGTATGCAAGGACAATTTGGGAAGCATTGGCACTGACTGTCAAATCTGACACACCAACACAAAGAACACAAGGAAAGTCTTGGTTGGGTGCCACCTAACACAAAACAAAGTGAGACATTATGCCATGCAGTACATGATGCCAAAGGACCCCCCGTTGGCTCTAGGCCTTAGCCAAATCCTCACCTGCAATGGGTCACTTTTCAGCTAGTCCCTTGTGGTGCGCGGAGTGTGTAACATGTGCACACGCATGCAGCCAAATTCTTGCACTGCCCTCAGCTGGCTACATTCACACCATTCAGCAGAGCTTTGTTAGTTAGCAGCTCCTGAGCTGTTGCTATTCGTGTCCCTTTCAGACCGGCCACGGAAACCCCGGGCCATTCAAGGCTCCTTGCTCTGCCCGAGTTAGTGTCCTCTGTGCATGGCACCAGAGACACTGAATGAAGGATGAAAATGATATTCCTGGCTACGCCGAGGGGTGTCAAGAGTTTACCTTGATGGCAGATACAAACGGGGCCCAGAGAGAGTCACAGCTGAATTGCTGTCACACGGAGGAGAACACGGTAAGGAGGACGCTACAGAGCCCAATAGAATTGGGCTTTGCAACAAGTGACACTCATCGCATAAGAACTTCGCATGTAACAATACCTAGCTCTGACATACAGCTGTTCATGGTAATTTTACCCACTATCTCTATTTTACAGATGGGGGAAGTCGGGTGCTAAAGGTTACCTGACTTGCTCATGGTCAGAGGACAGAGCTACCAACAGAACCCAGCTCTTCTGATGCCCACTACGGCCCCCTTCCCACTTGACCTCACTGCCTCAGGCCTACAGGAGATGGGTCCTAGCAGGAAAAGCCAGCCGATGTTTGGGCCAAACCTCTCAAAGTTTGCTCTGTTCAGATTTTGGGTTCTGGTTCAGCCCATTAGACAGGGGTGGTAACCGCGGAATTTGTACCCAGGCCTAGATGTCTGGCTCCCAGCCCCAGCGTTTGGGTTGTTGGGGTTTCAGCCTAGGACTTGGACACATCACCACTGGCTTGGGAATGCAAACAGGGACAGTTCTTTAAAACCTGGGACAAAGCGTGCCCTGGGCAAACACATCCACTTGCCATCGCCCCCTGGTTCCTGCAGCAATTAGAAATGGAGAGCAAGGCTGGTCAGCGTCGCTCTAGTGCGGCCTGGGCGTTCCGGGGGTGGTCATGTCACGGAGGGAGGGAGGGAGGAGTAAAGAAAGGGCAAAAAAGGCAGAGGGATCCCAAGAGGGCAGCTCCCTGGAAGAGAGATTCATACTGAAGCTGCGGGGGGGTGGGTGGGGTCATGCAGCGCGGGAAGATGGAGTGGAAGGTCTGCCACATGCACACGCTCAACGTGCAAGGACCAGTAAGGCACTGAGGATGGCAAAACGTTGGGCCAGATCCTCAGCTGATGTAAATTGGCATAGCTCCAGTGAAGCCCATGGAACTGGGCTGATTTACACCAAATGGAGGATTGTCACAGGGACCCTAAGGCTCCTGGATGCTATTTCTGTGCATTGCTGGTGGCTTGAGCTGCCACGTCCTACAAGGAGCCAGGCCTGGAGCAGCGGTGGGGCACTGCTGGCCTGGCTGGGGCATACAGCTGCCCCTGAAGTACCAGTCCTTGAAAGACTTTGCTTTCCCAGCCCTCTTGCTTCTCTGCACTCTTTTTGCCACCCCGTCCAAAGGGCTGCAAGCTGGCACTCTGCTGGTGGCGGATGCTGGGAGCCTTCCCAGGCTGCAGCAGCATGTTGCACCCTCTTGTGTTTTCCTGTCCCACGTCACAAATATCTGGAGGCGGGGAATGTGGCTTGAGCGAATTGTGCGGACAGACACTTCCTGGCCGATCCTGTCTCAGCCCCCAGGTGGGCATGGCCGGGGTGGGTCCCCAGGCAGCAGGCCCCAGCTGGCTGTGCTGTGCAGATGGAGGGAGCAGGATCTCGTAGCAGTACCCTGTCTAGCTTGGAGCACGGCATGGGATTGCTGCATGGGTTCCTCTCCCCTGTCACTCACACGTCTGCCCAGTGCCCAGCTCCACGGGCCAGGCACTGAGGTGCCACAAACAAAAGTCTCCTCACGTTTGAACTGCCAAGACGTATGACTCCTAGACAGGCAGCCATGTGGGCATGTCTGCAGCCTGTGTCCTCCCAAGCCTCTCCCCTTCCTGGTGTGTGGCACGCCCTCCCTCACCTGGTAAGCCACTCCTATAGGCCGTACGTTCTGTGGGGCAGGGACCTGCCCGCTGGATGTTTTATGTGCAGCGCCTAGCACACTTGTGGTTTCCATAAAATAATGAATCATGATCTACACTGGAGTTTAATGGGGCCAGTGGGTTTTATCATCACCTGTACAGAAGGAGACATTCCTAGATGTAGAGGAAGCCTTCCTCTCTGAGATGTTAATGCTGAATAATTCTCTGCTGCTCTTTTACAAGGACAATTGAAGGCTGTGGCAGACATTCAGGTCTGTCTCTGTGGCTGGCCCATCTCTCTATAACCAGCTAAATCAAAAACCTGGATCTGAACCATCTGACTTTGGGCAAGTTTAGCTACCGCCGAGTGTCTGAGCTTCATGACCCAGGCCCATCTCGAGTCTCTCTCTAGTCCCACATTCGGCTAACGCTGATTTTAGAGTGAAGTATGCTCACTGCAGCTCCTACATGACTTGGTACATGTAGAAGAAACGTTGCAAAAGTGCCAGATAGAAAATCACTGGAAAACATGGAGAAGAACCTAAGAACGGCCAGACTGGGTCAGGCCAAAGGTCCATCCAGCCCAGTGTCCTGTCTGCCGACAGTGGCCGATGCCAGGTGTCCCAGAGGGAATGAACGGAACAGGTGATCTTCGAGTGAGCCATCTCATGTCGTCCACTCCCAGCTTTTGGCCGAGGAGACGGGCTAGAGATTGTTTGTGAACGTTGTGGCAGCGTGTTTATTGCTAGCTTAGCGGTTTGCCCCAGCATCTTTGGCCAACACTTCCCCTGTCCAGACTTCCGTACAGTAGAAGCTGAGCAAATTGTGCACCTGTCAGCCATGGTCCCACCCCAGAGGTGGCTGCATAGCAGTAGTTGGCTATGGAGAGATCACAGCAGTAAGAGTTCAAGGATTCTGTGGGGATGACAACCCCCCACCCCAAAATTATTCTTCTTATTTTGCTACTTCCTGAAGTTTCCTTGAAATGTGAGTGGCTCAGTCGAAATGCAAACCCCAAGGAACAAAGACACAGCAGCAGCCCAGCAGAGACTTGAATCAGTTTTGATCTGGGAGTCAGCAAGCTGGCACAGATCTGTCAGCTGGTGCTTTTCCTGGGCAGTGATGGCTCTGGTCACTTTCCCGCTAACGACTCCACCTGCCTCTCCTACTCCGCAGACCAGGCTGCTCCCCAGCTGAGCTTTTATTTGGCTTTGTCAGTCCCATCTCCTGCTATACACTCTCCCCTGAAACTGGGACTGGCTACAAAAGGGCTCCTGTGGGGCTAAGAGCGGCTGTCCTAAATCTGGAGCCTGTACTCCAGGCTGGAAGTTCAGACTGGGCACTGCCTAAGCGTGGGAGAACTGCCTGGATTTCTGAAGGGCCCAAAGGAAACAGTTTTAGGAGAAAGAGCAAAAGAAAATACCCAGATTTCTCAGCTGCTCTGTTTTTTGTTGACTCCACATTGGAGAAGTAAATGGTTCCTGAGACGGTGATGCTGAGCCCACTCCACTGCACACCGGGGATATGAAATTCCCCTCTTCCACAGCTCCCGGGCTATAGAGTGGAATTGTAGCAGCTCTGTTTGCTTTTCAGACTCTCCTCTGGTGCCTTACCCTACTGGGTGAATCTCACCCAGCAATAATACATTTGGGATTGTCTGCTTGAGAGAGCTAGATCGGTTAGAATGATTGTGTGTGTGTGCGCGCATGCAAACGAGTGTGCATAATTGTGCAAAAAAGTCCTAAAAGGAACTCTATTCTGTGGGCCAGTGATCTGTCTAGAAATGCTTTCTGCAGCCTCCCAAACGCAGCAGGTGGCATTTGGCCAAAGTGTCAGCAGAATTCAGTCCCTTTAGTTCTATTCAAACGGTCTCTTAGGGATGGAAGACAGCATCTCTCTTTTGCTTCCTGCCCAGTGCGTTCAGCTGTACATCAGGGCATTTTCTGTGGGCATGTCGAAGTGACATGAGTGTATTCTCCTCCCTAGACTGCGGCTGCAGCAAAAGCCCAGAGTCTGAGGCCTGTCAACAAGCTGGGCTCTTTAATTACCCTTGGGCTTTCTTTGCTTCACAAACCACTGAGCTGCTTTTCCTTTTCCTCCTGGTAACAAAGCTCAGAGATCTCGGTTCCCACAAGAAATCTGGAAAATAGTGAAGGGCCCAAGACTCATTGGTCAAGCCCAGATTTTGACACCCAACCCCAAAATTCACGGTTGTTCAGGATAGAGTTTTGGTCTAGCTGATCTGGAGCAGCCAGAAATTTGGGTGTGGATCTGGTTTTGGAGTCTGAATGTCAACAACATTTGCCAGGCTGTGGCTATGGGGTTTGGCTCGGGCATACCTTTAATTACAAAAGGCAGAAGGTCCCAGTGTCAGACTGTCCATCTTAGCAGGGCAGTCAATACTGCAGCTGGCACAAAAACCCCAGCATGTGGGGCTAACCCACTAGCTCCGTGGCTAGGAATACGGCTCCAAACTGGCCATTTTTTGCTGCCTGTCAGAGCTGAAGTGCCATGAAGAGCAGACCCATGGGCAGAGAGCCCCTCCTGTCACTCTGCATTGATCCTTTTGGCTGACGTACTGCTGCTGAAGGGAGCCAAAGGGAGGGCGGGAGCGAGCTGCAGGTGAGGGCCTGGAGGGAAGTAAAGGCTGGGGAACCCCTTTCCACCAAATAAAGCAAAAGGGGTGGCTTTTTGGCCACTGCAGACAATGATTGCTATTAATTACTGAACAACTACCAACCCGTTGGCTGTGTGAGGCCAGGGTGCTGCAGACGCCTTTGGGTATTCCGTGCAAAGGCACAAATGTGGTGCCTAGCTGACCGTGACTGAAATTAGCCCATAGGGATAAGCATAAAATGAGGTGGGAAAGCCTTTGGGAATGAAATTGTCCCTCTGCCTGGCTCTAGTGCTGTAAGAAAGGCATGCTCCTCCGGAGAGAGGTTTGGCTATAAGCCAGCTTGGAGAGGCTGCCAGGGTCAGAAGGAGGACACAGGAGGAAGAGGAGAAGGGAGGGGACGTGGCATCATGAAGCAGGCTGCAGGGATTCCTGTGGACAGAGCTGTGAGGACATTCAGACCACAGACGGCCACTGGATTCATCCCCCAGCTCACGCCAACCTTGCCACATGCCAAGGTGGACACACTGCCCCGAGTCTCCCCAGCCCTAACAGCGCTGCATGGAGAGAGAGTGCGCACGCTCATCTTTGCGTCAGAGCCAACGGCTCATCAACAAGCTCGCCAGTGCTAGGAGACACAAACAGGTGTCGTTTCAGCGCCGGCCAGGCCAGTCATTCTAGCGAAACTCTTCTGATTCCTGAACAGAAGTGTTTATTATGGAAAATGCAAGGGACCCCCCCACTCCTCCTCCCACAGCGACAGCTGATTTTTGGATCTTCTCTCAAAGCGCCTGGCAGCGTTTAGTGACCCCCAGCCCCGCTTGCTCTGCCTTTTGGGCCTTGCCATCGATGGTCCCATTGCCCAAAGGGGGCGTGTCCTGCACAGATGCGCGGCGAAGGCTGCTGCTCTTCCAGCAGGACGGACGTGCTCCTGCACAGTGCAGCGCGGAGAGGCTGCCCTTAGAAAGCTGAGGGGAACGCGGAGAGTTGGCAACGTCCAAACTGGGTTTTCCTCAACAGCTACACAAAAGAGCTAGGGACAATCCGGAAGTGCGGGTCCTTCCTGGGAACTCTGGCCTGGGCGTCAGTGTCCCCTGCAATGCCTGGGGGCACCCAGCCTTCACACCACAACACAAGCCATTCCCATCAGTCCTACAGCATCTCACACCTGCATGCTTTTCTGGCCATAAACGAAGAGTTCTTTAAGGTCAGTATAGCCCGTAACCACACGTAGGGCAATTGTTTCATAGACTCACAGTGTCTCTCCCCCCAACCAGCATTCCCTGCCCCCCCAGCGTTAAAACAGGGAGTCACCACTGAGCAGCACCACTGCGTTTCCAATGGAGTCCTGTGGGGGGCGTTCTTGGCCCTACACTATTTGACATTTTTTATCAATGACCTGGAAGGAAACATCAAATCATCACTGATAAAGTTTGCAGATGACACACACATTGGGAGAGTGATAAATAATGCAGAGGACAGGTCACTGATGCAGAGCGTTCTGGATCTCTTGGCAAACTGGGCACAAACAACAATATGCATTTTAATGTGGCTAAATGTAAATGTGTCCATCTAGGAACAAAGAATGTAGGTCACGCTTACAGGCTGGGGGACTCTCTCCTGGGAAGCAGCGACTCTGACAAAGATTTGGGAGTGATGGTGGATAGTCAGCTCAAAATGCAATGCTGTGGCCAAAAGGGCTAATGCGATCCTTGGATGCATAAAGAGGGGAATCTCAAGTAGGAGTAGAGAGGTTATTTCACCCCTGTATTTGGCAGTGGCGTGCCTGCTGCTGGAATCCTGTGTCCAGTTCTGGTGCCCACAGTTCAAGAAGGATGATGATAAATTGGAGAGGGCTCAGAGAAGAGCCATGAGAATGATTAAAGGATTAGAAAACCTGCCTTACAGTAATAGATGCAAGAAGCTCAGACTATTTAGGTTAACAAAGAGAAAGTTAAGGGGTGACGTGATCACAGCCTAGAAGGGATCACAGGTAACAAATATTTAATTAATAGACTCTTCAGTCTAGCAGCAAAAGGTCTAACTGGATCCAATGGCTGGAAGTTGAAGCTAGACAAAGTCACACTGGAAATAAGGTGTTGGTTTGTAACAGTGAGGTTCATTAACCACTGGAACAATTACTCAGGGGTCATGGTGGATTCTCACCATTTTGAAATCCAGACGGGCTGTTTTTCTAGATCTGCTCTAGAGGTTACTGTGGGGCCGGTTTTTGCCCTGGGCTATGCAGGAGGTCAGACTCCGTGATTGCAGTGGTCTCTTCTGGCCATGGGATCTCTGAATCTAAGCAAATGCTCTTTCCCCCTTGCTTTATCCTCCTCCCGCGCAGATGCTCCTGCCTTCCCCAACATCCCTTTCTTGGAGCACAAAGGCGTCAGCTTCCAGCCAGTGAGTTTTGCTCTGCCTTTCAGAATTGGCGTTTCCAGTTTAATTAGGATTAACAACTAACTTGGGGATAGCTGTATGTACACATAAATACATTTTGGGGCATATCCTCAGCTGCTGTAAATTTGCATAAACTCTATTGATTTAAATGGAACTACTGATTTATAGCAGCTGAGAACCTGGCCCATTCTGTTCCATTTTCCCGTTCGATTCCTGAGGCTGGTTTTGTTACTGGTTGTTGCTTTCCAGCTGACGCCGGAGGAGGTTAATGAGCTTTCGAAGGAAGGAAAGGGGAACTGAGCTGCAGATTGAACAGAGCAGTCTTTGAGTAATCACATCTGGGACCCCAGTTCCAGTTCTTCCCGTTAAATGGAAGTTCCAGGATCTATAACTCTGGTGGAATCATGATCAGGCTCTCGGAGTGGCTGGCTGGCATTACATGTTAATCCCCCGGAAATCGGAGTTCTTTCTTCCTTGCACTTTGCCTTGCAGTCAATGAACTAGCCCGCTTCTGGCTCGCATGATAAAGCCCTTCTCTGTCCTGCCAGCCACAAACACTGCTGCTCTTGTTTGCCGTTTCTCTGCACTTCTCTTTCCAAAAGAATGGCCCAGCATTCTAATGGCCAGGACAAGAGTTTCCAAAAGCTCCAAGGGAGAGAAGCGGCTTTTGGTCAATATGAATTTTCCATTTAGTAACATAGATTTTCCCTTTAAACTTCCTCTTAGCATTTAAGAGCTCTGCTCACTGCCAGCTTCTTGCCTTTTCACAGCAGGCACCATTCAAGAGAAAGGGTCAAACTCTTCCCTGGTGTAAACTCCATTGGAACAAATGGAATTATATTAGGTGCTGCTTTGACCCAATGTCCAGTCTGTGGCAAACAGATGCTCATTAACAATATGCCCTTCAGAAAAGGAAGCCCTCCTTTTAGGGTTGGTTGGGCTACAATGCTTGAGGCTGTGCTTGCGTTCAGATGCTGATCCACCTGTGGGGCTTGGAAGAGAACTCACCTGTTCAGCCGTCTGGTGACACTGATAAAAATGGCATCGCTGCCTCCTGCCATACTGAGAGCTGGAGGAGGAAGAACCAAAAGAAACACAACTTTTCCTTAGTTCTTTACTTGCTACCTTTGCTGTGCCAGTGGCAGATTCAAGAGGTAGATGCTCATAATCTGGGACAGCCTTACCATGGACTAAGCTTTGAAAGAGACACCTCTTATGAACATATGATCACATGGCTTTACTTTATTACCTGTACCAAAGCCAATGAAAAGGGCAAGGGACCTGTTATTTATCAATGCACAGTTCTCCTCCCGTTAGAGAAGAGGTACAGTATAAGTAATATTAGCCCATTTCCTTCTAGGGATTTTATTCCAGGACTTAGCTTGTATTTTAGCATTGAAATATTGACTCTTGTAGCATGCGTCACCTGTGCAGCATGAATTATCTGGTGTGATGAAATGATCGTACTTGCAATTAATGTATGACTAACCATATTTTATTTGAAATTGCAGGAAGCAGGGTCATTTTGAAACAACAGGGCTATTTTGGACTATCCTGTGTTTGCATCAATGGGAGCTGCAGGGACTCCGTACCTTTGAACAATCAAGGCATCGTTTCATTTCTTGGGGAGCTGTCTTTATACTTGGGAGGGGACGGTAGGTAAAAATCTGAAGAAATTAGTAGGAAGAGCTCACTCTTATCCAAAGCTTCTTAAATAGAAAAGAGTTGAAGTATGCAACTTTCTTTAACTTCTCTAGTGCTGCAGTATGATCTCAGCAATGGCCTGATATACCGTGTCAGTTGGGTATCTGGCTGGTGAATCTTGCCCATATGCTCAGGGTTTAGCTGATCGCCATATTTGGGGTCGGGAAGGAATTTTCCTCCAGGGCAGATTGGAAGAGGCCCTGGAGGTTTTTCGCCTTCCTCTGTAGCATGGGGCCTGGGTCACTTGCTGGAGGATTCTCTGCTTCTTGAAGTCTTTAAACCACGATTTGAGGACTTCAGTAGCTCAGACACAGGTGAGAGGTTTTTCGCAGGAGTGGGTGGGTGAGATTCTGTGGCCTGCGTTGTGCAGGAGGTCGGACTAGACGATTGTAAGGGTCCCTTCTGACCTAAATATGTGTGAATCTATGCACCTATGAAACGGATGGAATGTAAAGTTGCACAGTAGGTACATTTACACTACGGCTGGCATAGCATATAGCACTGACTGCTGTAACAGTAGCTACTCTAAATCGGGAGCAGCTCAGCTCTCCAGAGATTACAGGCTATCACTCAGTACTAAAAGGTTACAAGCTGCTTTGCTTTCACTTCCTATGGACTTGGGGCCTGGTGACAACCGGTTTCCCATACCAGTGGCTGATGTCACCGTCACTGGACTGTGTCCTTGTCTGTGGATAAGTGGAACTGACAGAATGAGTTGATTACAAGAGAGGAAAGCTCTTGGGAGTGTTTAAATATCTCGATGATCAGCAGCAGTCAGAAAAGTAATACAGAGATGTGGGAGCGAGGGGATACAGGACACTGGCAGAAATACAGCCGAGTACAGAGCAGTTCTAGTGATCCTGGCAACATCTGTGTGGCACATTTTATTTTTATGTAGCATCCTTAAATGTGTTTGCATGAGTCACATGGTGGCAAGGGAAGAGGCCACCTGTGATGGGTCAGCTGACCCCCTCTGGGCTTAAAAGAGGGCACTGGGGCTCTAAAGAGAAGAGCTGGTCAGGAAGGGGCAGTGACAGCTGCCTGGGAGGCTAGAGATTGGGAGATTGCGGGAGGTCCCTGAAGGAAGCTGTAGGTGGTTCCTGGTCGAAGGCAGAAGATGAGAGTAGTGGAGGCATTTGCTTGTGGAGTTGCCCACACTGGAGAGCTGGGACGCGGCGGGGCTGAAGGCAGGAGAACAGCTGAGGGAGTTGCCTCCTGGCATCAAAGCTGGAGAGCCAGAGCAAAGGGCCAGAGACGGCTGAGGGAAAGGGGAAGAGGATAGGGAGGCCACTCGTCTGGTTTGATTCCGGCCTGGCCTCTCTTTGGCTGGTTTGTCCCCCATCCGGTCCTAGAAGAAAACCAGAGGTGGTTTTGTCCAGTATCAGATGGGGGCACCATTCTGAAGAGGGCGTCACTCCACCCCTCTGACCTAACCTCGCCCGCTGGAAGTGGGTCAGGCTGGCGGGGCTGGGGTGCTCTAGAAAATGGCATCCCCCATGTGGCGAGACCTTGCACACGCCGGGCATGTGAGGTCATGCTGGCGGGGGCGGGCCCATGCTGTTCCCAGAAGTGTGTGAATGTCCGATGTTTCGGGAATTTGTGAGCAGCAGAGGGGCTTATCCACCGGCGGCTGGGAGCTGGAAAAGGGGGCGGATATGGGTGGTCCCCTGGTGAGGCAGAACTCCCAGCAGAGAGGATGTGGGGGTTCCTGCTGGGAAGAGCATGGTTACAGTCCAGCTGTGCTGGCTGGGATGTCTGTCTTGCTGAAAGGTCCAAAGAAGTATCTGGGTGTGGTGGAAGATGCGGGCATGTGGTACGTGCTAGGTCAGTGACTGGACAATGTGAAGCATTAAGGACTATAAACACTGGCGACTATGGAGAAGTGAACTGAGTCTGGAGCTTTTGTTACGGAGTATTTTAACTATGTTTTGGTAATAAACTGTCCCAAAGGAGGGAATTATTGAGACAAGAAAGCCTGTGTGACGTTAATGGGGGCTCTGAAGGAGGGAATTTGAGGCCAGCATGCCTGTTCTTCCACTGCAGGGTGCTGCAGGTGGGCTTGCCCTATGACAGACTAGAAATACTGACAGGCCAAGGAGTAGAGCACCGTGGCAGTTCATAAAGAAATGAGTTACACAGGCTGACTCCACGGCTTTGGTGGAGTTTTCAGTTCCAGCTGCTGTTTCCAGTTTAACACTCTTGACCTACGGCATATCTCCAGTTCCCAGAGACGCCAGACCCTTCCCCTTGACTATAACTACACCTCTCCACAAGGAGAATTTAAAACAGACGACCAGGCTGGTGCAGCATGCTTCATTTGCTTAAGCAACCCCCTGGTCATTGTCTGAAGCCTTCTTCCTAAACCATTGGACTGCTGCCTTCAATATTTCATACCCGAAGCCGCGCTCCCGGCTGCAAGGGAAGGGGAACCGAAGATGAGCCGACACCAGGGTAATGTCTTTGCAGTGTTGTGGAAGCCTGACATTCCGGAGAATGTGTGTAGCCAGAACCGCCACTGAGAAGGTGGCCGGCTCTGCCAGCCAAAGCTTGGGGCCAGCATTGCTAATGTCTTAAATGTGCTGGTGAGCAAGAGATGCAAGGAAACCCCGGACACAACAGCAGAGACATGAAAGAGCAATTCCACTTCCATCCCACGACGCTTCCTGCAGTCTCTCCTCAGAACTGCAAACCAGTCTCTGGAGTCACTCCCAGACAGGGCTGGTGAGCTAGATTAGCCTAGGTCGATCCACTCTAAATCTAATAACCCCCCCATTGCCTTTATTCCCCTCTATCTTACTGGTGACTGCGGAGCCTGTGCTGTGCAAAGCACTGGGCAGAGGGTCTGGCCCTGAGACCTTTTCACCCTGATCTCCCCATTCCTGCCCTCGGCCGTGTTCCGCGCCTCCCATTGCATCTTGTCCCTGTTTTAGCCCCGATCTTGCAGTTGGTAGCGCTGGAGCCGATCCATGCGGAGCCAGTGTCCCCACGTGAGACAGCGATGGTGAAGCGGCTGCAGCCCTGGAAGGGGGAATTGCATCAGATCCCTGACCTAGGGCTGGCGGCTAATGCCCTGCGGACATGCCGGCGTTCTTTGCTAAGCCCTATTGTTCTGCTGATGTCCTGTACATCACAATCCACTTATTTTAATCCCTCAGTGCTGCTGTTCTGTTCTAAATCTGAGAGGTACGAAGCTGGGACAACTCCTGACTTCAGTCCTAGCTTGGGTGTGACGTGCGTGAAGCCCCATATCAGGCTCAGCCTTTGGGCACTTCCTTGTGCAGGTCCTGCTCTTTACACCGGAGCTTTCCTGGGCCTGGCTGAGGGAACCCAGCCCGTCTGGGGCAGCGTATTTAATGCAGCTCTTAATGACGCCTGTGAAGACTTGGAGAAAACCACCACGCAGCCTCCGTTAGCACAGCCTGGCCAGGACCGGCAGGTACAGCTAGGGGAGGAGGAGCTCACACAGGAGATGTCATACATGGGCAAAGCAGAGCCAGCTGGTCCGGAGGGACCAATACTGACATGCCACTGGGCAGTAATGCTCCTCCCACACAGCACCTATGTGCCAGGATGGAAAATTCCTCCTTGACTCTCACAGGCGATCAGCTCGCTCCTTGTGCAGGCCCTAGTCCCGCCTTGTGCCTGTCGTGTGTGGCGGCAGATGTCTTTCCTTAGGTTGCACAAACACTGCTAATCTCTTGGTGTGGCTCCCGCTGCGGGCCCCAGAGTACGCTTCCACGCAGCCTGTCAGTGTCGCAGATCCCCGATTCTCATGATCTGAGACAAGGAGCACAGGCTATGGCCTGAGTCCTTGGCTGCAGCGAGGAGTACACAGTACTGTTCATCGGGGCCCTGTGCACAGGGCTGGTCCAGCCGTGTAAATCAGAGCCGGAGAGGAGGTTAAGAGACTGGACTGGAGAGAATCCCAATTCCCAAGACAGAATCCCAATTCCCACCTCTGCCACAGACACCCTGTGTGTCCCTGAGCGAGTCACTTCTCCTCTCTGGCTCAAACAATGAGAAGTCCTTGTGGCACCTTAGAGACTAACACATTTATTTGGGCATAAGCTTTCGTGGGCTAGAACCCACTTCATCGGATGGCTCAGGCTCCCCAGCTATAACATGGGACTGCTGACGTCCCTGCCTCGCAGGACACCTGGGAGGCTGAATCCAGCAGCATAGGAGGGGCTCAGATACCGCAGGGATGGATGAAAGTCCTACCCACATAACCAGGGCCAAACGTCTCCACAAAGCAAACAACTGGGGCTAGCTGGCAGGACTCACAAAGGGCTGTCAGTGGGGCATAGCTATATCCTGGCCACAGCCCCGATACTGTCCGTAGAGAGGCGTGTCATTCAGGGGCTGCTTTGCCTGCCCGGGGCTAGTCCTCCTATGGCTGGCTAGTCCCTTGTCCTTTGTTCCTGTGTTTTTCGGGGCCGAGCTACTCACTAGACATTGTGGCAGGCACGTTAAATCCGGCTCTTGCTGCTTCACTTTTACGTATCAGGCGAAACTTTGTCTGAGCACACGCAGGGAGTTTGTAAATGCCTGTGAAGGACGCCAGAGAAAGGAGGTCAGCATTTGGGAACCCCTGATTACAGCCCATCAGCCAGGCTAGCTTCTGTTCGGTCCCATGGACTTTAACTCAGTGCTGGAGGAAAGAAAGGATTGCACCATTTATGCACAACCTAACCATACCTAGGAAACAGGAGCCAAGGGGCTTTCCCTCCCACTGCCATCAGATTCACTCTAGACCATCAAAAATGGACCCACAAGTCATTAGCCTTTAACAGGTCTTCCTGCTTAACGGCCGCTATCCAGGGCCACATTCTTTTGTCTAACCAGGCAATGTTGTGGTTGTTGCAATGCAAGTGAAATCTGTGACCTTGTTTTACCCACGCAAATCAAATCGTCTCCAAACCAGCATCTTTCAGAAGCTTGTCAGAGTCAAGCCTGCTATACTGGAAATGCCTGTATTTTGTGGGGGCTGCCATTCACGAGCGACTGCGCAGGGGTTACGGAGAGGCCAGGCGATTGGGGGGACTGGCCCCAGGGCAGCACTCGTGAGGGGGTTTTTATCGTTAAATTAAAAAATGCTGTTACCTTGTCCCCGCTCAGCTCCTAGCACAAGGCTTGGTGTAACTTAGAAGGCATCGAAGTGCGTTTCAGGGCTGCTTTGGTACAAATTCAGTCCTCCGTCCTGCAGACTTCGGGGGCATCATCATTCAAGCCAGGTGCAAACTCCAGCTCCACGAGACATCCCTGATGGAGCTAGAAGTCCACGCGCAGGGACTGAGCAGCAGTAGGGGCTAGCTGCTGTGAGCATGGACGCAGGGGCTCCGAGGGTACCATGGTTGGGGTGGCTATCCCCTCCTGCCACTTCCAGCCCCGTGGCTACTCTCAGTCAGAGCTAGCACAGGCATGGCTCCTTGAGCAGGAAGTTACCCTGTGCAGTTCAAATGCAGCTATACTCTGTGTCAGTGCTGGAGCGTATGGGATAGGTTAGGAAAAGGCTAATTTATGGAAGTTTGCAGATGACACAGGAATTGAGGGAGTGGTAAATAACGCAGAGGAGCGGTCCCTGATTCAGAGTGATCTAGTTCGCTTGGTAAACTGGGTGCAAGCAAGGTTATCTTACTTCTGTACTTGGCACTGGTGCGACTGCTGCTGGAGTCCTGTGTCCAGGTCTGATGCCCACAATTCAAGAAGAATGGCGATAAATTGGAGAGGGGTCAGAGAAGAGCCCTGAGAACGACGAAAGGATTAGAAAATTTGCCTTATAGTGAGAGACTTAACGAGCTCCATCTATCTAACTGAAGAAAGAGAAGGTTAAGGCGTGACTTGATCACAGTCTATAAGTGCCTATGCAGGGAAGAAATATTTAATAATGGGCTCTTCAGTCTAGCAGAGGAAGGTCTAGCCAGATCCAATGGCTGGAAGTTGAAGCTAGACAAATTCAGACTGAAAATAAAGCATCATTTTTCGACAGCGAAGGTCATTAACCACTGGAACAATTTCCCAAGGGTCGTGGTGGATTCTCCAACACTGACCGTTCTGAGATCAGGATGGGATGTTTTTCCAAAAGCTCTGCTGTAGGGGTTGTTTTGGTGGCGGGTCTCAGGCCGGTGTTACACAGGGTGTCAGGCTAGATAATCACAATGGTCCCTTCTGGCCTTGGAATCTATGAATCTGTAATTGCTGCCTCCTCTCTTCTCTGCCGATGGGATCTGACGCTGAATGTGCCCTTCTGGGGAAGGGGAGTTTATGGGAGAAGAGAAAGAGAGGAAACCTTTAAAAGAGCGCTCCTGGCGGATGAGGGGAGGGAGAGTCTCAGCTGAGTTTCACCGACAGAGGAATCCTGCCTTGCATACTTTGTGGTGAGTGAGCTGTGAACAATGTACAGGGCAAGAAATATTCCTGAGAACCTGTCATGCTTTTGCCTAATGAATACATTCAGGGGAAATGCTGAGCTGCTTGCAGGTGATTCTTGAACAGACAAGAGGCTACATTAAAGAAATGATGTGTGATGAATATTGGCTCAGCTGTAGCCTCTAACATGTTTTCTCAGGGTGGAGGGTCATTTTTGATAAGAAGTGTGTAGGCAGGCCAGAGAGGAGTGCTCTTTACTGCAGGGGAACACGTTCGCATTTTATTTAGACTAATGAAATGAAAAAAGAATGCAAAAAGTGAGCAGCTGCTGGTGACGCCAGACGCCAGACTGCTGAGTTGAGCAAGTAGAACAATCCCAGGAGGTCTCCTTCACTTCTGGCACTGGCTTGCTGATGCCCCCCTGGAGCCATGTTGGAGACGATCTACAGAGAATGCAATTTACAGACCTGCACACCCAATCACTTGACACATCTCCCCAGTGCGCCAGAACCCAAACGCTGCCCTGCTTTTAACATCGCTCAGAACTGTCACAAGCTAAGTTGGTAAAACTCTGCTGCCCTTCCCTGACAGGATTAAAAACATCAGATATGTGAGTGAACATTGTCACTGGCAGTGATTGCAAAAACTAAGCCCTATGTGTGTGTGTGTGTGTGTGTAACCCTCCAGCTTCCAGACATATCACTGTTCAGTCCCACCCCACGCTCCTCATTGGCTCTAGAGAGCTCCCTAAAGGAAGGACAATTTATCAATCTGATCAGATCGAATTACTTCATCCAGCTGACAGCGTTTGACACCTGCGTCCACACCAGCGGCTTCTGGTCTCTAATCCACCACTGAACTACTGAAAAGCTCGGGCAGCGCACAAAGGGGTGAAGCAGAGCTACATGTGAGCAGACAAGTGTCATCTCTTCAAAGCCACGAATGCTTAAGCATCAAAGAATGAAGGCATCCCATTACCTTTTTCCCGTGAGCTGCTCCCATGGTACAAGTTCAGTGTCCAGGAAGCCTCCCCCAAATCTCCGGCAGTCCCTCCAAATTGTCCTCTTGGCTTGCGCTTGCAGGGAGTCGCAGGCTCCGTGTCGTTCTGTGGTGTTGTCCACACAATCTGTGGAGAGGCATGGGCTGCATTAAACACTAGGGAATGTGCAAACACACAGCTCCTGGCACCCTGACAGCTCCAGTTTATTCCACAGAGCAACGCAGGCAAAAATCAGCAGGATCTTAAAGGAGATGAGCATCGAAGTTTTCCTTTGACTTCTTCTCCTGCCACGTAAAGAACTCACTTTTGTATACCTAATGTCTGACTTGCACACAAGGTCTGCCCAGGCACAAAGGCAGCTTTCATCCCGTAGATGCCTGGCTTCTAAGCTGGGTTCCTTATTCTGAAAGGCTGTGGAAGATTATAGTAATTGTACTTGACAGACCAAGATGTCACAGAATGCAGAGCTGATCTGTGAAAGAATTCAACCTGCTGGGCTCGGCTGGGCCCCAGCACTAGGAGGTCCTTGTTTGCTAGTGGATTTGTGCCATCCTCTCTAGCCATTTGTCTTGCACTTCACGATGGCTTGGCGGAGACGCCTTGAAAAATAAGCCCATTTCCCCACTTCCAAGAGAAAGAATGCAGGATTATTATTCAGCGGCGAGGCTGTGGCTCCTGCACTCGGCGTCTGCAATCCCAATCAGGCAGCTCTTCAACTTCTGCAAGTTCTTGCGGCTGCTCACAAACAAGCATCTTAAACAAAGATGTTACATAACGTGAACTGTGCGCGGCTTAGCCCCAGCGGGTACCCACCGCCGAACCGCACCGTATAAAGGCCTTGTCCTACATGCTTACTCCAGCTGAACTGGAGTTCTGCCCAGCTCAGACAGCCCCCAGGGCCAATCCGGTGCGGTGCTGAGCACCCTCTGTTTCTGTTGAAGTCAGTGTGAGATGGGGAGGCTCAGTTCCACTCAGGACACTTGTCAATGGTCTTTAATAAACTCACCAGGGACGATCTCAGTCATGGAGAATCCTTTCAAACCGCTAGTGACTGGAGCCCCTGGGGCACCCACCGCCCCTTGTGGAGCTACCACAGCCAAATGGTTTTGGAGAAAAAGTGGCTAGAGTCAGGCTCCTAAGGCCACGCTTAGGCCCCTAGAGACATGGGTGGATTTTACAAAGTGCTGGGTGATCACTGGCGTCCAGTACCGCCAGGGGGAGCTGCTCGGCCGCAGCACTGCTGAAAAGCTGCCTGCTCGGCAAGCTGCCGAAATATGGATTTAGGCGCCTGACTTTAAAGCCCCCGTTTTTTGACCCGCCTTACTCATTGCTCAATCACGGGATCAAAAGTAGAGTCTCTGCCCAGAGCCTGAAACCTGAGGGCCCCTTGGAAATCCTTCCACTCCAACCACAAACACACCGTGGCCTTGTGGGAAATATTTACAACTTGCATTTAATCTGCCCTCGCGTGGAATCCCTGCTTTCTGAGGGGAATAGAACCAGCTGACAGATTAACGCTGGCAAGGCACGAGGCGTGTGGTGTTGGAAAAGCTACTGCAGTTGTTACATGGCCCTCGTTTCTCAGCGCTGATATGGGGTGTGTGCATAAGCACTTGGCTTTAACAGCAGTGTTTTTACAGCACAGTTGAGGACTTATTTGTGAGAAATCATGACTTCATTAAACGTATTGGAAAAGCACATAAGGCTCTTGGTACGAGGGTAAATGCCAGGCAGGCTCCTGACGGTTTAAACATTTTGGTAAGTCTGTCTGCTTTTTGCAATAACCTTTGAAAGTTATTAAAGGGAATTTTGCTTTTATTTGTATTTAAGAAAAGAAACTGCAGCTTACTTTTCCTAATTGTTTTTAGGGTTAGGGGATCTAGGGTTCGAAATCTGGAGGCCAAAGGCCCAGGCTCAGGAGTGCAGCCCCTGCCCTAGGTTATTAAGAAGTGGATTAGGTATTTTGCATTGATCTGTGGACCTTTATTCTTTAGCTTGGCCTAGGCCTCTTTCCCAGGCAACAGAAAGAGTGTCTCTGAATGTAACAAAATTGCCTTAATTCTGGAGGCCGCAGAGCAGCCTGCAGGAAAAGCAGATACCAGGCTGTATAAATGCTGAATGTCCTTCGCCTAAAGTCTCCAAAAACCCCACAGAGTGCCTGAGTTTTTCCTCTTATTGACATCAGTCACACTTCTGAGTGACAGGTTTCAGAGTAGCAGCCGTGTTAGTCTGTATTCGCAAAAAGAAAAGGAGTACTTGTGGCACCTTAGAGACTAACCAATTTATTTGAGCATAAGCTTTCGTGAGCTATAGCATTCGATGAAGTGAGCTGTAGCTCACGAAAGCTTATGCTCAAATAAATTGATTAGTCTCTAAGGTGCCACAAGTCCTCCTTTTCTTTTTAATTCTGAGTGGTTCGCACTCCTGACAATTAGACCTCCACTGTCTCTCACTGGGCACCTAGGAAATGAGGAACACACAGATAGTGGCCACCTGCGAAAATGCTGGTTTAAGTGACTTGCCCAATTTCTCACAAGAACATATGGCAAAGCCAGGGATAGACCCCACTTCTCATGGGTCATGCTCAACTATCTATCTCAGGGATCAGCAACCTTTGGCACGCAGCCCACCAGGGTAAGCCCCCTGGCGGGCCAGGCCAGTTTGTTTACCTGCTGTGTTCGCAAGTTCGGCCGGTCACGCCTCCCACTGGCCGCGGTTCACTGCTCCGGCCAATGGGGGCTGCGGGAAGTGGCGGCCAGCACATCCCGTGGCCCGCGCTGCTTCCCGCAGCCCCCATTGGCCTGGAGCGGCGAACCGCGGCCAGTGGGAGGCGTGATCGGCCGAACTTGCGAACACAGCAGGTAAACAAACTGGCCTGGCCCGCCAGGGGGCTTACCCTAGCAGGCCGCATGCCTGATCTATCTATCTTATCTTATCTACTAGACCAGACTGTCCCTTCCTGCAGTCATAAGAATGGCCATACTGGGTCACACCAAAGGTCCATCGAGCCCAGTGTCCTGTCTTCCGACAATGGCCAATGCCAGGTGCTTCAGAGGGAATGAACAGAACAGGTAATCATCAAGTGATCCATCCCCTGTCGCCCATTCCCAGCTTCTGGCAAACAGGGGCTAGGGACACTTCAGAGCATGGTTTTGCACCCTGCCCATCCTGGCCAATAGCCATTGCTGGACCTATCCTCCATGAATTTATCTAGTTCTTTTTTGATCCCTGTTATAGTCTTGGCTTTCACAACATCCTCTGGCAGGGAGTTCCACAGGTTGACAGTGTGTTGTGTGTAGAAATACTTCCTTTTGTTTGTTTTAAACCTGCTGCCTATTAATTTCATTTGGTGGCCCCTAGTTCCTGTGTTATCAGAAGGAGTAAATAACACATCCTTATTTACTTTCTCCACACCAGTCATGATTGTATAGACCTCAGTCATATCTCCTCTTAGTCGTCTCTTTTCCAAGATAAAAAGTCCCAGTCTTATTACTCTCTCCTCATTCGGAAGCTGTTCCATACCCCTAATCATTTTTGTTTCCCTTTTCTGAATCTTTTCCAATTACAATGTAATTTTTTTGAGATGGGCAACCGCATCTGTATGTAGTATTCAAGATGTGGGCATACCATGGATTTATATAGAGGAAATATATTTTCTGTCTTATTATCTATCCCTTTCTTCATTATTCCCAGCATTCCGTTAGCTTTTTTGACTGCCGCTGCACATTGAGTGGATGTTTTCAGAGAACTATCCACAATGACTCCAAGATCTCTCTCAAGTGGTAACAGCTAATTTAGACACCAACATTTTATACGTATAGTTGGGATTATGTTTTCCAACAGGCATTACTTTGCATTTATCAACAATGAATTTCTTCTGCTGGCCCTGGGGGCTCTTCTGCCCGCCTCAGGGACCCAGCCACTGGCCTGCATGTGGGGTCCCACCCACTGACCCCGGGCCCGGGGGCTCCACCGCCAGCCCCAGTGTTCTGCCTGGCTGCCTGACCCACAGGCATGGTCCCAGCCACCAGCCCCACACCCAGGGCTCTGCACCCACCCCTAGCTGTGAGCCCAGTCTCTGCTGCCTTACCCTGTCTCCGTCCACACCTCCCAGAGCCACATCCCTGCTCCCGGCTGCAGCTTTAGGGGGCGGTGAGGGGCGCAGACAGGGGTAAGAGGGGTGCAGCTCAGCACCCCAACTCCAAAAACTGTTCCAGCACCACTGCTGTGCACTGAATGAGGCCAGGACTGGTGGAAAAAATCATATGTGATCATGAAATTAAAGACTATAGAATCAGGAACACAGTTTGTCCTGGTCTACAATTACAGGTAACCCATGTTCTTCCTCCATCCAGCTCACCTGGTTGCTGACAACCGTTTTCACCTGCCATTAGATTTCCTAGCCCAGACCATGCTCAAGAGGCAGAAGGCAGTCTAACAGAGGCTTTAGGCCAGACATCTTCCCAGCCTTTAGGCACTGGATGCACACAGGCGTTTCAGATCTGAGTGTGGCTCGGCTCATGAGTGAGCTGGGGCACATCTGGGCTGGCCTGGTTTGCCGTATGTGTTTGTGAAATAGGGCTTTGCGGCTCTTGCTCCTCTTAAACTTGTGCAGACATTGCCCCGCTCCCAAAGGGGCTCTGTCAAAGGCAGCCCTGCATTCTGAATAGCCCACGGGCTGTTACCAAATTCTGCACAACTCTGCCCTGAATAAGATCCACAGCAAACACAGGGAGTCACGTATCTACATGAAACCTCTTAGTAGGGACCCTGGTGAAGTTTACTCAGCATCAGATGTCTAGTGAGACTCCAAAGCACAAGGTGAATCACTACTGTCCTAGGACAGCAGGCTTTGGTTTTCTAGTAGAGATTTTAAACATGCAGCCTGTGTTCCCAGCTCTCCTGCGGGAAGGTTTCCACCTACTGGTTTGAACCTAGAATTACAACTTGTTAAATGACAGGTTTCAGAGTAGCAGCAGTGTTAGTCTGTATTTGCAAAAAGAAAAGGAGTACTTGTGACACCTTAGAGACTAACCAATTTATTTGAGCATAAGCTTTCGTGAGCTACAGCTCACTTCATCGGATGCATGCAGTGGAAAATACAGTGGGGAGATTTATATACATAGAGAACATGAAACAATGGGTGTTACCATACACACTGTAACGAGAGTGATCAGGTAAGGTGAGCTATTACCAGCAGGAAAGTGTGTGTGTGTGGGGGGGGGGGGTAGGGGGGAACCTTTTTTCGTGATAATCAAGGTGGGCCATTTCCAGCAGTTGACAAGAACGTCTGAGGAACAGTGGGGGGTGGGGGTGGGGAATAAACATGGGGAAATAGTTTTACTTTGTGTAATGACCCATCCGCTCCCATCTCTATTCAAGCCTAAGTTAATTGTATCCAGTTTGCAAATTAATTCCAATTCAGCAGTCTCTCGTTGGAGTCTGTTTTTGAAGTTTTTTGTTGAAGAATTGCCACTTTTAGGTCTGTAATAGAGTGACCAAAGAGATTGAAGTGTTCCCCCTCCCCGCTCTCCTGCTGGTAATAGCTCACCTTAAGTGATCACTCCCGTTACAGTGTGTATGGTAACACCCATTGTTTCATGTTCTCTGTGTATATAAATCTCCCCACTGTATTTTCTACAGTATGCATCCGATGAAGTGAGCTGTAGCTCACGAAAGCTTATGCTCAAATAAATTGGTTAGTCTCTAAGGTGCCACACGTACTCCTTCAACTTGTTAAATGCGTTTATCACTCTTTCAGAAGTTTCATTTCTCAATAGTCACAAGTGTGTCTCTCAGTGAAGGGTAACGGTGCCGGATTCTCTCCCGACTCCTTTTGTTTTTTAACCACTGGCGTGTCCCCTGTAACTCCACTGGAGCTTTGCTTCCCTGGAGTCGCTCTGATTTCCACTGGTGAGAGGAGAATCAAACCCATCTGTATCAAAGTTCTCCCCAGTCACTCACAGCCCAGCTGCAGGCTGGCTCTTGCTTACCCATATGAGTAGGCAAGGAAATCTGCAGCCAGGAAGAGAACTGAGTGAAACAACTCTTGTGCCTCCCACAACCCAGGGAGTTCAACCCCCCATGTGCTCTTGGCGGATGTCCAGTGGCTCCAGCCATAAAGAAGCATGTAGCTTAAGGTTCACAGGTTTGTAAAGTCACAAGGGGTCATTATGATTTGACCTCACATATAACATGATTCCACCCACTAATTCCTGCATCAAGCTCCTAACTTCTGGTTGAGCATAGCTCAGAGAAAGATTCAATCCTGATTTCTCTCCATGGATCATGTCAGGGACGTGGTCTGCTCATTTTGGTGCACGGCCCCAGTCCCTTCCCTGCTCAGATTTCTCACAGGAACGTCAATACAAGCTCAGTCCAGTGGATCATCTAGCACGGTATCCAGTCCCGGACAGCACAATGTCTTCCCCCATTTCATGCAGACTGGGAAGATCCCTGCACAGAAATCCCCCTCTCTGCATGGATGGCCAAGGCATGCTATGCAACGCAAACCTCCACAGCAGCAGCACCCACTACGCACTTCTTGATCCCAAACTGGTGCCCATATGGGGTTGCCAGCTTCTGTAAGGCAAGCCTACTCTCTCTCCCCCCGGCGGAGTGGTGCTCTCATCCTGGGGGTCTGGCACTGCAGTGTTAGGACTAGCTCACCACAGGGGGCCAGAAGTGGCTCCCTTCTCCTCCTTCCAGCCCTGTTTGTCTCAGGGAGCTCCAGGGGCAGCGAGTTCCAGAGGTTTGCTTGGTGCTGTGTGAAGAAAGGTTTTCTTATGGTTTTAAATGCTCAGGCACGTCCTTCTCAGCAGCGCCCCTTTGTTCAACGAGCGAGGGAGAAAGGAAAAAGCAGCTTCCAGCTGCATCTTTCCCATGCTTAGAAGTCAGATTCCACAGCATATTAGTGGCAGAGTTGGGCACAGAGCCCTGACTTTAACCACTAGTCCCCTCTGCCTCCCTCGCCCATCAGATCTCATTGCACAGGCTGTACAGGTCTCCGTGACCCGCACCATGCACTCCTGCACTGAGCGGTGCATGGACCCAGCCAAGTGGTCAGCTGACCTGTTCACTGCACATGCCACAGTGACTTTTAGGGCTTTATTCTCAGGGGACTATGCAAGCTCAGATGTGGTCATTTGAAATGAGAACACAAGGTTATTTTATCCCAGTTACAATTCATCCACACTTGTGCTGCCTGATCTGGCCCCCCAGCTCCGCAGTGTGACTCTCCCCAAAAACGAGCCGGTTAGCATCATCGGTTAAAAATTTTATTAGAGACTCAAAAAATCCCAAACTCCCCATCGTTCAGCTATTTGATATTCCCAGAACCAGAGACCCCATATAAAGTAGATAATTTGTGTCTGATAAACGTCTGAAAGCAAGAAACCCACATCCCTGCGTGTGTGACGTAGAAGAGCAAACCCACCCCCGGCAATGATTCTGGACTCTCTGGACTCCCCACACTCGCTCTGTGAGCTGCTGGGACACTTGAGCAGGTACAACCCCAGCGACACGCAGTAAAACCTCTCTGGCTGGCGGGAATCAAACTCAGGGAACGCCGACAAAAGACGTCACACACAACAACTTCCCCAGCCTCCCCGCTGGGCAAGGGGAGGGGAGAGAGGCGCTCCAGTGAGCCCTGGGGCCCCGGCAGTGCCCAGTACTTTGTCCCAAGGCTGCTGGTCCAAGTGAGACAACCAGGACAGGGCCCCCGTTGTGCTGGATGCTGTCCATAGAGTAAAAGTTGGCCCCTGCCTGCCACAAAGACCTTTCAAGCTGAGGCCCTGATTCTTGCAAAGACGTGCACATGAAGGTAACTTTGCACATAGTGCAAACTGTCCCATCGGACTCAACGGTCCATTGACTTCATCACTGGCCCATTGACTTCACTGGGAGTTCTGCTGTCTGGATTATGGCTCCTTCAGGCGCTAATAATCTAAAATGTTGACTTCACCCTCTGGTATGCAGGTATCCTGCAGAAACACCCTCTGGCATGCAAGCAGGTGCACTGACTGGGATCTGAATGACAGGACTGGGTACCATATATTGGAAGGCATCATCATGCCCTGAGAAAACTATTTGAACATAGACAACAAGGGGTCCTTGTGGCACCTTAGAGACTGTAGCGAGGTAATGCTCACTGCTGCAGCGCCTCCCGCTGGCCATCCTGGGAATGAGCTCTCCAGCCTCTGGAGCGCCCTCTGCAGGCTGGTGTCCTGCTTGCTTGCAGGTCCCATGTCCCTCCCGGACCCCGGTGCCCCTCTACATCAGGGTTCTGCCCCCTGAACTGCCCCTGCAGTCTAGGTCTCCCCTCCCTGGGGAATCCCTACCTTCTATCTCCACCTTGCCTCAGTGGCTACTGCCAGTCCCCATCTAGCCCCTGCTCACTGGGGCGGACTGCAGTCTGTGAACCACTCATCATCGGCAAGGGGGGTTTGGACCTGCTGCCTTTGCCTACCCCTGGGCTGCCCCTCTGCAACCCCAGTACCTGCTTTAGGCCTTCAGCAAGGCCTATAGGCTGGGGGTTTTGCAGCCTGGAGCACCCCATCTCCTTTGGCCTTTCCCTAGCCCTGCTCCACTCTAGGTACCCTGCTGAGGTCCCAAGCAGCCAGGCCCGTCTCTCTCCACTGCTAGAGAGAGACTGCCTGAGTTCCTGGCTCACAGCCTTTTATAGCTCCAGCTACGGCCTGATTGGGGCAAGGCCCCAGCTGTGGCTGCTTCCCCATCAGCCTAGTCTTTGGCTCCCAGCCCCAGCCCTCTCCCAGGGTTGGCTGTAACCTTTTCAGGCCCAGAGTGGGTGACCACCCCGCTACAGAGACTAACAAATTTATTTGGGCATAAGCTTTCGTGAGCTAAAACTCACTTCATCAGATGCACGGAGTGAAAAATACAGTAAGCAGTATATATATTACAGCACCTACTGTATTTTTCACTCCCTGCATCTGATGAAGTGGGTTTTAGCCCATGAAAGCTTATGCCCAAATAAATTTGGTAGTCTCTAATTTGCCAAAAGGACTCCTTGGTGTTTTCACTGATACAGACTAACATGGCTACCCCTCTGAAACCTATTTGAAGATAGAATGTTAAAATGTTACATAGTTTCATAGAGTTTAAGACCAGAAGGCACCATTGGGCCATCTCCTCTGACCTCCTGCACATCATAGGCCAGAGATTTCACTCAATGACCCCTGTATTGAGCCCAGTGATTTTAGTTAGGCTAAAGGAGTAAATTCGTCAGGAGACTAAACTGTTGGGTGCCACAGGCAGGGTAAAGGACAGACCATGGTTTCACCAGTGCCTGAGGCTACTGCAATGGTGGGGAATTGATTAGGTGACACATGCCCAGGTGATCCAAGTAGGTGATCCAGCCCCATGCTTCGAGGAAGGCGAAACCCACCACCCATGGTCCCTGCCAAACTGAGCTGGGGTGAAATTCCTTCCTGACCACAGATCTGGGGATCAGTCTGACCCTGCACATGTGAGCCAGATTCACCAGCCAGGCAGCCAAGAAAGAGAATTTGCTGGAACACCTGAGCTCTGGTGCACCCTGCCCTGTGTCCTGACTCTGGCTGTGCCCAATCCCTGATGCTTCAGAGGAAGGAGAGAAAAAAAAATCTCAGAACACATCAATCCAACAGTTCACTGGGCAGAAAGATCCCTTCCTGACCACTGTAGGTGACCGGCTATAGCACTGAAGCATGAGATTTGATTACAGTTATTCTCATAATGCAGAACTGCAGGTGTTACAAGCATGCTGAGGGCAGTGCAGGGCTTCCTGGCCTCCCCGTGGCCCATGAAGGAAGGGATCAAACAGGGGGAGTCATAGATTCCCACATTCCAAGGCCACCATGACATCCACCCCTCCCACGCCCTCCAAAGGCTTTAGAATTTCTCCTAGAAGCTGGGTTAAAGTGTAAACTTAAAAAAGAGATAAAAACTTGTCTCAAAGACTCCAAGTGACAGCGAGCGCACCACCTCCCCAGCAAGCTGTTCCGACGTTTAATCCCTCGTCTTGCTAGGAAATGGCATCTTATTTCAAGGTTGAATTGATCTAACCTGAACTTCCAGCCACTGGATTTTGTTCTGCCTTTGTCAGCCAGGCTGAGAAGCCCCCTGCCTGCTGATCTCTTTTCTTGGCAACAACGTGGGAGGATTTAACTGGGAACATCACTTTTAACAACTCAAGAAGCAGAAGCTGAAGCAATTTCTTCCCAAGTGGGGTTGTGCACTTATTGTTTTGAGACAGACAGAAAAATTAAATGCCTGGTATTGACACCGCTGCCTTCACCTCAACGTGTGCCGTATTAATATAATAAAGCAGGATGCTGGAAGATTAGACTTTGCTGTGACTTCATAGCCGGTGTAGTATACCATAGCCAACACGGTTTTAAAGCAGCGTTCAGACACCGTTATAAGTTGGTTGGTGATTTGAAAACAGCCAGTTGGCTTGTGCTGTCACGGAGCTGGGATCAGTTCATATGCTGGATTCAGCTGGAAATGCCGTCTTCCAGCCAAACAGGAATGTATTGTTAAATAAGGCTTGATGCGGGCGTTGTTCTGACTTCAGCACACTGTTAATCCATCTTCTTTGGAAGACAGCCTTCCATTTCCAGAACTTCCGGCCAGCCGTCATATTTGTTTTTTGCTGCTTCATTTTTTAAGTGCTTTGGAGGGGGAAAAATGAAATAAAGCAGAGGGTTTGGCAAGGGCAGAAGGGAATGTCAGATTTACAAGACGACAGATAATCAGTATAATGTGGGTATAATGTCATCTCCCCTGCATGCATTGTCAGCACGGCTTGGAACATGGATGTTCAGCCCTGCAGCACAGAGCTCTACCGCTTGAGCTAAAGGAGAAGCTCCATTAGCTGGTAGTGGTAGTAGGCTGTTGTCCTTTAGTGGACCTGCCATTTAGTTAGTGAATTGTATATGCAAGATGAAGGGTACATTTTCAGCAGACAGTGCAGAAAGTTCAGGTGCTTACCACTTAGGGTATAAAGATTATGCCATTACAGAGTTATCAACCCAGTTCTGACTCTATACATTTTTGACCACACATGCAAAAGCAGCACCAGTGTGTGCTGGAAGGAGCAGAGGTGGCTCCAGGCTCCCATCTGCCAGTGCAGACTGTCTGTGCGGGAGCAGCACAAGACTGCGTGGAGAGGGGAATACAGAGGAGACAGTCATGTCTTGGGGCACACAGGACATGTCTCTGCTGCTGCACAGTTGCGGTCACTGGGAGGCCTGTGCAGTGGCTTCTCAATTGGTGGCTTTGGAGACAGCTGGAATTAGGACAGAAGCATTTTGCCTCACACATTCTCTATGGCCTGGGCTTCTCCAGTGCACGTGTGTGAAGAGTGCCCACTGGAGGTCAGCCCTGTGCAGCGTCTCAGTGTGGGGCACAGGAACTGGGCTGCAGAAGGGGACGTTCGATTTGTCCGTTTGCACGCGAGGCCTGGCAGGTTCCTCCAGTTCCGTGCGGCTGTACAGCAGTGCAAGGGAACAGAGGGCAAGCTTTGGATTTGCCTGTGTGTGCCACATGGTCTCGCTGAACTATGGCCAGAGCCAGGCACTTGCCAGGCTTTAAAAAAAAAAAAAAAGAATTTGTCTGAGTCAAACGAATACCTGCAGGAGACAGGACAGCCTGAATGGTAGCAGCTCAGGCAGAAGTGGCCCTACTACTAACCAAGGCCACAGGCTTCCTCTTGGGGGAGAGGGGAAAATACCTGTTCATAGGGGCTTTTATCCTTGAGCCCTTTTGCACCCACGAAAGTCCAGTTGTCTCGGAAGGCCAGCTTGCTCGCGTGGCTACTTCCTAGGTTGGTGAGTAACGTCCGTGCTTCATCGTTCAGCCTAGGAGAAAAAGGGAAAACAGGAGAGCTGGGTAGCAGCTCCCTCATCCTCTCAAGGGAAGCCTGCACTGCCGTTCCAGCCAGGTTCCGGATCGGTGCGACGCGCTCACCAGCATAGTGCTGAGTCTTCCCGTTGGGCATTACGCAACTTGACAAAGAGCTGTCACCTATTTGTTCTTTCATCTTCTCCTCTGGGGGAGAAGTGTGTGCAGGGGAGTGCTGGGTTTGGAGTTTTTAAAACCATAGCATTATAATTTTTATAATAATTGGGTAATGTACCTGTTGTGATATGTTTGGTATAGACGGCAGGTCAAAGAAATGTGCCTTGCACTTGGGGAAGAAGGTGGGGAGGTTCGTGATGGTCCAGAGCTCCTGGGGGACATTCAGTGCAGCTTCCTGAGCACTGGTGTGATGCGTAATGTGTTCTCCGCCTGACACATGGTGACTGGCAAGCAGACAGCTGCATTCTGCATCGTATGAGGTTTCTGAATGGTCTCAAGGGGTAGCTCCCTGTAGAGCACATTACCTTAATCCAGTTTTGATTGCAATGCAAGGACTGTCTGTATGGACTTGGGGTCTGATCCTGCTCCCCCAGAACCGAATGAGAGATTTCCCATTGACTTTGTGGATGAAGGACTGGCCCTTGGAAATCAAACATCACCTCCTTGGATTGTACTTACTTTGTTGCTGGATCATCGTAGGAGGCAACTATCACTATAGTGCCACTTTGGATTGCTTTCAGGAAGTCCAGTAACAGATTGATATCTGGTAAAGAAAAGAAAACCAATGGAAACATTCTGCTAAAAGACCTGGTACCCAGCCACAACCAGTTTCCCAACAGATGTTGCACAGGGATAGTGGCCCAGCATAAGCACTACGTCCTACAGTCCTGGGAGAGTCCGCAGCGTGAATTGCAGAGGAGAATTTCACCCATAGAGTACAACAGCATTTTCCAAGTCAGACTGAATTCGCAGCACATTGACGTTAAGAGAACAGACCTGTTTCAGACAATAGACAGCAATGTAACTTCTACACAATTACTCTTGCCTGGCATAACATGCATCCTGGTTTCATTTAATCATGCTTTATGTTAGAAAAAAAATTGCACAGAGATCTTACTGCAATGATCCTTAAGTTATTTGACTAGCTACTTGGATACTGAGGTCCTGACCGTATGGAAAGGCTATGGTTTTTGAAAGATGGCGTCTGTCTTCCACTAATAATTTCCTTTCCAATTATTCTCCTTTGGGTTTCCCTGGTGAGCCAAATGAGCCCATTTCCGTAAAGTATTATTTATAGCTTTCCTATCCAACATGGTTTAAATCAAAGTTCATCCCACAGCATCATTTAGGCTAATTAATAAAATACCTCCTTGCTGATCAATCAGCTAAAAGCGATTGGGCTAAACTCATTAGGATCAAAGACAACTGCCACCTCCCATACCCACTGGGCGGTTCCATGGAGTGGGTTAATGACCGGGCCTCAGATACACAACAACTGTGCATAGAATGTTCTGCCTTGGGGAGAACTGTTCAGCTGAAAATTAATTTCTCCACATTTTGGGGTAGGATCGGAGCAGGTGCCGAATGCCCCCTCAGCACCTTTTATCTTCAATGGGTTCGAAGGCAGTCCCCAATTTGCAGACGGTCCCTTGCACTTTGCAGGATTGGGCCCTTTGCACCATGTGCAGAGCTAATTTCTCCCACGGCCATGGTATGGAAAGCCGTCTTTGCCAGCAAAACCAGTGGAAGCAGGCATCAGGCATCTATTATTAATGTTTGCTCAGTAACGATGGAATTCCATTTCACTAGCATGAGTCTGGTGGGAGCAATGGAAATGAAGATTAATGGCACATGGAACTAAACGCATAGCTCAGGATCCTGATCCTGCAATCGGATACACCTAGGTGCAACGGTCTGATCCAACTGCATGTTTGCAGCCCTAGTTAGCTACATAAAATTGGATGCAGATTAGCTAGCACTTTGAGACTCCATTGCAACCGTTACCGGTACCTACTGTAGTCACTTGAGATTCTTCAGCGTAAGGCTCTGCCTAGGGACCTGCGGAGACCTGCAGCTTCTGGACTGACAATGCCTGGGGCCTCCTGCGCAGCAAATGTGCAGCCGGTGCACAGCCGCAGCCGGGGTAGGAGGGCATAAAGAGCTCTTGGGCAGAACAGGTCTAATCCTGTACACGGCTGAGCACCCAGACGTCCAGGACGGCTGAGGGTGCTTTGCAGCTCACAGGAAACACCGAGCCCTTAGCCCCGGAAAGCAATAGTCATCCTGCGCAGAAGGCCCGAAACAAGCCCTAAGAGCCAGTTAAGCCCCTCTGCGGGCTCGAGTGGTTCCTGAGCCTCGCGCTGCCACCCCGCACAGGTGAATTGCACTCGCAGAGCGTAAGTGACTTGTCCCTCTGTTCTTTCCACATCGGTTTCAAATTAAACGTCTAGGGCCGCATCCTCAGCTGGTGTAACCTGGTGTATCTCCACTGTTGTTAACAGCCCCACGCTGATTGACACCAGCTGAGGGGCTGGCCCCGCAGTGCCCAATCCTGCCCTCTGCTGCCTGCAGTAGGGTAGTAGAGGTGTACCCGCATGCAGAATTTGGCCTCTTGGATACTGGCAGGTGGAATAATCATGCTGGAAAGCCAAGAGCACGATGGCAGTTAAGGAATTTCCCCCCATCAGACTGCAGGTTGGAGGGTTCTCTGGCTGGAAGACACTGAGCAATGACATTCCTAATGGAGAACAGCCCCATGGAGATCCTTGGGGAGTTCAGCATACAACCTACGGATGAGCTTTCTTACAGAGCTAACACCACGTACTCTGCGCTTTGTGATCGGCCAACTGCTAGATACACGTTTCAGAAGGGCTGGCATCTGGGCACTGTAGTATCTACACGACACAAAACGTGGGCCCAGTACTGTCCCGTTCACTCACAAGAGGCATCCCATTAAAACCAGCAGAATAATTCATGTGAGCAGAGCGAGGGGGATTTCTATAGGAAGATAAAGACTGTTTTTTAAAACCATGCTTTTAGATGGATGTGATTAATGCAGAAAGCGACTTAGCATCCATACATTGAATCTGTAATTTACTCTGTGATAGGAGGGGAAGAAAACAAGCTACATAAAACAAGATTGCCAAACCCCAGTGTTCAAAAACCATGAGTCAGGTCTCATTGGTTTAATAATCACAAGACTTTAAAAGGTTTCAGAGTAACAGCCGTGTTAGTCTGTATTCGCAAAAAGAAAAGGAGTACTTGTGGCACCTTAGAGACTAACCAATTTATTTGAGCATAAGCTTTCGTGAGCTGTAGCTCACGAAAGCTTATGCTCAAATAAATTGGTTAGTCTCTAAGGTGCCACAAGTACTCTTTTTCTTTTTGCAAAGACTTTAAAAATAATAAATATGGATCTTTTTATGCGCCTTGTTTATTGAGACATTAGGGGGCACGTTTTCAAGCTTTTCTCCATAGCCATGAGGGCCAGAAATGTCCTTTTCTAAAAAAAATATAAAACCCAAGAGTCTCATTTAATAACATGATTCCAGGAGTAGGGACTTTAAGGAAAACACCAAACAGAAATAGCAAGAGTTGGCAGCACTGCTTAGGTCCATTTCATTTTACTAGTGAGTAAACAGACGAGAAGGTAGAAGGAGCTAGTTATCAATACTGCTTGCAATTCTCTGGATCTTACTATAAAAGTGAAGTGCTGGTAGATGCTGAGTGTTTAGGGAAAGCAAAGCCCTACCTCCAGAATACATGTCGAAGACTTCGGTTTTCATGAGCTGGCCATTTGTTCCTAAAGTGGGAAATGAAATAGCGCAATTACTTTCGAAACTGTAAGCTTTGTGACAGAAATGCATTGTTTAGTCCTTCTGTTCAGCTCATGTATCCAGTGGAATATGTGCAGAATTGCTCCTTGATGCAATCCTGCACTTTGTAGAGGACACGGTGCCTATGACTGGAACTATGGGATTAGCACAACGATCTGGTAGTGGGGAAAGGATCTAGCGCTGTTGAATGAGCGGAGCTGCTAAAATAAGTGACACCAGGCTGAACGGCCATCAGTTCATTTTAGGTCCCAGTCCAGCAAAAGGGACCAACTAGAACAGATCCTTGTGCCACCAGCAGAGGAGGCTCAATGGAGCTCCAGAATGGTCTGAGCTGGTGGATCCGATTGCAGGATTGGGACCATAATGTGGAATGAAAACATTAAATCAGGCAATGGCAGCACCCCCCGATCCCAGGGAGAGGGGCCCGAGCTGCCAAAGAGAGAAATGACACCAGCAGAAGGAAAGCGTGGAGCGCTGATCTCACACAATTCCGTAATGAAAAGCTCAATGTGGATTGTCCCAGGCCTGTGTGAGCTCTTCCTAGGAATTCCTGAGTGCTAAATTCACACCCCACAGAGTCCGTCAATCTGCAGCGATGCTGCTGATAAATGACAGTGAAGGTTTTCACTCTAAAAAGAGCAGAGTACGTTGGAGGAATGCAAGGTTCCCTAAGACCAACCCCCTACGTTAAACCCTTGGCCTCCTCAGTGGACCCACTTCTGCTCTGACACCCATGCAGCCCCCTGACATCTGTGGGGCTAGGTGGATGTGTGGGCAGATGTTGACAATCTGTGGTGTCTGTAGCCAGGCTCAGGAGCAGCTGGGGTGTCTCCATCTCCGTCTTTATCACACCGCTGCCCACTCTCCCAGTCGGGCAGGAGCAAACTAGGATCGGCAGGAACTGAACGCTCTTGGGCAGTCTCACGCTGTGCCCCTCGGAGACTCCAGAGGCTGCCCGCTAACCCGCTCGGTGCATTGGAGTGCCGAGGTGTGACACGCAGCTGGCAGGCTCTGCTATCACTGATAGTACCATCCCATGCTGACGGGGATGTCCGTTCTCTGCTAGATCTCTCTGCCTGGGTCTGCGGGATGCAGGGGAAGGGCCCGGGAGTCTCCTCGCCCCACTTCTGATGCAGCAGGGGGCTGGGCACAGTCTGTTTGGGGACGGGAGACTCTGGAGCAGCTGCGCGTCAACAGCACTCCCAGCCTCCCCAGCAGGGGAGGAGAGGGGAGGGCCACGAGCTCACATCTCCATCCACGTGGCCCGGGGGCAGGAGGAGAGGAAGAAGGGTAGGCTGTGGGCGGTCAAAGGCGTGTGCAAATGTCCCTCTCCCGGGCACTCCCCTGGCATCCCAGGCCAGCCAATCAGACGTGTAAGCCAGGATCCAGTGTGGGGTCCCCATGGCAGGTCAGCCCTCCTGCTCCCTCAGACACCGGCTGCATTGGTTTCCAGCACAGGAGAATGCTACTCAGTGCCCGAACCTCACAGTGTAACGTAACTCTGGTCCTACTGACCTGTGCTGGGGCTGGGACACCAGACCAGCTCTTTCCAAGTGGTGGTCTCCTGCTGGCGGCCGTGCCTTGCCCTGCTTGCCACGGGCCACCCTGTCCCCATTAAACTCCCAGCCTAGCCACCAGAACAAGGGGACTGGTTGTAAGCCACATAGTGGCCGTACTGGAAATGGTCTTTCCTTAACAACATAAGAACGGCCATATTGGGTCAGACCAAAGGTCCATGTAGCCCAGTATCCTGTCTTCCGACAGTGGCCAATGCCAGGTGCCCTAAAGGGAATGAACAGAACAGGTAATCATCCAGTGATCCATCCCCTTGCCCATTCCCAGCTTCTGGTAAACAGAGGCTAGGGACACCATCCCTGCCCATCCTGGCTAGTAGCCACTGATGGACCTATCCTCCATGAACTTATCTAGTTCTTTTTTTGAACGCTCTTATAGTCCTGGCCTTCACAACATCCTCTGGCAAGGAGTTCTACAGGTTGACTGTGCGTTGTGTGAAGAAATTCTTCCTTTTGTTTGTTTTAAACCTGCTGCCTATTAATTTCATTGGGTGACCCCTAGTTCTTGTGTTATCAGAAGGAGTAAATAACACATCCTTATTTACTTTCTCCACACCAGGCATGATTTTATAGATCTCTGTCATATCCCCCCTTAGTTGTCTCTTTTCCAAGCTGAAGAGTCCCAATCTTATTAATCTCTCCGCATATGGCAACGGTCCATAACCCTAATAATTTTTGTTGCCCTTTTCTGAACCTTTTCCAATTCCAGTATATCTTCTTAGAGACAGGGCAACCACATCTGCAAGCAGTATTCAAGATGTGGGCGTACCATGGATTTCTATAGAGGCAATATGATATTTTCTGTCTTATTATCTATCCCTTTCTTAATATTTCCCAACACTCTGTTAGCTTTTTTGATGGCCTCTGCAAATTGAGTGGATGTTTCCAGAGAACTATCCACAATGACTCCAAGATCTCTCTTGAGTGGTAACAGCTAATTTAGACCCCATCATTTTATATGTATAGTTGGGATTCTGTTTTCTGATGGGCATTACTTTGCATTTATCAACATTGAATTTCATCTGCCATTTTGTTGCCATCACCCAGTTTTGTGAGATCCCTTTGTAACTCTTCACAGTCTGCCTGGGACTTAACTATCTTGAGTAGTTTTGTATCATCTGTGAATTTTGCCCCCACACTGTTTACCCTTTTTCCAGATCATTTATGAATATGTTGAATAGGACTGGTCCCAGTACAGACTCCTGGGGGACACCACTATTTAACTCTGTCCATTCTGAAAACTGACCATGTATTCCTACCCTTTGTTTCCTATCTTTTAACCAGTTACCACTCCATGAGAGAACCTTCCCTCTTATCCCATGACAGCTGACTTTGCTTAGGAGCCTTTGATGAGGGCCCTGGTCAAAGGCTTTCTGAAAATCGAAGTAGACTACATCCACTGGATCCCTCTGAGCCACATGCTTGTTGACCCCCTCAGAGAATTCTAGTAGATTGATGAGGCAGGATTTCTCTTTACAAAAACCATATTGATTCTTTCCTAACAAATTATGTTCATTATGGTCACTGCCATAGTATGGAAAGCCGTCTTTGCCAGCAAAACCAATGGAAGCAGGCATCTATTATTAATGTTTGCTCAGTAACTATGGAATTCCATTTCACTAGCATGAGTTTTGCGGGAGCAATGGAAATGAAGATTAATGGCACACGGAACTAAATGCATAGCTCAGGATCCTGATCCTGCAATTGGATACACCTCAGTGCACCCTGGGCCCCTTTCACTGCTGCATTACCCTCGTCTCCTGCCTGCACAGCTCCCCTGATTGCAATAGAACCACCCGGGCAGAGTAACAGTGGGGCCCCTGGGGTCTCTCTTTCTACCGGAGACGTTCTCTGATAATCGGCCTTTGGTCAGATTGACTTCAAGCTGCCAAGCTGAGCTCCCATTGCGGGGGCATGGCAGCTCCTTCATGCCGGAGCTGGGCCCTTTCCCTGAAATGCCGACCAGAGAATTCAGTTCTCGGGTTAAGGATGCCAGTGAGTGGAGAGACAAAGCTACAGTGTCTTTTATGGTCTGTCCCAGTAGCTTATGCCCCAGCTCCTGCTAAATGGGTTCCTAAGGGGTGCCATGTTATGTCCAGCAGTAGGAGAGACTCAGGGCAAACCTACTGATACCTGACCGCCTTCCATTAACTCTGCCAGGGCACGGCTTGCTTAGCCCGCTTTCCTCCCCGTGGGGGAGCTACCTGGTTAAAGCTCTGTGCTTTTTGTGGGGATTGCTATTTAAACCCTGAGCTGTGTTGACACCCATTGAGCTCTGAACCTCCCAGCTATTTTCTCATTGCCACCGTATCTTTCTGGAGACCGGCAGGATGAGGGACTTGGCTCTGTTCAGTGCCCAGCCAGCAGTGTCAGTCTGTGTTTCTGGGGCCTGTGCCAAATTCGGCATCGGGCCAGTGATTTTGCCCACTCTGGGAAACTCAGCAGGGGGTGCTGGGGCTAACAGGGAGAGTACAAAGAAAAGTTAAATGACCAGGGAGGTTTACTCCAGGAATCAATATGTTTTTGGTCAGCAGCCAATAAGGGACCAAACCCTGAGGTCCCTGCCCCAGCAAGATTAGATGAAAACGGATTGAATGCTGTTCAACGGGAGTTTGCCCGGCTAAGGACGTCCGGAGTGGGCCCAATAATGCTACTTAGTGCTCTGCAATGCAAGAGTCAGATCTTCACCTGGTGTGAGCTGAAGTCACTGGACCTGGGCTGACCTCCGCTAGCTGGGATCTGGCCCTGTATTTGCTGGGCAAGCATTAGTTAATTGAGAGACAGCCGACTAATAATTAAATCGGTAACTAGCTATAAACCTAGAGCCCAAGGAGTCATTACTGATCAGTTACTCATGGAGGTGAGCAGCTGCCCAAATGCATCGAAATGGCTGGGGCTGCAGCCCTGCCGTCGGTGCGGGACAGGGCACCCTGTGTAAAAAGGAGAATGATTCCCACTCCGAGAACTCACCGTTTACTAGTGCGATGTTTAACCCTCTGCCAACATTGCTCTTCACGCCACTCATGATACTGGAAATAAAGCACAGAGAATAAAATGGCAAGTAGCATCATCCTAGCAATGTCCATGCAAAGGAAAGAGCCCAGCACAGCCATTTGAAAAGGGCATCCGTAGGGTTTGGTTTAGGCCAGCTGCAATGTCCATGAACACAGCAGCAGGGAGACCTGTTTTCAAAGGGGTTTCAACCCCATTTGTGCCTGTGCCCATCACCATTGTTACCCAGCAGGCTTTCTTCTCCTGTTCTGCGAGCAGGTGCCGTCCCCAGGTTCCCCCCATGCACAGCCCACATACTATGTAGGGTCCAAACTTGTCCCTTGCCTGAGTCTGCTTTTGTCAAGCAAAGAAATTAACAACATGACAAGGAGCGGCTGAATCCCTCTCCCCAAGCTTGGCTGCTGCTAAGGTTCCTCCCTCAAGGCTGCTCAGCCAACCCCTCCAAGTCCTCTCCCGAGAGAGTCCCTCCTACCTTCAGTGTAACATAGTGTTTTGGTGTGCTACTTCAGTACTTACATCGTATTTTCAAAGCACATCGAAGGCCCAACAACATTGGCTGCTCCACTCATGACTTTAAAGGCAAATGAGTTTTCAGGACAACTGTTTTGGTTACCACACTTGTTTCGTGGGGGTTGGGTCTCTGAAGGGAATGAAGAGCAGACTGTAAATTGCACTGCATTGCACAGGCAGCCTGTGAGGGTTTTCAATACATGGGCCAAATCCTGAGGGGACTGACTCAGTTTCTCTAGACACCAGAGGGAGTTTGCATCTAACCTGAGCAGAGATTTCAGTGTTTGGGGCACTGGGTGAAATTCATCCCTGCACAGTTGTGTGTGTGTGTGGGGGGGGGGGAGGGCATCACCTTGGCAGAGCACCACAGGAGTTTATTGTTCTGATATTGGCACGCAACTATTCTGGGCAGAAAAGGGAGTCTGAAATAACTGCAGCATCTCTCAGGAAAGAGACGGGCTGGGGTAAGCTCCAGTAGCCAGTGACATGGAAGTTGCTGAGCAAAAGGCTCATTTAGCCGAGTCCCTTGAAAGTTTAACGAGGGCTCAGTGTGTCAGTGGAGGGGGATCAGTGTGTCAGTGGAGGGGGTGAATCAGGCAGGGCCTGGCGCAGGCTTGTGTGATGCTGGTTCAGAGTGAATCGTTTGCCATCGCTAGAGAGTGCAGCGTCCAGAAGGGGTTTGTCCCGCCCCAGTCAGCGGCTGTCTCAGCAGGCAGGTGAGTCCCAGACACAGCATGTCCATCGAGTGAAGACTGCTGCTCTCACTGCGTGCAGTCGCACCTGGGACCCTCGTCTAACTTCCGGCATCGCATGGGCCGGAGAACCTCGCCCAGGGATTCCTGTGTCCAGCCCAGCACCTCGCTGTGAGCCACAGTGCATCTTTCGGAAAGACACCGAGCCTCGAGCTGGCATGCTTGGGAAGGCTCGCCTCGGAGGGGGCCGCTTGACATCAATACGGGGGGGCAGAACTGGGGCCTTGGTGTGGCTCTCTGACAACAAGTCAGGCCCCAGGGATGAACTCCTGGCCCCACAGGAGTCACCAGTACAACTCCCAGGCACTTCAGCGGGGCAGGATTTCACCCCTTGCCTCCCTCGTTCTGCCAGCACTTCTCAGAGCTCCGTGCGGCTCCGGCGTGGGACAAGTGACATGAGAACGGTATACTCACTGGGCAGGTCGGGGCTGGAACCTGGAGAGACACAAACAACAGCATTACACTTCTGAGACATCCTGCCCTTTTGCCGAGCCGAAAGAGAGACTGGGCAGCAAAGGAAGTGATTGGAGGAGGAAGGCGGGTGTCTGGCTAAACAAGCCCAACCCACCGTTCTGGATTAACGGGGCCGGCTGGGGAGACCCACTGCTTCATAGAAATACATACATGAGTCTAAATGAGAAAAGATGATTTGTCATGGACTAACTGACCGGGCGCCATGGATGCAGAGCCAGTAAGTGCAGGGGCAAACATCTATGCCCCAAGCCGGAACATCTACAGAGCTCTTTATAGCCCTGCCGTGCCAGTCCCGCAAGCCCCAGTCAGTTGACCCAGGCTCTGAGACTTGCTGTCACAGGTCTTTTTCTGCTGTGTGGACATACCCGGTGTGCCTAGCCCATGGCCCATGGCCCCGCTGTGGGCATTAAATGGCGCAGAGTTGGAGGACTCGGTGAAGCTGATCTAGGTGGGCAAGCAGGATGGAGAGTACGCTGCCCATGCAGACCCACTGCAGAGATGGATGCGAGATCTTACGGTGCCATTCCTGTGCCCTGAGGAAAGGGGTTCTGTGGAGGGGATATTGGGCAGAATACCCCATCCCGCCAGAGGCAGGACCACGAGAGCTGATAGGATCAGTATTGCTACAAATGACACATCCCATGGAGCCACCTATTTCCTCCCGGGGAAGCCTTGGATGTATTCCAGGCTGGCCCCAGCAGTCCTGGTACATCACCGTACCCAGCCAGCTCCGCAGACTGATGACCTTCCAGCCGGTGTTGACGTACGTCTGTACAAAGAGCCAGGTGGTGCCCAGTGAGAACATCACAGCTGCTATCCGGATCAGCCCTGCCATGGGAGAGAGAGACAAGCGTGGTAAGTCGCAGCGCTCTGGAGAGTGGAGCAGCTCGGCCCCTGAGCTCATTTCCCGCCACTTGCCGGGGACCACGGGTCACTCTCAGAGAAGGACGCAAGTTCCTGGCAGAATTCTCCTCCGACCTTTGGAGAAGTAAAACGTGACTCTCTTTTTTTAGCTGCCCGAGAGCCCCCCTGCAGTCGGAGCCATGGGGGCAGACCCCTGCCCCCACACAGAGCCCCTTTGATGTGGCCCTGCGCTGGTGCAGACATCCACCCCCGTGGAGCCGGGGCCCAAGTAATTACCAGCATTGGGGTTAGGCAGGCCATCAGTGCCAACCCTGTTCCTGTTGTTTGGCTGTGCCTGCCCTCCACGCCCCCGGCCCTAGAGCACAATGCTGCAGAGGGCTAGCCAAGCAGCGTTTATCAGCCAGTTCCCATGCAGCTGCAGAGGGAGAAGGCAAGAGAAGAGACAACCAATACCCCTGACAGCTGCGTGGGGAAAAGAGCAGATACTGCCAGATCCCCTATGGCGGAGGGGCAGGAAGGCGGGGAAGGGAGTTCTGCTCATCCCCCCTGAGGCGAAGGGATGGGGGTGCTGTAAAGGTGGGGTTCCGGCAACAGCAATGTCACTATACGTGGGTTCCATTTAGCTATGAGCCCGAACCGCAACGTCTAGAGCCAACCCTCTTCTGAGCTCAGGGGTGTTCAGAGCTTGGGGCACGGCCCTCGCTGGCTCCAGCGGGTTTGTTTAATGGGGCCTGCATGTAGCAAGAGATTGAGTGGGGAGAGCACGAGACTGGGAGTCACGTTCTGCCACTGGCCCACTGTGCGACTCTGGGCAAGCCGCTTGGCCTCCCTGTGCCTCAGTTTCCCATTCTTACATACAAATAATATGGGCCTCATGGGGCTTAGCCCGAGTTACTGGGGCTGGGTTCGATGCGCTGGGTGGAGCTGCTGGTTTGTGCTATGCGGGAGGTCAGTCTAGAGCAGTGCTTCTCAAGCTATCGGATGTGGGGGACTGGCAATTTTTCCCCAATGTGCGCACAGACCAGCAGCTGATGGCTCGCGGACCGGCACCGGTCCGCGGACCACCACTTTGAGTAGCACTGGTCTAGATCATCATAATGTTTCTTCTGGCCTTAAAAATCTTTGGCTCTATTAATGAATGTTTCTATAGCGCTTTGAGGTCTGTGGGCAAAAGATGCTACATAACTGCAAAGCATCTCTGAGGTGTTCAAAAGCCATGTAAATCCAAGTCCTTCTTGAGTTCCCAGAGCTGGGAGCCTCCTGACTTCCCCACCTAGTGACTAGCTGCCGTTGAACAGCTGTTAATGTAAATCTGATTGGTGTTTGGTTTTAAAGCAACGGTCAATGGAGCACAATGCTCTTTCCCTGCCTTGGAAACATGATTGGAGAAAACATTTATATTGCATGTGAATGGCTCTTATGGAACCAAGAACCTCTCCACAGTCATCTCTTCCCCAGGCTGGAGGGATTTCACTGGAAAAAAGACAATAGGCTGAACTGTATAAAAGTTCTTCAGAAAAAGGCAGCATGCTTATTGACACGTCGATCCTTTCCTACCACTCTGGCTGGACGCGGTAATTTAGAGGTCTTCATGCGAATGAGAAACAGGCCCAAAGAATAGGAACAAAGAGCATTTTTTATAATCATTATAAAAGACAAATATCCTCTCGCCTCTTACCTGTCAACCTCATTGTAGCGCTCAGGTACAGTGGAATCTGGGCTGTAATCAAAGATCACAGGTCAACCTGCTGAAACAGAAAAAATATCTTGAAATGTAACTGTCCTCCAGCAAACCCAGGTAAGCGGTAGATTAAAGAGCTTACTTGCTGCGTAATGCTGCTAGAGCACCATAGAAGTATCCCATTTTACATATTTATCCCCAGACTGGATTCAGCTGCCATGGCTCTTGTACAGCTAGTACAAGTCATTTTTACAATTCTCAGAATTTTTATAATTTTGCGTCCAATTGTATGAGACCAGCAGACATCGTTTTAAACTTACTTCATTTTTAAGACCACCATTGGCTACTCACCACTTACTCTTTGGACCCACCAGTAATGTTTTACGTTCTACTTCAAAATGGATCAATTTTTTTTTCTATCTGTTGCCGATTATAATAAGAATAATGAGTTCTGAAATTACTTGAAAATTGGATAGCACATTCTTTATTACAGAATATTTCAAATCATAGTTTTGTTGCATTTCATAGCTGGATAATGCAAAGCACATTTCTAATCCTAAAGCGTGCTAAGCACCAGGTGGGGACATGGCAAGGCTTGACCCTGACAGGTTAGGGAAAGTTTATTGTCACAAATCAATACCGTCAAAGAAACCACAGTATCTGAATACCTGAAAACAGTAACAAGCAAATGTTACATGCTCATATAGATCTCCATTCTTTGCATCACCTATTTGATACTTTTTTTTGGCTACACACCTGAAATGGGAATTATAACTGTAACAGTTATTAAAATTCATTAGGATAATTTCTAATGTAAATAAAGACACAGGACCAAATTCGATTCTTACTTGCCCTGGGGTGGCACCAGAAGTCTGCCAAGCACTTTGGATTTACAGTGGAGTAAGATCAGCATTTGTTCCACAGGATGAGAGTTTATCTAGCCTTACTGAGACATAATCCCATTGACTTTTCTGGGAGTTTTGCCTACATAGGGACAGAGCATGGACTATCCGTCTACTCTTATAAGCCCTCACTACCATTCTCTTTGAGCACCTTCAGGCCACAATGAATCGGACTGTCTGACCAAATCTAACCCCTTAGCAGTGGTAAAAGGAAGCGGGAAAGGGGACATTTACCTCCTGTGCTGCTGCCTATCCCCAGGCTGCTGCTTCTGATCTGACACACACACTGCAGGTGACTGTGGAGGACGGATCCCTTACCGCAGTTCCTGCTTTACCACTTGTGATTGCTCTGGAGCTGGGAGGCTAATTTTAACGGCTCAACACACGCCCCCAGCTCTGCTTAGTTCAGCCTTAAAGGAGCAAATGCTACTTTTGTTAGCTCTTCCTTGGAAAATTTCACACCCGAGCAGTGCTGGGTTCGGTGCCTCCTGCCTGTCGGGCACAGAACGAACGCTGCTGCCAGGCTGCGGTGGAAGGAGAGTGCATTTTGCTTTTATGTAAAGATGGAAGAAAACAGATCCTTCCCTCGAGTCTCTCCCTTTTCTCCACTGACCCTCCCATAACCAGATTGACAGGTCATGTAATCACTGGGCCAAAGAGTTAATGGCAAACCATCTCCCGGATCTTTCTTTTCCTGCTCAGACTCGGACAATAGTTCCGTAGTTGTGCAAGGGCTGAGTGTCACCTCAGTCCTCAGGCTGGTACTGCCAGTGTCTCCAGCCCCGCAAAGTGGGTGTGGAGGGGCATGGCCTGGCCCCTCTCTCTGCACCCCACAGAGGGGCATGCGTGCCCTGACTGCAAGCCGGTGAGCCCCCAGAGACGCTGTGGCTCCTTGAAGCTCGTTGCCCCTCTGGCCTCCAGCTGGGCGGATGCAGCTCCGCTGCCCCCCTCCCAAAGTGGCTGAGCACCTACAAGCGCCATCCAGCCCTCAGAGCATGTAGGACATGATTCTGCTTGCATCCCAAAGTGCTTTTTTAAGAGCTGGTGGTGCCTCCCAGAAACCAGCCTGTCCAGGACTCCACCCCAGGGGCCTTTGCTGCATTCCTGCAGGAGATCAGTGCGGGGCTGGAGTGCCCCACCAATGCACAATCAGATCCCAGAGAAGGAACTTACATCTTGCCCAGGGAGAGTGGAGATGAGCTGGAGGGAAAGATATGCCCTGCCTTATTGGCCCAGCAGGTCTGCCAAAGCCAGCAATGAACTCAGACCGCCCGGCCAGCCGAGTGCCTTACCCATAAGACCCTGCATTTAGGATGGGCAAGTTCTTATACTCTTAGCAAATTATTGCCCCTTCTCCCCAAGTCTGTGCTAAGCCAAAGGGTTTCAACCAGATTACAAGGCTGTACTGGTTTTACTTTTACTTGATGCGAATATTGAAGTATGCCAAGGAAGAGTTAATGACCCCGGGCTTACCAGCCCAAGCCATGATGTGGGATAAAAGATTGGCCTTCTTTTCCTTAGCTGCATTTTAAAGGAGCTCCAAAGCTTGCTCTCTGTGTGGTTGCTTCACATCTAGGTTTATTATTAACACAATAAATAGTTGCTAAGCAATGTATTGCCAGTTAGCAGCATCGTGGGTTTTTCTGACCCCAGAAAATCTTATTTACAGGAGATAATATTCTGGCAGTTAATTTATTCCAGTGAAATATTGTTCATGCCCCAGCCACTGACCTTGACTGTATGAATCAAGGAAAACAGGGGCCAAAGTCAATTTTTTTTCCTTTTCAGCCAGTATTGAGGTTGTAGGTATTTCTCTGGGTTGGCGTGAAAGTAAGAGACACATTCCTCTCTACAGCGTCAACGTCCAAGGAAAGAAAAAGTAGGAAACTCCATCCTGACTTGTTTTACTGGAGTCCTGTTATAATGTGAGAAACTAAGAAACTGGAGAACTGCCCCCATAGATCCATCTCTGATTCCCAGTAAAGGCTAGACAGTGGAGACTGAAGGGACTTTGCCAGATTTTAGCTGGCTGCCTATTCTTAGCATGTCCACAAGATGATCCCTTAGCTGCGGTCCAGCCATTTAGGACCATTTACCATCAGGGGTTCTCAAACTTCATTGCACTGTAACCCCCTTCGGACAACAGAAACACTACACAACCCCAGGAGGGGGGACCGAAGCCTGAGCCTGCCCGAGTCCCACCATGCCAGGTGGGGGGGGTTGAAGCCGAAGCCCGAGCTCCATTGGTCCCAGGCGGTGGGGCATGGGCTTCGGCCTGGGCCCCAGCAAGTCTCATGTCAGCCCTGGTGACCCCATTAAAATTGGGTCACGACTCACAGTTTGAGAGCCCCTGATGCAGAACCTCCTGCATCTTACAGGCAACAAAACTGCAGCCAGTGCTTCCTGCCTCCAGCCCAGCAACGCGGGCTTGAACTAGAGCATAGAGATGTCTGAGCCGGATGCTGGAGAATTTGGAATAGAATGACAAAGAACAATTCCTCAGGTTCCTGCTGGAACTGCCGTTCGCTGACCAAAGGTCAGATTGCTGAAAGCCTGAAACAAACGTCTCAGCCTGTCTTCCGCACCGCTATTAACATCTGTGCACTTTCACCCAGCCACTTATCCGGGATCTCGAGCTCCAAGGGCCAAGACTTAACCTCACGAATAGTCCTGCCTTTCACAGGGAGCTGCACTGATTTCAAACGCACCCAGGAGCTGGCTGAGTCAAGCCCTTTGGGCGAAGCGTAGGGGACTTGCAAATGGACAGCTCTAAGGATATCAATGGCAACCACCGTATGTGCGGGGGAGTTACCAGACCAGCCCCTCTCCAGAATGGCTCCGTTCGTGGGAGTCCGCCTGCTCTGTCTGCCAGCGGCGATAAACTCGCGCACATGAGAAGAGAGCCAGGCCCGCACTGCAGCCACAGCCAGGCCAGGAAGAAGAAGAGGGGGTTATGGGGCAGGAGCATCAGCCCGAGCTGCCCAGCTCCTCTCCTGGCTTGGAGACTCCATCCATTGCTCTGGCACTGGGCCCAGCTCTCTGCAGGTCACTGGGCCGGTGGCTCTTTGCTGAGGGGCCAGTGGACACCGAGGACTCCCCTGCACTGCAGCCTCAGGCCCAGCACGGCAGCGGCTATTTGTCAGCCAGCCGAACAAGGTCCCTGGCAAGCACATCCTCAGGCTGTAGCGGCTGCGACTCCCTCCTGCTGTGCCTGGGGCAAAGGCATGAGAAAGGAGGAGACCTGCAGCCTCCACCTTCTTGTGGCACCACCATGCACAGCAGAGGTCCCAGGCACGCAGGAGAACGAGACTGGCCGAGAGTCACAGGAATAGCACCTAGGCCTGGCGACTGCTACGGGCACCATGAACGGCCAGACCTGCTCTGCAGGGCCTCCGCCTCCTTCCGTCTCTGCTGCGGCGCCTCGCTCTCCCCCGACTCCAATTCAGACGAGTCTGGGAACACAGCGTGCGCTTCCTCCACCTTCAGCCTTTCCGAGCTCTGGGCTCCCACCCTGCCCAGCCCCGAGTGCAACACCCAGGACTGAGTCACCAGAACTCCGTGCTCTGTCAGGAGGAGCATGAAGCCAGGGAGTCAGATGGGGGCGGGGGGTGGGTGCTCCACCCTCCCAGAGCACTGCCAGATTTCGGGCCATGCAGCTTTTTCTGGGATGATGTGAGGGAGGGGGTGTTAGGATATAGATATTCAGGCCTGTCTGCAAAGGCCTGTACTTTAAGAATTTAGGTGTATTCTTATCACTTGGCTAGTTAGAGGTATAAAAGAAAGAATCAAAATCACTGTCTGCCAGTGTAAGGTCTTTCTCTCACTGTGACAGTCTGAGGCCCTGTGCTTAGGCTGGTTTCAGAGTAACAGCCGTGTTAGTCTGGATTCGCAAAAAGAAAAGGAGTACTTGTGGCACCTTAGAGACTAACCAGTTTATTTGAGCATGAGCTTTCGTGAGCTACAGCTCACTTCATTGCTATGCATCCGATGAAGTGAGCTGTAGCTCACGAAAGCTCATGCTCAAATAAACTGGTTAGTCTCTAAGGTGCCACAAGTACTCCTTTTCTTTTTACGAATACAGACTAACACGGCTGTTACTCTGAAACCTGTCTTACGTCTTTATAGATGTAGTTATGAAATCCCCACTTCTGTATTGTTTTGTCATTATAGTTCCCACTTTGCTGTTGTTTATTGGCATGGTCTCTGTCTGGTTCTGTGATTGTTTCTGTCTGCTGTATAATTAATTTTGCTGGGTGTAAACTAATTAAGGTGGTGGGATATAATTGCAAAAAGAAAAAGATGCATCCGATGAAGTGAGCTGTAGCTCATGAAAGCTTATGCTCAAATAAATTGGTTAGTCTCTAAGGTGCCACAAGTTCTCCTTTTCTTTTTGCGAATACAGACTAACACGGCTGTTACTCTGAAACCTGGGATATAATTGGTTAGCTAATCATGTTACAATATGTTAGGATTGGTTAGTTAAATTTCAGTAGAATGATTGGTTAAGGTATAGCTAAGAATATTACTATATAAATTAGGGGCAAACAGGAAGTAAGTTAGGATTCGAAAATAAGGAAAAAGAAACTTGTATTTAAGCTTGCTGGAAGTTCACCCCAATAAACATCAAATTGTTTGCACCTTTGGACTTCGGGTATTGTTGCTCTCTGTTCATGCGAGAAGGACCAGGGAAGTGGGAGAGTGAAGGAATAAGCTCTCTAACAGGGGGATCTCCATGAGCAGATCCTGTGGAGATTTCCTCTCCCTGCTGTGAGTATTGCCATAAGCCAGGAGGCTGCTGGCACCACAAACATAAAACAGGGGATGGAGCCTTGAAAATCCATGTGCTTGTTTTCACACCACTATCCCTAGCAATGAAAGAAACCAGGAAAGGGAGATACAGAAAATATAAGGATGTAGGATGGAAGGGACCTCCTGGGCCATCAAGTTCAATTCCCTGCTGTCACAGGCAATCTCCTCCCATCATCCTCTTCATAAAATTATCAAGCTCCATCTTCAAACGAATTAGGAATTCAGTCAGGGGAAGGAGTGTTTCCAAGAAGGCTTTTTTCCCAGCATTTCCCCTTTGCACTGGCAGCGGCTTCATGCCCAACACAACCCCATTCTAACTGGCCCCAAATCCCACCTTAACAGGAAGAGAACCACTCCCAGGAAGGCTCTTGCAAAATAATCTACAGAACCAATTGCTTCCTCCCCTTGCCCAGCTTTTATCCATCACACAATGTGTATTCATCTGTACTCTTGTTGATTTTGCTGCAGGGTATGCAGAGAGATAAATGGCATATAAGCCAATAAACAATACACCTTTCAGCAAGTCATTTACTTGTTTGTGCCGTTTGTCTCTGATGTAACCCCAAATGAAACTCATTGGATCAAATATGCCCCTAATGAAATCCCCAGCACTTCACTGCAATATCCCAGGGATCATTTCATCCCACTATTTCTGTGATGTTCCCTTTTAATTGTGTGGATTGATTTTGGAAGATCCACTGAAAAGCAATGGAAGAGGAAGCAACTAGCCAGAGAGAGAGCAGAAAGGAGGAAGTTGTGGAAGACAGTGGGGGGTGAAATGTACAGATTGTTTGGCTCAACAATTAAAACCCTTTCCAAGAACAAATCGATTTCTTAATAAACATTATCCAGGCAACACTTTTCCTCCTTTACAGGACCCCTGTCAAATACTAACATTAAAGGAAATTCTCTACCTGTTAGATCTTGGATCTTTCCAAGATATTGTTTGCAGCAGTCAGTCCTTAGGAGAGAAATTTCATGAAATGCACATATTCTTAGAGAGGGCTTCAGAGATTCAGTACTTTCCAGTTTATGAATGTTCACATTCTCCTCTCAATAGTGGAGGAAAACTCAGGTTAGTTTCCCAAGGAAAACACTGCTCTCTCTTTTTTCCTTTTCATTTCACTGCTGCACTTTTCTCTCTCTCCTGGCAGGCTGATGACCTCAGCTCAGCCACCTGGTTTCAGATACATGCTCACATACACACTCGTGGCAATAGACATTTCTAGCTATTGAGCTGACCAAAACATGGAAGTTGAGGATTTTCCCTTCAAAGAGATCAAAAGAAAAGTAGCACAGACAAAAGACAGACCTACATCCTGAATTGTCTCTCATGTTCGCTATGCAGCTTTGGAAAAAAATTAGGCCAGCCCCTCAACTGATGTAAATCAGCAATGCTTCATTGATTTTAATGCAGCCGTGCCAATTCCCCCCTGCTGAGGATCCGACACCGTGCCTTCTAGCTGAACAGATAGATACAATTTGCTTTGAAACGATCATTGTTTTGTTCAGAGCATTTGCAAAATGTATTTGTTTTGACTTCAAAAATACCGGGCAGTTCAGAGAAGCAGGCAGATGAGTGAGCCTGAGTTCATGCCTTAGCTGTGTATTTAAGACGAGGCAGCATCTTCCCCAGCAGTCCCCCTCCAGCATTAGTATCACTGTTCTCTGGGAGGATGTTCAGGGTGGTCAGTTTAAACCTTTTTCCTTCTTGCAAGTCAAGGAGGGGAGATGCAGTCCTGCTTGGCAGAAGTGTGGAAAACCCCGGCTGACAAATGGGTCTCTAAGGAGACTTCCTGGCCCAGTCAATCCCAGGCTCTTTTGAGTTGTAGAACGCCGAGAAGGTGAAATACTGACATTTATAAGGCAAAACTTAACCAAATGCATCAAAACTAATTTGATAAGAGGACTGGGGCTGGATTGTTTTATGACAGGGAATAAATGTACTTTTACCCGTGAAAAGGGTAGGGGCGAATGTGATTAGCTGGGCTAGTCCATAGGCAAATGCTACCTGCGAGATGGCTTTTTTTCTTTTCTTTTCTTTTTTTTTTTTTTTTTACTGTTCAACTCATACAAATATTCGGCCAAAGGCTTACTGTTGTCAGTCATTTGAAGAATTCAAAGCTGTTGTAGGAAAATAGTTACTCAGTGATAAGTTGTCAGGGTTAAAGGCTTCCCCTGGATCTTTAGTTCAGAGCCAAACAGCTAGATCCACAGCGGGTGTAAATCAGCACAGCCCTAGCTGAAGTCAATGGAGCAGTGCCTGCCAGTCCTGCTGAGCATCTGGCCCAGAGCTGGGATAGGGTCTGGAAGCCCACTGCACTCTCTGTGGCTTTCCCGGAGTAAGGGGCAGGCAGCGTGAAGGCCCCTGGAGGTGGCAAGGGTGAAGGCTCAGGGGCCACCAGGGTCAACACCACACAGATGATGGCCTGGCTCCGTCCCTGCGCACTGCACAGTGCAGTTTTAGGTTGGCCCTACCCTTCTCTCCTCTCTTAGTTGTTGTGGGCTGGTCCTGAAGGGTGAGGCTGATGAGTGAGGGAATTCCTGCCCCTCTAGAGCAGGGCACGGGTACTAACGTGCCCCAAGAGGTGCAGGTGCCTCTGGTGCATTTGCGGCTTGAACGTGGCAGGAACCCTTCCTGCTGTGGGGCAGCCCCGTTTACCAGAGCTATTCTAAATACGCCTCTTCCCAGGAACTCGCCTGGATGGGCTAGGTCCCAGCCCCTCCTCACCTGGCTTAGAACCCTGCTCATCCTGGTGCCCGCTGCGCTGGAGAACTGCTCACTGGGAGACTCGCGTTGGACAATGCATCTGGGACCCACTGTTCCCTATGGTGGTGACGGGCCCATTGAGGGAATGGAGCACCGGCCATGGCTTCCAATACCACCTGCTCTGCTGGGTTCTCTCTGTGCTGGGTCCAGTTCCTCCGTCCTGCTGTTCCTCTCTGACCCTGATGTGGCTGGTCAGCTGGTTCAGGGAAGAAGGGGTTGGCAGACAAGGCCTAATGGGATCGCCTACAAGTGACAGGACTCAACAGAAGGTCTGCCAGGCCCCACTAGACAACTATCCCCAGCTCCACGCACTGGGCTAGATCTTGAATTCCACTGACTGCAGCTGGAGCTATGCGATTCCCAGCCGCTGAGAATCTGGCCTATTGTCTTATTATCCTTGATTTTCAGCCTTTTGTCCAGTTTCAGTGCCCATCACAGAGTCAATATCCAAACCACCATGAACTCAGCCTCACAGTGAGTTTCATCAAGCTCTGCAGCAGGGCCTGGAGGTAAAGTAAAACTACGTCAGTCCCTCTGGCACTGTCCCAGAGCTCAGCGGGATTCACAAAAGGACTGGACATTTCTATGGATAGCAAGAATACCCAGAATTAGAATGGTACATGCTAAAAAACCCTCCCGCGTCAGGGATCAGACATGAAATCTGACGCTCCAAGCATAAACCAGCCACTAATTACTGGGGCTTGGGAGAGAATTTTCCCTGGCAGCAGATTTCTCCCAGAGCTGCCTGCTGCAGGGTTCTTGCACCTTCCTGTGAAGCAGCTAGTGCTGGCCTCCATCAGAGACCATCTACCAGCCGAGGCGATCCTTGGCTCTGACCCAGTCTGGCAGCTGATGTGTTCCTATGGCACCCCGCACCCACCTTCCAGGATCTGCCCTGAGTTTATCAGGCTCGGAGATAAAGCAGGAGGCAGGTCAATAGGAAGAACCTGTTCTACCGCAATCTCCAGCACAGCCACCACACCGGGTAAGAAAACAAATCTCAAAGAGCAACGAACACTGTGAGCGCAATAAAAAGGAGGAAATGAAGAGGTGGGAAACCAAGGCAAATAGAGAGATAAAGGAACCTGACGCACAGTGTCAGTAAACTGCAGCTGGCTCTCATACCTGATAGCTCCATGTTTAATAACATGAGCTTTCGTGAGCTACAGCTCACTTCATCGGACGCATACTGTGGAAAATACAGAAGATGTTCTTATACACACAAACCATGAAAAATGGGTGTTTATCACTACACAAGGTTTTCTCTCCCCCCACCCCACTCTCCTGCTGGTAATAGCTTATCTAAAGTGACCACTCTCCTTACAATGTGTATGATAATCAAGTTGGCCATTTCCAGCACAAATCCAGGTTTTCTCCCCACCTCCCCGGAAATGGAAATGCTGGAAATGGCCCAACTTGATTATCATACACATTGTAAGGAGAGTGATCGCTTTAGATAAGCTATTACCAGCAGGAGAGTGGGGTGGGGGAGAGAAAACCTTTTGCAGTGGTAAACACCCATTTTTCATGGTTTGTATGTATAAGAACATCTTCTGTATTTTCCACAGTATGCATCCGATGAAGTGAGCTGTAGCTCACGAAAGCTTAGGCTCAAATAAATTGGTTAGTCTCTAAGGTGCCACAAGTCCTCCTTTTCTTTTTACGAATACAGACTAACACGGCTGTTACTCTGAAACCTGTTTAATAACCTTGCCCGTTGTCTGGGCCATGAGATACACTGTGCTGTGACGGCACTGAGCACTTGGATCAATGGGACAGGCAGCTGAGGGTCCAGGGCACCCTAGATAGCTGCATATTCTGGAAGGGCCATGAAGATTGTGAGTAAAGAGCAGCAGACAGCAGGGTGGTGGTTACAAAGATGCAGGGCCAGACTGCTGGGGGTTGTGCTGGGACCTTCCCCTCCCTGGCACCAGTTAGAGCAGTCTCAGAGGTCCTCTCATTCATGCCCAGGTGCCTGTGGCCTCCAGGCTCAGATCAGCCAGAGAGCAGCGGCTTTGCCACCTGCCTCCCACCCCTGTGGTGTAAGGGGCATGGCGGGGGTAAGCATGCGTGGGGAGTGGCATGGCGGAGGGCGACTGTGCTACATTTATGCTCCACTGTGATGAGTCCAGAGATTCATCGATTCCCAGGCCAGGCGGGACCATTGTGATCATCTCCTCAGACCTCCTGCATCGCACAGGCCAGAGACCGGCCTCCCCCGTAAGCCCTAGAGTCGACCTGTTCGAAACATTCCCAATCCTGATTGAAACTTTGCCAGTGATGGAGAATCCACCACGACCCTTGGGAAACAGTTCCAGTGGTTAATTGTCGTCACTGTTAATAACGTACACCTTATTTTTCCAGTCTGAATTTGTCTAGTTTCAACTTCCAGTCATTGGATCACGCGAGACCTTTCTCTGCAAGACTGAAGAACCCATTGCAGATACTTATAAACTGGGATCAAGTCACTTCTTAACTGTCTCTTCGCTAAATAGATTGAGCTACTGGAGTCTATCATTATAAGGCAGGTTTTCTAATCCTTTAATCATTCTCATGGCTCTTCTTTGGACTCTGTCCAATTTATCTACAGCCTTTGTGAATTGTGAACTCCAGAACTGGACACAGTATTCCAACAGTGGCTGCAGCAGTGCCAAATACCCAGGTACAATAACCTCTCTACTCCTATTGAAGAGTCCTGTGTTTCTGCATCCAGGGATCCCACAGCCCTTTGGCCCCTGCATTGCAAATGGAGTTTATGTTCAGCTGATTATCCCTAAGTCTTTTTCACAGTCACTGCTTTCCTGGGTAGAATCCCCCACTGTGTAAGTACAGCTGCGTTCTTTGTTCCACTAAGGACCCAGAGTCCATGGTACAAGTCGCCCAGACTCTCAGCAGGGCCAAACCTGGCTCTCAGACGGAAGGAGCTGGACCTGGCTCCCCGATGTTCCTGCAAACCTGGCTGAGCTGTGCACCAGAGCAGAGGAGAACCAAACCCAACAGCCGACGTTGGCAATCCTCGTTTTTAATAACATTCCTGGTGAGAACTGCTTACACCGGGGATGAATTTAAAATCAGCTAAAAAAGATAATAAAACATGTGGCTGCACTGGACCCAAAGCCTCCCTCTACAGCACATTGGAGTCATATCAGCATTAAAGAGTCCGCGGTGAAGCCTTGCACAGATCTACAGTTTACAGACCTATTTGCTTTATTTACAGCTCAGGTCAGTTCAGCTCTGGGTTTTTTGAACAAGAATATTAAAAGATTTCTCTTGTAAGACAGTGAAGAGTTCATTATTAGCCAGCCTGAGTGCTAAACATGATCTGCACTAAACCTGATCATTACATGGGTACCTTGTCTTCTTCGACTCCTCGAATTGGTTGTTTCTCTTTGCCTGTTTCCTTGTCATGTGCTGAAATTGTAAGCTGTCTGTTCCATGTGTGTACAGGGTGTAGTTCTGTGGAGGTCTGATCCGAGAACGATCTCTTCAGGCGCTATCAAAAAACAACCAATCAATACTCAACTGGCCCTTAGACTAGCCATAAACATTACATTTTAATTAGCCACAGCATTTGGCACTGGTACTAAAAAAATCCTGTTTCTTTCAGAAATACTTCTAGTGATATTCTGATATTAGTAAACAATAAAGACATTTGGCACAGAACACACATCAGACAACAGGTTCTATCTCCAGTTAGTCAATGGACATGCAGAAACTGAAATGGCTCAGGGCTTTAAAACTAACTTTTGCCACAAACAGTGTTGTACAAGTAACCCTGGCTGGAAAATTTTCCTTTGGAAAACCAGATACATAGAAATAAAGAAGGGTAAGAACAGAGAGAGGAGTGGAAAGAAGAAAACCTGTCCCCAGGTTATAGACTGTAAAAGTACACCAGCTAATCCGATTTCTCTCTCAGCTTCCCCATATTATAAGAAGGGATAATACATAAGGGATGATAAATAAGGGAAAATAAATAAATACGCAGTCCCAAACGGTTGCTGCTAGCTGTGTTTTATTTTACATTGAGCTACTGAAATCACCCTTGCTTGAGCCAGATTTAATTGTAAAAAACATCTACAATGGTCACCAAAACAAAGGACAAAAATCTATTATTTTAGTTATACTGTACTTAAAAAACCCCTCTTTCTGGGCATTTTTCCAGCAACTTAAAGGTATCAGAGCTCTTTTGTGGCCTTAATTCAAATGTACATACCAGGGAAACCGTCCGACAGGTCTCTTTACTCTCTGAAGGCTGCGTTCCAAATGGGGTATTGTCAGAGAGAGGACAGGACACCTTCTGACTAACGCTTGTAAGTCCAGTGATCCACTGGGTTGAGTCCATGGTACAGCCCATCCCCTCTGTGAATCACCACAAACACTTTCCGTGTGCATTGTGCTGCTGGTCTAGTAAATGTTAAATCAACTACACACAGCTCAGCGGATCAGAACAAACCACAAGAACAAGGAAGTCTGTGTGGTTATTCACATGGTAGCTCAGGTTTGCACTGACAAAAGTGTCCGTGTGCACACAAAGGGATCAGTCATAATTATCTTGCTCAAATGTTGCTAATTCATTTGTTTAGTTCATTTCCTCCTTTTGGCCTTTTATTCATACTTAGCTGTTCTCTACCCCATTTCTTTCTCAACATATAAACCCAGGAAGATGTATGACCTATCCCAGAATCTCATGTGCCTCTTTACTGCTCAGTTTTAAAGTAGTTCACGTAGCAATTGCAACAGATGATAGGTATGATCACGTACTTGCCGTTACATAAATATTACTACTGAAGTCATTGGGCTACTTGCCTACGTAAAACTTCGCAGGGTCAGGCCCCAGATTACAGCAGAGAAATAAAGCAATATTTTCTCTGTGAGACACTCAGTGACTTTATAATGTGGTTGAACCACTGTTCAAGTTGGGGCTAAGTTAGTGTGAGGGGCTGGTCTAATTTACACCATTGTCCACCCTCTGAGCTTGGCCCCCCCCGTGCCGGGAGCACTTGTGGAGTTTGTTACATAGGAAATAAGAGGTGCCAGGGGAGCAAACAATGTCAAAGGGACAGCTGACGCAGCATTCAAGTCTGATGCAGCTGTTGGGGAAAAAACTGAATATCAAGGCCGCAAAATAAAAAGCACCTCAAAATACAACAGGCAAACCAACCAGGTCTTTTTTTACTGATTTAGAAGCATGATATTAGACTTTGAGCAAAATAGTCCCCCTGAATTAAGCGCTGGAATAAATTGCCTAGGGAGGTTGTGGAATCTCCAACACTGGAGATTTTTAAGAGCACGTTAGACAAACACCTGTCAGGGATTGTCTAGATAATACTTAGTCCTGCCTTGAGTGCAGGGGGCTGGACTAGATGACCTCTCGAGTCCCTTTCCAGTCCTATGATTCTATGAAGACGCTGGGTGGAAAAGATAATAAAATACTGACATTAAGGTCAGGTCATATTGTTCCCATAACTCTCCTATTTTGATGTAATAGCAATTAAAGGTTCTGATGATCCACATACACTGAACAATGACATCAAAACATAAAGGAAATTTCTGAATGGCAGAAAATAAGGGCTATGTTTAATGCTGATGTAATGCTAATGATTTATAACAACATAGCCTGGAGCACAAAAAACAAATTATGAAAGTTTGGGGTGAATGTACAAGTGGTATGCGTCACGCTACGTAAGGTTGACTGGAGGAAATCTAATGACTGTGTAATATGGAAAGAAATAAGAACCCAAGGAAGCAAGGCCCAAGTCAGGGAAATAGCAGATGAGAGACTGCAGGAGAACACCAGCTCGGAGGCCAGAGACCATCTTGACGTTCAGGAGAACTTCCCAGTCCCCCAGAACTCGGTTACTTGAGCTCCTACCTGTTCCGTCTTATTTGTTTATTGTCTATCGTATTATGTCATCAGAAACTATAAGGGACAATAATTCTGTCTGAACATTTATGAATAAAGGTGTAAATTGACCAAGCCTAGATTGGGTGGCCTCATGATGCAGTTTCCAACCTTACACAGTTGTGTAAAAAAGATACTGTGGGCATCATGGACAGCGTGTCAGCCTTACTTTGGACTTTGTTACCGTTCCTTCTTTTGTGCCACTTTTCATCTTAGTCGAACATCATTTGGTGTCTTTATTTACAGAAATCTGTAAGAAAAGAAGGAAAGTGTCCTTGGATGGTTATAAAATAGATAAGCTGGATTCTGCTCTCATTGAGAATGGTGTAAATCTGGAGTAAACCCATTTGCTGGCCTGAGTGATGCTGAATGTACACAGGTGTAACTGAGAGCAGAATCTAGCCTGCTATCTTCACGTGAAACGGTACGGTTTGTCTTGGGCCAGCACCTATTTCTCCAGAAGACATAATGCTTCCAACGGAGCCCAGAGTTAACAGCAAATATGTATTTAGGCAGGTTTCTTTTAAGCATCTGTTACTTTTATGTGCCTGATGCCAGGAACAGCTCTTTGGAGGGACTGGTTCTCCACGCTGCGCTGTATGCAATATACATCTTTCAGGATCCAGGCCCCGTTCACCTGGCACATGGTGAATGGAGCCTTGTCCTTTTTCATTCCCACCACTTAGAGCCAAATGGATTATCTTAGAGGTTCAAAAAGTAATTTTCAGCATGACAACTTAGATCCCACATATCACCCCAGAGCAAAGCTTTACAGCCGAAAAGCAGGGCTGGTAATTGAAATACTGCTGACGTACCCCTACCTAGAGCGGCACTTCCGGGCTGTAATGGGAAACGTGAACAGCGAGGCCCCCATTCGTCTGAGGTCAGAAGCAGCCCCTGGTCTGTGGCAGACATTATTCAGCTCTAATTAGCATTTTAAGGGTTCTCTGCTTTGTGCAGAAAGATTTTTGCCCCCTCCCCTTTTCTTTGCATTCCCTGTTGATCCAGGGCTTTTGCGTACAGATGTCTTGCACTCCTTCCCCTGACCAAATGCAGGCGTGGATACTTTATCAATACGGTTAACCACCAGGGTCCTGATCCAACCCACATTAAAGTCAACGGGCCTGATTCTTATGAACACTAAGGCTTCTTAACCACCCTTGGGGCAGTGCAAACAGCCTTAAGATGCATGTAAATAGAAGAGTGGTGTCAAGGGGCTTCAGTGTAAGTGAGACTCCGGCCCAAGGAGTTCAGTGGGAATGGCTTTAGATCCCAGGTTTCCCAGCTTGCATTGCCTTGCTCAGTGTGGAGAGACGTGCCCCGTGGCTGCCCAGACCCCACTAGCCCTTCACCTGCAGGAAATGCTTTGAGGCAGTGAGAAAGTGAGCTCCCTGCACCCTGCCCAGCCGGAGAGACTCAGGGGGAGAGGGGGCGGGCCCCAGGCGGGCTGACTGATGTCCCACTCCAAACCCCGGCTCACGGGCACAGCAGCGAAGGGGCAGAAAGCGGGTTGCTCCTGTTCTAGGGAGAGAACTGCAGGGAGCATGGGAGCTGCTCCGGAGAGCACAAGTTCAGGGTCCGTGTCGCTAGTACCTCAGTGCCACTCGTTTTGCTAAAGCAGCTTCTGAGCTGCTGAGCAGTTTTGTTAAGGCAAGAGCGACCATTTCATCTGCTCCTGTGACCTCATCACCCCTGAATTCTTGTCTAGCGGGGAGAGCAGCACAAGAACATTGAGTGTTCGGTGACCTCACTCCCAGACATGGATCTCGCTCTATACAAGGCCGCTGCGGCTCCGAATGTCCCACGAGACCCCTCAGGACTCTGTGAACGGTGTCGTGGGGTCCTCCCAGCTAGGGAGAAGGGAAGGGGTATGGACTGACCTTTCTGCGCAGCATGGACCAGATGCGGAGGCCCCGTCCCATTGATTTCGGGGGAACTCCTCGTGAATGGAGGTGCTGCTTAATGTGAGCAAAGGTGGCAGATCCCCTCCCTTCTGTCTCTGGGGCTGCCTTCCACCTGCAGCCTCGTGATGAAGCCTGGCAAACCACGACCGGGCTCATGGCGCTCACGGCATTGCCCTTCCCAGTCAGAGGCTCACAGCAGCGTGGCAGAAGGTGGTGCCATCTTGGCTGGCTACCCCTTGTTCATCAGAGGCAACAAGAGTGGTTGGACTGAGGAGAAAGAAGGTGGGGAAGGAAGGTGACGCACGAGGGAGCAGGGACCCAAGCCTCACATCCCTAGTGGTGTTCAGGATTTGCTGAAGCCGGGAGCAGTTTCACTGATTCCCACTCTCTGGCCTGGTCTGGTCAGGACACCTTTCAGACTCAGGCCAGTCAAGGCCCAGTCCTGTCATGGTGGATCCCAGAGTCCCAGGAGAGGATGGGGTGGCAGCCATGATGGAACAAAGCTCAATTTTTCCCGTCCGTGGTTCCCACTGCTCCCATGTAGTGACCCTCATAGTATAGAGGAATCAGGTATTATCCCTTTAAATAGCTGGTGAGCCCTCTAGCCGTGCTGTCTGCGGTCTGAGCCTAGACACCCGGAAGCACAGCAATGTGTGTATGTAGCTAGGCCTGGCTCGTTGCGAACAGTCAGTGTACCCATCTAACCGTCGGCGTAACTACGTTGTTCGGGGGTGTGGAAAATCCACATCCCGGTGTGACGCAATTATACCGACCTAGCGCCCTGTGTAGACAGCGCTATGTCAGCAGGACAGCTTCTCCCGTCCACATAGCTCCTGCCTCCCGGTGAGGTGGCCTCACTGCGCCCATGGGAGACGCTCTCCCGGCGACGTAGCCTGTGTCTTCACTAGGTGCTACAGAGGTGGACCCGTACCATGCAGCACTGCAGATCAGCCCTTAGTTATCTGACCACGGTGCCGGTCTGGCTCCTTCACGCTACGTTCACTGCGTAACCAGCAGAGAGCCACTGCCCCAGACACATGGAGTGCAAGGAGGGGGCCTGGTCTCATCCGTTAGCATGAACCAATCAAACACATTGTGATGGCTTGACTATAAACATGGCTTCCCATTCTGGACTCTGCAGGTCATCGCTAGGCCAACCTGTGACTTTAGCAGGCGCCGTCAGCCCCCTGAGCATGGTTAGGCAGCCCAGTTCGTGCCAGCGTTTGTCTCCACCTCTTTTTCATAAGCCGTTTTCTGTGAGGGGCTGGCTGGGCTCCCGTGACCCTGAACGCCTTCGAGTAGAGGCGTCTGCACAAAAGGGGACCAGTCTGCAAATCAAAGATCTGGAGCCGGTCGCCGTTTCCCTGCCCCTTTAACAACTGGCTGCGTGTCTCTCGCCCTTCATCTCTCCCTTCTTCCCGTGTCCTTGTCCCCCTTTCCTTCCAGCAGTTCTCCTTGCCCACCTCCTCTGGCCGGTCTCCCTTTGCTGTGCTAGGGCTGGGGCTCGATCTACATCCCAGAGTTTCCTCAGGACTGCTGAGGGGGCTGGAATGTCCTTAACACTCACTGATTGCCGGGGGCTGCTGGGCTCAGGCAGGCAGGCGAGAGGCTGCGGGAGGGCGACTGCACGCCTGTTGCTGGGTGAGTCAGTTGGACATTGCTGGGCAGGAGCGCACGGTGGATCTGATTGCAGGATCGGGGCCCAGGGTGCTGTGCTGTAGCTGGGCAGGGCTGACCGATGTAATAATCTGATGGGCCCAGCCACAGCCATCTGGACATCAAAGTGCACCTGTTCGAGCCACTCTGGGACTGGGGTGATGAGGCCCTCCCCTGTCCGTAACAGCAGGGCTGTAAAATCACATTGCGGCTCTTTTCACACTGATCACTTTAACTAACAGAAATCTAGGACTGAACTTTGCATTTTGATGCTTGTCGGCCTCAGACAGAAATTTTAGCTGCAGTGAGAATCTGGGCTTAAACAGCACATTCTCAATCAGCAGCCTCTTCTCTCCCCAGGGAAATATCCTTCCTATTAGTTTGTTTAGCTGCTGGTAATAACCGGCTCTGCTCAATAACAAACAGCCTCAGAGACCCCAGTATGCTGCAGCCCTACGGGCCTCCCTGGCTCTCTGCAGCGTCTGAGACGCGGCCTAATTTGGGAAGCTGTAATGATAAAAGCCTAGCTTTGGCTGGAGGAGGCCTGCTGGGCTCCCCAAGCTGCTCTTCATACCTGGGGAAGTCATGCTTGTGAGCGAGAGCGTGAGAAGGTTCACTGAGCATGCTTGGGACGTCCTTGCAACAGCTCCTCTCCTTTGTCTGCCTGTAGAAGGGAAAAGGGACCCAATGGGGCCGAACAAGATGAGCAAAGAAAGTGAGGCCAAGGAGTCTCTATAAAAGGTTGGGGGCACTTCCCCTGCTAGAGGCCACATCGTGTTGGTGTGAGAGGATGGGGGGGGGGGGGCGGCATTGAAGTGACCGCAGAAAGTGCTTAAACACTGAAAGCATCTGACTGAATGGGCAGGAAATGTACATCCATGATCGACAACGTCACAGGGCAAAATATCACCAGCTGAAAGGTGACCTGCAAAGTTAATGGAAATGGGGCCCAGACCCTGTTTTGCTTCTTTATGGTGGAGAATGAAGATCTGAAAGGGGTTTCCAAAAACAGCGTTTGTTTTTCCCCTCTGCTTCTTAGGTAGAGATTCAGTTTTCAACTACCCAGGAAGACTCTATGTTCAACTGGAGAACTCTTGAGACATCACAAGCTCCAAGGAAGTGAAAGCAGTTTAGTCAATGGGCTGGTTTCAGTGGGGTTTGGATCAAGTCCTAAGTGTATGTAGACTGCACGGCTCTAATTTTGGTTGCCCCCTATTTAATGGACACACTTGGGAGAGGAGTTTGTTTTCTGAGGGATTCCCTCTCCCTCCCCTGCCCCCTTACCTTCCACCAAGGACTCAGAAAGCTCCCAATATACATTTCTGGGTCATCCAAAAAGCCCTCCAACAAAAAAAGGGAGAGGATTAGACTCAATTCACCAGACACTTCCGGAAGGAACAAGAGGAAAAACTTAAAATGCAAAGACCCTCTTAGCAGACCTATTGTAGCCATCATAAGGAAGCAAAAGAGGGCACAACTCTCCCTATTTTAAGAACACAAGAACGGCCATACTGAGTCAGACCAAAGGTCCATCTAGTCCAGTATCCTGGCTTCTGACAGTGGCCAATGCCAGGTGCCCCAGAGGGACTGAACAGAACAGGTAAACGTCAAGTGATTACATTGCATTAACTCTGTCCAATTTCTTCTCAAGTCCCACTGGGAAGGGCTGGACCCAAATCCCCAGCATTTGATGCCTCAAAACTTGCGGAGGAAGTTTATGTCCAGGATTGCCTCTGGGGAGCTCAGGCACCATCTTGTATTGCAGTGACCCACAGCAAGGTGCAATTAAAATGAAGCACACCATTATTCAAGACGTCAATACATCAAACTGCGGGAGCAGATCATTAACTTGATTGCAACGTAGCAAATAATAAACCAGAGCCGTGGAATGGAATGGCATTGGGCTCAGGCTGCAATCTTCCCATTGGGAGAATCCTTCACGGTTCTTAAGGACAAGGAGGAATTAAAAAAAAAATACATGTCATATTGAAAAGCTGCCAGGCAGGGGAATGAATAATGTGCCATGCAAACAACAACGCACCGCCTTTATAGCAGCATTATCCTGTAGCCATTAAAGATAATAGTCCAGCTTCCATGTGTAACTCTTTTGCCAGGTGTGATTGGCAGCAGCAAGGGCTGGCCTGCTGATAGCTGGGGGTCCACTTTAGCAATGCTGGCCCAAGGTCCCACCCAGAGTCTCATTGGTATTCCTGCTCTGGGAAACACAATAAAACAAAGCCCTCTCTGGTCAGCCTTGTCAGGCGGTTCTTCTCCTCCAGCAAGCTCTCTTGCCTGGGCTGGAGCAGAGAACTGTACTGAAGGGAAAGGGAACACAAACAAGAGACCATAGGAAACCCAAGATTATTAGATGCACAGGTAAAGTGAAGAAAAGCACACTGACTTGCAAGGAATCTGTTCATCTCCCCATCCCCGCAGCCTCAATACATGCTCAGTACTAGCCATCCATCTCCTTGACCTCCCGGCTGGTGCCCACCAGGGACAATCAGGGGCAGCTTCCCTCGCTGGCCCTGGCTCTTCCCATCACAGCCGCCTGGCCTGGTCCCACCGTAGGGTATGGCTGCACCTCAGCTCAGGGTTCAGCTTGCCCTCACCCCAGGTGGGTTAAGGCCCCATAAAGGCTCTTCAGCTTCTCATTACTCAGCCCACCCCCTGCTCCATGTCACCTCTCCAAAGAGCCTGCATTGCTGGGCTGGCCCTGGCCTCTCACTAGAGCAGCGTAGCTCAGCTCTATGCTGCTCTTGCTGCAGCTCCTCCGTGTCGCTGTCTTCAAGCTGGGAGCTCCCCGGGCAACGCTGAGCTGCTGGTGAGAGTCCTCGCCTCTTAGAACCAGGCCTCACACCCCAAGATGAGCCCCCACCCCCTTCCATTCCTGTGTCCATGCTGCACAGCCCAGCCATGCAAGACTGGGGTTTGCACCAGGGTGATCCCTTCACCTCGATTTAGTACAGGGTTTTGCCTTCTGGTTACACAACAAGGATAGTGATATTTCATTACGAATTTTAGCCAAAATGTTCACAGTGAAATGGTGGGTAACAAACATGCAAATGAAGCTTGTTCACTTTGTCTTTTCCCCCTGACACCAAGGAGGGGGCCAGAGGGGAGCTGGAGGGCTTTATTCCTCGGTGCTCCTGCCACGGGGTTTATGCATGGTTAAATGTCAGGACAATATGGATGGCTACAAAGCCTCCTGTAGGTATTGTGGAGGCAGAAGTTTGGTCCCGCACCCTCCTGATCTGGCCCCTTACAAAGAGAGGACCATCTCCTAGCAGAAGGCATGTTCAGCAGTGAGACGTCACTCAACCACCTCTGAACACAATGGTGTATGGCCCCAGCATCAGTGTGACAGCATCTCTTGCGGCCGGAGAAGGTCGAATAGAACTGGGTTCATTCGTGGAGAAGCACGTGGGGGTTAGTGGTGCTGAGGGTTTGGGCTGGTCAGGTTCCATCTGCACAGAGGCAAATTTCCCTGTCCTCACATGGATTCAAACAGCCACCAGCTCCTAGTGAAACACTGGTGAATGCAGAGATGTTAGCACAAAGGATGATTACACCCATGCAGCGTGTGTTTGCTCAGCCGTGTTCATTACTCCCCAGTTTGAAACACTCAAGTCACCTTGTCAGGGGACAGGGCCTCTTGTAATCACTGGGCCTACAAATTTACTCAAATTGTGAGAAGTGGGTCAAAGTTCCTACAGTGCCGGAGTGCCGTGTAACAACACGTGTTGATGGGAAAAGGTGCAAAACGAAAACAGAAAAGCTGAAATAGTCCAAACAAAAAGACGCCATGGTATAATTCACAGACTCTGTTAAGCTCGTGTGTGGTAAACAAGAAAAGTGTAGGACTGGAAATTAGTGAACTAAAAAGAGTAGGTCAGAAATTAGGCTTAATTGGTGAACAAAATAACGAGGGAATGAGCTATTCTGCCCTTCATTCCCTTTGGGGGGGGGGTCTTTAAAAAAGATACTTTGGGGGAAAAGACAGATGGCTGGAAGCAAACGCTGGCTGGCTGAACGACAAAAGAAGGGAAAGGAGCAAGCTTCACCATCCCTGGCTGCCATCCCCACCATCTCCTGAGATGCCGGGCCTTCTTCATCCTGATCCTGAGAGATGTCTGGACCCGAGAGAGGGACCCAGATGACACCGCCACATCCACCGGCTCTGGCTAAATCCTAAATACTACCTGGGATGTGAGACTTGGTCTCCCACAGCCCCATGTGTCCTTTTCCTTGCCCAGCTTATTTCTATCTTTCCTATCTCCTTTTTCCTTCTGCCTAGTAAGAGCCTGGCTAGCCAGCCAAGCATGCATATTTTGCAACACTGCTATAAGCCTGAGACCAGAAAGGGGCAGCTAAATGTAATACCTTAAACAGCTCAATGCTGGAACAAGTTTGCCAGGTCTCAGACTTGCTGATCAGACCATGTGCTGTGCTTGTCTTTTTCCAGCAGCAAGTCTGCAAGTGAGAGTCAGCACCAGAGACAGAAGCTGCATTTTCGCTCTTTGCTGCTCTTTTCTTTCCGTGTGTGTGTGTGTGTGTGTGTGTGTTTGTCTTCTAGGAAAGGGGATTGGACTTTAACAACAACAGCAACAACGAGCACTCCAGCCCATCTTAACTAACTTCTTCTCTATTCCCCAGGAGGACAGTTATTACCCTCTATAATGCCATCTAAGAGACTGTCAGACCTGGTGGTGGTGGGGGGTCCATATATTCATCTACAGGAATACAGGAGGCCAGGCCATGAGACAAACCTTGGGAGACAGGCAGCGAACAGCCCAAGAACAGCGCTTGTGAACTGTTTGTGCAGAGGATTCAATGAGCACACACAGGCAGCATCGCTTTGCTAACAGTCTGCTAACCGAGATGTGCTAAAGGCCTAACAAATACCACCCGTAAAGACTAGTCTGAGCAGCCCTACCTATTACAAACAACGTCACAGGGGCTGAAAGCCAACAATATGGGTTCAGGCTGCTGCGTGCAGGACAAAGCTACAGGACATCAGAGGGACCCTTCAGACTAATCGCAGCTCACAAGCCAGACAGCCACGTCATTGGTTCCACATCAGCCCGTGAGTCACACATTGAAGAGATGGGTTCATCACCATCCAGGCTTGCTACCGGCCTCTGATAATTACGCCTCTGATGACCACTTCCGGGGCTGAGAAGGAACATCATCTGTTAAAAGCAAACCTCAGCCCGCTCAGGAGTTTAGCTCTCTGATCCACTTTTGCAGTGCACGCATATGGAACAGGGAAAATGAAATGATTCATTCAACTAAGGAACGAACCACATTAGCAAACTGATCACACCTTCATCGGGCATTACCGCAGTGCAGCTGGAATCCCACTTTGCCGTAACTTGGTTCTGCTGGCAAACATTTGCGAGTGGTAGCTATCCCAGTCCCCTTATGGGCTAAAGGGGACAATAAATAAAGGCAAATGCTCCATAAAAGTATACGATAGTAGACAAATAAAGTGTGAGTATTATTCTGCACTGCACTCAGCAGTCTTAACTTGTGCAGCCAAGAGATAACATCTGAGTGTCTTCTCCGTAACGCCGTGAGATTGTCTACTGGTGGTGCTGTTGTGCAACTCATCAGCTGCTGCATGCTGGAGGCACGCTGAACGCGTGTATGGAACAGCTGTGTAAGCAAAGCCAAATACTCACGGTTTTACCCTTAGAAGAGAAACATAAGTAAAGCCAAATTATAACGGTTTTACCCTTAAAAGAGAAATTAGCCCATACAGCACCAACCACACAGTATGCCGGGCTAGCCAAATACAGAGCAATCTGTTTTTATTGTTTCTTATGAGTCCTCTTCAACCAAAAGATGATAAATACCTAGAATTAGAGGAATGTAATTACTCCATATTAGTTGGATTCACAGAGTATAGACACAGATCATAAACAGCCCCTGATTATTACTAATTTTGCATTTTTAACATTTTGAATTGCTGCAATTAGGCACGTCCTAGGAAATTAGCTTCCATTTCACTTTATCAAACCCTCATTCATCACCCTGTATTTATGTTGCTTACTCTCAAAAGGTTATTTTCAATGTAACCCCCTCCCCATCCCTACTATGTACCCTAGCCGAGTTCTGCTCAGTTTGCTGAGGACTGGCCTCAGGTGGAGGATAGAGACCAGGTGTTACCCAAACAGTAGGCCAGAGCTTTATCCTACCCAGTTTAATTATGGAGACAATCAGTCCCTGAGGCCCAGGATCTGCCCACAGAGGCACTTATCAGTAATGTCAGACTGAAGCACCTAGAGACGCAGGGGCTCACACTTGTGCAAATCAGATCACTAATACTTCGGTGCCTACCCAGCTGCGTGACGTTAAGCTTGACAGTTGTGGCCTGGATAACGGAATGGTTCTTCCAGGCAGCCACACAGCACGGCACGGCACGGCACGGCACGGCGCTCCCCCCTGGCCCTGTTTACAACACACAAGTGCTGTTGAACTCTTGAGCTGCTCCCCCATGGTGCCATTTATACCCAGCAAAGGGGGGGGAAAGTACTACCCGGTGACCGTGCACAAGTGCGAGTGACGATGTCAGGTGCGAAGCAGAGGAGAATCAGGGGCACTAGTGTGCAATTAAACTGTCATCGTAACAGCCACGTCCCATGGCACAGAACGCATGCTGACACCAGGATACCAAATGACTTCTTATGGAAAATAATGATGCCTAGCCCTTCGGTCACCTTTTGTAACAGATCTCAAAGTGCTCCACAAGCTTGAACGTGTTTAGCCTCACGCCCGCCTGTGGGTAGAGGAGTGGTATTGACCCCGTTTTGGAGACCTCCAGTAAGTTTGTTTTAAGTGCCTTTTCCCCTCCTCTGGCACAAACAGTTGAATAGCACAGAAAATACATTGCTAGTTCCCTGACATCCTTGCGAGAGCCTGGGGAGTGTAGCCCAGTAGCAGTTTATGAGTTAGCCTCCGCAGAACAAAACGAAGAGAGCCAGAAATGTTGCGTTAGCTTCTCGTGTAAAAGTTTTCCCAAGAAAAGATGCTGTAGTTCTTTTGTTGAGATGGTTTCTCACTGACTAGGAAATACTGGGTTGAGCAGAGACATCGGACGTCAATAGTTTGGCATCATTTCTTTGTTCTGATGGAAAATGTGCACATTATAAGACTGAGATTGCAGTGTTCCCGCTATGCCACAGACAGTGGGTCTGTTTCCAACAGAACAACAGTTGGGGATCATCCTGTGCAATTCTGGAGAGTTGATCGTGGTTTGAGGGGAAATTAGGTGCCATCCCATATGCATCCAAACCTTCCTTATTCATTGGCACTTACACAAGGTTTTTAATGTGGCCTTCGTGATGTTCAGCTTTGCCTTGCTGTACAGGAGCAATTTCACCCTGAGTACAAAGATCCGCAGATCTGTAAGATTTACTCAGCCGTGTGAAGTCTAGCTGTTCATAACTGGCCGGAATCCAAGAACTGGCCAAACCAGCCCTAGTCAGACGCCTTGGCTCCGGGGATTATTAGAGGTCGGTTACCTCTGCAGCTGCCCCTTTCTGAGCTGTGCTGAAAACCCCTGGGTTCAGCTGAGGTTCTGGGCCCTGCATCTTCTGAATGCCTGTAGGTTTTCCTCTCGGTCACCTAATTTGACATTAAATTTGTGTTTCAGCCTCTAGAGCTCTGGTTAGTTCATTACACGAGGGGCTTGCCTGGCATTTTCCAAGAGCAGGATGGATGTCTCACTTTCCTTGCCACTGGTGTGTAAAATTGATGTGAGTGGCATCTTGGCTGCTGGCGACAAGTTAGAAGCAAGGCCATTGTCTCCTCTCATACGAAGTGGCACCGAGGGGGAGGTGGGCATAGAAGGGAGGCAACCAGCAATGCCACACCCTGTTTACCCAGTTTTCTGCAGTTAGTCTAAGAAGGCATCTGGTGAAGTTTTGCCAGGGGCAGAATCTCCAGCCAGATCCGGTTGAAAGGTACTGGAAAAAATACAGAGTGGCCACTGAGCACCCTGCACAGCAAGCAACCCCTGCAGCTCGGTTTCCATTTGCTCTCTGGACAGCTGTAATGCTTGCTATCTATTTCCCATCGTCGGCGATCATCCCTGGCTTCAGAGTATTGATGGCGACGGCAGAGCGGGCCTTGACTCAACACCCTAGATGCAATCGTCCCTGGGGGTGTTCACAGTTCAGACCCAGGTCTGGATGAGGGCTGGGCAAATGGCCCCAATAAAATAATAATACCAATAATGGGCCCTTTGGAGTGTTGGAACCTGGATCCCGGTTTTATGGCTTGGAAGCACACGTGGTGCAGCTGCTGGTCGTTTCACTTCCTGCTCGTCTGGCAGGCGCTCGGACACTGGGGAGAGGAGGGCTGGAGAGAGACCCAAAGACCAAAGCACACAATGGATTCAGAGATTTTAAGGCCAGACGGGTCTATTGGTTCCTCCAGTCTGACCTCCTGCAAAGCACAGGGCACGAAGCCGTCCTATAGTTTCTGCATCACGCCCATAACCATGGCCTGATTTACCCTTTACAAAGACTTCCAGCCTTGCTTTAAAGGCTTCAGATGACCGAGAATCCAACAGAGTAGACTAGAATGGGCCCGTCTCTGGCTGTGAGCCACGTAGCAGTTTGCCATCCTTTTCTTCTACCCTTTGCTACCTCAGTATCCTGTGACACTTCCTTTGCAAATCAGCTGATTGCTGTTTCCTAGCCTTCTGCTCCCTTCAGATTGGGGGTGGGGGGAGTGCGGAGAGCCTGGAGGTGCCCAGATCCAGCCTGGTCCCTGGGGAGCGGATGGATGGAAAGGGGAGGTAACATGCTGCAAAGCTGCTGCTTTGCCTTGACCCTCTCCTTGCAGCAGCAGAAGGGAGCAGCCATCCTGAGAGGTTATTTGTGATGATGATAATTCATCTCTCAGTGGGGCCTGGTGCCCCCATCAGGGGTCAGGGCCCCACTGCCACAGACAGGCACTAACACTGCCTTGAAGCCCTCACAAGCTAATTAAGCCTGAGTCCGGCCTGAGCCCCATTGCGGTGGGGAAAGCGGTGCGCTGACAAGCCGGCCGTGCACCAAGCAGCAGCATTCTGATGATGATTTTTGCACTAACGAATGCAGCCGCTAACATACAAACCCCAAACGATCCCCGCCGCTCCTGGGTGAAGGCAGACCCGATGAATATCCAGCATTTAAAGTAGCTAGAGTGAGGCCAATGAAGGGAATGTTCACATTTTAAGCACAGTCTCTCCTTTAAACTGTGGACAAGGCAATTCCCATTATTTCCAAATGGCGAATTTGCACCTCTAGTGGCTTCATGCTGGGGACCTTTCTCTCTGGTACGTTGGCGACTGTCCTTCCCCTGGACGGGAAACGAAACGGGGGATTGATAGGCTAGCGGCACAGCATTTCCTTGTTACAGAAGCACAGACAGCATTAAAAAATGAATGTCGCTATAAATGATTAATGCTGGCACAGGTCATTTCTAACCCTATTAGTATCATACCATTACATTTGTTTCTTATGCACAGGCCGTGTTTTTATTGCAAAGCGTAACAGAGCATAATGCTAACACTGCAACACTGGAGTTGGTCAATTAATGAGGAGGGGGAAAGAAATGGGAAATGGCCAGCCGCTGACCGAGGGCAGCATTTGGCAGGGCAGCTCCTTCCGCGCGTTGCCTTTGCTGGGCGTAGTAATGACGGGACGTCTGGCTGGGCGAGTCCTGCCAGCTGAATGCCGAGCAAAACAACAAATGCTTGGAGTTCGGGCTGGAAAGAGCGCTCATGGCTGGTGCTAAGCAATGTGGGTATCAGAGGAGCAGCGCCAAGGGGAGGCCCGCGCCATCGCACCAAAACCATGGCGTAGCTAGCAGTCGTACGCTGTGGCTCGGGAGCCAAGCCCACGCCCCTCTCGAGGCTTCAGAGCCGAGCTCCAGCCCGCTCAGCGATTTTCATCGGAGTCTCTAGGCTGGACGGAGGCTGCCGTGGAGCTGCACCCCGAGAGACCAGGGCCCCGTTGCTCGGCATTGGACAAAGACATGGCAAGAGACCACCCCTGCCCTCCCTGGGTGGGAAGAGTAGGAACCCCATTTTACTTACGGGGAAGCAAGCCCAGGGCGGCTAGGGGGCTTGCCCAGGGGTCTGGGCAGGAGCTGGGAACTGAACGCAGCGCTGCTGGCACAAGGGCGAGACACACCACCCTTCGTCCTCTCCGTGCCCCACTAGCATCGGGAGTGCCAGGGAAAATGTCGCAGCCTGTGGGAGGGAAATCTAGCAGCTCAGTGGGGGGCGGAGCAGAGCCTGTGTCCGTGGTGCTGGGACGGGGTGGGCCTGCCCCGCCACGCTGCTCCAGAGCAGGCCTGGCTGCTACGCACCTCGCTGCGGTTCCGGAGCGCCTGCCCTTCCCTAGCCGGCAGCAACACGTGGGAGGTCTCCCCAGGCCGGGGAAGCCCCATCAGCCCTTGCAGGGAGACTCTCAGGGTAGCATCACCGGCGGACCAGGCCAGCACAGCTCCTTCCAGCAAGGGGCGGGCAGGTGGACTCGGTGTGGATGCCCTTTGCCAGATTCCCCCAAGCTGGGCAGGTCTGGGCCCTGAACCCCCTTTCTTCAGGGGCCGAGGGAGAGGGCAGCTGGGGGAAAGGCTAGCTACACTCCTCAGGAGAGGAATTAGGTGGCAGCTGCATGAGTTGGAGTTCATGGCGCGTCCACTCCCCCACGTGGGGGCTTGTCCCAGTGCAGGGTGATCAGGGCTTTCTGAGAAGTCCCCTGCTGAGAGCACGTCTCACTGTCTGCCTCAGGCAGGGTCCTATTTATTTCATCCCAGAGTTCTGGCCACGTAGCAACGGCAGCAGGTTTTACTGTGCGCGTTCCCTAAGACACTGCAGAAAGATTATGCACGCTTCCCCCATGCAAGCTTTCATTAGGTTGCAGACGGGGTTAACCTGATCCTTGTCAGCACAAATCTAATGCCCAGGGTGAAGGAAATAGCATAAATTGAGGACAAGAGGTGACCGCTTTTACCACCGCTCTCGAGACTTCTCTGGCATTTTTGCGTGTTGTACACTTTTTAATTGGGAGGTTTTCCCTTTGCCAGAGGATTTCTCGCCTTCTTTACCAATGAGGCTGACGTGCAAAAATAAAGCTGTGGAACGACAGTGTAGGACAGAGAATAATTTGGCAGCGAGACAAAAAATACTGGCATCGCTCTGCCAATGTGACCGTTTCAAACCCTCGTTTGGTTGCCAAGTGTAACAATTTCTGCACAAACATCTTGCTAATAGGAAACAATGAAAATGACAGCCCAGCCCATAACTCACCATGGAAATGGTCTCAATAAAAATGTAACCCAACTCTAAAGACATCTATTGTGCCATCCGTGGGGCTTAGCAGCTCCCACTGAGAATCACCAGTGAGGTCCCTTCTTCTGCTGGAGAGGCAGAGACACCCTGCAGGAACTGCAAGTTTCTCTCTAACTTACTCATTGGCTCCATAAAAGGGCCTGCATAATGTCCTTGTCCGTTTCCTCTCGTGGACCATTATGGCGCCTGCCATTTTCCGCACACGACTGAATTTAAGTGCCATGATTGTTACATTAGCACAAATCACACAGAAGCTTTTCTTTATTCTGCAGCCACAGCCCTGTAAATGTTAATAACAGGCTGTTGTCCTTGGAGGCTTTTAAACAGTGCGAGTTGAATTGTGAATGGTTTGGGATTTTTTTTTCTTTTTGTGTTGAAAAGATGTATTCAAATGAAAGTACAGTAATGCTGTACTTTGTGCTGGCCAGATTTCCTTAGCGTTTCAGACAGAGGGGGACAGTGGGGATGGATCAATTGAATGCCAGGAAATTGCCTGCTATTTGGTGCAATTAGGGAGCATGAGGCATTACCGATTGCCACTCGCTTCTCCAGAATGAAACCAATATGAGATTCCAAGGTCAGGAGACACATTTGGCTGGGTCAGTGGGGCCACGGAAGAACCGGATGAATGGCACGAGGCTGAACAATGGAAACTTCCTCCTCTCCCCCTCCAATTCTGAACTGCAGTACCAACCTGCCCCCGGAAGTGTCCTCTATGTCTCGCCGTAGGGTACGGCCAGGGCATTTTGGGTCAGAGCTGCGCACAGTTACACCCCCACAACCCCCCTGCATGATCTGGCAGAGACACCCGCAGTACGGCTTGGCCCTGCACCTAGCAGGGAGGTACAAAGCCCCCTGCCCTGCACAAAGGCCACACGACACGGCCACTGCATTTTGGCCCTTACACAGCTGCTTTGGCACAATACGTCCCTGTATGAAAGATCACAGCTGGGTCAATCACCCTTTAAATTCAGTAGTTAGCTTAGAGCCTTGGCAAAAGGCCGACTGGCCCTACATTGAGAGAGGCTTGGAAACTTGCTGAGATCTTGATGGACAATGACGGTGATATGAACCGCTCAAGTCCTGGGAGTTTTTTCTCCTTAAAGACTTTGCATAATGCTAGGGCTGAATAGCAGGTCAGGTTTGTAGGTGCTGGCCCCTGAGCTCAGGTGAAAGACAGGTTAGGGCCTTGAAACGTTCTGTGGATTGTTTATTTTGCTCTATGTAGCACACACAGGCAGAGTTTTGTCTCCATGATCAGCAGTGTCCAGCTTGCAGCAGGGACAGTCCCAGACAGGGAGCTGAATGTGGGGTGGTGGGGAATGGAGAAAAGATTTGGGGAGAAGTGTCCAAATTGCTGTTCAACTTTTCACATTAATTCTGTAACTCGTTACTATATTTATTAATAAAAATATTCTCCCATCTTCAACCCCGGTGCAGTTGCGCCAATTCCAGCAATCGATGGAGCGGAGCAGGTGAATACTCCAGTTACTCTGGGTGTGTCTACACAGCTGACCCATGCCAGCTGACTCAGGCTCGTTGGGCTTGGGCTGCAGGGCTGATTCATTGCTGTGTAGACTTCCAGGCTCAGGCTGGCACTGGGCTCTATCACCTGCGGTGTGGGCCAGACCCAGGTTTTTTTTGCTGTGTAGACAGATCCTCTCTGCATTCTCTGAACTGGTACAGGTTTCAGAGCGGTAGCCATATCAGCAAAAATAACGAGGAGTCCTTGTGGCACCTTAGAGACTAACAGATTTATCTGGGCATAAGCCACAAAAGCTTATGCCCAAATAAAGTTATTAGTCTCTAAGGTGCCACAAGGACTCCGTGTTATTTTTGAATTGGTACAGCATATCCTGGTTTCAAGCAGGGTAAGCTCATTTGATGTAAATAGCATCTTGGCCTGTCTACACCAGGACTTTGCTGTGGAGGCCAGGCCTTTGAGGGTGTGGATTGGGGAAAATCCCCACTGGAGAAAGGACTGGGAAAATATGGAAAAAGATACATACAATAAATTGCCCATGGAGGCTGTGGAATCTCCATCATTGGAGGTTTTTAAGAACAGGTTAGACAAGCTCCTGTCAGGGATGGTCTAGTTATTACGTAGTCCTGCCAGGGTGCCAGGGACTGGAGTAGATGAACTAGTGAGGTCCCTTCCAGTCCTTCACTTCTAAAGTTCTGCGCTTCTCTCCTGAATTAGATACAGGTAGCCCTCCTGATGTCAGCTGGATCCAGTGACCTATTAACCTCACTAGCTGGTCCCTGATGTGAAAGAGAGCATAATCCAGAGCATGTTTCCCCATTACCCCAATCCTTGTGCATCCCAAATTCTGAAACGATTGGAAGAGACAATAATATAACTGGCTTCAGGAGGCATTATAAGTGTGTACAGATCCCTTAAGAAACGGCAGAACTAACAGCCCTGGGCAAATTGCCCTGGCGTGTGTCAATGGATCTAACACCAACAAGGTTAGAACTTGAGTGTTGATTCAGGTAAAGCAATGTAGCATGCTCAATTTAGGCAGAATTAGAGGAAAAAGAGGATGAGATTTCATTATCTATTACATGATCTTCAATGAGCTGTGAGGCAGGAGGTTAAATTAAATGCTTTCAGCCACCCTTGGGTGGTCGGCAGCTGGTGAAACAACCTACGTTTGCAATAAGACCCCATAGTGTTCAGTATGAATAACTTTGGGGTCATTTAAATATCTTGTAATGATTTAAAAGCTGGCAGACTAGGGTGTTTTGTATTCCTGCCTATTCAGAAAGGCTTTGATCTCCACACGCTTCGTATTTCTTTTAACATCCTAAAATTCATTTCATGTGCGAGGGACACGTCTGGTATTATGAGCGTGAGGATTAGGCAGCAAATGTAGCAAATTATTATCGATTGGGGACACCAGATACCGGGCTTGCCCTGTTCTGCTGAAATGAAACAACTGGTGGGAAGCCAGTGGAAAGTTTGGTTTAACCGTTCATTGGTGAGTGCCTTCCGCCGTGGCAGAGTTAGGGCTGGGCAAATGTTCCTCCCCCCCACTCTTTGTGAGGCGTAAGGTGGAAAGGAACAGACAGTGACTATTTTATAAAATTCACTGGTTTTTCCTTCTTCTTCTGGGATTTGTGTAAAGGCCCTGCTGGCCCCTCACTGAAACGTAGTGGGTCCCGTCCTCCGTGTGAGCTGGTTCTGCTCGAGCCCCCACCCTAAGTGACCACGACAAGATGGGGGTCGAGCCCCCCAGGAATCCTGGGCCCAGCCTTGTTGGGGTTACGAGGACTCTGCCACCCAGGAGAGCGGAAGGGGAGCCTCCAGGGGAGGCAGGCCTCTGGGTAAAGGGAGTGGGAGCGAGGACTCAGATCCCTTCGCTAGCCCATGCCACCGGGGTGGGGTGTAAGCCAGGAAAGTTCCCCACAAGAGCGTCCCCTGATGATATCAGGATGAAGGAATCTCTCCCCCGTTGGTAAGGAGGTGGCAGCAGAACCTGCTGCTGGTTCAGAAGCGCTTGGTTTGCTCCCAGCAGCAGTTGTTCGGACACGGCTGTCGGCTCCAAAGGGAGGGAGTGGCCCAGGCCCATGGCCTTCAAACACTCAACCCCGGCCTCCGCTTAGGAGATGGAAATGGGCACTTGATCCATCTGCGGCCTAGGCAGCTCGCCCCGCTTGTCTCCATTCAGAACGCCCCGCCTCCGATTGGCCCCCGGTGCCCGTCTCCATCGCCAGCTTGGTACATTTTCACACCAGCCGCTTGGTGCTTTCTCTCCCGCTGACCCTCGCGGTTGGGAGGAACTCCCAGGAAACACCAGCAAAGCCAGCTCATTATCCTCCCTGCTCAGAACTCTTCTTTGCCATGATGCCGCAAAGAGCAGCGAGGCCGCAGGTGTGCAGAGACCACGGCCCATCATGCTGGCTCCGGGGCACGATGGCAATACAAATAATAAATAAAAATAATAATGATTGGGAGGTGCTGGAAGGCAGGACTAGGAATCAGGGCTCTGGTCCGGGCACTGCCCCACACTCCCTGGGTGCTGAGGGCCCTGCGTACCACAGAACCAATGCAGCTGTGCTCCGCGGGAGGGAGAGGGCAGGATTTTGGAAGGCTGGGCAGGATGGGGCACTCTCTGCGCAGCACAGAGACCAGCTACACGGGGGCCCCTAAGAGCCCATTACAGCAAGGCTGCAGAGGGACGGCCTGTTGCTCCAACAGCCCTTCAATCCTCGCCCTGTATTGGGTGCAGAGAGAGGTGCTCGAGCCATGGGATCTACTCCAGCTCTCGGGCCCGAGGAGCTGATGCAAAGAAGTGCCACACCTGTGCTATAGCCCATGGCAGGGTGGCTTCCTCATCTGACCCTGTGCCGCTCGCTGGCACCCAGCCAGCTTTCAGGAAAAATTGGTGCTTAACCTCTTTGCCCCTCAGTTACTAATCTGCAGAATGGGTGTAATCCCTGCCTCCCTTGAGGGGTATGATTAGAATCAGCCAGTGAATGTGCCATGAGAACTGGTGAAAAGAGCCAGCTATGGAAGTGCAAAATATTCTGCCCAGTACTCAGGGTGGTGTTTTCTGTGTACTGCACCTTTCAACTTCTAACAACACTGCCTGCCTGCAAAGAAGGGAGGGAGCCATTTTGTTCTCAGTGTTGCCACCATGTGTAAGGCTGGAAACACACACCCTGTGCTCTCTGGCTGGCAGATCGCGCTTGCGTTCTCTCTTATTGGTCATTTTTAGGCTGATAATTCATGGTTTGTTCTCTGCGTATGGAGCCATAACTCTCTGCATTTGTTGTCTAGAGCATGAAACTTGATTACAAACTTATATTACTCTCAATACTCCCCTTGATATGCTGTGAGATGAGCAAGGCGTCCTATGGTGCTGTTTTGTACACAGTCCCCTCGCACACCCCTCTCTGTCTCTTTCTCACAGAACTGCTTCCACTGTAAAATTCATGTGAAAATATTTTCACTGCCACAAAATTTCCTCTCCTGTTTCTCCCATCCAGATGCCACCAGCACTGAGAGCTGACGTGTAGACTGGGAGCTGGGTTAGACAACCAAGTCTTGTCTTCTGCTGTGGGTAGCCCCAGTGCAGAGACACTTATGGACTCCGCTCTCTCCCAGGATTTAAACATGTAGCATTAGCTCCATTCCTCGTGTCTTTGGAGCCAGCCATTTCTTCAGAGGTCTGCCTTGGGCCGGTGGTTAGATGCTGCAGGATGGCATGTTCATTCCTGTCATCTCCGCCATCTTCATACAGTCCCACCAGCAGGGTCCCTGCAAAGGGTTGTGTGAGAGAGCGTCACTGCGGCGTCCGTGGCCATGAAAGAGACCCGCAGCAGGTCACACACAGGCCTGGGGCAACAGCACCCCTCTGGGGTCGCATGTTCTCAGCACCGCGCAGGGTCAGGCCCCGGGTGTTCCCAGCGCTGGTGCTTTCTCACTTATGCCAAAGCTGCCTTTAAAATGCATGTTGGAGATGAGCCTGTCTGATTGAGCTCCCCCGGGAGTCCAGGAGAAATAAAACACGGGTCTCAGGAAGCTCTCTCAGGCAGCAACATTTTAAATAAATAACTACGCAAGCCAGACAGGCAAATGCTGTGGTTGTTTTATCTCAGTGATGAACACGCCTCTCTTCTGGGAAATGGGCGATTAGGCTGCCCCGTGCGAGCAGGAACAGGCCTGTGTATTCCAGGTGTCACTGCAACCCAATGAGCGCGAGGATGAGAACGAATTCATCAAGCCTCCGAATCAGCGTTTGGCTGGCGTGTCCCTCGCTTACAGACGCCCTGCTCTGCTGATAGCTTGACTCTCAGCACACAGACCGATACAGCTGTACTGACGGGTGAGTAGGGCCCTACCAAATTCGTGGCCATGAAAAACACATCACGGACCGTGAAATCTGGTCTCCCTGCCATGAAATCTGGTCTTTTTAGTGCTTTTACCCTGTATTATACAGATTTCACGGGGGAGACCAGCTTTTCTCAAATTAGGGGTCCTGACCCAAAAGGGAATTGCGGGGGGGTCGCAAGGTTATTTGGGGGGTTGTGCTGCGCTGCCTTCGGAGGTGGTCAGACGGAGAGTGGCGGCTGTTGGCCAGGTGCCCAGCTCTGAAGGCGGCGCCCTGCCAGCAGCAGTGCAGAAGGAAGGGTGGTGATACCGCACCAGGCCACCCTTCCTTCTGCACGGCTGCCTGCAGAGCTGGGCGGCCGGAGAGTGACGGATGCTGACTGAGGGCCCAGCTCGCAGGCAGCCGTGCAGAAGGAAGGGTGGCCGTACCGCAGCCCTCCGAGAGTAAACGTCTGCCACCCCCCAACTCCTGTTTGGGTCAGGACCCCTAAATTCCAACCCTGTGACATTTCAGATTTAAATCACTGAAATCATGAAATTTATGATTTCTGAAATCCTATGACTGTGAAATTGACCAAAATGGATGATGAATTTGGTAGGGCCCTACAGATGAGGGAAGGAGAAGAACCTGGATTAATACCAGATACGTTAAAACAAAATGACACAGGAGCTGGATCGCAGAGGCCTGTGGGTCTGAATGGGAGAGACAGGCAGAGGCAGTGGCCTCCTGTAGCACGGGGCAGGGGTTTAGGCTAAATCACATTAAGGGTTGATTCTGGATTGGACAATGCTGAAACTTACAAAGGGGCTGCCGCAGCTTTCTGCAGGGACCTTGGACCATCAGTGCCCTTCGGAGAGGCTGTTTCCTGCCCTCTGGGCAAACGCTCCCCCGGCTCAGAAGGCCAGGCTGCCAGAACCTCTCTGGGATCTGTCCCCACGCCCAGGAAGGTGATGGGGGGGGCCCTGCACCGGTCACACAACGGAGAGATCGCTCCTTAGAATCACAGGCTTCAACCAGCGGCCACATCTGGAGTGGCGGGCATAGAAAACTGCACGGACGCTGTGAAAAGCAGAGCTGCCGAAGAAATGCAGCAGCAGGTGGGGAGCAGGATCTCTTGAGAAGGGCCCTGGGACCTGCTGGGGAAAGGGGAAGCTTCAGTGGATGAGTGGAAGTGACTGCAACAGCCCCATTGCTGATTACAGGGCAGGTCTGGTGGATTATGATGGTACACCCCCACGCCCCTGAGGGCTGGCGCATCCAGACGTCATGCTTTCAAGCTTCCCTCCCCAGGCACCAGGACCAGGACTGCGTCCCCAAATGAACACTGGGGTTCTCACGTAATAACCTAAGCCCAGCAACCGGATCTTTACGAAAAACGCCCACGTATTGCAAGGCTGGGGGTCAACTCCTGGGAGCGGGCAACTCTGTAACACGTAGGCAGCGTTATGCTACCACGGGAGTTTTTAACCAAGCCGTAGCAACAGTCCATCCCTATAGAACGAACCAGCCACTAAGTCCTTTGTAAAACTTAACATGTTTCGACTCAGCGGATGAAAGCGTCTACAAAGCTGAGACTCTACGGACTGTCTTTGTCTGGGGGCTGCGATTCAGACCTAGGTGGGCTTTGTTCCTTTTACCGAGAGTTTTCGTGTCCTCCTGTGTTTTATGCAACCTATCCACGTCTGTATGAACTCTCTCAGTGCTGAGGAGAAGGTAATAATATGGTAAACGTAGTGAATACGGCTTTTATGTGTTACGTCTTTCACAGAGAAATAAAGAGCAGCCCCCAGAAATCCCCCCCCCCCCATACACTGGCTGTGCACTGGGCAGAGGATTTGGACCTTCCAGGTTTAATGTCTGCATTTTGCGAGGAAGGTCATTCTTGTTGCTATGAGCTTTTTGTGTATGAAAAGGACCTCCCACTGGCCAACTCTCATCAGACTTTCAAGAGTCTCATGACTGTGGAGTAATTTTACTTCCTTCTCAGAGTCTTTAGAGAGGCCCCTGCTAGCTCAGGGTTTCTGGGGGAACTGGAATGGATGCGGCAGTTCTGGCTGCAGCCGCTACATGACTCTGCTGAGAGCCAAAGCTGCGCGGATCTGGCTGCAGTTCGCCAGGAGAGGCAGATGGAGAGGTTGCTGCCTCCCGTAGGCCCTGCTCCCCTGCGATAGCCTGCCCAGTGAGAGAAGGGGAGCAGCAACCCAGAGGGCAGGAGAAACAGTGGGGAACCAGCTGGGTGCCAGATGCAGGAGCCGCTCCTACCCGCCCTGTTCATTCCCCCATCATGCTGCTCAAGGAAGGGAGAAAGGGACCCCAGGGCCACATGCACCCCTCACATTGCTACTGTAGCGTAGGGCAATAGAGTAGTATCCCTGTAAATGATCTGTGATCCCTCTAGGGGCTCTGACTGTGTTTTAGAAGCCACCAGAAACCAGTCAGAGCTGCAGCGTGGCTGGAGCTAGGCCCTGCATGGCTGTGTATATTTAGGAAATATGGTTACTTGGGACCCAGGTAATTTCTCCTGCATCCTCTGAGCTCTTCATTTTAGGGCTTGTGAGTCCTTCCCCTGCCTGTCCTCTCCCTGTTGTTGCTAGGGGTGGTCTCCTCACATTCTCCCTCCAGGGACTCTCATCTCCCTTTCCCCGAGCCCACTGGTTCTTGCTGCACTAAGGTCGGCATTCCTGAGCTGCTCCGAATGGGAAAATGTCTTGCATGTGTAAGCAGAGTCAGGATGGGCTCCACCCTGACATCTGGTGGTGAGGTGTGGCAAGTAGTGGAAAAGAACTTCAGGGGCTGATCTCAATTTGCATAGGCACACCCACCCCGCCTAGAATGAGGCCATAACTGCCCAAATGGTCACTTTGGCTGTTGTGGGATCCCCAGTGTCTTTGTTATTGGGGCAGGAAGAGTAAATTGTTATTACCCTGATTATGGGAACTGTGCTTGGAACTGTACTTGGCCTTTTGTTATGATGGAGGGACTCACCATCAACTGAGTAGCACTCGCTAGGCAAGGGACATGGGTTCCAAAACTCTGTGAATTGAGAGAGACTTGAGACAGGTATTAGTACCTGGTGGTGTGGGCCCCTTTGTGAGGGCCTGAAGCACCCATTGCACCTCTGTCTCTCTCCACTGTGGAATGTCAGAGCTAATTTTGGGTCTATTAAGAGTCTTGCTGCAGGCACTGTGCTGCATTCACTTTGGCCTTATGGTGCACCAGCACTAAGGCCCCCACTACTATGAGCTGAAATCACTAAGAGCTGAAATCACTAAGAGCACTGTGTCAAGTAGTGGGGAGCCAGAAGCTCTAGAGTGCAGTGGTGCTGTTCGTGAGACAGCGGCGTGTTCGTGAGACGGCGAGCTGAGCTGAGCAGAGCCGTTCGTGAGACGGCGAGCGGAGCTGAGCGGAGCCGTTCGTGAGACGGCGAGCGGAGCTGAGCGGAGCCGTTCGTGAGACGGCGAGCGGAGCTGAGCGGAGCCGTTCGTGAGACGGCGAGCGGAGCGGAGCCGTTCGTGAGACGGCGAGCTGAGCGGAGCTGTTCGTGAGACGGCGAGCTGAGCTGAGCTGAGAGGAGCTGTTCGTGAGACGGCGAGCTGTGCAGAGCGGAGCTGTTTGTGAGACGGCGAGCTGTGCAGAGCTGTTCGTGAGACGGCGAGCTGAGCAGCGCGGAGCTGTTCGTGAGACGGCGAGCTGAGCAGAGCTGTTCGTGAGACGGCGAGCTGAGCAGAGCTGTTCGTGAGACGGCGAGCTGAGCAGCGCGGAGCTGTTCGTGAGACGGCGAGCTGAGCTGAGCGGAGCTGTTCGTGAGACGGCGAGCTGTGCAGAGCGGAGCCGGTCGTGGTGGAGCGGAGCCGTTCGTGAGACAGCGTAGCAGAGCAGAGCCCTGTGGGGCAGTCAGCTTCAGGACACGTAAGGTGCCCCTTACCTCTTTCCCCCACACACAGGCATATCTTAGCCAGACTGGGGAGTAACACTCTGCAGATGAACTTTTGAACTCTGGGGCTGGACTTTTTGGATTTTGGGTGATTTGAGGATTGCTGGACTCAAGAGACGTTTGGGTTCTGGGACTCAAGAACCTGAGGGAAAGGATGTGGCCCAATTTTCTGGGGTGGGTCTTTGCTCATGGTTTGGTTAATGAACACTAGTTGTGGTGTTTCCCCAATTTAACGCTGATGTCGTTTACCTCATGTTATTAAAGATTCTCTACTACACCGAGACTCTGTGCTTGCGAGAGGGGAAGTATTGCCTCATTGAGGCGCCCAGGGGGTGTGTAAGATTTTCCCAGGTCACTGGGTGGGGGCTCAAGCCAGTTTTGTATTTACTTTGATGAGAGGGAACCCCTGTGTACTGAACCCGGCCCTTGCTGCTATCAACTTGGCCTGGCAGAATGGTTACACATGAGTCCAGGGATCGATTCCCCTGGATTTTCCGTATAACCAGGAATTGCAGGAGTAATTAGCGCTTTGGGTCCATTGCTGCAGCAGGAGCGTGCGTCATTCCTGGGTAGCGCTCAGTCACACCCGACTGTCTGTGAGTCGCAACAAAAACTCTCACTGCTGCCCAAACACCGCCTCGGCCGAAGCTGCACCCAACATCCAGGCCATTCCAAACACTGGACACGGCCACAAAATTCTTAATGGGCCCTAGATTGCTAGGCAATAAAGTGAATGAATAAATAACTAAAAGAAAATTACACATCGCAGTGAAATTTATTTATATTGCTGGCTCCATTAGGGACCAAGCCATTATTTCAAATGGGCACTAAATACTTTCCACCGAGGGTCCCATCAGCAGGACATAGGCTGTCCCACAAGCCCATAGACAAACACTCCGAGTGGATAAGTTCGTTAGTGCAGCCCATTATTTTTATTTAATTATAGCTCAATCTAAGTAGTTAGAAGCCTTCTGAAGCCCTAGTGCTGCACCGTCGCTCGGAAAACAACGTTTTGTCCTTTCCTTGCTAATGAACCCTTTAGATTCCAGGAACCGGTCTGGTCCAGCACAGCGTCTTGTTCAAAGGGGCAGCAGAAATTAAAACCCTCCAACGGAAGCAGAGCCCCTAGAATGTTGCTTCTATTGTCTGTAGGATAGTTTATGATATTTCAGAGTAACAGCCGTGTTAGTCTGTATTCGCAAAAAGAAAAGGAGGACTTGTGGCACCTTAGAGACTAACCATGCTCAAATAAATTGGTTAGTCTCTAAGGTGCCACAAGTCCTCCTTTTCTTTTTATGATATTTGTCAAACAGAACTGTTTTACTGAGGGAGAATATCTTTCCTCCCATGCTGTGTCTCTTAGACACCTTAAAGAAGATTTCAGCTTGCTAAGGAAATAACAGATAGACATAGGCTGCTCTCTGACACTGGTACAAGTTATTAAGTGTTTGGATACAAGAAGGAAACTCAGAAAGTATCACCAACACAATGATCAGCATTAAATTGTCACCATTTGCTGACAGTTACTAGACAGTGCTACTGTATCTTTGATGCCCCTGTACACAGAATAGGAAATAACTGTTGTCTTTTTAATGTCAAACATTGTACTTGTGGCCGGAGAACTCTGTGGCCAATCTACAGTAGCTGACCCTAAAGGAATCCACTTTTGACTTCAGCTTGCTGCGGAATAGAAATCTGCACACATTTACCAGCGAGAGGCACTATTTCAACGTGTTAAAATTGTGTCACCTGACTGAACAGTGGAAAGTGCAGCTGAGAGCACCAGAATCTGGACCAAAAAGAGTGGGCTCTTAGGAAATATTTTAAATTACATAGAAACTAGAATGATTTTTCATTCATTACTTTGAAGGGTGAATATATATATATAAAAAAAAACCCAACAAAAAAACACAAGCCTGTAGGGACAAAACTAGAACGGCCAAGGCACAGAATGAGATTAAACTAGCTAGGGACATAAAGAGTAACAAGAAAACATTTTATAAATCTATTAGAAGCAAGAGAAAGACCAAGGACAGATAGGCCCGTTACTCAGTGAGGGAGGAAAGACAATAACAGAAAACACAGCAGTGGTTGAAATGTTCAATGTCTTTTTTGTTTCAGTTTTCACCAAAACGTTTAGCAGTGACTGGACTATTAACCTTGTGAACATCAGTGTAGATGGGGTAGGCTCTGAGGCTGAAATAGGGAAAGAACAAGTTAAGAATTACTTAGACAAGTCAGATGTCTTCATGTCAGCAGAGCCTGACAAAATATATCTAGAATACTTTGGGAACTGGCTGAAGAGATCTCTGAGCCATTCGCAATTATCTTTGAGAAGTCGTGGAGGACAGGGGGGATCCCAGAGGACTGGAAAAGGGAAAATATAGTACCTATCTATGAACACGGGAATAAGGACAACCCAGTGAATTATAGACCAGCCAGCTTAACTTTGGTACCCAGAAAGATAATGGTGCAAATAATCAATCAGTTTGCAAACACCTAGAAGATAATAAGGTTACAAGTAACAGTTAACATGGATTTGTCAAGAACAAATCATGTCAAATCAACCTAATGTCCTTTTTTGACAGAGTAACAACCCTTGTGGATGGGGGAAAGCAGATGATGTGATGTATCTCAACTTTAGTAAAGCTTTTGATACTGTCTCACATGACCTTCTCAAAAACAAACTAGGGAACTATAGCCAAGGCAAAGCTACTAGAGGGTAGGCATGCAACTGGTTGGAAAACCATACTCAGAGAGTAGTTATCAATGGTTCACACAATCAAGCTGGAAGGGCATACTGAGTGAGCTTCTGCAGGGATCTGTCATGGGTCTGGTTCTATTCAAAATCTTCATCAATGATTGGATAATGGCATAGATAATACGCTTATAAAATTTACAGATGATACCAAGCTGGGAGGGGCTGCAAGTGCTTTGGAGCCAGGATGAGAATTCAAAATGATCTTGACAAACTGGAAAAATGGTCTGAAATGAACAGGACAAAATTAAATAAGGACAATGCAAATAGAACACTTAGGAAGGAACAATCAGTTGCACAAATACAAAATGGGAAACGACTGCCTAAGAAGGAGTACTGCAGAAAAGGATTTGGGGGTTATAGTGGATCACAGACAAAATGTGAATCAACGGTGTAACACTGTTGCAAAAAATGATCATCCTTCTGAGATGTGTTAGCAGGAGTGTTGTCAGCAGAAGATGAACAATAATTCTTCTGCTCTACTCAGCACTGATAAGGCTTCAGTTGGAGTCGTGTGTCCAGTTCTGGGTGCCACACTTTGGGGAAGAGGTGAACAAATTGGAGAGAGTCCAGAGGAGAACAGCAAAAATGATTAACACATGACCTATGAAGAAAGATTGAAACAACTGAGTTTGTTTAGTCTGGAGAAGAGAAGACTGAGAGTGGGACATAAAAGATGCAATAAAGAGGAGGGTGATAAATTGTTCTGCTTATCTGCAGAGGACAGGACAAGAAGCAATGGGCTTAAATTCCAGCAAGGGAGGGTTTAGGTTGGACATTAGGAAAAACTTCCTGACTGTCAGGGTGGTTAAGCACTGGAAGAAATTACCAAGAGAGTCTGTGGAATCTCCATCACTGGAGGTTTTAAGAATAGGTTAGAGAAATACATCAGGCATGGGCTAGATAATACTTAGTAGTCCTGCCTCAGTGCAGGAGACTGGACTAGATGACCTATAGAAGTTCCTTCCAGTCCTACACTTCGATGATTCATGCTACAAAAAACAAATCTCTGTCTTGCTTCCCTTGTCCACCACATCAGCCTCAAATTCTTTCTCCTGCACATTCTGATCTCCTGATTGTTTTTGCCTCATTTTGCCCCCCCGATGCCCATCAGACTAGCTTTCCCTCAGACAACACAATCATCCCCAGTCAGATCTTGTATTTTGCACCAAAGCCCAGTTTATGCCGAGCTGGGTACTTGAACTCTCTTAGTCACGTCAGCCACTGACAGCACCGTACCATACATGGTGCCCAGTCTTTTCGCTGAATCTCGGCATGCAGAGTGGATTGGAAAAGGCAGTGCCCCAGATCGCCAGCTCAGCACGGTGCCTGGGGAGCTGTGTGACACACACATGTGCACGGCAGGGATAAAAGCAGAGGGCAGGGGACATGCCAGGCCAAGAAGTTTCGATCCAACAAAGCAGAGTATTTCTGCATGACCATCTGGCCTGCACTTTATGAAGCAATAACAGGGGCCTGAAAGCATTGCCCACTGCATTTCACAGTCCAACGTTTAATTCAGGGGGCGGTTTTGCTTGACTAGGAAGGGAATGCAAGACTGAGACCCAAATAAACAAAGAAAAGAAAATCTAACCCAGACACAACAGCTTGAAATGAATCAAGACAAAATACTGAACTTACCAACTAACATCAGCAAGCTTCCCATTGGGACAAAACTCCCTGCAACTTCATTATAGCCAATGGCCCAGTTACATTCTAATGCCACGTTGAGGTGATCCATAAATACAGTACATTACAGACAATAATTTGCACCCTCATATTTATGGTCTAAAGATTGTTTTTTTTTAAGCTCTCTCTTCATTTCACCTCCTCTGCAGAGTCTCTTGCTCTCTCATTCTCCTTCTTTACAGCCTTGTCTTTCTGTTTTCTCTCTTTTGTGGTGCCTGGTTTGGCAGAGGGTACGTTGTGTCTTAGTCACATAGTGTCTCTTCACATTAACTTTCGTTGTCTGTTCCTGCACCCATTCTGGATTTTGGCAATAAAGGGGAATAAATGTATTCCTAGCTGACTTGCCTTCAGGGCTCAGTTTCTTACAGTTGATCAGAATGGTCTAATTAAGGTTTGGAAGTTTATTTCAGGGACAGCTAATAGATTAATTAGTTAAATTAATTGGTCCTTATTGGGCATACATACACGTTTAGTTTGGCTGAAAGGGGGCCTGCTTAAAAAATAACATGTTCATTCTGACTCACCAGAGCGTCTGAGCAGTCAGAATTCATCCACAAGCCTCGCAGAAAGAGGGGGACGAAGTTTTAAAGTATGATCAAGTTTTACAGCTAGATCCTCTGACCCAGCGGGGCTGTGATGGGGAGGGGTTGAGGGGCAAAGGTGGCTTTGTGTCATCATGGAGTGAGTTCAGCCCCTGGAGCAACTTAGAGCAGTGTGTGGACCCATGGGGTCATGTCCGTGGCTGGAGATGGCTGGAGTGCAGAGGTGCTCCAGTTGCGGTCAGAGATCCAGCAATCAGGGAGGTATAGATGGATTTATTGTCCCTTTGGTCTTTCCAGAGCCACAGGATATAAGTAGTGCGGACTCAGCACAGGGGTGAATGTCACTCACCTACTCGAACTTCACTCATGCACATCCGTTCCAGAGCTGTTTCACCTTTAGCCACTGGCTGGAGATTGGGTGCAAGGCACATAACCCATCCAGTGGCCATTACCAAAAGGGGAATGCCCTGTTCAAGGCGAATTTGGCATTTTTAAAGCTCTCTTGGCAGAAGATAAACCACAGGAAGTTTCAGAAAGAGAAAAAGTTTTACAAGGGTGATCATAGATTGGAGAGCATCTCAGTGATGTCTCTGATTCTTTCCCCTTTAAATCTCCTGCACTGGGAGCCTACGTTACCATTTCATCGGTGACCTGCTTTGGTTTGATCACCCGAAAAAAAGCTGCACCCACTGAGTTGCCTCTGATCCTTTCTGAGATGGAAGGAGGGTGGGAAGACTGACTAAGCAGGGCTTTTCTTTGTTGAGATGCAATGTAATTACTTTGTGGGGCTTGCCTGATGTGTTAAACTCAGCCGTGACAAAGCGCGCGGCAGGTTACATAACTGTGCGGTTTGTTAGAGATTTGTGGAGCAAGGGGTGTAATTTTACACTTCAATAAGTTCTAGTTTGAAGTTGAATGTTGACATGTTTCTTAGTTGTTTAGATATGTTTATTTAGCCTTTACTCTTGTGTAAAACAAATATCTTGGGAGGGGAAAAGAGATTTTAAAAGATAGAGAAAACAGAGTTGTTTTCTTTTTGAAACTTTTTGAAAGCACTCCCTAATAAACAACATGAAATATACTCTGCTGGGCCCAACTCATGGGGGGTTTCAGAAGGAAAAAAGCATTCAGGACAATGTTACGATGCGAGAGGACAAATGGACACACACCGGCAGTCAGCTCAGAGCAGCCCGTCCTGAGCAGGCCAAGCTTGTCTGTTATAGACAATTACAAAGCTTTGGGTTGCAAGTGAAGCTGGTGAAAATCAGCAAAGCTTCACTGACCAATGGATTTACGCCAGCTGAGGATCTGGCCCTTGGGACAGGTACCTGAACAATCTTGAGTTTGGCTGCTCCTAGCTTTCGTATGCATGTAAATCTCATCTTCCTGATTTGTAAAAGTTCATTTAAATGAATGGTGGTTTATCCTTTCATTCACAGCCTGAGGTGGCAATGACCTTCGGTGTAACCTCAGATTCTTTGGTCTTATTAGAGGTTACAATGTGCTTCTCTTCCGCCTGTGATTTAAATTCTGTACTGGTTTCCCACAGACTTGCCGCACAAACATGAATGTTCGTCATTCTGTTGACTGCAGTCGGCATTCTTAGGGTAAAACTTCTCTGCTGGAGTAATTTCACTGACACAACGGGAGTTTTGTCAGCAGATAATTTGGCCCATAGGGTGAAATCCAGGTGCCACTGAAGTCAATGGTAAAACTCCCATTGGCCTCAATTTCCCCCATAGATTTTAAGGCCAGAAGCAACCACTATAATAATCTCATCTGACCTCTTGCATAACACAGGGCTTCAAGGTTCACCCATAACTCCTGCAATGGAAGAAGCTATTCTTCCCTATTATGTAAATGACACTATCAAGTTCAATAACTTGTGGTTAAACTTGAGAACATAAGAGCGGCCACACTGGGTCAGACCAATGGTCCATCTAGCCAGTATCCTGTCTTCCGACAGTGGCCAATGCCAGGTGCTTCAGAAGAAATGAACAAAACAAGCGATCATCGAGTGATCCGTCTCCTGTCGTCCATTCCCAGCTTCTGGCAGTTGGAGGTTTAGGGACACCTGGAGCATGGGGTAGCATCCCTGACCATCTTGGCTATTAGCCATTGATGGGTCTATCCACTATGAACGTATCTAATTCTTCTTTGAACTTCCCTTAAAGTTGGTCTCTAAGGTTTTTGCTTTGCTACATTTTCCATTAACCCACACAAACGCAGTGGCCATGATTCTCCTAGCACTTATACAGGGTTTCACTAGAGTAACTCCGTTGTGCCCGGGGGAAGGGAGGTTACTCTGGGTTCATGGTGAGTGATGGTATGTGCCAGGAGAAGCAGGCTCAGTGACTTACATGGTGCTACATGCATAGGCCCCGATTTTCAAAAGCGCATGCTCAGAAGTGTGCATCTACTTCTGCATGTGCCCGCTTCAGGCGTGTACGTCCCTCACGTGTGCATGCAGCTCAGGGAATGTACACACGCACATTGCAGGGGCTTGCACACCCACACTGGACAAGCTGAAAAATATGTATGCACGTTTGCATGCCTCTCTTTGAAAAATGTGGGCTTTAACATTCGCTGACTTCTATTTTGGCCATCAAACCAGTTTGTTTCCACAATCCCATTGATACTGCTGGCTAAATGCCTCAAAAGCGCTATAAAGAAACACTTTCAGGCTAACTTCAGAAAACGTAACCTGCCTTCCCCTCCTTTCTGCAGCCGATAGTCACTCCCTGCGTGCGTGGCATACATATAGAGCAAAAGCTATTTTCTAAGTGCAACTCTTGGAGGCAACATTTACAGCCTGAGGTGTGAACAGAGATCCAGGTGGGGGCTAGACAACTGGCTAGGACTGTCAGAGATCTGCCACCCAGATTTTAGCATCAAGCAATAGGGGGACAGTCCAGATTCAGTGATGCTCCAGAACACTCATGTTCACAAAGCCTCTGTGTTGCGTTCATCGCCGGGCTAAGCCCATTTGTTAAGATGCTCGAATTAATATTTCACATTTGTGCTCCAGCAGGGCAGGAGTTTTAAAGCACAAAGTTGTCAATTGAAATATTGACTGCCTATGCTTCTGCTTATTAGGATGCTCTGGGCACAGCTAACATCGTAGCCAAATGAAACTTGGAGTAAAACTGCAAGTAACAGATGATATTGAGTAGTTAATGCTTTACCATCCTCGGGCTAGGATGTGCAGCTTGATCTGGCACAAGGTATCCACTCAGCTTTGTCAACATATGTTGGGTTGTAAGAAGAGCTGGTTAGTTATTGATCTTGAGTCCATTCTGTAATCACATAGGGTCTCTCCTGTTGCAGGAGAATGGTGCGACTGTCCACAGTGCGACAGAAAGACCAGCAGCTGAAGGGAGATAGCACAGCATTGACAAAATATGAGGATTTCTGACCTGGTGAGCGCCAAACAATTGACATGGCTGGAAGGCCAATCAACATCAAGCGAAGTACTTGCTAGTCAATTGCAAAAAGAGGCCTGGGGTAAAAGGTAGATCGGAAGGAGCAGCCTAAAAGATAATGTGTGGCTTTGGGCAGGGGGGAGGGGTTCAGGGCAAGAGGAGACGACTGAGGACACTGCTGATGTATGTAATACAAGTTGTACAGGTCACACACACACCTGGCTACTGTCTTATATACACATGGCTACATCAAACATGGCACAACAAGAGAGGAGCTCTGACCAAAACCTTTCCCTCAAGGCGAGGTCATTCACTTGGCCTTTCAAAGCCTTATCCAGGTTTCGTTGCAAACCCCAGGGTGGCTTGGAAAACACATCTGCCCCTGACTGGACTCAGAGTGAGTTTCCTTAGGTCACTGGTCTGGTGAACTCTTCTCTAACGTGTGGCAGGTCGGTGCTGGTCCTGGCTCCTTGACCCACCCCCAGGCCGGAGGGGCAGTGTCTAGCCTACAGCTCAGCTGTGGGTTCATGGAAGGACCTTGTCCTGGTTTTGGTGTCTGGCTGTACAGATGTTAGTATCTGGGCTTATCACCCTCCACCATTTCCCAGCCACACAATCCTCATCCCCTTTATCCCAGAAAGCATGTGCTTTGAGCTGTAATCTTACCTCCAGCCAGCATCTTTGCCTTCTCTCTTAGGCCACTAAAATTTAAACATAAAAACAAAATAATCTGGAGAGGTGCTGTCTCAAATTCCCTGGACTGAACGAAGTTACAGAAAGGGCTCTCAGCCATCAAAGAATATTTTATTTTATGGTGTTCTTTCTTTCCATCTGACTTAACGACAATTGGTTAACAGGATGGCCTCCGAGCACCCTGGGGTTTAAAGCACCCGCGTGCTAGAGCTTTTCCTCTGTCTGCACTACATGCAACCATGAATTAGTGATATGAAAATTGATATTGACCAAAAAAAATCAATACTGTTTGATGAAACATACCGTGTTTTCTCTCCCCTGGATAAATGGCCAAGCCAGAACAAGGTTCTGCGGCTCTGTTGTAGTGTATAATTCATGCTGCGGCACCGTGATCTATTGTTTCTCTTCAGAGATTGGGTCACCCCTATTTACTCCACTGAAGAGGTCTTCTTAATCCCAGCTGCTATGGGAGCTTTCTGTAGGCTGCGATGTGGCACAAAGCGCCTTTGTGCAGAGGGCTAGCACAGGGACCCTTCAAACTTCCAAAACAGGATTTACGCCTATGTGGCCCCCTGCCCAGGGGTGAGTTTCAACCCTAAGTAATTACAAACCAGTGAAGCTGAGCACTGCAGAGTACAGGGCACCGTCCCTTTCCCAGGGCCATGGGATAATGCCTTTGTTCTTTCTGACTCCATGTCCATCGATGTGGAGCCTGTCCTGACACTGACCATGGAGCTAATTACTGCAGAGGTGTCATTTCACTTGCTGACCCTCCTGCGCCAGATCTGCTGTATTCTGAAAAGCTGAAATACCTTTCGATGACGGAAAGCATTTCTCTGAAACGGGCGCCGTATCGGTTTCCCTGATAGGAATTAATGAATGCTGTGGCTTATCAACCGGCTGTTTCGGGTGTCCGGTGCCTTACCATGGATAATAGCATGAATAATGAAAATCATTATTAATATTTTCATATGTCGTTTCTTCCAATATTTCACTGAGCTCTTCAGCTGCCACTGGTAAGGGAACTGGTCCTTGCTCCGTATTTCAACGGATTTAGTATTTGTTCCCTACATTTGATTAGCGCCTCAAAGATTTTCTGATAGAAGGCTGTCTCAATACGTGGGCTGGGACAGAGTAGAAAACTCCACTGGCACTCAGCTGCTACAGTGAAGACCACAGAAGAAAACCCAGAGTGCATTTGCATTAGTACGGAATATTCCCTGGACATTGTACACACCTGTGAGCCCAGTGCAAGGCGCGCGCTTCGTTTTCAGCTGCAATTCAAATTTCACAGTCAACTCATCATCGAAACAACAACAGAGAAAAGACGCATTGGGTCGCTGTAACGATTAGCTTTATTACTCGCACCACGGGAACGAGCCTCAGCACAGGTGGGAGGCAGTCGCGGCACAAAATACCGTCGCGTACAGAATTCCAGTGGCGGTGACAGTGATCGATAGCCAGCGGCGATGCTGCAGATTTCAGCTGGAGCTGACAGAACCATTCCACGTTAATAGAGTTCGTTGTGAGCGTAACCCCCGATTAGGCTGGTGAATAACAAAGATTCAGGAGGGTTCCGGCTGAAGCATTTGCCCTGTAGTTTGCAGCCAGCCTGCTTGAGGTCTGCCCATGTCAGCTTTTGGCTATGGGCAGTGGCTGGGTGGTCACTGTGCTCCCAGGGCACTGGGTCCTCTTCTTGGGGGATGGCGAGCACATTTCAAACCAGCCAGTGGTGCAATTCGGAGACATGTTTTCAGACACTCATTTGTGCGAAACCTGTGTAACCGGGGAGCTGCCCCCGTGCAAGAACAGCTGCTCCCAGCTGGGCCAACTAAGAAGGCAGGGGAGCAGCTGGGGCTCTATGGAGCCAGGCTGGCAGTAAGGAAGGGAAGCGGGAGCTGCAGGGCGTTCACTGGGAGGGGAGGCACTGGGAATCTGCTGGGGAAAAGGGCCTCCAAGGAGACAGCCTTGGGCAGTGGGAATCAGCAAACATGGCTGGGAAGAATCCTGCAGGAGGCCCTGAAACAGGAGGGACTGAGAGGGCAAAGGGGAAAACCGCCCAGGAGCTCTAGCCCAGGAGGGACGGCTTTGGGGTTTTGTCTATGTTTGGAAAATAAACCTGTGGCCAGAAAGAGACTCTGGGTCTGGCAGTGGGTCCTTCGTGGGCACCTTACAGGGGCTTTGCAAACAGTTTCATGTGCCCCTGGCAGTTGTCCAAATATTTGCAAGTCAACCCCGTGCAGAGGGTTGGCGCACTGCCTGTCCCATATGGCTTCATCAAGACCAAAGTGGGGCAGAGCAGAACCCTGGGACCAGCCGCCCTCTGCGCAGGGGGAATTTCTTCACAAGACTATCGAGAGCCAGAAACTACGGGGAACGGAACATGCCAGTTTTATTCTTGTCTCCATTTTGACCAGTTCTAGTTTCGGTTAACGCAAGGGGGGGCAGTCGGTGTCAGTGTTATTATGGGAGGGTCACCGAGCGCAAGGGCTCACCCAGCGGTGAAGAAGTGATGCCCGCGGTTCAGTGTAAATCCTGACTCTGCTCTGTATCCCTTCTTTGAGATGTAATGTCTCATTATCTCCCGAATGACCCTCCTGGATGAATGTTCCCCTTGCCTGATTGACCTCAGAGTCGAGAATTTCCCCACAATGGCGAACTCGAACCTTCCCTTTCTTATTTCAGGCTGTTGTTCTTTTGCCTGCTCTCTGTTAACTACTCTGCATAATTCCTGCCCTTTGTTTCTGTAACAAGCCCTGCGCTGTTTGTCCTGCAGACAGTTATCGATACAGGCAATTTTACTGCAGCCACAAAGGAGCAGGCAAGAGATGATGGCCAGAAGGTCAGACCCGCAATCACTGTAGTGAAAGAACGAGCCAATTAAATCACTTGTAACTCTTTCTTATGCTGCACTGGCCAAAGGCCCATTGCTGTCCTCTTCCGAGCCTGCGACCCCAGGAGGCTGGCTCGTGTCCCCCTCTGATCTCCACCTTCCCCTTCTGCTACCTGAGCCACCTCCTGGGACCCCAGGGCTCGCGCAGAGTGTGCTCTGTTGCACTCATCTCCGAGAGGCGGACAGAAGGGTTGGGGCCTAGAGAATGGAGACTCTTCAATATTTTATTCTTTTATTAGAAACGTGTAATAATGTACTTAGCCCAAGGAGCGCATTCGGGGGCACAGGCCTTCTGCTAGGCTAGGTCCTGCAGACACGGCCGTGCGAGTGAGTAATGGGGCTCACCTGAGGAGTCCCTACGAATATCAGCGTTAGCAGGATCAGGCCCACGCAGAAGGATCACATCATTGCATTGTGCTTATGGTGCATTGTAACCGTGCGGCTCTCCCTGAATGGCTCCCTGTCATGACCCCCCCGGTCTCAAACCTGGGTCCGCAGGATCACCACGCTCCGACCCTCCACCTGACAGCTGGAACCAGGGTCCCATGAAGCCCAGCGCAGAGAGGAGGCTCCGCCCCCGGGGTCCCAATTGGTGCAACACCAGAGCCCCTCACTGGCCCACTCCCCCTGCTGAAGTCAGGAGGAGGAACAGGGTGTCGTCCATACAACTGGGCAACCTGCTGCTTTGGGTCGTTCACCCAGCACTACCTGCTCCTGCCCTAACTCCCGACTCCTGACATCCGACTCTTGGTTCCTAACCTCAGCCCCTGACCTTCTGGGTCTGAACCCCAGCGGGCCTGGGGACCCCACCCCCACATCCTGTGCTAACCTTCGTCCTGGCCCTGACTTACCTCATCTAATCAAACCGCCACAAGAGCATTTGTAGTTGATATCTTAATAAATGACTAACAATCCATCAGCTTGTGATAGAATTCACTGCCGCAAATTATCTTCTTCATGGATTAATTTGGGCTTCACAGATAAACACTGGGCTCAGAAATTGAAATTTTTAGTATTACAATTTGATTTAGGAATAAAATCCCCTTCTCGTTCATTAGACAGACGAGGCATTCGTTAGAAGAAACCCTAGGCTGGGTGACTACCATGTCTCCTCTCCAATCACTATCTGCTCCTTTGATAATAAGCACAGTCATTAAACAAATTAACATCACATTCCTGAAGGCTGAGGGCACCTTCACAAGGTTTAATTACAACATTAGGAACCAGGACAAAGCATCTAAGTAAACAGGCCACAAATCCAGTGTGGAAAGTGAGCAAAAAGCCCCTTCACTCATGACACAGGGCAATGCCATTAAACAAAAGCCACTCGATACACGGCTTCTGTGGCTACTATCCCGTGCAGACTGCGGGAACCTCCAGAGCTCTGCAGGGGCCCACGCCTACAGGCTGTTCCCTTTGGACACTGCCAGGTATGTTCTTATGTGTCGGCCTGTGACTTCCATTTTCGCAGGAGATGAGTCTGTGACGCCCGCCCACCGCCTGGCGTTGGGCTCTAGGTGTTGGGTTTCAGGCAGGCCTTCAGCGCACTCAGGACGGACTCGACATGCTCAGCGCTCCTCTGACGTTCTAGCGGGCAGATTGTTCCCACCCTGAGCCAGGAAGCAAGGGATGGATCCTTCAGGTGCATAATGCCTGGAATAAGTCTCCCACCCCCCAGCTGCTAGTGCTGAAATGGAGCTCAGCTGATAAAGGTCTGGTGGGATAATGATCCCCCCCTGCAGCAATCCGGAGTCTGTCTAAAGGGATAACATGATCACTCTCACCAGCTGGGTGGCCTGCACCCTCCCCCACCGAGGCAGGGGATAATTACAGAATATCAGGGTTGGAAGGGACCTCAGGAGGTCATCTTGTCCAACCCCCTGCTCAAAGCAGGACCCATCCCCAATTTTTGCCCCAGATCCCTAAATGGCCCCCTCAAGGATTGAACTCACAACCCTGGGTTTAGCAAACCACTGAGCTATCCCTCCCTGCAAAGGCATTCAGCAAGCTGCCATGTGGCAGCAATGGTTCTGGCAGAGCTGCATGGGGCCTGCAATGCTGCCCGGCACAAACCAACTGCCCGGCAGGGAACAGCAGCCCCTTGCCACGCAGGGCGGCTTTCTCGGCCCAGTGACGCACGTTTCACACTCGCGGATAATGACCTGGAGGAATCACGCTAACAAGACAGTGCAACCCACCCATGTGATGTCAGGCTTGCAGCAACCCTTGAAAACACTCCCACTGTTGCCGAGGCAGCGTGGCCCAGTGGAAAGGGAACGTGGACCCCGGAGAGGTGCGTTCAATGCCTGCCGCCGTTTCCCCCTCCCACCGTTGCTGTCAATGCAGATTGTCAGCTCTATGGGCAGAGGCCGTCTCTCACTAGCTGTGTTTACAGCAGCTTGCACAAGGGAGTCCTCGTCTCAGCTGGGGCAGCTAGATGAGATTGGAATACAGCAAATCGCTCACAGTGCTTGTATTTGGTAGCTAAAGTTCCATTTTTACTAGGCAGTTGGTGTGCATTAGTGACATGGGGTGGGGGGAGCTGAAATCAGGGTTTCCTTTACACTCTCCTAGGCAACGCTAGCAGACAATTTAACAGAATAGGACGTCGTGTAACAGTTAAGGTCGTCTTATCCAGGAGCGTGTGACTTATGACATTTTTATGGATAGTTTGTAGCCGGTGACTTGGTGCCCACATGAGAGAGATTGGCACAAAATATTTATTCAGAACCATTATGGCCAATAAGCTGCGAATTAAGAGGGATTTAGATGATAGTCTCTGAAAGCTGTTTCAGAGCCGGGAGAGTCTCATCAATAATCCAGTCACAAGAAAATGCCAGTGCGTGTTCTTGAGCGAAGATCGTCACCGCTCTTAAAAGGCTGCTATGGGCCACTGCAGGAAGGAGAGACAGTAGCTTAAATATTCAAAGCCACTCAGTGCCTTTGGGCTTTGCCGTGTGTTACTCTGATTTATACAGGACATAAAAAACAATCCTCAGAAATGCTACACAAGAATCAGAAGCAGAAGTACAGCGATTCACTCTGAATGTGCACTGGTAATGCAAGAGAAGAGGATTGCGGAACCACTGGCAAAGGGAGAGAGAAAAACTAAACTCAGTGCTTACTGGAAAATAATTTCCACAGTATAATAATAATAATCCATTATCCCTGGAAGAGAAGACGGTTGTTCTCTTGGTGCCACAATGTTTCATCTTTCCCAAAGCAAACCAAACCCGCATTAAGCACATTGGAATCTCTTCAGCTTTTTTATGCTAATCTTTGATTCAAATAAAAAACCTTGTTGCCCACAGGAAAAAAATGCCCTATAAGAAATACAAGGTTATAATTCAGTCAAGGTTTTCTGGTGATGTCATACACTGATTTTAATGGGAAAAGAGCCCTGAAATTGAATTAGTGCCTGAAGATTTTGTGCAAGATCCTTCATTGTTAAGGGGCCTTGTCAGATCATATTTTATGTGGTTTACAAGGCGTCAAATAGCGTACATTTAAACTGCACAGAGAAGAGTTTATAGCACAGGGAGCACGGAGGGAGGAGGACGGCAGGATGGGAGGTGGCTGGGGACAGATCACGGAAATCAAAGGCACACATTTCCACTGGTCACTCTCATTTAGCTCAACTTTTCTACTCTGGAAACCAAACAGCTGTCTGTGCATGAATGTCAATAAAATCTCACAGCTGAAATCTGCATGCTAGGGGTCAGGGGAAGGCCCCTGGGTCTGCAATTCATTCCCTGGCTTGTCGAGCTCCTTTCTGACAGGCTGCAGGGAAAGGCCTGCATATGTAAATGCTATCCAGAGGCTGCGGGGGCTGCTGGGTGTTGGGGGAAAGGGGGGGTTAGTTATTTTGTTTTCCTGTGTTAATACTGGTCTAGCTGATGTAAGATGGTTTATACCATGGTAAATGCACCTGGAGATAAACCATGGTTGTGCTACACACATGGAAATACCGAAGTACAAAGCCTCCCTTCAAAGGGACGCGTATCACCGCCTAAGTCAGCGATTCCAAACCTATTTCTCATTGTGGGCCGCATATGCAGGCCACAAAGTGTTACCTGGGGTGCAGGTTGAGAACCATATTGTCCCCCACCTGACCTGCCCCACAAACCCTTATGCCCAGCTCCCTCCACCCAGAGACCCCTCCATGGAGTGGGACCAGGAGCGGAAAGCCGGGCATGGGGTGGGGACCCCGATCCAGCCATAACCCTGGACCCCACCGTGCGGGACCATGCAGCAGCTGGGACCCCGATCCCGCTGTGCCGGGCCAGGTAGCAGCCAGGACCCCAGACCCTGCATGGGGCTGGGTGGCAGCCGGCAGCCCGGACCCCGCTGTGTGGAGCTGGCGGTAGCCGGCAGTCCCGAGCCCGCTGCATGGCAGGGAAGCTGGGAGCCCACGGCCTTTAACACACAACTGAGCTGGGCCGCAGCTGTGTGCTAATTGGGCTGCATGTGGCCTGTGGGTTGAGAACCGCCGGCCTCAGTCATAGGAGTTGTAATGTCTGAAAGTGGCAATCAGGCCACTTACCTCACATCAAAGTGAGGCCCGATGAGCTGAAGACAGGGTGCTACCTGTTCAAATTGGCTCAGACACCAACCAGACTCTGTGTCCTGAGGTGAATTACTTGTCTTCCAGGCTTCACTTTGTCCCCTGTGCAATGGGGCTAACAGTGCTGAGTTCCTGTGTCGACCACACAGCAATGTTTTGAGATTGAATTTGAAGCTACACAGCTCACCATCGCCTACAAGGAACATGTCTCTGAATAGGTGATTTTAGATCTAGTTCCCATTGCGAGAACTGGAGCCTTGTGCTGCAAAGGTAGAATGTATCCCGGGGTATATTTTTTGCCCCAGGCCATTTGTAACCTGGATGGAGAAAGAAAAAGCTGGAATTTTACAGCAGTGGAAGAGAGAGACAGCACCAGTTGCCTCCCAATCTTACAGCCTGATCTTGTAAAGAACTCATGAAGATTTATTAAAGACTATTATTGCGCTTTTATAATGTGTGGAAGGAATTTAACAGAATGGCAAGTTTGTTCCCCACAGACACCCTGGTCATTTGAATCGCAGTTCCTGGGATCTTTTTCTAAAGCTCAGTTAAGATGGTGTCTGACATTACTGTTGCGTCTAGTTTCATTGCCCAGAAGGACAGAGGCACTGTCTGAAACGTGGGATACCAACCGCACAGCGGCACTCAGGCAGAGAAAATTCCCATTGACTCCAATGCAAAGTGTGCTTGACCAAGATAAGGTCTGAAGGGCTGCTGGATGTGAATCTGGGAGTTTACTAATACCATTGGCATGCTGTGGCATTTTGACAGGTTTAAATGAGGCACTTTGAAGTGCACTGGCATTATTTCAAGCTTCTCAAGGCACAGCCTCTCTCTATCCCCTTCTGATGATACTTCTTAGGCTGGCATTTTCACGATGCCTAAGTGATTTGGGTGTCAAATTCCCGTAGCTTTTGTTTCTGGCCAGCAGGCTAAATGGTCACATTCTGGCATGTTCCTTGGTATTCCTCACATCATCCGCATCCCATGCTGCCCTCCATGGCTAGCAAACACAATGCTTGGTTTTGCACCTTTCCAGCCAGCTGCTGGGACCCATCAAGGTTTCCTTGGCTGACTGGCGAGTTCATCACTCTGTGCAGCTAAAATGTCTTTGTGAATTAGCACCTTCAGGCCCATATTAGCAACCACTCCTAGTAACTCACTGAGAGTAAGGAATGGGCTAATGCAGGAAGAATTTCCCTGCAAACTATCAATTACTTAGAGGGCATTCCTGCCATCCTAGCATTATTGTAATTTCAAAGCTGGTGCTTCGGGGCGTTTTGGAACAGGCTACTCAGGCTGGTTAATATGGTTCGACATTACGACTCAAACTATAAATCTGACGATAAACGTGCCTTTCCTCTTTAAGCAATGGGTCATTAACTTTAGTGTCGAAGTGTTCCCAGTATAACATTCAGCGTAATTAGCACGCAAAGTAATATTAAACGCCACACTTCCCACGGAGGAAGACATTTATACCTCTCCTTTGGGCGTGGGGGTGTGTGTGGGGTGGCTAGGAATAGATACAACAACCCGCTGTCCTCACTGGGAGTGAGTTTGAGAGAAGCCATGTAGTGCTGGGGAGATGGAGCATGCGACAGCATGTAGGGGCCAGACACAGTGGGAGGTGGAGGGATAGAGATGAGGCAGACCACGTCTGCTGATCACCAGCGTACTGCCTTGCTGCTTGGTTCAGCTTTGCTGGTGGTTCGCAAGCCAAGGAAAGGCAATCAGAGAAAGATCTGTCCTGGATGTGCGCCAGGCATTGCCTTCCATGGGCACCCGGAGGTCACTGTCTTCCTTTAAATTGTCTGTTGCACTGACGGAGCCCAGGGCGCTGTACGGTAACCGATCAGTGGCACACAGCTAACGAGCGCTCGCCACGGGCACAGGTGGAGCCGATGGCTCTAGGCGGCCTGCAGCCATTCAGGCTTGGACATGCGGTGATGCAACGGGCTCCTCAATCGTGTTCTTCAGAGAGTGGCTCGAGGGAGCCTGGCGTAACAGACAGGCTGAGCCTTGGCATGCACAAGCGGAAATGCTTGTTTCTGGCAGAGAACCCCCCTTCCCAAAGGCTGGCTCCCTGCGTGAGGACTGCTGTTCCTGTTGCTTCTTAGGGCAGGGGTCTCGTCTCTCGGCTGCTTCAGGGTGGCACCAGAGACCGAGGGCAGGTTCTTCGGGCTGCAGCCCCTAACACCCTGTGTGCTCTGGGGAATGCTCCTTTGGCTTTGACCACAGGATTATTTGGAGGCCAGGACGAGGGTTAACTGAAGAACCTCCCTTGTGGACCAGCCTCTCTCTGTCCATTTCCACAGTCTTAACAAGTAATTTCTCCCCTGCTGCTTTTGCAGTCTGGAGCAGCCTTTCTATATTTCTTCACCTCCTTTCCCTCTCGTCCCTCTCCCTCAGCCGCTATTCACATAATGCAGTAACCCGGAGGTTTACCTTTGTTAAGCACTTGGGGGTTTCAGAGTAACAGCCCTGTTAGTCTGTATTCGCAAAAAGAAAAGGAGGACTTGTGGCACCTTAGAGACTAACCAATTTATTTGAGCATGAGCTTTCGTGAGCTACAGCTCACTTCATCGGATGCATACTGTGCTTAATAGTAACAACTTGGGGGTTGTTACTATTAAGCACTGCGGGATTCCAGTTAGTGATAGCCTAGGATAACCTCCAACGTGCAGGGTGCTCTACGAACACATAGCAACAATCCCTGCCCTGAGGAGTTGACACTCTACAAAGGCAGAAGCGGATAAGGCGGGGGAGTGGGATATAGCATTCAGAAGAGGGTGAGTACAAGTACTAGCTATGGGTTACGATTAGTACAACCAGCTAGACCAAAAAAGTTGTGGTGTATTCCTGAGTTAGAGACTGCCATTACACTTGTTCTCCTCTCATTCAATTCCATCTTGCGGCCCCCACATCTCTGAACCCAGCCACTTATCTATGCCCCATCGGCAAATGTTATTCTGCACCTCTGTTAAGAGTCCAGCTCCAGCAACAGGGTGCTAAAGAATCAGAGGCAGCGTGGTAATTAAACTGGATAAAGATGCATGGGCTGCTCATTTGCAAATATGCCACAGATGGGCACTGTGTGCAGGTCAGTGCGAGAAATGTGGATGCTCTAAAGACTCCTCTGGTTATTGGAAAAGAGGAGGAAATAAAAAGGTTTGATTATTTTTTGTTATTCTTTTGCCTGAAAGTCACCCAGACGTTAATTGTTTTTTTGGGGGCAGTTGTTTCTGAAAAGCTACATGCTGCTTCTCTCACTTGGCAAAACACCAGCCATTTTAACTTGAGCTTCTTGTGGCCTGTTAGCAACATACAGCACAGATTCCTGTCCTTACTACCCAGACAACCTAACCAAAAGCTGCCTTGTAAAATTTAGAATTTCAAAATTCAACCCCAGCCAATCATGTGCAGGGCACAATAAACTTGTCCATACAATGGGATTCCAGCATTTACAGTCCTTTCCAGGCTCCAAGATTGGGTTATAGAAGGCATGAAAAACCCTGGCTTATTTGCGTCATTCTTACAGTGAAGAAGGAGCCCCCAACCTTAAAGGAAATTTTCACATTTCACAGCTTTATGAATTCATTTGAAAATTACTCAGCACAATAATAAATGCAAGTAGAGCTTTGTTATTTTTCACATCAGGTGGTAAAACTGTAGCCGTGAATAAATTGTCTGTAGTAAGGGTTTCGCCGTTAATGCTGCAGTAGCAGATGGCCTAATAAATATGCAGTGTTTTAAAACTACATTTGCAATTTCAGAGAGCTACGATTATTTTTTTATCTCCCACACAAACTGCACAATCACCCAATATTAAACTTTTTAATAGAAAAAGTTAAGCTGTGTAACGTAAACATTATTTGATGTGCAACTGCGTTACTAGTTTAGTCACAGTTGCAAGAGGAGATAAGAAGTCTTTCTTTAAAGTTCATGAAAACTACACACCACACCCAGGCCAACACTGTCTCTTTCCTTTGAGCCCTGATTAGGGACACCACATCGGTGTGTCATTCCCAGAGCAATGCCTCAGAGACGCAAGGTTCCTTCCATGCTCACTGCAGCAGGGTCCAGGCCAGATGAATTCCTTGCACACTGGCCCACCTGCGCCAGTGGAAACGTTGCGTGTGTGTGTGTGTGGGGGGGGCAAGGATCCTCTCATTCCCCACCCATATGCTTGACTGGGGGACAGGTGCGCAGCCCTCACTGTGATCTGGCACCAACACCTGGTTTGGGATCAGTAATTTCTGGAAGACCTGTAACTGCTTTGCATTGTGTAGCCAAGTGGGAAGTTACAGAGGGGAGCTAGAGTTTAAATGTCTGCTCCCTGCTTGCACAGCAGTTACCAAGAAAGTTGACCTACTTAATAACGAGAGAGAGAAACTCCAGACCCTCAGCAAAGCTCTGTGTCTATTTCCCATCCTGGGAGGGGGGGAGAGGGGGAACCTCAGCAGGGTCAGTACTTTCCCATATAACCCATGCCACACAAACAACTAGTCAGATGTCGGTGCCCCTTGCTTGCTCATCTCTGAAATGAGGCAAAGCTGGACTAGGCTAGAGCTGGCTGTGCCTTGGGATCTGCTCTGGCCTTGAGTCTGCTAACAGGGGGTTGGGGGCAGGGAGGTGGACCCGACTCACCGAACTGGTTAGAATCGTTCTGGAGGTGGTGAATGTGACCAAGGAACTAACCCATCCTGTCCAGCACGTCTAGTCGTGGCTGCTGCCCTCGCACAATGAGTGACACCTCTCCACGGCAGCTCAACAGCCCAAGGCAGCTGGCATGGGCCAGCCGCGGGTTTTTACTTGCAGTGTAGACGTCCTGAGTGTGCTTTGTACTGCTGCTTTAAACCCAGACGCCCAGATTGCCCCTTCTGGTGGGAGCACTGCACTCAGCCCAGGCTCTCCGAGACATGATCCAGGCCCAGCCTTGCTATCACTACACCAGCCCTATGACCCACCGCATCAGGCTCCCACAAACCCAGTCTTTGCTTCTACCCTGGGCTGCCGCAATGCTCAGGCCCACGGCAGCAGCCCTACTCCCTCTTCAGTCCAATTCCCCAGCCCCACTGCAGGGTTCAGCAGGCCTGGGTCAGCACCTCTGCTGATCTCTTGCTCACCAACTTCCCCATAGTGCACAGCAGGGCTCCCGAGAAAATCCGGTCTTGCCGACGCTGGGGTTTCCAAGGCATGAGTACATGGCAGGGGAAGTCCAATACAGCAGGAAGTTTAAAGCGCGCACTGATTCCTCTGTATTTCTAACCCAGCTGCCAAAAAAACGGACCAAAGAGCAGAGACTGAATGTCCACAAGTCATTGCCCTTCCTAACGGTTAGCAAACCAGGAAGCAGGGCTGCTTCTGAAGGGGCAATGGGATAGGAAAAGGCTCGGCTTGGTTAGCCTGCGCCGGTCTCCAGCATTTCAGGCTGGTGAATGTGGAGGAGTTCATGGCAGTTTCCAAAGCTTCATCCATGGCTGCAGGGTGTGTACTGGTTCGAACATCTGGGGCAGGGCCTGAAACATCCCAGTTCCAGCTGTTTGTACAGCTGCTAAAAAGCAGGTTAACTCCAGCTATGAAAACTGCAGGCATCGGCGGCACACACCCCTGGCGTGCCTTGAAGCAGAGCCATCGGCTTAGCAGGGGGCTGATTTTAAATAGTTTTTAGTGCCAAAAAAGGTAGCAGTTGAGGAGGCCACATTACTATAGCAACCAGGGGAGAAAGTGGAAATTAGCAATGATGCCACATCGGACAGATTGGTTTTATTTTTGTTACATGTAGAGCATTGCTTAAAAAAATGCCCAACATATACCACAAAGACAGCGGGGGAAGTCCTTTTAGTATAGAATAGGATTATGCAAAATGATTTTCTAAAATTTTATCAAGAGGCAAGTAGTCTTCACAATCTTGGCTTTTGACAGACATGCCCCCAGATAGGAAGTTTTTCAGAGCAAGAGTATGTAATGTGACAAAGCTCTGTCCTTGCCTCCGTGGGTCCAGCGTTTCCTGGCGGATTTCGCTAGCCTCAGAGGCTCACTGTGACCCTCCACGTAACCCTTCTCTCTCTAGAGACAAGGGTCACAGTCTACTGAGCCATTTTCATCATAAGCTAGTGAGGGAGGTGAGGAGAAGTTATCCTTCCTTGCACAGTCTCTGTTGTCTCCCAGTCTCAATGATTAATCAGGGGGCAAAGGTGGTGGAGGGGGGCAAAGCCCGGGCCCACCCTCTACTCCGGGCTCCAGCCCAGGGACCCTAATAGTATCAGCTATGGTAGCTGACCTTTTAGAAACATGACATGTACAATTCCCTGGGCTACTTCCCCCACAGCAGACCTCACTTCCTCAAGCTCCACTTCACCCTTACCTCAGGGCCTCCTTCCTTGTGCCTGATATGGTGTGTACTACTCAGCCTCTCCAACAGCGCAACTTCCTCCCACAGCTCCTGACATGCACACCCACCTGACTGACTGGGAGGCTTTTAACTAGTTTCAGCCAGCCCCTGATTGGCTTCAGGTGTCCCAATCAACCTAGCCTTCTCCCTGCCTTCTGGAAAGTTCTTAATTGGCCCCAGGTGTCTTAATTGACTTGGAGCAGCTGCCATTTCATTTATCCTGGTACCAGGGATTTGTTTAGCCTGGAGCTAATATATCTATCTCCCTCTACTTTTCTACAGCCATCTGGCCTTGCCCCGTCACATATCCCCCCCCTCTGCTCAACACCATAGAGTTGGGCAACTTGGGAAGCCAGGCTGTATGCTCGTGACAGACCATCAGCGTTGCCATGGTGGCATCCAGCCCTGTGCCGTATGTGGAACTGGAATGGTTGGAGGGATAAGAACCACCTGGTGACCCTTGCATTCTTTTCCTTATTCCGCTGCATCCACTGGAAGGATGCATGGTCCGTCACAAGAGTAAATCGCAGGCCTAAGAGGTAACAACACAGTGTCTCCATAAGTCATTACAGAATCTCATGGTATTGTCAGGTTTAGGCACTAGAACAATTGGACTGGACCACTGACTGTAAGATTCTTCAATAACCCCTAATTCTAACATTTTCTTTACTTCTGCCTTGATTTCTTCTCTTTTGGCTGCTGGGATTCAGTAGGGTCTCAATGTTACCTTGGTTCCGGGGATCGTGTGGATATGGTGATAGGTCTCAGTCGTCCGCCCTGGTTTTGTAGAGAACACATCTCGGTTGCGATTAATCACGTCGGCTGCCTCAATCTTTTGGATCGGCGTCAAGTTGGATGATATCGTCACTTGCTCGTGTAAGTTATCCTCCTGGGGAAGGATCTCCTGCATAACTAAGCATACCTCTCGATCGTGCCAAGGTTTTAGAAGATTGATGTGGTAAATTTGCTCCGATTTCCCTGGAAATCAGAGGAATTGGTGGGTTAACACAGGTCAATTCCAATGACAGTCGAATAAGGAATAAGTCTGCTAGGGATCCTTAGAGTGGAACAAAAGGTCAGGCTCTTGTTTTTGTCAGCCGTGAACAGGTCCTAATGAAGGATGACCCCTTTCCTGGGAAATGACGTGAAACACAGACTCCTGGATTATCCACTCATGAGCTGATGAGAAATGCCTGCTCCAACGGTCCACCAGAGTGTTCTGCAAACCTGGAAGGTGAATCGCTGTGAGAGGTACTCGATGGTGGGGATGGCTGTGCCCCCCCGCCATATAAAACATGAAAGTCATACTGTCAGTCAGAATTTGGATAGTCAGCTCTTGAATCTTGAATGCAGCTGTCACGCATGGTTTGGTATGTAGGGGTGGATTAAAGGGTACTCCTCTGCACACCTTGTTGGGATCATTCTGCCAATGTAGTGATGAAAGCATGTCTTGGGTAGGGCTGGTTCTGGGGCAGGCGAGCAGGGCGGTTGCCTGGGTGCCTACTTCCTGGAGACGCGATACCGCTCTAAGGTTTTTGGTGGTGTTTTCTGGTTTTGGCTCAGCCACATGGGGTGTGGGTGCCGAAAATATTTTCAACCCTGGCTGGCAAAACAAACAAGGCCACTCCTGCTCTTGGGGAATCAGCACAGGGCCTTTCCATGTAGTGTCTGCTCAGTGCATGTCCTGATTTTAGCCAACCCCGCACACAGCGCAGGAGTAGTCTGGCATGCTGTGTGATGAATGTGCAGGAGGCCAGGTATCTGAGTAGACTTAGACAAGTCCTTAGTGTAATCTGTGGAGTTGTTTGTAGTTGAGTAACAAGTTCATGGCTTCGAACCTGTTTTGGGGGCAGACCGGCTCTGGCTGTTGTAGAGTCTAATGCTGCCCCTGTGGATTTTATTTGCTGTGCTGGTATTAAAGGGGACTCTTCTCTGTTGATATTTAGGCTGAGCATCATGAAGAGTTGAAGAATCTGATGGGTGGAGGTTTCCACCTGTTGTGGAGACTTTCCTCAGATGAGCCAGTCATCCAGGTACATGTTATGCCTTGTCTTCTCAGATGAGCTGCTTCCTACCTTTCTCCCTCAGCGAGGCTCCACAGTTCCCCCGGGGTCTCTGGAGTCCTCCAGTGGCCTAGTTCCTGCCGGCGCGGTCCCTTTTCCAGGTTCGTCAGGCAGCCTGGAGTCCGTCTGGAGCTTTGTGTGCAGTGCCTTGTAGTCAGGGCCTGTAGCAGCTCCCTGGAGAGAGCCTGCCATCTGCCTCCTCCCCCTTCAGCAGCCTGCCCAGATTGAGCTGGGCTGCTTCCTTTTATACTCCGCCTCCAGGCTGAGCATGCCCAGCAGAGTCGGAGGAGCAGGGTTTCCTCAACCTGTAAAGCACAGTTAACCCTTTGCAGGCTGGTGCGGGGTAGGTATACCCCATCACATATGGCTAAACATAAATGTATAATCTAGGAACAAAGAATGTCGGCTGTACTTTCAGGATGGGGGACTGTACCCTGGGAAGCAGCGACTCTGGAAAAGATTGAGGGATGGTGACAGACAATCAGCAGAACATGGGCTCCCAGTGCAACACTGTGGCTAAAATAGCTCATGGGATCCTGGGAGGCATCACCAGTGGATCCTGAGTAGGAGCCGAGAGGTTGTTTGACCCCTGGATTTGGCCCTGGTGTGACCGCTGCTGGAATCCCGTGTCCAGTTCTGGTGTCCACAGTTCATGAAGGATGTTGATAAACTGGAGAGGGTTGGTGCCTGATCTATTGATTATTAATTACATTGATCAGCTAGAAATCCTAATTAATGCTCAGTGGGTTGGCAGGATCCTGCAATCAGACCCAGAAGGATTAGAGTTATTACAGTGATGAGGTCCCTGGTGTGCATGAAGGAGAGATTACGTTTAGGAAAGGCATTCTGCCCCAAGAATAATTTCATTTAGCACAACTCGCAAAGCCACAAACGCTCCAACCCAGGAAAGAAGGTAGCGATAATATAAAATGAGCATCTGAGCGTTCATATATTCACACCATACGTTGCAGAAAAACCCAGAATGTTAGTCATCCTCCTTCTCCTCCTCCTCACCACCAGTGGTTGTCATCCTGACATCTCTCCAGGCATGCAGGTGGGGACACAGCTTTCATAATGTGTTACGCTAACACCAATATGCCTAATCCATATTCAGCAGGGGTTTCAGCCCGTCTTCCTTATTTGAATATCCACACCCCATTAATGTTGGGATGCCTTTCTCCCATAGGTTACTAGGCTTTTTACCTCAAGTTCATTAGCGTGTATGTCCATCAGCTGCCATAGCATTCTTGTGGTCAGACATCTGCTGATGTTACAACTTTAAAATATCTCAAGCTAGTATAAACTGACATCTTGGGGTTACCTGTCAGCAGTTTAGACATACTTGTGGATTCCAGCATTCTATCTTGTGATATCTTATGATCTAAGTCACTCCTGGTTAGCTGTACATATGGACTTTATGCCTTGATTAGTTTAGCTAAACTATTGTCTGACAGGCCTTCAGACCTATAGGCTCATTGGGTTACTGCCTTAACTTTGCCTTCCTCAGCAAATAGTTATACCTACAGGCTACAGGGTTCAGAGAAGAGCCATGAGAATGATTAAAGAACTAGAAAACATGACATATAGTGATAGACTCCAGGAGCTCAATCTATGTAGTTTAACAAAGGGAAGGTTAAGGGGTGACTTGATCACAGTCCATAAGTATCGACATGGGGAACAAATATTTAATAATGGGCTCTTTAATCTAGCAGAGAAAGGTCTAACACCATCCAATGCCTGGAAGTTGAGGCTAGACAAATCCAAATTGGAAATAAGGCAAAAAATGTGAACAGTCAGAGTAATTAACTTTTGGATCAACTTACCAAGGTGTTGCTGTGGAATCTCCATCACAGACAATTTTGAAATCAAGACTGGATGTTTTCCCAAAAGCTCTGCTCTACAAATTATTTTGGACAACACAGCCACAGGCACTTGTAAATCTCCACTCTGAGTTTGTTCCTCCTTCTAAGAAATTTTCTCTGGTGGCCGAGGATCATGTGTTGTCCTCTGGAGCACCAGAGGTTTTTGCCCTTGCATAGAGGAGGAGGTGCAAAGACTCTGATCTCAAGCGCATGGGCCACATGCACACCAAGAGTGGAGTGTATATATATATATATATATGGACAAGCACTTGAAGAAGAAATCCCCAATCCCTTTAAAAGCTGGTTGATTGAAAGGAGGGTTGCCAACCTTACCAGTCTGAAACAAGCCCACATGTGACATGTACAAGCTATAGACACAGGGTCCAAGGTCTTTGATGAGTTTCATTCAAGCCTTGCCAACCGCAGATAGCATCTACCAAACTAGCTGATTCTTGCAACTTCACAGCTCAACTAGAAAGCACTGATGAGGCATTATTAAAATTGATTGCATTTCAAAACTTCTTTACTCTCAGGGATCAGTTGTTGGGCTGCCTGCAGATAGCCTGAAAATCTTATGCCCATCACAGTTTTTACGTGTTTGGAAGCACTCCCTAGTGTGAATTTTGCAATTCTCATGAATCACAAATCAAAACATTGTACATAACTGCTAGAAGCAAATCTATGTGCTTCCTTAAGTCTTGCCACTTTCAGCATAAATGCTGACTTTGATAAACTGGCTGAAGAAAAGAATCAATAACATGCTCCACCTTAGTAATGCTTTAGTTCGAGGCTCTTAGAATGATGATGAAGAAGAATGGCAGTAACAGAAGCTACGCCTTGTTTTGGTCTGCACACGGTGCTGGAGTTCACATGATGATGGTCATGCAGCCCATAAGATGTCAAACAGACAATGCTGCTCATTAAGACAAAAAGGACAAACATCCCAACATAATGCTATAGGAGTGCATTCCTCACATGCAAAATACATGTCATAGTGACAGGAAGGCGCAAACAATGTAACAACATCGCCCTCTGAAGCAGCAAGAGACTTATATGCAGTTCCTCCCTCCACTGGCCAGCCTGTACTTTCTTTAGGCTCTATATTGTTGCCAGAAGCATAGTATCTGAGCATCTAGCTGCTGAGCCGTACCCAGAAGCTCCTCATTCACTTTTCCTGCTACTCAGTGAGCTTAACTGCAATTTTAGGTGGATGGCAATGTTCCCTCTAATTTTTGACAGGCCGTATGTGCAAAAAATGTCTTTTGTGCAAATTTTTGACAGGCCGTGTGCGCAAAAAATGTCTTCTGTGCAAATTGTTGTACGTGCGGTGTTTTGCCGTGTGCGCGGGGTTTAGGATCTGTGTGCGCGCGCACACGCGCACAGCTTAAGGGAACAGTGGTGGATGGAGAAAAGATTCAGTTTAAAATAAATTCCTGTGCAATCTTCGATGAAAACCCTGAATGCTGGGTCTCCATGTGCTTTTCTGTAGGACCGGTGTTGAAGCCCTAGGAGAGGGACAGTGAAGTGAATTCTAGCCCACCCCCAAGTTACAACAATTTCTGACAAGCATTTTAAACAAGTGGCTTTTCTCTCCCCATGTTCATGAAAATATTTTGGTCAATACCAATTTAAGATTTACTCATCTTTGATTAAATGTGGGACTTTTCCCAATTCTAAATACTATAGGGAGTTCCTGATGGTGTTTAACACATTTACCATATGGAGAACAAATGCTTTCCACTATTCTCTCCTCATTGCTGATAAGCAGTAACCTGATCCAAAGAGCACTGAGAAGAAAGTATTCTGTGTTGTAATTGAAATCAAAGTGTACATTATTTTTATTACAAATATTTACACTGTCAAATGATAAACAAAAGAAATAGTATTTTTCAATTTACCTCACACAAGTACTGAAGTACAATCTCTGTCATGAAAATGCAACTTACAAATGTCGATTTTTTTGTTATATAACTGCACCCAAAAACAAAACTATGTAAAACTTCAGAGCCCACAAGTCCACTCAGTCCTACTTAGAATCACAGAATCATAGAATAACAGAGTTGGAAGAGACCTCTGGAGGCCATCTAGTCCAACCTCCTGCCCAGGGCAGGACCAATCCCAACTAAATCATCCCAGCCAGGGCTTTGTCAAGCCTGACCTTAAAAACTTCTAAGGAAGGGGATTCCACCACCTCCCTAGGTAACGCGTTCCAGTGTTTCACCACCCTCCTAGTGAAAAAGTTTTTCCTAATATCCAATCTAAATCCCCCCCACTGCAACTTGAGACCATTACTCCTTGTCCTGTCATCTGCTATCACTGAGAATAGTTTAGATCCATCCTCTTTGGATCCACCTTTCAGGTAGTTAAAAACAGCTATCAGATCCCCCCTCATTCTTCTCTTCCGTACACTAAACAATCCCAGTTCCCTCAGCCTCTCCTAGTACGTCACGTGTTCCAGACCCCTAATCATTTTTGTTGCCCTTCACTGGACTCTCTCCAATTTCTCCACATCCTTCTTGTAGTGTGGGGCCCAAAACTGGACACAGTACTCCAGATGAGGCCTCACCAGTGTCAAATAGAGGGGAACGATCACGTCCCTCGATCTGCTCGCTATGCCCCTACTTATACAGCCCAAAATGCCATTGGCCTTCTTGGCAACAAGGGCACACTGTCGACTCATATCCAGGTTCTCGTCCACTGTCACCCCTAGGTCCTTCTCTGCAGAACTGCTGCCTAGCCATTCGGTCCCTAGTCTGTAGCGGCGCATGGGATTCTTCCGTCCTAAGTGCAGGACTCTGCACTTGTCCTTGTTGAACCTCATCAGATTTCTTTTGGCCCCATCCTCCAATTTGTCTAGGTCCCTCTGTATCCTATCCCTACCCTCCAGCGTATCTACCACTCCTCCCAGTTTAGTGTCATCTGCAAACTTGCTGAGGGTGCAATCCACACCATCCTCCAGATCATTAATGAAGATATTGAACAAAACCGGCCCCAGGACCGACCCTTGGGGCACTCCGCTAGATACCGGCTGCCAACTAGACATGGAGCCATTGGTCACTACCCGTTGAGCCCGACAATCTAGCCAACTTTCTACCCACCTTGTAGCGCGTCCATCCAGCCCATACTTCTTTAACTTGCTGACAAGAATACTGTGGGAGACCGTGTCAAAAGCTTTGCTAAAGTCGAGGAATAACACGTCCACTACTTCTCGTTCTGCCAGTCACTAAGACAAACAAGTTTGTTTACATTTACAAGAGATAATGCTGCCCTCTTCTTATTTACAATGTCACCAGAAAGTGGGAACAGGCATTTGCATGGCATTTTTAGCCGGCATTGCAAGGTATTTATGTGCCAGATATGCTAACCATTCATATGCCCCTTTATGCTTCAGCCAACGTTCCAGAGGACATGCTTCCATGCTGATGATGCTAGCTAAAAAAATAATGCGTAAATTAAATTTGTGCCTGAACTCCTTGGGGGAGAAGTGTATGTCCCCTGCTCTGCATTCTGCCTTATATTTCATGTTATAGCAGTCTCGGATGATGACCCAGCACGTTGTTCATTTTAAAAACACTTTCACTGCAGATTTGACAAAATGCAAAGAAGGTACCAATGTGAGATTTCTAAAGATAGCTACAGCACTTGACCCAAGATTTAAGAAACTGAAGTGCCTTCCAAAATCTGAGAGGGATGAGGTGTGGAGCATGCTTTCAGAAGAGCAACACTTAAAAGAGCAACACTTCGATGTGGAAACTACAGAACCTGAACCACCAAAAAAGAAAATCAACCTTCTGCTGGTGGCATCTGACTCAGACAATGAAAATGAACATGCATCGGTCCGCACTGCTTTGGATTATTATCAAGCAGAACCCGTCACCAGCATGAACGCATGTCCCCTGGAATGGGGGTTGAAGCATGAAGGGACATATGAATCTTTAGCACACCTGGCACGTAAATATCTTGCGATGCCGGCTACAATAGTGCCATGCGAACGCCTGTTCTCACTTTCAGGTGACATTGTAAACAAGAAGCGGGCAGCATTATCTCCTGCAAACGTAAACAAACTTGTTTGTCTGAGCGACTGGCTGACCAAGCGGTAGGACTGAGTGGACTTGGCAGGCTTTACAATTTTACATTGTTTTATTTTTGAATGCAGTTTTCTTTGTACATAATTCTACATTTGTAAGTTCAACTTTCATGATAAAGAGATTGCACTATAGTACTTGTATGAAGTGAAGTGAAAAATACTATCTTTTTTGTTTTTATACAGTGTATTTGTAATCAAAAATAAATATAAAGTGAGCACTGTACATTTTGTATTCTGTGTTGTAATTGGAATCAATATATTTGAAAATGTAGAAAACATCCAAAAATATTTAAATAAATGGTATTCTATTATTAACAGTGCGATTAGTCACATGATTAATCATGATTCATTTTTTTAATTGCGCGATTAATCACAATTAATTTTTTTAAATGTTTGACAGCTCTAGTCTTCCCCGAATTCGGTCTACTGCCATTTGGGGCTGAGATCATACTGCTTCAAGGATGATACCAGTGCACCGGAAGGTGTTCTTACAGCAGACTGCTGCCGTTTGCTCCAGACCATGCCATCCCGAGTTTTTACATGAAAGTCCGTGTTCTGTTTCCGTTGCGAGGGGGTTGAGAGTCGGCATTTAGTCGAGTGGCTAGGTGTTGAACGAAACCAAATGTCAAGACACAAAGGCAGCTGCAAAGGAGGAACAATGTTGTCAGCCGCATTTGCTATAAGTCATTTTTTACTTCAGTCTCCCCTGGGGATCTGGGATTGTTGGATATCGGCAAAGACACGTCTTCTTTCTGGTACAACTTGAATTAATTACCCTGGTAACACTTTATTTACCTTTTGTTTGTTACCAGTGATTTGAATTTTATATACAAATGAACTAAGTTTGGTTACCAGGTTTGAATTCGATAGTTTGATTCTTTCCACTCTCCCCAAACCTGTGGGTGGTGAGGGCAGTGCACCCTTGAAATACGTGGGTGTGTTTTTATTTTTGATGGAGAGTCCCTGGCAAGGAAACATCTATTCTCCCAGAGCCTTAGCAGTGGCAGAACAGTTTTGTTAACCTTTTAAAGGAATCGCTGTCTCCCACTTTGAGAGAGATCCACTACCTCCTACCTTTGGTGTAAGAGAGAGCGGTCCCACAAAATCAATTCAGAGGGCTTAATTGGTCCCCTGCTGTTCTTCAAAGGGAACACTTACACTGAGAGTTTTAACCGCAAAGTTGGTTTTACAATATTTTATTTTCCTTGTATAGGACTTTAAATTAGGGATTTAGTCCTTTTGCATTCCCTTAATCAAAGAAATTCAGTGGGAGTGACAGGTTGGCTCACAAACATGTGAGCGTCTGTTTACATCACGCCCCTATGATCCCCTTTTGGAGAATAAATTAGCTTTATTATTTGGATGTACACAGGGTCCATTTGACCTTTTACTTTGAGAACATAAAGGGGCTTCCTACGGCAAGAGGCTAAAACACTAATACAACACAACAGTGGGATGTGTAAGAGGTGAACCATTTGAGCAGGCAAATCCTCAAATACCAGAAGGACAAACATTTTATCAGGGCATTAGATACTCAAATAGAACCCTAAAAGAATACAATTCACATATGAATTGACAATACACCACAACATTCCATTGCAGTACATTATGCTTAGCCAAATCAACCTATAATCCAAAAGACCAGGTTAATCCCAATCTCAACATCAAGTTAATGCTGAGATTTGGTACGGTCTAATCCCGAGCTCAGGCCCAGTGTTAGAATTACTATTATGTGACGAATCCTGACGTAGACAGTTGCAACACTCACATGAAGGAAAAGCCTTCCATATTTACAAGGTTTTTTAACAGTATTAACAAATTTGGAAACGCTCCAACCCAACAAGGCTAGGTAGAAATAATACAGAATGAGCATATGAGCCTTTATATACTCACACCATCCCTTGCATAAAGACCTGAAAGTCATCCTCGTCATCCTCACCACCACCAGTGGTCACTGTCTTGGCAACTTCCAAGGCACACAGGTCAGGATAAAATGTTTATAATGTGTTATGCTGACACCACTATACCTAATGCATATTCAATAGGGGTTTTAGTCCCTTTTCCTTATTTGAACTTCCACACCCACTAATGTTGGGATGCCCTTCTTCCATACGTTACTAGGCCTTTTACCTCAAGTTTATTAGCATGTACGTCCATTAGTTGCCATGGCATTCTTGCGATCAGGCATCTGCTGATGTTCCAACTTGAAAATATCTCAAGCTGGTATAAACTGACATTGTGAGGTTACCTGTCAGCAGTTTAGTCAGCCCAGCATTCTATCTTGTGATATCTTACAATTAAAGCTACGATTCTGTCACGGAGGTCATGGTTTCCATGACTTTCCAGGATCACTTCCAGGACAGGGCTGGAGCAGCAGCTGTCAGAATAGCTGAGCAGCAGCCAGCCCAGGGCCAGCAGAACAGCTGACTGGCGGCCAGCCCCGTGGCCACTGGAACAGCAGTCCCCAACCTGCAGGAGCAGCAGCTGGGATTGGGTCAGCCCCTGCCGCAGGAGCAGTAGTGGGGGGGCTGGAACGGCTGCAAGCCTCGACAGTGCTCTCTTTGTCCCACCCCTCACCCGGGTATTTTTAGTAAAAGTCAGGGACAGGTCACAGGCTTCCATGGTTTTTTGTTTATTGCCCGTGACCTGTCCCTGAGTTGTACTAAAAATACCCATGACAAAATCTTAGCCTTACTTATGATCCAGGTTTACTCCTCATTAGCTGCTTATGCTTTTTGGGCCCTATGCCTTGATCAGTTTAGCTAAACTACTGTCTGACAGCCCTGGAGGCTTGGTATGCTCATTGGGTTCCTGCCTTAAATTATACCTGTGCCTTCCTTGGCAAACACCTACACCTACAGGCTACAACCCTGAAGATGGGGGTAACAGGCAAGAACCCTTAGAAGAAAGGATGACTCACCATGAGTATGGCCTTACTAGATAACTTCCTGGACCATTAGAGATAGTCAGGGATCTAAGGATGGAGCTCTCAATGCCCCCTGTAAGTAGAAGGCCTTCACATACTTCTCCTGGTTTTCCATACTCTCTATATCCATCCAGCAATAATTTTAGACTACACTGTCACACAGCATCTGCTGAGTGCAGCTGTTATAACACTCCTTGCTGGGGAGTGACTCTCACCAAGATACATGGAACACAGAACATACGTTGGTCCATTGCAGATTCTGAGTCTTGCACGATGGACACTTCTTACAGCTAGCCACTTTGTCACAGTAAGCCATGGTTCAAAACCAGCAGTGAACCAGGCCTGATTCACAAGGCAGCCTTGGCAGCAGCAGGTCACTCCTCTGAGACCTGGAGACCTGAGGCAATACAAGGAACAGAAATGATCTGGTTTCAAAAACCACCAGAGAAGAGAGCAGACCAACATAACCCCCCATAATTATCCTGAGATGAACAATGTGTTTCTAAGAACAATTGCCAGAAATACAGTGGACACTACAGAGAGAGACTCAGAATGCCCTGAGCTAAGTGGCGCTGGAAGGAGGGAGGTTGGGTCTGTATAACCTTGTATAGCCTATTTCAGAGTAGCAGCCGTGTTAGTCTGTATTCGCAAAAAGAAAAGAAGGACTTGTGGCACCCTAGAGACTAAAAATTTTATTTGAGCATAAGCTTTCGTGAGCTACAGCTCACGAAAGCTTATGCTCAAATAAATTTTTTAGTCTCTAGGGTGCCACAAGTCCTCCTTTTCTTCTTGTATAGCCTAGAATCTGCAAGGAAGTGACTATCCCATAAGTGAGGATCAGCCAAGGCAATTCTCAAAGGTCAGAAACATAATTCCAATGCACATTTAAATTGAATATAGGAGTCACAAAAAAAGGGTCTAAAACTGGTTGGCAGAAATATGTTGACACAGGGTAAGTGAATTACATCAGTACAGTATCTGTCTTCCTGCAGATTCTGTTGGCACGCTCACTTGAATCAATTTGTGATGATACGCTTAAGCCTGCCAAGGAAGCCAACTACATGATTTGATCTTATGCCAAGCTCCTATTAACAACTGCATTTTCTATTGATGCCAGGATGTTCATTAACTGGGATCCATAATTACAAATAATTTAGAGACATACCATTTTCAATCACTTGCCAGTTGTAACCTAAACCTGACCTTAGAATGCTTTATTCTTAGCAAAAATTCACAGAGTAATCATCTTGCAAATGACTGCTATAGCATAGATATAATCAAGCAGAGGGTCAGAACACTAGAAATGTCTGTAGATCCCTTGGGAAATGCCCTGGGAGTAAAGCATTCGCAATCAGGATTGGGGGGCGCCTTGTGCTCGGTGCTGTTCAAATTCAGACACATAGACAGGGTATCCAGCTCTGAAAGCTTATAGCCTAATTTAAGGCAAGGTGAAACAAGTGAGCAACACACAACAGGAGCGAAGATGCAGGAAGAAAGCAAAATACATGGCTACATAAGCTAGAAAGTGCAAAATGTGGGTAAATCCAAATCAGTAACTTTTTAACGGATTCGAAAGCCAGCAGGGACCATTGTGATTATGTGGCCTGAGCGCCTGTGTAACACAGGCCAGAGAACTTCCCCAGAGTAATTACAGAGCAAAAAATACAATTTGGTTTAATCAGATACCATCTTTTGCTGGGAGGTGTAACACAGCAGCTGTACGTGCGCCCAGAGTGCATCTCCACATCTGAGAGATGCACCCAGCTTCCTCCCTAGTAACCCACTTCTATCCATAGCTCTGCTTATCGAATGGTGGAACCCCACCCCCACCCGTTGGAAGAGGGAATCTGTGAAGTGAGATTAATCACTACACTTTGGGATCATGGAGTTTTCCAGTCAGATAGCAAATCTCTATTGTGGTTTGGATTCACAGCTTGACCATGCACATACTGGGTCAGCTTTGAACAGCATTGCATTGTACCACTTGAGAGTTTGGGTTTTGTACCTCTGTGCCAAACTGTCGATAGAGGGGATTGTGACAAAACCCAAGAAACGTTCACACAATCCAAAAATACGAAATGAAGAGGCTTTAAATCTGCTAGCAGCAATCCAGTGTATTACAGTAACCTTATAAGGATTATAAGCGGATAAGATTTCTCAAAAGCAGCTCCTATACTGCCATTTAATCAGGACAGAGACTTTCCCGGAGAGGAAGGAAAATGATGTTCTTTCTAGTGAATAAGAGAGAGAGCCCATAAAGCACATGCCTTTGAACATCACACTCCATTTCTTCGAGTACAAAGTTAAGGTATCATAGAATCCATTTAAACAAACATCTGATAAGTCAGAAATGAAAAGATACATTTTCTTTCTATGAAGCCATAATTTACATATTAACACTGAAAAACCTTTGGATTCCACCTAATTTGTTCATACACAGAATCTTTCAATATTTAATATAAAACAAACTAGTATCACAAACAACTGTCAAAGCCACGAGAGTTTGTGCGCTGTGATGTTCTACTGTATTATAACAATACAAAACTACAAAAATAAGATGTTACATTATCTGTAAAATATATTCACTTGCTTGCAAAATGATTTACGGATTCAAATTTTTAAATTATGCAATAAAATGTTACATTCTAGTTCATACTTTCCAGAGAAATAGATGTTAATTCTGTTCTGATGGAGAGCAATATTCTCTGAACCATGAACTAGCTAAGCCAATTCATAGTATTTTCCAGTTTCTGGATCAAAGTAACAGTTTAGACATGGATCATACAAAAGAGTCAGAACTTCCTCATCCTCCTCAGCACTGAAGTCATCTTCACCTGTGTGAATGGAGAAAAAGAAGAGTAAAATTACCCTGCTAGTCACTCTTGAAACACAGGAAAAGCACCCTTCTATCACAGATGACAATCTGGCAGAGTGCCTCTTTAGGAGGGTGTAATCTCTTGGCTTTTGTGCAGAATACTAAAATTGTTACCTTTGAGGTTAACATTTATTCATGTTTTCATTCATGTTTCTAAAGGTTTATATTTAGTTGAGGTAAAATTATAATGCAAAGTTTGCCTAAGAACTGAAAGCACAGACAGTTTGCTGGAATAGTAGATTTAAAAGTTGGTCTAAAAATCTATCTATCTATCTATTAATAAGGGGTCAAAGTACTCCTACCGGAGATCTTTTTCACAGAATTGCTCAAATAATTGTATATTAGTATGCACAAAAAATACAGAGAATCAGCTCTTAATCTGTGAAAATGAAACTGCGTTAACCATTAAAATGTTCTAGATGAAAGAATCAGATAATCTAACATAAAGCAAAAGGTCTTGTTTTAGAGATTTTATCCTTGCTATGCTTGTCTCACACAATTTACCTTTAAGCTTGCTAACTTATTATTTAATTTGATCAGTTTTCTGTTGTTGAAAGTTATAAATGTATTAAATATAAGTAATTAAGTATGTACAATATGTTTCATTAATTGGCTTTAAACAGGTGGGTGGAGAAATTCTGTGTCAAAACTAATCTAACAAATTTATTACGTCAGTAGTGCTGTAATAGGTAAAATCAAGTAGGCATTTCTTTGACTATAAACTCCTTGTGTATTGGATCATGCTTCAAGCTGGTAAACAAACTTACCTAAAATGTTATTGGTTTGGTAACTAGAGATGGTGTTATTCTGATAAACCTTTTTTACATATAGAGCAGCAGAAATAATAATTTAGATCCTGCTCCAAATGCAGTTTGCTATCCCTAAACCAAAAATGGGTTCATTTAAAAAATGTATAAAATTTGTAAGTAATTAGTCCTTACAGTGAGTATAGTATAGTGAGGCAGTGCACCATTTTGAAAAAAAACACAGCAAATCAACTATGAAACCTTCAAGAAATGTAACTGAAATTTAATTTTCACGCATGCACTGCAATGACTGCATTTCCTACTGTCTTGACATCATACTGGTCATTACATCATGACATTATAGGTTCATTATAGTTTTGTTATAACAGTAAAAAGACGTCAGCGGAAGTCTCTGGAAACCAAAGTTACAATGCAAAATCAAAAGTTTGGTGATCATGTGGGCCAAATTCTGATGTCAGTTACTCCGTATAGATACACAGTAGATGGAATCCACTGATCCATCCTCCGTTGCCCATTCCCAACTTCTGGCAAACAGGGCCACGTCAGAGTTTTTGCATCCCAGGTGTTGCATCCCTGCCCATCCTGGCTCATAGCCCCTGATGGACCTATCCTCCATGAACTTTTGCTATGGGCTTCAGTGGGGCCAGATTTTCACCCAGTAACTCTACTAGAGAGCATGGTCAGATGACACGCAAGAAAATTTAGCAATGCTTCATTTCACTAAAAGGAATAATGTCAATTCAGTTTCGACTAACACTAAAGAAGTTTGTTACTGCTAAAACAAGCAATACGCACCCTGACTACAACTTCCTTGTTCCTAGACTTTACAGCATGTTAGAAATTTTGTAGAAAAACTTACATTTTGCAAGATAACGCCATTAGTGATTTTTTTTCCAGGTAGCAGAACAACCAATAAGAATTGGGTCTACCTCAGTTCCAACAACTACTGAAATGCACGATACAGAGGAATTCAAGTACATTTTTATAATATTTCTACTGCTTTCCGGCAATACAATATTTCTATTTCTTGAATGTCAGTTTGTACATGCATCCGACGAAGTGGGTATTCTCCCACAAAAGCTTATGCTCCAATACGTCTGTTAGTCTACAAGGTGCCACAGGACTCTTTGCCGCTTTTACAGATCCAGACTAACACGGCTACCCCTCTGATGGTTTGTACATTAACCCTGATGTACAAGATTGTAATGCAGGAGTCAGATTTTCTAGCCCATCATCCATTACAGGCGAAGGGCGTATGAAACCTCTCAGCACCAAAGAGTTAATAGGATGCAGTCAGCTAATAAATCAGTATAAATCTAATATTTTGGGCATTATGTTAACTCCAAGAATGTTTTTAGGATATGGAAATCATTTCTTAGCCCCAAGTAGAAGTACACTGATAGCGCTAAAGATGGATATGTACTATAAACGTTTCATATAGTAAAGTTCTTTTCTCAGTTCTGTCTTTTATAAAAGCTAAATGTAAGTTATGATATATAAGTTTTTGATAGGAAATAATTGACAGTTGAATGCAATCTGTATCTAGCATTTCATCCTAAACGTTTACCTCTTGCTCAGAACAGTAATGCAAATCAGGCGGTTTGCACGCGCCGCTCCCTCATAGGAAGTAATAGCCTGTTATGCTAACACCGCTGGTTTCACCACACTCAGCGTCTATTTACAGCTGGGATTGCACAACGATATATGGGTTATATTATCAGGTGGCCAAAAAATAGGCTGGTGTGATAGCTGCGCACAGAAATACAGGGTACTTGCCCGTCCAGTAATCAGAGTTCTTTGAGATGTTTGTCCTCGTGGGTGCTCCCCAGCAGGATGTGGGCGTACCAGGGCACACTTGATGAGAGATTTTTCGTCAGCAGTGTCTGTGGGTCTGCACCTGCGCCCCACACAGCCTTGCGGTCCAGTACAAGGGCATATAGGAAGGGGTGGTCTTGCCGTCGCTCCACTTCCTTCTCAGTACAAAGCCCAACAGCAGGGCTCCGCATCAGAGGGAAAGAGGGCAGGTGGAGCAGCACCCCTAGAGACAAAACATCTGGAAGAACTCCAGTTACTGTACAGGTAAGCAATCTCTCCCTCTTCAACACTGAATTTCATCTCCCATTTTGTTGCCCAGTCTCCCAGTTTTGCGAGATCCCTTTGTAACTCTTTGCAGTTTGCTTTGGACTTAACTATCTTGAGGGCCACAAAAGCGGAACAGGCATATTTGAGGACTTGTCAGTTCCTGCATCTGTGAAGGCAGATGAGGGCTGCAGCAGGACGGAGACCTCCGGTTGTCTCGGACTCCCCTGCCACCGGGTCCAGGCTCCTTCCTGTCAAGTTTCGTGAGGTTGTTGCCTGCACACTGGCTCCCACACATTAAAAGATTTCATGCATAGGCCTCTGCCAAGGGTGTTAACATCTCTCACTATCGAAGTCCTGTGGTGATAGATGAGTGGTGGTGGGAACAGGAGCAATGAGCTCTGGGAGTCCCTAGTCACAAATCTGCATGCAGGTGGCAGCCGTGTGTTGGTCGTCTTGCGCTTAGACTTGTGAGACAGAAGTGCAATTTTGGCAGCTGCCACCATGACTGAGCAGTCCTTTTCAGGATCCCATCTGCTCATCCTGAACAGGGAAGGGACTAGAAAAGGTGCCCTGAACATAGGCTGTCTCAATGCCCTCCTGGTTGCATGGCTGTGTCCAGCCGGATTACTCTACCTACGCTCAGAACATCCAAAGCAAAATAATGAAGTTCCCCACTTGGAATGTTCGCACTCTCATGGATTCCCCGAACAGTGACGGTCCTGAAAGAAGAACTGCCATAACAGCTAGAGAACTTGAAAGATCTGACATTGATATTGCTGCGGTAAATGAGATCCCTTGGGCAGATGAAGACCAACTGAAAGAAGATGGAGGTGGTTATACCTTCTTTTGGAAAGGAAAGACATCTGAAGAGAGGCATATTCATGGGGTTGGTTTTGCCATCAAAAACAAAATTGCTAACCAGCTTTTAGAACTCCCTATGGGTATTAACGAATGTCTCATGACTCTTCATCTTAAGCTTAGTATCAACCAGTATGCCAAGGTCATTAGTGTGTATACTCCCAAAGTGGACGATGACGAAGACAACAAGGAGCAGTTCTACTGTGCTCTTGATGAAGTTCTCACTGCCACAGCCAGGGAAGACAAGCTTATCCTCATAGGTGACCTCATGGGTGACACCCCAAACTCTGGAGAGACGCCACTGGGAAAAAAGGGCTGGGGAAAGTTAACTCTAATGGCATTCTTCTCCTCAGCAAATGTGTGCAACATGATTTTCCTATCACAAAACCATCTTTAGACAGAGGGACATATATAAGACCATTTGGAAACACCCATGTTCCGAACACTGGCATCTTCTTGACTATGTCATTGTCACAGCCTGTGATCGTACTGATGTCCATATTACACAAGCCATGACAGGGTCAGATGACTGCTGGACAGACCATCGGTTAGTCAGATCAATCACGAACATACGGCTTGCACCATAACACAGTAAACAACTAAAAGACTAAAACTAAAACAACTAAAACTAAAAAATACGGAAGAGATTTAACATCAAGGCATTTCAAAACCATGCTAGTCACGAGACCCTTCCGCAACGCCGCAGTGAGAGGCTCGCTGACCTACCTGACAACATCAATCACATCCAAACACACTGGGAGATTTTAGAGGTCCTGAGCTCCCCCATCTCCTACTGAAGGGAACAGGATCTTCAGCTGGTCAGCACCTCGGAAAACGAGGCTGAAAGGATGAAATGTTGCCTCAATTAAATCAGTGGGCGTTTTGCCACTGATTTTAATGGAGTCAAGCTCACTTTACATGTCTGAAGTCGGGCATCTAAAAACTGAGGTGCTCCCAGAGGCCATTTCTGAAAATTTGGCCTTATTCTTATCTAAACTCAGAGGCATAAGATATTCATTATTTATATTACAGTAGTGCTGCCATGTTTATACAGTGACCATAGCCCAGAGCATGGGTATAAAGACATCCTCCTATTTTATACAAAAGGGGTTTTCACTGTATTCCAGGTTTTAGTACCTGAAAACGGCTCACAATCTGGACATCACTATAGGCATACATGGGCCAAATTTTGACCTGGACTCTGTGGTGGTAACTCTACTGGACCCACTGTCAGATGTGCTGCACATTTAGCAGAATATCCTTAATGTTTTCTCCAATATTATCTTGGACAATAGGCAAGGTGCTCAGACCTGTATTGTAATTATATGCTCCAGAGTTAATTTATAAATGTTGCCAAGAGTTGCACCCTGAGCAACAAGACTGTTTAGCATGGTCCTTAGAGTTCTTTCATGAGAAGTTAAGGCAAGTAAATTGATGAAAAAAGAGGCGAGTTCCAAAGAGTTTATGTGTGAGTCATTTACTACCCATTTTTTCATATGAAAGATATCAAATAAAATGTAATGGACTCTAAATCATAAACATCAATGACCAAAGGAAAAAAAACTTTTAAAGATATCAAACAAATTGGCTCAAATTTTGCTCTCAATTACATCTCTGCAACCCTATTGACAATAAGTCTATTTCTTGTGACACCTGGATACATCTCTGGATATGCCAAAAGAAAAGGAGTACTTGTGGCACCTTAGAGACTAACCAATTTATTTGAGCATAAGCTTTCGTGAGCTACAGCTCACTTCGTCGGATGCATGCTGTAGCTCACGAAAGCTTATCCTCAAATAAATTGGTTAGTCTCTAAGGTGCCACAAGTACTCCTTTTCTTTTGGCAAATACAGACTAACACGGCTGTTACTCTGATCTCTGGATATGTTTCTAAAGGAGCACATGCTTAAGAATGTAATTGTAAACTTTAAAGTGCAGTGGTTTTTATGGAATATTTCCACTTAGGTATTTCCCTTGAGTTATGCCAAAAATAAAGAATATCTTCCAAATCTTTTATTAACATGAGCAAAATTATATTGACTTTTTTGTTTTAGGATACTGTTAAAGAAGTATATAAAAGATGACAAGGATATTTTGTATGGGTTATAAATAATTACAGGTGTTCATTATGGATATGATTTTATTATCTTTGGCACTTGAGTGTTCATGATTTCAGAGTCATAAGTTCTTGAAGTCTGGCAATTGCTATTTGTACAACTTCACAAGATAGATTAGAAAATTAACTATTAAACTAACATTTTGTTTAAAATAAAGATAGGAGGGCAGAGGTTGTTGGTATGAACGTTCTGATCCCATTCACCAAGCAGTTCAGGAATTTAAGGGTAAGTAGTGTGAACCTGGTAAGCTTCTGTGAACCTGAGTTAAAGGGTAACTGAGTTAAGGGTAAGCTTCTGTGAACCTGAGTTAAAGCTGTTATAGGTTTATAACAGAATAGGAAATTTTTGTATAATGTCTTTCATACAAAGTACTGCAAACACCCAGTTACCACTTACAGGTCAAATTTTGTCTCGTGTTTGCATCTGTAAGGGGTTCGTCCACTCAAGATAGCTACAAGTACATTTAAACACTACCGACACACATAAAATATTTTATCATTAAAGCAAGTGAATTTATGAGGATTTCACAAATTACCTTGGTCAGAGATTCCAGTGAGAATAATAAGGAAAAAACAACAAATTAGCAAATATGCTTTGGTGTCACTTTCTTAACTAAATCTTTCAATTTTCAACCTTATGGAAAGGTTTTCAATTTTCAACCTTATCACCTCCTGAGGTCCCTTCCAACCCTGATATTCTATGATTCTATGAAATTCTAGGGTTACTGCAGCAAGTTTTGGATTCCACAATACTGACATCAAGAATCATCTGAGGCCCCTATCAGAAATATATGTCTAACTTGCTTTTAACTCAAGGATTACTGTCCCATTCTCTTTGGTTTATTTAAGCCACTTAACATAACATATTATTCGATTCTTCAAAGCAAGGTCCCCTCTTGACAGCAGAGTTCTATTTTGCTGTCATAAGCAATTACAAATGTACACCTATGAAAAGATTCCCAATTTGAGAGGCATAATCAATTTTAGACAGTATATCACTGAGACATGTTCATCCCTTGGGCAGCCAAAATACACAGCTGAGATTTATGAGATCTCACACTGAATTCTCTGTACCTGGAGAAAAATATAGGAACCTATTCTATTCCGTAGGGTAGCAGAAAAGAAAAAAGGACCTTTGTAGAAAGAGATGTATTTATTTTAATTCTATTGTTGTTCACTGTCCTGTTTCAGCACATGTTCTTTGTCATCCTCCAGCCAGGGTTGGATTTAGGGGTGCCAGGCTCGGGGGTGCTGTTTTTGTTGTTAGCGGCAAAAGGGAAAATAGAATGTTTGAAGTAACATGTTTCAGGTATTCTGTATGTGGATTCATTTTTCACTAACTTTCTAGAATGTTCTGGACCTTTGTAGAATCTCATGGAACCTTCCAGGCTTTCTGAGCACTACATTTTCCTCAAACCTCCTAGAATGTTGTCAGCCATGCCCTTGCGGGTATCTAAGGGGCGGGGCATCGCTAGTCAGTCAGTGAGACATAAGAACGAAGTGAGAGCCCAGCTGCAATATTGTGAACCTTGTTTTATTGTGTAATTGTGAAAGTGCACTTGTGTTTTAAGATTTGAAGAGTGTAAGTAGCGACTAATAAAGGACATATTTAATGAGATGCCAGAGATATCTGTCAAGCCCCTGTCTCTGCAGCAATATAAAAGAAATACCGGTACTTCTTTTGCTATACTTAACACGTAACGTTTGATGACTTTCTAAGACTGTGGAATACAGACTTTTGCTCTCCCTAATACTGTCCGTTTCCCCCCATAGAAAATAAAAGATGTCCCCGAAGAAGCCTTCAGGAGCTCAGTATAGGAAGCGAAAAGCTCAGTTGCAATCTAGTTTGCAGCACGGGGCAAATTTTACAGAGCCTATGACAGGGATAAAATATGCATGCAAATTGTGCGTCAAAGTCGTGAAATGGGCTACAAATGCAATAAAAATAAGGTATTCAAAAGTTTAACAAATGAGGGGGGGCACCAAAGGCGCTCCTCACCGGGAGCACCATTTGGTCTAGAACCAGACCTGCCTCCAGCGAAGAACCTTAACGTATGGGTGCTGCTATCATGTTAGGTGATGATTGAACATTGTTTAACAGTGCTCAAGAGAGACACCAAGCTTTCACTTAGGACGTGATCTGAACTCTTTACTCACATAAGCAATGCTTACTCAGTGGAGCTATTCTTGTGTGTAGGGATTATTTGCATGACTAAAGGTTGCAGCCTCATGTTTACACATCCCCTCTATATGGACTCTCCATTCCTACCTCCTTCTACCCCAGCCCCCAGGAGCAACGTCCCCTTTCAAAATGAACAGTAAGAATCAGAGGACTTAAAGAGTCAGACCCAGAATTTAGCTCCATGGAAGTGCAACCAAATGACCACATTGACTTCCTTGCAGAAGTCAGCATTTAACAGATGTATAAGAACAATATTGAGCAATACTTCTCTGTTACAATTTGTAAATTATTACACATCCTTCACATATTCTCCTCACTGTCCCATCTTTATAAATTCCTACCTGGAATATTTAGACTTGCTGAAGCTTCAATATGCTTTGCTAGCTCTTGGCTTGGAAGAATTATGGGGGGGCTGAACACATTTAACCAGTCCCTGAAAAAGATGAATCCAAATGTCAGTCATTCTGAACAAAGTTGTTTTGTTCCTCCCTAAATCTCACAATTAAGTTAAAAACGTTTCATAAACATCTTAGGTGTGGTGAAACAAAATAAAGCTAGATTTCCAGATGTTATCAAATTATGTGCTTTTCCCATTTAATAAACTCAATAGCAGCAGTCTTCAAAAGTTTGAAAATTAAGGTGTACTTAGCAGCAAAACGAGTATCTCCTAGGTAGAAATCTCTAGACAGTTCTACAGTGAGCCCTAAAGCTCACCAAGTAATTTTCCTTCAAGTAAACACATTCATGAATTTTGACTATAACAGAAAATATCTGAACAACAACAAAACCCACCTCTATTTTAAAATTACCCGTTTTCTGTGCATTGCATTTTGATATACTGCTAACACCAATTACTAAACCAAAACTAATGAAATAAGCACAGTTAACCAGATATACAATGGAATTTCATAATCACAGACAAATACACATTAAAACACATTCATAACAACACATCTATAAAGACTTCTCATGGACTTTCTTGCTAATGGAGCATTTTCTAACAACTTTTTATTTTGTTTCTCTAATTATAGCAGACAGAAAAATTCCTATATGGCACCAAATTACAGGTTTCTATTAAACTGCAACACAGTTAGCTCATTATATGAATATACTTGCATAATCATATACATACACATATTTACACATGTACACACTTCTGGTCTGATTTTCAAAGGAACATTTGTTTTTATTTACTGCATTATTATTTCCAGAATATATCCAACAAAAGTGATAGGGAAGAAGAATGTTCAGTGTAGTTTAAAAAAAAAAAGGGGGGGGGGGGATTAACAACATGTACCAGACCCCTATAAATGAGAAAATTATACAACAGTATCTTAAGTCTTATTACCCACAATCCATGATGGCAGAGGGAGAGAGAGAAGAAAGCGTAGTAGCACAACCACAGTAAGACCATATGCTCTTCTGGGCAGGGCCCATGTTTTTGTTATGTGTTGGTCCCATGCTTAACACAATAGGCTTGAAACGCCTCGGTGCTACTGCAGTACAAACAATAAAAACAACAATATGTACACATTCACTAGGATACCTTTTTGTATAACTACCACAGAGCTAAGAAATGCAGAGTAAATTAAGAACACATTTTACTCGCCAAATATATAGTTAGAAGACTATGGAGAAGGACCCCTCCCAGACCCAACTGCTGCAGTGGTGTTTTGCTTCAGTAAATAACAAAATTTGGTGGGCCTTTGATAATTAAGATTTGGTGGGCTTTCGGTAATTAAGAAGGGAGTCTGGGCCAGTTAATCCATGGATGGCTTATTTATCCCTTATTTAACTTGACCTGCTTTTTATGCCTTTGTTGCACTTTGTATTTTCTAAAGCTTTGTGAAATGACTTTCATGTTATCATGTGTTCACACAAAATCCAATTGTTCATATACTGCACTCCATTTGTTGCAGTTGAATGTGGTATGACAGAAAGCATCATATTTCAGGTAATGGAGAATAAAACAGACCTTTAGGGAAATGTGTGTTTTGGTTGCAGACTGAGCTGCAGACTTTTTCACCAACAGAATTTGGGCAGAAGTTGCCGCATCAGCATGCCCAGGTTACCAGGGCAGTTCTTTCACATTACACTGTGAATCAAACCAGCTCTTGCGCACCACTAGGGGGCCATGTTTCAGTATGGAAAAAGAGCTGCAAGTACATGGGCCCATCAGTTTCTACGGCAGGACTCTGGTATTTGTCAGAACTTCCACATAAACCATGAACTAGCCTTAAATGCGTTAAAAGCTTTAACAGTTGAACACGGAATCCCGATGTGGACCTTGGTAAACAAACCTACCTTATTAGATTAAGGCATGTCTCCAGATATAAACCTAGGTCCCTCCTGCTGGGCCAAGCTGTGCTCAGTGCAAAACTGAAGGTGGCGGGGGAGGGAGGGAAGGGACAAAGGTGCCTTTAAAGGTGCCACCCTTATGTTTGCCTCATGCTGGGGCTGGCTTAGGACTGGGTGGGTTTCTGGCATACGTCAGAGCAATTTCTGGGCTGCCGTAACTAATACCTTATTGGTCGTGGTTCCAACGGGCTGTTCCAGCAGCCAGACACAGGGATGTCCTGGGCACGTCCCTATGCCGTAGGCCAGGAGGACGAGGTGTAAGTGCTGCTAAGGTGGCTCTTAACCACTCAGAGATTCCTCTGGGCTAGGGGAATGCTCATGAAGCCAGCCAGATCTGCTGGCTTTTCACTATTTTCTGGCTGCCAGCTTGGGGCCCATGATCTGGCACATAATAAATATGTAAGATACTGGTGCTTACAGTGCTTTCTGCAAATCTATGCCGACCTGAGATAACACACACTCGGATTTATTTCTGAAAGAGAAACCTGGCAGAGCTCAGCTGGATACTGTGGCTGCTAAAATAGGCCTTTTGCTTTCCTTCTTTCAGTTGGTTCTTGTGCTGCTGGTGCATGTTATTGCTTCCACATCATCTGCTACTGGTATGTACACACAATCTGGGGTGAATCTGGGGACATACACCTGCTCTTTTGCAGCCAAGATGAAAAAACCTAATTTTCCACCTCAGAAAACACAACTGCTGGGGCGGAAGTTCACCAAGTACAATAGAGGGTTTAAAGAGATATATATTGAATTTTCCATAATTTTAATATGTACAAAATAAAATTTAAAATGTTCTTTTATACCATCCTTGTATTAGCACCTAGATGACCAACTTCACAACCAGTCCTAGCTACCACTCAGCCACTGGCAGTGAGGACCAGTCCACGCCGTGCACACAACAGTATACTTTCTCCAGACTGCTCATTACCATTTCTCTCTGCCACTCTCCACACACACATTCTCCAAAAACACCCTAAAGAGTATCCCGTTCCACCCAAGTGTCCAAAGCGTCACAGAATGCCAGTTAGGTAAGAGAGCGCACCAGAACGCACAGTGTCACAGGTAAAACCACTTCAGTTCCTGCAATTTGCATTTCTGGTATTATCTACCTTGAGCACAAGCTCTTGAGTTTTTGTGCTTTTGCTGGGACCAGGGTTTAATCATAATTAGCTGACATTATAGTTAATCTCAGATTTGACCTGGTTCATGCTGTGTGGTCAGTCATGATCAAGCATCGTGACAGCTAACTTGACTCTTCACAATCACATTCAAACACCATTACGTTTTGAGTGAAGACAAGCTCCAAGAGAAATTACAGGGGGAATTGAAAGAATATAAAAGGTAATGTTTTGCTGGAGCATGTGTCTTAATACCCTACACCAGCAAAAAACACCACACAATCTTTAAGGAAGAGTGGTGGGTCAGATCCAGAGAGAGAAAGAGAGGACTAGACTGTGTCTCATCTGAAGGACAGTACCTCCAGCAGGTGCCTATTAATACCATGCTGGTGCAATGGCCAATTTTTAAACTGCAATATCTTGGCTATTTAAAATTTTTTTCTTTTCAATTTAATATTATGGACTCCTTGTTGGCCAAAAGTTACTTTTAAATTTGAAGCCATTCAAACAAATGCATGTTAAAAATGGATCTCATATTTCCACACGTGACCAACCCAACCTTTTCCAAAATTGGCAAACAAAATTCCTATCTGTGTTGAGATCTTGTCTGCCAACTTTCAGAAGAAAGCAAAGATTTGCAACGGATTGATAAGCCTCTAAAAAGTGGATTTCTAGTGGAAATGCTGACAGATGCTTTACTCTAGCAACCAAGGCAGGCATTAGGCACACATTAAACTGGTAACCTCTAGGGGCTCAGCTTTCAAGGAAGCGCCTAAGATAGCATGTGTGCGTGAGCGGGAGAGAGTATAAGTGAGCTACATTTTTTATAACATTCCTTGTTGAAATCGTTTTTATACCTTTGTATAAAGTAAGAAGTCTAGCAGACAACTGGTCATTAGAATGCTCAGCAATGTAGATTGTGGGCTGCGTGTCTAATTTATCCTTCATCTTACACTGACTGAAGAAATAATCTTCTTAAAGAAGCCAGTTTATCTCCTCAAAACAGAAAAACTAATCAAGCATTTTGATTAATTAGAGACACCCTCTGTTTATGCTATTGTCAAGACCTCAAGCTGTAATCAATACAATCAACACACCGGGACCTAGCTAAGGCTTTCTTGATAACAAAGTTGAATGCTAAACAGTACACTCTTTGACATTGTGAGTTACATTATGTGAAGGCCCAGAAGAGGCAGTTTTCATAAACGTTCAAAGTTAGGTTTAGCCCTGACTTTGACACTAAGATTCTTACAGTAATACAGAGACTCTAAGGTACCACAAGTACTCCTCGTTCTTTTTGCTGATACAGACTAACACGGCTACCACTCTGAAACCTATACAATGTTACCATCTCATTCCCTTTTTCCTCCAATATTTGTATCAGAAAATCTGTCTTATATATTCAGGAAGTAATTATAATATATTGAAAATCACAAGATAGTTGAGCATCATTTAAATATGAACATAATCATTTGTATTTCTGTAAACAGCTTCTGTTATAGCTATGTGACAAACTTAATTAATCTTTGCAACAAATTGTGCCGATCAGTGAAGTATGCTTGGGAAACCTTGCCAATACTTTGTAACTAGCATGGACACAAAGCCTTTGCCAGTGACAGTAAGAGTAGCATATCACAATTGTCACCATTAACAATAAATTGCTAGCAACAGCAGAATTCAGGAGCACTGCAGGTCCCTTCTTGAAACGTGAGAGCTTGCCAACACGGTGTGGCAAAGTGCGCCAGAGGGGTGTGATTTGTAAAGTTAACAGTCCCACATAGACCCTATTGGCCTGCTCTAACAGGTACCTCTTTCACACAATGCAGACAGATCTGGACAAGCTCCCCCTCCTAGACACTCGCCAGACTGCTTGCTGTGAGGGGATACAACAGCTGGATCCTGTGTGTTTTAAACCTCCAGAATCTGAACTGAGACTAGACTCTGCCGTTGCCCTGGGCCTCTAGGCACACTCGTGGGGTGTACACCCTCTGTTTAGCAACCCCTCCTGAGAGCTGCAACCATGCTGCCCACTGCCCAGCCCCTGGAACCAGTGCTGACCCCCTCCCCCATAGCTTAAACACAGCCTCTCCCATGTGAACATGCTGGGTCCAAAGGTTAACTCTCCAAGGGCACGTGCAACCTGTAACACATAAAACGCAGGCACTTTGCACAGGATTCTAACACCAGTGTTCTTTATTTAATCACCTGAGGAATATAAATATCTATACAAAAATAAACCCTTCAAACATTTTCCTGCCTCAGTTTCCTCACCACTCCAAAGCATTCTTTGGGCTAGGTCAGAGCTGTCTAGCGGCATTCAGGATCCTCCTGCTGCAGCACATGGTCTGTGTTCTGAAAATGGAGCTTCCTCTCACCAGCCAGCTTTCTCTGACTAATCCGCCCCCTTCCTCTCTCCTGCCGAAAGCTTCCTGGGTAATTCTGTGTGTCCTTTTTAAACGCCTGCTTTGTTACCTCTGTCTTTTTGTCTTGTTAGGAAATTTCCACACTCCACTCTCTGCTCTCTACAGACAAGCAGAAGGAAGTAGCTTCTCCTTGGCTCCAGCTAACTCACTGTCCCGCCATTATACCTGGTCTGGGAGGGATGTGCTTAAACTTTGTCAGGAATGGTGGATACAAAACAGATAGAGACGCTGTCCCTGATACAGCAACATCATAACAACCACCTCACAATATCAACCAGAATTCAGAAATTGTACAGACAGATTGTCATGGCTTCATACCCTGATTTTCATAGTCGTGATCTGTTTTTATGGGACAGGGTGAGGCTGGAGCTAGTCAAATAGTACAGAAATAATAATTAATAAGCACATTTGTGAATGAATCTGGCATATTTGTTCCACGGTTATTCGTTTTTATGAGTATTCAGAAAATGAGTTTATTTGCTCAAAATTATTGTAAAGCCCAAACTTTATATAAGTTTTAGCACATTTGTCTCAAAATCCAAACAGAAAGTGTGTTATTTATTATATGCTATTGATTATTCTTCTGCATAAAAAAACTGAGTTGTCCAATCAGGGAGCAGAAAAAATTTGACTTATGTGACCAGTCAGACACTGACAATGATGAATAGTAAATAGTTGAAGAGGACTTATGTAGGAACAACTGATAGGTGATATTTAATTGCATAAACTATTTCGTGAATATTTAGGAATAACAGATGAGGACAGATTCATGAATGATTCACAAGCAGATGAAAAGGGCTGAATTTGTCGAGTAACTTATTGGCAATGAATAATTTCACTAACTCTACATGAGGTCAAAACACCCCAATTTGTGGGCCAAAGCTACAAAAATATTTTGAAGAAATACAGAAACAAAATTTCTACATCTCTGGTTAGTATCCATAAAGCACTTGGTATATGGGATTTCTCATGTGCATAATGTTAAGCACATGTGTAAACATTCGGATGACTGGGGCTTTACACTGTAATGTATAATGTACATGTAGTTGGAGAAGTCATCTTGTTTTATGGTAACAGTTCCATTAAAATAACAAATGAGTTCTCTTCAAAACTTGCTTTACAGTGACTTTAGGAGCGCTGAAGTCCATTAACAATGAACAACAAGAAAAGATGTGTATGTAACTTCTGGTTCATCTTATATCTGTTCTGGGGATACAAAATGTTGAAATCAAATTTCAGTTACTGCCATCAGCTATGGTCAATCATAATGCTGCAGTCATCTTTGTCTTAAACTGTCCATTACTGCCTCTAAAAACTCTTCAGTTTTGCTGTTTGAACATTCTCACAATTACTTAAATCAAAAATGCCATAAAACCATGAGAAATTCCTCATTGAGAAAACTGGTCATTTTTTCTCAACTCCAGGTCAGAAAACAACATTTCTATAATGGATAATAGAGAGACTGTGCAGAAGCATAAGAAGATGCATTACCTACAAAGATACATAGTATATTTATACACACAAATCAGGGAAAAAGAGATTTTCAAGGGCATATTTTAATAGAATGTTTAAACAGTACTCAGATACATATGTTGGTGTGTCTACATTTTATTTTGCAATATAAGTTTGTATGACTTGAAAAATATATTTTAAAAAGAAATATCACAATTATTTTAAGGTCAAGCTGGCAATATGTTGATGATTAAAAAATGCAAGGCATGAGCTATATTTTATTACTCTCCTAGAGTGTTAGTGTAGTTTTAAAATATCATTAAATCAGCACAAACCAACACTTATCATTTCCTGCACATTTTTCACAGTGAGCTGCATTCTGACTATGAGTAATCTGTTAATCTGTTCTTTTCCTCACAATCCGTCAAAGTGACAGATTCATTCCATCCCTAATACATAATATCTTCATTTACTGTATGCCTTACTGGAACTTTCATTTTTGCTAGCACTGAGATTTAGAAAATCACAAGCAAATTTACAGAATCTCACAAGCTCTTGGTCTTGCCTCTTTCCTGCTATCCACCACTTTGGGAAATCCAGCCTGTCACAGTTCAGGGTAACTGCACCTGTAGTTCCCCTCAGTGGACCAGACAGGGAACCCAATCTTGGGCTTCCAGATCCCGAACTGTTGCCTGTCTTGGATGAAGACCTGCGTTCCTCTCCCTTCTGACGGGGTATTTCCAGGCTGCAAGCTCCCTGCCTTTACGGTCTATTTCCCAGCACAGACAGATTGCCCAAGACCTCCTGCTGGCTTTCTCTTTTGAGACGGTTAACAGGTGTAATTGCTACAGATGTAAGTTACCGCACAGCACTTCCTATTGAAGCCTAATTTATTCTTAAGGTAAAAGGTACTACAAAGAAAACATATTAAAAACAATAAAAGAAACTACAAATATTAACAAGTTTACCAGAACTGACTCCAACCCTAACATGGATTCTTGTAGGATCAGTGCTTCACCCCCCCACCCACAGGGGTTCTGCTGTGGTCATGAGTTCATCACAGCTTCAGCTCAGAACAAGCCGCCAGTCCTTACAACCATACCCTGAGGACTGGGGCCCTCTGTGGACTAGGGGTCCTGTCTATTTGCTGGATCAGGAAGAAAAGGACCTGAAACAGTTTAAAACCAGGCTATTTATCCAAAACCCTTTCTTTGTCTGTTGGTCCCTGGAGAATCCAGTTTGAATTAGTATATGCACGTTTCTCCAAGAGGTGGCTTCAAAGTGTTGATAATGGAGGTAGCAAATTAGCATACCCCCTCCTACTAGGGAAGAGAAGGTACATACAATGCCGCAATAACACATACACAATTGCATTTTTAACACAATGGACCCCAAAGGTATTAATACTAATTCAATAAGGTTTAATTTAATTTAATAAAGTTTATCTAAATTCCATAAGGTTTGTTCAGGATATTACAGGATATTGTCAGTCTGTTACAAGGCCAACTAAATGCTCAGTAATCCTAAAGGACGCAAAGAGATTTTTATTTTTAAACCTGACTAATTTAATGTTTAATGACTAAATAATTAAAGAAGAGGTCGCTAAAACTACAAGTGAGATTGTACATGGAGATCCTAATTTGGCTCCTATTAAAGTATCTTTCCATTGGCTTCCATGAAAGCAGAATCAAGTCCAGAGAGAGTAAAGCAGTCATGAATTCTACACATTGAGCTAGACCCTCAGCTGGTGTAAACACTGTAAATCAGCATAGGCACACTGATATCAGTTGGCTTACAGCAGTTGAGAATCTAGTCTATTAAATCTAACAGGATTTTCTTTCAATGTCAGCTGTCGATGGATATATTTTAGTAGTTTATTAAAAGCAAAAAGAACACAGGAATATTCATTTACATTAGGCTGAAAACGGTAGCGAAAGGCCTGCAGGTTAATAATCATTTAATAATAAGCAGATCTTGCTATTTGGTGGTCAGATCTTCCTTAAGTAAGTATGCACAACTCCCATCATGTTTTATGTTTAGTAGGAGCTAAACTGCAATTTTACTTAAAGACTAAACTTCCATTTTATTATACTGGTGACTTGCTGGCTAGATTTCAAACTTGGTGTTCACTGCTCTTTTTGCATTATAAATGATGCCAACAGAGAAAAACAATGTTTTATTACCTAATTTAACTAAGAATATTATGCCCTTTCTTCTTTGTTAACTTTGATTCATTTGTTTATCAGTGTATTGGCTGTATAAGTTGCAGTAAGGAAGATTTTAAAGAAAAATAAGTTACTTGGCAAAATTCCTACATACTCACATTTAATCTCAGTCAAATAGATGATAATAAAGCATATCAATTATCCACTGTCATCACTTGCATTCACCTGTCTGCTAGTTCAAATGCCCAAATATTTAACAAAGTGTCAGTTGGTGGGGGTTTTATAAAACTAAAATGCTGAACACAAGCAAATCATTCATTTTAAGAATTACATTTTAATGTTTCATCAATTCATAAAACGCCTTCTAACTAACCTCGTTGCGGCTAACATCAATTGCTTTCTCTCATACAGTCAACCCCCAGCAGCATGCTTCTGTCCTACGCCATAGACTGCATCCCATTTATTCTTAATGGATGACTAGGGAGCTAGGGGCTTTTAAAAATCAATGGACAAGTACAACTCAACGGAACAATAACTTTAACGTTAATATACTCAGATTAGTTAACAGTTGTGCTGCTGAAAACAAAACCTGAAAATTACTTTTCCTTCTCTGTGAGAGGAATCATTTAAACAAATATACTCAAGATGAGATTGGACTTTTGGCATATAATTACACTGGCCTGGTTTTATTTTGATATAACAACAGTATAAAATGAAGCCGTAAACTAAATTAATGTGGCAAAAACTCTGCTTTTGCAGTGTAATCTGCTTTTAAAAGTAGCAAGGTTTTTCAATAACAGTAGGATAACTACAAAGGAATGCTGAGTAATAAACTCTTTTGTGTAGCAGAGCAGATGTATAATTTACCACGTCATAACCCACCCCCAGAAAATTATAAAAATTAATAGCTTTTCTAAAAGGAAAGTGAACTTTGGAAGTTACATGAGACTGACTGATACCATCCTGGAAAAAGGGATGTAGGACCCTAATCCTGTAACTGTCTCTGTGTGGGTGACCCTTATGTCTGCGTGGAGACAACTCCAGGATCAGGATGTAAGTGAATTCCTGCTCTGCTTTGTCTGCCTGGCAGTCTGCTTCAATGGAGTCTCAAAGAAACCCCATTAATCCCACCCCTACACCCTGGGGACACTCTTGTGTTGCAAGGGTAACAATGGTCTTACTTTGCTAGAAAGATGCCTCTGTACTGCGAGCAGCCGGATCTCTGTGGAACCAAGGAGTGTCAACTTGATGACATGACTGAATTTACCAATGCCCCCGGAAGTGAGAGGTCACTCCTCAACTTACTGTAGGTCTCTAGAGCTACAGCTCACAGTGTTGCCACTGAGCTAGCTTAAACCTCCACAGTGTTTTAGTGGCATAATAAAAGAGGCTAATCTATATGAATAAGCTGTTTAGGGCAGTGGTTCTCAAACTAGGGCCACCACTTGTTCAGGGAAAGCCCCTGGCGGGCCAGGCCGGTTTGTTTACCTACTGTGTCCGCAGGTTCGGCTGATCGCGGCTCCCACTGGCCGTGGTTCGCTGCTCCCGGCCAATGGGGGCTGCAAGGAAGTGGTGTGGGCCGAGGGATGTGCTGGCCGCCCTTCTTGCAGCCCCCACGAAAGGTTATGCTCAAATAAATTTGTTAGTCTCTAAGGTGCCACAAGTACTCCTTTTCTTTTTGTGAAACAATGAAGTACAGGTTCATTTTGACAGTGTCTTGCAGACAGATCAACTGTGTGTCCAAATGTTTCACAGAGATAAGTACTAGATAGCAGCGGGGCGAAGAATTGAAGAGGTCTCAGCAAGGCAGACAACGACACATGTCAACCCGCAATTCTGAAGAAATGGGGTGGCAGCAGAGGGATCGAGAAAAGCATGTCTAGGCAGGAGCTGCACAGGAGAAAGGCCTCACCCCAGCAATGAGCAGTGGGTAGTGAAGGGACAGAGATGAGGCTGATGCTATGGCAGGAACAGGGAAAGGGGGTAGAGCTCGGATTCTGGGCTGTAGCTGAGCTCAGGTTTATGCATCCTTTGGATCTCCTGTGTTCTCGAGCTGCCAGGAGCCAGGTGAGCCCCTTGTGCAAGCTTGAGCAGCCCCAAGTGGTGCTTTACAATTGGATAATTTCCCTCAGGCAGTGGGTCTTCCTCAGTGGGGCAATCAGCCACTGGAGCTGCACAAAGGATCCAGGATCCAGCTCATACTTAGGGCCAAGGTCTGTGCAACAAGATAGGACAAGTCCAAGGATGGCTGTATGAAGTGGGAAGTTTTGTATTGGATTGTGAAATGAACAGGGAGCCAGGGATTTATCTGAGGAGAGAGGTGATCACTCTGACATCTGCTGGGAGAGCAATAGAGCAGTGCAGACTTCCCACTTCTTGCACCCACTTCTTCTTCCTCTACCAGTTCTTCCCTGTTTGTGAACAGCAGGTCAAGAGGAGCATGGCCCCTAGATGGTTCCTCCAGCACTTGCACCAGGAAGTTTTTGGAGTGTGCTGGGAACAACTTCCTGGTGCAAGTGCTGGAGGAACCATCTAGGGGCCATGCTTCTCTTGACCTGCTGTTCACAAACAGGGAAGAACTAGTAGAGGAAGAAGAAGTGGGTGGCAACCTGGGCAGCAGTGACCATGAGATGGTCGAGTTCAGGAGCCTGACAAAAGGAAGAAAGGAGAGCAGCAGAATACGGACCCTGGGCTTCAGAAAAGCAGACTTTGACTCCCTCAGGGAACTGATGGGCAGGATCCCCTGGGAGGCTAATATGAGGGGGAAAGGAGTCCAGGAGAGCTGGCTGTATTTTAAAGAAGCCTTATTGAGGGAGCAGGAACAAACCATCCCAATGTGGAGAAAGAATAGCAAATATGGCAGGTGACCAGCTTGGCTTACCGGAGAAATCTTCGGTGAGCTTAAACACAAAAAGGAAGCTTGCAAGAAGTGGAAACTTCGACAGATGACTAGGGAGGAGTATAAAAATATTGCTCGAGCATACAGGGGTGTTATCAGGAAGGCCAAAGCACAATTGGAATTGCAGCTAGTAAGGGATGTGAAGGGTAACAAAAAGGGTTTCTACAGGTACGTGAGCAACAAGAAGGTGGTCAGGGAAAGTGTGGGCCCCTTACTGAATGGGGGAGGTAACCTAGTGACAGATGATGTGGAAAAAGCTGAAAGTACTCAATGCTTTTTTTGCCTCGGTCTTCACAGAAAAGATCAGCTCCCTGATTGCTGCACTGCACATACTACACAGTATGGGGAGGAGGTGAGCAGCCCTCAGTGGTGAAAAAAACAGGTTAAGGACTATTTAGAAAATCTGGATAGGCACAAGTCCATAGGGCTGGATGTAATGCATCTAAGGGTGCTACGGGAGTTGGCCGATGTGATTGCACAGTCAGTGGCCATTATCTTGGAAAACTTGTGGTGATCGCGGGAGGTCCAAGACAATTGGAAAAAGGCAAATATAGTGCCCATTGTTAAAAAAGGAAAGAAGGAGAATCTGGGGAACTCCAGAGTGGTCAGCCTGACCTCTGTCCCTGGCAAAATCATGGCGCAAGTCCTCAAGGAATCCTTTTTGAAGCACTTGGAGGAGAGGAAGGTGATCAGGAACAGTCACCATGGATTCACCAAGGGCAAGTCATGCCTGACCAAACTGATTGCCTTCTATGATGAGATAATTGGCTCTGTGGATATGGGGAAAGCAATGGATGTGATATACCTTGACTTAAGCAAAGCTTTTGATACGGTCTCCCACAGTATTCTTGCCAGCAACTTAAAGTATGGATTGGGTGAATGGACTATAAGGTGGATAGAAAGCTGGCTAGATCATTGGGCTCAACGGGTAGTGATCAATGGCTCCATCTCTAGCTGGCAGCCGGTATCAAGCGGAGTGCCCCAGAGGTTGGTCCTGGGGCCGGTTTTGTTCAACAACTTAATTAATGGTCTGGATGATAGGATGGATTCAGAGGTGAAAGTAAGCCGGTACTAAGAGCCGGTGCGCCATACCGAGACCGGCTTTCCCAGGCGGCAATTTAAAGCCCTAGGGTAGCGGCGGCGGGGCTGCGGCGGGGATTTAAAGGGCCCTGGAGCTCCAGCCGCCGCTACCGCTCCGGCCCTTTAAATCCCTGCCGGAAGCCTGCTACCGAAGCCCTAGGGTAGCAGCGGCAGGGCTCCGGAGGGGATTTGAACAGCTGGGGCGGTAGCGGCTGCCAGAGCCCCAAGCCCTTTAAATCACCACCCGAGCCCTGCTGCCGAAGCCCTGGGGTAGCAACGGCGGGGCTCTGGCGGGGATTTAAAGGGCCCCGGAGCTCCAGCTGCTGCTACCACTCCGGGCCTTTAAATCCCTGCCTAAGCCCTGCTACCCGAGTCCCGGGGTAGCGGCGGCGGGACTCTGGCGGGGACTTAAAGGGCCCTGGAGCTCCAGCCGCTGCTACTGCCCCGGGCCTTTAAATCCCTGCCTAAGCGCTGCTGCCCGAGCCCCGGGGTAGCGGTGGCAGTCGGGAGCACCCAGGACTTCTCAGTCATTTAAAGAGCCCGGGGCTTCGCAGCGGTAGCAACAGCTGGAGCCCTGGGCCCTTTAAATCGGCCCGAAGCCCTGGGGCTCCCAGCTGCCTCTGCAGCTGGTCGCTCAGGTGTGATTTAAAGGGCCCCGGGCTCCCAGCCGCCACTACTGCAGGTGGAGCCCTGGGCCCTTTAAACCCAGATTTAAAGGGCCCGGGTATATAAGGCCCTGCCTCTTCTGGTTAAGGCCACGCCTCTTCCGGTTGAGGCCACACCCCCTGCTCAGGACTCAGGGGTACTGGTAAGTCCTCTAACTTACTTTCACCCCTGGATGGATTGCACCCTCAGCAAGTTCGCAGATAACACTAAGCTGGGGGGAGAGGTAGATACGCTGGAGGGGAGGGATAGGGTCCAGAATGACCTAGACAAATTGGAGGATTGGGTCAAAAGAAATCTGATGAGGTTCAACAAGGACAATTGCAGAGTCCTGCATTTAGGACGGAAGAATCCCATGCACCGCGACAGGCTGGGGACTAACTGGCTAAGTGGCAGTTCTGCAGAAAAGGACCTGGGGATTACAGTGGACGAGAAGTTGGATATGAGTCAACAGTGTGCCCTTGTTACCAAGAAGGCCAACGACATATTGGGCTGCATTAGTAGGAGCACTGCCAGCAGATCAAGGGATGTGATTATTCCCCACTGGTGAGGCCACATCTGGAGTATTGTGTCCAGTTTTGGGCCCCCCACTACAGAAAGGATGTGGACAAATTAGAGAGAGTCCAGTGGAGGGCAACAAAAATGATTAGGGGCCTCGGGCACATGATGTATGAGGAGAGGCTGAGGGAACTGGGCTTATTTAGTCCGCAGAAGAGAAGAGTGAAGGGGGATTTGATAGCAGCCTTCAACTACCTGAAGGTGGGGGGGGGGGGGGTTCCAAAGTGGATGGAGCTCGGCTGTTCTCAGTGGTGGCAGATGACAGGACAAGGAGCAATGGTCTCATGTTGCAGTGGGGGAGGTTTAGGTTGGATATTAAGAAACACTATTTCACTAGGAGGGTGGTGAAGCACTGGAATGGGTTCCCTAGGGAGGTGGTGGAATCTCTATCCTTAGAGGTTTTTAAGGCCCAGCTTGACAAAGCCCTGGCTGGGATGATTTAGTTGGGGTTGGTCTTGCTTTGAGCAGGGGGTTGGACTAGATGACCTCTTGAGGTCTCTTCCAATCCTAATCTTCTATGATATTGGTCAGGCTTATTTAGAGGTATTAAAAGGCAGGAAGCAACATACATGTACTTGCTTCCTGGAGGGTGGGAGACAAGACGAAAAAATGATACTTTGGCTGCACGTGGTATGCAAAAGGTGGATTCCACGGTAAAGTAATTTTGAATACTCCAGCTGAGGAAGCCTGACAAATCTTTGTCAAATCTTCCCAGAGAAGGAGGGGAAGAGGAAGACAGAGTATATAGACTCAGACAATGGGAAGCCATGTGTTTTTCACCAGGATTCCCTCACATCTTCTATACCTTTTGGTCACCAAGTTCTTGAGAACCCCTTGGCAACCAGCTGTTTTGCCAGCATTATGAAAACTTTCTCAGGTAGGTGTTAACCAAGCGTGTTCTATATAACCCGCGTTTATTGTCACGGCACCTTTGGTGCATATTGTGGCCTGACAAGTGCAGCAGAACTTCGCTAATTCAGATTAACGACCGGGAGGTCCAGTGTAAATTACTGAATTTTGTGAATGAGCGAGTAAGTGAACAAGCCTAATGAAAAAGCAAAGTACATTTTGTGATACATTATCCCCGTTTGCTTATTTTGACAGCTGCAGTGTAGTTTTATAATACTTCATAATGTAATGTTGTCTGTTTGGTAAAAGCAATAAAGTTGTATGACTTTGCTCTTGTAATGAATCATAAAAATGAATATGCTTCTTTGAGTGTATTGCTGCACTCATTTTTTTAAACTTACACTTTCAACCTTGAGCTACTTTGCTATTAAATCTGTGCTTGGAAGAGGGTGAGACAGCCGTTGTTTATGTATGAATTCGACAGCATGCAGATTAGTGAAATTCTGTTGTAGTGCAAATATGTATGTACTGTATAATCCTTTTGTGACTGCACTGTATTTTAAGGAAGTTTGAACGATACAGCAAGATTAAGGGTACAAACCAACAGTGAATGTACACCAGAGACTGGTCTGTTTGGTTTTCATTAGCTGAGGCAAACAAGTGTGCTTGAATTGCAATCTCAGCACTTAATGAGCCCCTAGGTTTTACTTTCAAGACAATACGTGGAGTTTGCACCCATGTAGCAGAATCTTGCATGTTGTCATAAATATAAAGGAAAGGGTAACCACCTTTCTGTATACAGTGCTATAAAATCCCTCCTGGCCAGAGGCAACATCCCGTTACCTGGAAAGGGTTAAGAAGCTCAGCTAACCTGGCTGGCACCTGACCCAAAGGACCAATAAGGGGACAAGATACTTTCAAATCTTGGGGGAGGGGAAAGGCTTTTGTTTGTGCTTTTTGTTTACATGTTTGTTCTCTCTTGGGACTGAGAGAGGCCAGACAGAAATCCATCTTCTCCAACCCATCCTAATCCAAGTCTCCAATATTGCAACCAGTATAGGTAAGCCAGGCAAGGCGGATTAGTTTATCTTTTGTTTTATGTGAATTTTCCCTGTGTTAAGGGGGAGGTTTATTCCTGTTTTCTGTAACTTTAGAGTTTTGCCCAGAGGGCGATCCTCTGTGTTTTGAATCTGATTACCCTGTAAAGTATTTTCCATCCTGATTTTACAGAGATGATTTTTACCTTTCTTTCTTTTTTTTTTTTTTTTTTTAAATAAAATCCTTCTTTTAAGAACCTGACTGATTTTTCCATTGTTCCAAGATCCAGGGATTTGGGTCTTTGATGATTCTGTAACAAATTGGTGAGGATATTATTCTCAAGCCTCCCCAGGAAAGGGGGTGTAGGGCTTGGGGGATATTTTCGGGGAGAAGACGTCTCCAAGTGGGCTCTTTCCCTGTTCTTTGTTTAAAATGCTTGGTGGTGGCAGCATACGGTACAAGGACAAAGCAAAGTTTGTACCTTGGGGAAGTTTTTAACCTAAGCTGGTAAGAATAAGCTTTGGGGGCCTTTCATATGGGTCCCCACATCTGTACCCCAGAGTTCAAAGTGGGGAGGGAACCCTGACACACGTCCATTACAAGTTTCAGGCTGTCTGATAAGGGCAAATGCTGAATGCCGCTGGAAATGAAGAGTTGTGAAGAGAACTCTGTATCAGAGAGATTTAGTTAAAGGAAACCGAGAAGAAGCCACATGCTTACTTAGTCAGGCTAAACACAGAGGGTGGCCTGGAGTCATGCACTGAAAGATGTGTTAAAATGTCACAACATTATTGATCGGATGCATCAGATAAACCGTAATAAATACTTTGTACTTAAGTGCCTTCCCTTTGAGGATCTCCATGTGGCTTATAACCATTAACTATATTTAGCTTCACCATAACTCTGTGAAGTAAGTTTTATTATTCGCATATTGCATATGAGGAAACCAGGGCCTGCAGTTAAAATTATTTATCCAAAATCACACAAGAAGTCTGGCAGAGTCAGGAAAAGAACTAGTTCTCCTGATTTTCATTACTGTGGGATTTAATCATTAGATTGTTCTTCCTCTGCAGGTAGCTGGAGTGCCCCCCTAATTTGAATAAATTTATGGTGGAGTGAGCAAGTGTGTTTCCTTTTTAAACATTTCTCTAGTTAACATTTCAACATCATACCTCTATTTGAGCCTCCGGGCCTCAAGGTTGAAACTAAGCTAAAAAATGAATTCAGAAAGCTGCTTATCCATTTTTATGATTCATTCCTTTACCCACTGTAGACAGACATAACAAAAATTAGAAAATCACATGCTGTGATTCAGTAATAATTAAGGATTTTGGTTCTGCTATGCTCAGGAAGAAGCACATACCTTTTTTCTAATCTTTTGAAGTTGTTAATCTCTTAAAATGTTCTGATTTGCAAGTCACTGAAATAAGAAATAATTTGGGATGGTACAAATTTCAGATCAATTGAGATTTTATTATAACATTAAACAATTGAAGCTGATTACAATGCAACCTCTGTTTGGTAATTTATTGATCTGTACACTTTATCTGTTTCTGTCTGAAAAGATTCATTCACCAAAAGAGGGAGAAAACATCATGCTTACTGGCTCCAAAAAAATATCTGAGATTGTAAAGGAAAGAAAAATGACGACATCCTGATCAGTCCAATGTAATACATGTCGGTTATGATGACAAGACAGCTTGCTTCAGTCAGCCCATATTGAACCAATGTGAACTGAGGTCAGTGGCTATTAATCATTTGTCAAAGACTGCAGGCCCTTATCAGCCAGTTATAGATACAAGGATGTTTATATCACAACCACAAGTGGCAAAGCTATAAAGAATTTAAACCATAGCACAGCAATGACACTTTTTATAGATAAAATAGAAATCTAAACGAAATGCTGGCCTGGATAGCATCATCCATTCCCAGTTAGGTATTTTAGTAAATACTTCATAAGTTCTTTAGGGTTTTAGAACCTTGGTTAGTTTTTCTTTTTTTCTATTTTGTAAAAGCCAAAATAAACACAAGACATGCTCGTAAAGAGGAAACAGACTGTGGGTGAGCTGCAACTGAATGCAACTGCCGCTTATTTTACCCAATCAGTTATTGGGCCTTTATCCAGTGATGAGCTGCCAAAATGTTAACAACCGGTTCCCTCCTCACCCCACGAGGGGGTCGTGGCCTGCCCCCGCCACTCCTGCCCCATCCAACCCCCCGCGTTCCTCGACGCCCTCCCCCCTGGGACCCTTGCTCCATCCACTCCCCTCCCCATCCCCTGACTGCCCCCAGAACTGGGCAGGAAGGTCTCGTGGCCACCGTAGTGGGTGTCCACCCTGCCCCGCCCCTAAGAGCCTGAGGGACCTGCCAGGGGGCGAGGTGGGGAGTCCCGGTGGTGCTTACCTGGCGCGGCTCCCGGGAAGCATCCAGCAGGTCCCTCTGCCTCCTAGGGGCAGGCTAGCGTAGCTAGGGGGGGAGCAGGGGGAGCAGCCGCTCCCCCCACTGATCACATCAAAAGTGGCATCTTAGGCACCGAATCCGTAGGTGCTCCGGGGCTGGCGCGCCCACGGGGAAAATTTGGTGGGTCAGAGCCCGCATTGGCAGCTCCCTGCCCCAGCCCACCTCCGCTCCGCCTTCTTCCCTGAACGCGCCGCCCCACTCTGCTTCTCTGCGGCCCCCCCTCCCCAGCTTCCCACGAATCAGCTATTCGCACGGGAAGCCGGGGAGGGCTGAGAAGCAGGCGGCGGCTTCGCGCTCAGGCCTGCAGAAGTGGAGGCAAGCTGGGGCGGGGAGCGGTTCCCCTGTGCACCCCCCAGGTTACCTGCTGCGGCGCGGGCGGCCCTCCTCGCGCCCCCCTGCCCCAGCTCACCTCCGCTCTACCTCCCTGGGCCTGAGTGTGAAGCCACCGCCTGCTTCTCAGCCCTCCCAGGCTTCCCGCGCGAACAGCTGATTCACAGGAAGCCGGGGGGGGGGGGGGGCGGAGAAGCAGGGCGGGGCAGTGCGTTCAGGGGAGGAGGCGGAGCGGAGATGAGCTGGGGTCAGGCACAGGGCGGGGAGCTGCCAGTGAGTGCTCTGCACCCACCAAATTTTCCCCGTGGGGGCTCCAGCCCCGGAGCACCCACGGAGTTGGCACCTAAGGCGCCACTTTTGGCCGGTTGTTAAATTTAGAAGCCCTTTTAGAACCGGTTGTCCCGCAAAAGGGCTTCTAAATTTAACAACCGGTTCTAGCGAACCGGCTCCAGCTCACCACTGCCTTTATTCCCACATATCTGAGGGTAGGACTGAATACTATAAAGGCAACAGAGTAATTACAAAAGAGTTACTGTCCATAGCAACTGTCTGCAGGAAGGTGGACTGGTAGGCTGGGGAGAACACGCAGTTTGAGTGAGAAGAGCTGTGGAGTGTGGAGCAGGAAGGAGAGCAGTGAAGCAAAGGGGAGGGGCGATGGGAGCCCAGTGAAAAGGCATTCCAATTCCTCCTGTGGACTCTGCTGGACTTGTTGGGATCTTTATGGGTCAGAGCCCTTATCCCACCCCCAAGCCTTAGTAGAGGCATAGGAGAGCCCTTCAAAATGGCTCCCACTCAATGGGATCCTGATTAACCCCAGGAGATCCCAACTAGTCTAGGGAAGTTTGTCAGCTCCCTGCCCTTCCCAAACAGCCTAAGCAGGGTCTTTGGGAGATTGACAATTCTGTTTAGGCTTTTGGGGACTAACAAGTTTCCTAAATCTTGTAGTTTTATTGGGATTAAGGTGTTCAGCTGTCAGTGTGCTTGTTTGGTCCATACTGGGGCAGAGTGAAAGCCGTGGTAGCTATTTGAGAGCGTCTCAGTGCCTTGCTTGAGAAGCGTAACCTTCACTCCTACATTCCTGGCTCTCGAACAGTCTAGTTTTTACTCTGGTTTTTAAAGGTGCAATACCTATAAGTCACTGATATGGACCAGCCACCTTACCTACAGCTACCAGATATTGTCATCTGGGAATAGAATATAACATGATCAGAGAACTCTCTCATACAGCATGGGTAAGATTTTAAGTGCTGGCCTTTCATGCTGCGGCCACAATCCAAAGCAGGTAGACATCTAACTACAAATATCTGTGCCCAAAGTTTATTGTGGGTACATTTATTTTGCACAGGTGCAAAGTCACAAGCCCAGCTGAAGCCTGACTGAAAATCTGGCTGTGCATCTTTTGTAGGAAATTACTGAGGTGTAAAATACGTTTCTTATTACAGGAAGCCCAGTTTAAGTGCTGAAATATTTATGTCCCGTCTTAGCTTGTTTATGCAGTTACTTGGGAAACCAGCTGCTTGAACTTCAGTGCATAAATTTCAGTAGGTGGCTTGGGAAGAGCCTGGTATGCCACCATGCCAATATTGTGACAACTGGTGAGTCCCAGGCAGAGCCAGTGTTTATAGCAATCGTTTTCAACTTTAATAAAAAAAAAAAAAAAAAGACAGAAAATCAGCTCTTTTTGGAAAAACAGATTTTCTGAAAAGAGTCTGTAGAAACTTCAAAAAGTCTGTCCATGCAGTGCCTACAGCTTGGCTCACAATACCTTCTTGAGAGCCGTTCCAGGTTTTACAGCCCTGCAGGGCCCGAAAGCCTGTACAATATTTCTCTTCATTTAGCGTTTCTTTTGATAAAGCTTTCAAACCTTCCATGCCACGTGGATCTGATGGAGGATGAAACAAGGTGGGTGGCCCTCTACACTAGAAGGAGAATTCACTCCTAGGTGAGGGTAGTGGCAGCAACGCCACTGCCTCTCTCTTTGGGCTCAGCTGGGGGAGAGCAACTTTCAAATCCAGCCAGGACGTCACAGGAGTCCCACTTATGGAAACTGGCCGGCTGAGGCTTGGAATCCAGCACATCTCCGGGTGGGCCTGGCCCTGGCCCTCCCAGCCAACCAGGCTCACTGTGCTAGCAGGTTCTGGACCCCACAGACGACCATAGTCTGGGGGCGGCTGGTGTCACTGTACCAATATTCCAGGGTGGGTTTCTGACCTGGGCTCTGTGGAACCCCTGGAAATTGAGTCTAGCTCTAGCCCTTTCTGTTTATTGCTCTCAGTGCCATTATTTTTTAAGTGGTTTTCTTTTCATATCTGTTCCTTAACTTGGTTAGGGATAGAAGTTAAATTTACTGGATAGTAACTGCCATGATCACTCTCTCTGTATTTTATGAATAACATTACCGCCCACACTTTTTCCCAGTCATTTGGTACCTTCTCAGTTGTCCATGACTATTCAAAAAGAAACTGCTTGTGCTGATTGTCTCAATATCGTTATGTTGGATATCATTCACACCCGCTAATCTACATAGCATATATCCCTTTTTCAAATATTCTCTTCCCTGCTTCTCTGCAACAGCTACTGCCTGCTTATGAGGATTTAGATAGTTCCCAACTGTCCAAATGTAGCCCCCTTTTCTTTTTCTTATTTCATGGTTTTCGGCCAATAACTTATTGCTGTAATCAGAACGGCCAGGGATAACCCATACGGACTCTGTGGGTTGGATCTCAATACAGTTTCCTGTAATTTTACAGGTTAGTTGGACCTTATTGGTCTGCAGCAGTTATATGTTAAAGTATCTCTAAAGTCCTTAGTCCCAAGAAGAAAAATAAGTATAGCAATGGGTCATAGTTAAAGGGATAGGGAAGTTTGCTACTAGCCTAAAAGGCTGCTGCCTTGGTCTTGTTATTCTAAGAAGCAAGCTTAGAATTAAGTAAATCGGGTGCTTGTGTTGTGTGAATATATATGTTATTGAGACACAAAGCATGGCCCTGTGTCCTGACTGGCAGAGCACCAGTCAGATCCACGCCCCCGCCCCCAACTCTTCAGGGAGCAGATTGAGCTGCCAGAGGTAACTCAGTTTAAATCTGTGGGTTGGATCTCAATATGGTTTCCTGTAATTTTACACAAGTCAGTGGAATTGAGACTGGAAAGACATCTGTGATTGTTCCTTTACGATTGGAGGCCAAATGTCTTTGTGAGGTGTATTATGTCACTGAACCAACGACAGTGTGTGAGCCTAACAGCTGCAGTAATTGTCAAGTTTTTTTTCTCTTATGTGAAGTTGTGTATGTTCTCCATGTCATGGATGTTGAACAACTATTTATGAAGTATAACTGTTTTATTTAATTGTCAATAGAATACCCAGGGTGAGCCTACATGAAAGCAGAAGATCCCTGATTGTAAGAAGACCCAATCTCTGTATTTATTTATAATACAGTGGTTCCCAAACTGGAGGGGTTCACGAAATGTTACAGGGGGGTCTCGGGGGAAAATTCCCTAATGGCGGACAGAGCTGTCCTTAGGAACCCCGGGGCCAGCATCCCGGAGCCCCTGGATTTCCAAGATTTCTAAGCAGATAAAAGCAAGCAGATCTATCACACTGAGGAGATTTAAACTTCAAGACTCCTTAAAAGAAATGGAAAGGGAGTTGGATATTTTTTGCTGTTTTTAAAATTAAATAGGCAGCTAGTATTGTTTTTAAAATTATTATGAAGAACAAGTTTAAGCTTTGTTGTAACGTGCGTTGTTTGCTTGGACTGCTCAAGACCTGAATGCTTGTGCAGGAGGAAGTCTTTGAGTTGGCTTCTTAAATACCTTCCTGCTCTTTCACATCTGATACTTCTTGACGAAACACAGGAGCCTTGTCTTATAAAGGCTTATTCAAAGTGATACAAGCTACGAAAGTGAGATCTTGGAAGAGTGTTGCCATTTTCATAATGTAATAAAAATACTGTAATGATAAATAATAATTAATAACAGTGTGTGATAAGCATGTCATAAAAACAAATTTTATATTTCCAAGATCACTGCCTTTATAATTTATACTCAGGTAAAGGAGAAAATACTTGGAAATATTCATTTTTAGGAGGAGGTTCGTGAGACTTGACATTTTATTGAAAAGGGTCCACAGTTGTTAAAATTTGCGAACCACTGATTTATAACAATTTTGGGGGTTAGGCCTGTGTTATATTTTTCATTTGAAAAGAAAAAATCTCTAGTTAATGATGTTAGTCTAGCTAGGTGCATTGGAACTGCTGTGCTGTAATAGTTTATCATTGGAGTGTTAGTCATAAAAAAGAATTTGAAATTATTAATTGTGTGTGCACATAACTGTCTTATGGTGAAGAGGAGTACTGGATTCCTAAGGAGAGAAAGAAAGTGAATCTATTATTTCCACTTTTAGTATTTAGAGGGATCCTATAGAAAATCCAGCTACAGTCTCTTTCAAGGACAGGAATTCATGGTCTGTGCTAACAGTTTAAGTCAAAGAGAGGATTGGTAAGTAAATTGACTTACCTCCCCCCTCTATATAGGTTACATACACATTTTTTCTTAGGGCTTGGCTACACTTGCAGATGTAGAGTGCTGGGAGTTAAACCAGCCCTCGGAGACCACAGCAGGGAAAACGCTGCTGGGTATTTACACTCAGCTGGAAGCGCACCGGCGTGGCCACATTAGCAACTCTTGCAATGCCACAAAGAGCAGTGCATTGTGGTAGCTATCCCAGTGTGCAAGTGGCTGCAGTGTGCTTTTCAAATGGGGGGGGGGTGGGATGTGACAGGGAGTTTGCTGTGTGTATGTGGAGGGAGAGACAGCACGTTTTGAGGGGCAGAGAGTGTGTCAGCATGCTGTTTTGTAAGTTCAGACAGCAGCAGACCCATAAGAACATGAGAACGGCCATACTAGGTCAGACCAAAGGTCCATCCAGCCCAGTATCCTGTCTGCCGACAGTGGCCAATGCCAGGTGCCCCAGAGGGAGTGAACCTAACAGGTGATGATCTAGTGATCTCTCTCCTGCCATCCATCTCCACCCTCTGACAAACAGAGGCTAGGGACACCGTTCCTTACCCATCCTGGCTAATAGCCATTAATAGATTTAACCTACATGAATTTATCCAGTTCTCTTTTAAACCCTGTTATAGTCCTAGCCGTCACAATCTCTAGGCCCCTAGTTCTTATATTATGGGAACAAGTAAATAACTTTTCCTTATTCACTTTCTCCACACCACTCATGATTTTACAGACCTCTACCATATCCCCCGCTAGTCTCCTCTTTTCCAAGCTGAAAAGTCCAAGCCTCTTTAATCGCTCCTCAGTGGGACCCGTTCCAAACCCCTCATCATTTTAGTTGCCCTTCTCGGAACCTTTTCTAATGCCAGTATATCTTTTCTGAGATGAGGGGACCACATCTGTACGCAGTATTCAAGATGTGGGCGTACCATGGATTTATGTAAGGGCAATAAGATATTCTCCATCTTATTCTCTATCCCTTTTTTAATGATTCCTAACATCCCGTTTGCTTTTTTGGCTGCCGCTGCACACTGCGTGGACGTCTCCAGAGAAATATCCATGGTGACTCCAAGATCTCTTTCCTGATTAGTTGTAGCTAAATTAGCCCCCATGATATTGTATGTATAATTGGAGTTATTTTTTCCAATGTGCATTACTTTACATTTATCCACATTACATTTCATTTGCCATTTTGTTGCCCAATCACTTAGTTTTGTGAGATTTTTTTGAAGTTCTTCACAGTCTGCTTTGGTCTTGACTATCTTGAGAAGTTTAGTATCATCTGCAAACTTTGCCGCCTCACTGTTTACCCCTTTCTCCAGATCATTTATGAATAAGTTGAATAGGACTGGTCCTAGGACTGCGCTTTGGGGAACTCCACTAGTTACCCCTCTCCATTCTGAAAATTTACCATTTATTCCTACCCTTTGTTCCCTGTCTTTTAACCAGTTCTCAGTCCATGAAAGGATCTTCCCTCTTATCCCATGACAACTTAATTTACGTAAGAGCCTTTGGTGAGGGACCTTGTCAAAGGCTTTCTGGAAATCTAAGTACACTATGTCCACTGGATCCCCCTTGTCCACATGTTTGTTGACCCCCTCAAAGAACTCTAATAGATTAGAAAGACATGATCTCCCTTTACAGAAACCATGCTGACTTTTGCGCAACAATTTATGTTCTTCTATGTGTCTGACCATTTTATTCTTTACTATTGTTTCAACTAATTTGCCCGGTACTGACGTTAGACTTACCGGTCTGTAATTGCCAGGATCACCTCTAGAGCCCTTCTTAAATATAGGCATTACATTAGCTATCTTCCAGTCATTGGGTACAGAAGCTGATTTAAAGGACAGGTTACAAACCATAGTTAATAGTTCCACAATTTCACCTTTGAGTTCTTTCAGAACTCTTGGGTGAATGCCATCTGGTCTCGGCGACTTGTTACTGTTAAGTTTATCAATTAATTCCAAACCCTCCTCTAATTACACTTCAATCTGTGACAATTCCTCAGATTTGTCACCTACAAAGGACAGCTCAGGTTTGGGAATCTCCCTAACATCCTCAGCTGTGAAGACTGAAGCAAAGAATTCATTTAGTTTCTCCTCAGTGACTTTGCCGTCTTTAAGTGCTCCCCCATCCCCACCTCTCTCTCTCTCTCTCTCACACACACACGCTGATACAGACTAACATGGCTACCCCTCTGAACCCCCCCCCCCACCCCTAGGCAGCAGCAGCATTCCACAGTAACCGTTTGCTTTGTCCCAGAGCAGATAAGCAGCCAGCTGTCAGAAACGGAACTTTGAAAGGGGGTATCCGCATGCCTGCGGCCGAGTTCAAAACAATGAGAAGAGTGGCCACTTGATTATGGGATGTTTCTGAAGGCCAATCACAGCGCAGTAATGCAACACGTTGTCCACACTGATGCCCGGGCGTTTCAGCTGGAGCATAGCAAGCTTTATGCTTCTCGTGGAGGTGGATTACCGGAAGCGCTCCAGCTGCAGAGTCCAGGTGTTCTACGTGCCTTGCCGGTGTGGACACCTCAGGAGTTAGGGCACCCAGGGCTGATTTAATGCTCTCTAACTTGCAAGTGTAGCCAAGCCCTTACACTGCTTGTTAAAACTGGTTTTAAAGAATAGTTCAGGATTTCACTCATTTTAGAATCACCATCAGTTTTATCTCCCTTCTAATTTACTTGTCCCCCTTTCCTCCATGGTGAACAACATTTCTCAGTTTTCCATCTTCAAATAAAATGTAACAATGTGAATCATGATTTTTCAGTCACAGGCTATAAAATACTTCTGCATTACATACATCTTCTCCAGTTTTTATATCCTGATGCAAGCTGACCTCAAAATTTTGTCTTCTATATTTACAGCCCAATAATGCCTTTCTGGCAGTTCAGAAGGGATACTGAATTTATGAGGCAGTTGCAAGTCAGGTATTTTACAGGTATTTTGATTGCCCACATTTGTCAAAAATGATTTTGTAAAAAAATTAAAGATTACTGTGTGATAGATTAAACAGCAGTACAAAAGCTGGTAGTAATTTTTGCCCAGAAAATTTGACTTTGAATCACACAAACTAAAACACAAACTAACTTTCTTGAACATATTAACCTGACCTTTAAAAATGTTTATCTTATGTTTATGATAAAGGAGTTTATTAAATTTTTCAGTATATAAAATGCATCTGGCACTAAAGTGTTTGAGCATATGCACAACATTTCATATACTGTAACAATGACTTTTTACAAATGAACTACTCACCCTTCCCTTGGGAAAAAGCCTGCAAAAAGAGGTGAACCATGAGCCATGCCCTAAAGATAGAAGACTTGAGCACTGTCAGACCAGAGAGAGAAATCAATCCCAGAATTAAGGGCCCTGCACCCAGAATGCCCACATACAAGCTACCTGGCATTTATATCTGGGGAGCTGGGTTAGATAAGCAGGTCCCAAGCTATCTATGGTCTTTGTAGACCAAAGTCAACATCTTGATGTACACATGAAAGAGAAGAGGAACCCAGGCCTGCTAACAAATAACTGCTGTAATACGCTCTCTGAAGCAAAGACCACCAAGAATGCAAATAGCTGCCAAGTGCACTAGCCGATGCTTTCAAGTGATCTTCAAGAGTAGTCCCACGCACATCACATTAGGGTAACAAAAGCATGGATGACAGTGCTGAAATCCAGGCCTGAGAAACAAATGGTTGCAAACACCTAGCTGAACAGAAATGGAAAAGGTGCTTTACTACTGACAACCGGACACCAGAAGCATCCCCAGATTGCTAACATCCTGAAACAAGGCAAACAGACCTCCTCAGTAATAGAGGAATATATCACACCCCCGAGATCCTTTCCCTGCCCCACCAGCATGACCTACATGTTGCTCAGATAGATTAAACTTCATGCATCTTGCTTTAATCTGAAAACAGTCTTGGCCAAGCATTGGGAAAGCAAAGAGAGCATCATTGGGGTCAGATGAAAAATGAGACACAGCTGTCTGTCTGAACTACTGGTCAACACGGAGGCTCAACAGTGGGGTGACAAAGCGATTGTAAGATTTCACAGATACAGTAGTTTAAGAGGTTTCTGATGGTGGACAAGTCTCTCTCTCTCGCTTTCAAAAGGTCTCATTGAAATCAAGGGGAGTTGTGGTCCTGACTACAATGGGAAGAGGCACAACTTCAAACTTGAATAATTTATATACATTACAGACAGATTAAATCTGCAAATGCCCCAGTACTATCACATAATACTCTACTCTTGAAAGTGCTGTGTAACTAAAGGTCCTGTCTAACTCCATAATGCTAAATCATGTATCATTTGTGAAGAATGGGGCTCCTTGACTACAAGGAATGCAATCCGCCCTCCCCCCTGCAAACCAACCCACACCCCCAAATGACTATAGCCCCAGTCCTGCAATGTGATGTGCATACAAAGTCCTACTGTGTCATGCACCACTTCACAGGATCAGGGACTACATCGGTTACATTAAATGCATGACGCTATGTGCAGATGGCTATTACGTATAGTAGAGTTCTGTCCTGCACTCTGGGGTAATGTGGTCGCACTGCAATATTATAGAACTCTGAAGAAAAAGAGCGGTGGGAAAACTCTATGAAGAGGTAACAATTGAAAAAATGATTTAAGATGAAATCAATGAAAGATACATTTACTAGCCAGAATATTCTAACTGAATTCTCACTGCCTGACCCATAAACAGAATCTTACCTTGGATTGGAATGAGCAAGTGGGTTCATTTCTTTCTGATAGTGATGACCTTGATTGACAGGCTGTGGAAAACACAAAAAACAGTAGTGAGAAGATAACTGTGCAAATATTTTTTCAATATATCTAGAAGTATAGGAGAGAATCCTTTTGGAACGATATATTTGTAGTATCTGATATATTAGAATTCTATGGTCTTTATCACTGAGGTGGAATTCCAAAAATGGTATTCAGGTTCCAATTTTGTAAAAGTACATTTTAAATTGATGATTTTCTTGGTTGATATGCCTATACGTTGTACACTGAGTTACAGTATAAGCATTTACATGAGATTTGATCACCTTGCACAAAGTAGATGCAAATCCTCTGAAATGTCGTTGACTCTAGTTTATCAGTGTTTATCTCCATGATGTGTCCTACTCAGTTTAAATGTTATATAATTTGGATCATATTTTTAATTAAAAGAAACAGTGTATCTGACATAAAAAACAAATGTTCACAAACTGATATAAAAAAATCCAAGAGTTCTAAATTTTAGGAATATATTTTTGTCTCAGGGCAAGGTAACAGAAGACTAATCATTACATTTACAAAGCACTCAGCTCCACCCAAAGCACTCAGGGCATGACACAGACAAATTAAAACATAACCATACACAAACATTATCAATACACAATGAAATGAGAAATATTAAAAACAAACATGCAGCTTTATTAAAGGAATAGCGTCTTAAACAGGGACCAACATTAAAAAAACGAGTATGTTCACATGATTTTTGGAAGTGGAGAGAGATAAGAACATAAGAACGGCCAGACTGGGTCAGACCAAAGGTCCATCCAGCCCAGTGTCCTGTCTGCCGACAGTGGCCAATGCCAGGTGCCCCAGAGGGAGTGAACTTAACAGGTAATGATCTACTGATCTCTCTCCTGCCATCCATCTCCACCCTCTGACAAACAGAGGCTAGGGACACCATTCCTTACCCATCCTGGCTAATAGCCATTAATGGACTTAACCTCCATGAATTTATCCAGATGTGATAAAACAGATGTCCCTGGGGAGTGATGTCCATATCACAGCAAAAAAACTCATTCACTGGTCAAACTGTGATAGTGAACATCCCGAAAAAGGGTAGTAGAAGAGAAGGGAAAACACGGAGCACCTAATCAGGCTATCTATGAATCATAACCCCTGTTCCCAGTGATCTGTGATCTGGTTCTCCAGTAAAGAATAGCCTTGGTTTTACATTTTGACTGAATGGGAATATATCTGCCTTAGGATGACCTAGTTAAGATATCTGCTGGGATACGTCTGGGTTTAAAGATCAGTTTATGTTGTCTGTCCGCTTACATCTTATAATTAACTATATATTATTTGCATCTCCATAGTGCCTAGGAGCACCTAATCATGGATGAGTACCCACACTGTGCTAGACACTATACAAATACAGAACAAAAAGACAGTCCCTGCCCAAAGAGCTTACAAACTAAGTATAAGACAAGAGACAACAAATGGATACAGACAGACCAATGGGAGCACAAGGAAATAATAAGCGACAGGCAGGGTGGTGGTCTTGTCCACAGTAAGAGAGAATGGAAGTAATGGGGAAGGCTTGGGGGGAGGGGGAAGATAAGAGCTCAGTTTTATTCCTGTTTGGCTTAATCTTATCACTAGACATCCACAAGAAGATGTCAGAGAGACAGGCTGAGACTTTAGTTGGTACAGAAGGAGACAGGTCTGGAGTATAGAAGTATACCTGTGAGTCGCCAGCCTAGAGATGGTAGCTGAATTTGTGTTTGTGGATGAGATTATCCAGAAATAAGGAGTAGCAGAAGACGAGAAGGGGACCAAGGACAGAGTCCTGTGGAGACCCTGCAGAAAGCTGGAGAGGAGGAGGGATGGGGAGGATCTTCCAAAGGATGTGCTGAAGGAGTGATTAGAGAGGTAGGAGGAGAACCAGGGGAGGACTGAGTCAAGCCAAGGGAGAACAAGATTTCAAGAAGAATGTGGTCAACAATGTCAAGGGTGGCTGACTGGTCAAGGAGGATGTTTTGGAAGTAGTTTATTAGAGTGTCTCAGGTGTGCTTCCCTCCTGAAAGGCAGGCATTTGTGGTCAGGATATTTTGGAGGGCTGGGTTTTTAAAGGTATTTAGGTGTCTTAGTGGAATTTTCCATAGCCGCTAGGTGTCTAGCACCCATTGAAATCAATGAGTGTTTACGTGCCTAGGTGCTTTTGAAAATCTCACTAGGTCCTTAAGTACCTTTAAAATCTGGCCTGGAGTATCCTACCATCAGGTGGGCTTCCTGTTTCCATCAAGGGAGTGACTGAACCATGTAAACAGAATCGTCATTTTCCTTTTCATCTCCTGTTGGGAACAGCTGCAGGCACATAAGAGGAAGCCCAGAATGTCGAGGAGTGCTGATGTGACAAATCTAGGGGTGCTGTATCTGAATCCGTATTTGCCTCTGGAAGAGTATTTTAGTACTGAATATTTTTGAGGAAGTGTCTTTCCATAGGGGACCAACTGGGATATTCAGAGCAGGAAGGAAAAGAGGTCTCATGGTGGTTACTTAGCTGTTTCCACTTATAGTTCAGGCATTATTCCTAAATACCTCTTGTCATGCATTCACAGGGTCAGGTCCATGCCCTGGCCTTCAACCAGTCTCCTGGGAATATCCCTTCAGTGGACCCCAGAGATCCACGCTGTTCTGCAAGAGCAGGCCTGTAGTTTCCATGACTCTGAAATGAGCCCTTTCTGCCACAGCGTTGCCCTGGGAGCTCACGTTCAGTTGCTTGTCTGAAAGTCTTCAGCCTAGCCTCAGGAAAGTGGGCTTAGGACAGAGTGTATATTGGGGAAGCCATGGCTTCTCCAGGCCCTCTTTCCCTGAACTCCATCTTCGCTCTTCCCCGTCCCTTTGTCTGTCAGTCCCAAATCCATCATTCAGTGCCAAGTGAGGTGTGTAGTTGACCAGTCAGTTTGTAACGGGTGTTCATAACTCTGAGGTTCTACCGTATATCTATACTACTTGTACATTTCCCCAAAAAAGGTTTAGTGTTTGTTATATGACAGTAATACGACTCAAATTGATACCGCACCTTTCATTTCAGCACTGCCAAATGTCTATCAAGAGCATTTTAAATGAGCAAAGTCAGTCAAAGCATTAACTGTTAACGTGAATTAACTGACTGTAAGGGAGGCGTGGCACGGCGTACTGCCACCTTCACTTCCGCCCTGCGCTGGCGGCGCGGTTGGGCTGAGCTCCCAGAGACCACGGCTCCAGAGCCTGCCTGCAAAGACAGGGTAGGGAGGCCCCCGCCCCACCCCCCAACAGCCAGAGACTGCACCCCATGCACCCAATCCCCTCACTCAGGGACTGCCCCCAGCCCCTCCCCAGTCTGCTCCCAATCACCCAACCTTCCTGGGACTGTCCCCCAAGCATCCAGAACCCCCCCCCGAACACTGGGCTGGCACACATCTCCCTGCAGAGACAGGGTGCCCTGTCCCGGGCAGAATGCTGCCCCCAAGGACTTCTGCCTCCACCATCCAGTCCCCTACCCAGGGATTGCCCCACAGCACCTGCCTCAGCACTCAGTCCCCTAAGGACTGCCCCTTCCACCACTCAACCCCCTCCCCATTCAGGGACTGTGTCCCAGTATCTAGCCCCCCATCCACGGACTGCCCCCAGCCATCAGCCCCCCCACCGAGAGTCCGTCCTCCATGTACCAGTGGCATCCCCCTCCCCATGGCCCTAGCCCCCTGCACTCTCTTCCCCGCACCCACCGGTCTTTTACCTCTGCTGCATAGCTCAGTTGTGCAGCCTGCCCTGCCTGCCTGCTGCTGAGATCTCAGTGCTGGGGAGCCTGTTCCAGCCAGGGTCACTGAACCCGGGATCCTGCGGGGTGCGCTGAGCACCCTGGCCTCCTGCTAATACTGCTGGGTCTGATCGGGGGTGGGGGGAGGGACACGACTGACACTGGGTCCAAACTTGCACCGCCCCATTTTTGCGCCCCCTGCTGGCTCTGTGCATGAGGCAAGTGCCCCTCGCCCTGCCACAGTTATGGCCCTGCTGATGTCACATGGGCTGCAGCCGTGTGCTGATTGGGCCACAAGCAGCCCACAGGCTGCAGGTTGAGAACAACTGCTTTAAGAGTCTAGGTGTGTCTTTACGGTACTTGCCTAAACAGTGCCTCACCATCTACACTACTATTTGTATCAGTGCTGGGGGGGCATGCAGTGTAGTTACGTTACACACTGCCGTAAGGAGTGTGCAGTGTAGACATACCCTAAGAATGGAAGGACTGTGAGTTTCTGTCCTGACACAGATAAGAACAAGAAACCTAGCATTAGAGAGGGGGTGCAGTGCTTTAAGTTTATTGTGAACTTGTGTGCCTAGAGACCCTGAGAGGCCCCTGGAGATGATGCTGTGGTAAGTGTGTCACTTAAGAATAGCAATCATCACTACCACTACCTTTGTGAACATGCTCGTGAGTGGAGAACAAACGCATGGTTATGTAGTGACAGTGTCAATTTTCATGGGTCAGCCAAAAAATGGATGATTATTGGGTTGGATCTGAATTCACAGATAAGCAGCAGCTCTAATATAGCACTTCTCATCCAGATAAGCTTCTGCGAGGTACATCAATATCTGCTGGGGACACACATATGATAGTTTCAGAGTAACAGCCGTGTTAGTCTGTATTCGCAAAAAGAAAAGGAGTACTTGCGCCACTTTAGAGACTAACCACTTTATTTGAGCATAAGCTTTCGTGAGCTACAGCTTATGCTCAAATAAATTGGTTAGTCTCTAAGGTGCCACAAGTACTCCTTTTCTTTATATATGATAGTGCAAGCCAGTCTCCATCCTGAATTTCATCTTCATTAATCTTTTCTGGCTTTTGAGAAATCAGATGGCCAAGACCCCCTCCCCAGATTCTTTTTGTTACTGTGAAGAATATGGAGCAGAGCCCTGAGCACCGTTTGTTGTGAGAGACAAGCTTCACTGCTGTTATGTCTAGGAGATAAGAAAGCTGCTTCAATCTGGCCGAGTACTCGTCAACTCACAAGGTTGGAGACAGAATGACAAAGGGGATGTGGAGGATCTCCAGACAGCGAATGCTGCACTGCTGTCTAAAACTGACTGGCACCAACTGTCTGAGAAATGGGGCCAGCAAGGCCTGCCAGGTAGGTCTATTTCTGGGTGGCAGCAGACCAGAAACAGACATTTTGACTTTTTGGAATAGGAGGATGAAGTGTACAGCAGCAAATATTCCACAGGATTGCGCAACACCTGTATGTATATTTCATCTCTCTGAAAAGGTCAGGCGGGATGCAGTGTAAAATATTTTCATTTTTAAAATACTTGTATTTTTTAATTCTACATATATATTCTATTACTGATTTGGAATCTAAGCAATTTTTAATTTTCACATTTTATAAAGCCTTAGGAATCAATCACCTTCAAGGTAAAATTCAATGTTTTAAAAAATATCTACAGCTGACAGCTATGCTGGGTAATGTACAGTACCTAAAACTATTTTATTCCTTTTGGGCTGCCACAGTTTAGAACAGCTGCTAAACAACTTATATTTCAACAATTTCTTTTGACAGCATAGATATTACATTTCAGTTCTTGGAAAACTATTATTAGCCATAAAATTCAGTTTTTAGTATATCAATTTTATAGTTGTATAAGAACATCTGTTCATTTGTTTTAACTGCAGCTTAGCAATATGATCTATATACCTTTGGAGTTCAGAAGGGTTTTTTTGAACCTCATTAAAGCCAAAAATAGATGGGCATCTTTTAAATGAAACTGAAAATCAGACTAAAACATGCAAAATGATGGAAAATTTAAAGTCACAAAAAACATGTTACAAGTAAAATATTACATACGTTTACTAGGTAACATACCTATATGCTATACTACTTTATAGAAAATAAAGCGTATTCCAAAGATGAAAGATATAAAATATGCCTTCTGGTGGTGCTGTTGCTATAGATTACATCAAGGGATAAAATTACCCAGCATTTAGAACAAAAAGGCTTACCTTTTGGGGAAGAGCTGTTGATAATTTTTGTGGAAAAATAAGAATAGCCTTAATGGAGGAATATGATTTGCAAAAACATTATCAATTTAATAGAGAGGAAAAGATGTTAATGCTTTAAATCAACAGAAGAAGACTACCTAGAAATGAAGTAATCTCTCAAGGTTAATCATAGCCAGGAACAATTTTTCAGATTGTCCTTAATTTTATAAAGTATAATGTACAGATTAGTTCTAATTTGTTTCTGATACATTGTGCAGATGAACCATGCCGATGTGTACAAATGGAAGATGGATGCAGGTACACAGTAGCTTTTCTGTGGTTTGCACATAAATATAATATTTATTAAGGTCCTGATTTTTAGCATCTGCAGCTCCCCGACTCTTTGGGACTGATGAAAATCAATCCCAGTGTAAATACGAACTAGCTTTTAGTTACACAAATTCTGAACTTCAACACAGACTGGAAACTGAAGAAATGAAGGCCTTTATTTATGTAGGGTGACATTCACCTGTAGCCATACAGCAGCACAGTGCAGGGAAGAGAGGAGAACAGTCTGCAAACACTTCCTGCTCACTTTAGAAGGGAGCTCCACATGGAGTCCGAATAGGCTGAATTTTGAACGGTCAGTTACCCTGCGTGACCATGGAGTAGCACAAGTCTACTGCACATTTGAGTTCTGCTTAATGTCTGGATTCAATGAAAACTCTGTCCATTAGCTAAGACATTAGTTCATAGATTAATTGATGTTAAGGCTGTTAGATCATCTAGCCTGACCTCTTGCATATACTGCCATTAAATTTCACCCCGTTACCCCTCTACTGAGCCCAATAACTTGTGTTTGACCAAAGCATCTTCCAGGTTGGCATCCAGTCTTGATCTGGAGATATCAAGAGATTAACCTTGTTCCAAGGATTAATCACCCTCACTGTTAAAAATGTGCCTTATTTCTAACTTGAATTTGTCTGAGTTCAGCTTCCCCCCACTGGTTGCTATGCCTTTCTCTCCCAGACTGAAAAGCTTTTAGTACCTTGTATTTGCTCCCTGTGAAGATACTTATATACTGTAATCAAGTCGCTTCTCAATCTTCTTTTTGATTAACTAAACAGACTGATGCTAAGTCTCTTGCTTTAAGGCATTTCCTCTAACTCTGGAATAATTTTTGTGGCTCTTTTCTGCACCCTCTCCAATTTTTCAACATCCTGTTTAAGATGTGGACACCAGAATTATATGCAATGTTTTAATATCTGTCTCACCAATGCCATACACAGAGGTGAAATCACCCCCCTGCTTCTACTCACCACTCACTGTTAATACACCCCAGGACCACATTAGCCCTTTCTACCACAGCATTGCATTGGGAACTCATGTTCAATTGTTTGTCCACTATGATCCCTAAATCTTTTTCAGAGCCATTGCTTTCCAAGATACAGCCTCCACAACCTGCAGGTATGGCCTGCATTCTTTGTTCCTAGACTGCATTTGGTTATATTAAAACACATTTTGTTTGTGCTGAGCTTACCAAGAGGTCTAAATCACTCTGATTGACTTCCCTGTCCCTCATCATTATTTTCCACTCCACCAATCTCTGTGTCTTCAGCAGTGATTTTATATTTACTTCCAGATCAGATACAAATGTTGAATAGCATGGGGCCTAGAACTGATCCCTGCATCATTTGATGATTTCCTGATGACAACTACTTTCTGAGATCTGTTAGTTAGCCAGTTTTTAATCAATTTAAAATGTGCTTTATTGATATTGTATAGTGCTAATTTGTTAATGAAAATGTCATACAGTACTAAATCAAGTGCTGTACAAAATCCTAAGTATATTAATTACCGCTACAAAACTACCTTTATCAGCCAACCATGTAATCTCATTGTGATGCTGGCAAACTAGGTGTCAGCTCATGCCAAAGCCCCAGGCCTCACTGAATGTTTACAAATGATGGTTGGAAGCCAGGCCAATTCACTTGTGTATTAGCATAAATCAAAGTGATTGTTAAATGTATAAGAGTGTATTTGGTGTTTAAACTCCATGAAAACTAATGGGGTGTTACTTGCATTGTTTTCATTTATCTGTATCCTATTATATCATAGTAGTAAACATTTACATTATGTATACCCTGTAATTAAATAACCCATTGAATGAAAAAGAGGCCTTGTGGAATTCAAATGAAGAACTTCAACAGAAAAGCGCTAATTTCAAAGCAAGTGGTGATTGTGTGTGATACCTGGAGGTCAAAGACTCTAAATGCATTCCTCATTCTCCATCACCAAAGGAAGAGCCAACGTGGGTAGTGACCCTGTCAAATTGTTTTCTGTGAGAAGAAGCTATAAGTAGGGATTCAGGGAAAGATCCTTCATCTCTGGACTGTTTGGATTCTAACAAGGTGGAATAACTGAATAAAGAGTTATTCTGGGTAGCCCTGAGAGACTTTTGGGAAACTGGCAGACTACAACATCTCTGTTGCTGTTTGGAATTATAGACTGCGACTCACCTGTACATATATTTTACCTGCTTTAATTTCTCAATAACTCTCATTTCCTTTTCTTAGCGAAGAAACCTTTAGAACTGGCTACCAACGTTGTCTTTGGTGTAAAATCTTTGGTACCAATTGTGACGATGTGACGCAGCAGGGAGGGGGAAGTGTTGACCTGGGAATGTGCCCTGGGGACGGGAGACCTGAGAGCCTGTCACCTGAGCCAGGAGGGGGAGGGGGAGGTGACACCTCTGCCCAGGAATGTGGACGGAGGCTGCAGCAGGGAACCTGCTGGGGGGGTTTAGTTTCAGTTTGGGGCTGGGGGGAGGAACACAGGGAACCCCAGGGCTGGGGTCTGAGCTCCCTGCTCCCCCAGAAGGACTTGACTGAGGGGTCCTGGGTGTACCCACAAGCTCTGTTTTGGACTGTGTTCCTGTTGTCCAATAAACCTTCTGTTTTACTGGCTGGCTGAGAGTCTCAGTGAATCCCAGGAAGAGGGGTGCAGGGCCTGGACTCCCCTACACTCCGTGACACCAATCAATCTGGGGTAAATGACTAGACTTTGGGTCTGGGAGCAATCTTGATATGATTTTTGGTGTAAGTGACCATTATCACTCAGTCCAGGTGGCAAGATAGATTGGAGAGTCTAAGGGGACTGTTTGTGACTCCATGGTAAGACTGGTATAGTGATCCAGGAGTTCTCACTTGTTACTGGGTTGGTGAAATCTAATTATAGAACATACCACCACCTTATTTTGTGACAGTATGCCCTCATCAAAACATTAAGTCAGGTTCATTTGACTACACCTATGTTCTATAAAACCATATTGACTGGCATTAATTAATTATATTCCCATCCTTTAATGCTTTCATCAGCTGAATCACGTAACAGCTTTTCCGTATTTTGCCAGGGATTTTAACTGGCCTATTACCTGGATCATCCTGCCTGCCCTTTTGGAATATTGGCACAACATTAGCACTCTTCCAGCCTTCTGATATTTCTCCAGTATTCCAAGATTTATTAAAAATTAACATCAGCAGCCCAGAGAGCTCTTCAGCAAACGCTTTTAGGTCTATTGGTGCAAGGTATCCAGACCTTATGTTTTAAAAATGTTTATCCCTAGTAGTGCTGTTTAACATCCTCCTTAGTTACGAATGGACTGCAAAGTAATTCATCATCCTCATGTGATACAAGTACATTATCCCTCTTTCCAAATACATAAGTATATAACAGTTGATGATTTCTGACCAGTTTCTAATAGATGTAAATCCACACCCCAAAAATCTGTGATCAAAATTGGCACTAAATGGCACCCTGGCAGCTCGCTCAGAAAAAGATAACAATAATTGAATGAACGGGCATGGATATAAACTACCATTTTATTGCTACAGGATGTTCCCCTAGGTGAGGTATGTTGTTAGGGGAGTGTAAGGAAGGGGTTGGATGGACATACGAAGACTTTCAATTTCTAGTTATACATGGTGGGCGACGTAATATCTTTTATTGGACCAATGTCTGTTGGTGAGAGACAAGCTTTCAAGCCGCACAGAGCTCTTCCTTCAGTTGTGGCTCGAAAGCTTGTTTCTCTCACCAACAGACATTGGGTCAATAAAAGATATGACCGCACACCCCTTGCCTCGCTAACATCCTGGGACCGACATGGCTACAGCAACACTGCATAACATTTCTAGTGATGTCCATCTGGCATTTTTCAGAAACGTTACATTCACTTTCTAAATTAAAACAAAACAAAAAAACCTCCCACTACAATCTAACAACTTTAAAACCCTATGACCTAGTTTGCAGAGAGTAGAGCAGACGACTACACAAAGTTGCACAGATAAGACTCACCAATTCATTACTTGGGTCTTGCATGATTCAGGTATTTGAAATATTACTTTTAATTGAATTTGGATTTAAGTTAGAAACCTTGAAAAATCTGCCTCTGCCAAAGTTCACTACATTTCCTTATTGGTTTGATTTATATAGGCAGAGATGGCCACAAAAGAATATTCTGAGTAACTACAGCTATATCTAATTACAATTTTAAATGACTAATTAGCTATATCTAAACGCTTTAACTGAAGACATTAGTCTGAAACGTACAGAAGATGATCAAAGTAGTGAGATCAAAGAAAACTCTTTGCATTTACACCATGCTTTGCTAAATATCGGAGAAATACATTTTATAGTAAAACTTTTTTTTTAAATCATATAATATATGTAAAACCAAACCTGACAGGTCTCAATAATCGTATCAATTTCCTGATAATTACTTAAAAATTAATGAGTTTTATATGCTCTTCATTTGCCTGAAACCTACTGGTCCAATCCTGCAGACTTACTGATACAAGCAGTTCCATTCAGCTCAACGGGACTGCTTCTGCGAGTAGGCACTTAAGGATCAGGCTCTTTGCATGGGTCTAATCAAGTGACTACTAAGAAAACCATATGTAGGACTTGGGACGCAAGGAAGTGCACAGTGTCAGTGTGTTATGAACAATTAGAGGAAAGCTATGTTTATCTGCCCTCCCCCAAAATACTAGTTTGTAAATCAGACTTTTATTAAGACAGTAACAAATTTATCAATACATTTCTGTTCACTTTAAACCTCTACTCTCTAGCCCACCACAAAGCTGTAATGTAGCATTGATCATTCATTATGGAAGACTGCTATAATGATTCTGCATTCTGGCAAATCTCAGTTCATATATTTTCCCTTTTGGTCGCTGGTAGTTACATAAATTAGAGCATTACTCAGGTCTCAATAACTTATGGTGAGGGACAACTAATGCAAGACTGGACCCACACCTGAGGGTTGTTCTGTCTTAATTCTTATCCACAGGGCATTTTCAAGGTTTATTATGGTTTCATCTACTACTACCTTGCCACAAAAAGTGGGACTGTGCTAATAAAATCTGTGGATGACACAAAGTTGGGAGGTACTGGCCATATGGAGGATGACCAGAATATCATATAAAAAGATTGGGATGACCTTGAAACCTGAAGTAATAGAAATGAGATGAAATGTAATAGTGGAAGATACAAGGGCATGCACTTAGAGACTAATAACAAGAATGTTTGCTATAAGCTGGGGATTTACCAATTGAAAATGACAGAGGAAGAGAAAAACCTGTGTGTACTGATTGATCACAGGATGATTATAAGTTACCAATGTGATATGCTGTCATAAATATAAAGGGAAGGGTAAACACCTTTAAAATCCCTCCTGGCCAGAGGAAAAACCCTTTCACCTGTAAAGGGTTAAGAAGCTAGGATAATCTCACTGGCACCTGACCACAATGACCAATGAGGAGACAAGATACTTTCAAAGCTGGATGTGGAGGGAGAAACAAAGGGTCTGGGTCTGTCTGTGTGATGCTTTTGCCGGGGACAGAACAGGAATGGAGTCTTAGAACTTAGTAAGTAATCTAGCTAGGTATGTGTTAGATTATGATTTCTTTAAATGGCTGAGAAAAATATGCAGTGCTGAATGGAATGGATATTCCTGTTTTTGTGTCTTTTTGTAACTTAAGGTTTTGCCGAGAGGGATTCTCTATGTTTTGAATCTAATTACCCTGTAAGGTATTTACCATCCTGATTTTACAGAGGTGATTCTTTTTTACTTTTTCTTCTATTAAAATTCTTCTTTTAAGAAACTGAATGCTTTTTTCATTGTTCTTAAGATCCAAGGGTTTGAGTCTGTGGTCACATATGCAAATTGGTGAGGATTTTTATCAAACCTTCCCCAGAAAAGAGGGGGTAAGATTTGGGAGGATTTTGGGGGTAAAGACGTTTCCAAATTAACTCTTTCCTAATAATAATAATACCAGTGTTAGACGTTTGGTGGTAGCAGCGAAAGTCCAAGGGCAAAGGGTAAAATAGTTTGTACCTTGGGGAAGTTTTAACCTAAGCTGGTAAAAGTAAGCTTAGGAGGTTTTCATGCAGGTCCCCACATCTGTACCCTAGTGTTCAGAGTGGGGAAGGAACCTTGACATATGCCCATGAAAAAGACTAATGCAATCTTATGATGCATCAGGTGAGGTATTTCCAGTAGATATAGGAAGTGTTTGTGCCATTACACAAGGCACTGGTGAGCCCTCATCTGGAATACTGTGTGCAATTCTGGTCTCCCGTGTTTAAGAAAGATGAATTTTAACTGGAACAGGTGCAGAGAAGGGCCACTAAGATGATCAAAGGAATGGAAAACATATCTTATGAGAGGAGAGTTTGGCTTGTTTAGCCTAACAAAACAAAGGCTGAGGGGAGATCTGACTGCTCTCTATAAATAAATCAGAGGGATAAATACCAGGGAGGGAGAGGAGTTATTTAAGTTAAGTGCAAATGTGGACACAAGAACAAATGGATATAAACTGATCATCAACAAATTTAGGCTTGAAATTAGATGAATGTTTCTAACCATCAGAGAAGCGAAGTTCTGGAACAGCCTTCCAAGGGGAGCAGTGCGGGTAAAAAAAACCTAACTGGCTTCAAGACTTAGCTTGACAATGTGTGGAGGGGAAGGTCTGATGAAACTGCCTACAATGGCCTGTAGCCATTCTGCGATTGCTAGTAGCAAATATCCCCAATGGCCGGTGATGGGACATTAGATGGGGAGGGCTCTGAGTTACTACAGAATTCTCTCCCACATGTCTGGCTGTTGGGTCTTGCCAAAATGTTCAGGGTCCAACTGACTGTAATATTTGGGGTCGGGAAGGAATTTTCCTGCAGGTCAGATTCGCAGAGATCCTGGAGGATTTTTGCTTTCCTTTCCAGCATGGGGAACACATCTCTCGCAGATTTAAACTAATGTAAATGGTGGATTCCCTGTAACGTGAAGTCTTTAAACCATGATTTGAGGACTTCAGTAACTCAGTCAGAGGTTAGGGGTCTATTACAGGAGTGGGTGGGCGAGGTTCTGTGGCCTGCAATGTGCAAGAGGCCAGACTAAAATTAGTGGTTCTCAACTTATTTATCATTGTGGGTTGCATACCTGCATACCGCTGGGTGGCGGGGCAACCCGGATCCCACTCCGCTGGGCAGCCGGGAACATATGCAGGCCACAATGTGTTACTGGGCCACAGGGGCTGGGTGGCAGGGCAGGCGCAGTCCAAACTCTAAGCTTGGACCCCAGACACCTGCCAACAGGGCTGGCAGGCTGCCCGCCCTGGACCCCCTACCCCATGGGGCCAGCTGGCCCGGAGCCTCTGACTCCGTGAGGCTGGCCAGGAGCCCTGGCCCCCACCGCATGGGGCCAGCTGGCTGCCCTGGATCCTGGAGCTTGTGGGACTGGACGGCAGTCCCAGATCCTCAAGCCCATGGGGCCAGCCAGGAACCCTGGACCCCGGATCCCCACTGTGTGGGGCTGGATGGCAGCCCCACACCCCCAACCCCGCGAGGCCATTGGGCTGGCCTTAAGCACACAGCTGAGCTAATTGGGCTGTGTGCTAATTGGGCTGCATGCAACCTGCAGGCAGCAAACCGCTGGACTGATCATGATGGTCCCTTCTGGCCTTAAAGTCTATGAGTCTATTAAATAAAAACTAGAAGTGTTTAGATAAATGGACTACGAATTGTCTAACTTTATGGTAGCTTCTGTAAGTATCTTTGTACGATTGCTGAAATGTTATTCTGTTATTATACCTCAAAATTGGTGAAGACTTTTACTGAACATTCATTTAAGCATTTTTAGAGCACTCTAAGATTTAAACTTACTGGGGGGAGACAAGAGTTCCAGGTTGTTGTCTCATCACTGCTTGTACTGATGCTGACATTACAGTTGTCAATCTGAGATGCACTCAGTCCGTGTGAGATCCCATTATCCTCTAGCTCTTCATTTTGTTGTCTCTTCATACTAGCCAACATCTGTAGTTCAGATGCACTCAATATGCTTGGCTGGTAGTTTCTCCAGTCATACTCCTATGAAATAAAATTGCACACGCAACAGTTAATAATCTAGAAAGGATAATGGAAGAGAATACATGAACAAAACAGATCACTTGGATAAGCTTAAATATATTTTCAAGAAGAAGCTAACCTAGAAGGAGAAAAGCAAAATATTTAGTAGACAGGGTTAATGAACAGACTCCTGGTTCCACTCTGAAGATCAAGCATAAATACTTCCACAGATTCATAGATAAGAAGCAACATAAAAACAAATACTGCTATGGAGGGCAGGTTGAATCAACAGTGCATGGTGAATCTGCTGTTCCTCATAGAGACTACAATAAGGTTTAGACAAAAAAAATCAAGGTAACTTAACTTGGACTCGACCACACGTTTACCATGGTGTCATAAAGGTCACAAAAATGAAAATGTATGTAGGTTCACACAAACTATAGCAAACACAGGGTTTTTAAGACAGATCTGGATTCTGGAAAGATATATTGGCCACTTGGTAGCATAAAGTGACATTTATTTTAAAATGTACATTTTAGTTCATCATGTTTTTGATCACTTAAAAGAGGTTGGTTCATAGGATTTCTAAAGTGCTGCAAACCTCCATTAGCTATTGTGTGGTCTGCATTACATTCGTGAGGCTGACCTGTGGCACACATGGAAACCTCTATGACAGAAATGTGAAAGTTCACCATTACCTGTGTTGAAATAGTCTTTTCAGTGAAAAATAAAGTTTTTAAATGAGGCTGGAGGGATACCTGCTTCCCAAAAGAGGAAATCTAAGAACTAAGGGGGACTGCTGAAGCTTCCATTTCATTCAAAGGTGGATTTTCATTTGATTTTTTAAAGAGCTGTTCATTGGAGCTTCAAAAGTGACTGAAAAATTTTTACTTAAAAAGTGAATCCAAAATAACGGCGAGGATTTCAGGTACTTGAAATTCCTATAACGTGATGTTGTGCTGCAACCCACTTCAGTACCACAAATGGCATTAGTGATCGTAGTCCAGTTCCTATGAACAGATCTTAACATCAGAAATAACAATTGCTGTCATCCTTATCAGTAATTTCACCAGTGATGTTTTGGTTACCTCTCACATGACAGGCAGTCCCATCAGGCTGGATTTGAGGCACACTGGTGTGGCAGCGCAAGGAAACTTGCCTTGACACTTATATTGTGTTTGTTGTGTTGAGAGACACATCGGCCTCCAACGCCATCAAACTGGCAACTTCAATAAGCTTTACATTTGCTTTTAAAAATTTCTGTAAACATCTAAGGGCCTGTTTTATTAAAAGATGATATGGGCTCAATTACAGGGCAGACGCCTAAGATATACAAGTTTCAAAAGATTTTGCACACAGTCAACAACTTCCCCTCTCTTTAAAGAGATCAAGAAAGAAAGGGAAATTGGATCGCCTAGATTTGTACCCATACTGCTTAGCTTTTCACATGCAACCAATTGTAAAATGGATCACTTTCACTACAGATGATTACATATCACTCAACAAAGAAAATGATTTAGATCTCCATGTGGGGTGCTTTCCTCTGTCTTGGATGCTTACCAGTACCTCTGGTAAAGAGTCCTTTATGGAATACAGGGTTGTTGACAGGAATAGCATTATTGTTCCTCGGCTCCCCTTCCACTCCAGGTTTTATTGTCCTCAGGATCAATTAGCTCAGTCCAGAGCCAGACACTGCAGGATTATGGGGATAGTACACCACTTCCTCATAAAAATGAGTGCTGGGATATGGCCCTGTGTACTGAAGCACAACTACACAGCATGCAGCACACTACACAACAACAGGGGCAACGGAAATTTGGATGAAGGACACAGGGACAACCCCCCACCTTTCTTTTTTTTTTTTTTTTAAACAAGATGATCACACAGCAGACATGACCTTATTTTTAACTCAGTTTCTAGAATGCTATTGCTTTAATATTCAGTTTCAAAGACAGTAGGTACATACCATATTTTACTTGTGCATTGTGCTCACCATTAAAGAGTCAACAGCTACCACCCAATGGTGTCCAAGATAATGTTATTTCCTGTTTTAATTACAGTAACGAAATTATGGTCTCTGTTGGCAAATGAAACTTTTTAAGGGTGATCACTGTTTTACAGTTATAATACGGAAAGTCTGAGCTAAATCATTTGTAATTTTTGGATGCTATGCAACAGTCAGACTCAAAAACCAGAGGCAAATAAAGAGAACCCATTTTTTAAAACGTCATCTAATTAGGCCAACCTTACAATTTTTTGAGCCTGACTGTTGCATTAGCTCAAACTTTCCATATTATAGCACTGAAAAAAAAAATCCTACAGTGCCCTGAGCCCATTGATGGAGTCACAGTGCCCGAAATTATGCCCAGCAAAATGCACTCAACTCTAAAAATCACAATGCCAAAAAGCTGAAATATACAAGCCAAAATATATTTTAGAACATCAAGATCTCTTTGGGTTGACAACTAGTTGTTATTTCCTGGCAGTTCATTCTTGAAAAAGGCTTTGTAAGCTGGAACATTTAAACTTGCTGCCCCCTCAACTGTTTGAAAAACAGCTAGTAAGTCAATGACAAAGCTTTGGTATGTGTCTCTTTGCCCATTGTTATTAATTATTATTATTATTTATGTACAAGTAACACCCACAAAGAGCTAGGTGGTATTCACATACAGAAAACCAAAGTTCCTGCCCCCAAAAGCATTTTAAATACTTTGATCTAGAGTTTTTCAGCTTTTCAATTCTTCAAGTGCACATATACACTCATTTTGCAGTTTTTCTGAAACATACAACCACGAAATAAGCCTTGTCCATTTCCCCAAGTTTATAGTCAATTATATAATTTTCGCTTTCTTTGTGTCTTTTGCCTTTGCTCCTGTTATTGTATTTATTGTCTTTTTACCCTTATTTATTAACCTCCCCATCACCTCTGCCAGCCTTTTGTCTTGTGTTGGACCACCTCAATTTGTTACATATGTATACAATTTATCAATGTTTTTACAGAGTGTTTGTTTTTAGAGTGCCTTTATATTGTAAAGCACCTGGAGTGGCTTTTGCAGTTGGGAATGGCAGTTTTAGTAATAAATTTATGTTAACCTATTTTAAAAAGTGTAAATTTTGTATTACAATGTTTTTTTTCAGTCCTAGCCTCTTTCATCACTGTCAAAAAGTGCTTCACACTCTGATCCAAAGAAGATTTGCATCAAAATAACAGAACCAATTTAAACAAATTTTGAAAGGGGGAAAAGAAATATGCCTGCAACCTGACAACCAGCAAGCCAAGTTTCAGTCTGAAGTGATCTGAGGTGGTCAAGATATTACTGCAATACAGGGTTTATAATGAAAGGGCACTAGGGGATGACATCTAATTCTAAAATCTTACTGCTAAAAATTCTCCATTTTTATCACACATCTCAAGCCCTTTGCCATATTCCTCTATAGAGAACAGGTTTTTGGATTATCAGATTTTCCTACAAAATAGTCTTAAACACTGGGACACTATTTTCTGAGACAGCCAGCCAGGTAGTCTTGCCAAGTCTTCCATGGTCCATAAGATTTTACATCATTGCAGAATCCAGGAGTCAGGGATGTGAATGTGCAAGATTACTGTTATCACTTGAGACTAAATGTGATCTACAAGAATTCCCTTGTTCGGTCCAATGTGGAAAAGCAATGGGACTTAAACAATCTTCTCTCTGTTCAGAATGTTCAGATGTCTCAAACATTTACGGTTAACTAGTGACTTTTAGGAAATCAGTGCAGAAGTAGCTATATTTGTCCTGATCGGGGAGATTACTTTGGTTTCATAATATTGCACAGAAGTTGAATCAATTCTCTCTATACTTCTTTGATGAACTGGATAAGGTCTCCTACCTGAGGAGGTGATACTCACCCAGGGCTGGATTTAGGGGCAGGTGACCCAGGCAACCTGGTTTTGTTGTTAGTGGCAAAAGGGAAAATAGAATGTTTGAAGTAACATGTTTCCGGTATTCCGTAGGTGGATTCATTTTTCACTGACCTCCTAGAACGTTCTGGACCTTTGTGAATCTCATGGAGCCTTCCAGACTTTCTGAGAACTACATTTTCCTCAAACCTCCTAGAATGTTGTCAGCCATTCCCCCATGGGTATATATGGGGTGGGGCATCGCCAGTCAGTGAAATGTAAATACAGATTTACAGATCCTAGCCTGCAAATTTATCATCTTATATGACATGAATAAATCAGGCATGTAAATCCTGCAAAGTCGCGAAATAGGCTACAAATACAATAAAAATAAGGTATTCAAAAGTTTAACAAATGGGTGGGTGGGGGGCTCCTAAAGACGCTCCTTGCCTGGGGCGCTATTTGGTCTAGGGCTGGCCCTCTACTCACCTTTGTGAATCCGGACACATTTTAATCCAGGAATTTTTATACCTGATAGTCTTTCTAATCTATTTTTAAAGGCATCCATTCTTATGATTTCTGGGTAACTGTCCTGAACATTTTAACATTGTATTTTTAGCTCCAGGCTCTACTCCTGTAGTATGTGATAACTATCACCACAGTTTAATCCTACAATAGCACAAGCCAGATTCTCTAGACCCTTACAGAATAGAATACATATGCAATAATCTGAGCTTCTATTAGTAACATCAAGACATTAGTGTGAAAAACCTGCTTTTTCATTTTTTGTGTCAATCATCCATGTGAGCTTTAGCTACTGTAAAAATCTATTTTATTAATCTTGCTGAAGTTGTTAAAAGCTTTTCTGTTGATTCTCCCACTGATTAACTTTTTGTTTTATCGGAACTTCCATCATATTTGTCAATCCTCCTATGTAGTGACTGACTGGCATGGAGTTATTCAGATGGCATGAACTCATGAAACACCTGCAGTCTCTTTCAGAGCTCAAATAATAGAATGTTCACTATCCTTCCCCTTTAATTAAGGGGAAACTGCTTTTTGTCCTGTCATTTGCCTCTTCTCTTAAGTCTCTACAGAAAGAGCTTACACTTTGGAATCTTTTTATAAGAATTCGAAACACACAGCACAGTTTTGTCTTTTGAATCTTTTTGTGCTTATCTGAAAATATCAAGGTGTTGGCAATTGGTTTCCCTCCCCAGTAACACACTTATTTTTCAGGCAAATAAAACGTTTAGAGAAGAGAGGACTGGCTCATTCTCTCTCTCCTTTATCCTTCCCTACAATAACCTCTTTATTATTAAATAAAACAAAGTTTGGGGGAAATTATTTTGCCGCTTCAGATGCCTACCACATAATGCTTTGATAGGATTCATCATTTCTTAGTTGATTTTCAAAGAGAGAATTTGAAAATTGAATTTGAAATTAAGTTCACTTTGTATTTTATAAGGCATTTTTGATGTAAAAATCTTTTTGCCATGCACTTAAATTTTTCTAAACTGAATACTTCAGTTAGTAATTAAAAGTTTATCTTGTGTTTCTGTATATCCTCTCCTTATGATAAGAAACATTTATTAAGTGTCTAAACTTTTGCTGGATTGACAAAACCTGTTATTTAAAGGCATTTTTTCAGTTTAAAGATGTATGTAATGACATTTGCATTGTACTAGGTTCATGTGATTTATTCAGTATTATTTGAATGCAGTTATACGTGCGGAAAAGTTTAATTACCAGCTATCTACATGGTTTCAATATTACCCAGAAGGCTGTACTTCCTTCTTAATTAAAAATATTTGAACATAATAATAGAGAACTCTATTAAAACATGAATAAAACATTGCAAGCAACCAGGTCCTTACAGTTTCCTAAGTAGTTTTCCAATCAATTTCATTAAGAGTTGCTTAAGCATTTTTACCAGTGCTCTGTATGAGATGAACAGAAGACACTGCTTCTATGTAAACTCTCATTTTGGCATGAAACTACCTGTGTCATAAAGCTACTTCACTTCCTTTTGGATTCTCAGAACACTGAAACATGTTTCAACATGGAATATATAAAGACTAGTTACCAGTGACAATCATATTAAAATGGGACTGTCTGGTTACATTTAACAATGTCTCACTTCTAGTATGTTTTTGTAAAACTCAATGGGAGCCCACGTTTTCGGTGCATACAATGTAAAAACATTCCTAGATCTAGGACTGTATGTGTTCTGACTTTAAAATAATGTACAGACAAGTCAATTTCAAATCATCTCTCTTCTCAAATCATGCCAAACCAACCTAATTTCCTTCTCTGACAGGGTTACTTGCTTAGGTGATAAGGGGAAGCAGTAGACATGATACATCTTGATTTTACGGATGCAACTATCGTTTAAAAAACTACCCCTTTAAACGACAAAAATTATATTGGTTAACCGTTTACTCGTTAACAAGCTCACAACCTACCCCTGGCTTGGCGGGGGGGGCACTCTGCTGTCTCTCCTGGGAGGTGGAGTACAGTGGGCTGGGGGATCGTTTGCATGTGCATGGCTGGACATGCTCTGATCCCACCCCTCGCTCTCCCAGTTACTAGGCGCTGCCTAGCAGCTAGTTCGGCGCACTGCTGCTGGGAGAGCAGCAGTGCCAGGGCAGATCCAAGTGTTCCGGCAGATCCAGTGGTGCCTGGGCAGACCCACTGCTGCAGCGAGCGGCAAGAGAAGCAGAGCTGAGGGGGCGCAGGGCTGCCCCAAGCAGTGCCCTCTCCGCCAGGCACAGGCTGATTCAGCGGTGCCCCAAGCTGCGAGAGCTCTGCAAGCTCCAGTGCCCTCCGGCTATTGCGGTGGAGTTTTTAATGTGCACATTAGGTACTACATCACAAAATTATTTTACCAATCTGTTTTAAACATTAACTGCAATATATTAATGGTAAGACTACTACTTATCGGTTAACCGTTTAACATTTTACATCCCTACTTGATTGAGTTAGGCTTTTAATACAGTTCCACATAACATGCTCATAAGCAAACTAAGGATATGTGGACTACATGAAATTACTATAAGGTGGGTACACAACCAGTTCAAAGAGTGTAGTCGAAGAGTAATCATCAATGGTTTGCTGTCAAACTGGGAGGACGTACCTAATGGGGTCCTTCAGTCCTGGGTCTGGAACTATTCAATATTTTAATTAATGACTTGGATAATGGAGTGGAGAGTATGCTTATAAAATTTGCAGATGACACCAAATTGGGAGGGGTTGCAAGCACTTTGGAGGGCAGGATTAGAATTCAAAACAACCTTGACATATTAGAGGATTGGTCTGAGATCATAATGATGAAATTCAAAGACAAATGCAAAGTACTACACCTAGAAAGGAAAAATCAACGGCACAACTACAAAAGGGGGAATAACTGGCTAGGTGACACTACTGCTAAAAGGGATTTTGGGGGTACAGTGTTTCAGAAATTGAATAGGTGTCAACAACGTGATGCAGTTGGGAAAAAGGCTAATATAATTTTGAGGTTTATTAATAGGAGTGTTGTATGAAAGATATGGGAGATTATTGTCCTGCTCTGCTCTGGTGAGGCCTCAGCTGGAGTAAAGTGTCCAATTCTGAGTGCTACACCTTAGGAAAGCTGTGGGTAAGCTGAAGAGAGTCCAGAGTAGAGCAACAAAGGTTTAGAAAACCTGACCTACAAGGAAAGATGAAAAAACCTGGGAATGTTTAGTCCTGAGAAAAGAAGAATGCAGGGGACCTAATAACAGTCTGCACATATGTTAAGGGCTGTTATAAAGAGGACGGTTTCATCACATGTGTGCTGCAAAGAGGCGCAGGAGACACATTGCCATAGACCTCCCCCAAAATAACTCCTAGAACATCCAATTTCATTCCAAAGGTTCATTACTCTCACTGTTAAAAATGTACGCCTTACATAGTGATCAATTGTTCTCCCTGTCCACTGGAGGTACAAGTGTAATGGACTTAATCTGAAGCAAGGGAGATATCAATTCGATATTAGGTAAACTTTCTAACAAAAGGTGTATTTAAGCTCTGGAACAGGCTTCCAAGGGAGGTTGTGGAATTCTTATCACTGGAGGATTTTAAGAACAAGTTGGACAAACATGTTATCAGGGATGGTCTAGGTTTACTTGGTCCTGCCTCAGGGCTTTGGGCTGGACTTGATGACCTCTTGAGGTCCCTTCCAGGGCTACATTTCTATGATTCTCTATTAACTTTAGAATGCCTGGAATGATCTATATTTTTATAATACTCTAATATCAGAAAAAACATAAGATTTTATTTGTTAATGGAGCCTGTTTTCTAATGGTAAAACAAGGCAATACTGAAAGTGAATCAGCATCTTTTCAATTTTGGGACACAATGTGGAACAGCAGTACCACAAAGAGAAGCATCAGAGGACTACCAAATAAAGACTTCCGAGTGGAAAAAAATATTTTCAAACTTTGATCAAATACTATACGTGTAAGTCTGTCAAAAACCGCTGCCTATCATGCTGATGAGCATTGTCCCACTGTATTTCCCCCCTTCTGTCTGTATCCATCTGTTGTCTTTTGTCTTATACCTAGAATGTATGACCCTGGGGGAGCGACCACCTTTTTGTTCTCTGTTTTACAATGCCTCGCACAATGGGGTCCTGATCCATGACTATGGCTCCTAGGAGCTACAGTAATGCAAATAATAATAAATAATAGTAAGTCTGTCAGATCCGCTATATATATATTTTGTGGCAATAAAAAAAAATCGTATCAGCCATCCATATACCGCCACATCCATCTTGCAAACACTTATGCATGTTAGTAACTTTACACACAAGAGTACTATCATTAAGAGTCTAACCATTCTGTTAGAAATTGTAACCAAACATCTGAGACCAAAGGAAAAATGACAGCTCTTCCCTTCCATGTTTAAAAACTAACCAGTTCAGCCAACAAAAAACACGCATGTACTTTTTTAAGATGAAGAAATTAACTTGTTTCGTAGGGCACTGAAAATTTGAAAAAACCTTCCTGCTGGGAAGAAGTTTTCTGTTAAATAAAAACAGTCTCATAAGATTCCTCAGTTTGCCCCAATGTGCTTTGTGGACCTACACAACTTTTGCCTAGTTGCCACTCTTACTCTCAGCTGCAGCAAGAAGGTATTGGAGAGGAAGGACCATTAGCAGAGGTTTTTCATTCTCCACCCTCGAGACAGCTGTCCTGTTTTTTCAGTTGTTTCTCTTTTTAGCCACGACTTCTCTTTCACTGCACTTGAAGTGCCCCAACGACTACATGTGCTCATTGTCTGAGTGCTACTATTTTTAATTGTCTCACTGAGTGCACCTTACAGAGGATCAGGACCATGAAAGAGGAAGTTACTCACCTTGAGTAGTAACCATGGTTCTTCGAGACATGTCCCTTTGGCTGCTCCAAGGCAGGTGTGCTTGTGTCCCTGCACTGCTGATTGGAGAACTTCGGTAGCAGTGTCTGTTAGGCCCGCACATGCGCTGTCTCTCCTTGTGCCCCGCCACAAGGCTAGCCAGCAGGCCTGGGCTAACTCCGCTCAGTTCCTTCTCTACCGCAGAGTCACAGACAAGAACTCTGAAGTAGAGGGGAGGAGGGTGGGTTGTGGAGCACCCATAGCGACACACATCGTTACTGCACAAGGTGAGTAGCTTCCTCCTCTTCTTAGGCAGGGCCATTCCCAAGGAAGGTGACTGATATGGAGATTGGCCTCAGGGAGTGTACAAATATCAGCTGGAGACGTCATGTTGTGAACCTGATAACATTGACTGAAAGCCCTGACGGTCCGGATCTGACCTGCGGGCCGTAGTTTGCCCTTCCCTGCTCTACTGTGTAGTAATACCTCTTGTAGCTTCTCCAGGCAGGAGCTTTCTATGTGTTGGAACCATAAAGGAGCCAAGCCTCCAGGCGGAGAATCCCCAGGTTGGGATGTAGAGTACATCCTTCATTCTGCGAGAGGAGGTATGGCCTGGTTTGTCACGAGTTGTGACAGGTAATGGTACCAAGTCTGTTCTTATTTTGCCAAAACGATCAGTATGACATGTTCTCCTTCTCTTTTTATTTTTAATAGGACTTTCGATAGCAGAGGAAATGGAGGAAAGGCATAGAGAAGGTCCCTGTCCCAGGGAAGGAGAGCGTTGCCCAGCATGTGTTGCCCCATCCCTGAAGGAGAAGAAACTGAGGGGGGTAGCCCATGCGCACTGGCTAGCATCGTGGCGAGACCTAACTGCTACCAAAGTTCTCTGAACAGCAGCACAGGGATGCAAGCACACCGACAGTGGAGCACCCATAGAGCCAGTACTCGAAGAAGAATGATATTCTTTAAATTCTAACACTCTGCAAGTTTGATCTGAGCCAAAAAAACAAAGAAAAATTTAGATTCTAGGTTATGCTCAAATAAATTGGTTAGTCTCTAAGGTGCCACAAGTATTCCATTCTAGGTTTTAACTAACAATTTACTTGTACAGGAGCGTTAATCATAGAAAGGAATTCATTTCCTTTTAGCATCAAAGCCCTCTGAGTCTGAAACAGAGCAGGTAGCTATGAAGTAACAGAAGGTAAAGAATCAGACTGGAAATAAGGCATTAATGTTTAACGATGAGAGTAATTAACCACTGGAACAATTTACCAAGGGGCATGGTGGAATCTTCATCACTGACAATTTTTAAATCAAGACTGGATGTTTTTCTAAAAAAAAAAAAAAAATCTGCTCTAGAAATTAATTTGGGGAAGTTTTTTGTCCCTGTGTTTAGACTAGATATCACAATGGTCCCTGGAATCTATGTTACATGGTAGCTTGGGAAAGGACTGTAAAAAAAGAATTACAATGTACTGGGAAGATATTTTGGAAAAAAAAGTCCACAATCTGCATTATATTCCAGAAAAGGCATTACAAAACATTATACCAATAGCCTATCACTTCAGGGAGTCTGAAAACAATATAGGACAAATAACCGCAAAACTGCTAGAGAAATTATGGAGCAATAGGTTCCTTGCCCACAAGTAGTTGGAATACCATTAAAACAGCCTTTTGGGGAATCTGTCTGTTCCTATATTATCTCAAAACAGCAATTGTGTGATCCAGTAGCTTTCCTGCTGGGAATACCTGGAATCGATGACCTGCTGTAAGAACAAAGGGTAACATGCCTGTTGGTGACAGTTGCCATGCACTTTGTTACACACTGGAAGAAACTAACACTCCTGAAGGGACCAGCTGGCATATGTGAGTGTGCACTATTTCATTCATGTACAAATTAACAGCCATGAATAGACAGATGGATGTAATGGACAAGGCTATCAGCCATGGAGCAAGGGCTAAAACTAAAGCCACTACCTGCCCTCCTTCCCCTATAGTGCGGCATGCTAGAAGACATTAGAAATTTGCAATTAGGGAGAAAGACTGAGTTGCTTGTGGGGTGGCACTGCCTTATACACCATGGGACAATGCCACCACCCTCATGCAAGATCTCGTGAACCTCCTCCTCCCCCCCAACAGAGATGGCTTTTCAAGGCAATTCTGCAACTTGACACCAGGGTGCCAGATCCCACAAGTGGGAATACACAGATGCCCTCATGAAAGATTCTGTGACTTTGTGAAGGGCAGGAACTAGAAAATAGATTGTCCCCAAATCAACATTATAGCTGGGTTTTAGAGATGACAGCTAGGAGGGTTGTGCCAGTGTCACATTTTCACCTCCACTGGCAGAAGTTCTGGTGGGTGAAGAAAGGAGAGAGAGGCCATGCTCAGAAGCCTGAGTAACATGTCTGGACTACCCCCAGTTAATTCAGGAAGAAGTGCAATTCATTTATAATGGATTGAGGATGGGCCCGGAGCTGGGAAAAGAAGACTTATATTCTAAACAGCAAAGTATGACACTGCCTAAAGTGTGTCATAAGAACATGCTCTTTGATCTGCTGCCTACAGAATGTGCTTGAAAGTAAAAAACTAATTTCTCATTCAAAGCAGACTTTTTAATACATAACTTGGGAAGAAAATCCTTAACGCTTAAGTAATGTCCTGTCATTTGTGTGAAATGGGCTAATTTATTCTCACATCACTGCATGTAGCCATAAGGAGAATACAAGAGGAAAAAAAAAATCACATGGGGAAAAAAATCCCCAAAGTAGCCGGGGATTTAGTCTCTGACACTGCCTTACTTTTAGCCTTCGATCAGATCATTTATTATTGTTCAGGACTGCTGCAGAGAGACTATGAACTGCACAGACTAGTGATTTTTTTATGGCTTTTCCTGTAGATTGCTATTGAAACTCTATCAATTTTTCTTCCTAGCCTTTCTGCTCAAAACTATGCCTGCATTTGTAATTCACACATTTTGAGAACTTGAGTTGTATGACTATTCAAGCCTATTATCTTTTTGTTTGCAAACCCCAGTGATTTCTGTTTGTAGGTACAGTGCTATTTTATATGCAGTGCAACTTTAAGAACCCAAACTTGGGAACTGAAGTATGCTTTTTAAACACGGATGTGGTGAAATATATATTTTGCATATATCTGGATGAAACATATACTATTTTATTATTTCTCAACTGATGCTAATGATTTATAGAATCATAGAAATGTAGGACAGCAAAGGACCCCAATATGTCATCAAGTCCAGCCCCTTGCGTTCAGGAAGGCCACATAAACCCTGGACATTCTACAACCACCCTTGGAAGCTTGTTCCACAGCTTAACTACCTTATAACTAGAAAGTTTTTCCTAATATCTAAAACTAAATCTCCCTTGCTGCAGATTAAGCCCATTACTTCTTGTCCTGCCTTCAGTGGACATGGTAACAATTGATCACCATCTTCTTTATAACAGCCGGTAACACCTTTGAAGACTGTTATCAGGTCCCCCCCCCAGTCTTCTTTTCTCAAGACTAAATATTCCCAGGTTTTTTTAACCTTTCCTCACAGGTCAGGTTTTCTAAACCTTTTGTCATCTTTGTTGCTCTCCTCTGGACTGTCTTCAGTTTATCCACAGCTTTCCTAAAGTACTGTGCTCAGAACCGGACACAATACTCCCTCTGAGGCCCCAGTGCCAAGCAGAGTGGGACAGTTACCTCTCAGGTCTTATGTACAACGCTCCTGTTCATACACCCCCGGAATGAAAATAGCCTTGCTCACAACTGCACCTTACTGTTGACTCATTTTCAATATGCGATTCACTATAACCCCCAGATCCTTTTCAGCAGTTCTAACACCTAGCCAGTTATTCCCCATTTTGCAGTTGTGCATTTGATTTTTCCTTCCTAAGGGAAGTACTTACCTTTATTGAATTTCATCTTGTTTTAAGTCAGATCAATTCTCCAAAAGCCACCCACCTGCAAGAATGGGTGGGGGAACCTGATGGGGCCAGTGGTGAAAGGGGAACAGTCCCAGTAGCAAGGGAGAGAGACACTTGCTAAGGGACATTATGTAGCTCCTCTCCCTAGGAGTCTTTGGCACCCATTGGCCAGCTGGGAGAAAGTGATGCTGACTGACCAGCATTCCCCAGCTGCCAGGATTGAGCCCAGCATTAAGGGCCCTGTGGAGGCTCTTTTGACTCCATTCCAGCAGCCTGCCCTACCCACCTGCACTAGGAATGGGAACCTGGCCTGACAGATGCTGCGGGCCTAGCCAATCATGGGCCAATTTGCAAAAGACCAGGGAGTTCCTTGCAGCACCTTCAAGCCACAATGGGTTAAGCAGGGATGCACTTATTACCTGACTAAGGTACCAGAGTAGAGTTGTTTATTCATTGCAACTTGTGGCCAATTTCCAGTGCGATTAAGAGAATAAAATGAATGGTTCCCAGAGTTAAAAGACGTGGGATTTTGGTGTTGTGCCTTGGGCTCATGGGATAGGGTGAGACCTTGTGGCCTTTGTGGGCCAAGGTCCCCGCCCTGCTGCACAATTTGTCCCTCCTCATGGGGAGAAGGGTGCTAGGACTCAGAGAGCAGAGACCTACCATGCGTTATGGGTTATACAGTAAGGAGCCCCGTAACCTGGCGGCAGTTATGGGTTATTTGGCAAGGAGCCATATGTGTAACCCCTGCACTGGAATCAATTAAATGCCTGGTATAGGAGAATATGGGAGTTGGGCTGGTAGCACCCCTCTACTTTGTTAAAGTTTAATAAAAGTTGCAGCCTGCCACTTATTTCCATGCATGTGTCTGACCTCATTTTGCCGGTGTCCACATCAATTTGAACTCTAATGCTGTCCTCCAAAGTGTTTGCAACCCCTCCCAGCTTGGTGTCATCTGCAAACTTTACATGCATGCTCTCTCACTCTATTACCCAAGTCACTAATGAAAATATTGAATAATACCGGACCAAGGACTGATCCCTGCTAGACCTCACAAAATACATCCTCCCAGTTTGACAATGAACCATTGATAACTACTCTTTGAGTACGACCTTTCAATCCGTTGTGCACAAACCTTATAGTAATTTCACCTAGACCCCATTTTCCTCATTTGCTGGTGAGAATGTCCTGTGGGACTGTGTCAAAACCCTTACTAAAACCCAATATATTAGATATACATTAGTATAGCTTTGGACCCAGTTACAGCCTTTCTGTTCAAACAATGTAAATCATTTAATTCCAAAGCAAAATCACTTACGGGAGTCTCAGCTTTCAGACTTGAATTCTCTCGTAAGATTTCTTTGAGGGACTTTTTACTTATTGATGCTCTTAATTCACTCACTGATGTATCCTTTGTTTTTTCAAAGGTGCTTGGGCTTTCCTTAGAGAATTCAGGTTTACTTCCAGTTGGAGAAAGACAGGGGGTAGGCATCAAGCTTCTTGGAATGTTATCAGGCTCTACTTTTTTCACAACCGAATCTTGTGGGGCTGATGATAGTGTTTTCAGGTGGCTATGTTTGCTATATCCTTTATACTTCCAGTACTCAGGACTCCCTGACATCATCTTTAATGGAATCGCTTTAAAAACTGTCGAATCAGATGACCCTGATGTACTGTGGCTGGTTTTGAGGTTTGAAGCACCTTGGATGAATTCACTGGGGTCATCCTAAATTTGGGAAAGAAAACAACAGTGATTCTGAGAGGAAACTACCCTCCACTTGTTTAAGATCTGTTTGCAAATATTTAGTCCTAAGATTTCAAAATTGCTCTTTAATTATGATGGCTTAATTTGAGATTTTTCAATGGTTTTGAGCATCTCCTACTCCCAGTGAAGGAGAATGGAGCGTTGGGTGCTCAGGACCTTTACAAAAATCAGGTTTATGTATCTCAAGTTGGGCAGCCCAAAATGACAGCATGCTTTAAACGTATAGGCCTAAATTCCTGTTCTAATTCAGAATGCTGGAAATCCCAAAAGTCCGTATGTCATAAATATACTTTTTAGTATAATGTGGCTTACGCACTTATGCTAACCAATAACATTGATGTAAGGTGGAAAAGTCAACAATGTTGATATCCGCTTGACTATTGTAGTGGTAGGTGACACTTTAACATACTGTATAGAAATCCTAAACATATCTGTCTGCAGAGATCACCTTGCCCTTCTTTGAAAGTTACTAAAAAAAATCATTTAGCATATAACATTTTAAGAATACTTTATGAATCCATTATTCCTCTTCCAAACAAGGTCTATACAAAACATCCAAGAATTGCACTTCTGATGTTCCCTTAAAATTTCAACTAAAAAATAAACAGCAAGCAGAAAAATCAAGTGATATGGGAGGAGGAAAGATTGGGTAAACTAGGGATGGTCATCCCATGGTCCTTATTGATACAGGGAAGGGGAAAATGGAGGTCTCCAATCCTTATCCAATCAGGTACCACACTTCCTGTCTCCCACAGGCACAACACAGTACTACTGTATTTGTTGGAAGGATGGCTACAACATGAACGTTGCATCCTTAAATATGCATATTTCACCTTCTAGGGTCCAATCCTGCTGATATTGAAATCAAAGGGAGTTTTGTCATTCACTTCACTGGGACCAGGACTAGACCCTAAAAGGGGAAATTCATATTTAAAAGAAAACCCTTCATTATATAATAATCTTTACAACAAATATAATAGCACTGTATTATATATTTTCATGAAGAATACACTTCTCTCCTATTGCTTTATTTTGTTTTATGTTTTCTTTGAGTAGGTTTACATAAGACACGAGCAGTGAACATTTTGTGGGTCGAGGATAATGATTACATATAGGTCTTTCTCAATGATAGGTTTCTTGTGGTTATCGTATGATTTTGTTCTTAATATAAAAGAAAAAAGTGTTACGGCAGAACAGTCTCTCCTCCCGTCCTCTGCAATCACACACAGGGCTTTCCCTATAAAATGAGCTAAGCAACTTTTCAGCAACCACATCCATATGGAGACCAAAACAATCAACTGTTCATTAATATTTTTATCAAGGGTGCTCAAGTCACAAAGTTTTTATTTTCCCTTAAAAACAGAATTCTAAAGGATAAAAATCCAGAAAAAAGGGGACCTATATTATTTATTAAACCCTCTTATATAGTGCTGTAAATGTACATGACACTTTATAAGCAGATTAGTAGGTTAGCTGCAAATATAAAACACTGAAGTGTTAAAGTAAATAACAGAAGCAGGAAATAAATTTGGAGGCCTTTTGGCTGCAAGGTTTTCTTTTATCTCCTCAGACTATAAATTTAAAAATGCAATTAGAATGCGCTCAGTTTCCCCAATCCCTGTACAGACAGCTCCTATTTTCCTGTTTTATCATCCGGCATCTTTTTGGAATCAATATAAGAAAGTGAAGGTTACGATGAGGATGTGTTAAATCAGCTCAGTGCTATGAGAAAGTACGTAAACCCTGAAACAGTCAAACGAAAGCAAACATTAATGTTCTATATAGTTTCCATAATCACCAGTCTTCCCAATTCACACTGAAAGATGTGTGAAAGCCAAATTTATAATAATGTATAATATTTAAGGGTAGAATTCAATTTAAAATCAGATTACAGCCCCAATTCCGCAAAGCACTCAAGCACATGCTTTACACACATTGACTTTAGAGGGACATAAGCACAACCTTAAAGTTAAGCACGTGCATAAGCTTTTTTTCTGAATTAAGGGTTATAGGAGCTACGTGCAGGGAAGCAAACAGGACGTTAAGAAGGACAGAATCCACCACACTATGAGAGAAGTAGGCTGAATGTAATGTATTCAGGCTAAACCTTCTAAATTTGATTTGTGAAACACCTGCATGAATCAATGAGCTATGGATGTATGCACAACACTTCATAATATTTTATTAATGTATTCCATGGCATAAGCCATTTAACACCTTGAAAAATCTCTCTCTTTATATTAAGGTACAGGATGTATAAGGAAGGGTAAACGAGAATAAACTCTGATTATAACAATATCTTAGTTTAGCATCACTGACCCCTACTAGCTTGTAAATAACTGGAAAAGACATAAACATGCACTATTTTTACAGAAGACATCTGAAACTTCACACATGTAGCCATTTCTACAGTATTTCTTTTTCTTGTAGGTTTTATGTACACAACACGAGATTTACAGTTATATGAAATGCCTTTGAAATTTATAAACACTTAATATGCTGCTTTTCTTCATTTTGCTTTTGTTACTGCTAAAGTTATATGCATTTTGGAAGGTTGTAAATATTGCTTTATTTCCCTAGTTTGGGATTTCACTGAGGCACAAAGACACATTTCTCTTTTTTCCAGACTTTTATTTGCCACACCACAGTTATTTTAAAACCTATGCTATAAACCTGCACTATTAAGTCACATTACAGTACTGTAATTTGACAGATTATTAAAGAAAATGTCACATTATTGTCACATATTGGAGACAAATGGATAATACTTATTTAACTTAAATTTAAATCCCTCCCACCTATCTATTGAACTTGGGTTTTATAATCATTTTGTTTGTTAAATATTCAATCATCAGATTGTGCCAGGACTATCAATAAAGTTTGCTTGATTAACTCCAGCACAGCATATGTATACTGAAGATGCAAATGATTTCCCTGAGGAGCTAGCATGTCTATTGCTGTACTACATGCCTTGCAAGAACATGCAGATGGGCAGTTGGACAATAATTTCTGGATACTTAAAATTGATTGCTCTTGCTGGGTTGTAATTTTAAGAAGATCATTCTAACGACTCTTGAGGGCCACCTACTTGGAGCAGATGGGACACAGGCCTTCTGTACCCAGAGTCTTAATGTCAAAAAGTCAGAGTAAAATTGCAAGAGTACGCTGTCTTATTTAATTGTATTATGCTGGCTCTTTTAATTATATAAGTGCAGAAAATTTCCTGATTCAATTGAAGGCTTCACAGATGAGCTCATCGGCTCTATCCAAAACGTTTTGGGTAACACTGTCTGATACCGCAGTTGTTATGCTGTGGTGTAAACCAGCAAGGGTTCTTACTTTTGCTCTAGGTTTGATGGAATGGGCGGACGCTGACAGTTGAGTCTAATTGGACAGTGTCTATGACAGAAGAGAGAGATACATTAGAATTTAGTTGTCAGTTTGAAAGTCTGGCCGCTTGTACAAATATAGAATAGGCCACTGGTGGTAAGCTGCAGCAAGATAAGACGCTGTTTTGCTGTTTTCTGATCATTTGGGACTGGCAGTTTAATAACAGTACTTAACTGTTTCAATGACTAATTAGCTACCCACTAACGGTATTTATAAGTGATTGCATTTTCCAGCTTGAAAACTAATTTGGAAAACCAAATATTTCCCTCCGGATGGCACAGAAGGGAAGTTCCATACATGGTAGGTTCTCTAAAGTTCTTATTATGCATGGATAGGCCCTCCTGAGTGTCACGTGGCCTCCAGCCCATAAGCATAAGGAGATTCAAAGATCACTTCTCCTGGAAACTTACCTCCAAGCAAAGCCATTTGGCCTGGGTCTCACATGCCTCGTAAGTAAAGCCCTTCCTTTCTGGTATTATTTATTAATTTCCTGGGAATTTATCAGTGTTTATTTCAAAAATTTAAAAAATGGGTGACAAATCAATGAAAAATTAATTGCACATATTATCAGGGTTAATACTGGAGAGCGGGGACAGAAAACCCCCCAATTAGAATAAAGGAAGAGTGCATTGTTTATGAAACCATTATCTCAAATCCCCATTACACAAACAACACCAGTTTACTGTTGGTGACTTGCACAGTTGTGTTTGATACAAGGGGCTTCCGGGCGAATTCCACAGGCTCAAAGCAGCTTTTTCAAAGCATCTTTTCCAAGGCTCAGACTCCTGTGGTCTTGGATGCAGCTGAATTTAGAAAATATTCTCTCTCCATCAGCTGGGCCAGGTGGGACACTGCCACCATGTGATCCTTTGCAGCCGCAGGGAGATTGGAATGACCTGTTCGCAGCTTGGGGGCTGGACAGGGGCTCTGTCTGGTGGCTGAAGTGGAAGGGGCTCTGTGCCCTTGAAACCTCTCTGGGCAGTGACATGTCCCTAGGCCCAGCTACTTACTAGGTCTACCATGGGGGGGAGCAGGTGGGAGGCAAGGGATGCCTGGTGGGAGATGGGGGTGCTCGGTACTCATGGTTGCAGCAGATGGGAGAGGGTGCCCAGTAGTCATGGGGGGGCATCTAGGGGAAGAGAGGATGCCTGGTGGGAATAGGGGTGCCAGATACTCATGGTAAGAGTGTGGGGGGGGAAAGGAGGCTGGGAGGGAGACCGACCAGGTCTGTACCCTGGGGCTGTGCTGAGGGGGCCAGTGCTCAGAGGGTGCAGCCTTCCGCTCTCCGCAGCCTGTCGCTGCAGCAGTCGGGCATTCTTGGCAGACAACCTGCCAATCTCGCATCTCCACTGCACAGGTGCAGATGCCATCAACCGGCGTGTGCAGGCATGTTGTGCCATCCAACAGGGAGTCTTTGAGGCGGGAGCAGGGTCCATTGAGTTCAAGCCAGTACAAAATGTGGGTAGAAATCAGAAATATCCAAATACTGGATTTTTTAAAACCTGGGCATTTTTTGGAGGTTTTTGATAAAAAACTAAAATGAAGGGCCCTATTCATAGGTTAGTGAGTCTTTATGCATTGATACTCACTCCTTGAGTCACAAGTACACAACTCCCTTCCATAAACATACAATTTTGGGGGCCAGATTCTGATTTAACTTCCACTGGAATAAAACCAGAGTAGCTCTACGAATTCCAAATTTATCCTGATGTGAGATCAGGGTAAACTGGTCCCTAGAGCTTAAAGTGGAAAATTTGTGACCTGATGATTTCCTTTCTGGAATGGACCTTTCCCCCAGCCTGAGACATCTGGACTGCACAGAAGTGCAGAACCTTCATTCTTTACAAAGCACTACAGGCTTGGCCTTGGTTCCTCAGCAGAAACGTTCTTTGTCAGGAAGATGCTTCAAAGTGATGGTCCTAAAATGAACTTATGCCAGTAATTTTAGGAAAGGGGGAACATTCTTCTTTCTACCCTAGCTATATCTTATTCCAGCATAATTTCCCCCTGCTGCTCGGTATATCCCAAACGTTTCAATCAAGGTGAGAGGTCAGGAGCCAGAATCTATAAGAACTATCAAACAGAAAATTATTTTAGCAGTCTGTTCTTAATACCCAGCTATCTGCCAATATTGGCTTCACGTGTTTCTGGGTTGACAATCCACAGTCACCAACTGTAAAACAAACATGACTGGTAAAAACATTTTTTCACGAAAAAGCAATTTATCATAGCTGGCTTACTTATCCTGCTGTGACGGTATTAGCTGACATCATAGGTGCACCCAGTAAATCTATCTTAATGAATATAAAATCATACAAACCAAGGAATCAAAATACCACGCACAGTACAAAGCAATCAAAAGTGACATGACCAAAATAACTAACCTAAAAAGAGAAGGCTAGAAGTGATGGGCCCACAGATAAAAAATATATTTTATTTGTATTTATATGTTTCTGTGACTTTTAAAATTAGATATACATTCACGATACGTGATTTTCAAACATATAGAAAAACAGTGAACATCAAGTATCTTCAGCATATCAGGTTTTTTTTTAGAGGAGGCTTGCAAAAATGCAGCTTAACTGGGTGAGTAAATATCATTTTTTAATTATAATAATGGCAAAGTCGGGTGAACAGATATTGTCCCAGGATTAAGAAATATTCATGATGATTTTACAAGGATGTCTTAGATTGTGCTAATGTAACAACAGGTACTATAAGTCAGCAGTCTCATGTCCTTTTTTTAGGATCTTGTGTGATAGTCCTGACTTTACAGCCCACTATAAAACATTTTTCTATAGTTTGTTTTTGCAGTGCAAATTAAATAATGATTTGAAAAATTAAATGAGCACCTAGAACAGGGGTGGTCAAACTACGGCCTGCAGGCCGGATCCGGCCCATCAGGGCTTTGGATCTGGCCCCATGGGACTGCCCCTCGTGGTGCCGCAGGCCCTGTGTCGCTCTCAGAAGTGGCTGGCACCACGTCGCTGCGGCCCAGGGGGGCAGAGGGCTCCGTGCGTTGCCCTTGCCTCCAGGCACCGCCCCCCGCAGCTCCCTTTGGCCGGGAACGGGAGGTACCTGGAGGTGTGGCAAGGGCAGCGTGCGGAGCCTTGTGCCCACCCCTCCCCCAGGGGCTGTGCAGTGATGTGGTGCTGGCCGCTTCCTGGAGCGGCGCCGCGTGGGGCCAGGGCAGGCATGCAGGGAGCCTGCTCTGGCCCCGGTGCGCACTGCTGCCACCCTGGAGCCGCTTTAGCCTAAAACCTTTCGGTAAGCGGTGCCGGGCCGGAGCCCAAACCCCTCCTGCACCCTGCCCCCCAACTCCCTGCCGTAAGCCCCCTGCCTGCACCTTGCACCCCTCCTGCACCCCAACCCCCTTCCCTGAGCCCCCTCATATACCCAGTACCCCGCCTCTGCCCCAATCCCTTGCCCTGAGCCCGTTCCTGCACACCGCACCCCCTCCCACACTCCTTCCCGCACCTCAACCCCTTGCCCCGGCCCTGCATACAATTTCCCCACCCAGATGTGGCCCTTGGCCCAAAAAGTTTGCCCACCCCTAATCTCGAATATCAATACACAACTGACTACAGAAGTAACATAAAATACATTAGTGCAAGAATACAAGCAAAATATAAACGCTAAATAATTTTCTGGTTCATTGATTTTCCTTTCACATGAAAGAAAGCTTTAACTCTGAATGAGTAAATTGGTAGTGAAATTAAGCAAAAACTATAACTGTTATTGTAATGTAGGTTTGTTGATTTTAAATTATCTTTTAGCATTGTACATCTAGTGCTTTGCTAGCTGTCACACTAACATTATCTAACGTAATCCATATGAGAATAAATGAACTGAAAGTCCTTCTCTGTAGTTACTGGCATACAGTAGATTTTAGTTTATACAATATTTGAAATCTGCTGTTCCTGACAAGAAGGGATAGCCTCCATTTGCTAAAGGGATCGTGAATAACTGTACATGCACCTGTCAGCTAACTGATCATTTGCAACACACCTTGGAAAACACAATGATTATCATGATATATTGAGAAATATTATACAGCATATAGAATTCGCTAACTGTATTTAAGATAGATGCTCGCTTTTTGGGAGTAAAAAATAACGATTATTATGTCTCTGTGGGCAGTGAGAACAGTTACTATTAAGGTTATTAAAAGGAACCAAATGATGCCGTCTTTCTTAGGAAAGAGAACTTCCCTTCTTATGAACATGACATGGGATTTTTAATGACCACAGCCCTTAGTTTTCTATCTTAGTTGAACAAAAAGGCACCTTCAGCAGCATGCTAAGACAATGGTTAAGTACAGGCTGCAAGAGTGATGCTGAATCATCACCCACACCTCCTCCAGCACCTAAGAGTCCCTTAGTGAGCTCTCATCCAAGTATTGACCTAGAATCTCCTATCCTGCTTATCTCGTGAGAACAGACAAGATCAAACACAATGGTGTAACTGCCAGCTTTGGGATCACATATAGTTTCTCTCAGAGCGCACACACTCTCTTAGGTGTTTTTACGTTTCGCAATGCTGTATGAAGCAGGGTTACACGAAATGTTGAAACCTACCTTCACTTTACCGAGCTAATCATTTTGTTCAGTATTCAGAGTTATTTAAAAATTAACCCTTTACCTACAGTATTAAGTACCAATCATCAAACACTTACACATGTGTAACTTTTCACACAAGTCAATAGGACTAGGGGGTTGAATGCTTTGTAGTGTCTCTAGGACAACCTCACTGCACACCACAGTGGCGCCTTGCATCCCTCCCTTCCACCCCACAAGCTCCCTGAACCTTTCTGTTTCAGGGACTCCCTGCACCTCCCCCCAGTCCCTCCTCCTCCCATGCCAGGGTTCCCCGTTCTCCCTCTCATGGCAGGGGCTGTGTGTGCAACCCATTCTCCCCCTTCCTCCCCATTCTCCCCCCATGCCAAAGGTTGTGTGCATACCCCCCATTATTTGTCTGGGAGATAAGACATTCAGGGTGTTAACATGTTAAACTACAGGAAAAGCAGGACATTGTTACGTTAGAAAGCATTAATGGGTGCCATCTATCAGTTGTTTGAGGATAGCAGTGGCTCTCAACCTTTCCAGACTACTGTACCCCTCTCAGGAATCTGATTTGTCTTGCGTACCCCCAAGTTTCACCTCACTTAAAAACTATTTGCTTACAAAATCAGACATAAAATTACAAAAGTGTTACTGAAAAATTGCTTTACTTTCTCATTTTTTACCATATAATTATAAAATAAATAAACTGGAATATAAATATTGTACTTATTTCAGTATATAATATAGAGAGCAGTATTAACAAATCATTGTATTAAATTTTAGTTTGTACGGACTTTGCTAGTGATTTTTATGTAGCCTGTTGTAGAACTAAGCAACTATTTAGGTAAGTTGATGTACCCCCTGGAAGACCTCTGCGTACCCCCAGGAGTACACATATCCCTGGTTGAGAACCACTGATCTATAGCTTCAAGCACCTGTGCAATTATCTGTGGATGTGATAATCAGATGACAGTGGCTCCACTGTCCCCCATTTTCCCTCTTTTTGGTTTCCCAATTTTCCCCAAATCAGTGAGTTCTGCCACTGATGCCTAGAACATTCCCTGAATTACAGAAGTGGCATTCAAAGTTAATGTGTTACATACAGACATACAAACACAGAACTGCCTCACCCACCTTATCTATTAAATTGAGTGTAAGGCCTTTGCAAGCTCAGCCAATGATGCCTTTTAGCGTATGAACTGAAAGCTCAAGGATAGTTGGGAAATATATGAAATTTTCCTTCATTACACTCTTGTTAGCCATATGCCCTCAGGTCTATTTTACATTATATAAAGAACTACGAGTCTAATCCTGAGCAGTGCGATGTATCCTCCATTAATATTAACATCAAAGGTCTGAGAGAGAGTGCAAAACCTCGCAGAACCAGCAGATTAGAGGTTTTTTTAAGCACTATGGTGGTACAAAATAATAAATAAGAGTAAGCAGAAACACTGGTTCTGTACATTGAAAAGATATTTGAACTGGAATATATGAGTCTTGCAATCAATTTGGTTTAAACTGAAGAAGAAAAATTTCTCTTTATTGTATTACACACACACACACACGTTATAAAAATACATAGGAATCAAATACCAAGATTTACAACACAGGGAAAAGTTTACCATAATGATGTGTTTTAGAACTGTCTTCTTAATCTAGCTTCAGTTAGTAACCAGTCTGACTTTTCTTGAGCATAATTGACATAGAAAATCTCTGTGGATTTTAGAGAGTTCCAAAACAGACACCATATGGTAGAGACAAGACCCCCGCATTGTTCATGATTCATTATCTCAACTTTAATTGGTTTAACCCTGAAATTCTGGGACCATATTTGAAATAATGAGGTCTGACAGGTCTAAGGTGAAAAGAAAACAAAATATACACAAACAACCCCCCTATTGGTTATAGTTAGCATCTGCAAAATAATTTCCCAGGAGGAATGGAACAATATTTTTGCAAAGTTTCATCTGTCTTGCTATCACATAATTCTGTTGTACTTCCTTCCCAGTCTGTGAGAAAAAGATTAGAATGATAAGAAACAGTTCTATAATTAAAAATGAAATAGACTGGAATGTTAATAAAGGCAGTTACCATAACAACTTGATGCAACTGTTAACTGACATGACAATCTGCTTCATTTTTATAAATATATTAGAAGTTGATGATTTTTTTCTTTTCTCTCACTAATCCAAGTGCTCAAAAATTTTCACATTGCAACAGAATAAAAACCCAGAACTATACATGGCATTACCACATTTCAGATAAGATGTAAAACTGAAGTGGTGACCAGTGAGAGAAATCAAGCATTGGACCCAGCCTTCTGGTCAAATTTCAGCATAGTTAAATCACATCCTGCCTACTTAAACTTCCCCTGTAATTTTTGTTGTAAGCAGTGTTTTTCACTTCCTTACCTAAAATACTGTGCAGTATCGCTGAGTGCCTTTAAACCGCTGAGATGTCTTGGCTGCATTCTGAAGTAACGGTGAGCAAAGTGACCCCGATGCACACTTTGTATAAATGTATAAAGAGCAAGATTAAGCTCTTAGGCTCAGATCTGTATGTTGCGGGTGATGGGGAAGGGTGAATCCTTCCACTCCTCATCCCTTGCCCAACTTGCAAACTGGACAGAACTCTAGCTTCCCCAACCTCTCCTACACCCGCAGACACAAACTGAGCAAGATTAACTTGCTGCTAAACGCGAGAGGTTTTGAGGTGGGACGGGCTTCACTCCCTTGTAGAGCCATAAGCTTGAGGGCAGAATCTCACCCTCAGAGTTTTAGGATGAAGTGTGTGTTATCAAGGATTGCATGTATAGAGAAGCTCACCTCTTCATTGCTGTCACTTCCAAAAAAGTCACCTTCCATTGGGGCTCCTCTACAGACCCCATCACTGTTCTCATTTAACTCCAAAGGAGACATGCAGCCTTCTGGCGACATATTCGGGGACTTCCCATGAGGAGCTGATCGAGGCCGCGACGAAAATGTGAAAATCTCTTTATGGCTTATTTGGTGTTCGCCTGTTTGCTTGCTTTCACTGTCAACGTCAGTATTCGGTGGCAGGGATAAATTACTGCAGGATGTATTGTGGGTAGCTACTGACTGTCCATCAGACTCCATCTGAAAACTGTCACTGCAATTTTCAGGAAATATCCAGTCATCTGAAATTTACAAAAGGTTACATGTTTATTAAAATGTTTATTTTAGCATATAGCATTTAAATAAACTCTCTATAGCATCAAAATATCAAAGTTATACAGCAAATAAATGTTATGGAAAACCCTTTATCCCACTTATGCTTATAAAGATGGAGACCAGATCATATAGCAGAGATGAAAGAAGTCATGCTGCTCTCTAGTAATCTTGCAGTGTGCCAAAGATTTAACAAACTGTTTTATCGGTCACAACTCCAGGCAATTAATTTGCAGGCCACAGTCTGTTTCAGTTGTAATAATACGCAAGGAATTTACAAATCCGAAATTACAATTAACACCTCTCTAGCAGTTAAGAATCCTATGTAGTTCCAGTACAGCATATTTATTATACTTGGTCATTGATGGTGTTTTTGAAATAGACATTTTTTGTGAACAGGATTTTCTGAAAAATCACACGTGCTATGCAGAAAGTTCAAAAAGTTATTTACCCCGCCACTCTCACTCCACTAAAATCCCATACTTTGTTTTAGGCCCAGAAGACTGGTTTTAATTTAAATATGAAACTACAGCTCAGCTGAAAAATCGTGTAAACACGAAAAGCCCATTTTTACACTCACCCTGTTAAGATATATATTTACTGTTTGGCTGGTAGAGAAAAAAAGCGTCAATCTGATCGATTTAGGTGGATCTCAAACAGCATATGAGAAAAAGAGACTTGTTCAAGTATACAACACTCTCTTCTCTTCATTAAATGTAGTGTAGCGTGGATCAGTTACCGTGAAACTCCCTGGCTTCGTAAGCCAGCGTTACTGTTACCAACATAAAAACATAAACCTCAATATAAAGTGCTAAAATGGCAAGGCTGAAGTAGCCCTTCAATAGCAGCAAGATGCATTGCCGCCGCTGAACAGAGTAACAAGGATTAGACTATTAATATGGCATTCAAGCCACTCTCCATAGTTTAACAACACATTCAAATTACCTGCTCAGGCAGGCTCAGGGAACAGTTGGAGCAGCTACAGGAGCTCTATTTGGAAACCTTTGGTTTCTGGACTAAAGCAGCTGAAGAAAATTGGATGAGAAATCTAGAATGAGTAGCAACCTTGGAGAAGTAACTATCTTCTGACTGGCTTGCTCCATACCTGCTGTGATTTTTGCAGTACTATTCAAAGTGGCTATCGACAAAAGAAGGGCCTAGCTCTACCAGACTCCAGGTGAGGTGGGAGTAGGAACCTAACTCTAAAAGGTCATTTCTACTAGTAAACTGGCCAAAGGAGTTGGGGGTTTAATACCAACTAGTTCTCTACTTGTCTTGTACATGAGTTGTCCCTGGTACATCAATAAACCGCTTTGTTCAAGGACAGATTGTCTTAAGGTCTCTTTAAACCATAGCCTACAAGATTCAGAAGCCCAAGCCATTTTTCAGTAATCTCTTTAGATCAAGTTGATAAAGGCTGGCCTATAAATCAAGGTAATCTGAAACAGCATTTTCTAAAAAAGTCTATTGTCTAGAAATTATGCAGAAATAGCGTATCTGTAAATGACAAAAAACAAAACAGGGATCTAAGATACGGTAGCATCTGTGTGAGGTGACTACCCAAATAATCTCTCTCATTTGATTAAAAAAATCTCGACTGTTCTTTCAGGAGCCATGTCAAATAAGTGAGAATTCCCAACGCTCTGGGGGCCCTTTCATCTCTTGTACAAAGTATGATACTTTTCTGCTCTGTTCCATGGTCTATGAGATCACCTGGTATTCGTCTTTGAAAAAAAAAAAAGTTCTCCATTCTGTGCTAACCTAAAATTAGTTCAAGATTATCTGATAACACATTTTTCTCTAGAGAGATAAGGTGGGTGAGGTAATATCATTTATTGGACCAATAAAAGACATTATCTCACCCACCTTGTCTCTAATATCCCGGGACCAACAGAGCTATAACAACACGGCATACATTTTTCTGTGTCACACAAGTGGAAATTAATGTCAGACATTACCCAAAGCTATATGTTGAAGCCATCAGAGCAAACACTAACTTTCTTTCTACTCTTCTACAGTACTAATCATCTTGCACTAACAAATCATTTCTCAGTTTCTAGATATAGTCACTACATTTTAGTATATATTTAAAAACTATATTGTTTAAAGTAATCATTCTTTCTAAAAAAGCCCTCAAAAGAATACGGAAATTACATGACCTTTCACAAGAGGTTGCTGTCAAGATGCTCTAGAGCTAAAGATATTTAGAAACTTTTTTTTGCCCCCCCAACACCAGATTTGATTTTGTGATTTTTTGGAATCAAGAAAGATCTTGCCCTAACTAAATACTTTAAGGAAACGCTCTCTAAGGCTATTATGAATGCGGACTTGCTCTCCTCTGCACGCCAGCACAAGCATTCCCTGCTGATGAAAACACACTCTAACCCCCTTCTGGGGAGTGAAGAGTTGCTATTACCATTACCGTTAATAGCAACTGTCAACCTAACTTTCTGAATGGAGGATAAGTTCTCTCTTTGTGGAGGGGGGTTAGTGCCTAGGGATGTGTCTGGGGTCCCCTTCAACCAATCACAGTTCTTTATCATTTCTTAATGGCTTGTGATTTTACACGAGTTTTGAATTAAACTTGATAATTTAGAGGAGATACCAAGGAACACTTTTATTTGGCCACCACTTAAAATAATAAAAACAACTTTTTGAGATCCATTTCTTGCAGTTAGCACTAATCTTGGAATCCCAAATTCCAGTTCTTGGTCCCTGTGCCCTGGGGAGGAGACCTCTGGGCTAGGAACCTACCTACTTGAGCTAACTTGTCAAAATTCATATCCAGAATGATTTGCAGATGGGTTCCTGGATCAGCGGCATCAGCTCCCAATCAGACATGCTAGGCCCAGTGACTATGACTGCTTTTCTCAAATTGGAAGTTGGGAATCTGACACGGGTTGCATGAGTAGGGGACTGCAGCAAAATCACTGCCAGGTGGCTGCTAGGAATCCCGGAGACAGAACAAGGAAAGGAAATAAGACATCCTGCTTTCTTCTGCTGATGCTGCTGCGGCTACAACTTCCCATATCTACCCTGCTACAGCTTCTTGTTCTCCCTCACCTCCTGCCCATCCCTATTCTGCTCCATGGAAGTTCTGCTTAAAAATGATGAGGAGCAACTTGCCTTGACTCCACAGTTCATGTGTTTCTTACCATCTTCCGGTGGCCTTTCCCTGAAGCAGAATGCAGCGTGACCAGCGGGGATGAACTGAAGCTCCACTACCTTCCCCCAACACCCTAGCAGCACCCACTCTCCCGAAGAATCCATCCCCTCTATCCAGGCCCCGGCATCTACTACCCAAATTGCTCCCAGCACGATCTACTGTCCAGCAGCATCCAGCACCCTCTACGAAAACTAGCCACTTTGTTCTTTGCCAGGATCTCAATCCCATTATCCTTTGCAGCCACAATGGATTATGGGATGTGACCTAAAGTTTTGGGATCATCACAAAAAAGCATGCCTGATTTTATGAACCCAGGCAGTAAAAGTACAAGGACTCCTGGCCTGTGGCATTAAAGTTTTCAACTCAATGAATGGTTCAAAATGATACAAACAAAAAGACTGTCTCCAGTACTTACCTGCCTAACAGGGTGTGTATGGTAAAAGTGATTGTAATGATTCAAGCTGTGGAAAAGAAACCCTCTCATTCTTGCAAAAAAAAATTATATTATGCAGTAAAATAAATGAAGTGAGATTTCATATAATTTACATGTTTTGGCCAAGATTTACATCCTTAGCCACAGGTGCACTGACCAAGCTGAACTGTTTATGTGAGGAGAAAATAAAACATTCTGCTGGAGACAACATTATCCTGAGTATATGTATTTATAAACCTTGTGCTCATGGAGAAGAAAGAGTAGTTGTCATCCATACAGCATAGAGGTTTGAAGGAAAATCTCACAGCCATTTTGCTCTATCCAGCAATCTGAAATTTTCAAAAGGTAAAACTCAGTTTTCACCACGAATACTTAGTGAAATTGTATCTGAAATGATCAAGTTTTATTGACATGGGGCAACGCTGTTGTGTGTTCACTCCTTAAGGATTAAAACATGTCTACATCAAGAACACTGGAAGGAGCCCAGTGTAAGAGATTTTAATTTCTTAAATGGCTGCAGAGCTAATTAAAACTTTCAGATAAATTAATCACAGTTTTCCAGCTGCGGTATAGGTCGTTATAAAGGCAGAACTTGTAAAGCTACTGGCAGAAAAGATGGTGAAGACCGCATGAGCAGTGGGGCTGTGGAGTCAAGCCCATCTTGAATAAATGAAGGATCAAAATATAAAAAGGCAACTTTCAATAAGTACTATTGTCCAGTGTTTAGAGAAGGGGAACTGGCCAACAGGCCACACTCCAGGGTCCCATACCTGGCTCTGTCAGACACATTCCAGGACGGACAAAAAAAAAAAATCTATGTTTTTTTATAATATCAGGTTTTTTACATTTAAATTAAATACAGGTCTATTTTTTAAAAAATAAACCTATTTAAATTTAATTTGGAATTACTAACACATATGTTAAGGCCTAAATTATAATATATTACAATAATTTAAATTAATTTAAAAATATTAAGCAGTACGTGTTTGCTGGCAAGTTTTAAAAGAAACTCAAACTCACTGAACTGGTGGAAGTCACCGGTTAAGTACCTCAAACCAGCTTGTGACAGCAGCGGCCTCTTCTGCAAATGCAGAGAGAATATTTTCTTCTGATCAGTTTATTTAACTAGTTCAGTTCAATCTACGAATAAAAAACTAGGTGTGAGAGGATAAGATCTACAACTTCTAAAATCTTGAAGGACATGTTGATCAGAAACAGTCCGTTCAATTCCTATCTACAGATAATATTTCCTTTGTTTAACAAATCACAGTTTTAAATGCCAAATAGGTTTTGATAATGGATGGGTAAGATAGCAGCCAGCCTGCTGATCAGTGGAGACGTGGGTTTCTTGGAGTGTAAGGACGTAGATGTTATGCGCCTTCAACGTGTTTGCAAGATACTCGCACTTCGTCCAGGAAATGTTAAGTTGGAGGATCCTTGTTGCAGAACCTATCTGGCATGTTACGTGGCCCTGAAGAGGGCCATTATGGTGGCTTGAGTTGTTGCTCTGAAGACTGGGAGACTTTTGAGTAATGTTCGATCACCAGGTTGATGGCATTAGTCACGATTTCTAACTTAACAGCGCGGGCCGTGTGAAGGCTCACATCTCGTGCCAATGCTTTTCAATGTTTACGCGAGTGACATGCCTCCAATGAAGCTACGCAAATTTGCATATGCGGATGATGTTGCCCTGGCAATGCAAGCAGCCACCTTCAGTGACATCGAGTCCACCCTGAACAAGGACCTAAACACCAGGGAGGAATATTTCCAGAAATGGAGGCTCCAGCCAAATCCTCACAAAACAACAGTCACTGCATTCCATCTGAAAAACAGGAAGACTAAGCGACCTTCTGTGGCAACACTGTGTGACATGACCCCACTCCGACCTATCTGGGAGTGAAGATAACCATCCACAACCATCTGAAGAAGGTAGCTGCCAAGAAGATGACAAGGTCAACCTGATCCAGAAACTGGCAAGCACAAGCTGGGGAGCATTAGTTTTACAGACATCAGCGATAGCCCTTGTGTACTCTGTAGCGGAGTGCTGAACACCAGTATGGAGCAGAAGTAGCCATACTTGACTTGACGATGTCCAACTAACCATTGCAATGCGGTACATCCTGGAACCCTCAAATTGACCCCAACACCTTGGTCTTCCAGTGCTGTCACACATTGCTTTCCCATCCATTCATTGCAATGCTGCAACCTATGGGAATTCCAGAGGATCTTGGAAAATGAACGTCTTCCCATCCACCAGGACCTTAACAATGTCCCTCACCACTGCTTGAAGTCGCGTAAACCCTTTTGGACATACGCATTTAACCTTCAACAATGCAACTTCAACCCTGATGAAGCTTGGAAAGCTGAACACAGTTCACAAGAAGTCACAAATAAACTCCTTGTGAAAGACCCAATGCAGAAGATCCCTGATTTCGAACTCCCACAAAGATCATGGGCAACCCTAAACCGTATCCACACAAACCATGGCAGATGCGGATACTTGCTATACAGATGGAAAGTTAAAGACTCTCCAGTGTGCGACTCACCCATAACAGACCATGGAACATATAATAACTCAGTGCCCGATTCACAAATACGGAGGAGGCACCACAGAAATACGTAGATGTGATTATGTTTCTTAACCATCTCAGTGTAAAATTGTAAATGTCAAGCAACAACTACATCAGCCATATGAAAAAAAAGAAAAAGAAACTTTTGATAATTTTATACAACACATTAAGTGTAGTTTTATTTAATGAATACAAAAAAATCTTTAAATGCTTTTTGTGCATTTAATTTCCATCCAAGCAGGTCTTGACCCAGATTACAAGTAAAAAATGAATAATCTAGTAAATAACAAAATGCATCATTCGCCATTTCTGACAAATAAAAATGTAAATATTAAGAATCAGAACCAATGTAAGTTAAGCTATACAGTCGCTTAAATAAACATATATAGATATAGGCGCAAATTTCAAAAGGTATTAGGTGTTGCTGTGCTTAGTGTTGCAATACCTATCTCATTGAGGAGCCTACATCTCATTTTCAGAAGTGATTTAGGCACTTAAGAGCCTAAATCCCATTGACTGCCAATGGAATTTAGGATCCTAAATGCCTAAATCTCTTTTTAAAATGATATTTAGGCTCCTAAAACAGTTAGATGTTCCATGGTGAGCGCAGCAATGCCTCATTAGCTTTAAAAATCTGGGGTACAGACTGTCCTCCTGGTTAGCAAAAAGAAGCATAACATTTAGTGTAAAGGCTACATTTAGCTGCAAATCAACATGTTTTAATGGTTATCAACCAACAAGAGTCAGCTTTTATTTAGGAAAATAATTAAAAAATAGAAAGGCAAAGCAATATTAAAACTGATTATTTAAATCAGGGTTTCCTGCTTAAATCAAGGTTTCATGGTTTAAATCCATCCACCCTGACACATTATTTGGCAGCTTCCCTGTATGTCATTTATTCAGTGCAGTGGCTGTAATAATATGTACTTGAATGTATGTAAAAAGTGTTTAAAATCCCAATTTCAAAAGGCAATGCAGAAGTGTAAAGGATTATTTTAAAAGATCTTGTGTACCTAGAGGGTCATTTAACCTTACTTTTCTAACACTTTGCTTTCACTAGACTGCCTTTGTTTGCTAAGAATCAAGAAGTTTACCTTTTCTGGAAAAGCCAAATGGTGCTCTCCAGAGATGTTCATTAAGTGCACTCAATTTAGTAATAAGCTAAACACAAACAAACTGCAAATATATTAGCTTATTTACTATATTACTGATGTCTAGGGTAATATGCTGTGTGAAAATATAGAAGATTGTACAATGACATTTTACACTGGTTATGTAGTTCAACAACTTGTGAGACCTGTGGCTAATGCAGCATCATTAATTGTCTACAAGTGAAAGATGGGGCGTTCTAGACCAAACCAAATCTTTTTATCTCTCAACCACTAATTATACTGCCATCTCTTTTTACCGCAAGTATTTCCATATCAATTGTAATGAATAATTTGGTGTATCGTCTTAGGAAAATATGTAGATTACTGTGTAATCACAATATTGCAGCAAACAAGATAAATGCAAGAACGATCACCTAAACATCTAATTAGTTTCTCTATACACTCAGATTTACGCTAGAGCTTCTAATTGCAGCCTAACATTTTAATGAAGGTTTCAACATTGCATAAATAAGACTGACAAACTATAAACAATATTCATTCATTTTATTTCTTCCCTTGCTCAAAAACAATTTGCCTTTGTAAAAGTATTGCACACCTGCAAGGGAAGATGTGTTTATGTGGGTCTCTGCTACGAAGCTGAAGAATTTCCATTATAAACAGCAACGGCATACTACAAGGTAATATTGGGGATCCTTTAATAGGAGACAACCACAATGGAAAAGCACTAGCGATATTTAAAATGTTAACGTTCATTCTGAACAGGGCAACATAAAACACATTTTCTTTATCTGGAGAACGGAAAAATGTAAAATATGGTTCTCTTCAGGCAGCCTTTTCAGTACAGGGCTTCATCCCAATTTCTCCTACTGAAGTCAGTGGCAAAACTCCCCATGACTTGAGTGGCAGCAGGATCTTACCCTTTTTAATGATCTATTTGCAGGTTAGTAACTGCAGCTGGAAGTGTATGTCCTACCAAAAGAGGATTTAATTTAAAACATACTAAAAGATTTAAAAAGCACCTTTCGTGAACAAGAAGAAAAAGGCAAAAAATCAAGCAGATGAGTATTTTGACAGGTTGGTTAATAAAAACAAACACTCTGGAAACTCTAACCTGTTTGGTTAAGTGACTGCGGCAGCAATCTGGAGTTTAGTGTTTCTACACTGTTCACTTTTTTATAGGAAAGCACGGAGAGCTTAACTGTTGGCTTATCTTCATTCCTGTAATGTCTTGTGCCTTGATGAGAATACAGTAATGTTTTTAAGAGTCGTTTTTTCTTTAGCTCATTTTTAAAAAACTGTTTGTTTTTAAAATATAAATGTTAAAGAGATTACTTTGGTCTGAGATGGGTGGAGGTGTTTGTGTTCTTTGATTTGATACCAGTAATATAGGTGCATTTCCCTTTCTTTTGTAAGCAGTTTCTGTACGGTATTTTTAAGTAACTAGTCAAATTTCCTTTCTAAGGTTCGCAAAAAGAAAAGGAGTACTTGTGGCACCTTAGAGACTAACCAATTTATTTGAGCATAAGCTTTCGTGAGCTACAGCTCACTTCATCGGATGTATAAAAGTGGAAAATGCAGTGAGGATATTTTTATACACACAGACCATGAAAAAATGGGTGTTTATCACTTCAAAAGGTTTTCTCTTCCCCCCACCCCACTCTCCTGCTGCTAAAAGCATTTGTTCCAATCCCTCAGACAGAGACAAACACCTACAAGATCTCTATCAAGCATTCTTACAACTACAATACCCACCTGCTGAAGTGAAGAAACAGACTGACAGAGCCAGAAGAGTACCCAGAAGTCACCTACTACAGGACAGGCCTAACAAAGAAAATAACAGAACGCCACTAGCCGTCACCTTCATCCCCCAACTAAAACCTCTCCAATGCATTATCAAGGACTTACAACCTATCCTGAAGGATGACCCATCACTCTCACAGATCTTGGGAGACAGGCCAGTCCTTGCTTACAGACAGCCCCCCAGCCTGAAGCAAATACTCACCAGCAACTACATACCACACAACAGAACCACTAACCCAGGAACCTATCCTTGCAACAAAGCCCGTTGCCAACTGTGTCCACATATCTATTCAGGGGACACCATCACAGGGCCTAATCACATCAGCCACACCATCAGAGGCTCGTTCACCTGCACATCTACCAATGTGATATATGCCATCATGTGCAAGCAATGCCCCTCTGCCATGTACATTGGTCAAACTGGACAGTCTCTACGTTAAAGAATAAATGGACACAAATCAGATGTCAAGAATTATAACATTCATAAACCAGTCGGAGAACACTTCAATCTCTCTGGACACGCGATTACAGACATGAAAGTTGCGATATTACAACAGAAAAACTTCAATACCAGACTCCAGCGAGAAACTGCTGAATTGGAATTCATTTGCAAATTGGATACAATTAACTTAGGCTTGAATAGAGACTGGGAGTGGCTAAGTTATTATGCAAGGTAACCTATTTCCCCTTGTCTACACTGGGGTTAGGTATCTGTAAGGTAATTTTTTTTGTCACAATAACATGCTTGCCTAGACACTGCAAGAGAAGTATGAAAGTCTATGAAAAGGTTTTTGGCAGGGGAAGGAAGACAACAGGAGACATGAGTAGCCTGACTCTTTGTTAACGAGTAAATGGTATAATATGTATTAACCACTCAGCTTTAAAAAATGAAACTGGGTCTATGCAGGCACCATCAGAATTAAAACCAGAAACTATTATCTAGAATGAGTAAAAGGTCTAACTTTTTTAATGATTTGGTTCTTTGGTGTTAAACTGAATAAGGGTTTAAAGAATAATTTATTTTTAGTTCCTTCTCTTTAATCATGAAAGCATGGAGTTTTTTTTTTAATGCAACTCTTTGCTTAATCCTGAAAATCTTTATCAATGCTCTAAAGCAATTCTGTTGCACAGTGTTTGATTTCCATAAACCCTGCAGCACACACATTTATATTTTATGTGAACCGGTTCAGAATCCTTTGAAATTTACAACAGAGAGAGAGAGCTTCTTACCCTGGATAGAACACAGGTGTAAAACAACATAAAATTAGTGCTGTACCATTGGTTGATTATCTCAGGTCTTTTACAACTTAACTTGTATTACTCTTGCCAAGCATCACCTAGGATGTCTGAGGAACAGTCAGGAATAGAAAGAAGCTTTTCTGAGTCTCAATCCGATGACTTAAAACACAAGAGAACATGCTCTCATATCCTGCAAACCTCTGCCTCATTCACTATCCCTCTGCAATACACTGAATGAAGCAGGGTACTTTTGCACAAATAGTATACAGCTAAAGGAGTAATTATTAGCAGTAGTAGGATGCTGTGTTCTGTGGAAAAGCCATGAGAGGGATACCTCATACACCCTTTTCCAGTGGTTTACTTAACTAGTTGCTAGATAGCAGAAAAATGCAGGAAGTCAGGATTGCTGGGTTCTATTCCTTGTTCCGGAAGGGAGTGTTATCTAGTGGTTACAAGCAGTACAGCCAAACACACAGATCTGGCACATTCCTTCTGAAAAGTAGCGCTGCTAAAGGGATGAGACTTGGGTTAGCCATATTAGAACCGTGGCTGTAGTTCCAGCTGTTTCAGAGAGTACCTGGTGTAAATGATCAGTTACCCCACCTATTGTGTGTGTGTGTGGGTGTATAAAATTATACTTGCTTTTCTCTAAGATAGGAGGTATGAAGCATTGCACAATAATAAGGGCTGTGAAGTGAACATAATTATTGGCAATTTAGTGGAAGAGCTTAGGCTAGAATTCATGGTCTCCTGGATCCCAGCACAGCATACGTTCTTCCTGATCAGAGAGTATGTTGCAGCTGCTGCTTTGCTTGTGTGCTATCTAGAGTCATATAGGGAGCTCCTTGGCGTTGGAATGAGGCTCACAGCAGATGGGATGTTTGGGAATTTTTTTTTTTTTTAATCAGGCAGCCTCTTATAATTTGGCCAAATAGTGTTGAATTTTCCTGAGGACAGCAAAAGGCCCCTCACTGCCCCCATAGATAACCCCCTGCCAAATCTCACATACTTACTCCAAAGCATGGAGTTGTTAGCACTCTTCACACAAACGGTTAGAAACATTTTTAACACGGATAAAACAGCTTAGTTTCCCTTCGCTCCATTTTCAGAGATGGCAGAACTATCTTCACCGAAACTTCCAAAAATAATTCATCCTGAGGCAAGCCTGGAAATTTTTGGCGGAGATGGTTGAAGTTTGGGAAAGTTATATGCGACGGAAAAGAATGGGGCTTATCATGGAAAGTGTCAGAGCGCCATACCACCACCAGCCACTATAGTATCACCATCAGCATTATGATTTCATTCGTGGTCGGATCAAATAGGAAGGCAACAAACCATTGTTTACCACAAGTGTCTTCAACAACTAGCAAGCTTGGCAAAAACATTATGAAAATCAAGAGATTAAGAGACTCACATTTAAGTGAAATGCAAAAGCTTTTTGCAGCTGGAAAGTATGGCTGTTAGATGGTATTGCTATCAATCAGTCTTCACATATTGTTCACTTTAGTTTCTTACCATTTTGACTTGTAATCTGATTTGTTTGGTGAATATTTTCTTTGTCCCCTTGATCAAAAGCCTTACAGAACGGTGAGGGAGACAGTCCAGACCTCTTGGTATCTCGTATTGACTTGCTTCCTTTTTCTAATGTCAGTTGTTGGCATGATCTGCTACTTCGGCTACCCAACGACTTTGTTATCTTTAAGGAAAAAAATCTGAATAAAAGGTCACGTGACAGCTTTAAGATTAGCTCTCTAAACTGAACTAAAACCAGATTTTGGATAAAGTTTATTTTTCACAATAGATTTTCCTCAGCCCATTTTATTTTTTACATTAACTTTGCAGGAAAAAAAATAACCAAGGTACCCACGTCACCTCTTCCTTGCTTACAGCTACTTTCTCACTGTAAGCCCAATGCCTGATTTCTTCGGAATCCTCAGCTCCACCAAGTTTTGCCTACGTGTAAAATGCCTTTTAGGATACAGCTGAGCAAAATGAGTTTCTCAAAAAACTTGGGATCTCTATGGTGCTTGCATCTGGGTTAATGACAGAGAGTGCCAAAAGTAACCATTAGATACTTTTTCAGCAAAGGTCTAAACACTTTGAAAATAAGAGAGAGAATTATGTGGTGGGAAAGGGAGGGAAACATTAACAGGAGAGGGGAAGAAATGGAGGCAATGGAAGATGGAGATGTGCCATGCCAGAATTAATTTAAAATTAAGCCCATGCTTAAGTTGATTCCCTTTCTCATCCATAAAAAGCTGATATTTCAAGCCAATAACAACATCAGTTATTTATTATGACACTCACTGAGGTTTATAAGGCGTTTCTCTTACACTGCATTTTACCCTGTAGCAGGTTCCCTCTGCATGGAGGTTCTGTCCTCAGTTGTTGGGACATATACCCTAGGGGCAGGGAGATGTTTATTGCATCTTATGGGACATTGCTGGTGAGAATCACCGATGTGCATCAGGATATGGGTGAAATTACAAAAGGAATCAGGTGACATTACTGGTGCGACCTCTACCAGAGGATTCTCAGTTGTGAAAAGCTACACATAGGAGGCTACTATTACGCAGAGGCTGGGGACATCTTTTGTGTTTACAATAGCAGAGATGACCCATTAAAATGCATTTAATAGCTTTATGTGGGTCTGCTACATGTTGATCATTCATAGTTTTAACACTTTAAGCTTTTGATAATGGCACTAATTAAGGCACTTCACACTTTATTAAGCAGACTAAAAACCACAATTTTTCCTCCCTTTCCCTTCTCAAGAACCACTGCTCCTTCTCTGGAGGAGCTGGTTTCTCTCAATCTCTCCTGTTGAAGGCATTCTGCTGTGTATAAATAATTGTTGGACTAAGGAGTTGAATTTTGGTCTCCCATCTGCTAGGTCAACGCTCTACCACCAAGCTATAGAGTTATTCTCGCTCTCTTTCCATAGCCCAAACACTATTCATTGTCGCAACGAATCACCCACTCACTACATATGTGAATGCAGAGTTTGCCTCTTGCATGGTGGCCCTCTTATTATGGAAAGATTCCACTTAAACACATGGAAAAATCTTGCTTTTGTCAAACTTCATTCCTACTTTTACTTACAAAAACATAAAAATTTAGCACTTTAAAAATAAACTTTATGAGAAAAATAAATGTACTCAAGAGAAAAGAAATTATTTCTGAAGAAAACCTTTTTGCAAAACCTTTGTTCTTCCATCATATACAAACATAATTTGGAGTCTGGCTCTCAAGAGATAATAACTGTAATTGTTCCTTTCAGATATGTGGTACTGGTTTTGTGATAGTTTAATCCTTCGTCTTACCTCTCCAGATACCCTTGTGTTGAATCTTCTGCCAGAAGGTGGAGGTGGACCAAGGACCTTGGATCCAAATGCAATGTGAGACACATCTTGATTTTTACTGTTGTGTGTACTGCCTTGTCCTCTATTAATTAACTGGTCTACTTAAAAAAGAAAGACACCTTTTCAAACATGATGCTTTAGACTGAACATATTTATAAGCATGATATATCACAGTATTTGACACAATAGCAAATTCTTATTTCTTCATTCTTGCTTTTCTATTCATTTAAATAATTATTTCATAAATCATATACGAAAAAATCATACTTCCAAGAAATAACTGATGTATCTTTCTAACACCACAACAGGTATATATATTACTGCTGACAAAATACAAATGTATCTCCTTCCTTTTCCATTTGACAGTGTGCCCAGTGCAACAGATACTATAAACGCATGGAATAGTCAAAGAATATTATATCATCGTTATAAATGATTCATGTACCTCTATGGGCTAGGGATTGTATTCTGCCTCCATGCGGGAGTTACAGGTTTTCCTGCAGGAACTAAAATCACTGGGAAGTGTTGGGGCATCATTAAAAGCAACTCAATAGCAAAGCCCTGGGCTTTGAAAGAAAAAGACATGTTTAAAGAAGATAAGAAATGCTGACAATAAACTATCACCATGTTTTCCATAACGCCTTCTCCTAAGGATAATACACATATACTTACTTATACCATTGAAATAGAAAAAAAAATAGTTAATGGTAAGATTAAGAGCTTCGATAGCTAGATTTTTAATTATTTGTAATAATGTATAGTGAATGAGTACAGATGAGGTAACACTGATGCCAAGTCGTTGCTGACATAAGTGTGGTATTGTCAATTCATCCTTTACACAGAATTGCTAATCTGCTTAAAATGTTATTGGTGATAGAAAAAAGGTCACACACATGTGTTGGAAGATATAAGTAAGAAGACATATCATGTAATGATAAATACCCCCCCCCCCTTTTTTTTTTTTTTCTTCTGGGAAGACCCAGAGCAGGGTGACACAAAAACATGACCCAGAAAATGCAAAACCAGTTGGAAAAATACAGAATTGGGGTAATTGAAGCTTGTACATGCGTAATGTCTGGGTTACATAAAATCAAAAGGGTTGATGTGCGAAAAGCCTATTGGACAAGGATCACATAATCTGTAATACAGAAAAGTATAAAAGACCTAAGTGAATATGGATCCAAACTCAAGAAACATTAGACCAGAAACTGAAGAACAGGACAGAAGCACCAGACCAAGGGATCAGAGACGGCGATGACTATCATGGAAGGCAGAACTTCTTCCTGGTGCCCCAGAATGTGGTAACTTGGGCCATTTACCAATTCTGTTTTCTCTTATTATTTGTCTGGCATAACTGTACATGCAGACTCTATTAGTGACAATAATTCTGTCTGAAATTGTATAAATAAAGGTGAAAATTGATTTAGCCTAAATCGAGTGGGGTCGTGACTCTGTTTCCCAACTTTTATTCCCAGCAGGAATAATTAAAACAGGCAGCAAATCTGGAGAAGCCTCAGCCCCTGGGGAAAATTGCCGATACTAATTTGACCCAGCTCAAACAAATAAATGAAAAAGATAATATGACCACCCTGATGTGGGGAGAGGTCAATCTCACCTGACCCAAGAACTGTTGTGAGACTGTGGCCAAAGGGACAGGCCCTGTGAGAGGCCCTGAAGTACTCTGATACCTGCCAGGGTCTCCATGTGGTAAATGGGGGACACCTGGTAAGGTAGACATACATATAAGCTGTTCATTGTTTTTAAGGTGTATTTTTGTGTAATATTTTTGTTCTGGATAATTAATACTTTTCTTTATGAAGGCTGGCTCGTCATTGGTTAACTCTGTCATTGCCCTTGAGACAGATGGACTGCAAGTGCTGAACTGAACTCAGACTTCCTGAGGTGATCACAGTGAATTGCAAGAGGAACTGCAGCCTAAACTCTCAACCAAGAAGGGAATGTGTCACAGGACTCCACTCTGAGAAAGGTGACAGCTAGACACCTGAGATCTAAGTGATGTGCCTTCAAGCAGGTCACAAATAAATCAGAGGTGCAGTTAGCCTGGGAACGGACACACCCAACTTGAAGCAAGTCAACATTATAAGGTTATTTCTGTACACTCTTAGCTTGAAACAGTTGTTTAAATACTGTGGTTTAAAAACTGAGTTAGAAGTAAATAAAAGTATCATTTTTCTCTGCATGATTACTGAAGGAATACAATATAAAGCGTATGTTGTAAACAGGCAGAAGAAACAGCTCAAATTCATAAAGAATTCAGATAAAAGCTGTAGCTTGCCAGTCAAGATATCAGTTACAAGTTCTGTAAAGCATCTGATACAAGAATTATTTATGTGTAATTTTACCATCCAAAGATATAGAGTCACCTCAATTTCAGCATTTGGGCTCCAATCCTGCAAATACATACACAGGTAATTTTTCAGCTCAAACTTTTTACTCTTATTTTTCCCATGAACATTTAAAAAAATTAACTTCTTTGAAAAAAAACTGAAAAATGTCAACCAGCTTGATAGCTGGTCAGAAACCAAACCAAACCAAAAGGTAGATGGACATTTTTGTTGAAAACGTCTTGTGGTAAAAGATGGGTAAGCGGTTATACAGTGGAATATAGCTCATCTTCAGAGAACAATTATAGGTAAGGCGCTTTAAAAAAGATTCCCCAAAGATTCTTATTTCATTGGATCACCACTTCAGGAGCTGATAAAGATCGAGGATGTTGCAAAATATTGCAGTTCAGAAAGAAAAAGTTACTCTAATATGCTGTTTTAAGGAAAACAAACAAAACATTCTCCCCTCGCCCTCTTCTCTTTTAACACAGACTAAATTAACATCTAATTTTCTGTTTTGAGATGTGATATTTCTGTAAAACAATAAAGTAATACCAAAGCATATTTCTGAGAGTCTCGTTTATCGTTTTTACAATGGTGGAACTGGTTAAATTTGAATTCAAATCAGTTTGACTTTCATTTTCAGCTAGGAAATGTCAACAAGTCCACATATTTACCACTCTCTAGCATCATTCACTAGTATTACTCATAACAAAAGAAGTCCCTGTATGCCATGAGTTCCTTGTTCTCCTCTTCCTGAAGTGACATTCAGTTGCTATTAACAGCTGCCATCTCAATAGCTTAGATGACCCATTCAGTTTACTGTCAATTTCTTTAATTTGCTGACTACTTTGGGAAGCCTTTTGCCCACACACCAATTATAAAAGCTGATTAACATGAAAATTCTCTGTTTATGTTCATATTAATTGACTGCAATTAATTGCCTACATCAACACATCTGCCACAATGAACAAATATGTGTAGTTAAAAGAAGATATGACCAAAAAATAACTTGAGCTTTTGATTAGTAAAACAAAATGAAGTTTAGTGGATAAAAAGAAAAAGTTTCTAATTAAACTGAAGCTTAAACTTATCACAGCTTCCATTTGCAGGAAAGCCTGATTTCTGAACTTTGAAAGGAGAGTCTGGGAGAACTCATATTATAGTCATAGTACAAGGTTAAAAACAAAGATTAGATTAAACCCGCAGCTCAAGGCATTTCATTTTCTCTAGTTAGCGAAAACCAAAACTTTGTGTAGGTCAGGGATGTTACCATTAATTATTTTACTACTTTGCCAAGGGCTATATGCCTTTGTAGTTAGATAGGAAAACCTGAGGGCTCACCGTCTAATTGTCCTTTTTAAAATAAGCATTCATTTTTCTCTCTAGATACATCATTCTCATTATTTTAGTCATTTAATTTTTACATCCCTCTCATCCAAAGCCTGAACAAAAAGTGCTGATTTTTCAATCTATTGTCATGGAGAGGTCACACTTTCTTTGCTATCTAACAATAAAATTAGTATGAAACTTTTTACCAGAACTTTGGCTTGACTATTTCTGAAGGAAAAAATACTACAAATATTATTTGTCTTTGAATATTACTCTGATTTTCAAATAAATATTCTTGCATATGAAAAGATGTTAAAAACCAGTTTAAACAAGTAAAACTATTAAGGGCCCAATCCTGCTCTGAACACAATAAATGAAAAAAACTACCATTAACTTCAGTAGTGTAAGATGAACCCTCGTTGACTGAGAGTTGATTCAGCACAGGGCAAAAGGTTAAGAATTTGCAAAAGCACCTGACATTAGACACAAAATAAATGCAGGTGAGAGAAGAGCTTTGTGAGTAAAGAAAACAGTATAAGCCTTGGTTAAAATAAAAGAGAGTCGGTTTAAAAGGGAATTTTAGAAGCATCCCTTCTCCCACATTGTCAAGAGCATGCATGAACAGCACAGACTTGTGTTTGGTTCAAATGCCAGGAAAGGTGGCAACTTCTTCAGAACAAGCTGTTAAACTGGGTACTGAACACATCTGGGTACTAAGAGTAGCTTGAACACTGAAGGATTCCAGATGTGCACATCCTACTTGACCCTTTTGCCCCTAATTTCAGATGTAAGTCTCAAGCAGTGGTGCGGCCAGGAAACTCCCGAAAGTCTGCCCTGAACTGTTACCCTGCAGGGGACAGCAAGAAAGCAGAGTAGAGTTGAAGTGATGCAGCACTCAGCTGCAAGAGTTTGCTCCTGCTTCAAGCATCACTGTCACGGCAACTTCACCCTGGGCAGGAAATCTAAACTCCACGAGACCACTCCAGCTCCTCCAGAGCAGACAGTCTCACCTGTGAAACTAGCGTGACTGAACCCCTTACTCCTGGTAACTGCTGGGGGCAGTGGAACCAGAAGAGAAGGGTGGAAGTGGGTTTGGCTGGCATCAGGGTACAGCCTATCAACTTGTCTGAGCTCTTGTAGTTCGTGCAGCCCATTGTGAAGCAGGTTCAAGGGATGGTTACAGAAATGACTGCCGCTGTAAGTTTGGCATTTCTTTTGACCTATTAGTCCCTGTCTCAACTATGTTTCATCTTCTACCAATGTGGAAGAGGAATTCTCTCTTTATGCCACGAGTCTACCTTTGTGCCCTCCAATCACGAGGCTTCTTGAGGAACTGTGGACCTGGCCAATAGTGCCCATCGTTAAAAAAGGGAAGAAGGAGAATCTGGGGAACTACAGACCAGTCAGCCTCAGCTCAGTCCCTGGAAAAATCATGGAGCAGGTCCTTAAGGAATCCATTTTGCAGCTCTTGGAGGAGCGGAAGATGATCAGGAACAGTCAACATGGATTCACCAAGGGCAAGTCATGCCTGACCAACCTGATTGCCTTCTATAATGAGATAACGGGCTCTGCGGATATGGGGAAAGCGGTGGATGTGATAAATCTTGACTTTAGCAAAGCTTTTGATATGGTGTCCCACAGTATTCTTGGCAGATGATGGGGTCTAGGGCTGCTGGCCCAGCTGGCCCCGCAGAGGGTCCAGTGGGGTCCAGGGCTGCTCCTTGGCTAGCCACTCTGACTTTAACTATCAATCACTTAAAATTTACCTTCTGTAATCAATAAACTTGTTTTACTGTATCTTTATCAGTGAGTTTGCCTGATTTGCTTGGAAAATCTGCTCAGGTTTACAAAGGCTGGTGTATATCCACTTTCCATTGTTGAAGTGGTGAACCAATTAATAAACTTGCATTGCTCAAGAAAGGGTCTTGAACAGTGCAAGACGGTATATTCCTGAGGTACAAGGCTGGGAGCTGGGGGGATTTGGCTGGTGCCTTTCTCTGTGTGATTTCATGAGTGGCTCTGGGAGCATTCATGCAATCTAGCTGGGTGTGGGGCTCCACATGTGGTTGTGCTGTGTGATAACAGAGCCTGGAGTGGTTTGCTGCTTTTGACTAGCAAAGCATTGCGAGAGACAGCTCAGGCTGGAGAGTTAAGGGGGCACAGCAGTCCCATAGTCCCAGGCTTCACCCTAGGGATTCCGTCACAATGGTATCACCTGCAAACTTTATAAGTGTACTCTCTATGCTATTATCTAAATCACTGATGAAGATATTGAACAGAACCAGACCCAGAGCTGATCCCTGCGGGACCCCACTTCATATGCCCTTCCAGCTTGCCTGTGAACCACTGATAACTACTCTCTGGGAACCATTTTCCAACCAGTTATGCACCCACCTTACAATAGCTCCATCTAGATTGCATTTCCCTAGTTTGTTTTTGAGAAGGTCATGTGAGACAGTATCAAAAGCCTTACTAAAATCAAGATATACTATACACATCTACTGCTTCCCTCCAGCCACAAGCCTCGTTACCCTGTCAAAGAAAGCTATTAGATTGGTTTGACAGGATTTGTTCTTGAGAAATCCTCCATGCTGTTATTTATCACCTTATTATCTTCTAGGTGTTTGCAAATTGATTGCTTAATTATTTGCTCCATTATCTTTCTGGGTACAGAAGTTAAGCTGACTGGTCTGTAATTCCCTGGGTTGTCCTTATTTCCCTTTTCATAGATTGGCACTATGTTTGCCCCTTTCCAGTCTTCTGGAATCTCTCCCGTCTTTCATGACTTTTCAAAGATAATCACTAATGGCTCAGACATCTCTTCAGTCAGCTCCTTGAGTATTCTAGGATGCATTTCATCAGGCCCTGGTGACCTGAAGACAGCTAACTTGTCTAAGTACTTTTTAACTTGTTCTTTCCCCATTTTAGCCTCTGATCCTACCTCATTTTCATCAGCTTTCAATATGTTAGACGTCCAAGATATATGTGTTCTACTTCTCAGATATAATCTTTTAGTACCTTATCTGGTCACTGAAAAGTTTATAAATTCATAAAAAAGGTGAAGAGATGGGGAAAACTGGAACAAAATTGGAATAAAAATCTGCTGTAGGAGGACATATGAATCTTCCCATACCGTATGCATCTTTGTTTCAAAACACATTACGGCAAACACAGCTTGCTTGTATTTCTTAGAAGACGTGCCTAGATAACATGTTCCAGGATACTTTCCTGTTTCATATTGACATACAGTCCAAAAGAAACATGGTTGCCCTTACTTAAAGCAAAGAAAAAAAGCAATCCACAATGTTGCTGCTGTGGAAATGAAAGCACTCAGGCAAATAGAGTACTAATTTTTAAGTAAATTACTGGTTTTGAGCTGTGCTTAGTGGACCACTACATCTTGTCATTAGTGAGTTGAACTACTCAATTTAAATAACCAGACTTGATTCTGTGTTCAATTAAACTGAGGTCTCATTAATGAAAAAAAAAAATTACTTCCTACAGTCCTACATTGACTGACAGTCATTACGTAATGTGGGCTGGGAATTGAAGGAATTAACAGTGTACATTTTTAGTTAAATTGGACACAGTGATTGACTGGATACATGCTGGTTTTATTAATTTAATTGAAAACATTCAAAACACTCTTGCTCTTGAACAGGTTACATCTCTATTTGTAATTCAAGAAAATTACTCCTACATGACAATTCTGAAGCAACAACATGCTCTTAATTTTGGAAAAACTGTAATCTGTTAATGAAATAAAAACCCTGAAAAAGGACCCATGCAATGTGCATGCCAGTATTTTCTGTTTTTTCCTCATACTGCATGTACGTTTGGAAGCAAACGTTACAATTTATGCAAGCATATGCTACTGTACAAGTGAAGATACTCATTTATATTCAAAGATCATCTGTTTTTTAAGTTTGTATTCTAATCAGTCTTTATTCTTGGATAATAAAAGTGTACACCACCATGGGTACTTTTGCTCCCTCTCGAGTCAATGTGAGTTTTACCACTGACTTCAGTGGGAGCAGGATTTGGCCTGAAAAGCGATTACCAGAATATGGGACTGCCTATACTTTAGATAGCATTTAAATAGTGTGTAGGTGTTTAGGAAATGAAATGGAGGATATTATTTAATGCGATTCTGTGTTCAGATCCTTGCTAAGACACATAGTGATGCACATCTGCTTATCAATGGACAGGCTCGACTACAATTTCGATCAAGAATTTTTAGTTCAGGTATAAAAAAAATTAATAATGCAGTCAGTTTCAGTTTTTCAGCAGCCTAACCTCTACTTGGTGTGACAAAGTTCCTCCTCTACCTTGGTGGGTCTTGCGCTTATTGACGGATTTGCTCGCCTTGGCGCTTCACGGCAGCCCTTAGTTTGGCCATTTTCGGGAACCCACAGTCCAGGTCAACTCCTCCTGTGTCTGACCAGGAGTTGGGAGGTTTGGGGGGAACCCAGGCCCGCCCTCTACTCTGGGTTCCAGCCCAGGGCCCTGTGGAATGCAGCTGTCTAGAGTGTCTCCTGGAACAGCTGTGCGACAGCTAAAACTCCCTGGGCTACTTCCCCATGCCTCCTCCCAACACCTTCTTTATCCTCACCATAGGACCTTCCTCCTGGTGTCTGATAATGCTTGTACTCCTTAGTCCTCCGACAGTCCGCGTTCTCAGTCTCAGCTCCTAGTGCCTCTTGCTCCCAGCTCCTCACATGCACACCACAAACTGAAGTGAGCTCCTTTTTAAACCCAGGTGCCCTTATTAGCCTGCCTTAATTGATTCTAACAGCTTCTTGATTGGCTGCAGGTGTTCTAACCAGCCTGTCTGTCTTAATTGGCTCCAGAAGGTTCCTGATTGTTCTGGAACCTTCCCTGTTACCTTACCCAGGGAAAAAGGACCTACTTAGCCTGGGGCTAATATATCTGCTTTCTATTACTCTCCTGTAGCCATCCGGCCCGACCCTGTCACATTCGGTATACACAACATTTTGCATACATACCCCTGCACTTTGCAGATGCAAACATATTAACATAGGGACTGCCATAAGGAACATTTCAAGGGTCCATCTAGTCCAGTATCCTGACTCTGACAGTGGCCAGAACCATATGATTCAGAGGACAGCAGAATCCTGAAGTAGGCATAACAATCTGGCTCCCCGATTATACGTCTCATCCTGATCTCTAATAGTTAGAGCGGGGTGGCCAACCTGGGGCTCTGGTGCCACGTGCGGCTCTTCAGAGGTTACTATGCGGCTCCTTGTCTAGGCACCGACTCCGGGGCTGGAGCTACAGGCGCCAACTTTCCAGTGTGCCGGGGGGTGCTCACTGCTCAACCCTGGCTCTGCTACAGGCCCTGCCCCCACTCCACCCCTTCCCGTCCCCTCCCCCGAGTCTGCTGTGCCCTCACTCCTCCCCCTCCCCCCCAGAGCCTCCTGCATGCCACGAAACAGCTGATCAGGAGGTGTGCGGAGGGAGGGAGGCAGGCGCTGATCGGCAGGGCTGCCGGTGGGTGGGAGGCTCTGGGAGGGCGGGGGAACAGGGGAGCTCATGAGGGGCTGCTGATGTATTACTGTGGCTCTTTGGCAATGTACATTTGTAAATTCTGGCTCTCTTTCTCAGCCTCAGGTTGGCCACCCCTGAGTTAGAGACTGGCTAACCCAGGTCTTTGATCATTCTGTTGCTCTTCTCTGAACCCCTTTAGTTCCACAATATTCTTTTTGAGATGGGCTGCTCAATGTGCACACAGTAATCCAGGGAAGGATACACCATTGATTTAAATAATGGCATTATAATATTTTTACTATTGTTCTCCATCCCATTGCTTATGCAGCATAACATCCTGTTAGCTTTTTTGACTGCAGCTGTGCATTAAACAGACATTTTCACTGAGCTGCTTATAATGATGCTCAGATCCCTTTCTTGGGTTGCAACAGTTAAATTAGAAACTAGTAAAGTATAAGAGTAGTTTAATTTTTTTCCTCCAATGTGCATTACTTTGCATTTATTGACACTGAGCTTCATTGTGTTGCCGTTCACCAAGCTCTTTTAGGTCTCTTTCAAGTTCTTCACAGTCCTCTCTGGCTCTGACCAACCTAAATGATGTCATCTGAAAATTTTACTACCTCATTATTCACTCACCTTTGCAGTTCATTAATAAATATATTGAACACCACCACGGGCTCGAGCCTAGAATCTTGAGGCCCCTCTGTTAACATCTTGCCATGATGAAAATTGAATCCTCTTTGCTTTCTGTCTCTTAGCCAGTTCTTGATCTAAGACAGTACTTTGTCACTCTCACCCTGTGATTACTTAGAGTCTTTATTAGCTTTTAGCCTTTTTTGCAGAACCTCACAGAACGTCTTTTGGAAGTCTAAATAAATTACGTCAAAAAGTTTTTCTTCATGCACTATTTTACTGACACATTCAAAGAATTCTAACAGATCAGTGAGAAATGATTTTCCATTTCAGAATCCATGCTGGTTAAACCCAGCAGTTCATGAAGTTCATAAAGAAGTATGGACTGGATGAATGGACTATAAGGTGGATAGAACGCTGGCTAGATTGTCGGGCACAACCCGTAGCGACCAATGGCTCGATGTCTAGTTGACAGCTGGTATCAAGCGGAGTGCCGCAGGGGTTTGTCCTGGGGCCGGTTTTGTTCAACATCTTCATTAATGATCTGGATGATGGGGTGGATTGCACCCTCAGCAAGTTTGTGGATGACACTAAGCTGGGGGGAGAGGTAGATACGCTGTAGGGTAGGGATAGGATCCAGAGTGACGTAGACAAATTGGAGGATTGGGCCAAAAGAAATCTGATGAGGTTCAACAAGGACAAGTGCAGAGTCCTGCACTTAGGATGGAAGAATCCCATGTACCGCTACAGACTGGGGACTGACTGGCTAAGTGGCAGTTCTGCAGAAAAGGACCTGGGGATTACATTGGACAAGAAGCTGGATATGAGTCAACAGTGTGCCCTTGTTGCCAAGGAGGCTAATGGCATATTGGCCTGCATTAGTAGGAGCATTGCCAGCAGATTGAGGGAAGTGATTATTCCCCCTCTATTCAGCACAGGTCAGGCCACATCTGGAGTATTGCATCCAGTTTTGGGCCCCCCACTACAGAAAGGATGTGGACAAATTGGAGATAGTCTAGCAGAGGGCAACAAAAAGGATTAGTGAGCAGTGACTATGACTTACGAGGAGAAGCTGAGGGAACTGAGCTTGTTCAGTCTGCAGAAGAGAAGAGTGAGGGGGGATTTGATAGCAGCCTTCAACTACCTGCGGGGGCGGGGTCCAAAGAGGATGGAGCTTGGCTGTTCTCAGTGGTGGCAGATGACACAACAAGGAGCAATGGTCTCAAATTGCAGTGGGGGAGGTCTAGGTTGGATATTAGGAAACACTATTTCACTAGGAGGGTGGTGAAGCACTGGAATGGGTTACCTATGGAGGTGGTGGAATCGCCTTCCTTAGAGGTTTTTAAGGCCCGGCTTGACAAAGACCCGACTGGGATGATTTAGTTGGTGTTGGTCCCGCTTTGAGCAGGGGGGGTTGGACTAGAGGACCTCCTGAAGTCTCTTCCAACCTTAATCTTCTATGATCTTCCAGATGCTTTGTTATTCTACTGGCAAAACACCCAAGTGTACACTTGTAAAATTCTAACAACTGAGCATACAAACATTAGAATTTCCACCTACAAAAACTCATTCTAATGGGTTTTGTGCTTCTAAATCCCAGGACTTTGCAAGCATGCGTGTTAGAATTGTTCAAGTCTGCACGCATCCTTGCACCTACAAAATGTAGGTGCATTTGTGTGTGCATACAATTTTAGTCATGTACAACTGGTGCCTAGGTGAGAAAACTGGACCCTTAAAATGTGTTATAGGACACATCAAACTGTATGCACATTATATTACTCTCTCTCTCTCACACACACACACACAGAGTAATTTTAGTAAGACAGTATACCTGATTCTGATGAAGTTAAGGGACGACCTCCAAATCTTATTTCTGGTTGGCGAAGTTTAGTCATGTTCAGCAGTTGTGTGACTTGTGGCACATCTGTATTTAGCTGGCAGGTTCGAGGAATAGTATCCATGGGGTCATTAGCTGTGAATGGAAGACCAAATATATCTGGAATTAAAGACAAAGGCTTCACTTTTTTATAACTAACGTGGTCAGAAATGCAGTAGGATTAAATTATTTGTTACTTGGGCTATAAAGGCCAGTTTATGTGATTGGACATATTTATAACACATCGTAGTCACTGAAAAGCTTGTGCAACTATTGATTTTTCAAAGAATGTTCTTGTTAATTCTAAAACAACACTGTCAAGTTGATTAGGGCCCAAATGTTAACTAGTTAAACTTTCTAGCTTGTGCAAATAACTGGGATAGCCGTGGTGAGTAAATGAATTCCGTGGTTTAGTAAGTAAACAAAGCTACGGTCACAAAATGTTCTTTGTTCATTATTTTGACAAACGTTTAGTTTCCGTTCTAATACTTCAGTTTTCTGATTTTCAGACATGCTGCGCATCAGAATACTGCACTGATCGCTGGTACAATTGCTAAAGTAGCAAATATTGAATTGCTAGTAAATACTGCAAAACTCTAGTATTAAACTTAGCTCAGGTAGGTACAAACGGTAGTTTTTATTAGTTTATTTTAACAATAAAAAAGGTGTGTGAGCAGATTAGGAAGATGCAACTACACCCTGAAACAATTTAGATTTAGTAGGAAATGTTTGTTCTACAGATGCTAATAGCCAAATTTTCCATCTTGATTAACTGGGTCTGTTTTTGTGCTCCCAGTTAGTAGTTTCCACAATTAAGGCCATAGAGATGTCGAAATACCTAACTAAGCCACCTTCTACACCACTGGTTCTCAGCCAGGGGCATGCATGCCTCTGGGGGTACGCAGATGTTTTCCAGGGGGTACATCAACTCCTTTAGATATTTGCCTAGTTTTACAACAGGCTACATAAAAAGCACTAGCGAAGACAGTACAAACTAAAATTTCATACAGACAATGACTTGTTTATGCTGCTCCATATACACACTGAAATGTATTCCAATTGATTTATTTTATAATCTGTGACAAAGCTCTGTCCTTGCCTCTGTGGGTCCCGTGTTTCCTGGTGGATTTTGCTAGCCTCAGAGGCTCACTGTAACCCTCCACGTAACCCTTCTCTCTCTAGAGACAAAGGTCACAGTCTACTGAGCCATTTTCATCATAAGCCAGCGAGGGAGGTGAGGAGAAGTTATCCTTCCTTGCACAGTCTCTGTTGTCTCCCAGTCTCAGTGATTAATCAGGGGACAAAGGGGGGCGGGGGGGAAGCCCGGGCTCATGCTCTACTCTGGGCTCCAGCCCAGGGACCCTAATAGTATCAGCTATGGTAGCTGACCTTTTAGAAACATGACATGTACAATTCCCTGGACTACTTCCCCCACAGCAGACCTCACTTCCTCAAGCTCCACTTCACCGTTACCTCAGGGCCTCCTTCCTTGTGCCTGATATGGTGTGTACTACTCAGCCTCTCCAACAGCGCAACTTCCTCCCACAGCTCCTGACATGCACCCCACCTGATTGACTGGGAGGCTTTTAACTAGATTCAGCCAGCCCCTGATTGGCTTCAGGTGTCCCAATCAACCTAGCCTTCTCCCTGCCTTCTGGAAAGTTCTTAATTGGCCCCAGGTGTCTTAATTGACCTGGAGCAGCTGCCATTTCACTTATCCTGGTACCAGGGATTTGTTTAGCCTGGAGCTAATATATCTATCTCCCACTACTTTTCTATAGCCATCTGGCCTTGCCCCATCACAAATCATATGGCAAAAAATGAGAAAGTAAGCAATTTTTCAGTAATAGTGTGCTGTGACACTTTTGTTATTTTTAATTTCTAATTTTGTAAGCAAGTAGTTTTTCAGTGAGGTGAGACTTGGAGTACATAAGACAAATCAGCATCCTGAAAGGGGTACAGTAGGCTGGAGTACTGCAGGGCTCTCTATACAGAACTACATCTTCTGTGTAGTTTCATGATGTAGTTCTGTATAGAGAGCCCTGCAGCAGTTGCATCTGGAAAATGCTGGTTAAAAAATGGGAGTCAGTGTTTCAAACTCTACCTCTTCCTTTCATAAAGATAAATTATTTTTTACTTTAATGCTTAGGTCTGGATGAAGAAATTGTGAACCCCCCACAATAGCAACTTTTAAAAAAAACGAAGTTGCTAGTTTGTTATCCAGACACATTACAAGCGCATAACTTTTGTTTGATCTAGAGCATATCTTTTAGAAAGGCAGCTGGCAGTGCTGGGAGAGGATAGCAATGCAGTCCAGAGATGACCAGCAGTGGTGCCAGAATTTCAGGCGAACAGCAGGTACTTTCCAATACGTCTGCACGGAACTCACCTGAACACTCCTCTCTGCGTGGAGAAGCATGTGGCCATTGCCAACTGGCAGCCTGCCACTTCCAGTTGCTACCAGTCAGTAGCTAACCAATTTGCTAGTGGTATATTGACTGCCAGGGCTATTGTTGAAGAGGTGTGTGCTGCTCTAAAGAAGGTGCTGATAGTGGGGGTCATAAAGCTTGGCAATGCACAGGAGACTGATGGATTTGCAGGGTTGGGGTACCCAAACTGTACTGCAGCCTCTGATGAGACCCATATGCCTATTCTTCTTGCTCTCCACAGGCTTCACATATCATACAAAAAACCCAGCATTTCTCCATGTTGCTCTAAGGCCTGGCTGATCACCAAAACAGGCTGACCAACAATGTGGGGTGGTCTGGAAAGTTCCATGATGCTCAGATCTTTTGAAACTCTCACCCATTTTCTTTAATGAAAAAAGGAATTTTTGCTTATAGGACCACTATGGACATTAATGGTGTTGTGATTCCCACTCTCATTCTGAGAGACCAAGTTTACACTTTGTTTCCCTGTCTTATGTAGTTTTTTACTGGACATTTGGACAGCACAAAGGACTTGTTCAGCTACAACCTGAGTAGCTGCAGAATGACAGCAGAGTGTGCATTTGGAAGGCTGAAAAGAAGATGGCATTTTCTCATGAGGAGGCTGAAAGCTGCCAAGCAATATATACCTTGAATGATAACTGCTTGCTGTATTTTGCACATCTGTGAAAGCAAGGGAGAGAGCCTCACCAATGGGCAGGAGCCAGACATGCAGAGACTTCCTATTTCAGTCCTAAAAAGTAGATTGCATTGTTCCAAACTCCCACTAAAAGTCACTAGGAATCAGCTACTTAATGCTCAGAATGCTTTTGAAAATCCACCCTAAATCTGTATGACCATTTCTTCCTGCTCCCTGTGCCCTGCCAAGTCATTTACTTGGCCTCTCCCTTTGAATCCTTCTCCTAATGTTCTCTGTATATCTTCTCCCCTTCTGCATGGAACACTTTTCTAGTACAGCAATCAAGTGCCTTCTCTCCATATCCCTCCTGAAAATACACTTCTTACATGAAGAAAAGGAGTACTTGTGGCACCTTAGAGACGAACCAATTTATTTGAGGATAAGCTTTCGTGAGCTACAGCTTACTTCACCGGATGCATACAGTATGCATCCGATGAAGTGAGCTGTAGCTCACGAAAGCTTATGCTCAAATAAATTGGTTCGTCTCTAAGGTGCCACAAGTACTCCTTTTCTTTTTGCAAATACAGACTAACACGGCTGTTACTCTGAAACTTCTCACATGAAGTCCTTCAGTGTTAGTCCCAAAGAAACTTATGATACATAACTCTATATAATAAATTCCTAATATCTACTGGTATCTATATTGGTTTGGAAATGGTCATCTTGTTATCTGGGGTACCATGTATCCAATTTATACTGTAACATCCTATGGCAGGGACCCTATTTTCTTCTAGGTTTAGTGCAAGGCCAAGTAGAATGGTGGTACCGAATACATAATTAATAGGGGGTGTTCTGTGGTAGGCTGTGGACAGACTAATGGAAAAAGGGATTTTTTTGGAGTTGGTGTAGAAATAGAAGACACCGCAATAGGCCATAGATGCCAGCGCAACAAGGCCCATGCTCTAGCCTGCATAAGAGGCAAAATTGGCCATGCGCAGACCCTAAATAGGGGAGGTGCAAGTTGTCTCCCAGCCATCCTTGTACTGGTGCTGGGTGTGGTATAGGGATGAATCTGTCTCATCAGGCAAATGACAGTCTAGTGGTTAGGGTGCTAGCCTAGGATTCTAGAGACCTGGGTTCAATGTCTTGCTCCACTGTGGACTTCCTGAGTGACCTTGAGAAAGTAATTCAGTCTCTGTTCCTCAGCTGTAAGATGCGGAGAATAAGACTTCCTTAACTAACAAGGATATTTTGAAGACAAACCAATAAAGACTGTGGGGCACTAGGATACTATGGCAACAGGGATCATGTCGTATCTATGGTCATTCAGTATCTTTCACTTGTACAATTTACCTTTCTTGCAGTCTTTATGAGAAGAGTAGATTCCACATTGGGCCACTTTCAGTTCTCTTTAGATTCTTTGCCATGAGAAGATGGCATCAAATTGCAATTAGAATTTTAATAATCTAGGACTGTTTAAAACCTCTCTGTTTAATGCACCTTAAAATCATCAGGAAGTAGAACAGTGACTTGCAGTCTCCCAGCTAACATTTCCTTGGATTGTTTAAAGAAGAAAGCCTTCATCAACTGTTAAATCTCTAAGCTAGAGGTAATCGGGGAACTGCTGGAGTACAGCTAATGTACATGTTTTTCATCCTCACCGGAAGCCACCCTGGGGAAGGACATCTCCTTTTTTCAAGCAGAAGCAGCCACTGATAATTAAGCAAGAAGTTATCTTCCAATCAACATGATAAAACAACTCCACATAGAGTTTTGCCAGAAAAGTTTTAAAAAGGCATTCTAAACCAAAGAGGAGACCTTTCCCACACAACAGTGTTCATGAAGCTGGCACTCTATAAAATGTACATAGGTACATTTACCTGATGTCATCTATTGTCCAAGAAGACTAGATGTGTATGACCTAAACACGCTTCAGTTTTCATGAAATCACATAATTTCTCAAAATGATTAATTCAAAGATTATGGTCAAGGAGCTTTTGTTTTTACAATATGAACAGTAATGACTGAGATAGCATAATATCATCTGTAACACACCATCTTCCTCAGCTGTATCTTGAGGCTTTGATTTCAAAGTGAAGATCTTTCTCAGTTTACAGTTAGCCGAGATGATAATTCCATCCAAAGACTGGAAAACAGCTCCTTTGAATATTTCACTGGTGAATGCTACCAAGTCAATGCACAAATTGCACCACTAGAATAGAGAAACAAAATATTTTTAGTGCAATCCTTACATAAACTATTGCAGTGTAGTAAAAATGATAGAACCTTACTAATTTAGGGCTGGCAGGGACCTCGAGAGGTTATCTAGCCCAAAACCTGTGCTGAGGTGCTATAGTATACCTAGACGACAACTTGCATGTTTGTCTAATCTATTCTTAAAAACCTCCAGTGACAGGGATTCCACAACCAGAAACCTATTCCAGTGCTTAACTATCCTTACAGTTAGAAAGGGTTTTTTTAATATCTTAAATCTCCCTTCCTGCAGATTAAGCCCATTACTAATTGTCCTACCTTCATAGAGAACAATTGATCATGATCCTCTTAACAACCTTTGACATATTTGAAGACTGTCTAGTTCTCTGCTAACTAAACTTGCAGTACGGGTTTGGACTCACTGACAGTTTTCCTTTATGCATAATATTTCACTATTTTAAAAATAATCTGTTACCATTGCGGTAGTTACACATGCAACAGTCATTTATATATACAAACTAGTAATTGCATATATAAAATTGGTGACTTCATGCTCAAATGAGCACAATTATCCAGGGTATCCTCACAAAGATATTTTTGCAGACACAACTGGAGAAGCAAATTATGAGAAGCATTTGTTAACTGCAAGTGTTTGGATACAAAGTTTGGCTACTTTCAATACTTTAAAGGTTGTTTAATTTCACTGTAGCTTTTTAACTACTTTTATAGACTGTGCTTAAAAACTTTGGTAACTTCTTATATCAAGATTTCTCCCCATGAATTGCAACAGGTGCTGTCCCCTCACATCCTCCAAAACAACGGTACACGGCGACTAGTGGTCTGTCTGCATTAGGAAACTGTACTATATTTAAACAATTTTTTAAAACTATTTAGTTAGCTAACACGGTGACACCCACGACTTTAACAACAAGTTACGTTCCGCATCATGTCAGATAGTTATGACACAATACTGAACTTGTCCTGTTCTTGTCTACATTCTGCAAAGTCAAGGTCAGCATTATGTTAGCTAACTGGATGGTTAAAACCAGTGTTAAATAGTGTTTAACTACAATGCAATTTCTTAGTACAAACAAGACCTTGGTGATTTTTTTTTTTTTTTTTTTAACCGAGTGGAAGAATAGACAGCCAAAAATTGTATTATGGCACTAGTCTCTTATATTACTCCAATAGCTCCTGCACTTTTGTCAGTTTCAATTTCATTCGAAGAGAACTTAACATCTGTGCATAAAGTTGATTTTTGTACAATATAGACAAGTAGTTGAACATACATCATGTTGAACATAATGAAAATCAGTATTTCCCTAGAAAAATAGAATTTAAAAAGGTCCTATATATATATAAATAAAAAAAACCCCAGTATCTACATGCCAAATGTAAAACATATGGGGGGGGGGGGGAATTCAGTGCACAAATTAAATTTAATCCCAAGTAGTTTTAAAAGAAAACTGCATCCATTATTTTTCTGCTCCTGAATCTGAAAGTTCAAAAAGGTAAGAAATATATATTAGGAATAAACTGTGCAAGTTAATGAAAACACAATTTTTAATTATAATTGACATTTCTAAGTCTACTACTGGAGCAGTCGCCTTGCTGAAGAACTGCAATAATTTGTAAAAATGGCACTACAGGATGCCTATGTATGAGAATGTAAGGCACATTACATCTGGTTTCAACACAAAAGAAGAAGTGTTTGGAAATAGCACTGAATTACACATGACAAAAATACAATGCCTAATGGATAGAGCTGTGCAGGGTTCAGAACTGGGACTCAGGAGACCTGGCTTCTATTCCCAGCTCTGCCACTGGCCAACTGGCTTTACCTTGGGCAAGTCACTTCACTGTGTCTTAGTTTGCCCATCTTTAAAATGGTGATAAATGATACTTACTCCTTTGCAATGTGTTTTGAGATTGACAGATGAAAAGTACGATATAAGAGCTAGATGTTAAGGGACTAAAAGTTCAATAAAAATATTGGGGTTTACATTTGAACACAGTAGATACCACTATTAATTACCAGCATCTATATACATTTTTTTTAAAAAAAGTCATGCAACCTTGGCCGTGGAGAAAATCAACCTTTTATTACTAAAAACAAACATGCCCCTCTTTAAATATCTGCTACAATTAACAGGCAGCTAATCATCAGATTTTTAAAAAAATGGTTAAGTACTCACGATGCTCACAGAGTTCAGACCTATTCTTGAACAAGCAAATTCTTGGCTGTTCAGAGGTTAAGGTTATTAAAACATTTTGTCATTGTATTTGATCAGAATATTGAGTCAGATCTCTGATGAAAGATTTATTATCTGAATGAAACCCTGTAATTGAAGTTCATATTCTGATTGAATTTAATTTACTGTACATTAATGCATACTTTAGTCTTGACACATTAGTGTTAGCCTCACACCAAGACCAACTAATTGAAATGGTATTGAAGAAAAATAATTTATTTCAATGGATCTTGAATTAATGACTACTTCAGTGGTATGGCCTGGTGCATATTCTGTTTTTAAAAACAGCTCTTGCCAGAAAGTAGAAAACTAAGGGAAGTTAGAAGTAGAAATTAACATAACTGTCTTCAACTAAATGATAATAAAATAACCCCTTAATTTTAGAGTTCTCTATGAAATATTTTTTCTTATGTCTTATATCCTGTAGCTACATGTGTAGAATTCTATGTAAAAATAAGTGAGATTTCAAAGTAGGCGCTAATACTTAGTCAGAGTTCCACTAAAGGTGATAAAGTTAGCTTCAGGTGAGGGTGAGAGAGAAAAGGAGGGCTGCCAATGAAACAGAATCAGTAAGGAAAACCATGTTTCAGCAATGTTGAGGAGATGTAGGGTGACCAGATAGCAAGTGCGAAAAATTGGGACAGGGGGTGGCAGGTAATAGGAGTCCATATAAAAAAGCCCCAAATATCCAGACTGTGCCTATAAATTGGGACATCTGGTCACCTTAAGGAGATGGAGCTTGTAAGAGATCAATAGGTCATGAATGGCAGAGAGCTTGGAAACGGAGCAGGAATTCCAAATGTATTGGAAGGGAAGGACAGCAGGTGGGAGGACAAACAGCAGCAACAGACAGCACTTAGAGAAAACAGAGCCTAAAGGACAAGAAGGGAGTCCAGGGTAGTAAGGAGACGAGGTGGTTGTGGGTTTATATGCAGAGAAGGTCATGAATAGGACTAATAGCCAGTAGCTAGGAGAAGACAGACAGAGAGAGGGGATGAAGAAATCTGTGAGAAGAGAGAAAGCACCAAAAAAGAAATGGATTGTGGGAGAATAGGAAGAGGCAAAGTTTTTACAACAGATATAGGGCACCAATTAAAACAGATCCACAGCCTCCTCAGATTTTGATTATCACTCAGATCTTCATAGTGGTAAGGGAGACAGAACTCAGATTCTTCTCTTCCACACTATAAGCAGTTCTGATATCAAGTAGAGAACAGTTATACATAAAAATATCTACACATATGCAATATCTGGTGCATATGCGAGCGTATCTGTTCAGTTAGACAAAGCTCTCTTTCAAGTGTCTTGAATCAACAGGATTTTATGAGGTCTGTAAAGCGAGAGAGAGAGCGCGCGCGCTTTACAGACCTGATAAAATAAAATATATATATTAAGTCTTCTGATACAAACAGAAATATTCTGTTCAACAGTACTTTAGGTAACATATCCAAGATACCTACTATTTTGCGTTTGATCATAAAAAGAGGAAGTTTTGCATGCAGAGGGGTTATAGACAACTCCTTATGGACCGTTGATAAATACAATCTTCTTTTAATGTTTCCTAAATCAGTTACCCTGTAAAGAGAAAAAGGTGGGGGGGGGAAGGGAATGAGAAGAAATGGATCTTGGTCAATTCAATAACCTCTATCTTTGGGCAACCACAGAAAACTTTTATTCATATGCAGAACCTTTATATCAGGGATAGCAAATGGGGAATTTAAGAATTCTCTCTTTTACAAGATAAGTAATGGGATTTTTCTCAAATTCAAACTTAGTGGCTACAAACCTGCATATATAAAATCACTTTACATGCTAATTTTATTTCAGAGCTCTACACTCTTCGCTGGATTTCCACAGCCCTTCAGCCTATGAAAGAATTCAATTTGTATGAACTCAGAAGCCACTAGCCTCTAATAATGATGCTTATTTTGGTCCCTTAAGCTTGTGTTATCTTGGGACACACTGTCACCTACTAAATAGGAAAACATTATGGGCTTTCTTTTCCTAAAAATGCACCTGTCATTTTATATAGGCTCTTTGTTGGCTTAAAGATAGACAAAACATTGTCAGTTTCACTTCCTCAGCACATATCTCTAAACTTGAATTATAATAAATAAGTTTATTGCTCACTATTCAGGTCATCTCCCAGTGACACCAAGGAGACTGAATTTGAACATCTGTAATAGGTTTAGACCACAGCCATGATCAAAGATTAGGTTTGCTTAAAATTGATAAAGAGGCTCATTTTTATGTTCTGCTTCCTTCAGGTCTCAGGTGTAACAGAACAGGCTTAATATATCCTACCTGTCCCACACTGTTATACTGAGAACTGTTGTTACCTTAAAGGCTATATTTTATACCTGGAAATCAGGATTAATTCATTTGATATTTTAAAACACCTTTATTTCTATCAGACTGATAATTTTCTAAAATTTACAGCCCCCCTCAGAAGATGACGATTCATTCTTTCCGTCAACTTTCAATCAATGTTTAGAGTTTGATTTTTTTTTCTTTTTAAACCTACTTAGTAAATGTGAAATCTAAATGCAGTGTTACAGTTTCAAATTGTAAGAAACTGTCCCTCACATGCGTCAGGTCTTTCCCTTCTGTTCTGCAAAATTTAGGCTTTGATTTTACAAAAAAAAAAAAAAAAAAAAGACTACAGTTTCTAGCTCTTTGTTAGTGGTGAAGACAACCTTCCCAAGGTAAACTAAAACCTATCAACTCCCTCAGAACTGCGAGAGCCTTCAGCCATCTGAACCTCAGCCTGTTCTTCAGACCTTGGCAGTGGAATAAGATAAATCTGTATAGTGACTCTGAACATAACGTTAGGAATGCTGGGCAACTTTTGAAAAATTTCCCTAGTGTAGATAGAACTGCCTTCTCCTCAGGTTAGACCATCTCTCGGGTTCAGTGAAGAGAAGGCCTAATAGTGTGATGGCAAACCCCATCTCTCACCATGCCGTGATGGTAGCAGTTATAATAGTGCTACTGGGGTTGATACGGATGCTGAAGCCTCACTGCAACATTGAGAATGTTAGTAAGTAGTCCCCACTAAAGAAATATCCAAAAGGTGTGACATCCTTGTCCAAACAAAACAAGTTTCAATGATTCATATATAGATAATTCTCTCTCTTAAAATAGTTCTGGTCTAAGAACATGAGAACAGCCATACCAGGCCAGACCAATGGTCCATCTACCCCAGTATACTGTCTTTCTACAGTGGCAAATGCCAGGTGCTTCAGAGGGAATGAACAGAAGGATCATTGAGCGATCCATCCCCTGTCGTCCACTCCCAGCTTCTGACGGAGAGGCTAGGAACTCTCAGAATATGGTGTTGCATCCCTGACCATCCTGGCTAATAGCCACTGATGGACCTATCCTCCATGAACTTATCTAGTTCTTATTTGAACCTTCTTATAGTTTGGGCCTTCATGGCATCCACTGGCAACAAGTTCCACAGGTTGACTGTGTGTTGCATGAAGATGTTTGTTCTAAGCCTACTGCATATTAATTTCATTGGGTGACCTCTAGTTCTTGTGTTATATGAAGGAGTAAACAACATTTCTTTATTCACTTTCTCCACACCAGTCAAAATTTTATAGACCTCTATCATATCCTCTTAGTTATTTCTTTCCCAAGCTGAAAAGTCCCAGTGTTTTTAATCTCTCCTGATATGGAAGCTGTTCCATACACCTAATCGTATTTGTTCACCTTCTCTCTTCCTAGAATAGTTTTGTAACCTCACCAGAAGCTTTGAAAACCCCTAATTGTAAGTTTTTAGTTTGGGGGGAAAAAAAACAAATAAACCTCAGTTCACATCCTTTCACTTTGTTCTGTGCTTTCAACAATAAGTTTTACATAATATGTTTACACATTGAAATGACTTTACTGTCACCCACTTTAGGTAATTTAAACTTTCAACCAAAATGGATTCAACACAACCCATCCCTTAAATATGTGAATCTCAGAGGGGTTCTGCTGGCAGCTGCAGACAGAAGTGGGTACAAGAAGGAACGGCTTCAGAGCACCCATTAGCTCCTTTCCTTGTTCCCTAGTATTAGTGGCAGCTTACTACAAGGACAATGGAATTTTTGGCAAATTTCCACAAATTGCTGTTCCTCTGCTTTTCCTTGAGCGCCCTCTGCTTTTTCTCCAGCCTTCTATCACAAGCACCCACAGGGAAACCAAACAGAGGGAAGCAACAGTTCAACAGCTGCTCCCTCTGCAGCAGCCCCCACAGAACCCCATCCATCACAGAGAAAGGAGCTACACTTATGGGTTGGGGAAGCAGAATTCACACCCTTGCTGTTCTTGTTGTTTGGCTGGAGGTACTTTTATGTAAGCCTAGCTTCCATTGGCTTACATAAGATCAGGTTGTTGGTGTCTACAGTCGAGCAACTAATAGGAGAGGCCACTAGTTGTAATGACTGCATTACTTAAACCAGTGGTCCCCAAACTGTGGGATGCCCCCCCTTGGGGGGGGCACATGGCAGGGCTTGGGCCAGCCCCCACAGTGGGCAGGAGGGACCATCACCGAGCTCCACCGCAGCTCTGTGCCGCCCCCAGCCCAGCTCTGTGCCCCAGCTGCAGCTCACTCCGCCTCCTGCTCCATTCCCAGCTCAGCTATGCCCTCATACCTCTCCACCCCCTGGCCAGCCGTGCCTCTAGCCCCAGCTCCTCCTTCAGCCCAAGCTCCTCCGCTGAGCAGACTGTCCATAGAATCTCAGGGTTGGAGGGGATCTCAGGAGGTCATCTAGTCCAATCCCCTGCTCAAAGCAGGACCAATCCCCAGCTAAATCGTCAAGCCTGACCTTAAAAACTTCTAAGGAAGGAGAGTCCACCACCTCTCTAGGTAACCCATTCCAGTGCTTCACCAGCCTCCTAGTGAAATAGTGTTTCCTAATATCCAACCTAAACCTCCCCCACTGCAACTTGAGACCATTACTCCTTGTTCTGTCATCTGCTACCACTGAGAACAGTCTAGAGCCATCCTCTTTGGAACCCCCTTTCAGGTAGTTGAAAGCAGCTATCAAATCCCGCCTCATTCTTCTCTTCTGCAGACTAAATAAGCCCATTCCCCTCAGCCTCTCCTCATAAGTCATGTGCTCCAGCCCCCTAATCATTTTTGTTGCCCTCTGCTGGATGCTTTCCAATTTTTCCATATCCTTCTTGTAGTGTGGGGCCCAAAACTGGACACAGTACTCCAGATGAGGCCTCACCAATGCTGAATAGAGGGGAATGATCACGTCCCTCGATCTGCTGGCAATGCTCCTACTTATTCAGCCCACAATGCCGTTAGCTTTCTTGGCAACAAGGCCACACTGTTGACTCATATCCAGCTTCTTGTCCACTGTAACCCCTAGGTCCTTTTCTGCAGAACTGCTGCCTAGCCATTCAGTCCCTAGTCTGTAGCAGTGCATGGGATTCTTCCATCCTAAGTGCAGGACTCTGCACTTGTCCTTGTTGAACCTCAGATTTCTTTTGGCCCAATCCTCTAATTTGTCTAGGTCCCTCTGTATCCTATCCCTACCCTCCAGCATATCTACCACTCCTCCCAGTTTAGTGTCATCTGTAAACTTGCTGAGGGTGCAATCCCCGCCATCCTCCAGATCATTAATGATGCTGAGTGTGCAATCCATGCCATCTGCTGAGGGTGCATTCCACACCAGTAATGGGGGGAAGGGGAGCATGGACCGATTCCATTATTGGTAAGGGAGGGGCACAACAGGAAAAGCTTGGGCACCACTGACTTGAACAGAGCCCAATCTTACTTACTTAGTTAACTTCACAATTCCCAATGGAGAGTACTGCTCCCTGTGAAGCCAATGGCAAACATTGTGAGTAAGACTGGATCAAAGTGAGAGCCTATGAGTAAGTTACTCACACCTTTCCAAATAAGTGGCAACAAAAACGTAATAGTACCCCACATCTTTAAAGATTTGTTTGCAACATATGTTTAAAAGTAATAATTTATCCTGTTTTATTCATTTTTGTCTTTTCCCTTCTGAAATATGTTACTGTAGCAATAAAGAAGCCATTGGCATGGGTGCAACTCCGTGATATCCAAATGTGCAGTGCAAAGCACAGTCATTTAGATAATGATGACCATCTTATACCATTAGCTGTAAAATGCAAGAGTTAAATGTGATGGTTTCCATGATCATATTTGTGGTATAAACAGGAATCCACTGAGATGTGATTATAATTACACCAGAAGATTATTTGTTCTTTCTTGATCTAAATTGTAAATCAACTCATACATATTTATACTCTGTTCAGGGACTACATTTGAACAGTCAGAGGTAGACTTGGAGAAACAGGCATTGCTTAATATGCTGTCAAAGTAATTTATTTTGGAAAACAAACAGAATTGTTAAAGATTTAGTATAGCTTTTTATACTTTTATTACAGTACTTCTTGCGGGCTATAACTAAACTGAGAGGTCTGAACAGTTAACACATCCATCAAGAAGCTCTTATTTGGGAGAATGCAGATACTGAGCGATTAGAATTTAGGAATCTTATTTGCAAAATTATTTGTATGGTACGTGCTGTGAAACTCAGCCTTTATTTTTGCTATCAAAAACAAAACCTATGTTAAGCCTATGAACACAAGAAACATCTGCATTATGCTCCTTGTACTCATGAAAAAAGCCATATAAGAGTTAATGTGTTTTTATTGTGTCTGTGCTTGAGTATTCATATTTAAGGGTCATACATGTGATAGAAAAGTAATGAGACCACGCTGAGGGGAAAAAAAAAATGAAGTAGTCAACAAGAAAAAAAATCAACCTCATTTATAATATTCCTGTGATCAGCAGGTGCATAACTCTCCCAGCTATGGTCATTAACGACATTCATTTCACACTTAACATCTACATTTGCAAACCATTTGAAAGTAAAATTACTTTTCAATTCAATTTTCAATTCTATTTTATATCTTCAACTTTGAGTGACTATTTTCCTCACAATGGCAACTATAGCGAGAATGTGAGTAAATGGTGGGCGACTACCCACGAGTCTAGACAAACTCATCTACTCAGATTACCTATTCACTTTGCTACTGTATAGACAATAATTTACAGCCATTTGTTAATGTTCACTTCAAGGCTTAAATGAACTTGGAAAAAAGCTGATGTTAGGCTGCTGAAGGGATGTTTCATTTATTAGACTTACTTGTTCTAAATATGAAGCTGTTTCCTCTCTTTTTAAATGACTCAACATAGAAACTTAACAGGTAGTGAAAGCAAATCTTCTTTCACTAATGTGAAAAAGGAACTCCCATATAAATCACCGTTCATTTAGAACTTTGAAACTTTTGTTCTGAAATCCGATAGAGAGCCAGCTAGTAAAACTTTACAATTATTGGTATGAGGATACAAACGTTTAGTTTTAATATTTTAACAGCACTTTACCCAGAGATGAGCTCATCACCTATAGATCATAACGTGCTTTATAAAAAGGTAGGTTAGTAGCATCATCCCCATTTTACAGAAACCGAGGAACAGAAAGGTGAAGTGACCTGCTAAAGTCACAGCCTCCCTCATTCAGCAATAGTTTATATTTACTTAGTGCCTTATTTTATGCACTGTGTATAACCTGATGTCCCAACAAGCTGTATAATACATTAACTGGCTGTTTGAAGACCTAAAATCCGAAGCAATTTGGTTCCATCCCTATCATAGATGTAGTTGTGTTGACAATCCATCAGAATCCTAAAACTAAAATACTCAAGATAGCTGATAAGTGACTGATCTAGTGAACTCCAGTTACAAATAGGCACCTTGTTCTTTACATCATGAGATCTCCCCTCCATGGATCTCATACCTATTCTTGAGAGAATAAAAAAATTAGTATCCATAAAAAAACAGCATCAGTGGAAAGTCTCAGAAAGAGACTCAAATCCCACAAAGCGGAGCGTCTAGAAGGAGTTGACACATAGAAGACCTTTGAGAATACACGCAACTATGAAATCAAAAAGAGGGGGCATTCATGAACCCTCCCTATAAGCCTTTTTAATCCATTTCATCAATTTAAGGTAGGACCTGAAAGCATGACCCTGATACAGTTACTAAACAGGAGTAATTTTCTGTAAGGGTGTTGTTATCACTATTCTCACAACTTTCTATATTGTAAAGCCTTTTGATGAATAACTCCAAACACTTAATTCCTTTTACTAGTTGGTTTCCTTTTTAGTGCCCCACCTTTACTGCCTTGAGAACAGAGCCCCCTGATTACCTGAAGGCAAATTCTACTACCTGTGCTGAGCCATACTATGTACGTTTAGAGTAAGGGTTATTTATGCAGGAGGAGAGTGGGGAAAGAGAGTGTACTTGCTTACATGCAATAATTCTTCACTGAACATATGAGTTGTAATTGAATCACATTTTGAGTACATGCTGATAGCACGAACCAAGGCTGTAACTCTCCAAGCTATACTGTTTGGAAAGTGTATGGGGACTTTGAAGAGCTGGTCTCGGGAAGAGGCTATGGCAGGATGATTATGGAGGGCATAAAACATACAAAGGGAGTGGGTGCATTACTGAGACCTTGGGGAGGCTGCCAGAGGCAAAGGAACCAAGTGGAGAATGGGGCTGAGCAGATTTAAAAAAAAAAAAAATTAAAATTAAAAAAAAAAAAGGTGGCCCTGTGAAACTATCAATGCAGCTTTACCGCAGATACTCTGACAGTTTTCATAATCACTGAATTTGGAGAGAAAATGTTCTATTAATTCATTAACATTAATTACTATATTAAAAAAGACAGTTTTAGGAATCTGTTAAATGTAAAAGTCACAGGAAAGGTTTCTGTTAAAACAGGTTTATGGTCAAATGATTAATATTTTTAAAACTTGAGAATATAATGTAGACAGCTATACAGTTCTGACAGCATTTTACTAGCTTATCTCCCATTTGAATGATAAGCAGATTTTAAAGAGATCTAATCTAACTTTCTGAAGGAACATTACTATGTAGTTTCATTTTCTGCAACTGGAAGCATATATTTTTAGTACTATAAAAATATGTTGTGTTAGTCCTCTGCTTTGTATTTTTTAAGTAAAACAAATATCCCCAAAAGTCCTGCAGCATGTTTTAAACATATAAATAATCAGGCGATCAAATACATCTGTGATGGTGGCCATATGAATGCCCATATAGAGATACAAACAATGGATCTTTGGTGAAACATAATGGAGAATACACATTTGGTTTTGGTTTGGCAGATACTAACCACTGGCACAGGACTTGAGACCACAAGGTTATGGTCGATGCTACAAACCTATTAATATAAAATGAAAATACTGAGATCAACAGTAATGTGGGTTTGGTGTTTCTGGGAAAACTAACTCCTTCAGATTCATCTCTCTCATTTCAGTTTATTAAATGAGAGTTTAAAAAGGATTTGTGCATGTGTTGCTTTGGTATACTGGGAATCTACTAGTCTTAGCATCTTGAGCAACATGGTAGCAGCTCTGCCTATATACCACATAAAGCAATGGGAAAGATTTCCACAGCTTTTGGAAGCTACTGGAAACAAGAGTGTATAATTTTGTAAAAGATTGAAGATATACATAATATGCAGAGCTAGGTTTTGCCAAACAATCATATCTAACATCTCAAAGCATATTAGTATTATGTACATCATCTTGTTCACAGAACCAATGGAGTATTGATCACTTTTCTAAGTTCACCTGCTTTAAAAAAAAAACGAAGTCCTCTTTACAATCAATTTCAAATTAAACATCTTTGACCAAAGTAGTCATATCTGTGACCAGACTCATGTCTTTTGTGTGTGTTAAAGAGTTTACAATAAGGTTAAAAGGCAGCTGATATGAATGAATGACTTATCTACTGAAAATTTCCAGTAATAATCTTGCAATATATTTGCTTTTGCTAACCCCACTCCCCAGGGCAGACTGCAGTGTATCAGCCACTCATCACAGGCAAAGGGGTTTGGACCTGATGCCTCTGTCTACCCGTGGGCTGCCTCCTTGCAACCACAGTGCCTAATAGGCCCTAATCTAGGCCTCGCACCCGGGGGGTTTCCAGGCTAGAGCTCCCCTGGCCTTTCCCCCTCAGCCCTGCTCCACTCTAGGTATTCCCTCAGGTCGCTGCAGCCAGGCCCTTCCCTCTCTGAACACAGAGAGAGACTCTAGCTAAGCTGCAGCCCAGCAGCCCCTTTATAGGTCCAGCTGCGGCCTGATTGGGGCATGGCCCAGCTGTGGCCATTTCCCCAATCTGCCTAGCTTCTCTTGCCCTCAGCCCTGGCTCTCTCCCAGGACTGGCTTTTAAGCTCCACAGGGCAGGAGTGGGTAACCACCCCACTACAATATATTGTGTGTGTGTGTGTGTATATATATTTTTTTATATATATATATATATATATATATATATATATATATATATATATATATATATATATATATATATATATATATATAGCTCAGCTCAATGCCTCCTTTCTTGGGTTTCAAATATTTCCAAATTCAATTTTATGGCACAGTGATTTGCTTTTTTGAAGCCTGGCTATCTATGTCAGATAATCTAGGAAAATGTAATTCCACAAAATAGCTTTTACTTTATTCAGTACAGACAAGATGCAGTAATGAGTATAAATGTGTGCAATGTCCAGCACATGCATCTCTTCCAAAACCTAGATTGGTTATGCCTAAAAATGTGGCTATTTATGATTCTAATTAATTTTGTTGGTTCTTCTCTTTCATTTATTGGCTGCTATCTCTTCCATTTTGTTCTCCTCTCCGTAAAATTATCTTTTCACAAGACAATCTGTCCCTTCAAGTTTAAAGACAAAGAAAAGGTTAAATTCATACCTGTGATATAATACTTCTGTAAGTACAGTGATAATTCTTCCACATAAGTTGTGTTTCAGTTCTAATTGCTGAGAGTTTTTCTATTATGAATTGCTAACCGACTTGTCCTTTAAACAGCCATACTATGTTGTTGTTTTTTTTTTACTAATACTGCATCTTCAAGTTTCAGATTCAGCACATTGATTTTAAAAAACAGCATTCAATTGTCCTTCCATGTTACATTAAACTGAACCACCAACACAGGTTACATAATAAATAATATTTTTTTCCTGTGGAGAGTCCATGTTAAAGGATAATTTCGTTTGTGGTATTATCAGAACATAATCTGACAAAAGGATATTATGAGTCATACCAAGCAAACTAAAGAAGTCCATTATAAAGAATTACCTCTATAGCCCATTGAAATGAACAGCATACATCTTATCAAAGGAGAAGCAAAACATTTAATATTTCAACTCAAAAGTGCTTTGGGATATACTTCATCAAAGATGAAATTCTATCGGTTACAATGTAAAGATCTCTAGGGTGGTTTTGAGACTATTAGATAGGAATATGACAACACACAGAGATCATGGCCTTGATCCTTGGGTTGGGCTGAGCTGTGCCTGGCAGAAGACCTGGGGAGATGGGGGAGCGAGGGAGGCTGGAAAAGTGGCTGCTTACTACCTTTATCACCCCATAAAGTCTACTCTAATTTAGGCTGGCTTTAAATGGCTCCAAGCGGGTGTTGTGCTAGCTGTGAACTGCCAGAGTGCAGTGCACTCTGGCCAAAACACCCCAACTATAACCCAAACGCTGTAAGAGCATCCATGGAGGATCAGTAACCTGGAGGGGGAAGCACTCTTCCTCCAAAGCTCCTTATTCCAAAGCTGACATGGAGCTTCTCTTAGTGCTAAACTGAACTCCGTGACTTTCACTGCATCATAGCAGTGACCACAAAGAAAGTTAGTGCACTGTAGATTCACACACTGGCTTGCCATACACTAACTCGGTGTACAGACAAGCACTCAGGGTTGGTCTTTCATATATTAACCTATATTATATCCCCCCCAACAACAGAATTTATTATTGGTTGTGACATTTATTTTAGAAGAGTTGTAAGTTTTACACATGATTCTAACCTTAGATTTCTCCTAATCTGTGTCTTGGCATATACTACCTTATCTATAAGGTGCAAGAGAAAACACTCTCCTATACAATGTGAAAATATAATAGCATGTACAGATATTTAAAAGAAAAGAGACCCGTTATACCTTTGGTGTTCAAAAATAACTGGATTTTTTCAAGTTCTCTAGCAATAAAAATCAATCATTTAAAAATAAAGCTGTTGATACTGGAATATTGTTCATGTATTTTTTTTTATTGAACAAAAGGAACAAAGAAATAGGAGCAGTTTTGGGCATATTTGGGCATAAATATTTAGTCAGGGCTTTTAAAATATGTTTTCAACATGTGAACAAGGCAATGATCACACACATTTTGGGAGTACTTGAAAACTCAGGATATATAAAGTGCTTTACAATTATGTATCTAAACAACCAACAACCTCGCTTATTACATCTAGCCTTGTCTCTATGGGTATGAGAGTCACATTTTCTGTTTAATATTTTCAGCATGATGGCACTCAGTCGCAAAGATTACTGTGAGACCAAATGAGAAACACCTGAGCGGGCCGGGGGCATGGACCGCTATTTAAGCATGCAATTACAATTTTCACCCATTGCAAAATATGATGACTTGTCTAATTACATGTCAAAATTAAGTTTATGCATTTCCAAATTATAATTTGCTCTGTTTTCTTTAAAAGCACTTTTGGGGATGCTTTTCCCCCCTCCTACATACCAAACTAATGAGAAACAGATATGATCGTAATTTTTTGCAAATTGTTTTGGGGCTAAAACGATATATACATTTGAGAACAATCAGAAATAAAGGGCATTTTAACCTTGCCAGTAGGGTAGACAGTAACTACAAACATCCATTCCCAGGATCTCTACCTTCTATAGGATTGTGGCAGCCAGGAATCTTTACTTTACCATTCACACTCTGTCCCCTTCGCTGTCCAGCACCCCCAACTCCAACTTCTTCACAACACTCCCATGCAAAACATGCTTCTGTCAAACCTGTCTCTCTCTTTGTTGATGATGCTATAGACACCAACAACTGTAACAGTCTATCTGAGCTCCAGCACTAATGAATACAAATTATGCTTTCTAATAGACCGCCAGTATCACGGACACATCAGATCAGGCAGCATTCTCAGATAGGGCCACATGACAGCAGAACATAAGAATGGCCATACTGGTCAGACCAATGGTCCATCTAGCTCAGTATCCTGTCTTCCAACAGCGGCCAACACCAGATATTTCCAAGGGAATGAACAGAACAGGGCAACAGGGTGGATTTGATTTAAATTAAATTGATTTAAATCACGAGTCAGGAAGACTTGATTTAATCATGGTTTTCTACATAAAAGTGCATTCTTGTTGGTTGTTATAACCTTAATACATATTCTTCACAACTCAGAGATAGATGTAGGTTTCATTTTTAGAAGGTACACACTACACATTTTTAAACAGTGATTTATTTTGAAAACTTTTCAGATTAGTTTTACAGCTATATCAGAAAATGAGTGAGTGATTGGTTATTTTATTTACCAAAGGTAATTGAAGCAGATATTTATGAAGTAATTGGGAGGTGAACTATCTCCATTATTCAACAGGTTAATCATTAATGTTTGGAGGATTTTCTTGCCATGCTGTATTAAGAGGAGAACATCACCAGACAGATATTTAAATTGTTTTATTTAACTAAAAACAACAACGTTAAATATTCTGGATTTTTTTCTCCAATAGCAAACATATAATATTTTAACAAAACAAGCAAATGTCCCTCACTTCTCACATTTATCTCCAGACTTCTTCTCCTTGTGCAGATCTATTCTGCCCCCCAACAATCTTCTATTCATTGAACTTTTTGAAACTTTGCACTTTTACAGAGAGGCAAGGGACTGACTGTGTGTACACAAATTTGCAGAGGGAAAATAGAGTTGAAGTCTGTTATTTCTCACCTCTATATATTAATTTATTTATTTTAAAACATTTTTGCTAATAACAAGCATGTTAACTCTGGAGACACATATCCACAGTTTGCAAACTGCAAAACTAAGCATCTCAGATAGTATCTTCTAGCCTGAGCACTAAGTCCCATTGGGTAGACAGAAAGATTAACCTAAATAATCTATGCAGAAGCCCGAGGAACCCCATAAGATTGGGTCCGTAATACATGAACTATTGGAACTCATTTACAAAACTTTTCTTAAACATTACATGAATATATTGTCTCATACTATAGAATTAGAATTTATAATCCCTTTTCCATTATGAGACATATTTGAGCTATAATGTATCTTAATTAAAACTATCTTTAGATAGGTTTTTTCCTCAAAAAGCATTTTATCAAAAAAATCTGATTTAAATTAAAAAAAAATCATTGATTTTTATCCATCCTGCAGAGCAATCAGCAAATGATCCATCCCCTGTTGTCCAGTCCCAGCATCTGCAAGTCAGAGACTTAGGGACACTCAGAGCATGGAGTTGTGTCCCTGACCATCTTGGCTAATAGCCATTGATAGATCTATCCTTCATGAACTTATCTAGTTCTTTTTTTTAACCCTGTTACAGTGTTGGCCTTCACAACACCCCTTGGCAATGAGTTCTACAGGTTGACTGTGCATTGTGTGAAGAAGTTCTTCCTTTTGTCTATAAATAACACTTCCTTATTCACTTTCTTCACACCTTTCATGATTTTATAGACCTGATTCCTATCCCCCCTCAGTCTTCTCTTTCCAAGATGAACAGACCCAGGGTTTTTAATCTCTCCTTGTAGGGATGCTGTTACATACCCCTAATCATTTTTGTTGCCTTCTCTGTACCTTTTCCATTTCTAAAATATCTTTTTGGAGATGGGGTGACCAGAACTGCACGCTGTATTCAAGGTGTGGACGTAATGTGGATTTATATAGTGGCATTATGATCCTTACTGTCTTAATACCTATTTCTTAGGTATTAAGTATACCTATTTTTGCTAAGTTTTTTTCCCCTTTAAATAAAGTGAGAGAACTGGACTGCGACAGATATCTTGAGATGAAATGGGTTCCGCAACCTAATGTCTTAGTAAGCAAGAGGACCATCACTTGTCAACCTGAGACACAACAGTGGGACCCAGTGAAGGAGTGTACTACTCCTTAAGGGTCAGCCAGAAGCTCACAGCCTGAGATAATCAAGGAGACTCCCTGCTCCACCTTGAACAGTCCTTTTTAAACAGCAAGAGGAAATTGAGTGGAGAAGAGAGACTAGAAATGGTCTAGCTGACAAACGGGGTGAACTCTCTCCAGCATGTTAGCCTGACCAGGCACAGACTATTTTTGAACTTTTAGATACAAAATCCAAAAGCTTCATTTAACAAACAATAGGAAAACAAACTTCTCAAAACTAGACCCCATCTCCCTCACTAAAGCCACCCCTGCACACCCTCACAGAAGAAGCTATAATTCCCTGAACACTGGGCAGGATTAAACTGAAAAAACAGGGACTGTCCCTGCCACACTGAGAGGACTGCAAGGAAGGCACTGCCAATTTGAAGCCAATCCACCACTTCATTAGCTGCCAAGGTAAAGAATGAATGGCCAGAAGGATATGATTATGGCTACTCATTGCAGCAAATAAGCACTCTGTGGCATTACGCATGTGATGCAAATGGTGGAAAGCCTTGATAGGAAGGAAATAGGATACGAAAGCCTTGTGGTCATGAAGGTATATGCTAGTGTTAAGAGATCACAGAATATTTAAGGGGTAGCCTATGCAAAATGCACAACTGAGTGAAATGCTATACTTTGTCCGAAACATGGCTTTAATTAGAAAGGGAGTGGTCAGAAAAGACTATGAGATTCTTAACCTAATTCACTAGACCTGTGAACAAATCCCCTGAACAAGAAGATTGGCAAGCCACCTTATACATATACTCTTTATGTAGCATTTTCCCAGTGTGGGCTACAAGGTCACTCAGATACATCCAGCTGGCAATATCATTTGTGCATTCTTCCCAGTCCCACTGGGCAAGATGTATAGTTGCATACTGATGATGCTCTGCTTCATGTTTGTAAGTAGTCTTGCAGAGAGATCTTCTGTACACACTGGACAACACAGGCCCCATTTCAGAGATACTACACACACTACCAATCCCTTCATTGATGACGCAAATTGCCTAGTGCCACTAACTGACATCTATCTTCAGTGTCTGCAGTGTTGTGGGTCCAATATAAGATATTGCCTCGCCCACCTTGTCTATCTATCTGCAGATTCAGGCACAACTAACAATATCTCTTAATCCACTGAATCAAAAGCAAACGAATGGTCCTACATGACTAGCCAATCCTGATCTAAAACCAGCAGAAATCATTCATGATTCTGACCTTTGTGGTCTCAACTCCAAAAAGAAAGGCCAGAACCTACATAGTATGTCATTAGTATCCAAGAACACCAGAAGCTGAATATTACTGGCCTTCCCAAAAGACAAGGCTTGAGACTGGGCAATAATGGGCAAGCAATACCACATCAAGAGTTTATCTGCAAGTATAATTATCATAGAATCATAGGACTGGAAGGGACCACGGGAGGTCATCTAGTCCAGGGCCCTGCACCCATGGCAGGACTACATATTATCTAGATCCTCCCTGACAGGTGTTTGTCTCACCTGCTCTTAAAAATCTCCAATGATGGAGATTCCACCACCTCCCTATGCAATTTATTCCAGTGCTTAACCACCCTGACAGTTAGGAAGATTTTCCTAATGTCCAACCTAAACCACCCTTGCTGCAATTTCAGCCCATTGCTTCTTGTCCTATCCTCAGAGGTTAAGAACAACAATTTTTCTCCCTCCTTCATGTTACAACCTTTTATGTACTTGAAAACTGTTATGTCCCCTCTCCGTTTTCTCTTTTCCAGACTAAACAAACTCAATTTTTTCAATCTTCCCTCAATTGTCATGTTTTCTAGACCTTTAATCATTTTTGTTGCTCTTCTCTGGACTTTCTCCAATTTGTCCACTTATACCCTTCCTCTGACTACAGGCTAAAACCTCTATTCTGCTCTTACCCTGAAAAATGGGTTGTACCAATATTCAGGAAAGGTACTAGTGGGGAGAACAGCTCCCTTCCTAGGTTACACTGGCTACGGAGCCACTACAGGGAGGCTGCTTCAGACTGATGGCTAAAGTAGCTCTGTGCATCCTTTAGTACCTCCACCATAGGATGGATATCCACACCATGGAAGATCTTCTTTCCCCTTTTTCTCATAAGAACATAAGAATGGCCATACTGGGTCAGACCAAAGGTCCATCAAGCCCAGTATCCTGTCTTCCAACAGTAGCCAATACCAGGTGACCCAGAGGGAGTGAACCTAACAGGTAATGATCAAGTGATCTCTCTCCTGCCATCCATCTCCACCCTCTGACAAACAGAGGCTAGGGACACCATTCCTTGCCCCTCCTGGCTAATAGCCATTAATGGACGTAACCTCCGTTAATTTATCCAGTTCTCTTTTAAACCCTGTTATAGTCCTAGCCTTCACAACCTCCTCAGGCAAGGAGTTCCACAGGTTGACTGTGCGCTGAGTGAAGAAGAACTTCCTTTTATTTGTTTTAAACCTGCTACCCATTAATTTCATTTGGTGGCCCCTAGTTCTTATATTATGGGAACAAGTAAATAACTTTTCTTTATTCACTTTCTCCACACCACTCATGATTTTATAGACCTCTATCATATCCCCCCTTAGTTTCCTCTTTTCCAAACTGAAAAGTCCTAGCCTCTTTAATCTCTCCTCATATGGGACCCGTTCCAAACCCCTCATCATTTTAGTTGCCCTTTTCTAATGCCAGTATATCTTTTTTGAGATGAGGGGACCACATCAGTATGCAGTATTCAAGATGTGGGCGTACCATGGATTTATATAAGGGCAATAAGATATTCTCCGTCTTATTCTCTCTCCCTTTTTAAATGACTCCTAACATCCTGTTTGCTTTTTTGACTGCCGCTGCACACTGCGTGGACGTCTTCAGACGTATCCAAGATCTTTCTCCTGATTAGCTGAAGCTAATTAGCCCCCATCATATTGTATGTATAGTTAGGGTTATTTTTTCCAATGTGCATTACTTTACATTTATCCACATTAAATTTCATTTGCCATCTTGTTGCCCAATCACTTAGTTTTGTGAGATTTTTTTGAAGTTCTTCACAGTCTGCTTTGGACTTAACTATCTTGAGCAGTTTAGTATCATCTGCAAACCCTGCAACCTCAAACCTCTGTTTACCCCAGGTCATTTATGAGTAAGTTGAATAGGACTGGTCCTAGGACTGACCCTTGAGGAACACCACTAGTTACCCCTCTCCATTCTGAAAATTTACCATTTATTCCTACCCTGTGTTCCCTGTCTTTTAACCAGTTCTCAATCCATGAAAGGATCTTCCCTCTTATCCCATGTCAACTTAATTTACGTAAGAGCCTTTGGTGAAAGACCTTGTCAAAGGCTTTCTGGAAATCTAAGTACACTATGTCCACTGGATCCCCCTTATCCACGTTTGTTGACCCCATCAGAGAACTCTAATAGATGAGAAAGACATGATCTCCCTTTACAGAAACCATGCTGACTTTTGCACAACAATTTATGTTCTTCTTTGTGTCTGACAATTTTATTCTTTACTATTGTTTCAACTAATTTGCCCGGTACTGATGTTAGACTTACCGGTATGTAATTGCCAGGATCACCTCTAGAGCCCTTTAAATACTGGTGTTACATTAGCTATCTTCCAGTCATTCTCATGTTCTTCAGACACAAAATTGTTCTTCACACAAATTACACAGAGACAATATAGGAAAAAAGCTTTTGCAACCAGCCACAATGAGTCAAGTTTAAGTTAGGCTTCTGCAGTCTCCTTCTCGCTACACATGTGTGTCATGGAAAGTCTACTGACATTTCCATTCAACTCCCAGAGCAAATGGTCACAAACCCTCAACTCTTTGCTGACCTTTTCCCCTCATCTGCAGGTGAACCAAGCCCCATTCCTCCCTGGCAGAGTTACTCCACAGTCCCTATAAGAAGGGCAGTGGTGTCAGTTTCTAGTTCAGGGATCTAGTTATTTCCCCACCAATCACTGGAAGGGTTTTTTTCTATACCACTTATGCTATTCTATATAGGTTCTTATATCATGATCATCACCGTAGTATCTCAGTACTCGGACACATGTACCCATTTTCCTCAGGACAGCTAGCTGAAATTTCAGAAGCAGCATCTCCTATCATGAATACATTTAGGAAAAAAATGAAACTTCATATGAAATTATCCTTTGAAATGTCAGGCTTCTGGGATAACCGAAATCTGTAACATTTTCTTTAAAATGGTAATAGTGTATACAGTAAAAGCGTTGTTATCCAGCCCTGGACCAACCAGAAAGCTCTATAAATCAGCATTTCTAATCTTCATAGATAGTCCGGTTGATAGTTCGGTTGGCGCGGGGCCAGCGGCTCCCTACCTGGCTCCGTGTGGCTCCCTGGAAGCAGCGACATGTCCCTGCTGGTCCTAGGTGGAGGAACGGCCACGAGGGGTTTGGAGAGTGGGAGGGACTGCGGGGCTGGGGCATGGGAGGGGGTGCGGGCTCTGGGAGGGAGTTCGGGGTAGGGGGTTGGGGCACAGGAGGGGGCTCGAGATGCCAGATCCAGGGGCACTCACCTCAGGCAGATCCCCACAAGCAGCAACCTATCCCTTCTGTTCCTAGGTGGAGGCGTGGCTAGGTGGCTCTGCACGCTGCCTCCGCCCCCAGGTTCTGCCCCTGCCCATAGGTTCTGCCCCCGCCCATAAGTTCTGCCCCCACAGCTCCCATTGGCTGCAGTCCCCTTCAAACTTTATCTCTGATGATTTTATGTTTTCTTCCAGGCCATTCATAAAAATGTTAAACAACACAGGACCAAGAACTGATCCTTGTGGGACTACACTGGAAACAACCTGCTTGCTGATGATTCCCCGTTTACAAGTACAGTTAGCCAGTTAATTTTATATCTTATAGAAGTCTTACAGAAGTGTAAGTATGCGTGTGTCTGACCACAACCGTGCCAGTGACAAATCTTATGGTAAGAACATTTTCTCAGTCTTTGCCCTTTTGACCAAGACATGGTGAGGTATTCATCTTTCACTACCTTTTCTTAAAAGACTAATTTTTAATACCTCTGGATTGATTTAGGTGCATGAAGTAATATCTTTTATTGGATCAACTTCTGTTGGTGAGAGAGAGAGAGAGAGAGAAGCTTTTGAGGTACACAGAGCTCTACTTCACCCTTTCGCATTCTACGTTCTTAGCAAGATAGGTTGGTGTTTGATCCATTTATTGATACTTAAAGAAATCATCATAATAGCTGGCGATGACGACTCCCCACTTCTCGGCCATCTGGCTCGGCAGGCATGATCAGTTTCCCAATGTTTCAGAATGCTTATTCAGCACCAATGTCCTCATTACCTTCCTTCCTCTCTATTTGGAATGTCTTTTTCTAAACACTAAGTAGTTGCTTTGCCTCACTTTCAGCAGACAATAAAATTCTCTCCATAGGTGGTAAATCTTATTTGAGATAGTAATACATTATGTTGACAGTCATGAATCCCTCTAATATATCATCTTAACATAAAAGACTGCAAATTTTATAGGATATTCCACAAGATGTGACATGGGCAAGAGGAGGTCCATTTTCTGCTACTGTACTCTATTCTGCCATGATCTTTAGAAAAATGGGGAGATCTGCTCATGCATGTCCCCAGAGGAAGGATTTTGTCCTTAGTCTGTGCCACAGATCTGCAGATACAATTTGGCATCAGTGGCAGCTTTTGATCGAAAAGATGTTAGGAATCAGAGGACCAAGTAAAAATATCTTTCATACAAGATAGGAGATTCTTCTGAGTCAGGCTCAAGTTTAAAACAGATTAAGTAGATTTTAGTTTTCAGCATTACACGTTCCTTAATGTTAGCCAGTCTAATATCCAAAATGTGAAAAAAATTACTTGTTACAAAAGGCACAAGGTGTTGACATTTTGCTATTTAAATTTACATTTGGCAGAGTAGACGTAAGTGTGTATCTGAGAAATTATTTCCAGCCTTGATGTGACAGTCTAGAGCTTTTAGTAGGTCATTTTCCCCACATTTGTTTTGTATCATAAGCTTTTAACAGACTGCACTGAAAATGAAAACTGGAAGACAAAGCCTATTTGCACCTATTACCTAGTGGTTAATTAGGAAGAAAAGGCAACTTAGGTTTACAAATGATAATATTAAACAAAACTATCATGCCTCTATTTTTGTTAAGTCTATAATGGAGAAAAATAAAATATGTTTGATAATAATCAGTCCACCAATTCAAACAGCATGGATTAGAATAGGATACAATACTTATGATGTAGTACATACTTTCTGGTGGTAGTCAATTTGCCTAGCAACTTTCATTCACAATGTTGTAAAGTATATGTGAGAGAAGTTTTAAAGCATTTTATTATCAACTTTCTTGAACTGTCCCCTTATGATGGCTACTTCACAGTTGTGTTCTCACTAATATTCTTAAACCGAGGACACTCTACAGGGAAGGGAGCAAAGCTGATGTCTTTCTCATAGGTACAACAAAGGAAACACTGGTGGGAAGGGCAAATGTAAGCATGCAGGTAGGGACCTTTCTAGTCTGTGGAGCAGATACAACACCTGGAATAATGACCTAAACCTTATATTTTCTACCCAGAAAAGGGTCTGCATCTACCAATACTGGGGAAGTGCAGATCCAATATAGGAAAAACCCTCTTATGAATTTGGAAATACGAAGAAATAAAACTCCAGGCCCTGTTCCTTGAAATAAAGGCAAGGTCATTCTCTCTGGAACTCAAGCTAGGAGAAATCCCGGGGTGAAACCTCAAGAGAGCATCTAATGTTCTTCCCTACTCTTAAATTAAAAAAAACAAAACTAAACTAAAACCCAAAACCATTGCAGTAAGACTCCTAAAGGAGGAAAAGACCAAGAAGATCACAAAAGAGTATGGTCAGTAGAACTACAGATGGGAAAAGGGAGAGTTTCTGGTTGGGCGAGTCCCATCTATGTCTACAGTTTCTTCTATTGGAGAAGTGAGAACTCCTAGCTCTGAAGAAGCCTCCTGAAAGAAGAAACAAAAGAAGAGCAGGAAACAGGAAAGACGATAGAGATACCCCTCTGTATAAAACCTAGGTGATTTTCATAGTTACAGAAGAGAGAACAGATAGTGTTTCTCAGTGACTTATGTCTTAAAACAGCTTATTTGCTTGGAGTGGCAGGAAGGGACATTTGGACTTAAAGCCTCAGTTTGGGTTCCAGTACCCAAGTCACAAATCCAGACTTTGGTGGCAGTGCTGAGAGCCCTAGCTGCCAGCCATATGCTTTCAAAAACTGCATTGTATTAAAGAAGTATGTTCTACAGATTCCAAAAATAAACTTAATAACTTGCTTTCAGGCCACTGCCATGGACACCTGAGGGGATAGTTTCTCCAAAGTCCTCTGAATGGCCCTTGAAACAAATTTAAATAGTACAGCCACTTAAGGCTAAAACAGCCCAGTATAATTCTGCAAGTTAGTTCAGACTGTATATCTCAGTTATATCTGGTATGGAAGTCATTGTGTCTGTTGATAGAGTAATTTTGGAACTGTGTGCTTGACAGAAGACTCCACATGGCAAGCTATGAGAAATGTGTCTGAATCCTCTGAAAAGTTGAGGCCCTGCCTCACAATTGTGGGAAAAAACAAAGACTTGTCCATTGAGACCTTTCAATAATGTTCAAATAATGTTCAATAATGGCCAAAAAGTGAGATACCAAGTGCCTTTTCAGAGCAGCTCTGTTAAATGCTTATCCACTGGACTTTGGAGGACTTTCTGTGTCCAGTGAAGTTAGGGCTCAGCCAATCATTTATTATTCAAATAAAGCAGAAGGCCTCAATTCCATATTTGTATAATTTTGTATCTGTTTTACCCCACTCATACTCCCTCTTGGATACCTTCTAAAAACTGGACAAGGACTCAAATTAAGGACAGAAGAAAAGGAAGCATGCAGAGTACACTAAGCACCTCTTGCAGATAAATGAAGCCTGAGGGAACATAGACTGATTAATATATCCAGGAATCTACTCCAAATGCTTCTGCATTTGGAGAGGACATGAGAGCAAGATAAATCCGGCAGGAAAACCCCCTGGCTTAAAGAAGTCTTAGACCAGGAGGACTTAAGAAATAAATAAATTACTGCTGAGAAGCAGCCTCACTTACACTTGTCAAAGGAAAAGTATCTCAAAGAGGTAACGCCTACTTTAGGAAGATAGAGAAGAGAAGTAGGAATTGTTGATTTCTGAAAAGAATGTATAGTGCTGAGGAGCAGAGGTTTCATTTATAGCCAAAGGCTAAGCCTGGACGTGTACAAGGACACAGAGTTGGAGAAAGGCACCTCTAAGAAGGCACTCTCCTCAGATATGTTAAAGAAAATTTTGCTAGAAAGGAGGTTAGTTAGAATAATCTCTAGAGTAAAATATTTTATTTGATTCCTCCTCCCCACCCCCTTTCCCTTATTTTTCTTTGGATGACTCAAAGGAAGACAGGGTTAACATGGAGAGGAAAAAATATGACTTTGGCATAGGCTTTGAGCTGTCAGGATGACGGAAACTAAAAGTCTGAGGGAAATGTGTAGGACGGTTCCTTTATACTAACCTTGAATGACAATTTCTTTCAATTTTGCTACCTGGTAGGCAAATCTATAACGCTGTCCATTAGTATCTAGTTTTGTATGATGGGGAAAGAGGAGGAGACTAACATTTAGGATGACCAGACAGCAAGTGTGAAAAATCGGGACGGGGATGGGGGGGTAATAGGAGCCTATATAAGAAAAAGACCCAAAAATTGGGCCTGTCCCTATAAAATCGGGACATCTGGTCACCCTACTAACATGCAACTTCTCTCATAGTTTCAACTTGTCTCTTCTATTTTAAAAATATATTCCTTTTATGCCCTTCCAATCTTCCAACTGTAGCCCCTGTATTTCTCTTACTGCAATGACTATTGGGTCATTATGTTTAGCCACCGCTTTTACTCTGAAGATACTGTTTCTACAGAGGAGAATTAACAGGTTAAGATGCAAAAGGCAGTCTTTCTTCCTCTTCCCTATCACTCTGAAAAGGTCTCCTCCACATAGATATATTTTGTAGCCAGGAAATAAGATTTTCAGACCCTTCAGTAATACCACAGGTTTTGCTTAAGGTTTTGTACAACAGAACTGAAAAAAACCCAGGGGCAAGGGATAGCTTAGTGGTTTGAATATTAGCCTGCTAACCCCAGGGCTGTGAGTTCAATCCTCAAGGAGGCCATTGAGGGGTCTGGGGCAAAAATTGGGGATTGGTCCTGCTTTGAGCAGGGGTTGGACTAGATGACCTCCTGAGGTCCCTTCCCACCCTGATAGTCTATGGACTGGATGATTCTTAATTTAAGAACACCTCATAAAAATGCAACATTTGAACATATTCACAGACTAGGGAAGAGTGAATGTGATCAAATGCCAAGAATTAAAGGCATCTATCTCCAAAGGGAAGCTAAGAAATTAATTCTGAGTAGGAGGAAAAAAGTGTTCATCTTCTTTAAGACTACACACTAATCACAACAGAGGCTCATTTTTCAGCTGCGACTGTGCCTATTACTATTAATTCCATAATAAATTGCACTGATCCTCACACACCCGCCAAGCAAGACAACCCGCAAGTGCTCACTGGGATTATCAGGTTTCTACATTGCTACCAGATTTGTGCTGCTGCCTCCTTCACAAGGGCAACAGCAAGGCGTTTTTTTCCTACGTACAATGCCTGGGAATGAACTAGCTAATCTTTTCCTTAAATTATAGAAATAAATGTACTTAATTTACTTCAAAAAAAAAAAAGTTGTTTCCACATTTCATTCTTATTTCGCAAAATCGAAAGAGCAAGCTACATGCTATTAAAAGTTAACCACCAGCTTTTGAATTTCAAATGGGTCTCACCAGATAGATCTGTTCAATGAACTTTTACCTTCAGCCTGTTATCTAAAATCTTCAATGCTGTCAAAAGTAAATGATGGAATGATCATCTGTTTTCTGCTTCTAATTTTACAAGGCCATTCCAAGCTCAACAATGCTAAACATGAAATTTGAGGCAAGCATGAATAATTTATCATATCACTGTCCTCAGAACTACAAGACTAATTATGATAGCAAACAATTCAAGTTTAAGTACATTGATAGACAATTAAAACCTCATTAAACCTTATCAATTATTTCAGAAAATACCTTAGAATATTCTAGCTCTAAAGTGTTTAAAAGCCAGAAAATTCTAAGCTAAAGTTTTTTTAAAAACAAAACAAATGCTTGAAAGTCTGGAAATCTGGTTCAACACACAACCTTAACTCTGCCCCTGTATTCTGGCACCCTGTGCACCATCCTTGTGAAGTAGTTAAGTATTACAACCATTTTCCAAATTTTTTGAAACCATTCATTTGTAATTGTCCACAGGCTATGAACAGTTTAAACTTCATATAATCTTGTGGTTCTTCTATACACTAAGTAGTCAGCAACCTTTGACTGCATATTTCTTATATGCCATCAAAGATAGGTCTGGAATTTTAAACTCCATAGTTTAAACTCCAGAGTTTGAGTTTGCATAGTTCCTCTGGTTTTATCAAATATATACAAAACAAACATATTCTGAGTCACAGGATGATTTCTTACATCTGAATCTTTGGATAACACTACATGAAAAGTCGAGACATATTATCAACTATCTTACCTTCAAATATGCTTTATGTAAAACGGTTCTTTGTGAATTTTTAATAGCTGTACTTTATGGTACATTTCTTCCTGTCCCATTTTTGCATACAGATGGAAATGTTCTGAATCTAGTTTGAGGCTGATCCCCTTTTTCGTATTCTGTTCTGTGATTGATCTGATCACAAACAAGAAATTCTTCAAGGCCATCCATCACTCGTGGCAGCAGCTGAGCTAAACCTTCTAACTTGCTGCTGCCAGCCAGTCATGCGAGATTCCTGTCATAAATACTGAATGTGCAAACAACTGTTTAAATTAGCTGTCCTATCTCTTTTAAAGCGATTTCAGTGGAAATACAGGCTGATATTTTGTATGGTGGCATGAGGTGGAGGAGACTGAGTTAACATTTGTCACATTAGGAATCAATGCATTGGTCTGGCTGGCAAATATTTAAATTGATTAAATTTTTTTTTAATCCCTAAACATAGAAAAAAAATTAGAACTAAAGCAACAGAGCATGTAATTTATGTATCCTTTTTGAAGCAAATAATAACAAGGCTGTTAGTAATACTGGGTATAGCCATCTGCTGTAAATATAGTAGCCAATTGCTTAACACTCAGTTTTAGAAATTTTGCTACCTTTTTGAAATAACAAAAGTAGCTTATGTTTGGAAAACATTTGGGTAGGAAAGAAAACAGCATCTGGCTTGCACTGGCATTCTTGGTAAATGCTCCAAAATATGGGGCATGTGCAGGTGCGAGTAATTCTGCTGCTTGGAGTCTGACCAAATGTACACACATTCATTCTTTTTGAAGTACTAACTATGATGCCAGTCATTCGTCACAATTTATAACAGATGGTTTTATTTTACATGTCAGTTTTCATGTAAGCTGTGAAACTGGCATATCACATTATAATTGATAAGTTCTACAACAAATAAGTAAACCTGTTCATGTGAGAAAATGCATAACACAATCCTAGCAGAAAGGCAACATGACATGGGCAAGTCACTTCACTTTTCCATCTCAGTAGCATTTTCTCAATTTTATTTTAAAACCTCAATTCTTCAATCTGTATTATGGGAATAATAATATTTACCTGCTATCTTGCTGGGGTAGTATTATGACTAATAGTTGTAGAATACACTTGAACACGTGAAATGCTATAAAATGCTTAATAGTGAAAATGAGTTTGAAAAGATCTACTAGTTTATCAAGTCCATCCCCCAGGAATATGGGGTGGGGAGCCTATGGCCCGCGGGCTGGATCTGGCATGCTGCTTGATTTCATCCGGCCCGCAGCAAGTCTCCGTGCCGCGGGCCGGAAGCCCCAAACCCTGGCACTCCCTCCGCGGGGCTGGAGCCGCGAGCGCTGGCTCACCCCTCTACCGGGGGAAGCTAGGGTGCCAGGCCATTACAAGTCCAGTTGGCTCAGGATAGCTTCCAGAAGCAACCGGCATGTCCCTGCAGCCCCCTAGGAGCAGGAGCGATCAGGGATGCTCCGCACGCTGCCCCCGCACCCAGTGCCAGCTCTGTAGCTCCCATTAGCCGGGAACTGTGGCCAATGGGAGCTGATGGGGCAGCACCTGTGGGCGTAGGCAGCGTGCACTGCACAGAGCCTCCTTGCCCCTCCACCTAGCGACTGGACACGGCAGCCACCTCCGGGAAAAGCGCGGTGCCAGGGCAGGCAGGGAGCCTGCCTTAGCCCTGGTGTGTCGCCAACCGTGAGCCACCGAGCTACAGGTCCTAGAACGCCTAGAGGACACTGACCCAAATCCCAAATGGCTGTCAGGAGTGAGGAAACTGAGGACAAACTGAGATAACAAATGTTTGCTTGCAGGTATTTATGGAGTTCAGCACTGGCCACAATGCCTTTTGTTGTCGGTTTCATCACACAGTCTTTTGCTAATGCAAAGAGGATTGATCAAAATACACAACCTTCTCTAACTCCGGTCACAAAATCGAATCATCCCCCCACGCCTGCATCTGATCTGACTGCATATCTACTTCCATCATATAAACTCCTTATTACATTCTTCAGCTTGTCTGGTAACCCACACCTTCTAGCAATATTACACAGGTTTCTCAGTGGACACTGCTGAATATTTCTAAAGGTTGATAAAGTTGATTTAGATGGGTTTTTGCCAAGTAATAGCTTTTTCAATGATCTGTCAAAGAGTGAATATCCATTCACAACATGATCTACCTGAATGGAACCCTGCCTGTTCTTTCTGTAACATTTCATCTACGGTCGTCATTCTATTCAGCAAAATGGGAGCCAATTCTTTGCCTGGGGATTGACAGCAGTACAATACCTCTCCAGTCTGTGCACGGAGTAAGATTGCCCCTTTTTTGCCAATGCCACTACGATACCATCTTCCCTGTCTTTCACCCATATTTTCTTAAACTTTTGCTAGCTGCTCAATCAGAATTTCACCTCCCACCTTTAGTATCCCTACTTGAATTCTGTCAACTGCAGGAGATTTCCCCTGCTTAAGCTCTTTGAGGGTTGCTTTAATCTAATCAGGTGTTATTGGTCCCTCTTCTGTTCCTAATTTAGCACTGGAATTTCTGTTGAGCCTGTGTATGATTGTTGGTGTAAGGATCTGAGGACTAAAATGTGGGTCTTCAGAGCCTAGGACAGCTGATATTCCCACAGACCCACTCCAGGAAGTACTACCCCAGAGACCCAGAATGATGGTACCCTGCAGCTCTCTGATTGGCCAACCACCCTATTTAACCTCATGGGTGCCACAGGGCAACCACAGACTTGGGCCTGCTGCCATGCCAGACTTTGCTTGATCTCCTGATTTCCGGTCTCTGACTACAGCCTGACTCTGACCCTGATTCCTGCCTCTCAATTCTAGCCTGGAAACTCAGGACACTCAAAAAAACCCAAAAAACCTGGCACATACTAGTACAGCTTAATGTACATTAAATATATAATTCAGAGCCTGAGTCTACTGACCTTTACAGCACACTGCAGGCCCCATCTCTTCCTGCAGGCTTTGGTAGTTGGATATTACTTGTTAGCGAGGAAAATTTGAGGTATTAAATAGTAGAAATGATGGGCCGGATAGTGCAAGGTGTATTTCAAAGATTGAGAACTTAATTGAAGCACTCATTCACTTTTAAAAGGACTGCAACCATACCTCTGTCAGTCAGTCAAGACCTAATTAGGAATTTACCCTCTGAGACATGGAGGAATAGGGATAAGCCTCGGGACCCTTCCTAAACCAATGAGCCTAAAATACTGTAGAGCTGCTTCCCAACTAGGAGCAAGTTGTACTTACTCCACAACTGTTCATTTCACATATCCTGAGTTCTGTAGGACCCAGTCAATTCTGTGGTACAAAGCTCAAGAGACCAGGAAAATTAAAAATGTATTCCAATAGTTGGAGGGTTAGCCAGGATGTTAATGGGTGCAAGTTAAGAGCATATTTAGGCTTCCCCATTCAATGCCTCTTATTATTTCTGCTCATATTGTTTTCAAAAATATAAACTTCCCAAGCTACGGAAGAACAGAGTCAGTCTCTCTCTCTCTCTCTCCCCCCCTCCCCTGTGATTGCTCAGTATGCAATTTTCAAACAACTTGAAGATACAAATCCTATTTTCTTTGAACTTCAGTTATAAATAAAGCCTCTTTGAGGACGGTTCACGTGCCAAGTTTGAGAGTTGGGCCAAAAAGTATGTTAGAATTATTCTTTAAAGGGAAAAGTGGATTTTTCAGTTTTACATGAGTTTCCTCAAACTTTCAAAACATATTCATACTAAAGATACACCAAATATGGAAAGTTTCAACCTAAAAAGTGAAGTTCTTGGTAAGTTGTGAGTGTTTTAATGGAAGCTATTCTGCAGACTTCAATATAGTGGTCTTTACTTAGCAGACTTAATGCTATAAACAAGATTAAGCAGTGGAATGATAATGCGATACACTGGGCATTTCAGCACAGGTGGAAAAAATGTGCAGCACCTCAGCATAAGTTTAAATGTTACTCTGCTAGCCTGGAATAAAGTGAGCAACTCGCATGGTCTGTTTCCTGGACTACAAGGACTCATTTTCTAGCCTCATGTGGTTGGTGCCTTCTTTACCGTTCTGATTTCCAATACTTTAACATCCAAAAAGGAGAGGAGTTACTTTCATCCCACCATCCACGTTCATATATTTTTCCCCCCTTTCTTTCAAAAATGCTTCACATACCATGCAGTTTTCTTCTCCTATTTAAACAACTTGATTTCCTTTCTCTTTGTTCCTACTTTCCCATTTACTCTGAAATATTCTAGAGAATTTGTTTTCTTTCCTGTTGGTCGTCTAATCAACTCAGGAAATATTATGACCTACCACCACCATGTAGGGGAGGATCACAGTCCATCAAGGGTGGAGAAAGGGAGCCTCCTGTTCTACAATTCCTTTAAAAATTAGAGCATAGCAGAGGTGGAATTCAAAATGCCTTACAAGGCATTTAGCTGAATTCTACCCCCTTCAATGAAATAGGAGAAATTAAAAACATTTCACAGCACTTTAATTTCTACTTCAACAGAAGACTATTTCAGAGCTGTACATGGTATGCCCATGCTGAGGAAGCAGGTGACTACACTTTGCTCTAACCCTCTTGTCCTGTGCTCATTAGAGGGAAATACCTAACCACTGCAAAAAAACAGACAATTAATAGTGGTCTAAAGGCAATTTCAATTTGTTAAATTTTCAAACAATTAAAATTAACACAATTTTATTAAAAGTGCTCAACACAAGCAATCTTTTGTGTAGTGGGCTAAATAATGCAGTACAAACCAAAGAAGTTTCTTTCAAGGTTAAAAATAAAAGGACAAATTGTAAGAGAAAGCAAAGCAAGGCAGAAAGGACTGAAGACAAATGATAAAGAAAGAACAGGCACAAAGACAGTAAGGAAACAACTGAAATAAGACAAAAGGTATACACAGTAGGGAAAAAAACAGGAAGAGAAAAGGGAGTTATTAAGCTTGAAATCCTATTCTTACAATATTTGACACACATTCTGGTACTTCCTCTCACAAATATTGCCTATACTGTACCTGTGCTATGGACTTTTTATATATCTTAAAGTTCCTGTCTTCTACAAACACTACATTTACATACAATTAAGTGGTCAACTCCCTCATTAGGGAAAAAAATCTAAGTTTAATATATTTGCTTGAACTAATATTCTAGACCAGAGGTTCTAAATGTTGTCAATTTGGACTTCATCTAAACAGAAAGATTGCCTTGTAGAGACCTCTCTTCCAGTCAAGTTTGTGCGAACTATGTCTCTTCTTATTTGCACTTGCATAACATTCTTGCAAACCACAGCAACTGCTTGCATGCCAGGGTAATATTAGGAAATTATTTATGTATTTTTAACTTCATTTAATTCAGTTCAGAAGGAGATCTGATCCAGTATTGTAATTCCTATGCATTTAGGCTCAGATTTTCAAAAGTGATTACCAATTTTTGGTGCCTCGGTTTTGGGTACCTGACTTAAGAGACTTCTAAAAGGGGCCTGATTCTTTAGAAATATTCAGAGGATGGATGCTCAGCAGTCAGGCCCTTTGGAGTGTCCTAAATTGGCCACCTAAAAACTGAGGTACCCTAAATCCATATTCACATATGAAAATCTTGGCCTTAAGTTCTAAGTCATAAAACCAAAGAACTATTACAGGAAAATAAATAAAAATCTGTAAAATATATCTTAAAGCACTAAATTCAATTCTATGCAGCGTCTACATTTTTAGCTGTCAATGTTCCATTGAATTTGGTAAAAAATTAACACAATGCATGAACAGTGCATAACAATACACTGTCAATTTGGGGGGGGGGGGGAAGGGAAGGGGAGTTGCAGGCAAAATCGAGGAGAACTAGATTTGCATATCTGGAGACCTTGCCACCAAAGCAGGCAGGAGGAGATTGTGGGATAGGCACATCAACCAGATGATTTGATCAAAACAATTAATAATTCAGTTAAAATTGACAATTACATTATGAGACTTAAATTCCAGCATTAATGCCCCATTGAGATGCATGGGACAGTTCAAATTTCTCAGAGGCAATAATTCAGAGCCAGTAGACAACACTGCATCAGTGTAAAACAGACTCATATTTGGAAAGTTATCTTTGCAACCCTGAATGCTACAAGTACTTTTTGTTTGTTTTAAATGAAGGGTTATATTTTGGAGCACAATTCTGAGGTATATATAGATTCTGCAGCAAATTCTACAAGATCTCAGAATATATGAGGGCCTAGCTGCAGGCATGATTCCTGTTCAGTTCTCAGAGTAGTGCCCTACTCTCCATCATCTCCCCATCACATACTAAAGATCCCAATTTGCGCAATCAGGTAGGAAGCTCCCTATACATTTTGTTAAGTTTTGAGACAGTAACTCAAATCCACAAGCAGGGGCTCTGGGGGATAAGAATTCAAGAATGAAAGCCTACTCATATATATTAGTTTTACCTTTACAAAATAGGTCAACACCGAGGGAAAAACTTAGAAGCAAGAAACTCTATTGTTAAGTAGCTTCTCAGGTTAAATATACAATATTGAAATTGGCTCATGCCTGTAACTCTGGAAATATGGTAGAAGGTTAACATTAGTTGAAGCCCCTTTACATAACAAAATATTGGGGTCAGGAAAGGCAAATACCAAAGGATCTACATTTGCTAAGATAACAGCAGAAAAAACAGTATCATATTCAGTAATATCCTGCTTAGAAGTAGCATAAATGCATTTATTGTAGTTGTAAAATAGTTCTTTCAGAAGCTATGCTTTCAAGGCCCAATCTTGGAGTCCCAAGAAGCAAAACTGCCTCCGACTTCAAATGACGCCCCACAGGCTTTGGATAGAGGTTCTGTGCTCAAGGTATCATAGAATACCATTCCCACGAGTGGAAATGTAGAAAATGAACTGATAATTCTCAGTCCCTCAGGAATTATTCATAAATTACAGAAAGACTTCAGTTTTCAACAACCAATAAATTAAAAAAAAAAATTATGGAAGTTAGAATTTTGAGTTACCCTTTAAGAACTCTGTCTCCAGCTTCTGAAACTCTTTGTAGTAGGTGATGGATTCCTTACATCTGCTTTATAATTTTATATTACACATGAACTCTTCTGTATTTCCTTATGATCTTGCACTAAGCCTATGTATCCATTGTATCGTAACACCTATGTTACTTCTATATGGTTCATGTGGGCAGGTAAAATCTAAATTCCTTTGTTTAAACATTGTCTAAGGACAAAAGCACCCAAGACCTGTTAGCAAGAGGCCCATTTCAAATTTGCTATTCTAGGGACATTAAATCTCTTAACATCAGACAGTAGGGGAAACAAAAGACCCTCTTCTTTGGGGTGGTGAAGAATTGTCTGGAAGGTGATAGATGCATAAGGAATGGCGTAGCAGGAACATATGGTTATGGTCAGAATGGGAAAAGCCAAAGGACTCGAGAGGTGAGGCCTCATTACAAGCTTTTTACTGGTTGCAATGCCCTCTAAGAAGAGTAAATGAAATTTCATAGCAATGTTGTACTTTTCCATTCAGTAAATATGTTTTTCCTGTGTTGCAGAGAAAGGTTTGTTTGTGCACCAGCATCTTTGATAACATCAGCACAGCTCTGGCAATAGCGTTAGTCTGATCTTACAGCTCATGTCCTGCTACAAATCAAGCCTACATCACAAAGACAAATTTTGGTCTTGGTCCTACACAGCATTTGGTTTAGTTTAGTTCTTGGCAACAGGCTGGCGGACAAAAATAAAGACATTTTAGGATTTTCAGGACATTATCCACTAAAAACAACATGTCATATTTAGCCTTGGATGTAAGCAGGCATAACATCCATTTAAATCAGGCATGTGACCTCTCAATCAATGGATTAGCAGGAGAGGTACACTATGAGTTGAGAGAAGCAGCATTAAGAGAAACTCATTTTTTTCCTTCACCATTTGCTAGGCCAAATAATCAGTTTACTGACAAGAAAATGAACAATCACTCTGTTTTTGGCTTGAGGCAGAATCTTTTTACTTCAGTGAATCTGTAAATTTCACCATCTAGCTTCACTATCAACAATTCAACAGGCAACCCTGGAAGGTTTTAAGCATCATCCAAAAGAACCAATATGCTACATTAGTAATGTACTGATCTCACTAAATGCACAGCTGAACAAAGTCAATGACTTTCATTCTTTTCTCCTTTAGGTACAAAAATAATTAAACTGACAGGGTTCTCCCAAATGTCCTTAAACTAAACAGTATTTCTTTTTTTCCCTGCCAGAGGAGACCTAAATATTTAATACACACCACTTTTGATACTCTTCAGCAGTTTAAGAGGAATTTAAAAGCACCCATCTTTTCCACGTAGCTGCATATAGTTTAGTCTGCGTACTGTCACAATAAGTATTTTTAAGTTTTGTTAAATAGAATTTACTTTCTATTCTCAGGGAAAGGTCAGAAAATAGAGGTGTCTGACAAATAATGATCAAAATTACTTATGCTGATGTCATAAATCACCGCTCTTCGACATGAAATCTGCCACACAGAATTAATGGCTGTTGGTATTGGTTCATCTGATCAAGTGTCTACTATACATAAAACATGCTATGAAGTTCTGCGTCTCTTACAGCAATTCAGTAGAGAAGTCTTGTCCCAATGGCACATAAATCTGAAGTACCAGAAACCGCTGGATCAGTCCAACTAGAAACAGAGACAAAGAAATATATAGCTATGGATACACACACAAAGCAAACTCCACCATTTAGCATTTCAATGACATATAGCTATACTGCTGCAATACCATTTCCCAAGGTTCACACAACTTTCGAAAGCAGAAAAGAACCGAAGAAAACCAAATCAAACTGTAATAAAAATGTTCCTTTTAAAAAGTCCCATTTGTGGTTTTGGTGGAATTCTTATGAAAATAAAAGGAATGTAATTTTTTTTATTTACCATTCTTCATAGTGTTCAGAGAGCATATAAACAGCATATCCCACAAAGACACATAAAAGTTCACACCAAGATTATTATAAAAGCATGTGGCAATTACTCACTACTTAATCAAAAACAATAAATCATAAATGCAATCCTAATGATGACAACTGAGACCACACTTACACGATGGGGGACTCTATCCTAGGAAGCAATGACTCTGAAAAAGATTTGGAGATTGGAGCAGGTAGTCAGCTGAACATGAGCTCCCAGTGTGATGCTGCAGCCAAAAGAGCTAAAGAGGTCCTGGGATGCATAAATTGGCAAATCCTGAGCAGGAGTAGAGTGGTTATTTGAGCTCTATATTTGGCATTGGTTTGACTACTGCTGGAATACTGCATCCAGTTCTGGTGTCCACAGTTCAAGAAGAATATTGATAAATTGGAGAGGGTTCAGAGAAGAGCCATGAAAACTATTAAAGGATTAGAAGACATGCTTTATAGTGAAAGACTCAAGGAGCTTAATTTATTTAGCTTAAAAATAGAAGGCGAAGGGGAGACTTGATTACAGTCTATAAGTATCTACACTGGAACAAATATTTAATAATGGGTTCTTCAATTGAGCAGAGAAACATAACAAGATCCAATGGCTGGAAGCTGAAGCTAGACAAATTCAGATTGCAAATAAGGCAAAAAACAAAACAAAACCCACACTGGAGAGAGTAATTAACCATTGGAACAATTTCCCAAGGGTTTCCATGGATACTCCATCACTGATGATTCTTAAATCAATATTGGATTTTTTTTTTCTAAAAGCTCTGCTCAAGGAATTATTCTGGGGCAATTCTGTGGCCTGTGCTATTCAGGAGGTCAGACTAGACGATAATGTTCCCTTCTGGTCTTAGAATCTATGAGGCAGATCTAGTTCTGAAGTTTAAAATAGTAGAAATATAGCTTAATTGGGGAGCAAACCAGAAAACTTTAAGATACTTTCCTATTCAGGAAAAGCCACACACTTGCAGGTTATACAAGTATCCATGAGTTGAAATTTGTAGTTTCCTCTTATTGGTTCCATTAGTGAAGGAGAGAGTTGGCTTTTTATTGAATTGGCAGGCGTTTTAAGATCCTAAAGCAGTATTATTCCAAGAGCAACATGGATCTCAAGAGGTCTTCAGAAACTGAGATCAAGCATGCAAAAGCTCACTGCCTCTGAACAGTTGCCCGGGCTACTCCCTCATCCACAACAACATGGCTCCTGTAGGAATTCTGTTCCCATTGGCCACCCACCCTGAGTCAACAAATAAAATCCCATGCCTTTGGAAGGGGGAGCAGACATGGAGCTTAAGTTAACAGGTCTTCTAGCGCTCACTGTTTAGTTTAGCAGATTTCAAAACAGGTACAGTATATATGATTTAGGGCCAGATTCTCAGGTAGTATAAATCAGAGTGTCTTTCCATTGAGTTTAATGGAGCAATGCGGATTTAAACAACCTGACGAGCTAGCTCTTGAAATGTTAAGATAGATATGACTGTAATACTGCTTGTTAAGTTCCCTGAGCCACTGGGGGGGTGGGAGTAGGAAATCACATGAAAAATATTCAGGTAAGAAATTCTGCAAAACTGAAGTTTTATTTTGTTGAATAACTTCTCGCCCCTTGTTATTTCTACTCTAACTTAAAAAAGGTCATGGATCTAAACAACTAACTGTTTGTAAAAAGTAATCAGAAATGATCAATCTTAGACTGTAGAGCACATTTTATCAAACACAAAAAAACTCTTTACAAACAATTAAGCCTCACAGCTCTATAAAGTGAGTAAATATCACCATTTTAAGAATAAGATGAAAGAGCGATTAAGAGGCCCATTCAATGCCTGCTGAGACAGACAGACTTTTATTGACAACAACGTCTACTGGAGCAGAACCTAAGTTAGGTTTGACCTTGAGCAAAAACCACACCAGCTGAGGATCTGCCCCAATGTGTTTAATTGTAAACGTCTACTTATTGGTAACAACTGTCTTGCTGAAAAGTGACCTTTCAGTCCCCTGACAGAGGAGCTGCCCAAAGGAAGACAATATCGCAAATAGCTACATCTTGGAGTAGTACTGGATTAGTACAGAACAACATCTTATATTTGTAATGCCTCAATACTTACGAGTTTGTCTAGTTTCCTTTGGTAGCTGAATCTTGTTTGTTTGACTGCTTCCTTCAAGGACAAAAACAAAGCCTTTTACTTCTTTATCAAATTCCTATAAAAAGGAACAATGAAAAAACAAACAAACAAACAAACCTTTTATCATTCTCTTAATCAAGAAGACTTAACCAAATTTGCAGATGGCACAAAGCTGGGGGAAAAAGTTGCAAACACTTTGGAAGGTAGAGCTAAAATTCAAAGAATCTTGATACATTGGAGAACTGGGCTACAGACAACAAAATAAAATTCAACAAAGACAAATGTAAGGTGCTACACTTAGGGGGAAAAAAACCAAACGCACAAATAAAGAATGGGGGATAACTGGCCTGACAGCAGCACTGCTGAGAAGGATCTGGGAGTTGTGGTAGATCACAACCTCAACATAAATCAAAAATGCAAGGGTGTTGCCAAAAAAAAAAAAAGAAGAAGCAAGTGCAATTTTAGGTTGCATTACCAGAGGCATAGCATGAAAATCACAGGAGTTGACAGTACCACTCTACTCAGCACTGGTTAGGCCTCAGCTGGAGTACGGTGTCCAATTTTGGTCACAAATGTATAGAAAGGATGTAACAAAACAGGAAAAGATCTAGAGCTAAGCGACAAAGATCATCAGAGGGATGGAATGCAAGCCACGTAAGCAAAGGCTGAAGGAACCAGATATGTTTAGTTTGGAGAAGAGGAGATTAAGCGGGTGACATAATAGCAGTCTTCAAATACTTGAAAGGCTTCCATAAAAAAGATGGAGAAAAGTTGATCTCTCTTGCCACAGAGTGCAGACAAGAGGCAGTGGGGTCAAACTACAGCATAGCAGATTTAGACTAAATCCCAAGAAAAGCTTCTTAACTATAAAAACAGTAGGACAACTGAACAGACTGCCTAGGGAGGTCATGGAAGCTCCTTCACTGAAGATTTTCAAGAAGAGGCCAGATAGCCATCTGGATGGTTTAGACACAACAAACCCTGCATCTTGGAAGGAGATTAGAGTGAATGAGCCTTGCTGAACCTTCTAATTCTATGGTTCTATGAGTCTAAGATGGCAAAAAACCCAAACTTATAGCCAAAGTGTTAGGCTACTTTGATTGTTCTTAAGACTGTCAAGAGGTATGTAGCAACAAGAATTTTATAACAATGCAGAGATGGTAATAATAATATTCTCAGTAAATTTTTGGCTTTTCGTAATATATTTTATAAATAAAATATGTTGACAGATACGTGATTCATGATCCACTGGCCCAGACTTGACCCAATGGTTATCAGAATAGCAAAACTATTTTAAGCTTTGTTCCACTAGAAATATTTAAGCTATAAAACTACAGCTGTGACCAATCCAGTTTGCAAGCAGGGATAAAGTGCTAATTTAAGTGGTCATTTATTCTGTTATGGTGACGGAACTGCAAGTGACAACTTTTCCATAGTCAGGTCAAAGCCCTCATTACCTTCTAATTTTAAGCTTCATGTACTTTCTTCCACGGTTTATACTTCAGGTCTTATAAGTCCCCCATAAAACTTACTTTCCAAATTGCTGATGGACTGCCATAGATCTTCCATTTTGCTCCTGGATTCTTGCCTTGAGCACTGAATATTTCAACAAATGGGCCACCCTGTGATAAAATTGTTTAAGGATATGTCACTCTAGCCAGGTGTTGAGCATAGCATCATCATTGAGCACAGTTTGCTAAATCCGAGTAGGTAAGACCAAATGCTCATGAAACAATAGTTAACTCTGGTTAATATAAATATTATTGACCACAGTCAACCACCACCATTTTTTTTTTTTTACACAATCAACAAATGGCACTCTTGACTTCATAGTCTGATTTTACTGTAGCATCAGAGTCCATGCTTCCTTACAACACTACCTTCTTTGGTAAAGGAAATAGGATATATTTTTACCATTGTCCTTTCTTTACATGCAAGCAAAAAAAACCCCACCAAATTCTTAAACATGGCATGTAAAAAATACTAAAAACATGCAAGAGGTGAATGGCTATTATTTTCATGTGTTTTATTTCTGCAACTCACCTGTCTCCGCAGGCTTCCTCCCACTTGAGCATGCGCCCTGTGTTTAGGCTGGTATAATAAAGAATCTTCCACACCTTTTTTTGCTGGATCACCCAAGTGTTTTTATTTACAGTGTTCGTGCAGTTCCCCGATCCCTCAACAGCTAGTGCTCCACAGACCCTCCCCAGGGCCTCCTGGCTTTTGAGGCTTCCTTCTTTGGTAAGGAGACAGCGATACCACCCTCCTGTCTCCTCCCAGGCTAGCCCCCCACGCTGAGGTTTTCCCAGGGCTTTTATAGCCCTCTTGTGCCTCAGCCCAGCTGTCAGTACTTAGCTCAGCATGTTCCTCGGAGCCAGCCCTTGTTAGGGCTTGCAACTGGGCTTCCTGCTGAATACCTGTGCTGTGTCTCTACCCCTGGCCTCCTGGCCAGAGAGCAGGCTGCAGCCAGCATTTTGGCAGGGCCTTAAAGGGGTTTACCCCTGCCCTGCCACATCACCCTAAAAGGATTTTCTGAATAATGCTCATCTAAACAGAAGAATATCTATTAATTTCTAGTAAAGAGATGTAGCCAATGCAGTTGATTTTTGATTTTTCAATATTTCATCCATCATGAATCATAACAGAACTTTACTGACGGTTTCTGAGACGCCACTTTTGCACTTTAACCGAGTTTAGTAATTAAGGGCTCATTTCAGATATTCATAAATTCCAAGGGCACAAAGACCACTGTGATCATCTACGATGACCTCCTGCATAATAGGTGACAGACCTGCCCCCTCCAAATTCCTAGAGCATATATTTTAGAAAAACATCCAATCTTGATTTAAAAACGGTCAGTGATGGAGAATCTACCACGACCCTTGGGAAATTGTTCCAGTGGTTAATAACCCGCATTGTTAAAAATGTACACCTTATTTCCAGTCTGAATGTGTCTAGCTTGAGCTTCCAGCGATTGGACAGATTTTTACACCTTTCTCTGCTAGACTGAAGAGCCCATTATCAATTATTTGCTCTCCATATAGACACTTATAGACTGTAATCAAGTCACCCCTTAACTTTCTCTTTGTTAAACTAAATAGATTTAAGAAGCTCTATAACTATAAGGCAGGTTTTCTAATCCTTTCATCATTCTTGTGACTCCTCTGAACCCTCTCCAATTTATCAACATCCTTGAATTGTGGACACCAGAACTGGACACAGTATTCCAGCGGCTATCACACCAGTGTCAAATACAGAGGCAAAACAAGCCCTACTCAAGATTCCTGTGTTGATGCATCCCAGGATTGCATTAGCCCTTTTGGCCACAGCGTCACATTGGGAGCTCATGTTCATATGATTATGCACCATGATCCTCACCCCCAATCATCTTCAGTCATTGCTTCCCATGATACAGTTCCCCATTCTGTATGTATGGCCTACACTCTTTGTTCCTAGATGTATGCATTTACATTTAGTCATAATATAACACAGATTGTTTGCCTGCACCTAGTTTACCAATTGATCCAGATTTCCTCCATGATGGAGGAAACAAGGAACAAACAAAACCCACTGCACTGGTAACTTGAAGTCAATAGAACTACTCACAGATTAAAGGACTGAACGATCAAGATCTCAGACAGGTACTAAAGTTTTTGAAAAAACAAACTTGGGTGTGTTTGTATCTGATATTATTTGCAAATTAATTATTATTTCTATATTTGCAAATAAGGTTTAAAAAATATTGACCAATTAAACACCTAAGAAGGTTTCAACATCAAGGGTGTTTGCGTTTCAGCTTTGGAAGACATAAATGAAAGGAAGTAAAAAAAATAGCAATTTCTGCTTTACCTGATACTCGTTTCTGAACATTCTTGCAGATATTTCACAGTTCGAAAACAATGTCAGCACCCCAGTGAGTAATAAAGACTTACAGATGCTGCTGAAAATACAAGAGATTTTATTGTTAAACATTATTCCACTAAAAAAGTCTTCCTATAATCAAGTAGGAATCCATGTTTTAAAAGTCAATTAGCACATTTCTAAAATACTGTTCATTACAGCAAACTTGTAACTCTTCAGCATAAAAAGCTACCACAAAGGAATTCAGATTAGAAAACTGATTTATACTGTTGGCATCTCTTGAGCAATGTTTCTTTACACAACCACCATTCAACCTGACCTTCCAGGTAGACCCAGTTAAAATGGCCACTCTATCCCTAGCCTTTATTTTTAAGAAAGGAGGATCCACTTATCTTTTTAAAATCTTCAGAAAGTATATATTTACTCATCAAACCTATCTTCAACATATATTGTTTATTTCTCACTGCTACCAACTGTTGTCTGGAAAAGGTTAAAAATCCATTAAACAAGAGCTTTGACTTTAACACAGAAAAACAGAAATTTATGGAATACAAATAATGGAAACCTCATTTTCAACCAGAGATGTGAGGCAGAGACTTATTCCACAAGTTACTTTTTTAAAAATTTCATCACTCTACGTTCAGGATGGCTAGTGTAAGTATCAAACCAAATGATATGGCAGAGGTGCCTATCTAGAGGCATGCTGAAGCCAATGAGAACGAAGGATGTGTTGCACGTCGGGAGAATCAGGACTATGGTGAATTAAGGGTTTGATTCTGCAAACACCCAAGCACCTCCAAATAGGTGCTGAGTGCCCACTGCCCCCATTGACTTCAGTGGGAACGGAGAGTACCCTGCACTTCTCAAAATATGCTCCGCACCTGCAGGTTTAAGCCCTAAATGCTAATCTAGAACCCAATCCCAGGAGGTGGCAAGTTCCCTCACTGTGGGAGTGGAGAGTACTCACCAACTCACAGGGGCACTGTTGCAGGACTGTGCCTACAGTGTATACCTTTTGGCAATGTCCATTTGTGCTTAAATTCAGAGATGGAATACTTCAGAGAATTAAGATGATCTTGGACATGGTGATATTTCCTTAGATCCTGAAACTGTTCTGTTAGTGGACCAAAATAACATGCCTACCAGCAAACTCAGAGATGCCATCCATGTCTGAGATGTTTAAGCATAATTATGAAAAGAATTAGGGATCTTGGTTGGACCTCTCTCTCCCTCTCCTTCCCCCTACACACAGAAACCAGGCTCTCTCTCTCTCTACCCCCTCCCCTCCAGTCCTTTTGCTATCCATGGACAAGAAGTGGGGGGACTTGGCTCCTTAGTCCTCACCCCTCATTTCATCCCTGACCCCCCACGCCCAAACAGGGAGAAGGGAAAGCTTGGTCCCAGGAATGCTGCCCTCTTATGCCAAATATGGACTTTAATTTCCTTGAACAGTCCCAGGTCTGACCCCCTTCCCAAGATGATCCTCCTCCTCCTCTTCTTCTCCTCCACCACTGCCTCCTCCTGCCCCTTCATGCTCTCCTCTCCCCCAGAATGTGCAATGAAGATCTGACAGGCAGCAAGCTAGAGGCTGCGTGGACACTAATGGACTATGTGACCATACTCTAGGTACTTACAGCATGCCAGCAGGGTCCACACGGGACAAAGTGCAACGTGCAGCCTGTGGCTTGGGAGATGAACCCAGCAGCACTCCAACCCATTCAAAATTGCTGTAGCTTGCCTCCTATCAGACCCTCATTGCAATCTGTGCGTGTGCCATAGAGGTGGTAGAAAATAATGCCCCCCATGGCCATGGCACTCCTTGCTGTGTTTGTCAGACCCAAGTGGTGGCGAGTGACACACAGATTTTTATATACTCTGTATGTGTGCGCATGCTTGAAAAATAGTAGAATAAGCCTGGATTAGTAATTACATGTAAAAATCAGGATTACAGAAAATTAGGGACGGTTAGCATCTCTCCAAATCACACGTACCATTTATCTTAAGAACTAGCTTCACCAAAATATTGATCTTTCAGAACTGAAAAGCATTTAGAAGCTTTACATGTTATAAAATGGTACATAACTCTGGGTGAATTAGTAAATGTATGCCCTGATCTTTCATACACTTATGCACTAGTTGTTCCATGGGTAAAATTACTCACCTACATGTTTGCAGAATCAGGGCCTTAGAGAGCTAACTGATTAATATTTTAATTTTATTGATTCAATACTGTCTACTAGTATTTTGATGAATAGCTTGTATCATACTGTAAACCACACTATTTGTTACAACCAAGTTATTTGTCAGTAAAAGAAACTGAAACGGATAGTGTAACTGGTATAATTATTTAAGAAAGGCACATTAATAACTATATTAAGTAACAATTGACAACCATGAATTAGTCATTTTACAAGTTTGAAAGCAGTATACTATTTCTTTGTTCTATAAATAAAGCAGTCTGGCAGTACATTAACAATTTCTGGAAAATTTTATTGCTCTAATTTTTCTTGTCCTCTATTCAGATCTCATCTTTGCTATTATTCGGGGCTTTTAAACCAGAAGAATGTTCAACATTCCACAAATCATTCCTTAGCCAAGAATACCGTACTTTGAAGCAAATCTTACAGTGACCAACGTGCTGATCCATTGAACCAAAATTCACATGGAAAGCAGGTGGTGAAAGGGCGATAGCACAGGTTATGTCCTCTTACAGTAAGTATTTATAATGTACTTATTACTGTGACCCAGATGTGCAGGCACCCTGTCAGTTTGGGGCTGAGGATTCCATCACCCAAGGGTTTGAGTTGCTGTTGCTGTGTTTTGTTTTTGTCAGACCAAAGCCCTTTTACACAGGCTTGCAGCTTCAAAAGATCAGGACCAGATCGGCCAAGTGTCATTTGGCACTTCTGTCATGCCTTCCAGCATTTCTGGGAAAATGTCACACATAGATATGTAAGGCAGAGAGCCCCTAATAAAAAAAAAATGGTGTAGGGGGAAGTTGCACTAGACTGCAAATCCAAATACCTGGAGTTCTTGTCTCATTTCTTCCATAGAGTGCTGTTAATATTTTTGCTGTTCACCACCCTTACTGATGAACATGGTCTTATGCACCTTGGAACAGAACTCTGGTCTATAATATAAAGGACCCAAATTTCATCCCCTTTGCCATTCTACTTTTCAGAACGAACATGCCAAAGCTAGTTAGCAATGTGGTTGGGTATACTGTCTGCAAGCACAGCTGTAACCAGTAGACCATACTTTGCTCCCAGAGCCAGAATCAGAACCTAGGAATCATTATACTTAGTACTTCACCACTCTCTCACAAATAGAGGTGTAACGCACAGACAAAGTGTCTTCTCCTGCTCTTGGAACTGATCCACATAGAGGATAATAACCTACTTCTGCTACCAGTTAATTTTTTAGCAACTGCTCAAGCGCAAGAGGTCTGTGTCGTAGATCTAAAGTCCTAGTTCAAACTCTGCTGATGTCTCATGCAGAGAAAAATACAGCATGTGATGATTATGAATTTATCTTTTATATATATATATACACATAGATAAATTCATGGAGGATAGGTCCATCAATAGCTATTAGCTAGGATAGGCGGGGATGGTGTCCCTAGCCTCTGTTTGCAAGAAGCTGGGAATGGGCGACAGGGGATGGATCACTTGATGATTGCCTGTTCATTCCCTCTGGGGCACCTGGCATTGGCCACTGTTGGAAGACAGGATACTGGGTTAGATGGACTGTTGGTCTGACCCAGTATGGCTGTTCTTATGTAATTAAAGATTGTATCATGAGGCAGATACACAAGAGGCAGAATTAAGATACCCCAGATAACCCTAATTCTGATGCTTGTCTTTGCAAATTTGATGTTCCTTCACTTCTTTTAAGTCAGCACTTACTGGGGCACCGGAATACCCACTTTTAATGAACTAAAGAGTCTTTCACCTGCAAGCCACCAGTTTAAATCCAGCCTAGCGCTCTGTAGAGCTTGAAAGTTGTTTCTATCTAATGGATATTTGGTGACTACTCTACAAAATGAGGTTGGTGTGTCTCATTTCCAGCTCCTACTTCATAAACTCCCCACTGCACATTCCACTGTCAGACTCAGCTGAGGTTAAGAACTGCAAAGGCCATGGAGATGAGGCTACCCCAGTTGGACCTAGAGGAAGTTTCCCCCATATCCAGGTTAAGGCAAGCTGGAAGGGCAGTGTGGACTGGAAGCTTGCTGTGCAGAGAAACAGAAGATTTCATTTGCTAGGGATGAAACTAATGCCTTTCACCAGTACTAAATCCACACAACTTTTTAAAGCTGAGATTTAGCAATATGCAAATTAGCTCATTACATAATTTGAATAACGTCACATGGAGTTGCCAAAAAAACCTAACAACTGTGCTGGTCCTAATTAATAAATGGAGTCTTGTCACTTACTTCAGTGGAAGTCGGATCACACCCAAATAGAGCAAGCAAACTTGTGTCTGGCCAAACTAGATAAACTCACTCATCTCACACAGCTTTATTATTGCTGTGAACGTATCAATGAAATGATAGTTTTTTCTAAAATATAAATATACAGAGGAACACACTGCAATACATTTTGCTTATATTACCTACTTGTAATATTTTGAGTGCTTGCATTAACTTAATAGAAAAGACTACAATTAATTTTATTTTCTGCATGAGGATTGGTAGCTATTGGAGATACTAAACATAAAATGAATGACAATTTTTTTATAGCGTACATACTATGATAATACTAAGTGGCACATCTGTGAGGCACTAAATGTCATTAGTCTCTAATATCCTGGGACCAACACAGATAGAACTGCACTGCAAACACTAGTGGAACATAAGACTTTCCCAGATTGGTTTCCATACTATAGTCCTATATTGGGCATGACATTCATGCATTGCAAGGATTGAAACGCAACAGTTAATGGAACTGTCTGAGTTATGATAATATATGCTTTAAGCAGAACATTCTAGGAAAATTGAGATTTGCACCTTCTTTCATCCCCACACCTCTCAAAAAAATCTTAATTTTTGGACCGACAAAAATGCTTAAAATCCAGATAGACTAGAGTTTTTGGAAAAACTACAGTATCTTGAAATTTAAAGTCCTCCAGTTTTTAACATTTTTTTTCAAATAAACAAACATCTTTATAGAATGCTGTAAAAAAAGAAGTATTCTCTCATTTTTCAGCCAGGGATCGAAATTCTTATTTTATTGCCCTACAGCATGTACTTTTAGTATAGTGCATCTGTCCAACTGGGGACACAGAATCTGCAGCACCAAAGTCAATGATAAACTATCAGGAAGGCAGTTATAAAATTATGTCACACTATAAGACGTATTCATTTTCCCTACTAGGACTTATTTTACAGTGCTCCTGATCTGTACACTGACTTTTTAAAAAAATCATTAGTTTCACAATTCTTTCCACAGTGTAAAACAAAATACAGCATACTCCCATTTATCTGAATAGCATGGGAGACACGGATTTTATTTGGATATTGATAGTGTAGGAGCCATAGAGCAGTGGGTGGCCTCCCCCAGAGCCAGGGGCTTGTTGTCATCCTCCTCCTCGCAGCCCTGGCTGTGGGTCTCTGCTTTGCCCTATTGAGACCACAGATTCTCCCACCTGCATCTTGCGACTGCAGGGATCAGGTCTCACAGGCCCTATGGCAGTGCAGGGAGCCCTCTGAAGCTCTGCTGTCATGGCCTGGTTCACTCACTCCAACAGGTTTCAGAGTAACAGCCGTGTTAGTCTGTATTCACAAAAAGAAAAGGAGGACTTGTGGCACCTTAGAGACTAACCAATTTATTTGAGCATAAGCTTTCGTGAGCTACAGCTCACTTCATCGGATGCATACTGTGGAAAATACAGAAGATCTTTTTATACACACAAACCATGAAAAAATGGGTGTTTACCACTATAAAAGGTTTTCTCTCCCCCCATCCCACTCTCCTGATGGTAATAGCTTATCTAAAGTGATACACATTGTAAAGAGAGTGATGATAATCAAGTTGGGCCATTTCCAGCAAAAATCCAGGTTTTCTCCCCCCCGTCCCCACAAACCCACTCTCCTGTTGGTAATAGCTTATCTAAAGTGATCACTCTCCTTACAATGTGTATGATAATCAAGGTGGGCCATCTCCAGCACAAATCCAGGGTTTAACAAGAACGTCGGGGGGGGGGGGGGGAATAGGAAAAAACAAGGGGAAATAGGTTACCTTGCATAATGACTTAGCCACTCCCAGTCTCTATTCAAGCCTAAGTTAATTGTATCAAATTTGCAAATGAATTCCAATTCAACAGTTTCTCGCTGGAGTCTGGTTTTGAAGTTTGAAGAGAGTGATCACTTTAGATAAGCTATTACCAGCAGGAGAGTGGGTTTGTGGGGGGAGAGAAAACCTTTTGTAGTGGTAAACACCCATTTTTTCATGGTTTGTGTGTATAAAAAGATCTTCTGTACTTTCCACAGTATGCATCCGATGAAGTGAGCTGTAGCTCACGAAAGCTTATGCTCAAATAAATTGGTTAGTCTCTAAGGTGCCACAAGTCCTCCTTTTCTTTTTTCTACTCACTCCAACGTAACAGTATATACCCTAGGGTCCCTCATTACCTTCATCCACCACCACCATTTTAGATCCAAATATATCTCCATCCAGCACCGCTGGCATTTCCCCTACTATTTACTCTTTATGTCAGAACTTTTGCTACATAATCTTAGTTTTATGATCTGTCACAATTTACGTGCAAGAAATTAATTCCGTATCTCATTGGTAAGGCTGCGAGTCTGTGACCTCCATGATTTCTGCAGCAGGGGTTTGGATATGTGGGTGGGGACTCATACCACAATCCTGTAAACACATATGTACATGCTTAACTCGATTAATATGAGCAGTCCCATTGACTTCCATAGGGGTATTCATAAGAGTAAAGTTATGTGCATGTGTTTGGAAGATTGGGGTTCTAGAATTTCGTAAACATATTTGTTGAAAATATGCTACGAAGTGAATTTGTAGCTAGTACTTTTGACAGGGAAAGGAGACTTCAGTATAAGACTGTTAATACATATAACTCAGCATAACAGTCCTAAAGCTAATGCTGATTTATGATAGGCTGGAACACAACAGAGAAAGCAGTTAATCATAGATGAAAGGTTTTAACATCTTCTAGACAAATGAAGTCTACATACTGAATATTTAAAACTAGGTCCATCACATTGCTATATATTTTCTCAAAATACAAGTTAACATATCAGATGTATATTAATATCCTTTTTTACCCACACCAAGACTATCAATGTTTCAATATAAAAACAAAGTAAAAAATAGTCTTTACAGAAAACTGCAGGATATAACAATGAAACACCTGTTTATTTTATAAGTTAAAGCTATGAACAATTGTTTGCAATACGTTACGTATGAGCTCAAACACCAATACCAATAATAAATGAGTCCCTTTGTCTACAAAGTACTCAAGCTTTCAGATGAGTGCTATTGTACTTTTCAGCAAATGAAACATTTTAATGAACATAGCTTGATGTCATCCATACTGTACAAGTCTAGTAAGTTTAACTGATTACATTTATAGCATCAAAGATTCGTACAAAACCTGGACTCATCGTTAACACTAGGATGAAGCACCAAAGACTAGATAGCAGAGAAGAATCCTGGCACAGGCAACAGCATACAATAGGTTGGGTTGTCACTCCCATCACTGATATGATTTTTAGGAATCATATAAATCCTGCATTTCATAAGCATGGAGCTAGAAACTGCCAACATCCACACACCACTCCTCGTCTGTTTTCAGCATTGTACAGTGCAATACTGAATTAGAGAGGAGCCCAAAGCAAAACCCAGAGCTGAACACCAATTTGGGGGGACAGTTTTGGATCCTCATCCAAATATTATGGCTCGAGTTAATCTCATGTACATACTGGACTTATGCATTTCAATAACAGTTCTTTGAGTTCTTTGGCATGGGGGTGTCATCCCATATTTTAGTTTGTATGTTTTATTCACTTACTAGATAATTATATTTTATATTCATGCCTCCCTCCCCATAAAGGAATAGACATTTTAGACCACTTCTCCACGCATTTCAACAGAGTGATGTTCTGATACACAGCAATGACATTTTAAAGCACCGCCATTGCAGTTAATTGTGACAGGCTGCCATCCTATAAAATACCCCCTTGCAATGGCAAAGCACATACATTTCCATGGCAATACTGAAGAACAGCTGAACTACCTGTCCACCACAGCCTGGCCAGACCCAACGTCAGAGAGGGTTAATATCCCCACCACCACTGCTCATTTGGGGAAATACAGGGGGGCTGGGAGGGGCTCACCTGTGGGGACCATTGCGAGGGCGCAGAGAGGACAGCATCAAGCAAGGTCTCACCTGCAGGGGGGTTTCACCTTGGGGAGTGCATGAGCATCTCACCTGGGGCACTGTATCTGGGAGGGGAAGCATCTCACCTAAGTCTCTCACCTGGGGAGTGTATGAAGGGGATGGGGGTCTCACAAGGGGGAGTGTGTGAGAGAAGCTAGGAAGAATGTCTCCTCTGAGGGAGTGTGTGACAAGGCAAGGGTTCTCACCTGAGGGAGTGTGCATGGGGGGGGCATGCACCACACCTGCGGGGGGGTTCTCACCTGGGCAGCGTGTGAAAGGGGAGAGTGCTTCACCTGCCGGGGGGTCTCATCTGCGGGAGTGTGCATGGAGGCGGGGGGCCGTGCACCGCACCATGGGGGGTTCTCACTTGGCGGGGGGGTGTGTGGTGTGTGAGAGGGGAGAGTGCATCACCTGCCGGGGGTTCGCACTGGGGGGAGTGTGTAACAGGGGAGAGTGCTTCACCTGGGGGAGTGTGCATGGAGGGGGGGCATGCACCACGCCATGAGGGGTTCTCACTTGGCGGGAGTGTGTGTGTGTGTGAGAGGGGACAGTGCTTCACCTGGGGGAGTGTGCGGGGGGGGGGGTTCTCACTTGGTGGGGGGATGTGAGAGGGGAGAGTGCTTCATCTGCGGGGGTTCTCACCTGAGGGAGTGTGTAACAGGGGAGAGTGCTTCACCTGGGGGAGTGTGCGGGGGGAGGCCATGCACAGTACCGTGGGGGGGTTCTCACTTGGCGGCGGGGGAGTGAGAGGGGAGAGCGCTTCACCTGCGGGGGGTTCTCACTTGGTGGGGGGAGGGGGGAGAGAGCTTCACCTGCGGGAGGTTCTCACCTGAGGCAGTGTGTAACAGGGGAGAGTGCTTCACCTGGGGGAGTGTGTGTGTGGGGGGTATGCACCGCACCGTGGGGGGTTCCCTCTCACTCCCCCCTGCCAAGTGAGGAGAGTGCTTCACCTGTGGGGGGTTCTCACTTGGCGGGGGAGGGGTGTGAGGGGGGGGAGTGCTGCACCTGCAGGGGGTTCTTGCTTGGCGGGGGAGGGGTGTGATATGGGAGAGTGCTTCACCTGCGGGGGGTTCTCACTTGGCGGGGGGGGCGAGAGGGGAGGGCGCTTCACCTGCAGGGGGGTTCTCACTTGGCGGGGGGGGCGAGAGGGGAGAGCACTTCACCTGCGGGGGGTTCTCACTTGGCGGGGGGGGGGGGGGGGAGAGTGCTTAACCTGCGGGGGGTTCTCACTTGGCGGGGGGGGGAGAGTGCTTCACCTGCGGGAGTTCTCCCTTGGTGGGGGAGGGCGAGAGGGGAGAGCGCTTCACCTGCAGAGGGGTTCTCACTTGGCGGGGGGGGGGGGGAGAGGGGAGAGCGCTTCACCTGCGGGGGGGTTCTCACTTGGCGGGGGGGGAGAGGGGAGAGCGCTTCACCTGCGGGGTGGGGGGGGGGGGGGGTTCCTCACTTGGCGGGGGGGGGGAGAGGGGAGAGCGCTTCACCTGTGGGGGGGGTTCTCACTTGGCGGGGGCGGGGGAGAGTGCTTCACCTGCGGGGGGGGCTCTCACTTGGCGGGGGGGCGAGAGAGGAGAGCGCTTCACCTGTGGGGGGGGCTCTCACTTGGCAGGGGGGGCGAGAGGGGAGGGCGCTTCACCTGCGGGGGGGGCTCTCACTTGGCGGGGGGGGCGAGAGAGGAGAGCGCTTCACCTGCGGGGGGGGGTTTTCTCACTTGGCGGGGGGGGTGAGGGGGGAGAGCGCTTCACCTGCGGGGGGGGTTTTCTCACTTGGCGGGGGGGTCGAGGGGGGAGAGCGCTTCACCTGCGGGGGGGCTCTCACTTGGCGGGGGGGGCGAGGGGGGAGAGCGCTTCACCTGCGGGGGGGGCTCTCACTTGGCGGGGGGGGTGAGGGGGGAGAGCGCTTCACCTGCGGGGGGGGTTTTCTCACTTGGCGGGGGGGTCGAGGAGGGAGAGAGCTTCACCTGCGGGGGGGCTCTCACTTGGCGGGGGGGGCGAGGGGGGAGAGCGCTTCACCTGCGGGGGGGCTCTCACTTGGCGGGGGGGGGGGAAGGGGGAGAGTGCTTCACCTGCGGGGGGGGCTCTCACTTGGCGGGGGGGCGAGAGAGGAGAGCGCTTCACCTGCGGGGGGGGGTTTCTCACTTGGCGGGGGGGTCGAGGGGGGAGAGAGCTTCACCTGCGGGGGGGGGGGGTTCCTCACTTGGCGGGGGGGCGAGAGGGGAGAGCGCTTCACCTACGGGGGGGTTCTCACTTGGCGGCGGGGGGGGGGGGTTCTCACCAGGAGGAGTGTGCGGGGGGGCGGGGCCCCTCACCTGCGGGGCTCGCCTCTCACCTGGGGGAATCCGCGCCCACGGCGGAGCTCACACGCTGCGCCTGCGCCTCCCGAGGCCCGGGCTCCGCGCGGCGACGGGGGTGGGCGGAGCTTGCGGCCGCTCGCGCCCGCCCGCCCGTTTGCAATGGCGACGTGCGGAGACGCGTGCCGGGGGCGGGGGCGGGGGCGGAGACGCGTGGCGGGGGCGGGGTGATCGCCGAGTTACCGATAGGCCCCAGCACCATCCCCCCCCGACAGGCCAGGAGAGCGGGAACTGCTGGCCCTCCGCCTCATCCCTGGCTCGCCCCGCAAGCAGCGCCCCACCCCGCTGCGAGGCGGCTGCGCTCCCCCGCTGCCGGGCACAGCCGAGGGCGGGAGGGGCCGGGCGGTGGCCCCGCGCTCGCTGCGCGCCGCTGAGGGAAGGGCGGCGGGGAGCGGGCTGGGCGCGCTGCGGGGCTGCCGAGGGTGGGGCCGTGGAGGAGGCGGGCCGGGAAAGGGGAGCCTAGCGGGGAGGCCCAGCACGGGGAGACTGCAGCCGTTCCCCCCCCCCCGCCTTCCCGACCCCGCATTACCCCCCACCCGTGGCCGGCGCGGGCTGGCTGCAGGGGAGGGGGAGAGCCTGGGGTGGGAGTCCCCAGGCTGGGGGCGGACTTGGCCCTGGTGACCCGGGGGCGGTTGGGAGCAGGCGCCCCTCAGCGGGGCCTCGTGCCCCCGTGTGGCGGGGCGGCCTGGGGGGGCCCGGCCGCACCTCCCGAACGCTGCCTGGGCCCGCGCGCAAGGCCCGGGGCGCGGGGGTGTCCGCGAACCGCTCGCCCGCTCCTGAGCCGGGCTCCCCACGGGCTTTGCCGCGTGCGCTGGGCTGTGGCGAGCCGGAGGGCGACTGTCGGGTCGCGGGTTTCCAAGCGAGCTGTAGCTCGGGAAAACTTATGCTCAAGTAAATTGGTTAGTCTCTGAGGTGCCACAAGTCCTCCTTTTCCTTTTGTAAATTTGATTCCGGTTTTAGTCCGACGTTCTTGTAATGATAGTTCATTTGATAGCACCGTTTATTCCTAAAGGTTTATTGCCTTTTCATAGGAATATAATTTCAGTCTTTTTTCTTTAACGTATATAGGATCATTCTTACTGAGAGGAGTATTCAGAATTCAGTAACCCATCCCTGGTTAAAAGAAAAGGAGGACTTGTGGCACCTTAGAGACTAACCAATTTATTTGAGCATAAGCTTTCGTGAGCTACAGCTCACTTCATCGGATGCTTTCAGTGGAAATGCATCCGATGATTAAATTTAATCAACCCTGGTTGATTATTAAATTTAATCCTTAAAGTTCCACAGCTTCCTAGTAGGGTAGAATTATAGTATAGTCCGGGTAGGGAGAGGGGAAGAGTTAAATCAGTTATGAAACCTGTCTGGCTGTCTCATGTTACCTTGGGATTTTAGAAGACATGGTATCCTGTGCTGTATTACCACATAATAGATTGTATTGATCAGAGTTTGTTGGGTACTAAAGAACAGAAGAACAGCCTTACTGGGTCCAACTAATGGTCCATCTAGCCCAGTATCCTGTCTTCCGACAGCCACCAGTGCCAGGTGCTTCAGAGGGAATGAACAGAACAGGCAATTATTGCATGAGCCATCGCATGTCGTTCATTCCCAGTTTCTGTCAGTCAGCGGCTAGGGATACTCAGAGCATGGGGTTGCATCCCTAACCATCTTGGCTAATAGCCATCGCTGCGACCTATCCTGCATGAACTTACCTAATTCTTTTTTGAACCTAGTTATACTTCTGGTCTTCACAACATCTGGCAATGAGTTTAACTGGGTGACTGTGTTGTGTGAAGAAGTACTTCCTTTTGTTTGTTTTAAACCTGCTGCCTCTTAATTTAATTGGGGGACTCTTGGTTCTTCTGTTATATGAAGGGGTAAATAACACTTCTGTACTCACTTTCTCCATACCATTAATTATTTTATAAACCTCTCTCATATCTCCTTACAGTGATCTTTTTTCCAGTTTGAAAAGTCCCATTCTTTTTAATCTCTCCTCATCCGGAAGCTGTTCCACACTCTTAATCATTTTTGTTGCCCTTTGCTGTACCTTTTCCAATTCTGATATTTTGAGAAGTTAAGGACAACCTTAATGGTAAAATTGGTACAGTTTATTAAATAACAAAAATAGTTTACAGAGTTAAGACTAAAGAGAGAAGATGTTAGCTTCCAAAGAAGGGTGAAAGAACTGTTAGGCTTTTTTGGGGAGACAACAGATGGTAGTGGAACTCTGTAGTTTAAGCTAAAGTGACGTTAAATTCATTTCACACAGCTCTGTCGAAAGAGTCTGAAGCTTATGTGACAGGAAGGCAGGGCCTGAAGTTCTGAAAAATTCCACAAAAAGCTAAGACTTGGGCAGAAAAGCCTAAGGTTAATCAGATAAGTGTAGCAAGCAGCTGTGATGTGGGGAAGCAGCTATGTGCCTGTTCAGGACAAAACTGACCAATAGGCCTTTTGCCAACCGCAATGAGTGATGATTAAATGGAGACACTGGGAGAGGGAAACATTACAATTTAATTATGTATTTATTTAGATTTCTACCAGTTTGTACCAAAAAGGCACCTAACCTTTGCTCTAGGCACCTTGTGACTCACAAATTACAGTTAATCAATGTAAAAACCAGAAAGTAACCAACCATCATAAAACTTAGCCCCAGTGTAGACTAAATAGCTTGTCATGCTTCTGAGGTGTGATTGGTAGCAATATATTTATAATGACTGCTATAGAATTTCTTATTAGTTCAATAGCCATCTTCACCTGTCTTAGACCACTGTTTTCTTTTTCTTTAACTGCTCACTTTACTGCTATATTTGAATTGTTTAAATATTGCATGGTTACTAATTCATGACAATGATGTATAAACATCAGGATTGGAAATTAGGCCACTATACAGTATACATTGACTAGAACTTCTAAAAAGGGTGTGTTTAGCTTTTCGTAAGTGCTTGACTAATAATTTTTTTAGGAAAAATGTGAATTTGTCTCTTACCTTCTGGTACACTTCTACTATGCTCTAAACTTAACCCAATTCACTTCACAACCTGTTTCAATGAACACACGTTTTTCACCTTAATATATCATAGGAAACACCAACATATGGACTCCCCTTCCTGATGGAAAGATCCCAAGCACAATATGGGGTTAGTTCTCCTGTCTTTTGAATTAAAATACAAATGTAAGCTGCATTATGTTGGGAACTGAATTGACTTAATTTAGATTATTCAGTGTGCTACAGAATATTTGATATGTGATATTAAAACCAGGCTTCTTTAAAGGCCCCCCCCCCCCCATGGATATATCATGGCTCAATATCCATGGGAATATTACTGTAATTTTCTTCACCCACTCCTGACTCGGACTTATTTGAGAGCATCAGTTAGGCTTGGAGCAGCCTGCCTGTTAATGTATGCCAAGTGGCCTCCCCTGCTGTGTAAAGCTCCATTTCAGCTGTAATGACAATTTGTCAACTTGTTCTGTACTGCGTTGTTTTGAATTGGCCCTACCTGTGCCTTTTCAGACTGTCATCTCTTCCAGTTTGGGATTCCCTTATCTGACTGTTGCAATTTATCTCCTGTAAAAGGCTGTGTACACTTATATTGCACCATAACTAATAAATAGTAATCCTAATGACAAAGTAAGAAAGCATCTTGTCACCCTACAGGAGGTCCCAAAGCTCTGTGCTATCATTCCAGATTTACTGAGTCACTGGCTAGAGCAGAGTTAGAAGAGAGAGAGGGATTATGAGTTATAGTGGAAACTGCAAACTTCCTTTGAAGTAGTAAGTAAAGAGAAATACCATCTGTGAATGGATTGAGTTATTCTTTCTGGCTGTTAATATATTTTTTACAAAATCAAGAGTCATATCATGTCTCTTCTCATCACATAATAAAATCACAGACATGTAGGGCTGCATGAGACCACAAGAGGTCATCTAGTCCCGCTCCCTGTGCTGAGGCAGGACCAACTATACCTAGACCATCCTTGATAGGTGTTTGTGGAATTCCCATCACTGGAGGTTTAGACAACCTACCTTGGAAACATTTTCCAGTGCATAACTATCCTTCTAGTTTTTCAAATATCTAACCTAAATCTCCCTTGCTGCAGATTAAGCCTATTACTTCTTGTCCTACCTTCAGTGGGCATGGAGCACAATTGATCACAGTCTTCTTTTGAAGAGCCCTTAACGTATTTGAAGACTTATCAGATCCTCTCTTAGTCTTCTTTTCTCAAAAGTAAACACACCCAGTCTTTTTTTTAACCTTTCCTCATAGGTGTGGTTTTCTAATTTTTTTTATCATTTTTGTTGCTCTCCTCTAAGCACTCTCCAGTTTGTCCTCATTTTTTTTAAAGTGTGGGCCCAAAGCTGAACATAATAGTCTATCTAAGGCGGTAGTTGCCAACCCGTCGATCCTGGAGCCTCTGCCATTCGACAGTGATCTCCGGGCAGCTAAAAGTCCAGCGGTGCAGCAGGGCTCCTGCCTGCCTGCCGTGGCCTCACGCTGCTCCCAGAAGTGGCTGGCTGCTGGCACATCTCTGCAGCCCCTGGGGTGGGGAGGGGAGAGGCAGCTCCGCACCTTGCCCCCAGCACCGTTTGCGGGTAGCGGGCAGTGCAGGAGACCTGCTGCCCCGCTGCCCCACTCCCCTTGCCAGGGGCCACAGAGATGTGCCAGCAGCCAGCCGCTTCCAGGAACGGCATGAGGCCAGGGCAGGCAGGCAGCCTGCCTGAGCCCTGATGCGCCACCGGCCGGGAGCTGTCTGTGGTAAGCGCCTCCCTCCTGCACCCCAATCCCCTGCACCAGCCCAGAGCCCCCTCCTACACCAAACTCCTTCCCAGACCCCTCACCCTCTCCTGCACCTCAGTCACCTGCCCCAAGCTCAGCCAATGCACACCCCACATTTGAGAATGCTACACTGATTTGTGACCATCCCTGGAGGATTTTGGATCTATAAACCACAAATGACACTAATAAAATCTAAAATTCATGAAATGTCCAGTGGATTCTATGAGATTAGGTGCACTGTGCCCATATGACCCCTGCAACCAAACTCCCTCCCAGAGCTTGCACCCTTTACTCCTGCACCCCAATCTTCTGCCCCAGGCTCAGCCCAGAGCCCCCTCTCACACCCTTGGCCCCAGCCCAGAGCCTGCACCCCCTCTTGCACACCTGCTCCAGCCCGGTGAAAGTGAGTGAAGGGTCGGGGGGAGAGTGATGGAGGGAGGGGGGAATGGAGTGAGTGGGGCGAGGCCTTGGGGAAGGGGCAGGGTAGATCCTGGGTTGACGTTAAATTCAGAAAGTGATCTTGTATGTGAAAAGGTTGGAGACGACTGATCTAAGGCCTTACCAATGCCAAGCAGAGTGGGACAGTTACCTCCTGTGTCTTACATGTGACACTGTTAATACACCCCAGAATATTAATCTTTTTTACAACTGCATTACATTGTTGACTCTCATTCAGTGTGATCTGCTATAACTTCACATCCTTTTCGCAACAATACTGCCTTGTTAGTTATTCCCATTTTCTATTGTGCATTTGACTTTTTTCTTCCTTAGTGTAGTACATTGCACTTGTCTCTGTTGAATTTAATCACATTGTTTTCAGACCAGTTCTTCAATTTGTCATGACTATTTTGGATTCTAATCCTACCTTTCAAAGTGCTTGCAACGCCTCTCAGCTTGGTGTGACCCACAAATTTTATAAGCATACTCTCCATCCCACAATCCAAGTCATTAATATTGAATAGTACTGGATACAAGACTGACCTCTGGGGAACTCCACTACATGCCCCCCCCTTCCAGTTTGATAGTAAACCATTGATGATTATTCTGAGTACAGTCCTTTAACCACTTTTGCATCCACCTTATAGTAATTTCATCTACACCACATTTCCCTAGTGTGCTTATGAAAGTGTCATGTGGAACTATGTCAAAAGCCTTTCTAAAAAAAAATCAAGATAAATCACGTCTACGGCTCTCCTATCCGGTGGGCCAGTAACCCTGTCAAAAAGGGAAATTAGGTTTGTTTGGTAAGATTTGTTCTTTACAAATCCATATTGGCTATTGTTTATCACCCGTTTATCCTATAGGTGGTTTCAAATTGATTAATAATTTGTTCCAGTATCTTTCCAGGTATGGAAGTTAGGCTGACTGGTCTATAATTCTCTGGGTCCTCTTTGTTCCCCTTTTTAAAGATAAGTACTGTTTGACTTTCTTGAGTCCTCTGGGACCTCACCTATCCTCCATGAGTTCATAGAATCCTAGAATATCAGGGTTGGAAGGGACCTCAGGAGGTCATCTAGTCCAACCCCCTGCTCAAAGCAGGACCAATCTCCAACTAAATCATCCCAGCCAGGGCTTTGTCAAGCCTGACCTTAAAAACCTCTAAGGAAGGAGATTCCACCACCTCCCTAGGTAACGCATTCCAGTGTTTCACCACCCTCCTAGTGAAAAAGTTTTTCCTAATATCCAACCTAAACCTCCCCCACTGCAACTTGAGACCATTACTCCTTGTTCTGTCATCAGCTACCACTGAGAACTGTCTAGATCCATCCTCTTTGGAACCCCCTTTCAGGTAGTTGAAAGCAGCTATCAAATCCCCCCTCATTCTTCTCTTCTGCAGACTAAACATTCCCAGTTCCCTCAGCCTCTCCTCATAAGTCATGTGTTCCAGTCCCCTAATCATTTTTGTTGTCCTCCGCTGGACGTTTTCCAATTTTTCCACATCCTTCTTGGAGGGTGGGGCCCAAAACTGGACACAGTACTGCAGATGAGGCATCACCAATGTCAAATAGAGGGGAACGATCACGTCCCTTGCTCTGCTGGCAATGCCCCTTCTTATACATCCCAAAATGCCATTGGTCTTCTTGGCAACAAGGGCACACTGTTGACTCATATCTAGCTTCTCGTCCACTGTAACCCCTAGGTCCTTTTCCGCAGAACTGCTGCCTATCCTTTCGGTCCCTAATCTGTAACGGTGCATGGGATTCTTTCGTCCTAAGTGCAGGACTCTGCACTTGTCCTTGTTGAACCTCATCCGATTTCTTTTGGCCCAATCCTCTAATTTGTCTAGGTCCCCCTGTATCCTATCCCTACCCTCCCAGTTTAGTGTCATCTGCAAACTTGCTGAGGGTGCAATCCACACCATCCTCCAGATCATTAATGAAGATAATGAATAAAACCGGCCCCAGGACCGACCCTTGGGGCACTCCACTTGATACCGGCTGCCAACTAGACATGGAGCCATTGATCACTACCCGTTGAGCCCGACAATCTAGCCAGCTTTCTATCCACCTTATAGTCCATTCATCCAGCCCATACTTCTTTAACTTGCTGGCAAGACTACTGTGAGAGACCATGTCAAAAGCTTTGCTAAAGTCAAGGAATAACACGTCCACTGCTTTCCCCTCATCCACAGAGCCAGTTATCTCATCATAGAAGGCAATTAGATTAGTCAGGCATGACTTGCCCTTGGTGAATCCTTGCTGACTGTTCCTGATCACTTTCCTCTCCTCTAAGTGCTTCAGAATTGTTTCCTTGAGGACCTGCTCCAGGATTTTTCCAGGGACTGAGGTGAGGCTGGCTGGCCTGTAGTTCCCCGGATCCTCCTCCTTCCCTTTTTTAAAGATGGGCACTACATTAACCTTTTTTCAGTCGTCCGGGACCTCCCCCGATCGCCATGAGTTTTCAAAGATAATGGCCAATGGCTCTGCAATCACATCCGCCAACTCCTTTAGCACTCTCGGATGCAGCGCATCTGGCCCCGTGGACTTGTGTTCATCCAGCTTTTCTAAATAGTCCTGAACCACTTCTTTCTCCACAGAGGGCTGGTCACCTCCTCCCTGTGCTGTGCTGCCCAGTGCAGTAGTCTGGGAGCTGAGCTTGTTCATGAAGACAGAGGCAAAAAAAGCATTGAGTACATTAGCTTTTTCCACATCCTCTGTCACTAGGTTGCTTCCCTCATTCAGTAAGGGGCCCACACTTTCCTTGACTTCCTTCTTGTTGCTAACATACCTGAAGAAACCCTTCTTGTTACTCTTAACATCTCTTGCTAGCTGCAACTCCAGGTGTGATTTGGCCTTCCTGATTTCACTCTTGCATGCCTGAGCAATATTTTTATACTCTTCCCTGGTCATTTGTCCAATCTTCCACTTCTTGTAAGCTTCTTTTTTGTGTTTAAGATCAGCAAGGATTTCACTGTTAAGCCAAGCTGGTCGCCTGCCATATTTACTGTTCTTTCTACACATCGGGATGGTTTGTCCCTGTAACCTCAATAAGGATTCTTTAAAATACAGCCAGCTCTCCTGGACTCCTTTCCCCCTCATGTTATTCTCCCAGGGGATCCTGCCCATCAGTTCCCTGAGGGAGTCAAAGTCTGCTTTTTTGAAGTCCAGGGTCTGTATTCTGCTGCTCTCCTTTCTTCCTTGTGTCAGGATCCTGAACTCGACCATCTCATGGTCACTGCCTCCCAGGTTCCCATCCACTTTTGCTTCCTCTACTAATTCTTCCCGGTTTGTGAGCAGCAGGTCAAGAAGAGCTCTGCCCCAGTTGCTCACAGTTTGTTAAAATCTACTTTTTTGAAGTCCATTGCTTCTCTCCTTCCATTCCTTAGAACAGGGGTGGGCAAACTTTTTGGGAGGGCCACATCTGAGTATGGAAATTGTATGGCGGGCCATGAATGCTCACGAAATTGGGGGCTGGGGATGCGGGCTCTGGGGTGGGGCTGGGGATGAGGGGTTGGGAGTGCAGGAGGGTGCTCCGGGCTGGGACCGAGGGGTTCAGAGAGCAGGAGGGGGATCAGGGATGGGGCATGGAAGAGGGTCAGGGGGCAGGGTCTGGGCAGCGCTTACCTCAAGCCGCTCCCAGAAACAGCGGCATGTCCCCCCTCTGGCTCTTACGTGGAGGTGCGGCCAGGCGGCTCTGCGCGCTGTCTTGTCCGCAGGCGCTGCCCCTGCAGCTCCCATTGGCTGCAGTTCCCAGCCAATGGGAGCTGCGGGGGCAGCGCTTGGGGAAGGGGCAGCGTGCAGAGCCCCCTGCCTGCTTCTATGTGTAGGAGCCAGAGAGAGGACATGCCACTGCGTCTGGGAGCAATGTGGAGCGGGACAAGCCCCGGACCCCGCTTCCTGGCAGGAGCTCGAGGGTTGAATTAAAATGTCTGGATGGACAGATGTGGCTCCCGGGCCATAGTTTGCCCACCCCTGCCTTAGAATCATGGAATATGTCCTTTCATGATCACCTTCATGCAAATTGCCTTCACTACCAATTTTCCTGTAACGCAGAATCAGAATTAAAATGGCTGTGCCCCTGGTTACTTCCTCCACCTTCTGAAACAAAAAGTTGGCCCCAATACATTTCAAGCATTTATTGGACAGTTGTGTTTTGCCTTATTACTTTACCAAGTACTAGTTAAAGACAGTAAAAGTCCCCAATTACTACCAGGTCTTGTGTTTTGGATATTTCTGTTGTTTTAGAAATGCCTTCTCCATCTCCTGATTTGGTGGTCTGTAGCAGAGCCTTAACATGACATTACCCTCATTTCCCCTCATTTCTTTTTATCTTCGTCCAGAGACTTTCATGTGCTCTGCCTTTCACCTTCTCCTGGACCTCAGAACAAGTGTATAGATATATTCTTGATGTATAATGCAAAACTTCCCTCCTTTTTGTCTCTGCCTGTCCTTCCTGAACAAGCTGTATTCTCATACCAGTGTTCCAGTCATTAGATTTATCCCACCAAGTCTCTGTGGTGCCCATTAAGTCATAGTTTAGCTTATTTACTAATACTTCCAGTTCTTCTTGTTTATTTCCTATACTCCTTGCACTGTGTAAAGACATCTAAGATGCTCAGCAGATTCCAGATTCCCCCAGTCTTATCCCTCTTCTTGTTCCTATGGCACTCTTGTAATTTCCAACCCTTTCCCCTGCCCCCCAACACATGTAGCCCTCAGTTAAGGTCACCTTTTTTATACCTACTAGTGGGCTTTTGTCATCTGCCGCCTTTGAACCTAATCTAGATTGCTAGGTCTGTGTGCAAAGATGCTCTTCCTCTTCTGGGTCAGATTGACCACGTCTCTTCCCAGTTGTCCTCAGAAATGCATCCAATGATCAAGGAAGTCTGCACCCTCCTGTTGACATCTGCGTAGCCATGCATTCATCTCCAGGATGTGTGTATCCCTCCTGGGCCCTTATCTTTAACCAGGAGGATGGATGAGAACACCTGCATCCCTAACCCCTTCATCTTTGCTCCTGGAGCCCTGTAACCACAGGTGATCTGCTTAGGGTCAGACCTGGCAGTATCATTAGTGTCTACATGGATGAGCAGCATGGGGTAGTAGTCAAAGGGGCCCATGAATCTCATCAATGTTTCCGTAATGTCTCAGGTGCTGGCTCCAGGCAGGCAACATGCCTCGAAAAAATCCTGGTATCTCTGAGATTAATATCTCAGTTGACTTCCTTGACTGGTGTGTATCCTAGTAACCAAAAACTAATCCTCAATTATTATGCTATGTACAGGTAAGCTATATTACACACACATAGCTATATTAAAAGAACATTATTAAGGATTTTGTTCAATATCTTCATTAACGATCTGGAGGATGGTGTGGATTGTACCCTCAGCAAGTTTGCAGATGACACTAAACTGGGAGGAGCGGTAGATATGCTGGAGGGTAGGGATAGGATACAGAGGGCCCTAGACAAATTAGAGGGTTGGGCCAAAAGAAATCTGATGAGGTTCAACAAGGACAAGTGCAGAGTCCTGCACTTAGGACGGAAGAATCCCATGCACCGTAACAGACTAGGGACCGAAAGGCTAGGCAGCAGTTCTGCAGAAAAGGACCTAAGGGTTACAGTGGATGAGAAGCTGGATATGAGTCAACAGTGTGCCCTTGTTGCCAAGAAGGCCAGTGGCATTTTGGGATGTATAAGTAGGGGCATTGCCAGCAGAGCGAGGGATGTGATTGTTCCCCTCTATTTGACATTGGTGAGGCCTCATCTGGAGTACTGTGTCCAGTTTTGGACCCCACACTCCAAGAAGGATGTGGAAAAATTGGAGAGAGTCCAGCGGAGGGCAACAAAAATGATTAGGGGACTGGAACACATGACTTATGAGGAGAGGCTGAGGGAACTGGGATTGTTTAGTCTGCGGAAGAGAAGAATGAGGGGGGATTTGATAGCTGCTTTCAACTACCTGAAAGGGGGTTCCAAAGAGGATGGATCTCGATAGTTCTCAGTGGTAGCAGATGACAGAACGAGGAGTAATGGTCTCAAGTTGCAGCGGGGTAGGTTTAGGTTGGATATTAGGAAAAACTTTTTCACTAGGAGCGTGGTGAAACACTGGAATGCGTTGCCTAGGGAGGTGGTGGAATCTCCTTCCTTATAAGTTTTTAAGGTCAGGCTTGACAAAGCCCTGGCTGGGATGGTTTAGTTGGGGATTGGTCCTGCTTTGAGCAGGGGCTTGGACTAGATGACCTCCTGAGGTCCCTTCCATCCCTGATATTCTATGATGCAAAGTCAAACACTCAAAAGTTAGGAAATGTCATAATTAGGATTGTCTGCAACCTTTATAATAGGCATCGCTATACTATGTCTCCTGAAATGTTTCTTCTGGTAGAACTCCGAATTTGATTAAAAGAATTCTAGGACAAAGATAGAGCTTTGAATTGTGGAAAGAAGTGACATCTTGAGGAGACAAATGGCAGAAAAAAGTAACGTCCAGAGACTTAATCACATGGAGTATGTAAATATTATTTCAGATACGAGTCCTGATTTTCAGTTTAGAGTAGAATTGCACATATTTTAGTACTGCAGCCATCACAGATAAATAGCAACACATTTAATTTTGTCTTATTTTTTACTTGTAACATGCTCTCAGATTAAAAATACTGTAAATAGATAAAATGGTGGAATTCATTGCTGCATTTTCCTTATCTGTTCTCCCTGAGCAATCAGACCAACAACATTTTCCAGTTGCTGGAAATGGATATATTGTCCTTCCCTGTTAGTTTAAGATAATGACACTTTTCTTTCTAAGGGTCCCATTCTCCCCTTTAAGTAGAGGGGAGCTGAAATCAAGATTTGGTTGAGGAGGCATGGAAAAGGGGAGGGAATCCACTGCAGACCTATATCTATATAACTAGGTCACTCAAGGTGTGAAAAATCCACACCCATAAGCAACACAGTTAGACTGACCTTAACCCACTTCTAGGCAGCCCTGTGTTGATGGGAGAGCTTCTCTCATCGACACAACTACCACCTCTCAGGGAGGTGGGTTAACTACGCCAATGGGAGAAGCTCTTTTGTCGGTGTAGGCACTTCTTCGCTTAAGCACTACAGCTGCATTGGTGCAGCTGTGCTGATGCAGCATTTTAAGTGTAGACCTGATCTAAGTCTGCAGAATTTCCCCCCTTCTCAGTAAACCCCACAGAAACCCTGTGGAATTTACAGATTTGTGAGGGAGTGTGGCTAGGCCACTTTCCAGAGTATGCTCCCACTTCCCCAAACCACAAGGGAAACTAGCAAATTTAGTGCAGATCTGATTTTGGTCAGGTTACCTGTTTCCATGCTGTGGAATCACACTTTTGCTTAGAGAGGGTTCTGAGAACTAGGGTCAAGGGAGTTGCTCAAGAAGGGATAGCGGAACAAGGAGCACCTCCCCCCCTCCCCCGGCACTCCAGTGCATTGGCCAAGCAGTCTTGTATTCTCCTGAGCATGAGAATTTAGCACCCAAAGTGGAACTAGCCCCTTGGAAGTGAGCAGGAAAGGATAGTGAGGGAGCAGTTTCCTCTGTTTCCTCTCTGCAGTGGTCAACAAACTTGTCCAGGTGCAGAGAAGAATACATGCTGCAACTTGCAGTTGAGTGAAACAAAGATAATGTGCTCTACTCCAGGAGGTGTTGGGCACGAAATATCTTTGTAATCCTCCAATGTGGAGCACAGTCCTAAAAAGTGTAATTGAGATCTGCGTATTGTCAGACTTTACTGGGGTCCACCCACATGTATCAGATTTCAGAATGAGGGCATATTTGCCAAATTTTAACCCAGTTAATTATTCAGCAAACTTTTAAAGCTTGAAAACCAGGAGCAGCAAGTATTTAACAAGAAAACATAGACTCTTTAGCCACAGTTGTTGGGGAAGTTTCCTTGGATGTATGAAACTGCATTGAGCAATAAATACTAAGTTCCTCAATTATACTTGTGATTCATTTAGTTTAGGGCAACAGATTTTCGTTTACAAGTATGTTGCTTAACAAAGTATGGAAATAGCCGATAAACTTGCTATCATTAACTGAAAGATGATCTGACAGCTCTGTGCAACATTTGTGGTAATGAACTCTATCCCTTCAGAGCATTTCATTAATGTATATACCAGCAAATGAGAGCATCTAGGAAAAGTGGCAGCTTATTTTGTTTTACTATTGTACGGGGGCAATCTGTGCTTCATTCTTGTAGTTACCTTAAAGCTAAGCGTTTTCTTCGCAGCTGTTAAGACGCTATTAGAGTAATTATAGTCCTATTCTGACACCACACAACTATATTGCAAAAAGAAAAGGAGTACTTGTGGCACCTTAGAGACTAACCAATTTATTTGAGCATAAGCTTTCGTGAGCTACAGCTCACTTCATTGGATGCATACTGTGGAAAGTGTAGAAGATCTTTTTATATACACACAAAGCATGAAAAAGTACCTCCTCCCACCCCACTCTCCTGCTGGTAATAGCTTATCTAAAGTGATCACTCTCCTTACAATGTGTATGATAATCAAGGTGGGCCATCTCCAGCACAAATCCAGGGTTTAACAAGAATGTCGGGGGGGGTTGGGGGGGGAATAGGAAAAAACAAGGGGAAATAGGTTACCTTGCATAATGACTTAGCCACTCCCAGTCTCTATTCAAGCCTAAGTTAATTGTATCAAATTTGCAACTTCAAATCCAGACTCCAGGGAGAAACTGTTAAATTGGAATTCATTTGCAAATTTGATACAATTAACTTAGGCTTGAATAGAGACTGGGAGTGGCTAAGTCATTATGCAAGGTAACCTATTTCCCCTTGTTTTTTCCTACCCCCCCCCCAGACGTTCTTGTTAAACCCTGGATTTGTGCTGGAAATGGCCCACCTTGATTATCATACACATTGTAAGGAGAATGTTCACTTTAGATGAGCTATTACCAGCAGGAGAGTGGGTTTGTGTGTGTGGGGGGGGGGTGAGAAAACCTGGATTTGTGCTGGAAATGGCCCAACTTGATTATCATACACATTGTAAGGAGAGTGATCGCTTTAGATAAGCTATTACCAGCAGGAGAGTGGGGTGGGAGGAGGTACTTTTTCATGCTTTGTGTGTATATAAAAAGATCTTCTACACTTTCCACAGTATGCATCCGATGAAGTGAGCTGTAGCTCACGAAAGCTTATGCTCAAATAAATTGGTTAGTCTCTAAGGTGCCACAAGTCCTCCTTTTCTTTTTGCGAATACAGACTAACACGGCTGTTACTCTGAAACATAACTATATTGGTATATCAGTAGTTTTATTTCAGCTTTTATAGTGTATCAGGAGACATTGTGTCATCCCTTTTAGTGTCTGTTAGCCCTCATTTAACTCAGAGTTTTGAAACTACTTCATTGATGTCAACTTGAATACTAAATAATTGATTGTTTAGATTACTAAAAAATACATAATCAGTAGAAACTCTAAATAGCATTAGCTGCTTTTGTCTATCCAATGGAGCAATTTTAATGGTATACGATTGATCTTTATATAATGCAGTTAAGTTTCCCATGATTTCTTTAGAACTCAGTTTAGATTAATTTATATGGTACACGGAGTACATTGTCTATTTAGAGTTGTCAGTCTGGAAATAAACTATTTTCATCTTACCCTCAATATTTCAGAAGGTTTTAACCTTAAAAAGAACTGATGGCTTTGCCATAGAGCCTTTTATCTATCTGATCACTGCATGGATTTATTTATATATATATTTATTTAATCTGTGAAATTCACTAATAGTTTAGCAAGCTTAAAAGGGGTTAGGCATTTGTATGAAGAGAAATAATATTTGGAGTCACACTAGCAAGGTTAAAAATCCTTGTGCTTGAGGGCATAAACTGTTTACTATCTGGAGTAAAAAAGCAGTTCCTTTACCTTTTATGGCACAGAATTAAACAATGGAGAAGAGTGGGAGGTTTTCCTCTGAAGCAATATCAAGTATATCAGAGTCAGGATATTGGATTTGACAGCCCAAAATGGTCTGTTCTTATGTGGCATTTCCTATGTTCTTTTGTGCTAAGACAGGATAAAACAAAGTCCTTATTCATTCTGATTTTTGTCTTCCTTCCATCATACCATTTTTTCACTGAAAAGATTTTAAAAAATGGCCAACATATAGTTTGGTTTAGTTCATCCATCTAACTTACACAGTTCTAAAAACTACGGCTATTTTACTTATTTCTTGTTCATATTGTTATGGTTTAAAGTTTCTCATGTTATGCACTACATATAGAGGACTATTTTGATATCTTTATAGATTTTGAATAAATTTTTGATGAAGATAATGTACACACAGCACACAAATGCAGTCAAATAACACACACACAGAGAAATGCAGATAAATATACAAACTCAAAGACAAATTTTGAGAAATGGTGAGTATTTGCACTCATTGGCTTCCTTGGAGTTAAGCATGCTCAAGACCTTATAGAATCAAGCCCAAGAAGAGGTAACATGGAATTGATATAAAATACAATACAATATGAAAATAAATTAAGAGTTTAAACCCAGTGTAACTTTTCATGAAATAATGTAGTGCATATGTTACTGATACACTTTTGATATAAATAGTTATGTATAGGCAATATTAGTATTCAAGTCACTTTTAATATGGTTCAATAAGTTCCCCTAAACTGCTTTGTGCTCTGGTAATTCACTTTGTATTTATAGATTACTCTTTCAAAAGATGATGGATGCAGTGGATTTTGAACATTCATGTGCCTGTCTTCTCTCTCGTAGATTTCCTCTGTCCCTCAATCTTTACTAACTGTATAGAGTATTCCACACTATGGATAACAGAAATATGTGGATTTGTAGGTTTATAAGGGAAAGATTTTGTATAGCTGCAGGGGAGACTTGGGTTATTATCTCTCTTTTCCTGATAATTTAGGGCTTGAATTAAAGTCCTACATCGATACGCAATACATCGTTATGCAACATTTGTGTAAACATGTCCGTTTGCTTGTTTCTGGAGCATAGAATAAAAATTCATGTTTACAGTGTTACAACTGAGTAGTCAGTCATCCAAGTCCTCTGATGTGCTCATGAGTTGGATCTGTGTGCAAAACCGGTGTGCACTTCCTCTTCCAGACAGTCAGTTCTGTACTAAAAAGCAAAAAGAAAAGGAGTACTTGTGGCACCTTAGAGACTAAAACATTTATTTGAGCATCAGCTTTTGTGAGCTACAGCTCACTTCATGCATCCAATGAAGTGAGCTGTAACTCACAAAAGCTGATGCTCAAATAAATTTGTTAGTCTCTAAGGTGCCACAAGTCCTCCTTTTCTTTTTGTGGATACAGACTAACACGGCTGCTACTCTGAAACCTACTAAAAGGCAGTCATTGATAAAAATGACCAAGGCCAAGGCACATGTATTATATGCTTTTTTTACCAAGTGTGATGGGGCCTACAGGCATTGCCCATCCCCTGGTGCCAGCCCCACTGCCTAGGCACACTCTGCCCTAAGAAGGAACCCTGCTGGAAAGGGGGAGCAGTGAGTTCCGACCTCAAGGGGTTGCCCAGAGAGGCCTCGTATGATCAGCTGCAGGCAGAACCAGTGAGAGTTGGTCCTCTGGCACCTAGAAGGGCCAGGAACAGGTAGAGGCCAATCAGAGCTCAGCAGGCCAGATAAAAAGGGTAGACTGCTTTTATTAGGTGCTAATTCTGGGTGAAGCTATGAGAGGCAAGGGTGTTCCTGTCCTTACCTAAGTAACCTGGCCCAGCAAGGGGCGTAACCTTGACAACACCAGCCATGGATCTCTAGGAAGGGCTAGCGTTTACATACTATAGAGTTTAATGCCCAGCTGGCTATTTTGAGTTGAGATTTAATATGTTTTTTGTTAGCTGCAGAAGAGGTCTGGACTGAGAGGTGACTTGGGTGGAGGGCTTGGTCGCAGTAGCAGCCAACCATTGTGGAACCAGGAACAATAGGGAGTGCTGGAGTGGAAGAGTCTCTGCAGTCTGACGTAAGGGTGTACCCTGGGGAGTGAGTGCGTGCTATAAGTCATGACTGCATTTGTTTTAAGACAGAATGTACATGCCATAAAAATGTTTCTAACAGGAAACTGGCAATTTTTCTTTAAATGTACATGTCATGGAGCATGAACAAAGGCCATACCCACTGAAACAAATTTTTTACCACATACCCTTTATAAAACCGCACATGCATGCACAGGCTGCTTAACAGCAGGCACGATGACATGAATACACTGTTCACTTGGAAAACGTGAATCAAGTGTGGCTTTAGATTAATTGCTTATGCTGTACAAAAAACAGTGTGAATAACATGGATTACTATAAGGCCCACTTTAAATTAATGAGTTCAGTGTTATAAGTACTCTGCCGCTGCTATGCATGAATAGTTATCCTCATAAGAGATAATGCAGGTGAAGAGATACATTGCTTGCTTACCAGTTTACATTATTAGAGATAACAGCAACAACCCTTGTTCATGTGGACTGATTATTTGAGTTTTCACAAGGATTTCACAGATCTAGAACAACAAAGGCTATATGCTCCTCTTCACTAGGTAGCTTGAATGAGTGCAACGAATTAAGATTTGGGAGCCAGTTAAAAGAGAGATGGCAGTTTCTTCCACCCTGGAGTGATTTGTCACCAGCTGTGTTGCACTAATTCCCTACCTGCAGAAGCTTGCAGCGAGGGTGGGAGTGGTTTGGGAGAGGGCGCACCTGTTCTGCACAGCATGCTATCCTTGCAAAGTAGAAACGTCAAACTGCAAATTACTGTGTACATTAATGGCGATATTTTCAGCATTAACTCCCCTGCCAGGAGTTCCAAATATCTACTGGCAGGGGAGAAGCATACAGGACAGGATGCTAGGGGATCTAACGGCAGCATAGTACAAAAGATAAACATATTCAAGGCTTGTTGTGTGTGTGGGCGAGGGGTGATTTGTGAGTTGTGCAGAGGCATCATGATTATACCAAATGGTCCAAGCTCTGCAGGGCTTGGGCCCAGTTTTTCAAAGATATTTGTCATTCATGAGATCTGGGGGAAAAGAGAAGGCTGCTGTGGACTGTTCACCCCTCTTTTGTATATTGATGAGATGAGAGGATCCCCATCCCATGTAACCCTTGGGGCAATCACTCCAGAACGTGACCTCTTTCAATAGTACGCAAACCTAAGGTAAAGATAAGGAGCAAAATTCTATTGACTTCAGTAGGGTCAACTGAACATGAACTGCCAGTGTGATGCTGTGGCCATAAATGGGAATCTTGAGTAGGGGTAGAGAAGTTATTTTACCTCTCTTTTTGGTACTGATGCGACTGCTGCTGGACTGCTGTGTCCAGTTCTGATGCCCACAATTCAAGAACAATGGTGATAAATTGGAGAGGGTTCAGAAAAGAGCCATGAGAATGATTAAAGGATTTAAAAAAACATGCCTTATAGTAATCAATTCAAAGAGCTCAATCTATTTAGCTTAACAAAGAGAAGGTTAAAGGGTGACGTGATCACAGTCTATAAGTATCTACCTGGGAAACAAATATTTAATAATGGGCTCTTCAATGTAGCAGAGAAAGGTATAATGTGATCCAATGGCTGGAAGTTGAAACTAGACAAATTCACACTGGATATAAGGCATAAATGATTAAAAGTGAGGCTAATTAATTGTTGGAACCATTTACCACGGGTTGTGGTGGATTCTCCATTACTGAAATTTTTTAAATTAAGATTTGATGTTTTTCTAAAAGATTTGTTCTAGGAATTATATATTACACGGCCTGTGTTGTATAGGAGGTCAGACTAGATGTCACAATGGTCCCTTCTGGCCTTGGAATCTATGAACTGACAATAGAATTTGGGCTAGGTTCTGTTAAAAGACCTGTGATATTCCAGTACCTGGAGAAAGGTGACTCTGAAGTAGTCAGTCCTGAAGAGGGTATTGCTTGGGTCTAGTTAACTCACAAGGAGTGAAAGAAATGCAGAAAACTTTAAAATGGCCAAAAGAGGATTTTGCTGTATTTTTTTTTCATAATTTATCAGTCATTTTTTGGCCCTTAAAATCGAGTGTACAATGTTAATGCCACTGCCTGATTCTGCTATCCCTACTCTTGGAGTCAATCAGGAGCAGTTCCACTGAAGTCAGTGGGAATTACATTTGTGTAAAGCCTGTGTAGGTGAGAAAAGAATCAGGCCCAGTGAATTCCCAGACTTCGTTTCATTTTTACGTTTCATACTCTTTAACTTAGGGTTTAGGAAAGATAGAAGACAGAGCAATGGAGTAAACTACTTAAAAGGAGCAGACCTCACTGTGGAAATGGCATGGTGCCCTGGGATGCTTGGGGGAGCCCAATAAAATAAACATTGCTGCTGGCTGTGATGGTACCGTGAGAACAGCTCCATATGTTTCAGGCCCACCAGATAACAAATGGCAATATGACAAAAGGAAGAGAGCGAAAGCAGCATTAAATAAATATATATTTTTAATTGGCTTGTACTCACCTCCCAGCGTGAGGCAGAAATTTGATTTGGCAGAAGAAGCAGTATTTTTAATTGCCTTGTCCTGATCTCCTTGTTGTGATGCTTTATCCAAACTGGCAACTTGACATCATCATGCATATGTTTTATATGGCCTTTGTATGTTGTAGGCCAAGTTGACAGATCCAGGTAACATCATACATCTTTCACAGAAATACCACAAAACATCTTGATGTTGTCTTTTAGGTTTACACAATCCATCATATTACAAACTAGCAGGTCAAATTCTGCTGTCAGGCATATTGTTTTAAATCTGGAGTTAATCCACGGGAATAAAATCCTGTATAAATTCAAGATGTTGAATATATGACTCTACCTTTCTTGGTCTTAAAAAAGGCTAATCTTACCTACCAAATTGTCTTACCCAGCAAGGATTTTTTAAAGATTCTGATAATAAATATTTCTACCTGAAGGCACTAATCCCCACTCCCACGCCCCCCAAATCTTACATGTAGCCTGTATTAATTCTTTGCAAAATTTCAAGGTAGGGTACCTAAACTGAATTTTCTCTAAAAACATATCCCCAATAGCAGTGCCCTTTGCAAGTAATATGTTTGCTCTGAAATGGAATTTTGGGATTATTGATTGTTACATATATAAATGTCTGTGTAATGTGTACCCCTGCCCCAGAGCAAGAATGAAGGAATGAAAAATGTTTTGCATATATTAGGGCCAGGATGCCAATGTGCAGAGATCACAGCAAGAGGAGCAGGGCAAGCCAATACAAAATGCTTCTTGCTTTTGTAGCTATTTACAGACATTCTTTCCATGCTTCAGTCCCCTGTAGAGGGTCAGATGCTCAGCTGTATTTGCAGCTGAAAGTGGGCACTATAGAATCCTTTAGACCTCCAACAGCTTGAGGCCATGTGACTGTTGTTCCAATGCCCACTGTAAATTAGAGCAGCCCGAAAGCTGATCTAATATGTGTTGCCCCCCAGAGACTGTTCTGACAGCCAGGAATCCCTGTGACTTCAAGACGCACTGGAAATGCCCCCATTACTGAAGTGGTTTAAGATCTACTGTAGAGGCCGTATGCCAAAGACTGCCCACACTGACCTTTAAGGCTGCTTTGAACCACTAGAAGAGTGCAAAGAAGCTGGCATGCAGAACACTCCAGATGGGGTAAGAAGAGTTATTCTGAACTTACACCAGGGTGACTGACCGAAAGCAGAAACTAGTCCACCACTCTACTGTGCTGGATACTGCTCATTTGTGATGCTCATAGCAGCAGCTGCATCAAAGGATGAGTAGGAATGTTTGGAGAGGATACCTCAGGGGCCGGTCACCAAAATCAAATGCCTTTCAGTCCACATTCTGAATATATATTCAAGGCCACTCGTACTGAGCTTGAAACCTGAAAGGGATCACTGTAAAGAGCTACAAAAGCAAAACGCATTTTGTATTGGCTTGTCCTGTTCCTCTCACTGTGATCTCTGCACATTGGCACCCTGGCGCTGACAATGCAAAGCATTTTTGATTCCTTCATTCTCATTCTAGGGCAGCAGTGCACATAGCAGACTCTGTACACCTATTATACAATTACAGTCAGCCCTCTTCACTCCCCCAGCTCCTTTTCAAAGCAAGTACATTACTCACACCAGTGATATTGCGAATGTTGGTTGTTTTTTGAGGCAATTTGATTTTGGGACCTAGCCTGACCTTTTTAAAGAAATTGGCAATAAAGGTACCTGACAGCATGTTTGGTTTGTTTGTTGCTTGGGTACACTCAGAAAGAAAGAAATATATTACTGTGAGTACATCTGTAGAAAACTTTGGGTTAAGGGTTATGAGTTAAATGGGTTAAGGATGATGAGACTAAATATTTGAATTATTATATGGGTATCAGGGACCAAGTTTTTTAAGACCAAGGAATGAAAAGTTACACTGGGCTAGATTCCATCACTGACATTAATTGAATAGCACCTTAGTGTTGAGTAATCCCATTGATTTCCAGGGGACAACTCCTAAAGGAAAGCACTACTCATTGTGAGTAAGGAGTGGAAGAGTCTAGTCCTTAATCAACAGCTGGAAGTTATGAAGGATCTTATTTTAATGTGGGATAATAGCAAGAATTATGAAGCCACAGCAGCAACATAATGGTGGCAACACAATATAACAGTAGCATCCCTTACAAACACACCAGCTGTCACTAGAATATCGTTGGGGTTCCCTCCAAGACCTTTTCCACTAGGCCAGTGGTTCCCAAACTGGGGTTCAGGAACTCAATGTTGCAGGGGGTTCTCAGGAAAAAATTCCCTAATGGCGGACAGAGCTGTCCCTAGTGACCCCCAGGTAACACGGGCCAGCAGGCTGGAGCCCCTGGACTTCCAAGAGCTAAGCAGAGCAAAGCAAGCATATCTGTTACACTGAGGAGATTTAAACTTCAAGACTTCTTAGAAGAAATGGAAAGGGAGGTAGATATTTTTTGCTGTTTTAAAAATTAAATAGGCAGCTAGTATTGTTTTTAAAATTATTATGAAGAACAAGTTTAAGCTTTGTTGTAACGTGTGTTGTTTACTTGGACTGCTCAAGACCTGAATGCTTATGTAGGAGGAACTCTTTGAGTTGGCGTCTTAAATACCTTCGTGCTGTTTCACATTTGATACTCCATGACGAAACATAGGAGCCTTGTCTTATAACAGGCTTATTCAAAGTGATACAAGCTATGAAAGTGAGATCTTGGAAGAGTGTTGCTGTTTTCATAATGTAATAAAAATACTGTAATGATAAATAATAATAATAAATAGTGTGTAATAAGAATGTCATAAAAACAAATTTTATATTTTCAAGATTACTGCTTTTATAATTTATACTCAGGTAAAGGAGAAAATCCCTGGAAATATTCATTTTTAGGAGGGGGTTCGCGAGACGTGACATTTTAGTGAAAGGGGTTCACAGGTTGTTAAAGTTTGGGAACCGCTGTGCTAGGCTTATCCAGATGCCTTTTCCAGTTCTGGGAGAACACTTCATCCATTGCTCTGGGATCCAGAACACATAGTTTGACTACAGATTTTGCCACTCAGGTATTTTTATTTATTTTATTTTCCTTACTGCCAGGCCCACAGACTGTCCCTAGGCTCTGATAGTCAAGCTGGGTGCTTTCCATCTCATGGATCATCTCCAGCAGTAAAGATTTTACAGGGCAAATAATGCCCTCATTGACACCTGTGTTACCCCCTTGACTTCAGCATATACCCTCATTGACACCTGTGCAAACCCATTGGTTTCAGGTTACACCTTAAGTGACTCAGTCATTTTTACCCTATTTGTAAATAAGTGGTATATGTTCTCAGCCTATCTCAGCCTATACAGTTTAAAATTTTTTTTTATTTCAGCTAAAACAGTTCAGCCATTTCCAAGAATGAGGTTAGTGAAAAATTGTTTTGCCCACGATAGAAAATTCTGGTGGCCATTTTAAAAGAAATTCCAGCAACCCCATGCTTTGGAGCAGACACTTGAAATTTGGCACAGAGTGGCATTTGTGTCAGGGGTGTGCCTGTTGCTGTCTCTGTGAAAATCTGCCCAAATCTGGCCAATTTTAGCTTTGCAGCTGAAAACTCCAGTGATTCCATCTGTATTGAGCATGCTGCAGCCTGGGGCTGAGTAGGACTTTCCTAGCAGTTAGAGCTCTGGGTGGCTGTGAGCCATGCTAGATCCAGACACCAGAAATGAGAGCATGGAGACTCTCTCCTGTCCTCTGAATGAACCCCGCGCAGAACCCAGGCAGCAAGAAGGAGGAAGTTGTCTGATTCAGTGCAGAGGGGACAAGTGCCAGGCCTGTGTGTGGGGAATAGATTGGTATGAGGAGTAGGATAGCAATAGGCTGGAACTTGCTGGGCAAGGAGACTTGGACGAGAAGCCTGAGGAGCGGAGACTGAGACTGGCTAGATGAAAACAGAACTAAGACAAAGAGTCAGGATGAAAAAGAAGTGGGGCTGGGATAGAAAGAGGTTGGAGGGGAGAGGTCAGAAGGGGTCACATTTAGGGGATAATGGCAGAAGAGTGTGTGCCCACTACAGCATGCTCCCTTCCAGAGTCTGGAATCGAACCCAAGATTTCTGAGTTTCACCATTCCTTTGCTGTCAGCAAATATATGTGAAAACCACTGGCAAAGTGTATCATCCACTTTAGTACTGGTCCATATAGAGGATAACAACCTACTACTGCCACCAGTTACTGCATTAGCTCAAGTAGCAGTAATCTGTATGGTGAATCTAAAGAGTACAACTCTGCTGATGAACCATGTGGGTATCAGTATGATGCCTCATGACATACTTGCTTGGTTTTTTCATTTTTTTTAAAAGCCTTGGAAACGACACAAAAATATTACATTAAAATAACAAAGTCAAGCACTCAGGTGTAAGGAAATGCCACAATTTTGCATACACTTTACGATAGACTCTTTAATTATGTGATCACATACTATTTTTTGCACAGGATCCTTTGCCTCATTAAGTGCACAGGATTGACCTGTTCTGGGGATGAACTGAGCGTAGTGAAGGACTGGAGGCTGTTTGTAGGACCCCTGCCTCAGTTGCTACAGGTGTTAGACGGTGTGTAGAGAATGAGGCAGGAGTTTACAGAAAGAGAAAGGACAGTCTCATGGTTAAGGGAGTTGAAAGCTGCCCTGGAGAATTGGATTCTATCCCTGCCTCTGTTGCTCTGTGATAGTGGGTATGTATGTTTAAACCACTTTCCACAGGTGAACACTAATTGTGTGTGCCTCATTTTCTGGGTGCCCAATTTTATACCCTGGGGTCTGATTTACAGAAGTGCTGAGCATTCACAACTGCAAATGAAGTCAGTGCGGGTTGTGCTTTGAACGTATAAAGTGCTGTATAATACTAAGTACTCTGAGGATAATTAATCATTGGAACAATTTACCAAAGCTTGCGGATTCTCCATCACTGAAAATTTTAAAATCGAGATTTAGTTAAAACAGGTATAATTTTAGGGGCAGTTCTCTGGCCTGTGTTATACAGGAGATCAGACTAGATGATCACAGTGATCCCTTCTTGCTTTGGAATCTATGAAAGAAATCAGCTCCTACGTGTTTCAGATTGGGCACACAGATACAGGGTATTTTGACTTTAATCTGTCTGTGCCTCAACTCCCCATCTGTACAATGGAGATGACACCACCCCCTCACCTCACAGAGGTAGAGTGAAGATAGATTAACGTTTGGGAAGCACTCAGATACTATAACAATGAGCACCATAGAAAAGGCCATGAGGAAATTAATAATTCTGTCTTCAGAGCAGGCTTTGAAGTGTGCAGTAAATAAGGCAGCACCCACATTCTGAAGAATGAGGAGAAAACAAAATATTGCATAGTGGCTCATTAAGTGAGCATTGTCCCTCCTGTACATGGACAGAGGTCCAACGGAAAAAATAGCAACCTTAATTCTTTTATTTCCTAACTTTAGACTGCTTGACTTTGCAACCCTAATGTTCTTTTTACATGGGGGAGAAGTGGATGTGTGTGTGTTATATATGAATGTTATAGACATTTTTACTCGGGGAAATGTATTTTGATGGTTCTGAATGTGTCAGGACTTTTATAACTCATTCAATAAACATTAAAACATCTTAATTTTGGCAGGACTGCAGTGGTTGGAATGAAGAGCTATCTACCCATCAGTATGTGTGTGACTCCCACTATATTAGGGGAGGGATGCAAGGCCCAAAATTCAGACCCAAAATTCATCTCTCTTCTGCAGACTATACCTTTGTTCTCTCTTGTGGTGTTTTCCCTTAGCCTAAAGTAAGTAATTTGAGTCTGAAAGTAAATGATTGCTCTTAATTTATGGCAAAACATAACTTGTATATAACGACAGGTTTCAGAGTAGAAGCCATGTTAGTCTGTATCCGCAAAAAGAAAAGGAGGATTTGTGGCACCTTAGAGACTAACAAATTTATTTGAGCATAAGCTTTTGTGAGCTACAGCTCACTTCATCGGAAGCTCACGAAAGCTTATGCTCAAATAAATTTGTTAGTCTCTAAGGTGCCACAAGTCCTCCTTTTCTTTTTGTATATAATGGTTTTACTTTGACATATGTTATGTTCCATCCTGATCTCCAATATTTAGCAAACTAGCTGCTCCAGGTTTGCTAGAGTTAGCACCATAAGTAGCTCATGCAGTGTCTGCCAGCATGGTTCATTGCTTTGATATTCTCAAACCTTTTTTGCTTTATTCTATCAGTTCCCTGTCTCTTGTGTTAGCACAAGCTTTGCTTTCCTGTCCTTTTCCTCCTTGTTTCTTAGTTCTTACACTCTTAGCACCTTTCTTTTGTGTCTGGTTTCTCTATTTCTCCTCCAGTATTTTAGCTGCAGTGTTGCCATTAGTAGGTTGCATCATATCTGTGATATAAGTAAGTACTCTTCTTCGTAGGATCTGTATCGACGATTTCCTCCCTCTTTCTACATTGTAATTCTTCTCTATGGCTGTTCTCAGAATACTTTAGCAGTTTATTTTCTTTTGAATTTTCCCAGCTTTAAGATTCTCCATTACAGAGGTAACTGGAAGATGGAGTTATTAGGTTTTATGTCTTTTTAATCAAAGTTCCGCTTTTATAAGGTTGTTGGTGACATTTCTTTTGCAGATATGTGTTGTTGCTTTGCAGATGCCTTTCTTTTCATGGCTGCTACATCTGACAGTGGTTAGCAATTAATGAATTGTATACGGTGTAGTGATGATAGATTAATTTCATACCAGAGGCACTGAGGGTATTATATTTACTGATGAACTGTAATTTTGCACAGTCACAGTAATGAACAGTCATCTTTCTCATTTCAGGAGGAGTCAGGTAGTCCTTGTTGTGTTCCATGGGAAGCCATCAAAATCTGACAGGTATTTGGAAGGAGGTGACTTCTAACATACTAGTTATGTTCTACAACCCTTTTTTGTTTTAAATGAGAATAAGACCTCAGACTTTGTGGGATAGTTCCCCACCTTCAAGATCTGTGGTATATATTTCAAAAACTACTGTCGGAGTGCTTCCTGAGCCTTCCATTATAATGTCCCATCGCTCAGGAATCAGCTGGTAGTACAGTGCTATGGAGTTCAAACAGATGAAAATCACTGTATAAATATAAAACACTGATAGTTCTTTTCACTGCTTCTCAAATAAGTGACAACCAGGAATTTTGGAGTTTGATTAAAAGATAAATTAACACAAACATTTTACCAGTATCAAATTATGAGATTTCCTATTCTTACATAAAGTCTAGCGACGCAACACACCTTATGTATACATTACTTAGCCCTGGTCTACACTAGGACTTTAGGTCGAATTTAGCAGCGTTAAATCGATGTAAACCTGCACCCGTCCACACGATGAAGCCCTTTATTTCGACTTAAAGGGCTCTTAAAATCGATTTCCTTACTCCACCCCTGACAAGTGGATTAGCGCTTAAATCGGCCTTGCTGGGTCGAATTTGGGGTACTGTGGACACAATTCGACGGTATTGGCCTCCGGGAGCTATCCCAGAGTGCTCCATTGTGACCGCTCTGGACAGCACTCTCAACTCAGATGCACTGGCCAGGTAGACAGGAAAAGAACCGCGAACTTTTGAATCTCATTTCCTGTTTGGCCAGCGTGGCAAGCTGCAGGTGACCATGCAGAGCTCATCAGCAGAGGTGACCATGATGGAGTCCCAGAATTGCAAAAGAGCTCCAGCATGGACCGAACGGGAGGTATGGGATCTGATCGCTGTGTGGGGAGAGGAATCCATGCTATCAGAACTCTGTTCCAGTTTTCGAAATGCCAAAACCTTTGTCAAAATGTCCCAGGGCATGAAGGACAGAGGCCATAACAGGGACCCAAAGCAGTGCTGCGTGAAACTTAAGGAGCTGAGGCAAGCCTACCAGAAAACCAGAGAGGCGAACGGCCGCTCCGGGTCAGAGCCCCAAACATGCCGCTTGATGATGAGCTGCATGCCATTTTAGGGGGTTCAGCCACCACTACCCCAGCCGTGTTGTTTGACTCCTTCAATGGAGATGGAGGCAACACGGAAGCAGGTTTTGGGGACGAAGAAGATGATGATGATGATGATGATGAGGTTGTAGATAACTCACAGCAAGCAAGCGGAGAAACCGGTTTTCCCAACAGCCAGGAACTGTTTCTCACCCTGGACCTGGAGCCAGTACCCCCCGAACCCACCCAAGGCTGTTTCCTGGACCCGGCAGGCGGAGAAGGGACTTCCGGTGAATGTACCTTTTAAAATACTATACATGGTTTAAAAGCAAGCATGTGAAAGGATTACTTTGCCCCGGCATTCGCGGCTCTCCTGGATGTACTCCCAAAGCCTTTGCAAAAGGTTTCTGGGGAGGGCAGCCTTATTGCGTCCTTCATGGTAGGACACTTTACCACTCCAGGCCAGTAACACGTACTCGGGAATCATTGTACAACAAAGCATTGCAGTGTATGTTTGCTGGCGTTCAAACAACATCCGTTCTTTATCTCTCTATGTTATCCTCAGGAGAGTGAGATATCATTCATGGTCACCTGGTTGAAATAGGGTGCTTTTCTTCAGGGGACACTCAGAGGAGCCCATTCCTGCTGGGCTGTTTGCCTGTGGCTGAACAGAAATGTTCCCCGCTGTTAGCCACGGAGAGGGGAGGGGGGAGGGGGTAGCCACGCGGTGGGGGGAGGCAAAATGCGACCTTGTAATGAAAGCACATGTGCTATGTATGTAATGTTAATAGCAAGGTTTACCCTGAAAGAGTGTAGCCACTGTTTTATAAAATGTGTCTTTTTAAATACCGCTGTCCCTTTTTTTTCTCCACCAGCTGCATGTGTTTCAATGATCACAGGATCTTCTCCTTCCCAGAGGCTAGTGAAGATTAGAAAGAAAGAAAAAACGCACTCGTGATGAAATGTTCTCTGAGCTCATGCTGTCCTCCCACACTGACAGAGCACAGACGAATGCGTGGAGGCAAATAATGTCAGAGTGCAGGAAAGCACAAAATGACTGGGAGGAGGGGTGGCGGGCTGAAGAGAGTAAGTGGCGGGCTGAAGACAGGGCTGAAGCTCAAATGTGGCGGCAGCGTGATGAGAGGAGGCAGGATTCAATGCTGAGGCTGCTGGAGGACCAAATCAGTATGCTCCAGTGTATGGTTGAGCTGCAGCAAAGGCAGCTGGAGCACAGACTGCCACTACAGCCCCTGTGTAACCAACTGCCCTCCTCCCCAAGTTCCATAGCCTCCACACCCAGACGCCCAAGAACGCGGTGGGGGGGCCTCCGGCCAACCAGCCACTCCACCACAGAGGATTGCCCAAAAAACAGAAGGCTGGCATTCAATAAATTTTAAAGTTGTAAACTTTTAAAGTGCTGTGTGGCATTTTCCTTCCTTCCTCCACCACCCCTCCTGGGCTATCTTGGTAGTCATCCCCCTATTTGTGTAATGAATGAATAAAGAATGCATGAATGTGAAGCAACAATGACTTTATTGCCTCTGCAAGCAGTGATTGAAGGGAGGAGAGGAGGGTGGTTAGCTTACAGGGAAGTAGAGTGAACCAAGGGGCGGGGGTTTCATCAAGGAAAAACAAAGAGAACTTTCACACCGTAGCCTGGCCAGTCATGAAACTGGTTTTCAAAGCTTCTCTGATGCACACCGCGCCCTCCTGTGCTCTTCTAACCGCCCTGGTGTCTGGCTGCGCATAACCAGCAGCCAGGCGATTTGCCTCAACCTCCCACCCCGCCATAAACGTCTCCCCCTTACTCTCACAGATATTGTGGAGCACACAGCAAGCAGTAATAACAGTGGGAATATTGGTTTCGCTGAGGTCTAAGCGAGTCAGTAAAATGCGCCAGCGCGCCTTTAAACGTCCAAATGCACATTCTACCACCATTCTGCACTTACTCAGCCTGTAGTTGAACAGCTCCTGACTACTGTCCAGGGTGCCTGTGTATGGCTTCATGAGCCATGACATTAAGGGGTAGGCTGGGTCCCCAAGGATACATATAGGCATTTCAACGTCCCCAACAGTTATTTTCTGGTCTGGGAATAAAGTCCCTTCCTGCAGCTTTTGAAACAGACCAGAGTTCCTGAAGATGCGAGCGTCATGTACCTTTCCCGGCCATCCCACGTTGATGTTGGAGAAACGTCCCTTGTGATCCACCAGAGCTTGCAGCACTATTGAAAAGTACCCCTTGCGGTTTATGTACTCGCCGGCTTGGTGCTCCGGTGCCAAGATAGGGATATGGGTTCCGTCTATGGCCCCACCACAGTTAGGGAATCCCATTGCAGGAAAGCCATCCACCATGACCTGCACATTTCCCAGGGTCACTACCCTTGATATCAGCAGATCTTTGATTGCGTGGGCTACTTGCATCACAGCAGCCCCAACAGTAGATTTGCCCACTCCAAATTGAGTCCCAACTGACCGGTAGCTGTCTGGCGTTGCAAGCTTCCACAGGGCTATCGCCACTCGCTTCTCAACTGTGAGGGCTGCTCTCATCTTGGTATTCATGCGCTTCAGGGCAGGGGAAAGCAAGTCACAAAGTTCCATGAAAGTGCCCTTACGCATGCGAAAGTTTCGCAGCCACTGGGAATCGTCCCAGACCTGCAACACTATGTGGTCCCACCAGTCTGTGCTTGTTTCCTGAGCCCAGAATCGGCGTTCCACAGCATGAACCTGCCCCATTAGCACCATGATGCATGCATTGGCAGGGCCAATGCTTTCAGAGAAATCTGTGTCCATGTCCTGATCACTCACGTCACCGCGCTGACATCGCCTCCTCGCCCGGTATCGCTCTGCCAGGTTCCCGTGCTGCATATACTGCTGGATAATGCGTGTGGTGTTTAATGTGCTCCTAATTGCCAAAGTGAGCTGAGCGGCCTCCATGCTTGCCTTGGTATGGCATCCGCACAGAAAAAAGGCGCGGAACGATTGTCTGCCGTTGCTCTGACGGAGGGAGGGGCGACTGACGACACGGCTTACAGGGTTGGCTTCAGGGAGCTAAAATCAACAAAGGGGGTGGCTTTACATCAAGGAGTATTTCAGGCAGGACTTCACGGAGGGTTCCAATAAGAAATGGTGCACCTAAGTTATTGTTCTTATTGGAACAAGCAGGTTGGTCTGGCCTCTGATTGATACATGGCTAGATTTACCTCGCTGCACCTTCTCTGTGAGTGACTGCAGTGTGACCTAGAGGAATGAGTCCCCTAGACAGGGGAGGGGGGGAAGCAAATGAGTACAAAACAAATCTGGTCTATTTCTTGTTTTGATCCACTCCATCTATCTTTTACATCTTTGGCTGGCAGCAGACGGTGCAGAAGGACTGCAAGCCATCCACATCTCATGGCTGCTCGGCAGAAGATGGTACAATAGGACTGCTAGCCATCCTCATCTCTTGCCTGCCCGGCAGAAGATGGTACAGTACGACTGCTAGCAATCCGTATCGCCTGCCTGCTCACCATAAGATGGTTCAATAGGACAGACTGCAGGACTAAAGAGAATGACCTGGTCAGGTCACTTCTAATGTAGTCCCTGCACCCATGTCTGCCCAGGCACTCCCGGCCAACGTGGCCAGGAGCACCTCGGACATGACAATGACAGCTACCAGTCGTATTGCACCGTCTGCTGCCAGAAGGCAATGGGTTGCTGCTACTGTGTAGCAATGCAGTACCACGTCTGCCAGCACCCAGGAGACATACGGTGACGGTTACCTGAGCGGGCTCCATGGTTGCCGTGGTATGGCGTCTGCACAGGTAACTCAGGAAAAAAGGCGCGAAACGATTGTCTGCTGCTGCTTTCACGGAGGGAGGGAGGGAACGGGGGCCTGATGATATGTACCCAGAACCACCCGCGACAATGTTTTAGCCCCATCAGGCATTGGGATCTCAACCCAGGATTCCAATGGGCAGCGGAGACTGCGGTAACTGTGGGATAGCTACCCACAGTGCAACACTCCAGAAGTCGACGCTTGCCTCGGTACTGTGGAAGGACTCCGCCGAGTTAATGCACTTAATGCACTTAGAGCATTTTCTGTGGGCACACACACACTCGAATATATAAAACTGATTTCTAAAAAACCGACTTCTATAAATTCGACCTAATTCCGTAGTGTAGACATACCCTTAGAAATAGTAATTTGCAACACTTTGTTGTAATTAGCATTTTTTCTGATGGAGTTACTGAGCCAAATTTTCTGCAGGTGTAAATTCCTCCAGTTACTTCATTTGTATTCTGCTTATTTATATCACCAGAGCATTTGCCCCATCATGCATAGGCAGATTAGTTCCCCTGAATAATATATAGTATTTAGCAGTAACTGTGTAGTTAGGAGGGCTAGTCAAATGTTAAGAAATTAGTTTGCAAATATTTTCACAAATAAAAGCTTTGAGTTTGGTTTATATTACTTTTGGGGACACAAAATTGTGTGAATACATGAAATACAAGGTGCGCATGAATCTTAAAAGGTTCATTATGTGTGACTGTGAACAACTACAAGGTGTTATTGAACCCCAAAATTGTGAATCTTAAAACTATTTTTAGCACAAACTGATATGCACCCAAAAATTAATGCTAAAGGTCCATTATTTGGTATTCCTCATTCTCTACCTTAAAAAATATCAGTAATCCAATCAGAAAGTCGTTACAATACCATATGACTTAAGTGACCAATCACACACTATGAATAATGAATAGCAAATCGTCAAAGTGAACAGGATGCAATACGCCAGGCTGAAAATTGTTTGTCCAAATGATGAATGTGTTTGCAGAAATCAGGATTGGTTTGCCAAGAAGAAGGGCTAAATTCACAACAAATATTACAACAAATAATTTGACTTTAGCTATGCAAAATCATGTGCCATCTCTGTTCTTGTTTATTCTAGCACTTCACTTTCTCCATTGTGGAAAGTATCCATTAGATCAGGGGGTCTCAACCTTTTTTCTTTCTGAGGCCTCCCCAACATGCTATAAAATCTCCAGGGCCCACCTGGGCCACAGCAGCTGGTTTTCTGCATCTAAAAGCCAGGGCCAGCGTTGGGGAATAGCTAGCAGGGCAATTGCCTGGGGCTCCACGCCACAGGGGGTCCTGCAAAGCTACATTGTTCAGGCTTTGGCTTCAGCCCTGGGTGGTGGGGCTCAGGGCCCCGAGCTTCAGCCCCATGTGGTGGGGCTTTGGCTTTCTGCCTTGGGCCCAAATGAGTCTAATGCTGGCCCTGCTTGGCGGCCCCAGACTCCTGGTTGAGAACCACTGCATTAGATCTCTTGTCCTGATATTAATGTTAAATGATTACTGCATGCTCTGGTGAATGGTGGTTGTTTGAGTATATTAGAGCTTTACACTCCTTTCTGGCTCATGTAACCAGCAAATTCATTGAAAAGTAAACAGTGTTGCCAAATGTACATTGTTGTAATACGTTTCTCAAGTCTTTACCACTATGTTTCTTCTCCACATTTATAAGCACGTAAGGAGTTTTCAGTAGGAGACAATCTTTACTAGAACATGCAGCTTAATATGACCTTTATAAAAGCATAAGAGAGAGTTTTATACATTAATCAGTGCTTTGCTGTTACTGCTTGAAAAATTAATCTGTCAGATGAATGCATTCTAATCAGCCAGAGATATCAAGTTCTCCTTTTTGCCTAGATGTATTTGTCCCTAATGTAAACACAGATAATATTTTGGACAGTGCTTAAAAAAGAAATCCCCACTTATCATATAATTGCTCTAAAACAATTATAAATCTGCACTTTTTCTTTTGATTTAAAGAAACTTTGCACTCTTGCTTGCTTACTTTCCACAGCAGCTTTAATGTCCTCCATAGACGGCCTGCTCCTGGTCCCATTTGTTAAGACCTGATCATTAGGAAGCCATATGGAGCAGAGCAGTGCAAATCACTGATTTTTTTCTTTTGTTGTTTTGGGAGCCAACCCATGGGGAAACATTTGTTTTGAGTCAGCCTGAAACTACTTTTTTCAAAATTTTCAGTGAACCAACAAAATTCATTTACTTTTCAGGTCAAATGAAATGTTTTGTGTGACCTGAAGCAAAATGTTTAGATTTGTTTTGAGGTTTTAGTTTTTAAACTGAAACCTCAAAACAAAAACATAATAATAAAAATACATTTCTATTTCAAAATGAAATGTTTTGGTTTTTTTAAAGTGTCAAAACTAAACAATTTTTTTTCAAAATTTTTTGACTAAAATCATTTGGCAAATTTCTCACAAGTTTATTAAATGTTTTTGGTCAACCCAAATCTGTATTTTTTGGCAAAAAAAATCTGAAAAATTTTCCACTGCACTAATTTGGAATGCATAACAGCCTTATTAAACCTAGTAGTTTATGAACTATGCTACATATTATATACCAACAAATGGGGCGCTGTTTATCTGCTAATATACATATTATGGAGGCACTAGTTGCAGTTCAATAGTTAAGGTGGAGTTTTGTACTTAAACTAGGGATTCAACCTCTTTAATATATAAGAAAATTATAGCATATTCTTCCCAGAATTACAGCACTTACTCTCTGAGCATAGAAGAAATTTTCAGAGAATTTACAATTAAATCTGTTAAGTATCTTAGGAGTTTAAATTAATTTTAAAACGGGTCCTTTAGGAAATTTCACACCCTGTGTCAGACTTTTTTTCTTTTGGTTCTGAATAGCAGAATAACACAGGTGCTTCACACTTCCCAAACAGTGTCATTAAACTCATTAAAATCTCATGGGAAGACTACATTTGAAGAGTGTGTTTTCAGATTAATTGTAATGTTCCCATGTTGTTCTTCATAACTGAGAGTTTTGCCTTCAGCAGAGGCTGACAAAGAATGTGATGCTCCAGAGACTTCCATGAAGAGCTGTTGTCTCCCGTTGTTCTTGTGGGGGCTGAATGAACAGGTTGCTCTCAGATGGCCCTTTTGAGAAGAACCTCTCTTGTGATAAATCAGCTGAGCAAGTGATCGGTTAGCAGAAGTCAGATTCTGTTCTTTTTCTTCTGCTGCAGAGGGTGATAATTGGCCAGCCGAGGAAGATTTAATGGCCATTAGGGGGAGTGGGTCTCAGAGACAGAGTATTTGGGGCCCTGAGAAGAGCATCACATTTGAAAGCAGTTAGAGAGTTGCACTGAGGCCCTTAGCGGTTGAAGTGTCTGGAAGCTTCCAGCATGACTTTGTTCACCCTTTAATTAAGTTTCTCTACCAGGTGACTATTTTTTCTGGTTACTTTTGTTGTCACTACAGACACCTCTACAAATCACAACAGTGAGAGATTATGCTGGTGATTGTAAGGACAAAGTTAGGAGGATACTATGCCCTTTTGTGATTGGGAAACAGTTCACCAACTTGGGGCTAAATCATGACACAAATTGGAATATATTTGAGGCAGTAAGTTGTAGCTCTCTCTGGACTCAGGTCCAATGCATCACATTTTAGGGTTAGAATTTTTATAAAATCTAGTTTAAAAATAGCTAATATGTCTGCTAAATGTGATTTGAAGGCATTGGAAAAGTGACACACAACCTTCCATAGCGGAATGGATAATGCTGATGTCCAGCTCAGTCTGTGAATGAGTAATGTGTTGAACACAAAAGTAGCCTTGTAAAGTGAATTTAGTTAATTTACTATTTTCAGTAATTGTGTATTATACCACCATGGGTCTGACTCCAGTGGGTAGAGTTTCAAGCTCAGAGTGAAAGTTACTTTTGTCATTTGTCTCAGATCTAGAGTCTCTAGGAACACATGAAGATCAAGGAAAGTAACAGACATTCACAACGTCTTGTCTGCCTTATCAATTTTATTAAAGTTACCAACAAGGTTATGATTATCCAAGCATATATAAATCCTAAAAATATCCATGCACAAGTTATAGCTGTAGTCATACTTACATCTTCCAAAATAGTCTTAAGGTCTAATGGGTCCTCCACAGATTGATCATCAATAGATAGGTGGTTCCTGCTGGAGTATTCCCAAAGGTACCTCATTTTTCCCATTCCAGGCATCCTCTTTTATAATTTGATTCTGACTATACCTAATACCCTGCGCATGTGTGTGAAAGGGTCAACCCCCTTTTTTCCTTATCTATATTGTGTCCCCCAAGAATATTGGGGTACCCTGTTTTTCATAGGTTGCTTATAGTTCCCTTTATTCTGATTAGCATTTACATCGTGTACCCTTCGGTTAGGGCATGTGTTAGAAAAATGTGACTACTGGGTATCTTGTAATCAAAAATTAATCCTGTGGTTAATTTTTCACAGTACCACCCATTGGTGCATCTTTTCCCATAATCCTGTGGCATCGGGTTATTCTTTGGTCACTTTCTTATGTCAAGCATTTCTTAAGCCTAAGGCCTAGTATGGCTAAGCTAAAATCTGACAGGCATCAGACTGTATGCCTTGCGTTTCAGCCCTACTTACTTAGATACCTAATACATATTTATCACTTCACACTACCAATCAATCCTATCCTTCTATAATCCTACAATTTAATTCTATTCAACATACAATGATTATATATGACACGACATGTTAGTTAATCATAACATCACACAATGAATGAATGATAAAATTAAGTAATTGGCTACACAAAGCAGAAGAGAAACTTTCCGTGACATTTGGTTGCCCTTTATGACATACAGACATAGAAATCCCCCTGGGAATCTCAAATGGGGTAGTAATAAAAGTACGTTCTCTGCTTGGCTAATTATGTATTCTCTCTTAGAAAAGGTACTGGTTGGGGTGGAGGCAGAAGACAGCTTAAGGAAGTGAAGTTGCTTTGCACTTGAGGGGTTAATTTGTAATTTTTAGGGTTGTTCTTAAGTTTGAAATGATACTTTATAAACTACTCTGTACACTTAACATATTTAAGCATGTGGAAAACTGACTGTATTATATAAAAAACAAAAGGACATAAAGAAACCTTTCCACAGATGTGTCTCTGGCTACATCCTTTTAAAACAGCAGCCACTTATAGTATATTCAGTATTCAAAGGGATTCTGTGGAGTTGTAATACCCATTAAAAGACTGAAATATCAGTGATATAATAAATAAGTGGCAATACATTTCCACTTACATTACTCAATGTACATATTATATTGATCCATATGTATAGTTTTCTTTAATCTGCTTTAGTTAAGAGGTTATGAACTCATTTACTAGGAGTTTCTAATATAAATGTAAACCATTTAATGTAATTCTTTCAAGGTGAAATCTTGGCTCCATTGTAGTCAATGGCAAAACTCTTATTGACTTCAGTGGGGCAAGGATTTTACCCCCAGCACGTATGAACGTGCGTACACATACACCCCCCCCCCATTTCCACCCTCCCCCCAGTAATACTATTCATTTACTTAGCCAGCATAGTGTAAATCATCACATACTGTAATAAGAAATAGGAGCAAATGTAATGTTTCTTGGTCATACCTAGATTGGCTAAACTGCTTGAAGCTTTGTTTCCTCATAAACTTTTATTGATGGCAACTGTTCCATACTTGGGCCTAGATCTTCAATGGGAATTTTGCCTGCCAAAGAAATGAAGGGTCATAGCTGTGCTCTGTGCTAAATCAGGTCAAGTATTGACTGTGAAGCCTGTTCTTTGTTGATCAGTCAGAACAAGGCACCAGTTGTCAGAAGACTGCCTAAAATGACCCAGCTTATGCATGTGATGAAATAGTTGTACAAAGTGCAATGGCATGCACTAGGGACTAGTAACAAGAATTTCTGCTGTAAGCTGGTAACTCATCAGTAGCAAATGTCAGAGGAAAACAACCTGGGTAAATAGGTCGATCACAGGGTGACTATGAACCACCAGCATATTGCTGCCATAAAAACACAAAGATGATCCTAGGATGTATCAGATGAGGCATTTCCAGTAGATATATGGAAGTATTAATGCCATTGTAGAAGGCACTGGTAAGACCTTATCTGCAATACTGTGTGGTGTTCTGGTCCTCGTTTTCAAGAAAGATGAACTCAGACTGGAACAGATGCAGTGAAGGGCTACTAAGATGATCAAGGGGACAGAGAGCCTATTTACGAGCAGCACCAGCATTTGTCCCATTGTAGTCCCCTGCAAAACTCAGTTTTGCCAGTGTTGCCTCCCATCATGCTGGCTGGGGTTTGCGTCATTGTGTCATCATGCTGAGCGGATGCATTTCACTTTGGTTTTCAATTTGTCACCAGGGACAAGAACCTGAGTTACTATGTCCGGCGGCCCCATCGTTGCTTTGTGGCTCCCTGCAATTGCATGGGTTGCCGCTCCTTAATACCGCTGCTGCTTATGAGAGAAGACTGAAAGAGCTTGGCTTGGTTAGCCTAGAAGAACAAAGGGTGAGAAAGAATTGGATTGCTCTCTATAAATAGATAAGGGAGGGGGAAGAGCTGTTTAAACCAAAGGACAAAGTTGGCAGAAGAATGACTGCACGTAATTGTCAAATAATTCTGCCACTTCTTCTTAAGCTGTTGTAGTCTAATGACTAACTCCCCATCTGTTTACATATTTTAGCTTTTTTCATGGCTGGCCAATGAATTTTCCTCCCCTTTTTACTCCTAGACACCTCATGGTCCAACATTTACAGGTATGTGGATGAGAGCTCTGCAGAGGGCATCCTGATTCAGCATCTCATCACTAATCCAGCTGCTGGGCTCAATATTTTTCTTCCATGTAGTGTACATGCTGTTGTTTATAGACCATTCTTACTTCAAAGACTTGTAAACCACATTCACTTATGCAGATTTTGCTTTAATACATGTTGATTTTGTCACATACTGCCACAAGTACTCCTGTTCTTTTTGCGGATACAGGCTAACACTGCTGCTACTCTGAAACCTGTCAGTTTTTCTTTGTGGATCATAATCCTGTCCCAGCAATCTACTATCAGCCTGACTAGCTTACCAGACCCTTTACTCTCCTCTCCTGGGGTTTTTTGAGTTTTCATTCGGTTCTCCTTGCCGTTTGATAGGAGTGTCAGTTTTGCTGGCTGCTCATCAGAGTAATGTTAATCCTATGTGGCTGTGCCAGTCTTCCCTGGCACCAGTTCTCTTTTGAGAAGCCACCAGAGTACTCATGGCTGTCAGCTGGTATTTCACCAAGCAGATGAGCAGTGTACAGTCTCTTAAAAATGCAAATGTACTATAGAATTTAGGGCCAAAGTCAATGGGAAATTTGCCATCAGTGGGAGTAGGAGTGGAAGTGTAGCTAAGACACATTCCTGAATTCCGGAACAATTTTCAAGATAAATAATTTTGGAAATCCAGATTTACTCTGCCTCTTCCCTTTTGCTCCAACTGTGTATTCTTGTCAAACCTTTAATCCGAAGAAACATCAGAGTGTAGGTAGCTTCCCAAACACAATTTTGCTTTTATGGTTTATGAAGATCTTGTAATAGGTTTTATTTTGGCATTTTTGCTCATTCTAGCTCTATCTTGAACTGAATATGTAAAGAGTTCTTTTAAAAAAAAAATCACTGGTCACATGCAGCTCCCAAGTTGATTTCAATAACGCTGCTGCACATTAGACTCATTTTAAACTACCAGTATCAGGGCCCCAGGTACTCCATGGCAAAATAGGACCAAATTCCACAGCAAGCGCTTCTAATTCTGTGGCATATTCCATGGCAATGTTAGTTTACTCTAATGCCACATTTGATTCCAGAGCAGAGAGCCACAAAGACAATCTTACTATCCTTGGTGTGGATACTTTGTAAGAACATCCCTTCTTAGTTATTTTGATATTGTGTTTTAAACTGACCACTGATTTCAGTGCTGCACCACCCATCAAAGCCTGAGCCTAAACTCACTCTTTGCCCAGACAGGTATTGGCAGGAAGGACAGGGTGGTTTGTACTGGCTGTAAATGTTGGAAGGGTTAGTATTTATGTATTATTGTTTTTGTCTTTTATTATCCCAATTCCTTCTTGCATATCCCTTATCCCGAGTTCCCCGTAACTAATAAAGTCTCAGTTACTGTTTTATTACTCTTGGAATTGTGATAGCTGTTTTATTCTTGTGTGCTCTGACTGGCACTCCTCTGCATGAGATTGGGTGTTGAATATTTTCCCAAGAGACAGGCCCTCTGTGTTCTCTGCACTAGGAGGTGTTTCCTTGGGTGGAAGTATCAGGTGCCCCTATAGGTGAATCCAGGTACTTACCCCTGAGGAGGGAAGGGAGAAAGCTGCAGCCACACCTCAAAGTGGTTACAAAAGTGACAAGGCCAAAAGTAGGATTCTGATTGGATAATGAAGGATTCAACTTCTGGTCCCAACCCTCAAGGATTATAACAACTCATTAGTGTTGCATATTTTTACCAAAACTTAGGAGTTCTGATGCTGCTAAATGTTAAAGTAGTGTTTTACTCATTACCACTCCAATTTTACCATTCTGTTAATTAAATAGCGAAATGCAATCATATTCGTTCCTCCTGACACCTGTTTTGCTAAAGCCGAAATGAACGTTAATATCAGGAGAGTGGTAGCATTAGTGGTGGTTTTAGCTCTAATTAAAGCTCTAGCACCACAAACAGGGATGAAAGAGGGTAAAATGAGAGTCTGCACAATAAAAACAAAATGAGAGGAACACAATCTGACAGCTTCTTGGCTGCCATGGGGGGCACACAGCTCAGCTTGTAAAGGCAGCATAAAGTGCATTCTTGTACTCCCCCAAACCAAGGACTGCTGTGTTCAGAGCTGGTCCCCTGCTGTAAATCACAGCAAGCCCTAGGGCTGCTCTAACTTACACCTACAACTTACACTTGTGCTAGCAGCCCCAAGCAGCCAAAACTACAACTGGGGAAGAGGGCAACATAGGGGCTCTTTTCCTCTAACCACATTCCCTATAATAGCAGTAGGGAGGCGGAAGGTAGGAGCCCACACTGGCTTTATGCCACTGGAGGTTCCCCTTGCAAACTGGGGTGATCTTCTTGGAGTCATATATGCCGACTCAGTGGCCACAAATGGTTGGTGCTGTGGCACAAAGGCCTATACCATATCCAACAATCTGGCCCAATATATTTTCAAACTTTTGAAGTTTTTATTATTTTTAAGTAACAGTATAATGTAATTATTATAATACTTAGTACCTTTTGCCCCCAAAGCCACAAAGATGGCTAAGCATTGTCCCCCCTGTTTTACAGGCAAACAGACTGAGGCAGAGGTAGGTGACATGTATAATAAGGCCAGGTTTTCAAAAGAGCTCAGCTCTTTGGGTGCTGAGCAAGTCTGAAACCTTAACCTTTACATTTAGGTTCCCAAAGGAGAGCTGAGCTCATCTGAGGATACGATTTCAGTTGTGGGTGCTGCGCACTTGAAAATCCATAATGAAGAGCCCGTAATGATCCAAGTCAACATCCCCTACCTGCCACTCCTCTGTAATTGCAACCACTTCGCAAGCCCATGGGAGATGCACCTGCACAGCAGCCACAGAATTGAGGCCTGTCTAATTGCAATCAAGGTAACAGCTTGTTTCACAGCATAAATAAGGCTTGTATCATTTCATTGTCTGCACATCATGGTTCAGAGCTTGTAATATCATACACAGGGGCATTTGCTTGGTTAGAAATGGTAATCATGGCCTTCAGCTGTGTTAGCAGAGGGAACATCCTGTATATCTTTGTGTATGAGCCACTGCTTTTATTGCTTTCTCCTGCAGTTTCACTGAAAGATGCATAGTAAAGGAGCAGATATTGAATGAGGGCAACTTCTACGAGAAACTATGTGGTAAATGTGTGGGCTACTAATCAAGGACTACTTCTGCACAAAGGTATATGGAATATTAGGTAGATATCATGACTCCAAATCTGTCTTAGTGCCATTTTATTTATGAGTCAGGGCTAATTCCAAGTGGGCTTAGAATGTACAAAATACTTAAACAATGTGGCCCTGATTCTCTATGCCTGTGCAGGAATGCAGCAAGAGAAGGCAAAGGTGGCTCTAAGTCCTTTATTACTGAGACAGCCATGGGCCTTTTGGGGCCCTACGAAGTCAGACATTTCAGGGTTGGTCTCAGGATGCCCAGGACTCCCTAGGGTATGTCTACATTGCTGCTGGAAGCATGTTTCCCAGCACTGGTTAACAGACTTGTGTTTGCAGGACTCTTGCTAGAGCACAAAACAAAAGAGCAGTGTGGATGTTCTGGCTCAGGCTCTGGAGCCGTGGGGGTTAGGTGGGCTTGAGAGCCCAAGCTCCAGCCCAAGATAGAATGTCCACATTGGTATGTTCAGAGCACTAGCCTGAGCCCCACTAACACAAGTCAGTTAACCAGTGCTGGGAGACATGCCCCCAGCGGCAGGCCATATCATCTCCCTTCCCCAGTGTGCCCTGGTATGCTCCTTAGGCTGGAGAGAGCCGGTATAGAGCCATCACACTCTTCGCTGGCCAGAGAATCTCTTTACAATGAAGGCACTTTAAAGGGCCCATTATGTATCATATGAGCAGTGTAACGGGGCTTAGGGAAATGGCAAAGTGAGCCCTAAGAAATAATCCTAGGAAATTTTCAAAAGAAACACTTGCGGGATCTGCAGCTCCTGCTCTTATCCACACCTGGAATGTTTTGTGGCCTGTCTGTTTGGCAGATGTTCAGATTTTTATTTCCCTCCTCTTCTTTCTGCTATTTATGAATTGTAAGCAGTCTGTGAAGCTGAAAACACTTCCATGCAGTTTGTATTGCTGGGTAGCTGGGACTGATTATCCTCTGTACACAGCTCAAGGTTTTCTGGATACAACACATGCACTCTTAATGGGCAGCTATTAGTACAGTTAAATTCCCCAGATTTCCCAAGAACAGAATGTGTGGAAAAGGCACATAAAAGTCACCTAAATAGGGCTTAACACTTTTATTTCCAAGCCAATGTTCTATTAATAAATCTCAGGTTTTTGGCAGAACTACACAAAGCGTGGCTATTTTCATTATTAACTTAATTGCTTTCCACTAACAGGTACACTACCTTTTCCTGTTGGAGGTCAATGCACATTTCCTTGCAGGCAGGGTAGCCAGAATGCTTTGAAATGTGCTGGAGTAGCCAGTACAAAGTGAGATGTAAAGCTAGTGCAAATCAAGAGACATGAAGGGTAGATTTTTAAAGGGCCAGAATTGTGGCTCAAAGCTCTTTGGAGCAGGGTCTGCCCTGTATTTTATACTTGTATGTTGTCTAGCACAATAGGGCCCAACCTGGTCTCTATGGCCTCTAGGCACTACCACAATGTCAATGTTAAATAATTAATAATAATAGTAATAATTAATAAAGCTTATGGAAATGGGGCTTTTAATGATGAAACTTCCCTCCCTGTGGAACTTGGCAGGACATGAGAGGGTTCCCAGTCAGAACTATGGGAAGCTATCATCAGAGTAAAGAACAACATTGCCAGGGATGTCTTCCTCCCAGATATGTCTCTGGATTGAAATGCGGCAGATGCTACTGCCTGAGGTCCAGATCTTGCAAAGACTTATGCACATGCCTAACCTTATACTCTGAGTAGTCTCATTGAAGACAATGTATACATACATCTTTGCAGGATTGGGGCCCAAGATGTATAGACCTACTTCGCAATTATATATTGATTTATATTTTCAAAACACCAGAAGAATAGTAACTAATCCTCCCAGCAACCAACTAAGGGAGGTTGTAGTACAAAAAAAGAAAACAGTGAGCACAACTTGAATTTGATAACAGAACTGAGAACGAGAACAATTCAACACAACTCTCCAGATTCACTTTTCCACTTATTCAACTCTCTCATTTATTGGTGTGTTATAGTTTGCTAAAATTCTGGGTTTCACACATCAACTTATTTTCTTTCCTGAACCAAGTTTACAACTCATTAAAAATACATATGTAGGCAACAGTACAGGATGTATCAGAGGATTTTTGGTCTGTGGGCTGGGAAGTGAAAGATAAAGGCTCACTTCTGGGAATGGACAGCAGAATGTTGGTGGGAGTTTGTCAACTGCAGATATACAAAGCAGGCAGGAAACATCAGATTTTTTTTTTTTTTTTGGTGATTCCTTGCATCAAATCTGCAAACAATTTAATACTTTGCAAGTTGGTGCCCTTCTAGGAAGAATCCTTACTGAAGATTAACAGGGGCAGCTTTGAACCAAAGCCTGTGGTTTCAAGGCACTTGACTGCTGTTATTCCCAGATCTCCCCTCCCCACCATTGGGAAAGTGGCTCGATAGTTGGACCGAGATACCTAACCCCTGGAAGGGGGGAAACCACAGATGGTGACACGGCCAGAGGGACGAGGCATGAAAAGGATGCTGCGGTTCCTGGGCTGAGATGGGTCTGTGGGTGGAAAAGGTGGCAGGAGAGGCACCACCAGAGAGAGCGTGCTGGCTGAGAGAGCTAATCCCCGACACAACCAGCAGGAGGCGCTGCTCTGGTGAATGAACCCTGTCACAGATTTATCCTCTATGAACTTATCTTTTTTTGAACTCAGTTGTACTTTTGGCCATCAGATTATCCCATGGCAATGAGTTCCACAGGTTAATTGTGTGTTGTATTAAAGAATACTTCTTGTTTGTATTAAACCTGTTGCCTATGAATTTCATTGGGTGATCCCTGGTTTTTGTATTGTGGGAAAGAGTAAATAACATTTCCTTATTCACTTTTTCCACACCTTTCATGATTTTATAAACCTCTATCATATCCCCCCTTAGTTGTTTCTTTTCTAACTTTAACAGCCCTAATCTTTTTATTCTCTCCTCATATAGAATGGCTTCCATACCCTGGATCATCCTTGTTGCCCTTCTCTGAAACTTTTCTCATTCTACTCTATCCTTTTTGAGATGGGGTGTGCCCAGGAATTTAAATTTGACTGCTTTCGGAGGGGCACGTTAAACACACACAGTATACACATCAAACCATATCAACACATGCACATACATCATATGCCTAAAAATAAACAGCAGTACACTCACCATTTCAATGAAAATTCATGCGCCATGGAGCCATCTGAATAAATGTAGCCACAAGTACTTGGCTGTGGCGGAGGAGTTCTGTGCCCCCGATTATTGAAGGGGCCTTGTGCCCCTGCTTGCCCCCCTTATACAGACCCCTGCTGTTATCCCATGACTGTTTTAGTTCTGGCGAGGGCACTGATCAAAGGCTTTCTGACAATCCAAGTACACTGCATTTGAGTGGATCACCCTTATCCGCCTGCTTGCTGACACCCGCCAAGAATTCTGATAGATTGTTAAAGCACGACTTCCCTTCACAAAACTAGTTCAAGTTTGCAGACCTTCATTTCAAGCAATTTACTGTGAACAATTTAATTGCAGCATCACTTCAGTTAAATGGTATTTTTTTCGCTAGCTAAAGGGAATATTGTGCTAAGGTAGAACTGCCTCCTCCCCAAAAGCTAGATGAGCACATGGGAAAGTACTGTAATGAACCCCCTCCCCCCCCCCCACATGGGTTGTCAGTAGTTTTGAACCCAGAATATTCAGTACTGTAGGTTGACAAATTCAAACCAGAAATAAGGTGCACATTTTTAATAGTGCAGGTATTCAACCATTGGAACAATTTACCTAGGGATACGGTGGATTCTCCATCACTTTGGATCTTTACAGCAAGGATGGATGTCTTTCTAAAAAACTATGCTGGTAAAAGGGGTATGCTAAGTACAGTTTTGCACAGACCTGCATCATTTGGTTTGCCTTGCTTTGACCCTTGGCCCTGACTGTGCTTGCTGGGATCCTGGCAAAAGACTCTTGCTTCAGAGCACAGATCTGGATTACTCAAAACATAAAGTCCCTGGGCCTGGTCAGACAAATTGTCAAGGGCCTGGGCCAGAGATCACCATCCCATACCAATTATTTACCATCTAATCTCAATGTCACACACACGCAGCTGCCTCTTCCTGTGTTAAATAGGGCAGCCCTCCTGTGGAGCAGGGACCCTCCTTGATTATATGCAGATGGCTCTGATTGTGGCTCCTGTGTGGCCCCTAAAAGATAGGTTTCAGAGTAACAGCCATGTTAGTCTGTATTCGCAAAAAGAAAAGGAGTACTTGTGGCACCTTTGAGACTAACCAATTTATTTGAGCATAAGCTTTCGTGAGCTACAGCTCACTTCATTGGATGCATACTGTGGAAAGTATAGAAGATCTTTTTATACACACAAAGCATGAAAAAATGGGTGTTTACCACTACAAAAGGTTTTCTCTCCCCCCACAAACCCAGTCTCCTGCTGGTAATAGCTTATCTAAAGTGATCACTCTCCTTACAATGTGTATGATAATCAAGGTGGGCCATTTCCAGCACAAATCCAGGGAAATGGCCCACCTTGATTATCATACACATTGTAAGGAGGGTGATCACTTTAGATAAGCTATTACCAACAGGAGAGTGGGTTTGTGGGCGGGGGGAAGAAAACCTGGATTTGTGCTGGAAATGGCCCAACTTGATTTCATACACATTATAAGGAGAGTGAACACTTTAGATAAGCTATTACCAGCAGGAGAGTGGGGTGGGGGGAGAGAAAACCTTTAGTAGTGGTAAACACCCATTTTTTCATGGTTTGTGTGTATAAAAAGATCTTCTGTACTTTCCACAGTATGCATCCGATGAAGTGAGCTGTAGCTCACGAAAGCTTATGCTCAAATAAATTGGTTAGTCTGTAAGGTGCCACAAGTACTCCTTTTCTTTTTCCCTAAAAGATAGTACGCTCCATCTCCATGCTCTAGCTCAGCCACGAGTTATGGGCTCAATGCAGGAATCAATGGGTGAAATTCTCTGATATCTAGTCCAACCTAATTATCACAATGGCCCTTCTGGTGTTAATCTCCGAATCGCTGCAGTACAAAGCTCTATCATGAGAGCTAAAGGACATGAGCTTGTGGATTGCTAACCAGAGGGGGGATATATTGCACCTGATGAGGGTGTTGTATGTGATAGTTCTAGTGTATCTACGTTTAGAATTTATTCTTTCTTCGTGTTCCATTTTTATCCTGTTTCTTCTACTGTATTTTTCCCCCCTCTGTTCTTTTATCACTGTTTCTCCCACAAGCCCAACAGCATTCAAGTTCAAGCTGAACTCCTGAACTCACAACATTTAAAACAAACAAAAGGAGTTTGCCCATCCCTAATCACAAATGTTAACAGCAGTATTCCACTGCAGGCTAGGAATAAAAAGCAGACGCTGAAAAACTGAAGGAGAAGGCAAGTTTGAGAACTGAAGATTGCTTAAAAAAAGAAAATTGAAAAAAATCACAATGACAATAGAAAATGGTCTGGCCCATTCATCAGTGAAAACCTACGCCAGCTCTCAAAGTACTCTGGAAATGAGGAGCAGGGACAAAGGAAGAACTTAAATGGGAGAAATCTCTCAAAGTGTTTCTCTCAAGCAAACATGATTATTGAGAAATTCACTCATTCTTGTGGCTGTAGAAGAATCAAGAACAAATGATATTCTGCATTAAGGACCTTTTTACTGTGAAAGTGTGACACAAAGACAGATGGTAGAGAAAAAACAATCTCTATCAGCTGGGAAATGGGAGGCTGAACATTGTACCAGACTAGTTTTTCACTAACACCTTCTTTCTTTTCATCTTTTACTCAAAGATGTGATTTTTGTACCAAAGAAGTTTTAAAGAAGGCTTCACCTTCAGGCCTTATCCCCACCCTACCTTTTGTCCCTCATTTGCTGTCAAAATGTCAACTCCTGCCTTTGACTGGCTCATGATGCCAGCCTCTCTCACCCACTTATTACTGTTTCAAACAAGCACTTTTGTGTCTTCTCCTACACTGCCCTCAGTCTTGGGAGATTCTCCACACAAATATCTGCAGAGCCCCCTCATTATGCTTCTTCAAAACCCTCCTCACAACTCTTTGTCATGACCACTTACAAAAAAACTGGATAATGGTCAGGCTGCTGGTGTGCTGAAACCACTGCTTATCAGGCCGACCAGTATTGTTTCCTTTACTCCTTGTCCGACTGTCGGTATCCATTTGTTGTCATTTGTCTTCCACTTAGATTGTAAGCTCTTTGGGGCAGGGAACGTTTTTTTGTTCTGTGTTTGTATAGGGCCTAGTGCAAGGGGGTCTGGGTGCATGACTAGGGCTCCTATGTAGTATGGTAATACTAATAAATAGTACAGTTATTGTGGCAGCCACTAACCAATAAACATTTCCCATAGCAGTTTACGTGAGGTTTCTCAGATACTCTGCTGTGGTGATTGTAGACAAATCCTGATTTATTTGAAATGGGATTCACTGTATAGAATCCTGAAATTTCATATTTTGAAACCCCTTATCAGCAGTAACAGCACTGTTTACCTGTGAACAATAAAGTTCTTGTTCGGATTGTTAAAGTAGGATGGAAACTGGATGACAGTCTCTGTCACTGGGCTCCAGCATTCTGTCAGTGCTACATCTGAGGTCACTTGTCAGCCGTTATGGGACTGCCACAAAGAGCCTCAGAGATGCTGATTCAAAACTTTATTCTCCAGTACAATTTCTGGTCTGTACTGGAGGAGAAGAACTTCTCGCCACATGAGCTATGAAGATGTGGATCTGAGTAAAATGTGTGCAGCTTCCTTTTGAGTTGTGCCTCTCAGCACAGGATTGATTTCCCCATCCACACATTGTATTTCTGTTCGAGCTGTGTGAGTGAGAGCAGCCCTTCGTTACTTGTCTCCAAATAACTAAAGTCTTGGATAACAGCTGAACAAAGCTTTCAACAGAGTTGTAACAGCCAACGTTTATCTTCTCTAGAGCCCCTTTCACTTAAATGGGACTATGACGGGGTGACGGCTCACCGCTGCGGTGCCTCCTGCTGCTTGTCCAGGGAAATTAGCTCTTCCAGCCTCCGGAGCGCCCTCTGCAGGCCGGTGTCTCGCTGCCTCTGGCCCCTGTGTCCCTCCCAGACCCCAGTGCCCCTTTCCCTGAGGTGCTGCCCCCTGGAAGTACCCCCACAGTCTCTAGGTCTCCCCTCCCCAGGGAACCCCCACCTCAGTCTTTGGCTACTGCCAGTCACCATTGAGCCCCCGCACACTGGGGTGGACCATAGTGTATCAGCCACTCATCACAGGCAAGGGGGGTTTGGACCTGCTGCTTCTGCCTACCCGTGGGCTGCCCTGTTGCAACCCAAGTACCCTGTCTTAGGCCGTCTCCCAGGCCTGCAGCCTGGGGCTTTTCCAGTCTGGAACCTCCCAGCTCCTCTAGCCGTCCCCAGCCCTGCTTCACCTCAGGTACCCTAGTACGCTCCCCAGCAGCCAGGCCCGTCTGCCTCTACAGCTAAAGGAGACTCTCTCTGCTCCTGGCCCACTGCCCTCTTATAAGGGCCAGCTGAGCCCGGATTGGGGCGGCCACAGCTGAGCCTTCTTCCCCCAATCAGCCTGGGAACTGCTTGCTCCCAGCCACAGTCCTCTCCCAGGGCTGATTTCGCAGGAGCGGGCGACCACCCCGCTACAGGGACCTCATCCTGTAGTGAAACACATACATAGGGTTTTTAATTCAGACACAGCAAGCAGGTCCCCAAGTGCCACCATCACTCTGTTCTGAAGCAGAGGAAGTCTCCTTCATGTATCTCTGCCATCCACATATTGCAGACAGGGTGAAACTGGGGACTGTAGAATTCCTAAAAGCAGCCACAGTAATGCACCCCATCTGCTTGCTCTGCAGGATTTGATTTTTAAGCACATAAAAGGGAGAAGCAGTGGGGAGAAGACATGGATTTTAGCTGAATCCTCTGTGCCTCTGCACAGATACAGAGAGCAAGGCAAGGCAAATTAGTTACAACAACTGAGAAACACCCAGAAGTGTGGGGCAAGGAGCGGTTACCAGACATGCTCAGTAGCTGCAGTTTCTATTGAGGGCGAACAGTCTCACACATTCACCATCTCAGAGCTGAGCCAATGAGGGAAAGATTATAAACAGGAGGGTTGGAGACAGCTCAGGTACTTGGTGGCTGAACACTGTAGGACTAAGATGTGCCTGCTGTATGCAGAGTCTGTCACAGTGCAGCCTCCCTGGCCTGCTGGGCACTGAGGAGATGGCCAGTTTTTGGCTCTGGGACTGGAATTGTTGCTGGCCATGAGGCTGTTCAGAATTTTTTTGGAGGAGATGGTGTGAGCATTTGGGGGGGAATTGTAGGGCTGCCATTCTCGTCTGGCTCTGAGGAGTCCTGGTGATGCACCTGTACTTTTCATGCCTATGGCAGGGCAGATGCCATCCCTCTACACCTCAGTCAATGAGGCTTAAAAAAAGTCCTGTGGTCCCAATCAGCCACACCCTGCTGCACCTGTATGGCTAGCCAGGCCCTTAAAAGGGAGAAATTCAGCCCAGTGAGGGTGTGTGAAGGGTGTACTGCCCCTTTAAGGGACAGATTGGGGTGTAAAAAGGGAGGCAGTGCCCTGCCCTACTCTAGGGTTGGGCTATTTAAACAGGAACACGCAGGCAAGCCAGGGAGGAGGGAATAGAAGCCATGCAGCTGCAATAGGTGGTAGTTTCTCTCTCAGACTCCAGAAGACTAGCCTAACCAGATTCGGGGACTTTAAGTCTGGGGAGCTCTGAACTGGGGCCCTGAGGTGAGGCCCTTATGAACTGTGTATTATAATTGCTCCGTCACTGAAACCTGATGGAAAGGGGACATGCTATTTGTTAGCTTCTCCTTACCCTTGGCTTTTAAAGTGAACCTATGGCTGCCCCAGCTGGGGGAAACTAAGGTGGGGCACACCTACAGTGCTACACTGGGACACAATGGGGTGTATGGGGCTGCCCCAAGACTCAGAAACTAGCAGAACCTGAGCTCACGGATCCCAGAGTATGGCACTGGGTTACTTTCTGAGGAGCGGCTTGGGGGTACCACCAGCCTGAGCCCTCTGAGGCAAGAAGTTGGGCTGGTCTGGTTCCTGCTTTCCCCTTCTTTGTGAGAAGAGGCTCTCATGGGCCTTGGAACACTTTCCTTCTTGTTTGGACTGTTTTACTTACACGCACTCTGGAAGTGGGTGGACTTGCTCAGAGGTACAGACACAGGGCTATACCCCATACCCAAGGACTGGCCCACAGGACTGCTGTCGCAGGGAATGACTTAGGAGGTAAGCGAGGTGTCTGCCTTCACCCCAAGGGGATGACCTTGAGACGTAACCTTTAGTACTGCTACGCTGCGGAGAATGAGAAGTCCTCTCTATGAGAAGAGAGGGTATTTGTGTGTGTGCTAAAATAGACTTTGCACTGAAAATTATCTAACAGCCACAAACTGGAGAAGTCTATGTGGGGAAACAGCCAATAGTTACTATTGAACAGTTTTGTTTATGAAACCTATTCGTGTTAAATACGATTTGCCCCATCTACACTGCCTGCTGAGTTCTATTAAACACGGGCCCTCAGGGCCATGCTCGAATGGCCGAGTGAAGGGGGTTTCAACCTTTTTCTTTCTGAGGCCCCCACAACATGCTATTAAAAACTCCACAGCCCAGCTGTGCCACAATAACTAGTTTTCTGCATATAAAAGCGAGGGCTGGCGCTAAAGGGTAGCAAGCAGGGCACCTGCCTGGGGCCTCCAAACCACAGAGGTCCCCACGAAGCTACATTGCTCAGGCTTTGGCTTCAGCTCCGCGTGGCAGCGTTCAGGGTCCCAGGCTTCAGCCCCATGTTCTGGGTCTTCGGCTTTCTGCCCTGGGCCCAGCGAGTCTAACGCTGGCCCTGCTTGGCTACCCCCTGAAACCTGCTTGCGGCCCTGGGCCCCTGGTTGAGAACCACTGGTCCAGTGAAGACAAACCTGGTATTGGAGAAGTCTTTCATGTCCCTGTTACCTCACCAGCACCCGCTGCCTGCACACAAATATGCAGAATGGGGAGTTGAACAGTGACCGGAAGCTCTACAAAACCTATTGCAATCCCATCCTGGGCCCTTATCCAGCAAAGTACTTTAGCATGTACTTAACTTAAAGCACATGAGTAGTCGTATTAAAGCCAGTGGGATTTCAAATGTGCTGAAGGTTAAGTATGTGCTTAAACGCTTTACTGGGTGGAGCCCTTCCAAATGTGGGATGAGCAAGGCTCCTATACAGGGGCCATTGGCTGGGAGCCAGAGGGCTACTGGAAGAATGTCCCTCCCACTGATTTTGTCTACATCTATCCAGTGATGAGCTGCCAAAATCTTAACAACGGGTTCCCTCCTCACCCCATGAGGGAGTCGTTGCCCATCCCCGCCCCTTGGGACTTCTGCCCCATCCAACCCCCCCCCCTTGCGTTCCTTGATGGCCCCCCCAGGACCGCTGCCCCATCCACCCTCCTCCCCTGTCCCCTAACTGCCCCCAGAACTGGGCAAGAGGGTCTCGTGGCCCACCGTAGTGGGTGCCCACCCCACCCCACCCCTAAGAGCCAGAGGGACCTGCCGGGGGGCGAGGTGAGGAATCCCAGCGGTGCTTCCCTGGCGCGGCTCCCGGGAAGCATCCGGCAGGTCCCTCTGGCTCCTAGGGGTGGGGGAGTGTAGCTAGTGGGGGAGCAGGGGGACTGGCCGCTCCCCCCACTGATCACATCAAAAGTGGCATCTTAGGCGCCGACTCCCTGGGTGCTCTGGGGCTGGAGCCCCCACGGGGAAAATTTGGTGGGTGCAGAGCCCCCACCGGCAGCTCCCCGCCCCACGCCCGGCCCCAGCTCACCTCCGCTCTGCCTCCTCCCCTGAACGCACCGCCCCACTCTGCTTCTCTGCGGGCCCCCCCCACCCCCTGCCGGCTTCCCACAAATCAGCTGTTCAGCGGGAAGCCTGGGAGGGCTGAGAAGCAGGTGGCGGCTTCACACTCAGGCTGAGGGTGGCGGAGGTGAGCTGGGGCGGGGAGCGGTTCCCCTGCGCGCCCCCTGGGTTACCTGCTGCGGCATGGGCGGCCCTCCTCGCGCGCCTCCCCCGAGCTCACCTCCACCTCCCTGGGCCTGAGCAGGAAGCCGCCGCTTGCTTCTCAGCCTGCCTCGGCTCCCCGCGCAAACAGCTGATTCACGGGAAGCCGGGGGGGGGGCGGAGAAACAGAGCAGGACGGCGCGTTCAGGGGAGGAGGTGGAGCGGAGGTGAGCTGGGGCCGGGGGTGGGGTGGGGAGCTGCTGGTGGGTGCTCTGCACCCACCAAATTTTCCCCTTGGGTGCTCCAGGGCTGGAGCACCCGTGGAGTCGGTGCCTAAGGCGCCACTTTTGGCCGGTTAAATTTAGAAGCCCTTTTACAACCGGTTGTCCCTCGCGGAACAACCGGTTCTAAAAGGGCTTCTAAATTTAACAACTGGTTCTAGCGAACCGGTGCAAACCGGCTTCAGCTCACCACTGCGTCTGTCCACAATGTGCCTAGCTAAAGCCAGCGATGTTAGCCCTTCACGTTCATGAGTAAAAAAAAAAATCAAAAAATCTACAGAAACTGAAAACAAACATATTAAGAACATCAAAGTTGCCTCCTTGACATTCTTCTGCTCCAGTGAACCTAGCTGTGATAATTGAGTAAAAAGCAGGACCTTAGTGAAAGCCAGATACTGCCGAAATTACCAAATAACAAAACGTGGAGAAATCTGATCCAAACAGAAGTGTGGAAATTGTGCACTGTAGTAGTAATTACTTTTAATAAATAGTTTACATATGTGTTAGCTGCTTGGGCTTTGCTCTAAATTGCAATGAAATGTCTGCCTCTTCAGAGTACAGCAGTCTGGTGAGAGCCTAATCCTGAAGTCCTTTTTTAAGCAAATATCCCCCCCAAACAACCTTCCCACTGAAAATAATGGGAGTTTTGTCTCCATCAGGACTGCAGGATTGGGCCCCAATATTATAACAATCTGCAGTCTGTTTATTATACTAAGCATTTGCTCTGCCCTTTTGGACCTTACTTGTCATTCAGGCTTGATATAAACTAAAATGGGTGGATTTAAAAAACTCATACATTCTGCCTGTAATTATCCTGGTGGCATAGTGTGACCTGCTGATTCAATCCTTATTGAGATGAATATGAGCAGTTAGCAGAGCAAGGTTCAGTGAATACATTAAATCTTGCGGCCCCAATCAATCACCCATATTCTTCTGGCAGCATCTGGGATGTCTGCAAAGTGGGAAGTCTCATGGGTGATTGCAAGAGAGTTGGATGCAACAAGTCACAGAAAACTTTCATTTAAATGTTGTTGGCATCCCCTGGCACTTCCCTGGATTGAATTCTATTTTTCACTATTGTGAGGCAACAAAAGAAAATGGTAGAGTTTTGTTTTGCTATTTATCATAGACTTCGTATGTTATCTAGACATTGGGGAAGGTATGGCATTTCGATACAACATGCTTTATCTGCTATGCTCCATGGCTAATAAACAAGCACCTGAACCTGCAAAGTGTGAGCACCATCTCACACTAAACTCCCTCATCAGTGGGAAGTGAGGGTGCTCACACTTTGTAGGGTGGGACCCAGGACTTGTCTGAAAGCAGAACTATGGGAATGCTGTTGTCCTGCTTACAGTTAGTAATCTTTGTCGGGAAGGGGCAGGAACAAAAGGGCAGTTCCACTAAATGACTCTTGAAAAGCATGCTGTAGCCCTGCCCAAAGAATAGGTCATGCAACTTTTGTCTGCTCTGTCATGAGACTAAAAACATTGGTTCCAAAAGTTCTATTATGGTGCCTGTGGTGACTGATGCTGATAAAAAGCAGAGGGGCGCGCAGTAACCTGTGCATCATGGTCCTTTATCTGGTGGCACCTTAAAGACTAACAGATTGATTTGGGCATAAGCTTTTGTGGGTAAATCCCCACTTCTTCAGATGCATGGGGTGAAAATTACAGATGCAGGCATTATATACCGACACATGAAGAGACGGGAGTTACCTCACAAGTGGAGAACCAGTGTTGACAGGGCCAATTCGATCAGGGTGGATGTAGTCCACTCCCAATAATAGATGAGGAGGTGTCAATTCCAGGAGAGGCAAAGCTGCTTCTGTAAGGAGCCAGCCACTCCCAGTCCCTATTCAAGCCCAAATTAATGGTGTTACATTTGCAAATGAATTTTAGTTCTGCTGTTTCTTTGAAGTCTGTTTCTGAAGTTTTTTTATTCAAATACAGTTACTTTCAAATCTGTTATAGAATGTCCAGGAAGATTGAAGTGTTCTCCCACTGGCTTTTGTATGTTACCATTCCTGAGGTCCGATTTGTGTCCATTTATTCTTTTACGTAGGGACGGTCCGGTTTGGCCAATGTACGTGGCAGAGGGGCATTGCTGACACATGATGGCATATATCACATTAGTAGACATGCAGGTGAATGAGCCTCTGATGGTGTGGCTGATGTGGTTAGGTCCTCTGATGGTGTCACTAGAGTAGATATGGGGACAGAGTAGGCAACGAGGTTTGCTACAGGGATTGGTTCCTGGGTTAGTGTTTCTGTGGTGTGGTTTGTAGTTGCTGGTGAGTATTTGCTTCAGATTGGGGGGCTGTCTGTAAGCGAGGACTGGCCTGCCTCTCAGGGTCTGTGAGAGTGAGGGATTGTTTTCCAGGATAGGTTGTAGATCGTTGATAATGTGCTGGAGAGGTTTTAGCTGGGGGCTGTACGTGATGGCCAGTGGCGTTCTGTTATTTTCCTTGTTGGGCCTGTCCTGTAGTAGTCTTCCTCGGGTTTGGTGGAGTCTCCATCACTTGAAATCTTACATTCAGTTTTTATTTAATCTCTAGAAGATATGCTGTAGCTCAGACAGAGGTCATGGGCTTTATGCAGGAATCGGTGGGTGAAATTCTGTGGCCTGTGTTATTCAGAAACTCAGAGTAGATGATCATAATGGTCCCATCTGGCCTTAAATCTATGAAAACTCTGTGGATCCTGGTGGGAGAGTCCTCCCTACCTGCAAATAGCATTGTGCGCATGGAGCCATTTGGAGTAAGGCCTCTGCCACATCACTTTCTTAAAGGCTTTGGCAGGGGGCTACCCCAGTACAGGATCCTGGGGAACTGGACACATTATTTAAGCTCATGAGCTGGAATAGGGGTATTAGTTCAGCTCAGAGTGGTGCCTCGGGGGGTTTGGAGTGGATTCTCTCCCCGTCTCCGTTTAGTTCTTGGCACAAAGTGTTGTGCAAGAAGGAATTAATTTCAGCCCAAGTAACTCTCCCCAAAGTTGTATATCTTTTAGGTACATTTGTGTATCTGATTCAAGCTTCCTGTGTTTGTCTTCATGGCCCTACACTGTGCAGGCCCTGTCTGTATTTGAGGCCTAATCTCCTGTCATATTCCATATTACTATTCATATATATATTTTTTTCAGAGGTCCAGAATGAGATGAGAGGCAGACCAGTTGAAAGTCTGAGTTGAGAGTAAAGATGTAAAAGGGGTCAAAATAGGGGTGATGTCATGGTAGAGATCTATTATAGACCTTCAAATCAGGAAGAGGAGGTGAATGATGCATTTCTAGTACAAATCTGATGAGGTTCAACAAGGACTAGTGCAAAATCCTGCATTTAGGATGGAAGAATCCCATGCACTGCTACAGGCTGGGGACCGACTGGCTAAGCGGCAGTTCTGCAGAAAAGGACGTGGAGATTACAGTGGATGAGAAGCTGGATATGAGTCAACAGTGTGCCCTTGTTGCCAAGAAGGCTAATGGCATATTGGGCTGCATTAGCGGGATCATTGCCAGCAGATCGAGGGAAGGGATTATTCCCCTCTATTTGGCACTGGTGAGGCCACATCTGGAGTATTGCATCCATTTTTGTCCCCACCGAATGTGGACAAATTAGAGTCTAGCCGAGAGCAACAAAAATGATTAGGGTGCTGGGGCACATGACTTATGAGGAGAGGCTTAGAGAACTGGGCTTATTTAGTCTGCAGAAGAGAAGAGTGAGGGGGGATTTGACTACCTGAAGGGGGGTTCCAAAGAGGATGGAGCTCGGCTGGTCTCAGTGATGGCAGATGACAGAACAAGGAGCAATGGTCTCAAGTTGCAGCGGGGGAGGTCTAGGTTGGATATTAGGAAAAACTATTTCACTAGGAGGGTTGTGAAGCACTGGAATGGGTTACCTAGGGAGGTGGTGGAATTTCCATCCATAGAGGTTTTTGAGGCCCGGCTTGACAACGCCCTGGCTGGGATGATTTAGTTGGGGTTGGTCCTGCTTTGAGCAGGGGGTTGGACTAGATGCCTCCTGAGGTCCCTTCCAACCCTAATCTTCTCTGATTCTATTATAAATAACAGAAATACCCAGAAAGTAAGGCCTGGTAGTAATGGGGGATACTAACTACCCAGATATCTGTTGGAAAAGTAATATGGCAAAACAGAAAATGTCCAATAAGTTCTTGGAATGTATTTCTTCTTCTTCATTTCAAAAAGTGGAGGAAGTAACAAAGGAAAAGGCATTTTAGACTTGATTCTGACCAACACGGAGGAATTGTTAGTGAAGGTGGAAGACATTTTGTGTGACAGTGATCATGAAATGATAGACTTCATGATTCGGAGGAAAGGAAAGGAAAGAATAAGGACAATGGACTTCAAGAAAGTACACTTTAAGAAACTCAGAGAAATGGCAGGGAAGAAAACCTGAGGAAAAAAAATTCAGGAGAGCCTGTAGTTTCTCAAAGAAATAGTATTGAGGGAAGAACTGCAAACTATTCCAATGTGAAGGAAAGATAGGCAGAATAGCAAGAGATCAATATGGCTCCACCAGGAGCTCTTTAATGAGCTGAAAATAAAAAAGTACCTATCTTTAAAAAGAGGAACAAGAAGGACTTGGGGCATTATAGATCAGTCAGCCTAACTTTGGTCCCTGGAAAGATACTGCAACAAATTATTAAACAATCAATTTGTAAGCTACTAAAGGATAATATGATTTTAAGGAATAGCTAATGTGGATTTGCCAAGAACAAATCATGCCAAAACAACCTAATTTCCTCCTTTGACAGGGTTACTGGCCTAGTGTATGGGGGAAGCGGTAAATGTGATATACCTTGCTTTTCAGTAAGGCTTTTGACCAAGTTCCACATTTCATTCTTCTAAGCAAACTAGGGAGGTGTGGTCTACATGAAATTATTATAAGGTAGGTGCAAAACTGGTTGAAGGACTGTACTCGGAGTAGTTTTCAGTGGTTCACTGTCAAACTGGGATATCTAGTGGAGCCCATCAGTGGTCAGTCCCGTGTCTGGTACTAGTCAATGTTTCATGAATGACTTGGATAATGGAGTTGAGGGTGTGCGTGTAAAATTTGCAGATAAAACTGAGCAAGAAGGGGTTGCAAGCACTTGAAGGATAGGATTAAAATTAAAAGTGACAAACTGGAGAATTGGTCTGAATTAAAACAAGATGAAATTCAATGAAGACAAATGCAAAGTACTATACTTAGGAAGGAAAAATCAAATGCACAACTACAAAATGGGGAATAACTGGTTAGGTAGTAGAACTGCTGAAAAGGATCTGAGGGTTATAGAGGATCACATGGTAAGTATGAGTCAGCAATGTAATGCAGTTGCGAAAAAGGCTAATATTCTGGGGTGTATTAACAGGAGTGTCATGTGTAAGACACAGAAGATAAGTGTTCCACTCTACTCAACACTGGAATACTGTGTCTAATTCTGGGCACCACACTTCAGGAAAGATGTGGATAAACTGGAGAGAATCCAGAGGAGAGCAACAAATGATAAAAGTTTTAGAAAACATGACTTATTAGGAAAGGTTTAAAAAAAACCCCAACTGAGCATTTTTAGTCTTGGCAAAAAGAAGACCGAGAGGCACCTGATAAGTCTTCAAATAGGTCAAGGATTGTTATTAAAAAGGACAGCAATCAATTGTTCTCCATGTCCACTGAAGGTGGGACAAGGCGTAATGGGCTCAATGTACAACAAGGGATATTTAGGCTAGATATTAGGGAAAACGTTCTAACTATAAGTATAGTTAAACTCTGGAATAGGCTTCTAAGGAAGGTTGTGGAATCCCCATCACTGGATGTTAGGACAGGTTGAATAAACACCTGTGAGGCATGGTTTAGGTTTACTTGGTCCTACCTCAGTGCAGGGGGCTGGATTTGATGATTTCCCAAGGCCCCGTCCAGCCCTACATTTCTATGATCTTTCCACCCTTTCTGCTCTGCCAATGGCAATCATTAGTCTTGACATCCAATCTAGCTACTTCTCTTGGCATCTCTGTCCCCTTTTTCTAGTCTGTTCTTTATATTTGGAACATAATCTCTGAACCTATTTACCAAAGCACCTCCCTCAGTGCATTCCTGTCATAAATATAAAGGGACGGGTAACCACCTTTCTGTATGTAGTGCTATAAAATCCCTCCTGGTGAGAGGCAAAACCCTTTCACCTGTAAAGAGTTAAGAAGCCAAGATAACCTCGCTGGCACCTGACCCAAAATGACCAATGAGGGGACAAGATACTTTCAAATCGGGATGGGGGGGACAAAGGGTTTATCGGTCTGTGTGATGCTTTTGCCAGGAACAGATCAGGAATGCAGTCTTACAACTCTTGTTAAATTAGTAAGTAATCTAGCTAGAAATGCGTTAGATTTCCTTTTGTTTAATGGCTGGTAAAATAAGCTGTGCTGGATGGAATGTATATTCCTGTTTTTGTGTCTTTTTGTAACTTAAGGTTTTGCCTAGAGGGATTCTCTATGTTTTGAATCTAATTACCTGTAAGGTATTTACCATTCTGATTTTACAGAAGTGATTCTTTTACCTTTTCTTTAATTAAAATACTTCTTTTAAGAACCTGATTGATTTTTCATTGTTCTTAAGATCCAAGGGTTTGGGTCTGTGTTCACCTGTACAAATTGGTGAGGATTCTTATCAAGCCTTCCCCAGGAAAGGGGGTGTAGGGCTTGGGGGATATTTTGGGGGAAGACATCTCCAAGTGGGCTCTTTTCCTGTTCTTTGTTTAAAACGCTTGGTGGTGGCAGCACACGTTTCAAGGACAAGGCAAAGTTTGTACCTTGGGGAAGTTTTTAACCTAAGCTGGTATGAATAGGAGGTCTTTCATGAAGGTCCCCACATCTGTTCCCTAGAGTTCAGAGTGGGGAAGGAGCCTTGACAATTCCCATCCCTCAAATTCTGCCTCCAAGCCCACAAGCAGTGACAAAAGGAAGGAGGGAATAAAAAAAAAAAACCTGAATAGAATCATCACAACTTGCATGTGCCTTGCTGAGTAGCTGTCTGATCTTCCTGACAGCACCCTTTTCCTTCCTCTCCATTCGCCATTCTTGTCTGTTTATGGCCTTCACTTGTAGTGTCATGACACATCAAGAATCTATGCCCTGTGGACAGAGACTATGTATTCACCTCTTTCTCAGGCACCAAGGGGTATCCAATAACAAATTTTTCATAAATAAACATGGTACTAACTTTCATAATGTGACCAAGTTCATATAAGTTCACAAGGCAGATTTAGGTTGCTTTTTTCATTTATAAAAAGATGTCTGGGTGGCTCAGTGTGTTAAGCCCAGACCTACTGAAGTCAATGTGCCCCTGTGTAGGTGCAAGGCTCTGATTGCAAAGAGCAAATTGCAAGGTTTATAACATGGACTGTATAGCTCAAATTCTCTGTTGGTGTACACAGGTGTAATATAGAGGGCACCACTTTATAGGCATCTTACATCAGCGTGGAATTTGACCTCTTGTCTTGTGTGATCTCACTAAACTGGGCAGAGATTGATCTTCACATCCCACAGCTTTTAAAGCCACACTACCTCTTGATCAATGAGTGGAATAGGTGAGTGTGTTTGGGTGTATCAGGCCCTTTGAGGCTCCCTGCTGGAGGCCTCGCGATCCTATTACACCCTGCCCCAGAAATAAGCAGTAGAGCTGGGTCCTCCAGGCTTCCTAGTGAGGCCGCAGGGAAGCAGCCAATCAGAGCCCAGCAGGCTCATACAAAAGGAGCTGCTGGACAGAGCAGATCAGTTGCTGGGTAGAGCCAGAGGAGCAAGGAGGGTGTTCCAGGCTGATGACTTGGACTCAAGCAAGACTTGAGCCTTGAGGTAAGGGTGAAGCTGAAAGTGATGGGGCTAAGAAGGGAAGTGGCCCAGGGAAATGCAGTAGCAAGTAGTTAAAGAGAAGCAGTCAGCGGCTGCTAATTTTAGGGTCCCTGGGTTTGGACCTGGAGCAGTGGGCAGGCCTGGGTTTCCCCCTGCCCTGCCACAGGCAGAGTGACCTAAGCCCAGAGAAGGAGCTTAACCAAGCCCAGAGAAGGGGACAGAAGACCCCAAACAGGGTCAGAATTTAATTGAACTGTGTTAACCCTTGAAGGGGATGGAACTGAACGAATGCCTCAGCTGGGGTCAGGAAGGCTCACTACAGAGCAAAGAGTCTCCAGGGAGGGGCCCTGGGGCACTGCTCCATAACAGAGCAGATAGCATTGGAAGCTAGCCCAGGAGGGGCCAAGACTAATCAGGGTACTGTGATAGGCCCGGTTAGACTTACTGAGAACCAAGCTGGAGACAGGGCTATGGACCAAGATGTTAGAGAGCACTGTGAGAGGCCCTGTTGGACCTGAACCCTGGAAAGGGTCTGTTTTGTTTGTACACATGTAGGCTGTGTGACTCAGCCAGAGGGCCGAGGCACTGAAAACCTGCTTTAGAAGTTTATCAACAGGGGTTACCACAAGCAGAGCAAAGTTGAGAGAGTGCAAATGCAGACAAACCCGCCCAATTTGGGTGCTCACGTGAGGTGAGTGGCCCTGTCACAGTGAGATTTGAACTAATGCTTCCCTGGTTCATATCTCAGGGCGCTTTCTCTGAAGCTAAAGGGAATTTTGATTAACAGACAAATAATTTTTCCCATTTTTATGGGGAAAATAATCAGAATCTATCATATGCAGTGAGATAGGAGAAAGTCTTACCCTCTGAAACATGCTACTTCCTCTAGAAATATTTATTTACATTTTTTTTAAATGATTGCTCCCTGTTTTCACAGTCTAATTTACAGAGTTGCTATTAAACTGCTTTTTCTGGATAACGTTTTATCTGCCTGTTCTATGCTAATATAATCAGTCATGCTGTATATCTCTTTCCCACCTCTTCTTCCCCATAAATTTATTCAAAACTATTATAGCTAAAACTGAGTGGATTATTTCATTTGCCTACTGAAATGATGGGAGTTATTTGGCTTTGAAGAAAGGTGGAGACCCTGTTGTGTGATGCTAGGACATCTCCTTGCCGAATCAGGGACGTATTGTGAGACAGTAGACTATTTCCAGGAGGAATCGGGGAATATGGATATAAAAGCTTCTTTTCCTTTGAAAAGATTAAAAAGGAAAATTAAACAAAATACCAGTGTCTACCAGAGGCCAGTTTAAGTAACTCCCCATCAAATGCACGAGCATATGCATGAAAGCTTATGGTTCAGAGTCAGTCCATTTCTGCTGCTATGGACTCTCCAATCCTATTCAAGCTTCCCCAAGCAGAGCCTTCCCAAACTGGGACCCCATATCTCTGGTTCAGTTCAGTTTATAGGAAGGGATTACCCATAATCCCTACCCTAAAGAGAAGGTTCCTTTTTCATTCAGAAACACCCCACTTATTCTCCCATGATGTAAACTGATCAGATAACTCATGACCCCTTTTGAATACACAAAAATAATTCTGTAAAATCACATTCCTTAATTGTGTCAGTTGGACACACCAGGAACAAAATGGTCACCCAACTCCCTCAAAAACACATTTCCCAGAAGAATCCCAACCTGGGCTCAGAGTTCTCACCCATTTCGCAGACACAACCTCTTAACTGGTTTCCGCATCAACACACATCTAGGTCCTTCTTTTATAATTACGATCCTTATCCAATACAGTAAGTCCTTGCTTAACGTTGTAGTTATGTTCCTGAAAAATGTGACTTTAGGTTCCAGGAAAAAAAATTTCACCAGACAAAAACATATATATATATATAGAGAGAGAGAGAGAGAGAGAGAGAGAGACAAAGTTCCTCCTCTACCTTGGTGGGACTTGTGCTTATTGGCGGATTTGCTCGCCTTGGAGCTTCACAGTAGTCCTCAGTTTGGCCATTTTTGTGAACCCACAGTCCAGGTCAACTCCTCCTGTGTCTGACCAGGAGTTGGGAGGTTTGGGGGGAACCCGGGCCTGCCCTCTACTCCGGGTTCCAGCCCAGGGCCCTGTGGATTGCAGCTGTCTAGAGTGCCTCCTGGAACAGCTGTGCGACAGCTACAACTCCCTGGGCTACTTCCCCATGGCCTCCTCCCAACACCTTCTTTATCCTCACCATAGGACCTTCCTCCTGGTGTCTGATAATGCTTGTACTCCTCAGTCCTCCAACAGTGCGCGTTCTCACTCTCAGCTCCTAGCGCCTCTTGCTCCCAGCTCCTTACACACGCACCATAAACTGAAGTGAGCTCCTTTTTAAACCCAGGTGCCCTGATTAGCCTGCCTTAATTGATTCTAGCAGCTTCTTGATTGGCTGCAGGTGTTCTAATCAGCCTGTCTGTCTTAATTGTCTCCAGAAGGTTCCTGATTGTTCTGGAACCTTCCCTCTTACCTTACCCAGGGAAAAGGGACCTACTTAACCCGGGGCTAATATATCTGCCTTCTATTACACTCCTGTATCCATCCGGCCTGACCCTGTCACTATATACACACACACACACACACACGTTTTAAACAAACAATTTAATACTGGTACACAGTGATGATGATTGTGAAGCTTGGTTGAGGTGGTGAAGTCAGAGGGTAGAAGAGGGTGGGATATTTCCCAGGGAATGCCTTACTGCTCAATGATGAACTAGCACTCGGCTGAGCCCGCAAGGGTTAACCCATTGTTGTTAATGTAGCCTCACACTCTACAAGGCAGCACGAATGGAGGGAGGGGAGACAGCATGGCAGACAGAGAAGGAGACACACACTGTGTGTGTGTGAGAGAGAGAGATGCACATTGCCCCTTTAAGGACACTGACCTCATTCTAACCAGTTTATTTGAGCATGAGCTTTCGTGAGCTACAGCTCACTTCATCGGATGCATAGCATATCGTGGAAACTGCAGAAGACATTATATACACACAGAGACCATGAAACAAAACTTCCTCCCACCTCACTCCCCCGCTGGCAACAGCTTATCTAAAGTGATCCTCAAGTAGAGCCATTTCCAGCACAAATCCAGGTTTTCTCACCCTTTCCCCCCCCCCCCCACACACATACAAATTCACTCTCCTGCTGGCAACAGCCCATCCCCCTTTGAAACCCCTCTTTATAATGCGCATGATAATCAAGGTGGGTCACCTCCAGCACTAATCCAGGTTTTCTCACCCCCCCCCCACACACACACCCCCCGGATTACTGCTGGAGGTGACCCACCTTGATTATCATGCGCATTATAAAGAGAGGTTTCAAAGGGGGATGGGCTGTTGCCAGCAGGAGAGTGAATTTGTATGTGTGTGTGGGGGGGGGGGGAAAGGGTGAGAAAACCTGGATTTGTGCTGGAAATGGCTCTACTTGAGGATCACTTTAGATAAGCTGTTGCCAGCGGGGGAGTGAGGTGGGAGGAAGTTTTGTTTCATGGTCTCTGTGTGTATATAATGTCTTCTGCAGTTTCCACGATATGCTATGCATCCGATGAAGTGAGCTGTAGCTCACGAAAGCTCATGCTCAAATAAACTGGTTAGTCTCTAAGGTGCCACAAGTACTCCTTTTCTTTTTACGAATACAGACTAACACGGCTGTTACTCTGAAACCTGACCTCATTCTAAGTACATTGCCTTTTTAAGTAGATCAGCAAGTTGAGACAGAAGCTGCTGCCAGGAAGCTCCCTCCATCCTAAGTCCTTTTGTGTCTCCGTCTCCGTCTCCCCCGCCCCCCCCCCACCCCGCCTGCTCTGTGGAAATGGGGTAAGCAGGATGCAGGAGCAGGGGGAAACCCTGACATTAGCTCCCCTCTTCCCCCTGCACAGCAAGCAGGAGGCTCCTGGGAGCAGCTCCAAGGCAGAGGGCAGGAGCAGCACATGGCAGTGGGGGGATGGACACCCGAACTGCTGGGTGGCTGCCGCACAGGGAACTTAGGGGAGCTGATGGTGGGCTGCCGGCCCACCCTGGTTCCAAGCCCCCACCGCTAGCTCCAACGGGCTGCTCTTCCTGCAAGCAGCGGACAAAGCAGGCTGCTGCCTAACAACGTTCTAAGGGAGCATTGCGCAACTTTAAACGAGCATGTTCCCTAATTGATCAGCAACGTAACAACGTTCACCAAGACGACTTTAAGTGAGGAGTTACTGTATATAATTGGCTTCCTGAATATTTACTCTCCTCAGAGAGGGCTCAATAAATAAAACTTTGACCAGCAAACCTCTGTGCAAGTACCAGTCTGTCAAAGCATTATTCTTTCCCCATGCTGTTGTCTGAGAGTCAAATCTGCACATTTCAGGATTTACCCCAGATCACATCAAGCTACATAAGTCAGTAGCTCATAAAAGGAGAAACAAACAGCCTCCTGGTCTGTCACACAGCGACCACAATGTAGAGTGCATCCCACAGAGAACCTCTTGCTAGTATTTCCTGACCCCTTAGGGTTCTGTGTGGGTACAGCGCTCTGTCAGTGTCTTGTTGGAATTGGATCTAACTGCACCATCATGGCATTAGAGTGTGAAAATCTGTTTGCTTTGTCAAAGCCTAAGCAAATATTCTTGCAGAATGCCCCTGTGTTTCTTGTCATGTCCCCCTCCTGTGAGGGAGTAGCACTTCTGCAGACAGTTCCAGTGACTAATGGTGAGGTGGACACTTGGGTTTTCTTGGAGCAGCTATTAGACAAAGGCTTTTATATATGTTTTAATACATTTTTAAAATCTTTAAGGACTCCATGGAAACCCAGCTTTCAGTCTTTTGAATCATGTCTCTCTAGAGCAAGTAATGCAGCACAGCACACACAATACGATGATGATGCAGCTGGTGTCAAAGCACTGACATAAAATGTTGTTAGAAATGGCAAAAATTGCAATACTCCAGTCCTTATATGCACATTTAATCCTTTGCATGGCCCAGGGAGCTCTCATTACTACTTTGCCATATTGTTTTTATTTATTAATACATGGCCAGGTTAGGGGTCTCTTGTTCCATTGAAGATTTTTCCTACCTCCCACCAGCAGTGATGTCATTAACCTGAGCAAATCCCCTGTGGAACAAAATAAGTTGTGTATAGCACCTTCTTATTTGGATTTATTATTATATTGCAGTGATTCCTAGGAGCCTGCTCATGAACCAGGACCCTGTTGTGCTAGGCACTGTACAAACACAGAACAAAAAGATGGTTCCAGCCACAAAGAACTTACACTCTGAGTATAAAACCAAAGACCCCATTGGAAATGTAATAGGTGGGCAAGCTGACAACGGCAGGATGGGCGTAGGCCTTGGAAGTGAAGACAAGTTGTTTGATGTAATGGAGGAGGGATGCAAAGAGACAGGTGACATGGTCAAAGCGACAAGCCAGGAGAATGCTCTTTATAGTAGTGCTTTGAATGACTATGTTTGCATTTGCCAAGGCTAGAGAAGAGGAGTCATCTTAACGTTAAGCAACATATTCACTAAAATATAATAGCAACAGAGCTAGCTCACATTTATGGTCTCTGAAACATGCTCTGGGTACAGTAGGTGGCTGTCCTAACTAGTGATGGTCTAGGCCCCAGAATTTGATGTAGATTTTGTACGCTCCCAAGTTCATGGGTGCTCTGTCCTGCATACCAGTTGAGACCAATGTGAAGGAGCACTAGCAGAAGATGCATCCAGATCTGGGGTTAGCTTCTGACTCTCTCACCTCAGCTGAGTGGTGTATGAATCCAAATATTCCTTAGTGGAAACCTTAGCTCCATTTATGTAAAATTTTAAGCAGAACCAAAATCATGAGAACAGAAACACTGCTGCCAACAGAAAACGTGACAAGTTTTTCACAAAGTCATATTTGTGGGAAGTTTATCCCGCCCTTTCTTTATTTTTTTTGGTGCAAATGTAAAAGAAATTAATCCTGTGGTGACATATAATTTGTCCTCATTAGCAGAAAACAGAATTTATTTGTGCTGAAAGGCGATTTATAAGACTTAAACAGGCCATCTCAAAATTCCAGCAACCACTGATTGAGCATTGTTGACTTGACAGCAAAAGTAACCGTAACTTGCACTTAATGGATGCTTTCATGCAGTATGCACAGTCCTCCAAGAGTCCTTATTGCCAACTATTTAATGCTGTACTGAACATTTGAGTTTGATCGAGGTTGAAACAGTCAGGATTATGCTTTCATTTGAATTTTTAAAGGGCGGGGTAGGGGGAGCAGATGCTATTGTTTCATATGGAGTAGAGCCCAGCATACCGTGCTACTCTAAAGTATTGCAAGCCAACCTGATGTTGGGCTTTGAATGCTGTACAAAAGTGTGTCTGCCTATTCCCTTTGTCCACATACTCCTCTGATTGCACATATTGATTCCTTGCTGTAAGGGTAAAAAAAACACAGGAAAATAATCAGCTGTGTCCCACATCAGTCACTGGAAACTTGAGCAAGGCACTTGCTTCACAATTACTGGGCAGCTAGTGTATGACATTGTGCTTGAGGGTGACCGATGTTGTTAGTGCCAGAGACTATAGAATGGACATTAGTTTAAAGGAGAGTGCTAATTCACAGCACTCGACACATCTTTGCATGGACAATTCATCTGTCTGGTATCCAGGAACTTGAATTATTTCTTAATTATTACATGCTATAGGCAGCTGGTCTGTCTGCCCAGCTGAGGAAGGATGAATACCACACCCACGGACTGTTCAGGCCTTTTCTTCAGGGCACCCTTTATTGGCTGCACTGCCAATCTTCAGCAACCCCTCCCCCGCCCCCCCAAAAAACAAACAAAACTCAGTCTGATGTAAACCCAACAGCTAACTTCCCCCTGCCCCTGGGGTTCCATGTCACAGCCTCCCTGCTCCTGGCAGCTCTTCTCCCGATCCCCCTTCAGGTCATCTGCCAGGGAGTCCCTCTGCTCCAGGGCTGGCCATATGAGCCAACCCACTTCCTGTAGCTCCTTCCAGCTGAACTCTTTCCACCTTCGTAGGAATGAGGTGCTCCTCAGGCATTCACCTGACCCTTCTCCAGCTGGGTCTGACTGTTCTCCCTCCCCGCCCTGGCCCAAATGCCTAACCTTAAAGGGTCTCTGCTTCAAAAAAGGGCCTATCCTTAAAGGGACAGTTTGCCCAGCTGCTCCCCTCCTCTCTGGGCACATCTACACTGCAAAGAAAAACCCACCGCGCAGAGTCTTAGGGCCTAAGACAATTGACTGACTCGAGTTCGAGGGGCTCGGGCTGCGGGACTAAACATAGCAGTGTAGACGTTACCCACAGGGGCTGGAGCCTGGGCTCAGAGACCCTCCCCATCACTGGGTGTATGAGCCCTGGTTTCTCAAGTGTCCAGCCTGCAGGACAGATTGCCAGGTACATCACACCAACTTCTGATGTTGCTCTTCCACCAAATTATGTCTACTGGTCTGCTCCTTATCCGCTTATTTTCACTGCCAAGGTCTAATCTTCACCAAGCAATCAGATCACAGCTTTAGTTCAAGCTATTTTATAATGCTGCACTACATCTCTTGTAAACCAGTGCGCTGTGTATTTCTGCACATTATTTTACATTACAAGTGCCCCAGCTGCAAATCTCGCCATATATCTTCCTATAGCTCAATGCGATCCAATTTCTGAACAGAGGTGAGCTCTGGACTCTAGAGCTGTGGATGGCTTCCATGAGGTACATGGTTATGAAAAGCCAGTGGAAGACACTTGTGATTGTAACCCACAAACCTCCTGGCTGCGGTGCTCTGTCTCACCTAGTGGCACCGAGACCACTTAGAGAGATTAATGAGTCTGCTCTACAGCCTTAGCTAACAGCCGCATGGCTTTTAGCTTTTGCATTTAGATCCTGAGGTCCCAGGTTCAATCCCACCTGCTTCAGCCCTCTGGCCCTGCTCTCTGGCTTAGGGAAGTCAGCAAACCCCCTTTGCTGCTCTCCTTTCCATCAGCCTTTCCCAAGAAACATCTCCTGCTTCTTTCTGGGGCCTGCCACTGGTCCCTGGCAGCTTTCTCCTGCCCCTGACTCCCACTCCGGCAGCTCTAACACACCAGGAGTCTTTCACTGGGGCTCTCCCCCAGCTCTGCCTCTCCTTTACCCTCGATAGCCCCAGGTGCTGTCCCTCCCTCTGAACAGGGCAAGCTGGTACTGGAGCCAGTCACCCTGGGGCAGTGGCATTGCACTTTCGGAGACCTGTTGCCTGGGTTTTCTGGTAGAGCTGGGCTGGGAATTTTCCATGGAAAAGATTTTTTTTTTTTTTAATGGAAAATATGATTTCAGCCAAATTGAAATTTTCCTGTGAGAACTTTGTTTTGCAGAAATTTTTAAATACTGTTGCGGGGAAAATCTCAACGATATTTTTTGTTTTGGGCTGATGGGACCCAAACCAGAATATTTCTGATTTTTGAACAGAACCAAAATGTTTAGTTTTGAGTCAATTCAGCATTAAGTTGCAGCTCTGTATGGCGCCACATTGAACTATAACGTCCATGAGGCAGTCCCATTCTTTCCTATGGATGGGTTCCTTGTGCAGACTACATCTCCCACGAGGCATCCAAGTCTCCTCCTCTCTGACTGCACTGCCTGTGTACATTCTGTAGTATATATGTTCTTTCCTAGGCTGGCCGTGCAGTGAGGGCAGGGTTCTGATTCCAGTCGAGAGAGATCGATTGACTTCAGTAGAATTACTTGAGGAAAAAGGTGCATATGGGGGCAGAATTGGACCCTTCACATTTAATTACCATTGACTGAGTGCAGGTGGGGCCCCTCTGCTGAGGGATAGCCTATTTCAGAGCTTTGTAGGTTGGCTTCCTGTTGGAGGAGATAAGTGATGCAGAGTCTGAGTATATTCTTAGGGCAACTTGTTCTATTTACATGCGTACACCAGTCCTGGAACAGAGGTGCTCACAAACAGCACACCCCAATTCCCTCTTACAGGGCTTTCAGCCTAAACACTAGCTCCTCAGTGTTACTCTGCCCCAAGAATTGACTCTTGTTACAGAGATTAAAGCAGAGAGCAAACTCTTCTGCTGTTTTCAACAGCTGCTTCATAAAGAAACTTCATCGTAAAACTAACACAGTGTTTCTTCAAAACTGACCAGTGGTTGCATGCCAAGAAAACTGAACCTGTGAAACTATGCACACCAGCACCACCTGGGGATGTCTGCCATAATGCAGCTATACTTGAAGGGTGTTTTTCTCCTTGAATACCAACACCCTCTGTTGCAACACTCAGCTATGCCATGTCTTAGCACCCACACTGTGTACACATATTGTGATAAAACCCTCCCTCCCCTCACTAGCTGTTTCTCATGTAGATTATAGGTTGCACCATGGGTAATGTAAAATTATGCTAAATGGCAATTTTAGGGCACAGTAGATTCATTTAAGTTCAGCTTCTTGCAAGTGCACACATAGTCCCCTGAATTATGCCAAGAAGTGATGTTGTTCATGCCCTCTTTTAAGACAGACATATTTTCTGCTATTTCTAGTGCAGATGTGTACCAAAATTAATTAGAATTACAATTCTAATAGCGAGTGACTTGTCTGTTAGGTGCCAGTGTTCTTGGGTTGCTTTCAGCTTTAGATTTCCCTGCTGAATTTTGGCATTTAGACAAGTTTGCTGATCCAAGAACATCATCAAACAAGCCTAGAAGTGGCTCCACTATAGGCTGTCATGAGACAGGCACCCTGTGGAAGTGACTGAATGCCATTAAAACTCTCAGCAGCTTGAAACAGCAGCTCCCACGCTGCCTATCGATGACTTAAAACAATGGTCTGTATTATGGGCCAGACTCTGCCTCACTCTTATTGACTCGTGTCTTCTCCTCAAGGGGTTCTGCTCATTTCACTGGGGCTGCTGGTACAGTAAGGTATTGCTCTATGTAAGGGCTGGAGAATGGGGCATGAAGTGCTCTGCTGCTCCAGAGAACTATCCTGGGATCGTGAGTAGTGAGTTAAAGGCACAGTAACCACCCTAGAATGGCTGCTTAGTTGGCAAAGCAAGAGGTTTCCAAGACCATAGTGCCAGGCTTGGATACCATGGACAGCTGCTCCTGCATGGCGTGGAAGAGCTTTCTGCACTACCGCAGGTGAGCGCAGATACTGCAGGTGTGGACTTCTCCCTCGACTTCCTGTGCATGCACAGCTGCCTCCCCCCTCCCCCATCTCAGGCTTGTGCCGTGGTAAGGAAAGAAAGGGCTTAGAACGGTGGGCTGACAATGGGGATTGCAGTGGGCTGGCCGTCTTGCACCCCATCTCATTGCTCCAGCTCTGAAGGAATAACTGGGTTTATGAACCTGAGGCAGCTGGCAGGACAAGGAGCGGGGCTGCTCCTATAAATCTTCCCTCCAGCACCCTTGACTCTCCCAGTTTTCTGCCACTGCAGTGTTGGTTGTGGCCTGGCACAAATGATCGTGTCCGATCACGTCTGTGGAAGTCACTGCTGCCCAGCACCTGTCCTAGCTGAGGTGTGCCAGCAGCAAAGGGATGTCTTCAATGGAACGTGGAGGAAGCAAAGGCCACTGGCATGTAGTGGAGAGACTTTCCCTCCTGCACATTTTCACAATGAAGGGAGGAAAAGATAGCACATTAGGTACAATGACACTGTGCACATCCAAGACTAGACTGACTTTGGGGCCTCAATCCAACCTCCACCGGTGTGTGCACACCATTTTGCACCCTCGCTCCCCCTGCATACACTCCTTGGTGCACTACCCTGGTACTCTCCTCTAAAAGATTCCAACCCCTGCATATGCCCAGGACAGAACGTTCATATGCAGTCCTCACTGGAAGGATGGCACTGAGGGCCTGATCTAAGGCTCGCTCAAATCAATGGAGGATATTCACTGACTTCAATGGGTATTGAACGGGGCCTTGTAAGTTTGCCCCATCCGGAACTTTGCCTCCGAGACAGTCAGTTAAGGGAATGAAGCTTTGCTGTGAAGGAACACTGCCACTGACAAGCCTTGCAATCAGTCAGGCTTGGAATATAACGAAGCTGGTGGGACTTGTGCCCAGGAAGCTGTGGGCAGAATTGGCAAAACGTTCAAGTGTGCACATCCTAATTTACAGCCCTCAATAAAAGTGGCTCTTTTTTTAAATCCGTGGCGTGCAATGCCCACGTGACTTCAGTGGAAGCCTATTAGAGCTATGGGTACTTGAAGAGCTGGGAACCCAAACCTGGATTTAGGTTTTTACACCCCAGTTTGAAAATGGTAGGCTTAAGCCTCTAGAATAGCTTGGTTTTAGGTAGAAAAGAAGTCTTAAAGTAACTGCAGAGATAACTTAGCCCCCTTGTCCCCCCCGCCATGAGCCCATTCTCATTGAAAGAATCATGAACATAAAAAGATGCATCGCTGTGTTTCCATTTCCTGCCTGAGCTCTGTGGTCTGCTTCTTTGTTTCCAAGCGAGGAGAAAGGGATGTTGACAGGAATGTAAATGAAGCTGGACATGCACTTCACAAAAGGTGACAGCAAAGGAAAACCAATGACTTTGTTTTATCAGAAGACCCACATTTCCCATCCTTGAGCATAACATTCAAAGCGCTCACACTTGCAGGGCCATTTTCGCAAAGTATGTTCTCTATTGGTCAGTTTGCGTTGCTTTAAAAAATTTTTTTTTTGCAAATGCTGGTTGCTACAACAGGGCAGCAATAAGATCTAGCGGAAATCCATGCTCCCGGAGTCAATTTCCAGAAACAACAACGATTCAGATTGGCTCTGGATGGCAGCAGTGGCACAGAACAGAGCATGTTTTCCTTAATACAGAGAGTGTGATGCAAACTGAGGTGGAAAGTGACTGCAGAAATATCTGATAAAACTGCAGAGGTATCTGAAGAACTCCCTTCCATGGCAAGGCTGCTGGAGGCTTTGGTCTGACAAAGACTCAGTAATCCTAGATGTAAACAGAGGATTTTATCACCTAATTTTGGAGAACAATCCCTGGCATCTCCACCTGCTTGACTTCTATTGCAGTTAATATGGTAAAATACCTGTTAAATCTCTTAAAGGAGCAGAATGGGGCTAGGGAGGGCATTCATTCTTTATATGGATTGAACAGCACAACACATATGCTAACAAACTTAGACAAAGGCTTTGTTTAAGTTTGTTAGCATATGTATTGTGCTGTTCAGTTGGTCAGGAGTCCTCAAGAGGGGAGGGGTGGGGGAGACGGAAGGTGTTCAAACAGTGTTTTTGAGTCTGTTTCTCCCCATTGGTCTGAATTATCGATGACATTCATACTGCATCACATCAAGTCCAAATCATTAGAGGAATGCCCCTGCTTGTACTGATCAGACAGTGTTTGGATTCTGATGTCAGCCCAGGTCTACAGCCTGACAGGAATCAGGTCTTGTCCCCAGTGTGCAGAGAATTCTTCTCTGCAGCCAAGCTAGCATGCATTGTGTTCCCTGGAACTGGAGCAGCAAAACCAAGAAAACAAATGCCTCCTTTTCCAGCTTTGTGGGTGAGAAAACTTTAAGTGAAGATTATAATGCCAGACACTGACGACCTTAAACCAGCTGCCTCAGGAATCTGCCAAGAACTTTGCAGAAAATATGTTCCTCATCTTAGCAACGGAGCTAAGACGTATCACACATCTGCCCACCTTTATTCGAATGACGCTCCTTCTGATCTGACAGCTCAGGCATTGTCAGTTCCATCCAGAACAATTTACAAACTTGGAACCTAATCCTGTAAACCCTTCATCATTTGATCCATCCCACTGAAGACAATGAGACTATTTGCGTGGCTGTGGACCACTTTAGTCAGTGAGGGTATACTGCCTGGCACGCATTCAGGTTAATGGGCTTCAGGGTTCCTTTGCAGTTAACTTTTTAATGTTCATAAACCTGGTATATGCTGAGGTGGTTTGAAGCATAACACAGGTTTTTAGGTTTGCAGATCTGTGAACCTCTGCCTGGTTGAGATTTTATTATTTCTTTTCTTTTTTATTTCTTTTTTTTTGGTTGCTGGTCATAATGGGGGAGGGTATATATGTGTCTTGCAACACGCTTCTGAACACCAGTTGGAAGGAATTTAGGATAAAACAGAGTCCTGTCACTGGCGCCGTCTCTGCTGTTACAAAACCGATAACAAAACTCCAGTGGGGCATGGTGCTGGCACAGAGGGTCTCAGATTTTTCATGTGGTGTGATTTTTCCCGCCCAGAATCTTTTGGGAATTGTCGTGTACAGGAAATAGCTGGTACTTATGATTAAGCTTTTTCTATGCATGTATCAGAAGGTATTTAGCCAGCACATGAAGGGACAAGTCAAGTTGAATGGCCCATTAAGGAACACTTAGTTCACAATGGACCATGGAAAATGCCGGTCTACACCTAATGGACTTTTTGTGAATGTTCTAACAAGACTATGGGTGGGGGTGATGGACATGTAACTTGCTCATGTGACTCCAAACACCATCTTTCACAATGAGACCAGATTTCCCTTTACTCGGCAGAAGCTAAAAGGCCCTGGCCTGGAAACATCTCCGTTTGGCCTCTTTCCTGCTCTGGCCTCTGGACTATGAACATCTACTAATGGGAGCATCCTAACTAAGGGACTGAGGGCTTTAAGGTAGTCTGGAGCCTTCGTATTTCCTTGGTCCTTTGCAGATGGATTTATGAGTCGGATATGGTACAGAGACTGTTCTAGCCTCAGTGATTGCTGATTTCTCCCTTGCAATGAACAAAGATCAGATCATTTGATACCGGTGGTATAAGCAACATAGCCCTTGCTTAAGTGGTTTTGTTATTTCCTCGCCAAATGTCAAAGCCTGTTCCCATTGAACTCAATAGCAAAACTCCTTTTGATCTCAACAGGAACAGGATTTGGCTCCAAGAGATCAGAGAATGTGATACTGATCAATTGCTTATCTGTCCAGAGACAGTTCTCATGCATGTTCTACCTGGCTGATTTTGATTGCCCCTCCTGTATGTCATGCTGAGGAAAATAATAAAACAATTTGGGCTGTAGTTCTATCAGGATGTACATGGCGCACACAGTTCTATGCCTCTTTTCCACCAAACCCAGATGGTGCAGCATCTTTGCTTTCCTGGCAGAGAGCAATATTTAGATAAAGGCAAGCTGGCAGAATCTTAGTTTGGACGTAAGGGAGGTATTGATAGTGTGTTAAGGGAAAGTGGGGTGATTGTCCTTCCTATCCTTCTTTCATTTAAGAAGTTTTCAGTTTGGGGTGCTGCGGGATCCTCAATGACTCCTGGAAGTACAGGTGGCACCAGGAGCCCAAAGCATCATTTTACAACTGCATCTGTTTAACGGATGCAGTTGTAAAATTTTAGACAGGTAAGGGGGAGTGTTGGAGGGGACGGGGAGAGTGTGGGGGCCTTGGGCTGGGGTCACGTGCTCCCCCTTGTGTCCCTCCCATGAGCGCAGTACCGGCAAGAAACGATTTCTACTTGCACCACTGCTGTTGACCCACTCTCTGAGCAGCAGTTGGAGCCCCATGTAGAACTACTGATGTTTTGCTGACTCGTGGTGACAGCTGCAGCTTGTTAACTCCACCTGCAGTATAAGGGGCTCTCTAGGGAGCGGGGACTAGGGATGGATGGAAACCTGAGAAACAGCTAAACTCAGGCCGAGAGTTGTTAAGTTACCATAAAGGCAAACACCAGGAAGAGGGGTGAGTTTGGACCATGGATCAGGGGTCTGCAAACTCTGTGCAGGATGGGGACAGAGGGAGAGCTTGTTCACCACACAGAAAACTCCCTGGACACTACAAGGGAAAAGCTGCATTCTTTTTTATTGCTCAGCAATGCCTGTCTGTAATAGCTGGAGCAAACTGCTCTGGTTTGAAGAAAGAGCTATTGAAATTTGATGTAACAATCTCCCTCAGTAATACTGACATGAATCCAAGTGCACAGGGCTCCTTGGGAGCTGTAAAACCTTCAAAATGACCTCAAATAGCTTTTCTGCACATTTGTCTGAGATCTGGGAACTTCCAGGGTTAGAGGCAGGTGCTGTGTATTTCAATAGGAAGCTGAGAATCTCCCCTTCTCAGCATTCTTGAGCTCCCTTGCCCTGCAGTTGTGAGAGCAACTTTAAACTTACCACTGGGCTATCATTAATGTCATGCACTGTATTGGATTTGTGTCATGTAAGGTATCTTTGGAAAACTAACATCACACTGATCATTCATATTCCTGCGTGGTGTATGTATGGTAAATGCTCAATGGACCATACCAATGTGGGAGTAAAATGTGTTCCCCAGACTTGCATGGGAAGGGGGGAAACGGGTTTCTCCCAGACAAATGATGAGCCAACGCCTCCAGCCAAGATTCATCAGAGTCCATTGGCAATCCTATGGCAAGTGGTCATTCATTTGCAATGGAGTGGGCAGGAACAGATCAATTAGGGGTATGGAACAACTTCCGTATGAGGAGAGATTAATAAGACTGGGACTTTTCCGCTTGGAAAAGAGATGACTAAGGGGGATATGGTAGAGGTCTGTAAAATCATGACTGGTGTAGAGAAAGGAAATAAAGAAGTGTTATTTACTCCGTCTCATAGCACAAGAACTAGGGGTCACTAAATGAAATTAAGAGGCATCAGGTTTAAAATGAACCAAAGGAAGTATTTCTTCACACAAAACACCGTCAACCTATGGAACTCTTGCCAGAAGGTGTTGTGAAGATCAAGACCATAACAAGGTTTAAAAAAAAAAATAGATACGTTCATAGGAGATAAGGTCCATCAATGGCTATTAGCCTGGATGGGAAGTGATGCAAAACCATGCTCTGAAGTGTCCTCTTTTTGCCAGAAGCTGGAATGGACGACAGGGGATGGATCACTTGACGATTATCTGTTCTGTTCATTCCCTCTGGGGCACCTGGCATCAGCCACTGTCAGAAGACTAGATACTGGGCTAGATGGATCTTTGCTCTGATCCAGTACAGCTGTTCTTATGTACTTATCAATTTGCATTATAGCAAACACCAGCAGGAGAAGAAACCAGCTTGGAATTTCCTTCTCCATCAGACTCAGTATCTCCTTCCTCACAGTTTGAATGAACTTTATTTTGGGGGCTAACCTTCAGAAAAATCCATTTCAGATGTTCACTGGACTGTAAAGGAGGAGCAAAGGGAAAGTAAAACAAGTTTATTTAATTACAAAGAGGTTTTAAGTGAGATCATTTATAAGGGATAAAGATTGAAATTATTACAAATAAAAGTTAAACAGGCTTTCTAAAGCTAAAGACTTTACAAGCTATTGCCTAGGTACCAGTATCAGACCCCTGGGGGGACACCGCTGTTTACCTCTCTCCATTCTGACAACTGACCGTATATTCCTACCCTGTGTTTCCTACCTTATAAACAGTTACCAATCCATGAGAGGACCTTCCCTCTTATCCCATGACCAGACCTCTTCATTATTTACCTCTCCCTCTATTTTTGTGTCCTGCAAACTTTATCAGAGTTTTTGTTTTCTCCCAGGATGCTGATAAAAGATGTTAAATAGCGTAGGGTCAAGAATAGATTCCTACAGGTCCCCATTAGAAACACAGCTGTTTGATGATGATTCTGTTTACAACTACATTTTGAGACCTATGTTAGGTAGCTTTTAATCCCTTTAACATGTGCCATATTAAGTTTCTTTCTAGTTTTTTTTTTAAATCAAAATGTCATGCAGTATTAAGGCAAATACCGTACAGAAGTCTATGTATATTACATCAGCTCTATTAACTTTATCAACCAAATTTGTAACCTCAGTGGGGAAAAAAGATATCAAGTTAGTTTGACAGAATCCATTTTCCATAACCCATGTTGACTGGCATTAATTATATTACTCTCCTTTAATTAACATTGTTTGCTTTTTCTCTTAGCTGTAATGAGGGTAACTCCTGTTAGCCAGAGGGGTGTATTGGCAATTCACCCTTTCAATCTTATTTTGTCACACAGCGTATTTAGCAAGATTGGTGGGGCAGAAAAAGGAATCTTTCAATAGACAGGGTTAAAGGGGGCATTACTGGAAGAGTCAGGACAGAAATTAAAAACAGAGCTTGCAGATTGGCATCTTGATACCCAACCTCCAGCTCCAAGATACAGAGACTACACAAAATAATCCCATTGCATTTAAAAATGGCAAATGAGAAGATGTTTGGGAGGCAAAACTTTACTGAAATTAACATAAAGCCCCTTTTATCAGCAAGTGTAATCCTCAGTAGGAAAAGAATCCAAAATTTATTTAAAATCTCTGAATGACCAGCTTCTCTAATGTGAAGCAAGGATCCAAGTAAACGAATGATTTGCTTAAAAAATTCTGACTAATCTTGGGAACATTAAAATTAATGTAAACTTGTGATCTCAAGTTCTATCCACTTTAGATCTGGTTTCAGTAAGTACATATAATTTGGAATGGGACCTGCAGCTGGCTTATATGCAAATACTCAGGGAACACAGCCCGGTGTTTTAATCAGGGAGTATTTAGGGAGGTCTGCTGCACCATTTTGTGTATAATCCATAAATACATTTTAAGTGAATTAAAATAGAAACAAATCCTATTTCAGAAGGGCAAAGAGCAACTGCGGAAACATTTTAAACAGGCCATTTTTCCTAAGCAAACAGTATTAAATTATAATAGATTCTGGTTACATCTGCTAACATTTTGAAAGTTGCAAACCTTTGTTCTGACATGCCTGTGACTTTCCAAAACATCCCCCTTTTGTGTTGAAAATTTCCATATTGGGTTCTATAGGCTTTTGTTTACTTTGCAAAATCACTTCAGCACTGTAAGTTGTGGGAGAGAGGAAAACAAATGAACTTTTCCCACTTAATGATCTAGCCACCTTTTTAAAAACAACGCCCCCACCACAACGAAAGGGCTACAGCAAAAATGCCTGTTGAAATTTGGCAAAGATACAGGCCCGCAATGGGTAAAGGGTCAGAGCAACATCATGGGATTCTAAAAGCCCCATAACCAACCAGAGAAGCTTCCTCCAGTCCCCCATAAGACTGTCTTCCAAGGGCCCCCTTTCAAGTCTTGGTGTAGCAGATTTGCAGGGGAGTGGAGGGGCATGGTGGAGCAGAGCCCCTGTGCTGTCGAGTCTCCAGCAGGGTTGTGACCCATAGGGCAGCCTTATTGTAACTAGGCCCCAGGGTGTCGGCTGCCAAACAGCCCAGGGTCGGGAGGGTGCAAAGGAGACATAGTCATACCTTTGCCAAGGCTGTGAGTTCTGTGCTGAGCCTCGGACGGCCTATAGCATACCTTGTGTTATAGAACATGGTACCATTAACATTCAGGGTTTGTAAAAGGTGCCAGATCAACAGCCTGATGGGACATAACATTCACTGTCTGCAGCCTGGCTAGCTGGAGCAATGCCAGTTTGCTGACAACATCCAGTGACCAATTATATCACTGCTAAACCAAGCTACAGTATAGTACTTGTACTAAAATCTGTGTCACGCTGAAATTGCTGTGATAAAAATGGAGATCAGCTGTATCAAACACCTTGGGTAGATCAATAAATAAAGCTCCATAAAGCTCTCTGGCTTGTACCTAGAGAAATCCCAATATTCCCAATGCACAGAGCTATACTACTATAGATACCCTGAATGAGGTTCTAAATCCAGAATTAAAAGCAGTAATTTCCGTGGTGTATACATCGACTCTGGGGGCGTGATGTGAGTGGTGTCTGCATTGGTCGTTCTTCGGAACATTTGCACAGGTGTGTGAGATTGGCTGGTAATTGTTCAGATTGCACAGTTTACCTAATTTAACTCAAGGAGTGGCGTGTGCAGCTTTGCTGAACGATGAGAAGGCGTGTGTTTAATAATGTCAGAGATGAAAAGCACGTAGAAGAATGAGCTACAGTATTGGAACACCTGCCACACGATCCGTTTAAGAGCTGGAGGTTTTTCAGTATTGTCTCCTTTCTGAAACTTCATTATTTCCTTCCCAGTAAATTACCTAGAGTAATATTCCGGAAGATTTTAGCTGACTCTAATGTAGAGATTGGAGTCAAGTAATAAGTTATGAACTCATAATCGTAGGCGGTCAGACAGAACTGTTTATCATACACAATTCATAGTCCTGCTCTTGTGGTACTTTTGCATTACCGACTTTCACTTCCCAGAGAGAGTGAGGCCTGTGACTAATCACTGTTATGGAGAAATTAGAAGCAAACGCACATGGTTCATTATTCTGTAGTTTCCTAAAATCAGCTGAGAGTGATAAAGACTCTGAGGTGAAATCCTGCCTCCACTGAAGTCAACAGCACGACTCCTATTCACTTTAGTGGGGGGCAGGATTTCACCCAGGAGTCCAAATCCTCCATCCTTTGTGTGGTGCATTTTCCCCCTCTGTGTCTGATCCACAGAGGCTGTGACTCTGTTAGTCCCAGCAATGGAGCCTGGCTGTTTAGCACAAGCTGTCGAGTCTCTGACTCTCACCTTGGAGGTTCCTGGGCAAGCCACCATTCCTGTGCTGCTACACTGGAAACTGAGCTGGGATCTCTAACCGACCCCACCCTTCGGATCGGGCACGCACTGACCAGCGGCTCCACTTGCCCACCCAAATCTCCCACACCTGTGCAGAGGCATTGAGGTTGAATGAGAAACTTCAAACTGAGCCTCGATATCAGAAGCTAGATTGTTCCGTGGTTTAATCATTAATACTGACTTTCCCCCAGGGCCTCAAGTTAAAATCTTGGCTTAAAGGTCAAGTGCAGGCAGAAAAGCACCCTGCCTGATCTGTCGCAGCCCTAGAACATGGAGCACAGTGACTGCAGCATTGCAGGGAAATAGGAGGGAGGCCCAAGTACACGTGTGTGACTGCTAAGCTCCTTGAGTGGCAGGGATTGCAGCAGATGGTGACAGAAAATGGGTGACTGGTAAATTCAATAAATGGACTGGGGAGATATGTGAAATATGATTGTATGGGTCACTTAATGGTGCAGTTCCCCAGATTCCCCTGGCCAGAGGCTTGGCAGGAAGGCAATTAATCGAATGAGATGGACAAGGATCTATGTTACCACACCTTCCCCAGCTAGGCGTCAGCAAGTACATGCGACAACTACATTGCTTGTGATTGGCAGGGATTGTAGTGAAAAGTGACATGCTCCCTGGCTAGAGGCCCACCATGGAGGCAATTAAACAAGATGTGCAAGGATACATGACAGCACCTGTTGGGCAAATAGCACTGCGTGTGCACAATGATTAATGGCCATAGTGAATGGGAGAGGAGACAGTTGAATGTCAAGTCTTCTAAAGAGCCTGTAAATCTGGGTTGTGACTTTCTCTGCCAGTCAGAAAGGAACCCTGGTATTTTTAAAGCAGGGATGCCTACACATTCCCAGATATAATGCTGTTTTTGTGCAAAAGAGGCCAGGAAAAGATTTTCAGTGTCTTAAAATGTCCTGGGCCTGTTCACCTTCTGCATGCCTGAGTGCATGCTCTCAAGTGGTTGAAGGCCAGAGCCCCAATTTAATCTAAAGCCCCCTGACTAATCCCAAATACTAAATATGTATCACACTCATAAATATGTGTGATACCAGCCTTCAGATCACATAATATATGAGCCTGAAAATGGATAATCCGCCACCGACAGCCGATGTAATTTGACAGTGTTCTAAGACGTGACACATTGGTCCAGTCCAAATGAGTGCTGAGCTGAAAACAGTCTCCACCAAGCTAGTGACAGACTGCGCCTTGCGTGGGAAGCGATCTCATGACCAAAGGGCCTCAAGAACGGCAGCGATGAATTCCCCCTTCAGACATACCTGGCTCATTGGCTCGTTTGCTGGGATATCGTTTCTCACAGAGTATTTTCCCCTTGTGATGCGCTGGGCTTGAAGGTGAACTGTGAAGAGATGAAAAGTAATTTTTTAAAGGAGAAAAGCTATTAAAATTCAATTTAAGATGCCTTGCAGTTCAGACCTTTCCCCCCAGGCTCCTCAGACACCAGGGACTGAGCAAGACTCAATGCACACGATGCGATGGTAGCTCAGCTGTTCGTACGCTGTCCTAGCCAGCCACCAACCCTTGCCAGCTTGGGGGACAGTCCCCAGGCCCTTCCGCAGAGGAGGGCTGCAGTCCTCTGCTCCTGTCCAGAAGCAGTTCCTCTAGGCTGCCGTGGCAGGACTGACCCATGACTCAGCTGCCTGCAGTCCACTCTGTACTGCCCCTGCTGCTGTGACAGGACCTACCTCCCTGTGCCATGCTGATCCTGCACTTATTCCCCAGCCCAGCTGGATCCCGTCTCGCTCTCCCTTGCCATTAAAAACAGCCTCTGATCTACTGAAAGCTCCTCTGCTACCAGGCCCCGATATTTTTAAATGTTGCTGCTCAAGTCCCACCAACAGAGAAGTAGAGGCCCAGTTCTGTGGCTTCCAATAGAGCCTGGGGCAAAACTCCTGTTGATTTCAGTGGGTCAGGGTTGGGCCCATGGCTGAGGAGGCAGCTGGTGCTCGTGTCTGAAAGAGAATTGTGAGTGTCTGAGAACTCCGGAGCCGGAGGGATCGCTATGTGAGGAAGGAGAAAAGGTGAAAATCTGATTGCTCGCTGGTGCAAGTGATGACTAAGGGAGATGCTCACAATTGAGATGTAATTCCAGGGGGTAAACCACAGGGGTGCGGGATGCCCATGACAAAACAATGTTAATAGGAGTTGTGGGATGAAATGGAGAAGATTGATCCAGGAAGACTATCAGCAATATTTCTCAGCGGGGCGGTCTGATATACTGGTGGCGGTGGGGAGTTCCCCAGAGATGTGGCAGAAGGCTCAGTTTGTTGTCTGGACTGGACAAAGCAGATGAAATATATTCTAAGGAACAATCCCGCACTGGCAGGGAATATAGATGGCTTATCTCTAATGTCCATGGGCTCAATCCCTTTCCCAGTAAAGTGAATGGGAATGTTGCCATTGGCTTCCATTGAAGTCCATTGGGCCCCGTGTTTCTGAAAGTCTGTGCGCTTTTCGGTTTATACCGTCGAACTGGGAAAAGGCATTGTTTGGAATCTTTCATACGTGCCTGTAAAGAATAATGGGCTTACTTCATGGAAGCCTCCACTGATCAGTGCATGGTCAGTCAGCAAGGCAATGGAATATTTCAACTGAGGAAAAAACCAGTAGTTTTATTCTTAACGCTAAAGTTAACTCTGAATGAAGTTTGGTTTTGAACTTTTAAGAACTTTCCCAGAGTCTGGGGAATGCTTTCCTCAGGATGACCGTGCTGAATGGTGTTTACAGACTTCTGGGTATTTCACATTCCCTTCCGTGTCAGGCAGAGCTCACAGTACCGCTACCGTCGCTTCATTATTGTTACAAACACTTATTATGGTCTGTGTTACAGTAGTGTGAGTGCCTCCAGCCACGGTCAGGGTCCCATCGTGCTGAGAGCTGCACAGACCGTCCCAGTCTCAGGGAACTCCTGGTCTAGGACTATGACAGGACAATCTCATCTCCCTTCTCTCTTTCCTACTCAGAGAATGAGTCTGTGTCACACAGAACGGCCCCTTTCTGTGGTCTCCTGCTCCGTCTGGGACTTATTTTATTTTCTTTACTCTCTGCCAAGGTAGGGTATTTTTAGGAATGGTGGCACTAAATTTGCCTGCTACAGCAGTAACACTCCAAGTGTGATTGCTTCTCCCCTGCGTCTCTTTGCTGGGATCTCTAGCACTACTCCCAACAGGGGTTTCTAGGTCACAGTGGGTATGAGATGGAGGGCGTTAGGAACAAGGTGGGAGAAGGAGATGCTATTGCTCCATGCACAGATTCACCTTCCTGTTGCTCATAATTGTTAGCCGGGAGGCACTGGTTTCTCTGGCACTGCTCACTTTCTCCCCAGCTCATTCCTTGTTTGCCCCTTTCTCATGTTGTAAGACTTCTTCCCTGTCTCTACAGGGCTCTGTAGATTTGTGGCGTCCTGTCCCCTTGGATCCCCAGGATCTGCATGGCTTGGGGGCCTTACCGCTTCCAGATTCAATAGCGTTCCAGCCCCCTTCCCCTCGAGGGCACAGAAACGCACCCACTGAGCATCCCTGCCTCTCCTCCACTCTGTCAGGAGACGTCATAGATCCATGCTGGTGTCCCTTAGGGTAACATCTTTCCCTTGTCCCCATCCAAATGGGGGATGGATTTGCTCAAGATATGCAGGGAAACATACATTATCTCTTGGCATTTACATCTCTGCCAACCTGTCTAATCAGTCACCTAGCAGGTCCTGTCGGCAGGTTCGCCTGAGCTGAGTGCCTTGTTTTGATTCAGCTCTAAGCCAACGATTGTACTGTTACCTTTTATAAGGGGGATTTGAAATCTAGATTGCTGATTGTTTCTCTGGGTCTATCATGTACTTGCTTTCTGATAACTAACTGAAAAACTTAAATTAACTCATTCGATCAGGATTTTGTCACAATGGGCTAGGTAACTTCAGCCTATTTCTGACAATTTCAAAAAAGACTTGTATTTTTCTTCCTGGTGCTCATGTTGGAACTTTCCCCTTGAAAGGTCTCCCTGGTATGAAAGCGAGTGCTGGTTCCAGTCTGGAGAAGACTCCTTTCAAGACCAGCTTGGTCCTCCTTGATCTTTGTGCTCCGGCACCTTCCATTTAGCTGGTAAGAAAAACTGCTGCTGGATGACTGAAATGCCCTGGGACCCTTTATTCAGGTATTCAGTACAGCTGCCACAAGGGTACTGTTTGCCGCAGTCATCTGAGTATTTGCCATTCTTTGCACCAGGCAAAAGGCAAAGTTTCTCCCAATTTCCATAGAATTGCCAAACAAAAAAAAGGAATGTCCCTGGTCTTACAGTGTGTGCGAACCCTTCCCCACTCTGCTGTAGCAGCAGGTTTTCATCTGTATGTCCTGCAGTGCTCTTATTCCAAGCCTCAGCACCTTGCTGATCTGAGGTACAGACAATGTACTTTCCCTTCATGGACCCAAGTTTCGTGTGGTATCAGCTACCTTCTTCCAGCTGTTGATGAAAGTGTAGGAGACTTTCCTTTCTTTAAAAAGAAAAGGAGGACTTGTGGCACCTTAGAGACTAACCAATTTATTTGAGCATAAGCTTTCGTGAGCTACAGCTCACTTCATCGGATGCATGATGAAAATGCTGGAAATGGCCCAACTTGATTATCATACACATTGTAAGGAGAGTGATCACTTTAGATAAGCTATTACCAACAGGAGAGTGGGGTGGGAGGAGGTATTGTTTCATGGTCTCTGTGTATATAATGTCTTCTGCAGTTTCCACAGTATGCATCCAATGAAGTGAGCTGTAGCTCATGAAAGCTTATACTCAAATAAATTGGTTAGTCTCTAAGGTGCCACAAGTCCTCCTTTTCTTTTTGCAAAGCAATATTGTGAACTAAAATGATTGGCGAACTGACTGACAAACGCTATGGGAAAATGATCTTTAGTATGTACATTAACAGCTTGCAGTTTCAGAGAATTCCTTTTTGAGTTGAAATGAGTGGCCCTTTTGTTCTCTTTGCAGAGGTTCGTTCTCACAGCAGGGAGAGTGTAAGAAAAGGCAGAATGGTACCCTACAGATGACAGTGTGATCAGTTAATTTCAACCTCAAGTTAAAAGGCATCATTTCATGTGTGATTCCTCACAATCCTCAGTCCATCACTTGCAGGGCCTTGAAGAGAGCAAGAGAGCATGTGCCCTCAGCCCCAACCACTCCCACAAGACCAAATGCATTATCCTCTCCAACGCCCCATCTGAACTGCGGCTAGAAAAAAAAGAACCGGAATCCTTTAACTCCCCCCTCCCCCCTTCATAAAACATAAAAGCAGCAACAAAGAAGGCTGCAGAGAGCAGCAGGAAGATCACAAAGACTTTCACAGAGAACAGAAGGAAGCTGAACTTAACACACACAAATGGAGGATTATTCTCATCCCTGCCATGCGGTTTTCTGTAACGTTGAGATGGAAGACAAATGATCTGGCTGCATCAGCCGTTTGGAATTGGACAACTATGCTCTGCGATCACTTGGATTTTTATCTTTTTTAAAATAGCCACTTTTTAATTATAATTATAAAAAGCAAACAGTATTAACCTGCCTGGCATGCAAACAGATAACACACAGCGCACGTGCTGTATGGAGAAGGATTAATAAGAGTGACAGTGAAATGGAATCACACTGCTATAAAGGATGCACATACAAATACACACTACAAATGAATGGGGAAATGAAACCTGAGCCCAGCTGGCACTGGGAGAAGAGGTAGAGCTTAACAAATCTCTCACTGGCAGGGGAGTGGGCTAGACGACTGGATCGAGCTTTTCTGTCTCTGGTTGTGTGCTGTTTGTCGATGCACAGATTCTGTACCACTAGGTCAGTCAGAAGTGATGGGTGCAAGAGAGGAACTGGAGCAGAACCAAATTGACTGCCATTTACTGAGATCTGTGGTGGACCCAGGTGGAGGAGGAAAGGGACAAAAGAGGACGCTCCTTTGCCCCTGAAAAACATCTGTTTCCCCCCGGCCCCACTCCTGCAGGGGGCAGGGCCCAGGGCCCGTGCACCATGCCATGGGAAACAGCACGCTCCCCCTCACAGTTGGCTGATCTCCAGGGAAGGTTTGTCTGGTGTTAGCATGCCTCTGCGTGTTCTGACTCACCTCTCCTGAAGGACAGAGCACGGGTAGGGTTGCCATCTTTCTGACTGCAGAAAACTGAACACCCTTGCCCCGCCCCCTGACCTGCCCCTTCCTCAAGGCCCCGCCCCCCGCTCACTCCATTTCACCCCCCTCTGTTGCTCATTCTCCCCCACCCTCACTCACTTTCACCGGACTGGGGTAAGGGGTTGAGGTGTGGGGGGAGTGAGGGCTCTGGCTGGGGGTGCAGGGCAAAGATGAGGGATTTGGGATGTCGGAGGGGACTCCAGGCTGGGACGGGGGTTGGGGTGTGGGAGGGGGTGCAGACTCTGGGAGGGAGTTTGGGTGCAGGAGGGGGCTCAGGTCTGGGCAGGGGATTAGGGTGAGGGGGGATGTGTGGGTAGCACTTACCTCGGGCAGCTCCTGGAAGAGACCAGCATGTCCCTACAGCCCCCAGGCGGAAGCTCAGCCAGGCAACCCTAAGCACAACAGGGGGCCCTGTGCCAAAGGCATGCACAGTGCCAAACCAGCTGCGTTGCCCTGATTGGACGGGGATCTGCCTGGTCAAATGGCCAGAGTCTAGGGTTGCCAGGGGTCCGGTTTTCGACCCTGACCACGCCATTAGAAGTCTGGTTGGCAGCACAGCAGGGCTAAGGCAGGCTCCCTACCTGCCCTGGCTCCACGTGGCTCCTGGAAGCAGCCGGCATGTCCCTCTGGCCCCTAGGCGCAAGGCAGCCAGGAAGGCTCCATGCACTGTCCTCACCCCAAGTACCGGCTCTGCAGCTCCCATTGGCCGGAAACCATGGCCAATGGGAGCTGTGGGGACGTCGCCTGCAGCTAGGGGTGTGCTTCCGCCTAGGGCCCACAGGGACATAGAATCATAGAATATCAGGGTTGGAAGGGACCACAGGAGGTCATCTAGTCCAACCCCCTGCTCAAAGCAGGACCAATCCCCAGTTTTTGCCCCAGATCCCTAAATGGCCCCCTCAAGGATTGAACTCACAACCCTGGGTTTAGCAGGCCAATGCTCAAACCACTGAGACATGGCGGCCACTTCCGGGGACCGCCTGAGGTAAGCGCTGTCCAGAGCCTGCAACCCACCCCCCTGCTCCAGCCCTGAGCCCCCTCCCTCATCCAAACTCCCTCCCAGAGCCTGCATCCCCTCCCACATTCCAAACCCCTTGGCCCCAGCCTGGAGCTCCCTCCTGCACCCCAAACCCCTCATCCCCAGCCCCACCCCAGAGCCTGTACCCCCAGCTGGAGCCCTCATCCCCCCAACCCCTTGCCCCAGCCTAGAGCCCCTTCCCTCACCCTGGACCCCTCATTTCTGGCCCCACCCCAGAGCCCGCACCCCTCGGCCGGCGCCCTCTCCCCCTGCCTCAGCCTGGAGCCCGCTCCCACACTGTGCGTAACCCTGTGCCTGAATCCAAAAGATTCTCATGTTTCTTCCTTCTCCTCTAAACTGAAAATGGCTTAATTTTAATTTTGCAACAAAGGACAAAAATCAAAGATGGGATCTGGGCTCACAACTTGTGAGCTGAATTTGAGTTCTCTAGAAATTAAAATGACCGCTGATTGACAGAGAAGGATTTGTACTAGCTTCAACATATGCTTTGCTAAAAACCATTTAAACCCAACCCCACAAGCCTCAAAACTGCTGCTTTAGATTCACAAATCATATCTCCCAGCTCTGGAAAAGACCTAATTTCACAATAGAATTATTTCCCTAACAAGCAATAATTAATCTTCTTGGAGGTTTTGGTGCAATGAGCTGTTGGTTTAAAGCTAAGCATTAGTAACACACCTTTCGGGGGACAACCACATGACACTGTATGCACACAGAAAAACGCCCATGTACAACACCTGGAAAGATACTGCAACAAATTATGAAACAGTTTGTAAGCATTTAAGGGGTAATAGGAATAACCAACATGGATTTGCCAAGACTAAAACATGCTAAACCAACCTAATTTCTTTCTCTGGCTAGGTCTCCTCTTGTGTGTGTCCACAGGCAGTTGTTCATGTACTCCTGGTGCATGTACCCCCCCAAACCTGCACATTTGCAGTGCTGGTATGTGTATACGCTGTGTCCACACACATACCCACATCCACACTGCCCCTTGCTGGTACACAGCATTGGCACTGCCATTTCAGGGGTGGTATCCCAGAGTTCTGTGCATCATAGGGGGTGCTCTAGAAACAACCTGGCTGCATGTTGCTGGAACCATCCTCTTCTTTCACACATTTGGTGATGGCAGCTGCCAGAAGACAAGGCGCGAGTGCAGGATCATGTGGTTCTGCTCCTGCTGTTCCTTGTGGTGCAGTATCTATCCGCAAGATACTGGACCGAAGCGGCCCAAAACTTTCTGAGACACTGAAGACAGCTGACTGAGAGGGCGAGTGACAATCCAGTGTGGTCCCATGGTACAGATGTTGTCATTTGCTGGTATAACCATGGTTGGCCCATGGCTGGACTGCTGTGTCTTGTCCAGGAGAACCAGCACAGCAGGATCACATTGTTTTGGAAACCCAGGAGGATGACCAGTGGCTCCAGAACATCTGAACGAGGAAGCAGAACTTCCTGGAGCTGTGCAAGGAGCTTGCAGCAACCCTCCAGCGCCAGACCACTCGCTTTCAGAAACCCATACCATGCAGAAGCAGGTGGCTATTGCCCGTTGGATCACTTTCAAACCAATTCAGGGTTGGAAAATGCACGGGTCAGGGTGGTGACTGTGCAAGTTTGCCAGGCTATCAATGCTGTCATCTTTCCACAGGAGCTTGCTATAAGTCAAGTACAGTAACTAGAAATTACAGCTGGATTTCAGGGGATGAGCTTTCCTAATTATGCAGGGGGCCATTGATGGCACCCACAACCCCATCCTTTGCCCATCAAAAGGGATGAGTGACTATGTGAACCGAAAAGGTTACTATTAGCTTGTTCTGCGGGGCTCAGTGGACCACAGAGGCTGGTTCATGAACATCGCTGAGCACACAGGAACCGTTCATGACACCAGGGTGCGCTGGAGATCGGCATTGTACTTCAGGAGGGAAGAAGGGACGTTATTCCCCAGAAACATCGTGGTTCTCTTTGGTGTTTCTGTGCCCAGTTTTGGGGGACCCTGCACACCTGCTCCTAACTTGGCTCATGAAGCTGTACCCTGAGATCACTGACTCAGCAAAAAGGAAATCCAGCCGCAGACTGAGCAGCTGCAGAATGGTTGCTGAATGGGCGTTTGGGTGGCTGAATGCCATCGGTGATGCCTGTGGACCCAGCTGGATGTCAGTGTGGCCAGCGCGGTTCGCGTAATGGTGGCATGTTGTGTCCGTCAACGTATGTGAGGATAAAGGGGAATACTTCCCTACGGAGTGGGCCCAGGGCAGAACTAGTTTGCAGAGCTTGTACAGATAAAATCCCACCCATGTGCACACTGGCCCAGGTTCCCAGCAGGCAAGGGACATCCAGGACGACATATGCTCTCACATCCTGGAACAGCGGGCAACCAGAAGGTAACTGCTGTGACTGCCAAGGGACATGCCACCCTATGCTTCTGCATGGAAAGCACAAGGCAACATAGTCACTTAGTTGTGTGCCGACATATCTTGGTGGGTTTGGAGCCCCTGCAGCTGATGCTTCTGTACCCATTGACCGCAGACGATTGTGAGGGTGCCTCCTCAAGGCGAACACCTTTGGCTGTGGGTTTGTGCGGTGAAGGGTGGCAGTGGGGTTCTGTTGCTATCACTGTGCCATGTTGTTGTTCTGTGCGAACACCTGAGCTGAGGAGTGGCTTGGGGAGAGCACTCAATCTTTGGAAACAACTGTCAAAGTGGTTCTGGGCAGGGCACCAGAACTTCCTTCTTTACACTGTTCCCTGGTAGCACTGATGGGTTGTTTTGCGCCACGGCTGAAAGTGGCGAAGGTTTGGTGGAGGTGGGGCAGGAGGGCTGTTTCAGCACTGCTCATTCTTGGGTGTCTGCTGTTAATTTAATTTCGTTCCCTTTCTGTTTGTGGTCAGTTACTGTATTATTGAAGCCATAAAGATGTGAACCTTTCTTGTCTTTAGTTCTGCTGCCGGTGACAGGAGCAGTTAGTTCTGGGCACAGTTCACTCTCCTTAGCCCTCTGCTGTTTGCTTTGACAGTAGGCTACGTAGGGCCTGGGGTAGGAGAGAGAAAAGTGGGCACGTGATGGTCAGGGAACTCTTTGTGGCGGGACGGCACTGGGGAGTTGCAGAAATCCAAGTCAGATGCTGTGTATCACCAGGAGCTCTCCCAACCCTGGGGAAAGTATCCCGTCTGTCGTAGTCAGCGAGGGGCTACACACCAGTAAACTGGACAGTCACATTTATTGACAGTGAAACCTTTTTTTTAAAGGAAATGTAAATGAAAACACAGTGGATCAAAGCCCCTGTGCAACAAGTAAACCTGTTCCTTGCCTTTCCCCTCCCCTGACAAGTGGGGAATGGCTGTGGAAAATTGTCTGGGTGGGAACAAACCGGGACGTAAGTGTCCCACTCTGCATGGCACTGGTGAGGCCTGAGTTGGAATACTGTGTCCAGTTCTGGGCGTGTCACTTCAGGAAAGTTATGAACAAATTGGAGAGAGTCCAGAGGAGAGCAACAGCAATGATAAAAGCTTTAGAAAACTTGACCTATGAGGAAAAGTTTAAAAAATCCTGGACATGTTTAGTCTTGCGAAAAGAAGACTGAGGTGGGGACCTGATAACTCTTCAGCTCTGTCAAGGGCTGTTATAAAGAGGATGGGGATCATTTGTTTTCCATGTCCACTGAAGGTAGGACAAGAAGCAAAGGGCTTAATCTGCAGCGGGGGAGATGTAGATTGGGTGTTAGGAAAATCTCGATAAGGGTAGCTCTGTAAGGAACAGGCTTCCAAGGGAGGTTGTGGACTCCACGTCATTGGAAGTTTTTAAGAAGAGGTTGGATGAGCACCTGCCAGGGCTGGTCTAGGTTTACATGGTCCTGCCTCAGCTCAGGGGGCTGCATTTGGTGACTTCCCAAGGTCCCTTCCAGCCTGACATTTCTATGATTCTCTGCATACAGCAATATTGTGTGTCAGGCATGGGGCTTACCACAGCGACATGTTGTTGCATTCAGGCGCCCTCGGTTAAAAGGACATGAAAATAGCTGATTGTAAAGCCATCCTGTTATAAACATTAGTTAATGCTTCTGTCAGTCAGCCCTCTGTGGTGTGCCGTAGTCTCCCATCAGAAGGCATTAATTTCCTACTGGCAGCTGTACAGAAATGCAGCGCAGCTCTTCCACGACATCAGGATGGTGCTCAGCCCTCCACAGAACTGCAGTACAGCCCTGGCAATAAGCACCTCTGCTCTTCTGGCAACGTGCTGCACTGCTGACTGTTGGGAATGTGACTTTGACTTTTCATTGTAGGATGTAAATCTTAGGCTTTCGGCATCGGAAAATCGAGCAGCTCCCTTTAGCACCCATCAAGACCAATAAACTCCTGCTCTAGGGCGCAAAAATGAATCTATCTGTATTAAATGATTTTTAAAAAATAACAGTTGCACTCTAAAAGCCCAATTCTGTTCTCACTTCCCCAGCTCCCTGGGACAATGAAGCTGAATTAATTAGTGGATTGAGATGCTTGTATAGAAGGGGCTACAGACATGCCCTGTGTTCACAAGATCAGGCCAAATCCTGACCCAGGGCTTCCCTGAGAGGCAGTGTCTGTGACTCTGCCCTGTAGTGACATCGGGCTGTAGGGCCAAGTGGGGGCACTGGGGAGTTATATCAGGGGGTGGAGGGCAGAGATTTCCCTGACGTTCCAGCCTGGAGATACGATCTCCCCAGATCAGTGACAGCTGGAGAGGTGCTAGATCGACCAAGCAGCCCTTGGTGCCGCTGGAGCTGGCTGACAGCTCTGAAAGGGAAGTGGAGCACAGGTATGATGGGGCTAAGAGCCCCGTGCACAGACCCTGTCCCTGGGAGTCATCGTGTCCTTTTTCCATCTGTTGGGAGCTCTATGGTTATTCCAGACTGATGTGAGGTCTCCATAGGTGGAAGTCTAGGACTAGCATGGTCTGACTCTTACGCTGTGGGGGGAGTGGTCCCCGTGGGTCTCCTGAATACCTCTGACCCCACAGGATCTCTGTGGGTGGAGGAGCTGGGCAGGTGGGGGACAGATATATCTGGGGGAGGGACCGTGCTGGGACAGTATCAGAGGCAGTAGAGTGGTGAGCGAAGTGCTACACAAACCGAATTAAACCAATGCTGGGTTGCTTTCAGGTATGTTTAGTATCCTGTTTATTACCAGAGTGCCCAGAACGGGCAGCCATTGGGCTGGGCCCTGCCCAAACCCAGAGGAGCAGACTCTCCCTGTCCCAAAGAGCTTGCAGGCTAACTAGACAAGGCAGATCCAGGGTGGGGGAAGGGAGTAGAACACTCCAGCAGTGATCAGTGCAAAGTGGTGCCAGGATTTTTGTTGTTTAAATCCGTTGTGTGGGGTTCTGTTAAAAGGGGATTAGCTAGCTAGAAAGGGAAACCTGGGGATGGGTTGGAGCAAACAGCCAGACAGTACTGGGGATGGAATCTGCAGAAAAGAGTCTGACAACATCAGTCTGTCCTTTCTGGCTTGAACTGTTTTCAGCAGTGCTCTGCCAGCCTTAGTCAGTGCCTGGCTCCTCCTGATAGTTTCTTTCCCACAGGCCGCGTGGCTGGAGGCAGAGAGGATGATGCCTGGATCCTAGTACCCCTGTAGAAGCCGTGTCTCTCTTGCACCATTCTGTGGCCAGGATATGCTGGGTATTTTCACCCATCTACCTGGGCTGATTTCTGGTGGGTTCTGAGCAATCCCGAATGCATCGATTTCTTAATATCTACAAAGTATGTTGAAGAGAGATGGTTCTAGATAGGGCCAAGTTGGTATTAACTGGACCTAATATATTTCTGTTCTCTTGCTATAATTTTTTGGAAAAAAATGGGCAAGTAAGTTAAAATGCCCTCCAAGCAATCCTTGTCCTTGTTCAGCTGAACATTCAGGCAGGCTGTGTCTTACGTGCCTTAGTGTTTGCACAGTTGTATTACCAGCAGCTTACCATTTTTTGCTTTGTAAGTATTCACCTTTCCAAACTGATATTTTCTAAGTAGTCACAGATTGAGTCAAGGTGAAAAATTCATCATTCCTGCCGACAAACACTGCTTTAACGTTGCACATTCCCAAATTCCAACTCCCCTCCACCCCAGAAAGCATACAGTTTTCATGAATTTGCTCTAGGCAGCAATCTGACACTTTCCACTTTGTGGTGGGATGCATTTTCACTTGCAAAAGAACCCCGCTTTAAATGGTTTCTTTGGGGGGTGAGCTGGGGTGAGCTGGGCAGCAGGAGGAATTTGAGAGAACAGTGGTGTGGTTGGGGTTTGTTTTCTTGCACTTTCTTTTTTCCTAGTTTCCACAGAGACCTGAAATATACTGGCATGATATTCTAGAACCACGTTTGGGAACGTACAAGTTCTTTCCCAGACGTGGCCAGATTTTGCCACCTTAACTCTGATTGAGCAGGAATTTACTTTGCCAAGAGATATGGTGGGACTGCTACTTGTGTATTTGGACATTTTCTTGAATTATAAACATGTGGCTATGGCGCCATTACTTCTGTGGTGTCTGCCAGCAGAGTCCGTACTTCTCTAAAGCCAGACCCAGCTAGACTCGTTCAGAGCAAGGCTTCGGCAAGTGGTCCCACTCAACAAAATGGGACAGTTTAATATAAATGCTATTCCGTGGGACTAAGGGATAAAGAATCATGCCTGGAATTAATAGTTCTGCACAACTCCACCTAACAGCCTCTGCAAGCACTCCTTAAAATCGTCAGGAAACTTAACTCCTTGCAGCAGCTGAGAGTATAAACCCTCTCGCAGGCTCACTCCTGTCTCTTGAACTTTTACCAGTTCTTCCTGCAAGCACACTCTGGAGTGGTTTCATTAGCTCTCTGTGCGGCTACATATTGATCTCTTCTATCTGTTCTTATATTGATAGAGCCCCAAACGTGTTCCCTTTCCTAACTTCTGCCTGTCAGACAATGAGCTGCTGTATCCACTCTCACTCTCTGAACCGTTTCCTTAATGGTTCTTCTGGAATGTTTGATCTTTTCGAAATACGTTGACTTCACCGTGTCACATTTTATGTCTTGTCTTTTAGGTTGTAAGCTCTTTGGAGTAGGGACCATCATTACTATGTAGTCATACAGCACCCAGCACAATGGGTGTTATGACTGGCCTCTTGTCATTATTATAGATATATATATAATTAGCTTCTTTGTATCAGCCACTTGCCTGGGTTCCCTTGGACCTACTGTTCCTTCTCCTAAGACTGACAAGTCCTGCCAACTACTTTCTGTTTCCAAATTCATGCACTGTGTTGTATGTTCCCTGCTCCATGTTGCTGATGTATCTTGTGCATGAATTGGGCCCAACACTGATCCATGCGGGAGTTCCACTTCCTCTTTCTCTACTGTCTATATTGCACCCATCTACTACTAATCAGTGACCACACTTGCATTACTAATCCCATTTTCCTGTGGAAGTAAGAATTGCCTGATGAATACCATACTTTCTCACCTTATGCACTTGTCTTATGTGGTACTATAGAAAAGCTTTCTTGAAGTGCAACTACATTGTGTTTCGGCTTCATCCCCGACACTCTCCATTGTCCGTTCACAAAAGATTCACTAAGCATGACCTCCCCTTTAGAAATCCTCTCTGACTAGCTTTGGCCACTCACCATAAAACTTGTCCAAGTTTCTCCTGTTTTATCCCTTATCACTGAGTCTAGAATCTCTGCCTGTACTAAAAGTCCATAGGGACCCACTTCCTTTCTTAATCCCCTTTTTGACATGGGTGTCTCGTCAGCCTTTCTCAAATGTTCTGCCCATATTGAAAAATAATTGCAGTTTTCTAAGGTGATGGTACAAAGCACTGCAGCTCACAAGAGTGCTTTGAATTATTCAATGCCGCGGGGTTTTATTTTTCATAAGGGAGGTACTTGTCCAATTTCAGAAATGACTTTACCTCAAGCAGAGCTTTCTGGGTCTTCTGCAATACTGGTTGTAGCGATTCCCTAAGGTCCAATAGGAACCTTGCTATTGTCACTCTATTTTACACGGACGGTGCTCAGATCAGCTTACCCTACGGCAGGTATGCTTGGAAATTGCTGGTGTCACTAATTTCATTGCGTCTCCTTGTTTTGCAGTTCTAAGGTTCCGACTGTCCAATCTTGGTGTCCTCATGGATCCACTCACCTTGACCTTTGTATCGCTTTTGAGCCTCTCCTCAGTTTCAGCAATTTGACGTGCTGTCCCGATGGTGAATATGTCTCGTTCTCGTGCAACTTCCCCTTTCTCTCCAGTGCTCACAGATGCAAAGAAATCATTTCTGACCCCAGCAATATTTGCTTCGTAAATCACTAAGTTCCCCATTCATCCCTTCTAAGAATTACAGCTCTCCCCAATGACCGCACTTTCTATTGATTTAATCTCTCGTGTAATCTTGTTTCCAGGTTTTGGTCTGAGCTTCCGCGATAACTCTTCCCATGTAATTTTCTTTGAGCCTTACATAGAACAGTGTTGGGATGGACCCTGTTGCTCTAAGTTTTCTGCATGTCCTTTCCTTGATGCTGTACCCAGATTAGTCCTCACATGCAGAGTATCTAGTTTTTACTTTTCAATGTCCCTGTTTTTGTTGCAGTATTTCTGGTTCTTGGTAGAATGGCTCAGTGTGGGATTGTGAAGCATAACAGCACTGGGGCCAATGTGTTTTTCTTAAATACCCACCAAGTGTTAACCAATCTCTCAGACTGGTGTTGTTGTTCTCTTCCTCCTGCTGTGTTCTCCTCTCGCTGCTCTTCCTCTGAGAGGTGAATTTATCACTTTATCCACAGATGGGGCGTGTTGGGCAAGGGCAGAATCCAGATGCAAAGCTCTGGAATGTTCCCAATAGCAGCATCTGGGCTTAGGTTGGCTCCTGGCCTGACTTCTTTGCTGACTTCTAACAGCTGGCTGTGGAACTGTCTCTGGGATTATCGGGGAAGCTTGCTGCAGATCTGGTGGATGCCATATTCTCCTAGACTGTCTGATTGTGAGGAAGAGCTCCAATAAGTTTACATGCAAGACTTCTATAGCTCGAGCTATACCATAGACCACATAAGCCGAAAGATTTGTAACTAGGAACACGCCGGGAATTATCCATGTTTAGTCATCTGAAAGCTATGTGTGCAGTGAGTTCATATGCCGCTAATTGTTAGCAATGGGCCTTGTTCTCTGTTTCTATGACTCCTTTGACTCCAAGTCAATGGAGTTATGCCAACAAACAATTTGGCCAAATATTTTTACCCTCCTTGTAACAGCAGAACACAGTAGGTTTTGGGCACGTTGCCTTGTATCTATTTTACTTGAACACGTGGCCTTCTGCAGTTAGCGTTACCATCGCTAGATGGAATTCATCCCTGTAAACAGCAACAGCACAAGGTCTATTCGGAGGTCTTAAATGGTTCATGAACCAGTGCTGGCGCCTTTGCTTGGGGTGACTTTCACCCACAGAGGAGAGGATTTACTTGGCATGAATTCCAATGTGGTAAAAAGGAAAACGCACAAAGAATAAATGGGGTTTGGTATTTCATAACACTCATAAAAGCTGTCTAATATGAAGAAATAGATTTGGGTGAAGAAAATCCTGTTCTCTAGTTAGATAGATCCTTAACTATAACGTCTACAAAATACCATGTCTCTATAATTAAATGGTCTGATTTCTTTGTGTTTTGGCGTTTAGGTATAAAAACATTTTTGGCAGCATAAATGCTTTGTTCTATATTTATAGACCTGTAAGCCACGGTTTGGTTGGACTCCCAGCTGAACTTTTCATTTGTTTGTATGTAACTTTACACATATGTACATGCAGATGCTATTGGCTTCAAGATAACATGTGACACCCCCGTTTTCTAGGCTGAGTTCTTAACATTCATGGGCTAACAGTGGAACTTCACTGATTTGCACCAGCTTATGGATCTGGCCCTGGAAGTTTGGTGCATAACCAATGTGGAGCAGAGATTGTGTCTGTAGTATCCAGCATGTTGAAGGCGCTACCAGAGACAAACCATACCTAACAGAAAGTAAGAAATTGGACCAGTTTCTCAGTTGGTGTAAATCAGCATGGCCCTGTTGAAGTCAACAGATGTATCCTGATTTTCCCAACAGAGGGCCAGATTTTCAGCAGCTGTAAGTCAGTGTGGAACCATGGACCTCAAGGGAGCCCTGCTCATTTACACCAGCTGTGAATCTGACCCTTCGTTGAGGGCGTCTTTGTGTTTCTATTAATCCAGTGTATTTAATGTACTGTACAATACAGATTTGTTACCTATCAGTAGTGACAGCATGAGATAGCTGTGGCTTCAGTGATGTGCTGATCGCTGACTGAAAATATTTCATGCATACTAAGCAATGACTCATAGCACAGAATTCATCAAGTCCTATAAAAAGATGAAAAGGCTGAATTTCTGTTCAAAGAAAGCAGCATGTAGAATCTGAACATGTATTTTCAATGAGCATCTATGTACAAACCCCATTGATGAAGTATGAGTTCTAGCATGTAAATATTATGTCTACTTTGTGATCACCTCATTCATGTAAAGTAGTTGAAATCAGTTGATTTGAGGAGTTAAAGGTATTGCAGTCTACCTCCTGGATCTTCTGATGTGTTTCAATTTCTTTGCCTTCCTTAGAGGACTAAAATCAAGAATGTCCTGCTTTTTGATCCTAGAAAATGTGCTGGTTAATGTTTTATCTGGCTTCACTCTTTGTGCTCATTCCTATCAGGTAGGTTTTTCACTGCCTGTGATAAACTGAAATACACAAATGTTAATGACCAGATGAAATATATGTCCTTTGTGGGCACCTCTTTCCATATTTCCTTGTTTCAAATGACCTTATAACTAAGAGAATCGGAAGTTCTTCTTTAATCTGAAGTCATCTCTGCTGCAGAATAAGGTCCTGTCTCTCTTAGTATTTTAGGACTGATTATGCTGGATCAGTTCTGTCCCCTGAGATGTTCCATCTTTGACCTCACAAAGGGAAGTAATCTGTACACTTGCTTGTAATGCAGGTTCCCTGCAATCATCTCCTTCTGACAGCTAGGCTGTTGTCAGTTTTTACCAGTCAGTGGGAATACATCTGCTCTTTTGGCTCTCTTTGTAACATCGAAGATATCAGACTTTTCTAGAGTGTCTGTCTCTGTTGTCTGGGAGAGTCTGATGCCTGAAGTCAGAGGCAGCAGGTCGCACCAGGAGTCATACCTTCCAAGTGACCTCTGGCAGTCAGGCCAGGCTAATGATAGCTATATTACGCACAGCAAGCGCTGATTCTCCTGTTGTGGCTGCCCGCTCTTCTTTCCCTATCTCTCCCCAGCCCCTAGCACAGAGTAGGCACTGGCCACAGGAAATGAGAGGCATTTCTGTGGCACGCGGCAGCGGTAATGAGAAATGTGAGGGAGAACAGGATTCTCTTTCCATTTCAAAACATTGCTCTGTGTAACACTCATTTCAGTGCAAAACGAGGCAACGAGATTCATTTTTAAACAGTATGCATCCGATGAAGTGAGCTGTAGCTCACAAAAGCTCATGCTCAAATAAATTGGTTAGTCTCTAAGGTGCCACAAGTCCTCCCTTTATTTTTAAACTTGAGATCTTTGGCAGGTCACAGGGGACGGGAGGGAAGTGTAAAAAACCCCTTCACTGGCTATTTGCAGTTAGTGTCCCAGAGCTGGAAGATGTATGGCTTTTTGGCTAGTAGGGATCACCTGTTAGTTCTGTTTACAGAGCTGTGGCCATAGCAGATTCAGTGCTCTGTCTCAGTCCTCAGTGGGGCTCCATTCAGACCGAGCCCCCGTTCCTAAAATACTTTCTTCTTCATTAGTTGCATCCTGTTGTGAAATAGCTGAGATTCATTTACTCAGGGAAAGCTATGGCCACTGAAGCAGTGCCAGGTTTTGCAGTAGCCGCCACTGTCCCAATAACGCAATCCAGACTTTCGAATTCCAAATCACTGCTCCCGGTTCCAGTCAGACAAGTCAGTTGTAAGCCCAAATAGAAATGGGAATTTTTCCACTCTTAGACCAAAATCTGGGCACAACACCCTGGGATGGTTCTCGGGCTATGCAGGACTGAGTCCCCTTGTTATCCCCTGCTTCTAATATGAGGGAGAATGGCTTATGCTTCACTGTCAGGGAGCTGACACTGCCAGCCTGTTAGCTGCCCACGCACTGTCCTCTGGGCCTTGCCAGCCCTTACTTTGCCTTGCAGGTTAACAATATGTACAGCCCAGTCCTGGACTCCCTTTGCAGCATTCCACTGTCGTGTCCAGCCCCTTATCCACTGGACACTCACAGAAATACCAGGTCTGCTGTTCCAAAAGGAACAGTGTACAAAACAGCTTGTATGATTCAACTCCTTGCTTAGTATCACAGTGCTTAAACATATCTTTGTTTTCGGTATAAATATATCTATTACCAAGATTTAAGTGATAGTGAGTAAGAATACTTGGAAAAAATGGTAACATATAAAAATCATAACACACTTTCTAGAGACTAAACTTCCCAGGTTAACCTCCTGTCTAAAGACATTTATCTGATCCTAAAGTGCTTTTGGAATGTTTTCAACCAAGATTGGCTGAAATCCCATTTTCGTGAATGTAAAAGCACTGCCCATTTATTTGCGAGGTGCTTGATAAGGGGATATCTTCTTTGCCTTCTACTTCCCAAAGTCTGTCTGCACTCAGAAAGCATAACCACCCACGGCTTGTTTTTCCTGTGTGCTGCTTCCCTGATGACTTCACATCTTGTCAATAGCTTCGTATGTTATTGGGCATCCAGTGTGTTAGAATACAATGCTTAATTTAAGGTGCCACAAGTACTCCTTTTCTTTTTGCATGTCTTGTCTGTTTCTTCACCTCTGCTGGTGACTCATACCTTGATACAGATTCTAAGAACATATTTTCAGTCTACCTACATAACTCCTTACATAGCATCTGTTTGCACATTTCACAATGATGTGAATGACTAGTGTGATGCCAGCTTTCATTTCAGACCTCACCTGATCTTTGGTGATCCAGAATGTACATCCCAGAATCAGGACACTCCTGTAACCCACTTGCCAGTTGGCATTAAGGGGTTCTTGGGTCACAACCTTGTCTGTGCCAACCACTTATCACCTGGCAGGTCCGAATGGATTAGGGCACCTGCATTTCCTCCCTTGGGGAGCGTATTGCTGTAGTGACCAACAGCTTCCTTAAAGTATTTTTGTTTAGCAGTTGGAGCAAACATGACATTAGAGAGAGGATTTTAAAACCCTAAAGAGCCCATATGGATATTAGTCTCATTTAATTTTACACTCTGGTACAAGCTAAATTGGGTAGGCTTTCTTCTGCGGTTAAAAGAACAGAAATCACTTACATTTCTTTCGGAAGCCCAGGAGTTCTTGGGACCCAGTCTGATCTCAGTTTAACTCCCTCATTCCGAAAGGCCCCTCCCTCCTTGTGTCTGGGCCTAATTACTAGAATGCTCAGTGGCCTGTGTTACAGGATACAGGTATGAAGGCTTCCCCCTGCTTCAGGCTAATTTTTCCCAGCTGGCCAGCTTGGAGAATGTCCCCATAAATGATGTTTGCTCCTCTCTTTGGCAGTTAGACCCATTCAGCTTTAATGGCTTGAAATCACTGGTCTTGTGCCTGAATGTACCCCTGAGAAAGGAGTCTGCTTCCCTCTGCTAGTCTAACATACCATCTCAGACACCCAATACACAAGTCACGTTTGGAGTATAGATCAATATTCTTTGCCAAACACCCCAACGCTTGTCCACAGGGTCTGAATCTGGGATCTCCTCTACTGCACAGACCTCTACCACTTGAGCTAAAGGTGGACCTGTTAATGGAGGGGGATGAACACAACTACCATAATTGAAACTGGAAGTATTACTCTAAGCCCTGGTCTACACTAGGACTTTAGGTCGAATTTAGCAGCGTTAAATCGATGTAAACCTGCACCCGTCCACACGATGAAGCCCTTTTTTTCGACTTAAAGGGCTCTTAAAATCGACTTCCTTACTCTACCCCGACAAGTGGATTAGCGCTTAAATCGGCCTTGCCGGGTCGAATTTGGGGTACTGTGGACACAATTCGACGGTATTGGCCTCCGGGAGTTATCCCAGAGTGCTCCATTGTGACCGCTCTGGACAGCACTCTCAACTCTCAACTCAGATGCACTGGCCAGGTAGACAGGAAAAGAACGCCGTGGTATGGTGCCTGCACAGGTAACTCAAGAAAAAAGGCGCGAAACAATTGTCTGCTGCTGCTTTCACGGAGGGAGGGAGGGAACGGGGGCCTGACGATATGTACCCAGAACCACCCGCGACAATGTTTTAGCCCCATTAGGCATTGGGATCTCAACCCAGAATTCCAATGGGCAGCGGAGACTGCGGGAACTGTGGGATAGCTACCCACAGTGCAACGCTCCGGAAGTCGACTCTAGCCTCGGTATTGTGGAAGCACTCCGCCGAGTTAACGCACTTAATGCACTTAGAGCATTTTCTGTGGGGACACACACACTCGAATATATAAAACCGATTTCTAAAAAACCGACTTCTATAAATTCGACCTAATTTCATAGTGTAGACATACCCTAAATGTTACAATAATTTCTAAATCTACAAAGCCCCTTGTCTTCTATCTGGCAAATGTGTAACATCTTGGTCTTTTTCTGTTAGCTCATAACGAAGGCAAAAGGATAGTGTAACCCAAACACGCTTGGCTGCTGCATCTAGGTTTTAAATTCTAGAGAGCAAGCAGCCATTAATAGACTGCACTGCTTATTGCTGTCTGAATCTTCTGTAACTCACTGTGCAGGAAGTATTATAGCTGATTTTTTATTTTCAAATTCTGTCCTTGACTCTGTTGGATCCATACTGAACTGTTTAATTTAATTTGACACATTCAGTCCTCTTTATCCTTTGTGATCTCTACATGTAAAACACTATTAGTGTATTTGTATCACTCTTTAATGTGGTATCAGCAGCCTCCCTTTTCACAGCAGTTCTGGGTCACTGACCTACCTTTAATCTAAGACTTCAGATGAACTCTTGAATCCTGCAAAGAATTAGCAAAATGCTCTTGAATAACAGAGAATAATAGATCATTTCGGTTTCCTGGGTGCAGTAGGAATGTTTGTTTTTTTCCCATCCTTTTCTTAATACTTTTTTAATAATGTCTGCTTTACCTTTATAGAGTGCAACAGTGCATTTACAAAGAGCTCTTTCCTTCAGCAACCATTGTGCTTTTAAACTCCCCTTCAAATAATAGAAATTCGCTTTCTTAGCACCTTAAATGGCTGGACACACGGTTCCATCGGTGATATCATTTTAAACATTAGATTTAACAAATAAATGTAGTGAACTTTTAAATATAAATCAGACCCATCCATAGAATTTTCTTTTAACTGCACACCTGCAAAGAAATTATATTTTTACTCCCAGCAAATTACCTAGGAGAAAAAATGACAAGAGTAATCTATTTTTTTCACAGCTGGTCGGTTGGCCAGAGTTTCTCATCAAGGAGTACATGCTGTTTGCTCCCCAGATGGACAGCCTGGATGAGTAACAAATCCACAGAGCCTGGGACACAAGGTGGAAATCACACTGCCTGTACTTTTAATCTTGCACAGCTCTGCACACTGGTAATTGCAAGTGGCCCATTTCCAAATGAGACTCTACTGGGACAAGATCCTATATCTTGTCAGAATGAGTCCCATTAAAGCCTCAGCTGGAATTAGACCAAAAACTTGTAATAATTATGGGAAACTTATTTAAAAAAAAGTTGAAACTGTAGAACTGTGACACCGAACATGTCAGTAACGTTACCTATAAGTGCAATCTTCAGCATCTCTTTCCAGTTGCCCTTGGAAGACCAAACAAAAGGGGCTGTGTGGAAAACAGCCTATATTTCAAGTGTGATCATTGTCTCTTGTCTTGTATTAGTAGAGCAGCACTGAACAGCTCGCTGGAGATCTGAGCTGTGCCAGCAGCTCCCCCGCCGCCCTCCCCGGGCTTGCAGGCTAAACGCTGTCTTTACCCTGCCATTCCCCCACTAGGGTCACGTCTCGCTCCTTTTGCTTGCCTGTTGTTTTAAAGCACGTTCGCAGCTATTCTGATTCCGTAGGGGGAGGCTCTTTCTCTCCCTGGTGAGGGGCTTTGGGATTCAACACTCATTTAGAGAGATTTATTAGATTGGATTACAAAGTACTTCTGTATATTGGCATCAGCCCTTCAAATCATTTCCTTTAGGTAACCAAGGTTTTTTCCCCCCCATCTAGCCACTTTAAAACCTTCATGTTCCCTGCTTTCAATGTTGCTTTGATGCAGCATCAGAGCAGGCACCTCTCAACGGTGCACTAAAATGCTGTGGGCATATTTTAAAAGTGATATGTCTAATTTCTAAATAGAGCCTCTGGGCAAAATCCTTCTCTCAATTACACTGATGTAATCCTGCTGTCTCGTAAATCACTATACTTTTAAACTAAGCATGTAAACATTAGACTTCTAAATCATGAGCATAGGACTTTGAGAGCTGCTGTCTGGAATACCATAGTAACCTGGAGCACTCTGTTTTCCTCAGTAATTTTAATAGGAACTGGCATGCTGGAACAGAGCCGTGGCCCATTTCATCCAGCATGCTGACTTCTAAAGTGGTCAACACTAGATGGTAGGTGCATTATTCTGTTCTAAAAGGTTTTCTATCCCACAGGAGGAGATTCTTTTCTTACTCTTTCCCTCCCCCCCACCCTTTGATCAGCTGATTACCTTTATAATTTACCCAAGTTTTACAACACACAAATACTATACAATAAAAAATACAAAACAGAAGACCTGATACATGGTGTATACAATAACCAATGGCCTGAATGCATATGTTCTGTTGAGCCATTAAAGTATGTATTGTCCTTGGCAGGAAACTGCAGATGTTCCTGTTATACGTCCTGGAATCTTGGCCCCAGTAAAGTCAAAGGGAGTTTTACCGTTGACTTCAATAGGGCCGGGGTTTTACCCATAATTCTAATCCTGAGCAACATGCACATGATTGGATATCTATCCTATCACAGTTTTCAAGAACATAAAAGGTTGTTACAAGAAGGAGGGAGAAAAATTGTTATTCTTAACCTCTGAGGATAGGACAAGAAGCAATGGGCTTAAATTGCAGGAAGGACAGTTTAGGTTGGACATTAGGGTGGTTAGGCACTGGAATAAATTGCCCAGGGAGGTTTTGGAATCTCCATCATTCGGGATTTTTAAGAGCAGGTTAGACAAACACCTGTCAGGGATGTAGACCATCTAGAAGACAATACTTAGTACTGCCGTGAGTGCAAGGGACTGGACTAGATCACCTCTCAAGGTCCCTTCCAGTTCTATGATTCTATCCACAATGAAAGTAGGTTTTTGAGCAGCAAAATAATTGAATGTCCTGTTTGTAGATACAGGGCTGGATTCTCATCTGATATAAACCAGAGCAGCTCCTCAGTGGAGGAATGGGGATACGGCTGGCAGTCGTTATTCTTTTCAGTGAGTAAATTCAATAACATCCTCTTGGAGCTGCTGTTTGTATTAGGGTTTGTCACTGAATTTAATGTTTGTGATTGTTAAACAATAGATTTTAAGGCCAGATTAAAAGGAAAAGCAACAATTTATAATTGAGAGCTGACATAGATCCACTGTAACATTCTTGCTCTCTGCAATCGCCATTGCATGGTTTTACTGGGCAGTTATAGTCCATTACTTTGTGTGCTAAAATTAATTTTAAAAATAGCCCATAAAATGACTTGACTGAAGGCACGGGGCTTGCTCCGTCTCTTAGTAGTGGAGTTGTAGGCGCTCTCTTTTTGGTGCTGGTCTCTGTGTATTTAATTGTGGGTACGCGTGTGCTCCATGGGCCTGGGAATGAAGAACTCTTGCAAGCAGTGTCTGTTAGATTGCACCCGTGTCTCTTCTCTCCTCGTGCTCTGCATTAAGAATATAAGGACTTAGATTATGGCCACGATGCTAAGCTTCAAAAACTGTGCCTGCTGTCCCGGCTCCTTCTCGGTCAGTGACGACCATCACTAGTGTTTCTACTGCTTTGGAGAAGCACATACTGCACTTTGCGGATATATCTGCACCTCTTTTTCCAGCCAGACAGTGCAGGCCTGAGAACTCTGGCATTGGAAGCACTTTATGGAGTGCACGATGAAGCCAGGGAGACACCCCTGTGCGTTGGCCAGAATTATTAAGGAGTGCACCCCCTAGTACATGTTGGGAGAGCCTTCACAAGCACTTAAGCCCCCTACACCTCATGGCCATGATCAGAAGACGCAGAGGAGCAAGGCTCCTTCGGTCTCAGCATCCGCACTGATGTCAACACAGACTGCAGTACCAACGAAAAATTTCGGGAACCACCGGTACCACGGAAAACCACTAGGGTGATGTGGTTTTGGATTCGCTAGTTACATAAATTGACCACTTTTATACACAGGGGGGATGGATCTCGCCCCTCCCTGCTTGTTTACACAGGAAATAGTTATGTAAGCTGACATTCTTCTCCGAGAGATTGTTCATGTAAATTCCAGTCAGGTGTGTGCACACCGCGTGCGCGACAGCCGGAAGATTTTTCCTCTAGCAGCATCCGTGGGGTTGGCCTGGACGCCCCCTGGAGTTGCGCCTTCATGGCTCCCAATATAGGGCCCTGCCGACCCACCACCCCCTCAGTTCCTTCCTACTGCCAGTGGTGGCTAGCTGGAACTTCCCTTGCTTTTGCTTCTGCAAGCACCTTTAACAGTGTCCTGCTGTATTTTGTATATAGTTAGTAGTAGTTTTTTCTTAAGAGTAGTAGTAGGCTAAGTTTTCATTGGGGGGGTTACCTCCCCCACCCCGTTTCTCCCCCGCCGCCGGGGCATGCCTTGGTCGCCGGGGTTCAAACCATGTGAAGTCTGCGGAAAGTTGATGCCAAAAAGTGACCTGCACACTTCTTGTTTGGAGTGCCTTGGCAAGAGTCACCAAAAGGACAAGTGCCGCGTTTCTAAAGGGTTTTGGCCGAGGACCCTTAAGGATCGTGAGCAGAGACTCAGGCTTATCCTCATGCAGGAAGCCCTCCGCCTACAATCTGACCCCGGGTCGGCGGAGCCTGTGCCAAGCACCTCCTCCTCCATGCGCAGCGCACCAGCACCTAGAAAGGAGACTCAGGACTCCCGGCCATGACATGGCACTGAACGTAAGACTTCTGGTAGGCGCCGATTTGTATCTCCGGCGCCCCAGAAGAAAAAGAGCGGGGGGGGGGGGGGCTCTCCCCCTCCTACGCCTAAGGAGACAGCAGCAGGGAGGCCTCAGCCCACCCAGCCTTCTTCAGGCCCAGCAGCTCCCTGGGTCTCGTCAACTCCTGCCCCACAAGGGGCCCAGTCGAGTCTGGCCTGCTGCCGTTCTCCAGACCGTCATGGTCGGGACCTTCAACTCCCCTCCACTCCGGAGACTTCTGAGGCGGTGCAGGACCTTATTCGCCTGACAGCTCCGCTCTCCCCAAGAAGGGACGAGGCACTGGTGTTAGCCAGGCCACCTATTCCATCCTGGGGGCAAGCCAGCAATGATGGCATACCAGAGATGGGGAGTGGCATAACACTCCCCGGCACGGCCGCCTGAGGGGGAACTGCACTACTCCCCAGAGGCTTGGCACTGCTCTTCGGCACGACCCAGTACTGCTCCTCCGTGGTCTTCTTTTTCGGAGACCTCGGAGTCCGAGGCAGAGTCCTATCATTCTGATAGGTCCAGCAGCAGGAAGAGTAGATCTAGGTGACACCGCCAGCCTCCTCCGGCGCCCTGGCCACCTCAATGGCAACCATCAAGTTAGTGGCCCTTTTGGACCCCCTGGGTTTGCCATCAGGCCCAGGGTCAGAGCCAGGCATTGAGATCCAGATCGGCATCTATTGCATTGGCCTCCGTCGCCCCTGCACAGCAACTGGCATCAGGTCCATTTCCGGTGACGACTCCTGCACCCCTGCCTGCTGCTTTGAGCTCCACACTCACGATCCCAGCACCAATGATCCTGACACCATTGGCATGCCAGCCCCACGAGCGCCATGACCCCTGGGCACCAAGGGCAGTGACCAGGGCTAGGGGCCGGTGTTTTCATCTTTGTCCTCCTCAGATGAGGCTGTTGCAGGCATGTCAATGGCCCTGGCCTTGGAGGACAGTAGAGTCCTGCAACAGTTGTTGTGAAGGGTGGCCCAGAACCTGGGGATCCAGGCAGAGGAGGTGGTAGATGTGGATCCCATGGTGGACATCCTTGCCCCCTTTGGGCCCTCGCGCATTGCGCTGCCACTTATTAAAACTATAAGTGAAACCACAAATACTTTGTGGCAGACCCCAGCCTCCTTGCCCCCCACAGTGAGGAATGAAATATGTTATTTTGTCCCCTCCATGGGGTATGAGCACTTGTACACTCACTCGCCACCCAACTCCCTGGTGGTGGATGCTGCAAACCAAAGGGAGCGCCAGGGGTTCCAGGGACCCTCCCCTAAAAACCAGGAGGCCAAAAAGCTTGACTTATTTGAGAGGAAAGTCTACTTTATCAATGGTTTGCAGCTCCGAATTGTAAACCAACAGGCCATCATTAGCAGATTCTCCTTTAACACCTGTGGAGTGATGGCCAAGTTTGCCGAGCTGCTACTGCGGGACTCCTGTTCTGAATATAATGCCTTGGTGGAGGAAGGCAAACTCATTTCTAGGGCCTCCTTGTAGGTGGCTCTTGATGGTGCTGATGCAGCCGCCCATACCATGGCTACAGGGCTGGCCATGAGGAGGTCCTCTTGGCTCCAGGTCTCTGGACTACCTCACGAAGTCCAACAGACCATCCAGGACCTACCCTTCAAAGGTCAGGTATTACTTTCTGAAAAGACAGACAGAAGACTCCACAGTTTAAAAGACTCAAGGGCTACCGTCAAGTCCCTGGGTATACACCCCACCACCACACAACGCAGAGATTTCAGGCTGCAACCTCCTCTGCAGTTTTACCAGCAAAACCGACAGGACGGTTCCCGGAGGAGGAATAGGAGTGATGGGAAGAGGCCGCACGCATCCTCAGGCCAGGGCTCTGCCCAGACCAAGCCTTTTGTGGGCCAGAAACAGGCCTTTTGAAGGCACGCATGAGGATGGCATACCAGATCGAGTACTGGATCTACCCCGCCTTACCTTTTCGTCTTGACTATCCCCTTTCTACCATGCATGGTCCCGTATCACTTTGGACCGCTGGGTGCTCTGCATGGTAGAGAGGGGATACTCCATCCTATTCTGTGCCCTCCCACTCTTCCACCCCCCCTGCCCTGTCCCTCTTCAGTGACCCCTCTCACGAGCAACTCCTTAAACAGGAGGTGCACACGCTCCTTTCACTAAGGGCAGTGGAAGAGGTTCCTCAGGAGCAGAAGGGCAGGGGCTTCTATTCCCAGTATTTCCTAATACCGAAAGTCAAAGGAGGGCTCAGGCTCATCCTAGATCTGCGAGAACTCAATAAGTTTGTGAAAAATCTCAAAATCTGCATAGTCTCTTTGGCCTCCATCATCCCTTCCTTGGATCCAGGGGACTGGTATGCTGCCCTCGACTTGAAGGACAGTGGGGTCCTGCAATAGTTGTTGCGCAGGGTGGCCCAGAACCTTGGGATCCAGGCAGAGGAGGTGATAGATGTGGATCCCATGGTGGACATCCTCATCCCCTCTGGGCCTTCGCTGTGCACAGCATTGCTCAATCTGATACCCTCCTTCTGACCTGGGACACCTCAGAGCCCATGTGACTCACATAGCGATAACTCCGTCCCACAGGAAGCACCTCAGGTTTGTGGTGAACAACACTCACTACCAGTTCACAGTCCTCCCATTTGGCACCTCAGAGGCAAACAGGAATTGCAATATATAGTGCTCCATGAGACAGTATTCCAGAGGTGGTGCTCTCTTACTGCCTTGGACAGATCACTTGTATTCCCTCCTACTCACTACTACCTTGGGTGCTACAAAAGAGTCAACTGGTTGGGGCATGAATCAGCCACATTGCCCCCAGATGGCCCGGACAATTCTGGTTTCCCAGGCTCCTACAAAGGTCATCTTGTCAACTATCAGCATTAGGACCTTCCTGGATGCTCTTGTTCTGTGGCTTGACATTTGGATAGGCATCAAACCTAGAATGTTCCTTCTCTGAAGCTGTATAAACTATTATTAACAGCAGAAAAGACTCCAGAAAATGTTACCTAGCCAAGTGGAAAAATTTCTTTATCTGGCCCCACCACAACCCTTACCTTCCAGAGACAGTGGGAATATTTCTGCTATTTTGGACTATATTTTTACTCTCAAGATGGCAGGCCATTCCCTTAGCTCACTAAAGATTCATCTGCTGGCAATCAGAACGTTTCACCCATCAATGGATGGTAACTTGATCCTTATTCACCCACTAGTACCAGGTTCTTGAAGGGTTTGATCAGAACCTTTTCGCCAGTAAGGAACATAACATAAGAATGGTCTGATCCAGTATGGCCAATGGTCCATCTAGCCCAGTATTCTGTCTTCTGACAGTGGGTGGTGCCAGGTGCTTCAGAGGGAATGAACAGAACAGGGCAATTATTGAGTGATCCAGTCCCAGCATCTGGCAGTCAGAGACTTAGGGACATCCAGAGCATAGGGTTGTGTCCCTGACTACCTTGACAAATAGCCATTGATGGACCTATCCTCCATTAACTTATCTAATCCTTTTTTGAACCCAGTTATACTTCTGGCTTTCACAACATCCTCTAGCATTGAGTTCCACAGGTTGACTGTGCATTGTGGGAAGAAATACTTTCTTTTGTTTGTTTTTAAGTCTGCTGCTTTTTAATTTCATTGGGTAAATCCTGTTTCTTGTGTTATGTGAAGGGGTAAATAGCACTTCTCTATTCACTTTCTTCACATCATTCATGAGCAGATAGACCTCTATCCTATCCCCCCTTAGTCATCTCTTTTCCAAGCTGAGCAGTCCCAGTCTCTTTAATCTTTCCTCACATGGAAGCCGTTCCATCCCCTCATCATTTTTATTGTCCTTCTCTGCACCAGTTCTAATAGCTCTTTTGAGATGGGGTGACCAGAACTAAACACAATGTTCAAGGTGTGGGCGTACCATGGATTTATATAGTGTCATTAGGATATTTTGTGTCCCTTTCCTAATGGTTCCTAACAGTCTGTAAGCTTTTTTGATTGCTGTGGTGGACTGAGCAGCTGTTTTCAGAGTATTATCCACAATGAATTGAAGATCTCTTTCTTGAGTGGTACAGCTAATTTAGATGCCATCATTTTGCATGAATAGTTGGGATTATGTTTTCCAATGTGCATTATTTTGCATTTATCAACATTGAATTTCATCTGTCATTTTGTTGCTCAGTTGCCAGTTTTGTGAGATCCCTTTGTAAAGCTTCACAGTCTGTCTTATGTAATTTTGTATTGTCTGCAAACTTTGCCATCTCACTGTTTACTCCTTTTTTCCAGATCATTTATGAAAATGTTGAACAGCATTGGTCCCAGTTCAGATCATTGGGGGACCCTGCTATTTATCTCTCTCCACTGTGAAAACTGACCATTAATTCCTACCCTTTATTTCCTATCTTTTAATCAGTTACTGCTCCATGAGAGGACCTTCCCTCTTATCCTATGCCTGCCTTTGCTTCAGAGCCTTTGCTGTGGGACCTTGTCAGGGCTTTCTGAAAGTCCAAGTACACTATATGAGCTGGATCATCCTTCTGCACATGCTTGTTGACCCCCTCAAAGACTTCTAGTAGATTGGTGAGGCATGATTTCCCTCTACAATAGCCATGTTGACTCCTCCCCAGCATATTGCGTTCTTCTATGTACCTGATAAATCTGTTCTTTGCTATAGTTTCAACCAATTTGCCTGGTACCAAAGTTAGGCTTCTTGGCCTATAATTGCCCAGATTGCCTCTGGAATCTTTTAAAAAAATAAGTGTTACATTAACTATCATCCAGTCATCTGGTACAGAGGCTGATGTAAGAGATAGGTTACACTATCACAGTTTAGTAGTTCTGCAATTTCATATATGAATTACTTCAGAACTCTGGGTGAATACCATGTGGTCCTGATCTCTTATTACTTTTTAATTTATCAATTTGTTCCTATTTATCAATTGTTCCAAAACTCCTCTACTGACATCTCAATCTGTGACAGTTCCTCAGATTTGTCACCTAAAAAGAATGGCTCAGGTGTGAGAATCTCCCTCACATCCTCTGCTTTGAAGACTGATCCAAAGAATTAGTTTAGCTTCTCCGCAGTGGCCTTGTCTTTGTTGAATGCTCCTTTAGCATCTCGATCATCCAGCGGCAGAGGTGAAAGTAAGCCAGTATGCCCTGGTACGGCGGACCGGCAAGAGCCTGTGTGCCGTACCGGGGCGGATCGGCTTCCCCAGGGGGCAACTGAAAGGGCCTGGGGCTCCCAGCAGCGGCTGGAGCCCCGGGCCCTTTAAAATGCCACCAGAGCCCTGCTGCCGGAGCCCTGGGGAAGTGGCGGCGGGGCTCTGGCGGCGATTTAAAGGGCCCGGGGTGGTAACAACAGCCAGAGCCCTGGGCCTTTTAAATAGCCGCCGGAGCCCTGCTGCTGCCTCCCCCAGGCTCCGGCAGCAGGGCTCCGGGGATGATTTAAAGGACCCGAGGCGATAGTGGCAACCGGAGCCCCGGACTCTTTAAATCGCCGCCCGAGCCCTGCTGCTGGAGCCCCGGGGGTCGTGGCAGCAATTTAAAGGGCCCGGGGCTCCACTGCGGTAGAAGCGGTGTGATTTAAAGGGCCCGGGGCTCCCAGCTGCTGCTACCACAGTCCCAGTGCTGGGCCCTTTAAATCTTGATGTAAAGGCCCCGCCTCTTCCGGTAGAAGCCACACCTCTTCCAGTTGAGCCCCCCCCCCCCGGACTCCGGAGTACCGGTAAGTCCTTTAAGTTACTTTCACCCCTGTCCAGTGGCACCATTGATTGTTTGGCAGGCTGCCTGATTCTGATGTTCTTCAACATTTTTTTGCTGTTTGTTTTTGTGTCTTTTGCTAGTTGCTCTTCAGATTCTTTTTTGGCCTGCCTAATTATGTTTTTATACTTGACTTGCTAGAGTTTGTTCCTTTCTATTTTCCTGAGTAGGATTTGACTTCCAATTTTAAAAGGAAGTCTTTTTACTCCATTTAGCTTTGCTGGCATTTTTTGGTCCTCTTATTGTTTTTTTTAAATTTGGAATATACATTAATTTGAGCCTCTGTTTTGGTGGTTTTTTTTTTAAAGTTTCCATGCAGCTTGCAGGCATTTCACCCTTGTGAGTGTTCTTTTACATTTCGGTTTAACTAGCTTCCTTATATTTATGTGGTTCCCCTTTTAGAAGACAAATGCTTCTGTGGTGGGCTTGTTTGGTGTTCCCCTTCCGCCCCACAAAGATGTTAAATTCAATTACACTGTGGTTACTAGGGCCGAGCGGTTCAGCTATATTCATCTCGTGGACCAGATCCTGTGCTCCACTTAGGACTAAATCAAGCATTGCCTCTCCCTTTGTGGGTTCCAGGACAGCTGCTCCAAGAAGCAGTCATTAATGGTTAAGGCTAAGATTTTGTCAGGGATATTTTTAGTAAAAGTCATGGACAGCCCATGACTTGTCCCTGACTTTCACTAAAAATATCCCTGACAAAATGGTGGGGGAGGCGGGCTCAGGACCCACCCCTGTTGGGGCTCCAGGGTCCCCCGCTGGTGCAACGAGGGGGAGCCGCCTGCTGCCGCTGGGAGTTGAAGGGTTCCCTGCTGCCCACTGTGGCTGGGCAGCTTCTGGGGTCCCCTGTCACCCACCATGTCTGGGAGCCACAAGGTCCCCCCACCCTGGTGGGGGCTGGGAGCTCCAGCATCGGGGCAGAAAATGTCACCCTTTTTCTTTGAGTACTGCTTGTCAGTCACTCACAGTGGAATACACATAGGTACTAGAACTCGAAGAAGAAAGGGAAGTTACTTACCTTCAAGGTGTGTGGTCCCTATGTGTGTTGCACTATCCATCCTCATTCCCCTCTGCTTTGGATCCTGACAAGATTTGCAGGAGAGAAAGAACTGGATAATCGGGTCAGTCCGCCCCACCTGGAGTGCGTGTCCATCTCCCTTCTCCTCCACCCCCCCTGTGGAATATAGATACGGACCACACATCTTGAAGAACTCCAGTTACAATAACATAAGTAACTTCCCTTTCATGTGAGAAGAGAATCAGGCCCAGAATATTTTTTCACTGCTGTACTTTAAATAAATTATTCTTAGCTAATTAAGAGATAATGTTAATGGGATTGTACCTGGGGGTGGCATAATGAGTTCCTGCTGAAATATAAACAGTGAGAGACTGTTAACCATTCGCAACATACAACTCCATTAACACTATTGCTATTAGAGCAAACTATTTTAGTTTTAAATCTAAATAAGATGCAACAGAGTGTGGTGAGAACAAGCCATCCCTGCCTCTGCAAAGAGATCTAACTCAGCAATTTGTGGGGAGTGTGACATGACCATATCTTTTGAGGTATTTCAGTCTTCAGGGTGTTTCGGAGGGGCGCAGGATGCTACAGTGGAGTGTTGAGTTAAAAGAGAAACACATCCAAAGTAATTTCTCTACATGTCCCTGTTATTTATGGTATTTGGACACCTCCTTGTTCAGAAACCCGTCTGGCCCCTGCAGTTCCTTTGAGGCGTAATTGGGACTCACAAGAACCTGCCTCTTTCTCCTTTCCCTTTCTCCATACTGGGCACAATATTTCTGGATAGCCAATGCACCCAAAAGCTACATCCACCTTCCTGACACTGCACCATGATTCCATGCCCAGTCCTGCCTGCCTTACTCAGACAAGTATTGTATTGTCAGTGAAGCCAGTGGGACCACTCACATGAGTAAAGCAAGGAGCAGACAACCTTCCTTTCTGTGTAAATACCGTATTATCTACAGCTTGTCACAGCAATCCATCTCAATATGTTCTTAATAGGCCAGTCACTTAAGACAGAAGTTCATTGCCAGTAAGATTGTGATCTTTGTTGGGTGGGTTTTACTGAACATGCTTAGATAGGTAGGTGTGTGTGTGTGTGCGCGTGCGTGTGATGAATTCATGTGAATTCTGCAAACCACTTTATCTTCACCAGCCTCCTCAAATCAACTGATCAGAAGTAATTTAGATAAAGCATCTGCTTCCTTGTTCCCCTCCATAGTCAATATTTAGCTGTTTAGCTATAATAAAGAGACCTTGCTTACCAGCACACACTAGACACAGGTTGTCTTAGTTGCTTGAGTGCGAACTTGATGCTATATTCCAAGGGTAAATCTTCCCCTCCATAAGTAGGTAAGCTATTTACTGTAAGATTGAAGACAAATAAGCGTCTCACATGCCTTTAAAGGATATATTCTTTTTTAGAACGTGTCCTTTGACTTTACATACTGCAAATCAGTAATGAGGTACATTTGCACTGACATACACAGGGCAGCTAGACTCAAATACTCCAAAAATATTGATCTAGATATTAAAAATATTGCATTTTGCTTTTATAACTGAAAAAAAGTTCTAGGCATGCCTATGGCCTTTGTCCAGAGAGCAATAGCTTAGACATTTTGTAGATTTCAAGGCTAGAGGGACTATGCTGATTATCTCATCTGACCGCCTGCATAACACAGGCCAGAGACCTTCACTGAGTGATGTTCCAAGTCAAGAATAGCTCAGCCTTTATTCTTCCGATGTGTGTCAGGACTGTGGGCATAAGAGGGAGTGAAGAATGGATAAGTCAATGAGACTGCCAACAAGTGTTCAAGAAACGAATGTGGCTACCAAGAAAGTACAAGTGCAGCCTTAGCTAACGGTGTTGATGTCTTTCAGTTAACCACATGAAATAAAGTTACATTGAATGCCTCCGGGTCCATGGGAGAAGCAGTGTTATTCCAGCTTTGGTGGAAGTGAAGAATGGCTCTGAGAAGGAGGAAGAGAGACCTCCCGACAACTTGCACCACCTAGGACAACATATTCTAGACTAGAGTTAAACCATAGAATTAACAAACCATATTCTTAAAGTTCAATTATGGAAAATGACTATATAAAAATGGAACCTTCTTATTTAGCAGTTCTGCTCATCGGGTATAATTCTGGGGCCTATCTGCTCACTCTAATGACAGTAATAAGTGTTTACTACTTTGTTCTTCTTGCTGGCTCCGTAGAGCCAAATGGGGAAAGAGAATGAACTGCATCCTGATCCTTATTGTGTATCCGCTACAGAACTATTTGCACAGGTGTACCTGATTACTGAATTCCAATCTCAGTGAAAGCCCTAGGACTGCACAAAGATAACCGAGGGCAGGATTTGAGATCTTTATCTCTGGTGATAATGACACATGAGAAGGAAATAATTGCCTTGCTTTTCAGAGTCCAGCTTGAGGTTGCTGGGTTGGCAGCTATTGAAAATGGGCCAGATCCTAAGCTGGTGTCAGCTGTTATCGTAACTCCATTTAAGTCAGGGAAGCAACACCATGTCAGGACCTGATCCAATATCTTTTCCCTCTTTGTAAACTGAGCACGTCTGATATGGAGTCACTGGGGGCCAGATTTCCAAAGGAACTCCGCATCCCATGTTGACCAGTAGTGATGAGCTCTTTGGAAATTTGGCTCTGAAACTCATGGAGCACCACAAAGCCACTTTACAGTCACTCCTCAGAGCAGAGATGGATTTTAAATGAAACATACCAGAGCACTGACTTTGGTGAAAGTAGTAGGTGATAAAACCACCAGAAATCAGGCCAAGTATTTAGGATCCTTTAGAGGGATTTAGGAGTTTGATTTTTAGGGTTCCAGTTTTAAAAATCTGGCCTGGTGGAATGGGTACCACTTTCACCCTTGTCCAAATTAACAGAATCTTGGAAAATCTCAGATCTTGCAATTAAATAAAGCCATTAAAGGCCTGACCCAAAGGCATTTATTGGGAGTCTTTTCCACCTGATGTAATGGGTTCGGATCAGGCTCTCTGTGAAAGCTGATAGTTTTACACAGCTTTCTGGGTGAGACTTTCGGCTAATAAGGAAAAACAGTGTTCCCAAGAATCAGTGAATTTTAATAAGTTCTTTATATCAAGAAGAGTCCTTCAAAAGGATAGTCTGAAGGCAACTCATGGCCAGGACATGTTTTCTGCACTTCCCAAGGCAAAGGCAGCTGGAGGAACCATGTCTACTTTGTCAATGAGATTGAGTCAAAGTTTTGTCTAACACCTTAAATAACAGCCACAGTCCTTACCTTAGTTGAGATCAACTAGGCGCTAGAACAGTGAATCCACTCGTCCTCTCAAAACCACTTCAGTAGCATAGCATAGTCCATGCTTGTTGCAGGATTAACCTTTTCATGTACTCATAGAATCATAGAATATCAGGGTTGGAAGGGACCTCAGGAGGTCATCTAGTCCAACCCCCCGGCTCAAAGCAGGACCAATCCCCAACTAAATCATCCCAGCCAGGGCTTTGTCAAGCCTGACCTTAAAAACCTCAACGGTTTGCCCAAGATTCAGTCAAATACGTTGCTGCTATGTTTTCAGCTGGCTTTGGCCTATCACCTATTGCTTAACATTAAGTTCTTGTATGTTTGTTTATTCAGTTCAGTAGAGATGCCTGTCTCATAAGACCACATCAAATAGCACATGATGATACAGCCAGCTAACAAGAACTCAACCTACCTCCTACCCTGAACATTTGCTGACATCCACTTCCCCTTTCGTATTGATGAGCGAGTAGAACATTTGTGCCAGATCATGGCCCCAGCACAATGCAGCCCTTAAGGAAATTCCCTCTGCAAATGGGCTCCTTGCGTGGGGTAGAGATGCTGTAGTGGCTCCTACATCACCATGCTCAGCCCTTGCCATGAGTGCTGTTGCCAGGGGCCAGGGGGCATGGCTGGGCAGGAAAGGCCCCTTGCAAGCTTGCTCTGATTTACTCCAGAGACTCGTGCCCTGGCCAGGCCGAGGATCAGGGGAATCTTCAGAACCAGCCACCTTTGCTACATCCTTTGGTCTTGCGCCAAGTGCAGCTCAGTCATAAAGGGGAGCGAGGAGCGTCTGCCGCCTGTTTTACTTGCACCGAAGCTTTGCCTCCCTGGGAGATGTGCTCCAGCGCATAGATTAAGTCTATTATATTTTATTTCCTTGTTAGGTCAGTGTCACGATGTGTAGTGTTGTAATGACCCTGAAAGGCAGTAGGGGACACTTGCCTATTGCAACTTACTCAGGAGAATGGCATAACTCGTGGAATGCTCTTGCCTTTAAAAAATAAGCAAATATCCTTTATGCTTCCTGAAAAGTGTGTTAGCAAGGGAGGGGTGTTGGCACATCCATCCTCATGTGATGCAAGCCATTTAAGGGTCTATTCAGGTTCCGCCTCTTTTCCCTGCCTAAAAATTCAAACCTCTCCTTTGTGGCTCAACTTCTTCTACACTTGTTTTCCTATTTTTAAGTGTCTTGGCTTCCTTGAAGTCTTGTTCCACTTGAGGGGAAATGTTCCTGCCTTACTCATGTCAGATTTGATTCAGAGAGTAATATTGTGCAGATCTGTAGAGTTGTGATCTTTCCCACCAGTTGGTCATTGATCATTTCATTACAGCAAGGTTACCAAATTGACATGTCCTAGATAATTCTCATAATGCAGCTATATAGATGTCTAGTGTCTTGTACATGCCATCTAAATTGATAATGCTCAGCTATACCATTATCAAATGTCAGAAAATGACCTTCCTGAGAAACCTGACCTGTCATAGCATGAGGAACCTCTCAAGGTAACTGTGTCCTCAGGGAGAGTGTGAAACATCCTTTTATCCTCAGAGCCCCGTCATTGCAACTGTGGTTTTTCGGTTTTGTTTTTTTGTTTTTCAGCAGAAAATGCAAATAAAGAAAGACACCACGTTGGCCCGCTGATATTTGGCATTGTAGGCTGCTAATGACTGACTAAGAAGTCAAGAGAAGGGTCTCTGTTAATATTAATTCATACTGTTTATTTGAAAGGGGCTATAAGGTAATAATTTTTAAATAGTAGCACGAGTGACTTCAATAATAATAAAAAAATCTGTAATCACCCAAAAAGAAGAGATAATGCAGCTGCTAACTGTAAGCATCTCATGCCTAGTTCATAGAATCCTAGAACCATAGGGCTAGAAGGGATTACAAGGGTCATCTAGTCTAACGAATTAGTTACTATTCCTCACCAAGGATATTTGAGTGAGCCTAAGACCAATTAATTCTCTGTTTGCTGCTGTTGAAAAGTAAATTAACTAGAAACTAAGCTTGTTAACAAAATGGTCAAGTACAAGGTGTGTTCATGAGTTCCCCTAAGAAAACATTTTGGGTAATAATTTCCGTGCACAAATAAGTGACATTAATTGCAGATAAAAGGACACAATACCATGTTTTCAAAATCGTTATGTGCACCATCTCATGCAACAAATAGTTTGTACTTGTGGCACCTAATTTGAATGGATGGTTACTGTGCAAATCAGGAAACTGCATACAAAGAGCCAGGAAGATGAATTTATCTCATTTTTGAAAATCTACAGTGCTGCAAATATTCAGGGAAATTTTATATGTACAGCAAACAGAGCCAAGAAATTTCAAATCATAGGGTTAGAAAATGGGCCAAGATTGTCAAAACTAGGAGTCCAACATTAGGTTTTGAAATGCAGATTTAAGGGCCTAACTACGAGGCCTGATTTTCAAAAATGCTGGGTACTGTGCAGCTCTAGCGGGCGTCAGTGGGGCCTGTGGGGTGCTTAGCACTTTTGAAAATCAGACCACTTGCTTAGGGGCCTGACCCAAGGCCCCTTGTAAACAAGGCAAAGAGCCAACTGCCTTCAGCCGGATTTCGCTCAGTCATTAAACTGCTAATTATGGATCCAGTAGCCTAACTGTAATCTCATGGGGTTTTTTAAAGCTTGGTCATTGCCTATTGCATACTCCGTGGTCACTAGACGGTAACCACTGGGGCTGTGCGGCATAAGGAGTTTACCCTGGGTATCTGCCTACGTGAGACATGACACCATCTTCTCAGTCATTGTCTGTAAACACAGATTCCGTTTGATCGCGTCCCCCAACACACGGCGTTAACGGTCACTGAGTCACTGTCCACTCTGATAGCAGCTTAACAGAAGCTACCGTCCGTACAGCTAAGCACGGTAGAAATCAACGGGCCAGACTGCCCGGTGGTGTGACTCCGCTAACTTCCGTGGGGTACGCCAGCCGTCAGTCTGGCCTCACACAGGGAAATGGGAGCTGTGCTCATCGCAGTGTTCATTTTTTGCTTTCAAATTCTACCTGTAGACTGGGCCTAGTTGTTTCCATGTCCTGTACTTCAGCAGTTACCCATGTATGAGCAGCACACCTCTGACTGAGGTAGGGTCTATGTACAGGTACCCTAGAGTAGCTGAAAAACCCCTTGTTAAAATATAGTTCAATATTAATCCCCCTGTGCAGCGTATCATGGTGCCTGCCAAGAACCACACCTGTTAATTGAAGGGTGATGTAGCAGAAGACTGTGCGGCATATGTCCATAAAACCCAATCTATGCCTGTCACGGCAGGCAGGCTGCATGCCCTCAGGCAGGTCTTCTCAAGAGAGATTCGTAACCCCAGGGGAGTCAGCTGAACAGATGCGGAGAGGTTTTGATTGAAATTGGCTCCTCCAGGGACTGTTGCTAGCTTGGGCTGCTCTGTTTGTCTTATTCTCATCTTCCTGATCTCATATGGAAGAACAGCTGGAGAAGAAAAAGGGGAGGTGGCCATGCTCGAGGCCTGGAGGTGCAAAACAGCTGGCTGTGGATACAGGCGGTAACGGGGGAAAAGTGACTCATCTAATTAAATATTAAGTTAACAGCTATTGTTGAATCTGTTTCTTGATAGAACAGTAGACGGTGCCTAGAATAAGAGTTCATTTCCTGAATAAGTATCTGATTAATCTAATCTACTTTAATTTATTTTATCTAACCAATCTCACACTCCTCTATTATATATATATTTTCTAGTAGACTGCTCGTTATTTTTACTATATGTAGGGTAACTGTATGAACATGAAAACAGATAACACTGTAATTGTTTTTAGAGTCTGTAATAATTCATGAGAATTGCCTGCAAAGCAAGTTGTTTATGGTCTTCAGGGGTAAACACATTTGTAAAAGAGCTTAGAAGAGCCTGTTTTAATCTATTAGCATAATAACATCCTGAAAAACAAGCGTTTTCGTGCTCCAAAGACATCTGATATTGAGCCATTAAGTGCCTTTTATCTTCTGCTCAGATGCCAGTGGGTCCCCGTTTTGGGCAGCATCTGGTGATTGAACATGTACCACAAAGTATTGTAGCTGAGGCATTTCCTGCTGTTCTGTAAAAGTGACCCAGTATTAATAATACACTAGGCGTCAGTGTTTCTTACAACAAAAATGCTTTAAGCCCCTTGTGAATGTGAAAATCATGACACATTTTGCTGCATACCAAGATATATGCCAATATGCACATAGCTTAATCAAATTAGATCTTGAAACCTTTAATTCCATCATTAGGAGTTATTATTTCCTCTTCAAACCATGTAATTAAATATCACATGAGGAATATATAATTTTTCCTTCACTTGTTTAGTAAAGTATCAAGGGTTACATTTGACAATGGTATTATGATACACATCTGTTTGTATTTAAATTAGAAAGGTTTTAATGATACCTCCAGAATTACAAAAGCAATTGGTTAACTAAACTGAGGGAATTCACTGCAAATGAGATCATTATGTTTACATAAGATCTGTTTAATCCAAGAATTGTTGTATAATTAGTGACATTATGCAGAGGAAAATTAGATACGCTTACATGATTTACCCTTCTTTGGCATACTGCGAAATTACAAAGAGCACTGATTAATCAGTCTTCATTGAACATCCCATTTATTCTTTTGTAGGTAATGTCCAGTGGCAATAACATGTACCGTTATTGCATTTTGAGAGATTCTAGCAAATTTAAAGAAACTATATTAAATAGAGGCTGAAACGATAGTCTTTTGTTTGAAATTCACAAGTATTAAGAATGAATGTACTACCTTTAAATGATAGGTAATAGTAAATATAACAATATTGAGAATAATCTGGCGATTGCATCTAGAAATAAAGCAATTGAAAGCATTCTGACTGTAATCTAACAGTGCAGGCATTAGTCCATAGGAATATCGGAATTGCCTGAGAGACTCAGATAAGTGGCCTCTCTGGTCCAATATTCTCTCTCTCCTACATGGCCAGCCCCAGCTGTTGCAGAGGAAGGTGGAAGAAACCCTGCGTTTGGCAGTTACAGGGAAACCTGTCCATAGGGAAAGCTTCTTCCTAATCGTCAGAAGTTTGGTTTATGGCCGAGGGCCTGCATTTTTCAGCAGTTATCTCAAGAAGGGGTGGTTGGGAAGCCCGTGTTCACCTTTTCTTAGAATAGGAGATAACTGTAGTTTAAGCCTGGCACGTGTTGGCTTTTTAATGGCTCCCACCATATTTGAAAGGGATCCTACTGTTAGAGGGTTTTCCCTTCACCCCCTCCCCTGGCTCTTGTCACGCAGACAGAAAGCAGTTGACCAGAAGTCGAAGTGCAGGCACTGGGATGTTTACTGGGGTTAGTTCCAAACAAGCACATCCCTAGCTCTACACACCAGCGGAGTCTGTTCCCCAGTGTGCCGTTCCCAGCTCTGACACCGCAGAGCGTTTACCCCGTGTCCCCCTTCCCAGCTCTGATGCTGCAAAGCCTTGCCTGTGTCCCTGTTCCCCATTCCCCCTCCCCACCTCCTCCTCCAAATATACCTGCAATGCCTGCCTACAGTCCCACTTTTTGTACCCCATGGGAGGGTAAGGAGTGAGGGTGTGCTGCTGTCAGGGACAGGCATTTCTTTGGTCTTTTAGTGTTTTATACCTTCCTCCCATCCCCCTTTGCCCCTCCTGACTGGTTGCTTGACCTTGCCTTGAGATAGGGATGGAGACAATCTTAAAATGTGCTGTTGAGTAACACTTTAACTGCTCTTATCTGTTCCCAATTTACTGACAAATCCATCTGACTAGGCAGAAGCAACATCACAGTGTCTTTGTTGTTTGTTTACACAGATTAGATAAGATATAAGAGTATCAAAAAGTCAAACCCAAAATTCTATCCCAGGCTAACAAACAGACCTTTCCTAACACCTACCTCGATTTTCTAAAATCACGTTCCGTGGCATTTTGGAGGTGAGACCAATGCTCTGGCAAATGCCTGAGGTTATCACCTAATTCCTAAACATCAACACCAAGCATTAAACATGTTTCACAGGTTATATTCTGGACTATACATGTGTTGTACTTCATTGAAGTGGGGGAGGGAGACAAAAACCCATTGCATGTTTGTCTGATTAATGTGGTCACATGTCGGATGTGCAACTGAGCACAATCTGAAATGACGATATTGCTTTCAAAAGCTCTAACAGTCACAAAATATTTGAAGATCTGCAAATCAGCCACCAAAATGTGTACCGTGGGAACCATTAAAAAAATCAGCATTTCCTAGCTGTTATCCTGCAGATATTACAGGTATCGCTTCTTCAACGGGCCTTAATCAGAGTCCACTGAAGTCCGTAGGAATCTTTCCATTCACTTCAGTGGGTCCTAAGCACTGTTGTGTTCAGATCCACCATTTGGGGTCAGCCTGGTGTAAGGACAGGAGCCATTGTCAAATTTTAGTCCAGATCCAGTATGGTTTTTGAACCTCCCTACATTTCAAAGGTGTTTGGATTTGGTGTGTGTTCAGAATAATGAATCTTAGCTGGTAACACACCAAAAGTCTTAGCAATGACTGGAGACTCCGGGAAAGCGTAAGGATGATATCAGTGCTTTCAGATCTGAGCGATGGCCCAGTGGAGACAGCTGCGTGCAGCAGTCTGGTGCTTTTAAAATGGCACACTTTAGTGCCTCTGTTTTCTGCTTCCGTCACCAAAGGGCTGGGTCTTGGCAGTGCAGACTCTTTGCCTTCAAGAAAACATATTTGAAAATGGATTAGTCTGCAAGTACTTGAATTGATTTAGTGTGTGTTTGCTGTTCAGATATGCACCAGGGCTATTTACCTCTACCGGAGAAATATTAAAATTGCATTTGATCCTTACATTAACATTTATATTCTTGTCATTACAGTTTCCTTCTCTGAATAAGATTCACCTATCAGTCTTACAGCAGTAACAAGAATGGGTCTGTTTTTGTAACTTTTCAGCTTCCCGTGATAACCTGCCATAGGGAGGAATTAATTCTGTGGCCTTTTTACTATTCTCTTTCATCGTTTGAGTCAGAGCAATGAAGCATCCATCCAGATTAGAGGGAAAAAATGGTATTTGTGAACAGAGCTAGACTGACAGGTCTGGCAACAGAAATCCATGTGGAACACATTGCAGCCATGGACACATGCAGACAGCATTAGTATTATGTCGTAAGTTTTATTATGGCATTGATTAAGGGCCAACCAAGAATGGGGTCCCATTGTACAAATACAGAATAGGAGATGGCCCCTGCCTTGAAGAGCTTTACAAGCTAAATCAACAAGACAGACCCACCGTGGAGGAAGGGGTGGAACACAGACGGAGTGAACAATGTGATGGCTGCAAATGGCTTGCTCGTTCCACTGTTTTTGGCGGGGAGTGGATATAGTTAGCAGGGGATTAGCTAAATTGAAAAGGGGGAAACAGGGACAGGTGGTGGAGTCAAGATGAGGTGAAGAGACTGTGAGAGAGGAGGTGCAGGAGGTTTAGAGGACACAGACAATCAGCCCCTGGCAGAGAAGTCCAGTCAAAACTGTAGAAAGCTCTCCGAATGTCCAGAGATCTTTGCTTTGGCTGCTTCTGCCACTGCTGGCTGGACTGGCTGTCTTGATGGTTGGTCATCACTGTAGATTGAATTTGGCGTCTTCAGCACCAAAAGCGCCAGCACCTCGGACCATCAAAGGTAGATGAATAAGTATGGTACTGGTGTTGTAGATCTACACTCTTTATCCTTGCCGGCGTCTGTGCTAGACGGAGAGAAGAGCCCAGGTGTGACGGCAGTTTTAAGAGTTAGGCCTCTTGTACACCAGGATCTGGTTGGAAAGTTTAATTTGACGTCACAGAGCCTGCCAAACAGCTGTCACAGTGATGTTTAGTCACTACCGCTGCCTGAGCCACCTAGAGGCGAAAGGTTCCCCTTCCTACCCCCAGCCCCTGAGCTATCAGAACATGCCTAGTAGCTGAAATAAAATGGAGCTGATTTTGTACCTTGAGAAGTGATTGCCCTCCATTTTCTCTCTCTCTCTCTCTCTTTCTCTGGTGAACTATACTATGGAAATGTCTCTGGCATTATTTCCATAGTTTTGACACTCCGTTCCCTTCCCAGCCCTTCTATAAACGGAGGAATCCCAACATGATCAAGCAACAGTTGCCTTTAAAAATGTCTGGTGCATTACACCCAGTGAGCGCTGGCTCAGAGTTTTACACAGGCATGTTTCAAACAGTGGAGTTCAGAAACCTGACTGCAAACAGGGTTGTATGCATGCACATGGGGTGCTTTAGCAAATCTCCATTTCAAAATGTGTTGCATTTAGGTAGTTTGAAAATATGGTCTACTTGGTACCAACGCTAGCCAAGCTAGAAAAGCCACATTCTGAGTAATGTCACATATCTTGTTACCTGCATGTAATACCCTCACCTCACATACTGTGCCAAAACCATTGCGTACTTTGATACGAGATGAGAGATTTTTGACTTTCCCGTTAGTCTTACAAAAACTAAAAACTTTGCTCTTTCTTTCTGATTTCGCAGTTACCAATGTGAAACTTGACTGGTAACTTCAGATACAAACTTTCCAAGTACTAATGGGTATAATTAGGGCCCTCCCAAATTCATGATCCATTTTGGTCAATCTCACAGTCATAGGATTTTAAAAATTGTAAATTTCATGATTTCAGATATTTACATCTCAAATGTCACAGTGTTAAAACTGTAGGGTCCTGACCCCAAAGGGGGGGGGGTGTCACAAGGCTATTGTGGGAGGGTTGCGGGGGGGGGTGTCACAAGGCTATTGTGGGGGCATTGCGGTACTGCCACCCTGACTTCTGCACTGCTGCCAGCAGCCACCACCCTCCAGCTGCCCAGCTCTGAAGGCAGCAGCGCAGAAGTCAGGGCGGCATGGTCCGCGGGCTGCCTCCACCTGCAGGCACCGTCCCCACAACTCCTATTGGCCGCAGTTCCCGGCCAATGGGAGCTGCGAAGCCAGTGGTCTGGGCGGAGGCAGCCCACAGAGCTGCCTGGCCACGCCTCCACCTAGCAGCTGAGTGAGGGGGGATGTCGCCCATCCAGGAAGCCCCGGGTAAGCGCTGCCAGAGCCCTGCCCCCTCCCACACCCAAACTCTGCTGCTGGGGGGTGGGGGGTAGGGACGTGGGGGGGGGTGGTGGCCCAAGAGACTTCCCCAGCAGTGGCTGGTGTGCCTGGTGCAGGGGCTGCTTGTGCACCGGCCACTGCAGAAGTCACGGTGGTCACGGAACGTCATGGAATCCGTGACTTCTGTGATCTCCGTGACAAACTCGCAGCCTTACTCATGACGTCCATCAGGTAATAAGTCACTTGTTAATCAGCTCATTGAGTTGACCTTGGGAAGGGTTCACATTTTTCTTTCTTTGTAGTATTCATAGTAGTCCAGCAGGTCTTGACCCTTTCCTCTATCTAGTTCATCCTCCTTGTGGCAGGGCAGGGGTAAAACCCCCTTTAAAGCCCTGCCAAAATGCTGGCTGCAGACGGCTCTCTGGTCAAAAGGCCAGGTAGAGAGACAAGGGTATGCAGCAGGGAGCCCAGCTGTAAGCCCTAATGAGGGCTAGCTCAGAGCAACAAGCTGGGCTGAGTGGGGACAGCTGGGCTGAAGACTGGGAGGGCTATAAAAGCCCTGGGAAAACCTTAGTGAGGGGGTGGCCTGGGAGGAGACAGGAGGGCTGTTTCTCTGTCTCCTTACCTACTGGAAGAAACCTCAAAGGCTAGAAGACGCTGGGAGGGGTCTGTGGAGTGATTGTTGTTGGGGGAATTGGGTCTGCACAAGAACATGGTAAATGAAGACACAAAGGTGAAACCTCTGAAGAAGGTGGTGGGACTCTTTATTATACCAGCCTAAACACAGGGTGCGGGCACAGAAGTGGGAGTGCCGGCGTAGACCCTGTGACACTCCTGCTCAGGACAGGATCATGTCCTTCAATGTATTTCCTTCTACTTTGTTCCGCCTGAGTATATTAAATGGTCTTCAGTAGTTTGGCATGGCTGGAAGTCAAGGCAGACTGTGACCATCATCTCACTTCGGCTATCTGCTCTTTGGTACAAGCCTGGCATCTTCCATATTTTGCACAGTACTCAGCACGCTTTTAGTACTTTATAAGTAATAGATGATAATGATAAAGGCTCTGCAGACAGGTACTTCTAAACACAAGCATGCTGGTCATGGGTGACGGGGGTAAGATCTTTATGGTCAGAAACTAGTATCATGTTTTGTATCCAAGAACAAAGACTAATGATGTGAGGTTTCTTATTTCATAGAATATTAGGGTTGGAAGGGACCTCAGGAGGTCATCTAGTCCAACCCCCGCTCAAAGCAGGACCAATCCCCAATTTTTTGCCCCAGTTCCCTAGAGGGCCCCCTCAAGGATTGAACTCACAACCCTGGGCTTAGCAGGCCAATGCTCCAACCACTGAGCTATCCCTCCTCCCCTTCTTGACATTCTTGCGGTGCTGGTATGAAGGTAGGCCGCCAAAGTTAATTTCCCATTTTTGTTTTTTTCAGAGGTGACAAGAAATATCAGGGTTCCTGGATGGTGATGCTGGTTGTGCAGATCATTGTGCAGAGGTAAGTCCAAGTGGCAACATGTCTCCTCTGTCATCCTCCTGAAAAGACTAAAAAAAAAAGATGCCTTCAGGACAATAGATATTACCTTGATTCAGAGATGTAACACAATGAAACCTTTTGCAGACACAGTATCGCATTTTGAGATTATTTGCAGGGTACCTTCTACTAATATTTAAACTGCCATATTATCTTGTAAGTAGGCGCAGAGCCATCCTGCCAGATGGCAAGGAGTGAATGGATCCAAGAGACCCAATGTGTGTATCAAATTTAAAGTGTTGGCAAGCTGGCTTCCTATCCAAGAACGCGGAAACAGTTGAAGGCAATACTTTTCACACTACGTTTAAAAAGCTGCACCACCCCTATTATTAGTTTGAAATTTTAATAACTTTAGAAAACAGCCCAATAACAAACCTCATAAGCTTTGTCTCAGATGATTCAAGATGAGCGTCTTTTAGAAAAAAGCAATTGGTACAGAACGTCATGGTTACTAAGGGTATTTTCCATTCCTTAGTGTCTCTCCATTTATCTGCAAGATGGCAAAAGGCTAACCGTGCTGAGTTTTATCGTTAATAGGGAATACAATACACAAGCTCCTGCACTCAGACTTCTTCTGATTCTTTTTCTTTTTGGCAGGAAACGTGGGTGAGGTTAGGTCTGAAACCATGCACATCAAGTTGGTTTTATGGGGAAATCATTTCTGAAGACTGTAGACATAAGGGATTGTGCAAATCCTCCCAAATTGTGTTGCTAATTGCTCTGCGTGTTAGTGGAGTACTTCTGCTGTCTGTTACAAGACCAAGGAAAGACAGTGCACTTTATCTCTTTGGGGCTCTGATACTCTCAACGTGCCAGACTTGTTCAGTTTACACCAGTGCAGCCCAACGGGTTTCAGTGGGCCTGCTGAGGTGCGACTCAGAGCTGAAAGTTGGCCTAGTGTGGTTGGTGATATATTTGCCAGTCCAGGAGAGATGCTCAGTGTATTCCCTTGATTTTAAGAGGGTGATGGATTTATACAAAGCAGAGAAAGCACTTTCTGATACTGGCTGGCTTCTTCCCAAGAAAAATGGCTGCCTGTTCTGTGCAGTTTGTGTTTATTTGTTCAAATTCAAGTCTTGCTAGTGGACACTTATCTGCTTTCAAAGTTTAAACAATAGTTTGGGCAATAATTACTGACCCAGCGTGTAGTTAATATTTAATATCTTACTTTGGGGAATGGGTCGATAAGTTCTTCAGTCCTCCATACTGTAGCAGGCGGAGTCATATATTTTTGTTTGGTGGGGCTGACTCTCCAGAGAATTCCTTCCACTGAAGAGCTGCTCCAGAATTTTCTCTGCCTTCAAAGGTATAGCAGGTTACGAGTCAGGTCCTCTGCAGACTGTCCCAGGTCCTTTTTTCCTCAGGGTAGGCCTGGCTTGACACAAGTAATTGGACATGGTTGAGGCCTTATTTATTGGGAGACAGGATTAGGGAAGCTAATGGATCAGCAGGCTGGAAGCAGAATGCCTGTAATAGCTAAGATAAGGGGGAACACCCAGGGAACCATTGACACTTTACAAAGATAGCAATGGATAAGGTAAGCCTGGAATGTAAGATGAGGGAAAGAGTAAGTTTTGCTTGGACAGTGTGTGCTGTACAGGGATTGGTTCCTACAGAGTGACTAACCCGATCCCAAAAGGAGTGATGCAATGTAATTTGTAAATGTATATAACTGAAGAGGTTTGCTGTGTAACTTTGGATGTGTGGTATTCCCTATACCCCACCCCCTACGCTTGAGTATAATCAACTCTGTGTAGCTTTGCTGTATGCCAAATAAAGGAACCTGAGTGACGAGACTGGAGCCAGGTGGGGAGACCAGAGTAAGAGATGTTGAGAGAACCCCAACAGAGTGGTGACGTGACTTGATCTGCTCATCTGGGGCAAGTAATGTATCCATCCTTTATTATAAGGGTCACAACCTAGCTTTAAGGGAAATGGCGTTGGAAGGGTTTTAGAGATTATAACTGAGGAAGTTAGTGCCGCACTGGTGAAGAGGGGTAAATCTAAGGGTGGACCACATGGACTCACCCAGGGAAGTATTTGAGGGAGCCTGGGACCAGCTGAAAAGGCTTGGCAGAGCATGGCAAAGGTATGCCACTAATATTTTAAAAAAATAGGACCCAATGGCAGCCAAGGAAAAACTAGTAACCAGGTTTTTTATCCTAAGGCAAAGAGAGCCCAAATCAAGCCAGCAGTTTTACAAGGATTATTTCTAGAAGCTAAAAATTTACTAACAAAATGTGCTACCTTAAGAAATAAATACAAAAAAGCATAAAGAGAAAATCAAAATATTAAATAAAACATCCCCAAACTAAATAAATACACTTCCTGGAAAGTCAGGGAGAACACGATGTCTGTTCTAAATCCAAATTAAAAAACACAGCTGTCCTTCAAGGACTGTATCTGATGAGCACAGCTTTGCAGGCAAACTGTACAAAGTTAAAAAATAAGCGTAAAAAACATAAATAAGCTTAAAGCTGTGGAAAAAGTCAGCTAAAATATCTTACTCTAAAAAATAAAATCAAGTTACAATCTCAAAATTGAGTAGCTAGTAAAAACTTAGTGTTTTATTAAATAATAAAAAACTAAAATAAATAACTTTTAAAAAGTGTGGGCAGTTAAGAGGAGCTTTTGTACAAATTAACAGCACACAGCTCAGAGGGGACTAAATAGTCAGAGGTAGTAGAAGTAATAAAGTGTTTAACATTCTCCTTAAGTGCTGGCTGAGTGTGTTGAAGGGGAAAAGTGTACTTTTTGGCCTCACAACCTTGGAGCTGCTGTGGTTAGAAAGGAGGCTACCAGCCTGCCCCAGTAGGACACAGCTGTGGACAAACGCGAGGTCCAGAAAGGCAAAGCACTGACACAGGGACACGATCGGTGCCATTGATGTGGATCAGGCTCCACAACAGGTGTCCCACCCCAGGAGCTGAACACGGGCCCTGGTGTCACATGGCCACTGACACAGACTGGTCCTATCAGCAAGTGTACCATGGAGTTCTCAGGAGCTGAATAGAGCATCCAGAGCACTGGGGGTCATGGGGACCCCATTGCTGGGTGAACTGTAGAGGCCTCAGGAGCTTCAGCCAGTGGATCTGGTGCAGTAAACCCCCAAGTCCCCAGTTACCTTCCCGCCTCCCCTCCACCAGCCAAAGTATTGTGACGTGGGGCTACATGTGTTACCAGGGACTTGCCCCTACCATTGGGCATGGTTTGGTCAGGACACCCCCTCTGTTCCTCTGAGCTCCTGAGACCCACCAGAGGCACAGAGAAATTAGTTTCCTGCCACTCTCCCCTCTTCCCTTCATAGTGGGGTTGTGGTGACCCTTTTGGAGTCAGAAGCTTTGTGCCACAAGCAGCCATTTAGGAACAGGCTCCTGGCCTAACTTCTCAGCAGCCATCTCAGTGGGAAAGCACAGGCATAGGCTTCCCTGTCTGGACTCTTATGATTCTGAATCCTCAGCCCTCTCTCCTGTTAGTCCTACCTGTAAGCAGACCAAGGGTCATAAACACGGACATAAAACAGAGAAATCCTGGAGGATGCCCAGGATCTCTTGTTCTCTGCACAGTTCTTTTGAGTCTATTTCTGAATAACTGTTTCTGTTCCTCGACGTCACCCCTGAGCACCACCAAAAAGGGGCTAAGGAGAAAGAGGCAGTCAGAGACAGAAATACCCACAAATATTTTCCAGTGGGCTCTAAAACTGACTCTTACGTTTCCATTTCACCCGCCATGCTTAAGGTTGCAAAGGAAGAATGAGGAAAAATCCAGCAAAGAGAAAACATCCACCCATCAAAGTTGTTCTTGTTGCTTTAGCTAAAATGGATGCAGCCTTGTCAACCCTTATCTAGGAGACTTCCTACCCAAAGTTTTCAGTGACAGAAGGGTGGAATCAACTCTCCACAGACCATGAGGCAGTCTTGGCAGCCCTTAGTGCTCAGTGGAGATCACTCTTTTTCAACAGAAAAGTAAGTACTTGCCCATAATGAGTCCCTGCTTTCTGACATTTGTGAAAAGGGCCCAGAGGTTCAGATCCAGAAAGTTTTACACCAATTCTTAGTACTGTATATAGTAATATGGAGAAGATTTGATTTCTTGTGCACATCAAGAGGATACACAGCAGGATCAGCATCGGTCAAAGTGTTCCTAGAATTTTTACAAGCAGGCCCATCTCTGGGGCTGCACTGCAACTGCACTCAAGAGTCCAGTTATATCCTCAATTCTGGCAACTGAGAGTTGGCATACCTGACCCCATCACCCACACGTCACAAAATACCTCAAAGCTACCACCCTAATCAGATCTCCTCCCACTCACAAGGCAGCTCCATGGGATCTCTTAATGTTTAGTGCATTCTTGGCTCCATTTTTTGAAATCCTGTCTGAAGTGTCCTGATGATTAAGGCCACATTTAGTGGCCATAACACCTGCATGAAAGGTATCAGAGTTGGGATCCCACTGTCTTCCTTCAATATTGTGATTTTTGTTTTGCTTTTTTGCCATAATGACAGGGTGGTACTATGGACAGATCCTTTGTTCATTCCTTAGAGAATTCCCTCTTCCTCCAATCCCAGGAGATTTTGCCCCCCCCCCTTTTTGCTCAAATCAGTTTATCCCAAAGAAAGGATTTGGTACACCTTTGACATCTGGAGGGCAATTCAGATCTATATTAAGAGAACAAAGTCCTTCAGTAAAATGTCCACTCTTATTCATTCTGATACACCGTAGGGTCAGGGGACAGAAAACTTCCAGATCCATGATAGCAAGATATATTACGGAGGGGGGATTTCCCCAGGCATGTAAAGTCAAGGGGAAAACTCCACCATTTCAGACTAAAGCGCATTCCACGAGGGCAGTGGCCACTTCATGGGCCGACAGGTCAAATGCACCCTATGAACGGTTTCGCTGGGTGCAAATCTTGAGCATCCCTACATACATTCGCAACATTTTATAAGGCTGAGACTTCAGTCAAGTGAAGCAGACTTCGGCAGGAGGGTTCTGCAAGCTGTAGCTCACTCTTAGCTCACCCAACAATCAGGGGTGATGGGGGTGTAGGGAGGGAGTACTGCTACAAAAATCCCATTACTCCTGAAAATCTCTCACTTCTCTGGGACTTTTCATTCAGGTAGAGGGATGGGTCCATAAAGACACTGCACCCTGTTCCTTTCATCTCCTTCTACCAGGAGATGTTTTTTCAATAGTATTGCATTGTTTTGTTTTGTGTTTTTCCCCTTCTATAGAGAAATCTAATGGATAACCACATTTGTACAGTTAATTGATGACCCTTGAGGTTATCCCAGATTATATGCACCTGTCAGAATGGACAGTTCTACTTCCTCGTTGTTGGGTTGATGTATAAGCTGTTAAAGTTTTATTCAGTTCTGACAACCTTCAGCTTTGGAAGCGACTCTCTGGAGGGGCTGTTCAGTGGGAGGAGTTATCTGGAGAGTCAGCCCAGCCAATCAAAAACATCTGCCTCTGGCTCCCACAGCGTGGGGGTCATCACAACTGATTTTATGGACCCACCCTCTACCCAGAACCAAAATGTCCAGGAAGCTAAACAAATTTTCTCATTTTGTGCTATTAATAGGGACATAGGACTGGAAAGGACCTCTTGGGTCGTTGAGACCAGTCTGCTGCTGTCCTAGGTAACCCCATCATATAATCCCATTAATAAACATGTCAATCTTCAGTTTAAGACTAGTTAGGTTTTTTCCCCCACATCTTCTACTGGGAGGCTGTTCCCAAACTTTGCTCCTCTGATGGTTAGAAACTTTCTTCTAATTTCCAGTCTGAATTTGGTCATGGCCAGCTTATACTCATTTGTTCTCATGACAACAGCCTTAAATAGATGTCCCACTCTCTGGTATTTAACTCCCTGGTGCATTTTGGGCGGATCTTGCAAAGGTGCTAAGTGCAGTGACGTCAATGCTAGTGGAGTGTGGATTCAGTCCATCAAGACTTTTTGTGCACTGTAATCATGAATGGCTGTCGTCAAGGTCCTGATTCAGGAAAACATCTCTACCCAGGGCAGCATGTAAGCACATAATGGGACTTAATGGCATGCTTAAAGTTAGGCACCTGCTTCTGTGCTTTCCTCAAAGATGGATGGACTAAAGCACCTGCTTAGTGTTTTCCTGACCTGGGCCCCCAGTATATGAGAGGAGGAGTAAATGTTACCTATGCTTCCTCTTCTGCATTTAACTGGACCATAATATCTTTGCCCACCTTATCCAACTGTTTTATTTTAAATGGCTGCATCAGTCGTAGGGCATGAAAGGAAAGGGCTGATGTTAAGAGAGCTCTAACTGCTCCCTGCCAACTCAGAAGAATGTCTCTGCTCTTGAATATTTAGGATAATTGCATATGAATTTTTCAGATATCACAAAGGTTGGACTGTCACAAAACTGGCCAAGAGCACTCTGTGTCAGCCATCAGTTAGTAATCTATCTAGACAGCCGGCATCTGAGCAGAATTAATGGCAGCAGATAGAAGGGCAGCAAATGTTAAAGTGATTGTAGCATTTACACCAAGGTGGATTCTGTGGTTCACCAGTTCTGACTTATTTTTGGTTCTCAGTTGCTCACAACTCTGGGGAAAAACAAGACTTGCTCACCCTGTACACTGAGTGAAGACTGGAGTGTGAGTCTTCACTGAAAATACTTTGATTTAGTTTTCTGTGAACTACGTAGTCTAGAAAACACTTTTTCAAATTGTTTAAATTTCTTGGGGTTAACCTCAAGCCGAAGGAGATCCAAAGTGGGCATTACCTTCAGACCAATACCTTTATTTGCTCTATATTAGTTCGAGTATATAATTTATGTACAAGATATAATTACACAAAACTTATAAATGAAATATTAATGTACAGACATTTTGCAATGATTTTGCATGTAGTCACAACTTAAAATCCAAGCTATATGTTCAAAAATATCATGGGGAAAGGCCTGATTTTTAGCTCTTGTGAAGCAAATTTGTAAGATACTGGTCCATATGAAAATAATTTAGCACTAAGAGTGACATAGACATCAAATGGAAAAAAAGGCACTGACAAGTAAAACATTTCCATAGCAGCACAGAATTAGAGAGAATACTAGAGGTTATTCTGGTTCTATTGAAAAGACATCTTAGTGTCTAGACATCTAAGTCCCAGTTGCTATACCATGCTCAGTGAGATGCTTTCGGTACTGACCTTTCAGCTAAGTCAGTGCCATTAGAATTCATACTCGTTAACATTTCAAACATTCATTTATTACTTTTAATTCTTAAAACAGTATATGGTGAATATGAAGGAAAAGACCTGTGTTCTCTGTAAGATAAGGGACCACTGAGACATTCTTGCCTTACACCACTAGACTCTCAGTACAGAACTTGCAAACAGCGCTTGACAAACTAAATTAGCATTGGGAAAGCAGTGGTGGCAGATAAGGGTGGTGGAATTTATGTATTGGGAATGGTAATATCATCCCTTAATGTTCATGCAATTAATTCACTAATAACACAGTCATATGCAGAGATGTGGGGGATTAAAGCATTTTAAGAGATTAAAGTACATCTCTCCTTTTGGGGTTTTTTCTGTTTAAATGTTTTATTAGTTTTAATAGTATACGCTGGTTATAGACCTTAAACGTTAACAGCATTGTGAGCCTGATCCAACTCCCATTAAAGTCAACAGACCAGATCCTCAGCTGGTATAAACTGGAATAGTGAGTAAACACTCTTCCCTTCCTATTGACTTCAATGGAGCAATGCTTATTTAAACCAGCTGAGGCTCTGGCCCAATGTGATTCTTTCCATTGACTTTTATGGGAGTTGGAGCAGAGATTGGACCAGATTCTAATGCTATAAAATAAAGAAGCATTAAAGTAGTAAAGTACTACAGGGATTAGCATTCTCTCTCTTTTCACATCTTTATGAATGATCCTGAATTTGGGCTAAGCACCCTTGGGGAGTAACATGCCTAAGGGTGGCAGAGTTAGACCATTCAGGCATGTTTGGTTTTCCTGTCTAGCTGTTCTCGTTTGCAGGGGTTACTTCTTGGCACTCGCTCCCCTGTTGAATGCTCAGGGCTGTCAGTCTCAGCTTCAATACTCCTGCTTCACTTTAGCCTTTTAATGTTATTAACACATCAGAGGCAAGATGTTTTTTAATCTCTTGGTTCAATTTTGCAGCCGAGAGTGGGCTGGGGGAAAGCGGTTGAGCGGGAGCAGTCCGAATCCTGCAGAGAAGGAAACCAAGAAAGCAAATGGCAGGGTGTGTGTACAACAATGACACTCCATGTCAGTTGTGAAAGGGGAGCGCTTTAGAGAGCAACGCTGCTCAGTAAATTATTCAGGAGTCAGTCTGCAACCACATTGCCTATCATTGCATATGGCAACTCAACATGTAAGGCAGCTGGGAGTGAGGAGATGAATAAAAAAGACAAGTGGCACTAAACAGCAGCCAAAGATAGTATAAAAGCAATTACATGAAATACAAATTGCATGTATTAATGACAACTTTTAGGTGCCTTTGTCGCTGAATTGATATGCAGGGTCAGAGGTTAATTACTTCAGGGGCCAGTTCAATGGCAGTAATGTGTGGACAGTTGAGGAGGTCCTTGACATGGCAGAAGAAAATTCTGTTGGGAATTCATCTGAGGTTCAGAACGATCACTCTCGGGGAGAAATCCTGGCCCCACTAAAGTCAGTGGCAAGACTTCAGGAGGCCTGAGATCTCAGTCGGCCTGTGCCATAGAAAGGAACTTGAGGCCCAAAGATGAATTGGCATAATTCTACTGAAGCCAGCAGAGTTTGTCCTATTGTGTTTGAGGCTTTATGGAACTGATTTCCCACTCCTCCATTCATTTACCTTGATCCTTTAGAAGCAAAACCTCACAAGACGTCAACTAAAAAAGCCACTGGGAGCTTGTCAGATTTCCTCTAGGTTCAAGCTGGAAAGTGAATGAGATGCTGTCCTTGGGTATAAAACGTCTGCCCAGTCTGCTGGCTTGGTATTAATAGAAAATCCCTACGCTAACACTCAAACTCCTTTCACGTGCTCGTCCTCGGAGCTCCCAATTGTGTTAGTTTTGGTAATCGGGGTACAAGTCAAATACAGGCTTGGAAGGAGCACAGTAAGCAACAGTGGATTGCAAGAAGATCTTCCTGGTGGAAAGCGGTTCTGAGACCCATGTGTTTCAGTATAGATGTGGAAATTGCAGGTTTCACATGGAAATAGCTGCCAAGCAAAACCATAAGATAAAATTTCACGTATCTCTGTATTGATCCACCCGGTTACCTTCATCCAGGAAAGTTAGTCATCTTATACCCTGCAGCCCCTCTGCACCACCACAGGCTGAAGTCTCGCACATTTCACAGGCTAAGCAAGGTCATTCTAGGTCGGTGTTGGATGGGATCAGTCTAGGGGTAAAGGAATGGTCTTGGTGATCCTTTTACTTGTGAGCTGGTAGTGACTCAATGCTCTAGCTTGGTTTAGGGGGATATGGAGGTGCCACTCTTCAAATGAGCTCTAAAGCTGAAGTCCTGTCCATGTGGGGTCAGATCTGGCTCCATGGGTTAAAGGCAGAGTAGCCTATGAGCTTCTCTGATCAGCAGCCAAAGAATCTGAAATCCCATTACAGTGGACCCATAGAAAGTAAGTTTATTTTATGCCAGTTTTACATCTCCTTAATGACCAGTTGACACAATTTTATTAATCTGTATTGATTCCTTTTATATGTAAACTGGATACTTCAGCAAAAACTGAATGATAAAATTACGGCAGAATTAGTCCGGTAAATGAGTATAGCATATTGGTAAAAGATCATCACGTGCAAAATCCTAAATTAACAGCATCGAAAGGCAACTTGATTACAGTATAACGATTAAAAGGAGACAGGTTATTGTTTCAATAAAACAATTAACTCATTAAGAAGTCACATGCAACAAGTAAGCAGAATCTGCCATCCATGGTAGGTGAAAATAGAACATTGATTGGTCAGGAAACTAGCAAAGCATTGAGACATGAATTTTTATCACCACAAACTTTTGAATATTTAAGTGACAGACAAGTAAAGAGAGTCATGAATAAAGAACAGTCAGTGCAAATGCTCGGCTGTGGAACATCAACTTCCAATCTTTTACAAATATTTATTATAGCGCAGTTAATAAAAATTAAAGCAAAAAAAGGGACTTCACTTTACCACTGAAGTAACCATCTAGGACACTTAAAACTAGAGTTGGATCTGAATCACAAAATTTGGCTCCAGATATTCCTAGACCTGTGGGGTAAAAGGATCAGGGGGTTGATTTGGACTATTCAAGACTAGATTGTGTCAAAATCAATAACTGTACAAATACAGGACCAGATCCTGAAATTGATTTGGGATAGGTGTGCCTTGTGCTTGCGTGGAGCCCATTGGCTTAAAGGATGCTGCCTTGGTGGACGTCATGTGTGAGTCCCCTTGGAGTGAGCCAGATAGGCTTTGTTTACACTGCACGCTAAGCCCTGGCTCTGACTCAGATTTGAGCCCAAGCCCCTGCTTCTGTCCACACACACGCATCCGTCTGACTTGGGTCAGCAAGCTCTCAGGACCCGGGTCCTAGTCTTATGGTAGGGGGGGTAGAGTGGGTCAGAGCCCGAGTCCCATTGGACTCTGGTCCAAGCCCTCTTTCATTTTGCAGGGTGGATGCAGGTCAAGCCGCAGACCTGAATCAGAAGGTCTGTGTAGTGCAGTATGGATTTGTTAGCATAGCTGTGAGACGCGGGTCCAGCAACTGTAAACCCAGCTTTATAACGCAGTGTGGATTCTCAAGCAGTCCACAAGAGTTCAGTGAAGTGTTGATGTCTCCATAGATGCAAAGATTGGCCTACACAGATCTGGTTGCAAGATGGGGGCCGTCGGCCACAGGTGGTATTCTTTTTATACCAAAATCAGGTAAAGAGTAAACTCTTCTTCTTCTAGAGAAACTCCTCTGATTAATGTCAGTGGCTCCAGGATGTCCCTTGCTCCACTCAGCTACGGACAACATACTTTTCTCTGGGAATTCAAAAGAAATGCAGCTATGGCAGCATGGTGGTTCGCTTTCCAGTGAGGACTGTGGGGTATCATAACAAAATGAAATGGGATCTTCCCAGGCACACTGACGTCAGTTTAGCAAGAGAAAGATTACCCCTTACCCCCCCAGTCTATCAAGCTGTAAATCAAAGCAAAGGTTATTTTCTACTGCCAGTAGTAATTCCTTAATGATTGTTAGGGAAGGAGAGGGCTTGTCAGCTTGCTGTGCCTGAGCTGACCGCATTGATCACGCCCCTTGGCAATATGTGGTGCAATGTGTATTGTTCTGACGGCTCCGGGACTAGTGCTCGAGTCAATGTGCAGCCGGCCTGTCAGTGGCTAATGCCAACAATTCAGTGGTTATGTTCTGAACAATAGCAACAAAGAAATGATAATCCAGATCAGACAACTCGGCGTGAGCGCTGAATAATGAGCTTTGTCGTGGGTTTTACAGCTCCCCCAAACCACAGTGGTTCTACATCACATTTCCTAGATTGAGGGTGAAGGGGTCTCAACCTCTTCCATGCTGGGCCACTGCCTCCATCTAGCAAGTAACTAGCTAAGACCTTCCTCCTGCCTAGAGAAGATCTAGCCAGCACCTCCCTCCCATTCAGCATTATTGGAAAGGCAGGGTGCTCCATACCCCCAACTTGAGACCCTAGTCTTAGATTGTAAACTGTTCTGGGCATGGTCTGTCTCTTTACTGTGCAGAGCTCTGCACAATGGGGCCTTGATCCTTACTGGAGCACATGAGCACTATTGTAACATACATATTAAATAAAAAAGCCCACGTTTTAGGTCCATATCCTGCATCAGGGGCTGTTAACATGGACCACTGCACCCTTGCAGAGGTCACTTGAAGTCAACAGTTGCTGGGGTCAGCACTAACAGCACTGGGGACATATTGCTTATTTATATTGGACACAAAGGGCTAAATGAATCCCAGCTGTAACTCCATTAGCTACACGGAGTTAGAACAAGGATACTGGCAACTGGCAGAGGCACAGGGAGGGGTGCAGAGGGGTTACAAAATTCTCCTGAGTCTGGTATGTGCATTCTGGTTCACCAAAGAATGTGGTGTGAGGTCTTAAATAACAGCTGGTGTCATGTTGGTCATCAATGTCATTGCAAAATGTATGAATGGATGTTGTGTAAGGAATTATGTATATAGCCTGAAAATAATGTCACTGACACCTAGGGCCCATTATATAGAATAACATTTGTCAGACAGCCGAAATAGTAAAATCAAAAGTAGTAATAAACTAGTCCTAAGACTGGGTTTTTGAGGACCAACACTGGGCCTGCTGCTGTGAAACATCCAGAGCAAGACAAGATCCCTGCTGCACAGAGGCACAAAGCAATACCAACATGGAATATACAGAGCAGGATGGTATTGATGTGATTTCAGGATGTGAATTTTGCAATCAAAATAAGATATTGAATGTATCTAGCTGACCTACCAGAGAAAAAAATCATACTTCTACTACGATATTGTTCTCTGGTTAGAGAATTATGAAGCGATACTGCTTTAAACTCCCTTCTCCCCCGACAATAGATGGGCATTCCTTGTCATTGCTCTGGAGGTCTATCTGACCAGCTATGCAGGGGCTGTCTGAATTGAGGATTAATGTAGTTTTGTTTACTGGAGTAACTGGACTCACTGTGTGTACATCAATTTCCCACACATCACTGGGAGACAGACCCTGAAAACGCCAGAGTTTCTCTGTTAGGGTGATAGGTCTGAGAATTTGGAAGGGACTCTGATTTTGGCACTTCTAGATGTCTTGTCAATTGTGTGTCTCATTAGGTTGGAATAAAAACAATTCTCATGTTAAACTTCAGAGATCTGAAAACTGGGGCAATACTCATCTGTGCTCAAACACACCAGACGAGGCAGTGTGCTGATTTAATGAAGCACAATGATGTGATTAATATTTGTTACATTTTACTTCCCTTTTTAAAATACAATGTAATAAAAGCAGTTCCCTGTGAAAGAAGAATGCTAATGTGCAATAATGCACTACTTTACATAGTAGGGGACTAGATTCTTTATATGGATTGAATTCACCCACAGTTTTAAAAAAAATAAAATGCATAGTATTTGAACTACTGCGCAGCCCAATTAAATCAAAACCTAGTGAGGGAATAACCCTGCTGGAAGATTACCCTTCCCTTCACTAAACCTCAAAGACTAAGACAAAGAAGCTCTTCTAAAGATATGCCTGCCATAGGGATAAAGTGCTTAAGGAAGGCATCCTGTGTGCATCAAGTTTGAGATTAAAAGGTCTCTGCTGCACTTTATCTTAAATTACTTTATAAAAAGAAGCATCACTCCAGGATGAGCTCTGGTAGTGTCTGTTGCCTGCCTAAGGACTAGATCATCATTAGCAGTGGCCCTTATCTAGCCTTTGCCTATGCTGCAGGATTTCTAATGCCACCCAACCCATTGGAATGTAATGCTTCCATTTTAATTATGTTTAATCTTTTGCTACTGTAGATCCAGCTGTATACATTATTTAAGAGGTAGAAAGTTTTTCCTCAGTAATTAATGACAGGTTTGTTAGATATGGTACCAGCCTGAGGCTTTGCTTTCCATACACAGTTCTCTAACAATCTCATCATTACCTAATATAACAACCAGCCGCCATCGCTTTATACAATTCTAATCAATAGCTCATACCAATAGCACTTGAGGAGGAAAGATTGTGGTAGCATTGGATGCACTTGTTATCGCTGACAGATCAGAGGTTGCTTCTTGACAGCATCCGGCCCATTTTTTCAACTAATCAGGAAATACTGTGTGATATCCGAACCTAACAAACTAACTTCTTTTATGTCTGACCTTGACCAGATTTTAATCTTGAAAACGATGTATTGCCATACACCTAATATATTGTAAAATATGTACAGTAGGCCAAGAAAACCCATGCTGGTAATAAATACTTCACAAGGGCCTCTTTCTCATTCCCCTTTCTTCCATTGTCTGCTTGATAAGGGAGTAGAGTCCTACCATTAAGCGTACTGCAGGAGTCTTTACGAAGGGTTCATTTTCCTCCTACATCATTTGAAGTACCATAGGTCACCTTAATAGGAGCCCTTGTTATACTTCTGAGCAATGAATCCTTTCCCCCATCAGATACCCATACAGTCAGTCTTGTCAGTTCTAATCAAAGGATCTTTGGTTTTTCAGATGATGGATAAACACAGCTGTTTTGCCAAAGTTCAGCAGTGAAAGCACTTCAAAGCTACGATAGTGGCTTGCCTGGATTAGTAGAACGTGTCTTTGAACATGGCAGCAAATGTGCAGTAGTTCAACACTTTGGATTTAATTTAGTCAAATCATAAACCTAACCAGAGTGTGGTCTCTAGAGGTTTGGATTTTCCTATGTCTCTAACCTAAGTATATTTTAAAAATGATGTCCAGGATAAATACCCCTCCCCACACACCTTCTAAATCTAAATGAATGATGTCCTCTGTCCAAAGATTGTTCCTATTATAATTCCTTCTTTTGCATAGTATGCAATGAAACTGAAACCCATTTGGAAATCCTTCCGTCTGGGTCCAGGGAAACCAACACAAACATAAAGGAAGGACAACTTCCTACAGTGCATTGTGCAGTTATTTTTTTTTATTTTTTTAATATCTGGCAAGACAGGGCCAAAGTCTAGAAGGTTCCAAAGCAGCATGTTGTTTGGACAGAGCTGGCAGCAGTGGAAACTAGAAACTAGAGACAAGAAAAGTCAAGACGGGGGAGTAGGAGAATGTCTAGCCCAGCAACAGTAAACTCATGGTGCGACGTTCTAACCGCGTGTTGTGGTCTTTGTGTCATGATGTTGCATTTATGCTCTGTTGAAACATTGCAACAGGCATTACAGTGCACCAGGAGGCTGCTGGGGTGTGGCTATGTTCAGACTCCGTAATGTCATGGGATAACAAGAGCTAGCAGCTCTGCTAGGTTTGAGAACCGCTAGTTTAGGAGTCAGTTGCATGACCCCGCTAGCCTTCTGACGCTCCTGTTGACATTTTTTTTTCATAGCAAAAGGGGAACACATTTCTTCCAAAGAGTGCTGTGGGTGAGGGGATTGTTTTCTCTTAAATGGAGACTTTAGAGCGTACAGTTTTTGGTGGGCCCACTTACAAAGTAGGGCTGCCCACATCCTCAAAGAGGAAATACAAGCTCCCGTATATTCATACTGAGGCCAACTTCAAGCCTTAAAAACAAAACCCAAACCACTACTATGGCTCAAATCCTGCAAAAAGCCCTGGACAAGTGCAGGGGTCCACCACTCAGAGTTCTTTGCAAGGCCAGGGTTTTAGGCCCTAATCCCTCACTTCCTCCAACCTGGAGGGCTCCCCCAATAGTGTTGACGGCTTTATAATGAAAAGTGCAGTTCTGCTGTCAATGTCTGCTCTAGATCATGGAGACATCAGGGTTAAAATGATGGGAATCCATAATTTGCTGTGATCTGCAGATAGCAATGATTAAAACTCCTGTTTTGGCAGGCCTGCTTCATGACTCACAAGGTGCTAATGCATTGGCATAGCTGTATATAATTTATTCGGGGCATTAAGTGAGTTAGAAAACAGATTAGGAAATGGAGAATTCTGAGCACTGAGAGAGGGCATTCACCCTTATGCTGTGAAATCTGCACTATTCTCCCTCCTAGAAAGTGGAACTCTTGGGTACACGTGAATGGCCACAGTCAGTCAACTGACCCTCATTTGCTTGTATGCTATAAGAGACTGAGTGAATGCTTCCTAGCTGTCATTTTACCTGAGAGTCCTGCTTTCAAAACTTGAAGGCCCTTTAAAATGCAGCTCCTTTCACATTGCTACCCCACGTATCTTGCTGTCAAAATTATTCAGACTTCTTAAGGAAAAGGTGGAGAGTGCATAGAACAAGCCAAAAGAATTATGTTTTTCTGATCTTTTGCTCCTGACAGCCTTGCTGATGTGCAGTGAAATATAAATGGCTTAAGGCATGAGTCACTATTAAACATTAAAGAGAAAAAATTCAGCTATTCATAAATTAATGTTAAATCTGTTTTCTGCAGCCCCTGTAAAGCTTGTGGTAGCTTACTTGCCTGTAGTTAGAAAAGAGAAATGCTCTCTGAAGAATCATATTCCGTCGTTTCTGTTGGCAGCTATTAAGAACAATATTTAAAATACCTTTAAAAATTGTATATGTAATTCTTGGTGAAGTGACATTGCATTTTTTCATTAAGTCATCACCCTGTAGTGGGACTGGAATTTGTGACATACTAATTAACTCTGATTTAACACAACTATTATTTTGGGACTTACTGGTTGGAGAGCATTGTCTCATATTATATAGCAATTAATATCATTAAGGAAAACAAGTTAAGTAAAATGGGAAGAAAGTTAACATGGCAGTTCAGGAATACAGATAGGATTTTGTTTCTTTATGCTAAGTAAAATAAAGGATCTGTAATTTACCTTTATCAGAGGAGGTAAGGGGACAGAATGTGCTGGACTTAATAAAACTACTCAGGGTGGGTGTAATTCACTCCTTTTGAAGAAGGCAAGATCAAACCCCATGCACCATGTAAATCCCACTTAAACCCTGTTTTTGGTCTTAAATGGGATTTATGTAGCATAGGCCTTGAGCTGGCCACAGAAGTGATTTTCACCCCACGTCCCAATCTCTGAAGACATTACTTAGTCCAAACTCCTGTGGAAGTTAAGGATCTCAGGAGTAAGTCCCAAGGGTGGAAATATAGATTCCAGGGACAGAAGGAACCATTGGGATTGTCTAATCTGAGCTCTAGTAGAACACAGGCCAGAGAACTGCCCCAGAATAATCCCTAGAGCGGATCTTTTAGAAGATCATCCACTCTTGATTTTAAAATGGTCAGTTATGAAGAATCCATCACGACCCTTGGGAAATTGTTCCAGTGGTTAATGACCCTCACTGTTAAAAATGTACACCTTATTTCTAGTGTGACTTTGTCTAGTTTCAACTTCCAGCCATTGGATCGTGTTATGCCTCTCTCTGTTAGATTAAAGACCCCATTATCAAATATTTGTTCTCCATATAGGTAGTTACAGATTGTAATCAAGCCACCCCTTAACCTTTTCTTTGTTTAAGCTTTAATAGATAGACTGAAGGTGCTGAGTTGTTCTAAGGCAGGTTTTCTAATCCTTTAAGCATTCTTATGGCTCTTCTCTGGACCCTTTTCAATTTATCAGTATCCTTCTTGAATTTTAGACACCAGAACTGGACACAATATTCCAGCAGTGGTCATACCAGTGCCAAATACCGAGGTAAAATAACCTCTCTCTGGCTACTCAAAAGTCTCCTATTTAGGATCACATTAGCCCTTTGGGCCACAGCGTTGCACTGGGAACTCATGTTCAGCTGATTATCCACTACGACCCTCAAACCTTTTTCAGAGTCCCTGCTTCCCAAGATAGACTCTCCCCTTGTGTATGGCCTGCGTTCTTTCTTCCTAGATGTAGATATTTACATTTAGCTATATTAAAACACATATTGTTTACTTGCACCCAGCTTACTAAGTGATCGAGATTGCTCTGTGTCACTGACTATTATTGTTTAAAGGCTTTATTGGTAAAGAGGAATATGTATTTACTGTGTTCCTGCAGTGATCTGATTCCTATATACCTATTCAAATAGGCTTGTTACAAAAATTTCTCTCCAAAAATACTCGTGAAATTCTTGATTACCATGAAGTTTTACAGGAGATTTTGAGTTAACCACCCAAACTAATTAAGTGAAATTATCCTAATTTGTTTATTATGTTAATGATTTGAGTTAATTTATAGTAATTTAGCATGTATTACTAAAGATTTATTATGTTTCCTACAAAATGACTTAAGAGCTATAAATCCCATGGTTAAATGTAATTAGTGGAGACATATTTATCGAAAGGGATAATTACATCTGATAAAAGTTCTTCAGTTAGGCTTAATTAAAACAGATTATTCCTCCATAAATGAAAAATAAATATGGTAATTTACTGAGTAGATTTTCATTGCAAAAATGAATATCTCAGCATTTTAATATTTTAAAAGGGGTGGGAAAATAAACTAAATAGTTGATTGGTTCCCAATAAACTATGATTAATAATCCCTGGGAAATCGATACTTTACAGGAGTAAACAGTTTGCTACTTAATGACCGATGAGTAGAACCTGCTCAGAAAAAGCAGCCACTGACTCGTTTTTAAGTGGGCAGTTGTGGTTTTGAACCACAATGAAGAAAGGGTTCGGAAAATTAAATTTTTTTCCAATGAGACTAATCCTGGCTCATCTAAGAAGTAGTGCTGTGGGGGAAAACGGATGTTAAGCACCTGGGAAGTAATTTGTACTGATAGTAATGTGAGCCATGCTCTCTGTAAGATATATAGTAAATTTACAACTTTTTCTGAGGCTAACAGAATGTTTAATACACATCAGTACACATGCAGAGATTAAACTGTAAATCTGTGTTTTCATAATTTATATATGAATACTATGTAAAAGCACTTTCCCTGGGCCCTTATTTGTAAATCACACTGCAAACAGTAGAGCATAATTTAGAAAGGCAAAAAATTAGATGCACAGCCAGATTCTTTCCTACCCCAAAGTCTGCTCAGCAAACCGTGGGCAGGGGCATCAAGGAACCAACTGGTTTTGACACCTTCTTTCTCAAGCTGTCCTTTCCTTAGAGGAAGCCAGGAATTTCCCATCAAAACGTTTTTTCAATGGAAAACGCAATTTCTGCAAAACAAAAACGAGATTGAAATCAAAACAAAACATTTCGTTTTGTGGCAAAATGTTTGTTTGACCCAGAATGATTTTTTTTTTACTTTTTGATTCACTGAAAATTTCAAAACATTTCATTCTTGGTTCAACCCAAAATTATTTTTTAATTTTTTTTTTAATTTTCCAGAATTGACAGAAAATCAGAACAGAAAATCCCTTATTCTGCCAGCTCTGCCTGTGACAGCATGTGTCAATTTTCTCATATACCGTATATAGTGATGCAAGATCTCTGACACCATGCCCTCAGATCTACTGGGGCAACTGGCTTACAGAATCGTTGACAGATGTATCTGGGAGGGAAGTGCTGGGTCTGGGGAACACGCAGTGGGGTTGATTTTGCTAAAATGTTGAGCGATTCCAAGGCAAACAAAACTGAAATGGCCATGTCGGTGGCTGCTGGGTCACTCAGTCTCCCTTTTGTCACAGCGGCCAAAGGGGTATGCAGGCAATGAGCAGCAGCATAAGCCAACTGCCAGAGCTGGGATCAGCCATGTATCTTGGAGTGTGAGGAGGGAAGGAAGAGAGAAGACTCTGTTTGTAGGGTTAAGATAGCTGGCTTTCAAAGGTGCTATTCAAGAGTAGAGGTTGCTTCCATTGACCACTCTGTTTTAGAGCTTACAAGGAGAAAACCTGAAAGGGTAGTGGGCCAGGGACTGTAGCTGGGGCTACAGAATGTGTCTGCATAGGGCTTAAAGGAGAGGACAGAAGTTGGCCAAGGGTCCCAGGAGCTGTGCTGGCTACGGTGCAGGGCTGAGGGAGCTGGTGAAGCATAGCCAGCGCAGCGGTGAAAGCTTTCAATGATGCTCGTGCTTCCAGTACTCAGAGCTTGTCAGGCTTCTAGGCCCTTGCAGCTTCACAGAAAAAGGAGAGACGCCACGCCCCAGAATAGACTCCTGGGGGATTCACCTGGGATGTGGGCTCAGGTCCCTGGTCCAAATCAGGCGGAGCAGGGCCTTGAAGCCATGTTTCCTGCTGGTCTATTCTGGGGTAGGTCTCTCGCCTGGTTTTGACCAGAAGTTCCGTCCTGGACCTGAGAACCCTTTTCTGATGGAGATTTTGTCAGATGCGCCATGTTCCTGTGAAGATTTTTGTTTAGAACAACTGATGTTTTCCAACAAAAACCTGGCTTAATCAAAAAATTTCCTACTGCCAGGAGGGGAGTGGATAATACTTGGAGATTGGGATTATGTTGGCTGTGGGGGGGTCCCCTGACCATGGAATTTTCCTGCCTTGAGGTTGTGAGGAAATAAATGTGTTGTGTTGTTTTGAGGAATAAATACACTTGCACACTGTCAACTCTGCTAACAGATTGCATGTGGATTCCTGCAAGGTGTGAGACATTTACAGTTATGTTCCTGTGTTCGATATTGAGAGACCATTGTATTCATCAAGTCAAAGGATTACTTCACTTATTTTCAGGTTAAATCCTGAACAAAAGTATCCCTAATACTCTCTTCATTTTGGGGCAATGAAAGAACCAGTCTTTCCCCATTCGCTGTTCTATCTACATTTTTGTTGACTTTTTTGTCACTAATGTTTGCTATTTCCACGCTCCTTGAAGAGCTTTTGTTCACTCAGATGATTTCCGCAGCTCCTTAAACCTCTTGAGTATAATGGTTACAGGACAAGAAACTGCTGGTGAAATCAGATCTAGGTCTGACTTGTTAATTATTGCAGCAGATGCTCACACCTTCATTCCTTCCTTCAGTACAAATCCTGATTCTAAGCCTTCGTTCCTAAAAGCCAAAGGGATCAGCACACTCCATGGCTTCTTCCAGCGGGGGTCAATATTTTATTAGTCAATCATGACTTTAAAAAATGCATGATGCATTTATTTATTTATTCAGTGAAAGTTCAGCCTCATTTTATGGACCATTTTCTTTTTATTCCCTGTCTGGTTTTGTTTGCTCAAAATTTGGCATGAATGCAAAGGATTTGAGTCCTGGTTCAATATTATGATATTAATTGACTCTCATCTCCAAGATAGCAGCTATGCCTCTGTGTTTGAAATCCATTTCTTTGGGCCATGTAAGATTTATGCCATAATTGATTTCACAGTCCATACCCACAAAAGGAACTTTGCTTATCTCCATGTGTCAAACATAGTGGAGGCAAATTAATCCCTGGTGCAACGTCAGTGGCGGTCGGTACGATTACACAGGCCCTTTGTGCATTGTCTGACGCTGCCTGTATGGAGGAGAAGATTCAGCTGCTCTCATGGCCTGAATCCCCCTTGCCCTGGACAGCCCTCTATAAGAACTCTATAGGTAGGAGGGTTGAGGACAGAGTGGTGCACCATACCATCAATGGAGCAGGAAACCTACAGGAAAGTTATTGCTTCCATAGGGAGCTCCCTGTAACTTTGCAAATTCCCTTTGGAAGGGATTCCGTGAACACCCACAGCCTGGGGAGTCCCCAGCAGTGCAGCTTCAGTGGTACTGTGCTGCCAAGGGGACCAGACAGGCACCCACGAGTAGCGCATAGAATCAGAGAACTGGGAGAGACCTTGAGAGGTCTAGTCCAGTCCCCTGCACTCGTGGCAGGACTAATACTCGATAGGCCTTCATGCAATGTAGGCTGGGTCTCTGGCAGGTTTCCAAGATCCACCGGTGTCCAGGAAACGCTGCCCCAATGGAAGAATTTGATTAAAGCCTGTGTCAGGAACCACATGGAATTTCTCATTTCCCCCTATGAGCATCTGCTCCATGGGCAGAAAGGGTGAGCTGGGACAGAGATTATACAAGGGGGATGGTTTGTGTTACTATGATGTCTCTGGCACTCCATTTTTATTTAATCTTTATATGGCAATAGTGACTGGGCGTCCCAGTAAGGATCAGGGCCCCAGTGTGCTGGGCGCTACAAACATATACAAAGACATTACCATTGCTCAACGAAAATGAGGTCTAAGAAAATGAGACATGCAGGATGGGGGGAGTTGGATGCGCTCATATAGATATAGTTTTAAATGCACATCACCACATTGTCCAAATCCCTCTGCAAGAGTCATTTCTTCAGTGATCCCCACAAGAAAACAGCAATAAGAACAATCCAGATCTACTTGTTTGCTACTCTGCACTTCCTCTTGTGTCCCGGCTACCTTCTCTGTCATGTTTATATCATAAAGTCTTCAGGGCAGGGAATATCTGGGCCAACTCCAGTTCCCATTGATGTCTGTGGCAATTCACCCCTTGACTGCAATGGGGGCAGAATTGATGTATCTGTTTTTGTTTTTGTTTTATATGGTGCAAAAACATTGTCAGCACCCAACACATAATCCACATGAATGCTATCAGGAACTGGGAAAATGATCTTTACTGGGTATTAGCCAAAGTCCAATGAAGTCAATGGGAAGATTTCCATTGATTATAAGAGCTTTGAGTCAAGATCCTGGTTCAGTGTCTGACCCAAAACCATACAAGGTGCATTCAGATCCCCTGTACTGAGATTTCAAAATGCTTGTGTTCGAGACTATTCTAGACCCATAACAAATAATATGAATAATTACTCTCTCAGCGTATGTGCAACATGCCCAGCCATTTGATGGTGACATCAGCCAGGTGGAGAGCCAGTAGCCTGCCTTTGAAATAAGTCACTGGGCGCTCGTCAAGAATATGTGACATAGTCTGAAGTTGACCACAGCTGCATTGCAAGTCATTAGAAAAACCCCATTTCAGGAGATTGGCCGCACAGTTGCCCTGACCTATTTGAAACCAGTTCAGAGATGATGACAGGTGCCTTGGCAGATCAAAACTTGGTGGACAGCCGGTTGGGTCAGTGACGAGAAAGTGATTAACAAATGTCATCGCTGACCACTCATTACAACAAACAGATTTCACCATCATGTCCTATGGTGGCATAAGTGACCGTAAAGGGCTTCTAGAAGACAGGCGAGCTGGCGGGTGGTTGAAAAGGTCTGCGTACAAAGGAAGGTCGCTGTTCTCATGGATCTTGCCCAGCAGCAAGACAGAGGCCTTTTCATGGCGAATATGGGGCGGTGCTATGTTACTAAGTATTGGCAGCCATGGCAACGGCGTTGCACATAAAGTCCCAGTAACAATACGCATAGCTTTGTTAAGCTCTCCATTGACCAGCCTTATGTGAGACGAGCGACATCAGACAGGAGTGTAGTCCTCTAGATCACTGAAATATTTGCATGCCCTCAAGGCCACTATTGTATCCATTGCTAGGATATAACTTGACATTTTGAACAATTAGTCTCTCCGTTATTTAACATAACATAAATTGAATTTATTGTTATGTAAACTATGGAATGTAGCAAAGGTCAGTTACAAAGTTCAGCACATTTCCTAGCTGTCTTTACCAGATTTCAATTAACTCTTTAAAATCTCAGTACAGTACAGAGGCTCCTGAAATGACTTCAGACAAACATTCTGAAACTTAATTAACTTTGACTCTAAATATTAAATTAGATTAACCTTCCATACCCCTCATATAAATGACAGCACATTGGCAGAAGATAAGTAAACAGTGTTTTATGTACTCTTCAAACTACTGTGCTGCATGCATATTATTATTATTTGAGTCACCATAGTGCTTATCTATGGTAACTATAGGTAGAGAGGTGAAAGTAAACAATAGACAAAAATTCTCTTGTAATAGTTTTAAACAGCATCTAAAGGAAAGAGTAATATAATGCACAGATGATGAAAATTGCAGCAACCATGCATCACTGGTTGCATAAATGTTCCCAATCTGAAATGCAAGTGCCCATAATTTGGTAACAGTGTGGTTTAAATGGGTTGTTGTCTTTGCAAACGATGAACCTAAATATAAAAGAATACGATGCTGCTTTTTTTTTAATTTCTAGAATGTAGAGATCAAATCAAAACACTCAGATCTAGTCCATTTCCCCTCTTTCCTTTTTTCTGGTTAGTTATTTATGGGGATGTTTTTAAAGAAAAAATATCTTCTTATGGGACACAGAGCAGAGCAAGGAAATCAGTCATGCACAGTACCTTTTAAAATGTTATTTCTGTTGTGATTCCCCTTAGTGAACTGACCCACAGCATCAAGAAGTGGTTCAAATCCCAGTTCTGTTGAAAAGGCTGAGATATGAATGACATGAACGAAGAGTCATGTTTGCATATCTTGGGTTCACTAGGCAATTGGGTCACTTTCCTTCCTGAGTCCCAGGATTAACAACCTTCCCAACAGGGATTTAAAAAAACAGCATCCCTCCACACCCTGCATTCTGCTCCACTGGGACTCAGTAAACCTTGTTATCTCTTGCCTGACTCACTGCTTGAGTAAGAGAGGGTTTCTCTGGAAGCACTTTGTACAAAATAAAAACCCACCAAACCTGGCCATGTCTCAAACACAAGACTCTAGTGAAATAACTATATCAAAACAGAGGCAGACTATAAAGAGGCCATGAAACAAAGATTAACAAAGATTTCTTTTGGGGAAAGGGATAACTAGTGAGTATTGTAGTAAGAAAATTGAGAAGCCATTTGTTTTTATAAGGTGACAATGGGTGACCTTCTCACCATGCATCCGATGAAGTGAGCTGTATCTCATGAAAGCTTATGCTCAAATAAATTGGTTAGTCTCTAAGGTGCCACAAGTACTCCTTTTCTTTTTGTGAATACAGACTAACACAGCTGCTACTCTGAAACTTCTCACCATTGTGATTGTGGTTTGACTCTAATTCTGATCCCATTTAAATAAGAAAAGGGTTTTGTTTTGAATGTGTAAACTCCTGGGAGCAGTAAATCTTGACAGCTGGTTTCTTGTGTTATCTACTGGTATGTTGTCTGAGTGGTGGACAAGGACATAAAATACCCAAGTTGCTTGATCCTGATTGGTACTGAGGTCTGTAACACCCACTGACTACAGTGTGACAACTGCTGATGCATGGTGCACAAACAATGAATTAGAGGGGCTGCATCACTTACCCAACATCTATCATGGCAGCAGCATCTGGAGACATCAAGCACATCCATCTGCCATCAAGATGAGAAAGAGGCCAGTCCATAACCATCGCGTCCGCTGTTTGTTGTTGAACTCCACAGGCGTGAGGATGGGGGAGCTCAAGAAGCCTCAACAGTAAAGGTCTAAGGTGAACTTCCTGTGACCACAATGCATCTATTGTAACAAAGAAGGTTCTTTCATTTCATATGTTTGTTCTGGGGGCATGCAAGAACTGTTCCGGAGGGAGACTAGGGGCCACAGATCTGAGCTGTCTAGCTGCCAACTCACAATGTGAGTTGAATGTGTGTAGCCTCTCTTAGGATCTGGCCCCAAATAACCTACCCAGAGTAACTGGGCAAACTGACCTGTGAGTACCAGGGCCACATCATATTACTTAATAGTTTATTAAATGTAAACAAAACCTTCCTTTTTACAGACACAGAGAAGAGAGAGTCATGCTTTATATTATAAAAGGTTAACAAATGATTAACAGATGTTTTAATAAATAGTTAATCGTAGATCGGTATAGGATCCAATAGGTTCCTTATGACCATACCAAACATCTTCTGCTGATGTACTTCTAACCATCTATAAGATATAACTATCTATGATAGGTTTATAACAGCTAGAAATAATTTATTAACCCTTTACTAACCCTTTGGAACCTTAATATGCAATGTCACTGAAGAGAGAGCCAAAGACTTGCTAACTTTCTCCTGGACCTGGGACAGGGTAGAGGGCAGATGGTGCCCTCTTTAGAATGCTGATTAGCAACATATAAGGGAAGGATTCTTTGTCTGAAGCCAAGGAAACACAACTCCTCTTTTCCGAAACAACAACATTTCTAAGTGAAAAGAGTTTATCCTAATCCCTGCAATCAGGGTGTTAGGAACCCAGAACTCCACCAAGAAAAGGGCTTTCTCTGCAACTCTTTAGGGTTACTCAGGCAAGTCAGTTTTTTCAATGGCTTAAATAACAAAACCATTGAATATTCTTCATCTGGAGTAAAAATAGACTGAGCTTCCTCTGTACAGTTTTGCTGTGGGATCTAGTGGATCACGCAGTTCCAGCCCTGTGGGGACCAGCTTTCAGAGGAGCAGAGATCCAACCTAGTTCAGGCTCCTGAGAGCCAACCCAGACCCCACAGGATTCCAGATCTGAGAGCCAGGAGAGGACCCTGCCCCACCCAGGAGTGAAGACTCCATAAGGGACCCTTTTAGTTGAAGCTGGCGAAAATTCACAGCACTGCAGCACTGGTCTCTGGACTCATCCCCAGCATCCCATCTGCCTGGCAAGGTACCAGGGAGGGACCTGGGGAATAGGAAGAGCTGGGAGTGTGAGAAGGTGGGAATTTGTTGATGTGTTAGTACCTAAACCTTTCTTTCCCCAGATCCAATTCTCCTGCTCCCAGTAAAGTCCCCGTGTTATATTGTTTTGGGGTGTGTCATGTCTTTGCTGGGGTTTGTGCTGATGTACATTGTTTTTTCTTATGTACTGGGCTTTATACTCCTTGCCGGCAGAGGTAGCATTACTCATTTTCCCAAGGGAAGCACCCCTTGTGTCTCAAGCACAGTGAGGAGGAGTCACCTAGGGGTGGGGAACTAGGCACCATTAAAAAAGAACCCAGGGCCCAATCCAAGTGAGGAGAGCTAGGGGAGAAATCACTCCAAGTAGCCAGTACCAGGGCAGAGGCTTGAGCCATAACATCCGTGGGACAGGCTAGACAATGTGTTTGCAAGGAGGACACATGGCTTCTCGTGTTTGCGTTGGAGGTTCCTTGTATACTTTTTAAACTGCTCTCAACAACCTAAAGTCTGGGACAAGATTTTAAGGAAGGGCTAGTGATTTTTGGGAGCCTAACTTGAGGCATCTTGAAGCGTGGGTGCTCAGCACTTCAGGAAAAGTAGGCCCACTTGAGGGGTCTCAAAATTGCAAGTCACTTTTGCGAACCTTGGCCCCACTCTTGTCACAGGATATCAGGCCTTGCCCGGAAAAATCAAACTCTTGGCTTTCCCTTGACAATTTTTACGATCTCTCTCTTTCTCAACTAATCAGGCTACTTCTGCTGAAAGAGAGAGAAATAGAGCACTATTATTTCTATACTTTAGTTACTCTTTAATAAACAGAAATGGAGCACTTGACAGGACAAATAATTTCCTTACATATGTATTAAGAAAGGGTGACAAACACAAGAAGAAAGGGTGACAAACACAAGAGGTGAGGGGATACAGAAGGGACAAAGATAATCAGATCTTTGGTAAAATAATGGGTACATGGTGTGCACTTTCATCCTGCAGACCTGCAAGGTACTGTGGCAATGTGAGGTTAGGCTGGGGAAAGAATGGACCCAGTAAATTCCTCCAGTGGATAGGAGAGGTATGATACTAATGACTACAGCATTGGCCTGCTAAACCCAGGGTTGTGAATTCAGTCCTTGAGGGGGCAATTTAAGGATCTGGGGCAGAAATTGGGGATTAGCCCTGCTTTGAGCAGGGGGTTGGACTAGATGACCTCCTGAGGTCCCTTCCAATCCTGAGATTCTATGATTCTAAAAGTGCTTCATCCTGGAGAGGATATCAATGGGGAATTAGCATTAGGTGTCTTTGTACACTAGTTTGGCAAACAAAATAGACACAATATTACCAGCAAAATACTAGCTATTTGGCACTCCAAACCTACAGTGAAAGGGGGCCAGATAAATACCTATTACTGTGTGTATTTTGGGAGCACTGAGAGGGACCAGCTGAGATGAGGACTCCATTGTGCTAGGCACTGTACATACACATACTAAAAGACACTCCCTGCTCTGGAGAGCTGACAGTCTAAGAAAAAGGAATTATCATTCCTTCTTTACAGCTGGGGATCTGAGGCTGAGAGAGATTAGATGACTTCACCAAGGGATATCAGTGATAGAACCAGGAACTGATCTCCTGAGCCCCTGGCCTGTGCTTTTACCCCCGGACCATCTCCCCTTTCTAGACAGATAAAATTCAATCCCCATGTTTTCAGCTTGCTAAAATGACCAAATAGACTTTACAGAAAAATAAAATGAGACACAGATGTTCAATAGGTTTAAAGAATAAACCACTTTTCTTCCCCTCCAAGAATCAAGAGGACTGAAGGCCAAAGTTTTACCAAGTTGACTTAAGAGAAAACTTTCCCACCCTCTCCCTCCCCCTCCCCAAAAAATAAAGTGCAAACTAGGATAAAAGCAAATAGAAAGTAGGGAGTACATAACGAGTCACAGACAAGTAGGAGCAAGCAGTGATTTACTGTGTGCTGTTATCAGAAACTGACTTATCAATTCATAAATTCATGGTAAGCCTGTTTTTTGTATTATCATCTCTATTGTCTTCAGTCCTTAGGATTGATAACATACTACACAAGTAATCCTCAGGCCTTTCAGTCTCTGTCACCTAACTCACAGATTTCTTTTCCTTATGCTGTTTAGGCTTTAGGTCTGTGGAGACATCTGTGGTAGAGGCAAATGTGCTGGACACAGAAGCAGGAACAAAATACTACAAGCTTCTGTGGCTGAACTTGTCCCAAGTGGGAGAATAAGGACCTGATCCAGGACACTTATCTCACCTGCTTTCATTTGGCTCCTCCCCTGGTACGCACTGAGCCATGGATGATATGAATGTGTACCCACACTAGCAGAGTGTGGGTCTTCGCTCTCCTTCTAGTGACTGGCTCACATAAGAGGATAAGAGTCTACTATAGTCACAGGTAAAGGAGTTACCTCTTTAGCTCAAGCCGTGTAGATCATCCTTTTGACAAATGAAGGTCCCGGAGTGCAATACCACTGACAGCCCAGGCGGGGGCCGTTACAATGTGACATGCTCAGTAGCAGCTGTGTCACTTTCCAAGGCAAGGCCACCCTTTAATCCTTTTCTGGCCATTCAGAACAAAGTAGGAGCTAACTCCCTTTGGTGGATTTTTTCCCCTTCGTTTTAATGGCACTAGAATAATCTTTGGGGGACTACAGAGTTTTTTCTGCATTTAGTCCCCTGACTCCCCCATGGTGATCTTTCTTCCCCCTTCGTTCCTGCTGGCCCTGATTGTGACCTTTCCCAGAACCCCTGCCTTGCCTAGGGGATACTCCTAGGAGTTATGTACACAACGTTCATCTCCATTCAAAATGCCCAGTAGTGAAGATGCAAATCTGGGGACAGCCAGGAGCATATAGTCACAAATATTATAACATTCACTCCTTAAAACAGCTATCCTTCAGCTCAAAGCTTGGTATCCAGTGGGACCCATCAGCATTCTTCTAAAGGTTGGTGCCTGGACAGACAGCTTGTCGATACATGCATGCTTCATGATTTCTTGGCAACATGAACGATGAAGTGGGGACTGTACTTCCTACTATATCTGTGTATGTGTCAGCAGTGTTGTCTTGTGGTCGGAGAATGGAATGAGCAGTTGTAGACCTGCGTTCTCTTCCTAGCTCTGACAATTGCTTGTGTAACCCGGTCATCGGCAGGTGGGTGGGATCGAACCTAAGGCCTCTGGAGCAAAATGCATGAGCCTCAAGCCACATGGCCCTTAGCTGAGGCTGTAGCAGACTCATTAATCTCTAAGTGGTCTCGGTGCCACTAAAGGGGACAGAGCACCAGAGGTGTGTGGGTTACATACATCCCCTAGCTGAGGAAGCGGGTCCCAAGCTTCAGAGACTTCTAAGAGATCCTGGGTTCAAATCCAGGACGAGCTCCCACTTGTAACACCGACAGACCCTGGTCGTCGGCAGGTGGGATTGAACCTGGGACCTCTGGAGCTAAATACATGAGCTTCTGCTGCATGAGCTAAAGGCATATGCTTCTGAGCTAAGGCTGTAGAGCAGACTCATTAATCTCTAAGTGTCTCGGTGCCACTAGAGGGGACAGAGAACTACAGCCAGGAGGTCTTTGGGCTACACTTGCTGTGTAACCTCCAGCAGTGGAGAGACATACTTTTTGTGTGTGCATAATTTTGCACAAGCAAACACCTGTGCATGCATGCTTCAAGATCTACCCCCTCTTCGAGGTGACAGAATATGCACGTGCTCGCCCATCATCTGTGCGTACGGCAGTTAGTGCACAAAAACTCATGCACAGGGGCTTGTGCATTCAGAGTTGAGTTCTCCCTGCAAATGCCACCCTTGAGCTTTGCGAAGTGCTCTGAGATCCTTGCACAGACGGTGCTGGCGAGCTGCTTGGCCTTGTTATGACTAGTTCTGTTTCAGAGCCCAGTCTCTTCTCTGCGTGACCTTTTCCAGGCGGTAAATGATATCTAATTGCAACATTATCCAGTAGTCTCACATATTGGATGAGTAATTTACAGCCAGTTTTCCAGGGACAAATTTATCTACTTCCTTTTACCTTGAACTGCCCTGTCTGTCCTCCAGTCAGGGGGATTACTCAGACTGCACGCTGGTCTTTTAGGAGCCAATTTTCAGAAGTGCTGAGCACCCTCAGCTCCTGTGGAAGTCAGTGGGTGCTACAGGTGCTCAGCACCTTAAAAATCAAGCCCTTGGCACCTCTGTCACTGGGAAATCAGGAGATTGTATCATTAGGGCCTAACTCTGGGTTGACCCTGTAGTGCCTAAGACACTAACACAGCTGAAAAGATGCATCTTGGCTGCCAAAAGGATATAGGGCTGAGCAGGAGACACCCTGCACAGTGGGATCTCCACCAGCACCGTGCTACAGAGCCCCCTACCCAGCTCAGGCCTGGGGCATGGCTGCTGGGTCTGCACATTGTGAAGATCCCTTGGGCCTAGTGCCGGTTAGAAGGGGAGTAGCAGTAGCATCCCAGCTGCTAGGGAGTCCTGCCTGCTTGGGCCTGAAGGCTCCCGCACTTTTATGTTGGTGTTGCTGCGATGCCCAGTACTCGGTTCCCAAGTGGGCCTTTCACTCTCTTCTTTAGGAGTGTGCTGGGCTGACCCATCCCATCCGATAACAGTCTGAGGACTCCACTTTCCTGTGCAGTCAGATGCTGATAAATGTTTAATGTGAACTGAAGCCAAGACACACCGTAAACATTTCCTGTAATTGGTCAGCTTTAAAAATTCATCTCATGTGAAAAGCCAGTGAAGTATCACATTGCACTTCATACGGCGTTGCGGGCTCCAGCCGGGAAAAACAGTCTTTGCTGCACTTATCTTCTAAACGATCACGGTGCGGCTGGCCTGTCAGTGATCCCCAACATCGCGCTCCAGGCCTCTCTCTTTAACAGCTTCATGGACATGACACGCACAGACACAATGCTTCCTGGCCAAAGTGCAGGGAGCCGCAGACTTCCACCATGTGAGCTGTAAGGAGTGATGCTTTAGCTACAGCACCGTTCAAGTCTTTTTCCATTGCTGGACACCTCTAGGAGGGTGAGATGGCGCTAATCCCTTCAGCGGGTCTGGTGTTCTGCAACTGAAGTCACCGAGAGGCATGCACAATAAAGAAGAGATTACATCATCTTCCAGCTTCACATCAGCCTCTGTACTCCAGGACTGCCACAGCCATTCACTGAAGGTGACATTCTCTCCTGTGCAGAGGGTCAGGTCTATGGCATAAACCTTGTGCTGCTCCTCTGCACAGGGAGACACTTTGCCCTAAGGACTTGCTGCATTTCTGGTTCCAGTGCCACATCGGATCCCCGCCTCTGTGGCTCAGACAGTGAGACTTGTACGTGATGTCTCCACTGCTTGGCTTGAATGCTGCAGTCTGACCGGCTGGGCTACGGGTTAGTGTTGTGACACTCAAAGGCGGTGCCTCCAAAGTAGAAGGCCAAATTTTTCCAAACTATGCTTTAATTTTGGGTGTCAAGCTTGAGGTACCTGGGACCTAGTGTTCTAATATGTCGAGTCATCTGCAGCCCCCGGTGACTTCATTTGAAGTTGGGCTTGCTCTACACTCCTTGAAATCATAGAATCATAGAAAGGCAGGGCTGGAAGGACCTTGAGAGGCTATCAAGTCCAGCCCCCTGCTCTCTGTCAAGAGCATGTAAACCTAGACCATCCCTGTCAGGTGTTTGTCCAAACTGTTTTTAAAAACCTCCAGTGTTGGATATTCCACAACTTCCCTTGGAAGCTTATGCCAGTGCTCAATTCTCCTTAGAGTTAGAAAGTGTGTCCCAATATCTAACCTATATCTCCCCTGCTGCAGCTCCTGCTCCCAGGGACTGACACTCAAAGGTGCTGATTGCCTGCAGCTCCAGGTGAAGTTGCATGGGAATGCTGGATGCTCAGCACCTCTGAAAATCAGGCCCAGGGGTTCTCAAGTTGGGTACTGCCAGCAGTGCCCCTCTGCCATGGACGTTGGCCAAACTGGACAGTCTCTACACAAAAGAATAAATGGACACAAATCAGACGTCAAGAATTGTAAGATTAAAAAACCAGTCGGAGAGCACTTCAGTCTCCCTGGACGCTCAATAGCAGACTTAAAAGTGGCCATTCTTCAACAAAGAAACTTCAGAAACAGACTCCAATGAGAAACTGCAGAACTGGAATTAATTTGCAAACTTGACACCATCAGATTAGGCCTGAATAAAGACTGGAAGTGGCTGGGTCACTACTGTGGCAAATTGCCGGCACGATTATGATGGGTCCCGCGCTTCCTCGTCTTGGGGGTGCGGGGCTCAGGGTGCAGTTTCCTAGAACTAGAGTATCTACTGTCCCACTAGTAACCCAGAGAAGGGTAATGGAGAGGGAGGGACCCGGGCTCGCCCTCTGCTCTGGGTTCCAGCCCAGGGGCCCTAGGGATAGTAGCAAAACCACTTGAACTAGTGTTTCCTTCCCCTGGACTACTTCCCTCTCCTGCTCTTCAGCTTGTGGGGCTTCTTGCCCTGTCTCTCTGCGCAAGCCGGGTGTCTCTTTGCCGAGGGTCGTGGTCTTCTAGCCAGCCATGGCACTTCTCCAAACTCTCCTCTGCTCCAACTCCTTCAAACTGCTCTCTGCTCCAACACCAAACCACTCTGCTCCAACCCCTTTTCCTGGCTGATTGAAGCAGGGGATTTTTATCAGGTGACTGGCTTCAGGTGCTCCAATTGGCTTCCGGTGCTTTTAATTAATCTAAAGCAGGGAATGAGGGAATAAGGCTCCACAGGGAATAAGGCTTCTCCTCATCCTGGGGCTTACATATCTCTCCTAGATCACTCTCCTGATGCCTTCTGGCCATGCTGTATCACACTACAAAAAGTAATTTTCCCTCTGTTGATACTCACACCTTCCTGTCAACTGTTGGGAATGGGCCACATCCACCCTGATTGAATTGGCCTCGTTAGCACTGACCCCCCCCCAACTTGGTAAGGCAACTCCCCTCTTTTCATGTGCTGTATATTTATACCTGCCAACTCTATTTTTCACTCCATGCATCTGATGAAGTGGGTTATAGCCCACGAAAGCTTATGCCCAAATAAATTTATTAGTCTCTAAGGTGTCACAAGGACTCCTTGTTTTTGCTGATTCAGGCTAACACAGTTACCCCCCTGAAACCTGCTATAGGACAGTATTCAACTGCGCGTACCTGAAAAACATTCACCTTTTCTCAGTCTGGCCCAAATGATGAAGTAATTAATAGAAATAAAACCAAGGATCTCCTTTTTATAACAGCAAGCTTGTTGTTTGCATTGTACTGAGACAGGCCTTTCGACTACATTCCTACACTGACACAGAATAGGCATCTCCATAGTTTAATCAATCTGTCCTCCCTGCTGTTTGTAGGAGACAGAAGCAAGCACATCACCACCTCTAATTAGCAGCAGACAGCAAGGCTGATTCTTCACTCACGCCCCATTTTTACACTGGTTTCCATGCCTGTTGATTTCCATGGAGTTACATTTGATTTGCACCAGAGTGAGTGGAATAGCAGGTCGAGTTCCTGTGTGCCTGAAATACAGATTATGCCTTGGAAACAAGCACAGAAATGTAAAGCAGAAGCAGGTCCATGGGAAAGGAAATGGAAAAGAAGAAGAATTATCCTGCTTTAACCTAATGTTGTAAATCTATATTGCCTATTATAATCTCGAGTGTCCTGCTTAGTGAAGTGTGCGAGCGGCAGTGCTGGTTCTTCCACCAGCACTGTATCTACTATAATGGACTGCCTCAGCATCCATCATCGTAATTACTGGGTCATAATTTGCTGCCCTTCTTGCCTTTGCTGCAAAGAGATAGAAGAGACCTTTAAAGTACTCAGGAATTTTCATCAAAAATTTCTCAGGGTGTTTTTTACAGAAAGAACTCTGTATTTCTGCCCTATTTATTTTATATGTTTGGCCTGACATAAGGGAGTGTATTTCATTGGCATTACGTAAATGTAATTTGAATACCTGGAAAAATCTGTTTCTACTAAGATCTAATTTTGTTAGGCTGTACAGCATCAGAAATCAGCCTGCACTTTCCTAATAAAGCTACCTTGGAAAAGGATGCCTCCCACTGGAATCCCTGATCCAAACGTATCCAGACTCTGGGGAAGTTCAGGTCTGGAGCCAACCTTGCAGCACAGGGTCACGTCTAATTCTAAGTGGTTTAAATGGTGGTCCCCTCACCTTGTTGTTCCTTTTGACATGCAGCGAACTGAAAGCAGTCCTACCAGCCAGGCCTGGAGGAAGCACTTCATGCCTAGACCCCCAGTTTCTGTGATTACAGCACAATCTCAGCTTTCATTTAAAAAATAAAATAAGTGTCTAGGCCTCCCTGTGGCGGAGTGAAGTTTGGAACCGTGACCTGAGTGAAACCAGTGCAGTGTCGTCTGCAGAGAGACTGAAGCAGCAGCTCTGAGAGGGGTGAACTGCCTCAGTTGCCTCACTGGGGTGTTAATGCCAAGACCCACTGCTTTGGGTGGCATCTCCAACCAGAGCAGGGGCCTCTGCATCTGGCAGGAGGAGAGTGCAGTGTCCTGGGCCCACCCATCCAAACACATGCATCCCAGCTGCTGGAGTAAGTAGTGGGTTGGGGTTCTGTTGGGATCCCCTCCCTCTCCAGGGAAGAGGGGATCCCTTCTGCCCTTGCAGAAGTTGCCAGTTATTAACTTTGGCATGGTATTTTTCTAAAGATCTAGTGGAATACTGAAATGCTAGGGTTCTCCTGAGTCATAGATGGCCATGTATACTGTTGTTCAGTGCAAAGTGTGTCTAAAATACCACCAAATTAAAAGAGTAGCATTTCATGCACACTTTGCACAGGAAAAAATGCCTGCACAAAGTCAGGGACTATGTGTTTGGATATCCGTACCTTTACCTACCACAAGGGTCACGAGTATATTTTTTGGTCACTGCAAAGGTATAGTTCCTAGCAAGTGGTATTCCGGATTCTCATCGGTCTGCATTTCTGAAGCACCGTCACCATAGTACGTAAGCACTGTTACAGGAAAGATGTGACAGCTCCAGAAATGATCATCTATATAGGTGTTCTGAGCACTAAACCAGGGCAAACTCTGGGAGCTAACTTGTGGTACACTAACTTCATGACACAGGACAGTAAATTCATGACACAACAGATCGTAGATTGTGACAAAATCAAATCCTGTCTTTTGGGGATTGGGAGGACTAATGTTTTTATACCCGCACTTTACTAGGGAAAATCCACATAAAGAGTTTTATTGCCCAAGAAAGTAATTCAGTCACTGAAAGGTGATAAAAAGGTTTCTTAGTAAATATACCGTAGCGAGTACTACTGAATGCAAAACCGAGGCCCAGATTCTGTGAATGGATCGAGCTGCACAGACCGAGCGTTTGGGGCAGGGTCTAAACTGAATTGATTCCATAAGACTCGACAGGTGTTTTTTTAATTTATTGCAAAATGAATCCCTTCCATGTATTTATCTTAAAGAACTTTGTCTTCATGATGGATGAATACTAGAAAGACCAGAATGATTTTGGACTCTATTTAAAGGGACACACCAATGTTGAGCACTTGCCAATTAATGAAAGAAAAACAGAACAAGGTATTACAGCTGTCCCTGAGGCTACCTGACAATTCTGGTGATTTTAAAAAGGCCCATCTGCCTAGTTCTGTAAACATTTGTGTCTCCCATGGCAGAGCCATGCCAAAAGTGGGCACCATCCTGCAAACACCTATGCATACGATTAATTTTCCATACGTAAATAGTCCTATGTAAGAGCTAGATCCTGTAACTGCCCAAGTGAAGGCAGGATTTTATTTTATTTTATGTTTGCAGTACAGGGGGTGTCTGATCACGTGAAGGAAACAGTTATTCATCGCCAAATTCTGTCACAAAGTTAACATTCTACAAAACAGAGAGAAATAGTTTTGTCTTTTAATCTTACATTTATAGCTCTTTGAGTGTTTTAATAATAGTAGGTAAAAACAAAAGGTGGTCAGCCAGAAATGTGATATTTCAGTTGATAGTGTCCCTTTAATGAGAGAAAACCTGATTGGAATCTGAGCTCGGAAGAGTCTCACGATACAGGCTTGGAGAGACTTTCCACTATGGAAGAATGTACAATGGCCTCAGAACATCTGAATACTGAAATCCTTTTAAACCCACCTCATATTATCCTATTACTGGAACAAATCTAACAGTAAATTGGATAAAAAAAATAGGGATCATCTTAAAAATATGCCTTCCCTATCCATTTTCAGCTACAATATTATGTAAAGATGACAGTTATCAGCTATGTAGAAGAGCAGCTATATTAAATGTTAAATAACCTTTAACAGCACCAAATATTTAATCATAAAAAATTAAATTGACGGTGGTATGGTTCACATAGTATCCCCTCGAAAACCTGACAGCATCATTTTTCATATATATTGATAAGCACAAGACGTCCATAAAATTGTAGGCTCTGTAGCCTTCTATTTATGAGAGACTATCTAAAACTCATTCATTGCAGGTAATATCAGTAAGTCAATTCAGCTTAGGCAGATAGCTCATAACTTTTCAGACTGTTGTATTTACTGAGCCATAGACTATTCTTTCTTTGAGTGTACTTGAGAAAATGACTTGTACTGTAAGACTATTTCTTCTCAAAGTATAATCAAGTGCTTTAAAATGAACTCCATAACTGCAAATTCAAAACAGCATTAGACCTTGGTAATATCAAAAATATTGCTTTAACGGTGCCTTGAAAGTTGCACAGACTAGCGACGCTACTTTTCTGATTCTAGTAACCCACCTAGAAAACCTGTCAATGGATGTCTGGTGCTAGATGTCTAGATCTGCGTTACAGGGTGACAGAAGCCTGTGAAGCAGAGCGAATACAGACTCAAAATACACATGAGCTCCTAGCGGTGAATCACCGACTTTGGATGGGAATTCTCAGCTGCAGAAATGGTGGTGATTCCAAACCAAAGTTTAACAGGAAATAGTGCCCTGGGTTGCATGGATGGGACTCCATTTGGCCACATTCAGCCTTGATGTCAACAAATGCATTCCACTGATTCTGATGGAGTTGCATGCGCCTCCTTATGTCAGGTGCTGAACTTGACCTATTGACCTCAGTGGGATCCATATGTGAGACTCTCCCATTGTAGAGCCTGCTCCTACTCCCGTCAAAGTCAATGCCAAAACTTCCATTAATTTCAGTGGTGTACAATCAAGCCCTCAAGGAGAGAGACTCTTCATTTACCTCAGGGGTCATGACTGAACTCTAATAATGGGTGCAGTAAAAAGTCACAGCTCTCTCAACTAGGTGAGCTAGTAAAGATTGTCTCCTAGGTAACAGGGACCTGATCTGAAGCCCACTCAAGTCGCCTGAAAGACGCTTGTTGATGTCAATGTCTTTTGGATCAAGTCTGGAATTTGCTAGTGAGCAAATAGCAGAGTCATGTGAGATTCTTATTTCTGTAAATGTAGGCCATTATTAAAGGCAGCCATTTCCAGATGCAGTCACAACTACCCTGAACCAACGTTCAAAATGCAAATGGACTCTGAACAAAAACGGGCATAGTGAGGTAGCATTTCCTTGCCACTGCTTGTCCTTTCATGTGCTTCCTGCATTGCTTGGTACTCTCTGGGAGCTGGAGGCAAAATTTCAGGAGCGAGGCTATTATTTTGTTTGTGCCAGCTGAGTTTGCTCTGAAATCATTTCCGTCCATGGTTCATTCTGCGAATTGCTGCCTTGAAGGGCGTGAGGGTGGAGAACTGTGGTGCCGAACCCTTTCGTTATCTTTAAACCAGTTTTTTTGCTGCCAGATGACTCTTGGCATTTAGATGGCAGCAGTTGTTCCTGATGCAACTATTTTCCCTAGAAATGAGGCTGAACTGTAAAACTGAAGCTGAATGCCCCCAAACTCTGGGGACTGGGGAGGAGAAGGTGGCTTAAAATCCACAACCGGACCTAGCTCTGAATTTTGGGTTTGGGCCCATCTCTGGCTTCAGCCTCATTGAGAATTTGGGACAATGGAGAAAATCAAAACACTATTTCATTTTGGGTTGAGTTGACATTGTTCTCAGTCCACCTGACCTGCTGTGGTGCCTCATCTGAGTTGTGGTTTTGGGCTGTTCACGTCTCTGTTTTCTACACATGCCCTGCACCCTGACTGGACTACATTTCCCATGATGCATCATGGGAGTCCTTAGGCAATGTCTGTGCTGGGGGACTTTTCTTTCTCAGCTGGCTTTACAGTTGACTGAAAAACTCAATTTCTGTCCCACAGGGAATTCATCGGGCCTAACTTCAACTCCCGGAAAGATACAGGAACAAATTATTAAAGAATCAATTTGTAAACACCTAGAAGATGATAGGGTGATAAGTAAGAGCCAACATGGATTTGTCAAGAACAAATCATGCCAGACCAATTTAATTTCCTTCTTGGACAGGGTTACTAGCCTAGTGGATAGCAGGGAAGCAGCACACATGATATATCTTGACTTTAGGAAGGCTTTTGACACAATCCCACATGGCATTCTCAAAAGGAAACTAAGGAAAGGTGGTGGAGATGAAATGACTATAAATTAGGTCCACAACTGGTTCAAAAACCAAACTCAGAATATTTATCATTGATTCAGTGACATATCTGGTAGGGTCCTGCAGGGGTCAGTTTTGGGTCCAGTACCAGACAATATTTTCATTAGTGACTTGAGTAATGGAATGGGGAGTATGTTTATAACATTTGCGGATGACACCAAACTGGGAGGGGTTGAAAGCACTTTGAAGCACAGGATTAGAATTGAAATGACCTTGACAAATTGATCTGAAATCAACAAGATGAAATTCAGTAAAGACGACTGCAAAGTACTTCACTTAGTAAGGAAAAATCAAACACGACAACTACAACATGGGGAATAACTGGTTAGGTAGTAGAACTGCTGGCTACAAAGGGTCTGGGGGTTCTCATGGATTGCAAACTGAATATGCATCAATAATGTGATGCCGTTATAAAAAAAGGCTAATATCATTCTGATGTGTATTAATAGGAATGTCCATATGTAAGACATGGGAGGTAGTTGTCCCACTCTGCTTGGCACTGATGAGACCTCTGCTGCAGTACTGTGTCTAGTTTTAGGTGCCACACTCTAAGAAAGAGGGGGATAAATTGGAGAGAGTCCAGAGGAGAGCAACAAAAATGAGAAAAGGTTTAGAAAAGCTGACCTATGAGGAAAGGTTTAAAAAACGGGGCATGTTTACTTTTAAGAAAAGAAGAGCGAGGGGGGACCTGATAAGTCTTCAGCTATGTTAAGGGATGTTATAAAGAGGATGATGATCAATTGTTCTCCATGCCCACTAACGGTAGGACGGGAAGTCATGGGCTTAATGTGCAGCAAGGAAGATGTAGGTTAGATATTAGGAAAAACTTTCTAGCTATAAAGATAGTGAAGCTCTGGAACAGGCTTCCAAGGGAGGCTATGGAATCATTGGAGTTTTTTAAGAACGGGTTAGAAAACGCCCCGTCGGGATGGTCCAGGTCTATGTGGTCGTGCCTCAACACATGGGGCTGGACGAGAGAACCTCTCATGGTCCTTCCAGTCCTACGTTTTATGATTCTGTGAAGTGGGACAAAAAGTCAAAATATTGAAACGTTTCATGCAACAGAAATTTCAGAAAAATGTTGACTTGGAATCAGCATAATTTTGTACCCAGTTGGTACTGGTGTAACTGATGACACATGGGGCAGAGCAGGATGGAATCTGTCCCTTTGTGCTTAAAACCCTTTCCCAGATACATGGAGGTCTTTGCCATTCACAAAGTGTTTGGGTTGTCACTCAGAGAAACAGCCAGGAACGTACTCCAGGTGTCAGTCACAGCTGCCCTTGAATCTGCTGCTGCTTGTATATGCTGGATATTGCAGAGCAGCATAAAAATCGCTTGACAGCTTTTGTGCCTCATACTAGCACTTTATATTTCAAAAGAATCTGTCTGTAAGATAATAGGTGCTGTTAACAGTGGGTGGGATGATGTGACTGGTGTTTGGACTGCTTTATGCCAGCAGAATGGAATTTAGCCAGGACTCTAGTTTAATGGTCCTAGTCACATGAAAAGGGCTGTGGGATCTCTCAAGACCACAAATGGTCAGGGATTTTGGTTTTATATCTCACCTGAAAGAAAAATGCCTTAGCACTATATTGGGGTATCCGCACAGTACTGACTCTGAGGGAAGAATGTCATCTGGTGAGCTGAGCCACCAACTCCAGCTCCTGGGTTTTCCATGGAGGTCTCCCACCTGGGTGCTGACTAGGCCCTTGTCACAGGGTATCAGAGCTGAAAGCTACCTGCAGACACTTCAGAGGTGAGGTTTTGGATTTAGAACAGACCAAGAACCTTGGAACGTGTTGCACTGGATTCTAGCATCGGGGAATTCTGGGACCCTGCTCTTCAGGTGAACTTGGTCTCTTCATAGGGCCCAACTTGCTGCTGCTTTTGTAGCATTCCATGTTCCTCACAGCAGCAGGATTAATTTTTCAGAGCTAGTAGTACGTCTTTTAGCGCACGCAGTATGTGGGAGACAGGCAATAAATAACTAAAGGAAGCTAACAGAACAGTGCCTTCCCCTGGGGATTCTACTGAGAGAAATGAATTCTGTTAAACTTTGCTTGGTGGAGTGGAAAGTTAAAACTGAGAGAAAAAACCCAAACCCTCACAAATAAAGTGCTGCGCTGTCATATTTGTGTCAGAAATCTCTGCGTAAAACGTGCACAGCAGAGACATGAAAGGACCTTCTTGGCAAAAGGGGCTTTTGTACAGTGTTGAGTGGCTGGAGCAGGAGAGCCCTGGACTTCCGGTTTTAAAGGCAAACAGAAAATGCTTTTTTAAAAAAATAAATCAATGTTGTCTGTTGCAGATTCCAAATCAAGGGCCAGATCCCGGCAGTCCTCATGGAGTCCTTTCCCAGGCGTCTCTCCCGCTGGAGCCAGTGCGATGGTTGCCTGAGAACCAAGTGAGTAAGGACTGCAGAATTTGGCAGTTTAGACACTTAGGCTCCAGTTGTGCAACTGATAGGAACTGGGCAGACTGCTGCACACACCTGGAGCCCCACTGACTCCGAGTGAGTGTGCCTTGCAAAACGCATTTCAGTTAATGCAGGAATCTTGAGTGAGGGCCTTTGGCCTATGTTATGCAGGGGGGCCAGACTAGATCATAGTAGTTTCTTCTGGCTTTAAAATCTACGTATCAGAGAAATCACTCCTTTCCAAAGGAAACAAAAACCTCGTAATAAGAAATAAGTTCTAACGGTCTCTTCCCTCTGCAATGCCTATGGTTCACTTTTCATTCCAACGCTCTCAGTATACTTGTAAAGGGTGGCCCTGTATGATGTCATTTGTAATTTATGGGCTGGGCGCAAAGGCCTGGATGGGCATCTCGAGGCATATTTTTAAACTCTGAAGAAATAAGTAAATAGGAAGTCAAAATGTTCTCAACAGCGAGTTTCCTGCCTACGTTTTTCTCTCTGTGTTTTTAAATGTGAAATAATAGTAATTGCCATCATTTATTATATTATTGTGGTAGCACCCCCAGAATGCTAGGAGCCTGAACTTTCCAAACATAAAAGAGGGCTGGGTGTAGGACCCCATGCTGCAAAATCACACATGCTCACCTTTATCCATGTGAGAGTCCCACTGTGGTCCGGGAGACCCTCTCCCTGGGATAAAGGGTTTGCAGGCTGCTGGCTTGTGGTCTAAAATATCAACATCTTCTCTTTTGAATATTACATTTCACTATTAAAACCTTTTTTCATTGAGAGGAGAGTAAGGAGTCTGAGACAGATCATGTGTTGGGGTAGAAAGGAAGGTCTGGACGATAGGGCACCGAGAGCTGAGATCAATTCTGATCTCAGTCACAGATATCATGTGTGCCTTTGGGCTAATCACTTTGGGATTGTCTACATGGCGTGTTAGTCTGCTCCAGAGAGAGAGGATTCAGTTCTAGGGTGCGCTAGCATGTTGTACGCTAACTGGCCTGATGGTTCCTGCTGGTGTGCGCTAAGAGTTCCCTTGTGCTTGTCAATGTAGTTTACATGACTACTGCATGCCAGCAGAGTCCACACGGCCAATTCACGCACAACGTTCATGTAAATTACATTGACCATGCTCCTCTCATGGCGTATGCCTACTGAGCTAGCCTTAGGGAGGGAACACCTGTGATTTACATAACTGGAGAATGGAACCATTGCTGGACGGTGCCAAAAGAGTGCATGTGGCCAATCAAATGCTTAGTTTTGGAGACTGCAGTTCAACTGTGAAATGTTTGTGATATTCCCCAGTGTGCAAAAACAAAGAGCAGCAGGACTGTCCGTCCTGGGTCCACTGCTTGGGCTGCAACACAAGAAGGGATTACTACACAAAATACAGAGCATGGCTCTAGGTGGATGGAAAATCTATACTTCAAACACAAGAGACATCATAAGAAATAGCTCCCTTAATCTGTTGTCTTTTTAAAATCCAGCCAACATTAAATACAGAACACGCTATCAAGGTCCCTCTCACATTGAGGGAAGAAAAGTATCTTTACAGTGTTAAGGGCTCTGTCTTACGGTTGTCATCAGTAGAAGATATGGTATTGATTGATCCTAACGTTTCATTTGATTGGTTGCTTTAGTGGTTACAATATTGATTTGTTTCACATGCTGTGTTTGTTAGGTCCACAGCCCCATCCCTGGAAGAATGATGGAGATTCCTATTTGTTATTTGTATGTTTTTCAGGGGGGAAACTGGACAGAATTCATTTTTCACTCGACGGAACTGTGACAGAAATTAACTGATGGGAGGGCTGTGGGAATTAGCAAGGGAACCAAGCATGTTTATAGTTTTTCAGGCATATAAAAGCAAAGAAAGATTTTGCATTTTCAGGATGTTTGGGAAAAGTTCTGTGCAAAGGAAATGTAATTATGACTGAAAAAAAATGCAAAAATATAATACTTACCAATAGTTTTAAAAATCATCCCTGCAGCTAACTCTATGGAAAAAACCTTACTGGTATTTCAGATAGCTGCCAAATTGTTTGTTGTTACACAATCCTCTGGGAGGTGATCTAAACAGTCCACTTCAGTTCAGGCAGTGCCCAGGCATATGGCTCACCCTGCCCTCTTGCGTCTTTGCCTTAACCAGTCCAGTGGTGTAAGGTGTGCAGCTTCAGACATGAATAGTTATTACATTCAAAGAATTGCAAATTGACTGCTTTGAAACTCCTCCAAACCTTTGCCCATTTCTGGAGCTAAATTGCAACTGACTCTCACTTCACCTTTAGGAGCCTGAGGTGTTTCAGTTGTTTATGCCAACCCCTTGGAATGTCCTATTCAAACCCATCTCTGAAGGCAGAATTATTCATTTCCTTGTGAGCTTTTCTGTGGTGCTCATTGTTATAGTATCTGAGTGCTTCCTGAACATTTAATTTTCACAGTGCACCACTGAGGTGATAGGGAGGGGTTATGCCCATTGTATGGATGGGGACCTGAGGCACAGAGAGGTTAAGGACAAATATTTCCATTAATTTTGAGAGCCAAATTTGAGATGCTAGGACCTGGTTTTTCAGAGAACTTGCCATTCGATAGATTTCATACATTCAGAGCACAGTTCCTATTGAGTGCTCAGCACTTCTGCAGATCTGGCCCTGGGGTTTCAAGTTGGGCATGCAGAAAATGAGAAACAAACACTTTGTGACCACCCATGAAAAGTGTGTCCTCAGTGACTTGCCCAGCATCACACAGGAACTCAGTGGCAGAGGCAGGAATAGAATCCAATTTTCCAGGGCAGCATTTATCTGCTTTGACAATGAGTCCAAACCTTCTCTTCCTGCAACCCCTGACTCATTCACTACACCCCTTACAGCTTCACCAACTAACGAAGCAGGGCCCCTACAGACAATAGCCTCTTTTCCACGCAACCCTGATTCATCCTCAGAGCAGGCCCAGCCTGTGCATTGAATGAGGCAGGTGTCCTGTGGAGAAGAGAGCA